>NC_065593.1:69584582-70824582 GCF_024542745.1 Macaca thibetana thibetana
CATCACTACCTGCTTCCCTGATCATTTCATCAAACTTGTCATCTGTTAACTTCTCTCCAGGGTTTGTCATGACATGGCGAAGTTCTGCTGTACTGATATAGCCATTGCTATCCTTATCAAACACACAGAATGCTTCTCTAAGTTCTTCTTCACTTTGTGTGTTTTTCATTTTTCTTGCCATCATTGTCAGAAACTCAGGAGAGTCCGTTTTTCCATTACCATCAGCATCTACTTCATTAATCAAGTTCAGTGACCCTGCTTTTGTGGGATTCTACCCAAGAGACCTCATTATCATTTCCAATTCCTTTGTTGATATAGTTCCATCATCATCTCTGTCAAATAGTGAAAAAGCTTCTTTGAATTCTGGAATCTGCTCTTCAGTCAGTTGGTCTGCCATGCTGCTAGTGCTACCAGTTTCCAAGACGTGACCACGAAACCACTCCCATATCTTCATTCTCACCAATGAAATCTCTACCCTGGGGCATGCCATTTGCCTTCTGTTCTCTTCAATGTGTTCATAACTAAAATGGAAATATACCCACTCTTCCTTTCTCAAGGAAATGCTGTTGGGAAAACGTAAGACATCTTATCTACAAATAAATATACATTATAAAGATATACTATAATAGTATACTATAAAGTACATTTATAACATATATAAATATACTTTAAATATAATGACAGTTTTTAATAGTCTAAAATAAGTCAATGATATTGAAATAAAATCCAGTTATACACAAAGGTCACTTACATTACAATAGAGATAGTTGAGATTAGAATATTAGGAGAAAATAAAGATTAACACACATGTTCAGGTAGATTAACCTTCATGTTGTCATGGTGGATATTTATTAGGCTGTAATACTAGGCTGAAGTATCTCAAATTCATATCCTTTTACAAAATCAAGAGCATAATTTTATATAATGAGATGAACACAAGGGGTTAAAATAACATGTCTTTGTCATGGTGGGCATTCCACTTCAAAGTTATAGATCTGCATCCATCCTAAGAACATGATTCCTTAGCTCAGAGAAGTCTCCCTGTCCCCATCCAGTGGGGACACTTTGGCATGCTAAGCTGAGTCAGTGCTTTCAGGGTGACCCGTGAGACACACAGACAGCAAATGAAATAACTGCCATTCCGAACTCACAAGCCTTCTAGAAAATGTGTTGTATTCGCTGAGTTCAATGTCTCCTATTTAAAGATTGTACAGGCAAAATAGATTTTTGGTCTCATAATCACTTGAGATAACATGTGTAAATCTCTACACATCATGTCTAGAACAGAATAAGTGTCAATACATAATGACAGTAAGAATCATTGATTTTCTCATGTAAAGACCATCCTTTCTATAAAATATTGAAAAGCAAAAAGCTAATAGGAAATATCATTTCTTATGGACAACTATGCAGCCATTAACATAGGAAATATTTTTAATAGGATCAATATGTACCTCCAACTAGTATAATTCTTGTAACTGTCCTTTAAAATCACTTACATCAACCACAGCTTGTCACTTTTTCTCTTGTTTAGCACACTGCTAAGAGAGAATAGAACATTAATATTTTTATACTTTGTATATTATTTTTAACTCATAATTTCAAGCTTGCTTCTTAAAGGGTTAGAAACAAGTTAGAAACATAGGGGAATAAAACAAAGCAAAAGGAAGAAAAAAAACCAAAAACGTCCAAGATATAGATAGGTCTGTACTTAATGGGAGAAGATAAAATGAAACCAGATGGAGATTTTATATGTCTATTTTTGTTTCACTTCATGAAGCAGATAACTTAAAACATGTTTTTCAACATTGGTCTAATCTTCTCTGTCACCTTCCACCAAAATGTTAGGTTGGCAAAGGTTCATGTGTACCTCCTCCTTTATCACCCTTTGCTTTAGAGAAACATATGCTTTTATGACCAAGCTCTGAAATGATCACTGAAAGAAGCTGGGTAAATATTTTCAAGATAAGCCTGGAGATCTTACTGTCTCTAAATCATCAACAGACAAAAGGGAAAGAGAAAGAGAGTTTCCTATTCAAACATGTTGCTCAAGAGCTAATGGGAGTATTATTATGATTGATAGGCCAGAATCTTTGTCTTTAGGGAAAGTAGCAGGAATACTTAATGGGGTAGGAACTGACCAATATTTACACTGGAGATGAAGCCACATTTTATTTCATCTGGGGTCAAATATTACTGAATGTGAAATACATTCCTCAGATGAATGTTGCCCTCTCTTCACCCCAGTCAGGGTGTCTGAGATTCCCATGAACTCTTGCAATCAATCTCCATTTGTGATACTCCCAAGATTCAAAGTGTAGCAATTAAGGAGGATTACACGACGGCTTCGTTCTAAGTTGGGTGGATACCAAACTATAGGTAAGTAAAGCTTATTATGCAAACTCTAAAAGCAGTGAATGTTCTAAGTGGTGTCCCAACCGCATGAGTGCACAACGCCTATTAAAGTAAAATGATCTCTACATAAATCAAAATATTGGGCTGAATATTTCAGATTTATGATAGCAGTATGATTCCGCCAGTAATGGTTGTGACTGAACAAAAAAATAGGGTGTTGTTTATGCAACTATTTTAGCTATTAAGTAGGAGATGATTTTCTTATTTTACTTTCATATTCTGATATTTAAAACAGAAGTTTCAGATCGATAACACTGTCAGCACCTTCTTTTCTTATCTGGTTTGTGATGCCTTTAGTATATTAAAGTGAGAAGAACCAGGCCATCCTTGAAATTACACAGAAAGAGCTTTCTATTCAGGGCTTGCGTTGGAAGATCCCTCAAGGCTAAATTCTTACTTTCAGTTTGAGAATCAGTCACTGTAAGTAAAGGAATGGAAGCTTCCTCAGGCTAATGATGCTATCATATTTATACCAGGTTGAGGATCAGCAACAAAGTGTTGTCTATTCTCCTTTCACTCTCAGCTTCCTTGCTTCCCATTTTTTAAAAAACTACTCCAATCAGGGTTTTATCTTTGCCGTTCCACCCATACTGCTCTTATCTGTGTCATCCATGACTTCTGTACTGAATACCGTGGCCAATTATTTTATTTGATACAGTTGATCACTTCCTTCCCCTGGATTTCCATGACATTATATTCACATAGTTTTATCTTTCTGGGATTTTTTCAGTGGGGTTTGCTTATTCCTCTTCATCTTCCCAACCTCTAAATATAGGCAAGCTCAAGGGATCAGATTTGGGGCTTCTTTTCTGTCTACACTCACTCACTTAGAAATGCTGATGACACATAAATGTATACCCCAGCCAAGACTTCCCCGTGGAGATCTCAACTAGTACTTCAGCTACCTATCTGAAGTCTTCACTGAGATGCACAATGGGAGTCTCAAAGGGACATGGATGCAGCTGGAAACCATCATTCTTTGCAAACTATCACAAGAACAGAAAACCAAACACCGCATGTTCTCACTCATAGGTGGGAACTGAACAATGAGATCACTTGGACTCGGGAAGGGGAACATCACACACCGGGGCCTATCATGGGGAGGGGGAAGAGGGGAGGGATTGCATTGGGAGTTATACCTGATGTAAATGATGAGTTGATGGGTGCTGACGAGTTGATGGGTGCAGCACAGCAACATGGCACAAGTATACATATGTAACAAACCTGCACGTTATGCACATGTACCCTAGAACTTAAAGTATAATAATAATAATAAATTAAAAATTAAAAATAAAAAAAAATGTCTAGAATTGCTCAAGATGGATTAAGACTTAAATGTAAAACCCAAAACCATAAAAACCCTAGAAGAAAACCTAAGCAGCACCATTCAGGACATAGGCATGGGAAAAGACCTGATGACAGAAACACCAAAAGCAATTGCAACAAAAGCCAAAATTGACAAGTAGAATCTAATTAACCGAAGAGCTTCTCCACAGGAAAAGAAACTAGCATCAGAGTGAACAGGCAATCTACAGAATGGGAGAAAAATTTTGCAATCTATCCATCTGACAAAGGTCTAATATCCAGAATCTACAAGGAACTTAAACAAATTTACAAGAAAAAAAAACCCATCAAAAAGTGATTGAAGGATATTAACAGACACTTCTCAAAAGAAGACATTTATGCAGCCAACAAACATATGAAAAAAAAAAGCTCATCATCACTGGTCATTAGAGAAATGCAAATCAAAATCACAATGAGATACCATCTCACGCCAGTCAGAATGGCAATTATTAAAATATCAGGAAACAATAGATGCTGGCGAGGCTGTGGAGAAATAGGAACGCTTTTATACTGTTGGTGGGAATGCAAATTAGTTCAACCTTGTGGAAGACAGTGTGGTGATTCCTCAGGGATCTAGAACCAGAAATACCATTTGACCCAGCAATCCCATTACTGGGTATATACCCAAAGGAATATAAATCATTCTACTAGAAAAACACATGCACACATATGTTTATTGTAGCAATATTTACAAGAGCAATGACATAAAACCAACCCAAATGCCCATCAGTGATAGACTGGATAAAAAAATGTGGTATATATACACCATGGAATATTATGCAGCCATAAAAGAGAATGAGATCATGTCTTTTGCTGGGACATGGATGAAAAAAATGTGGTACATATACACCATGGAATACTATGCAGCCGTAAAAGAGAATGAGATCATGTCTTTTGCTGGGACATGGATGAAGCTGGAAGCCATTATCTTCAGCACAGGAGCAGAAAGCCAAACCCTGCATGTTCTCACTCATAAGTGGGAGTTGAACAGTGAAAACACATGGACACAGGGAGGGGAACAACACACACCGGGGCCTGTTGGGCGGTGGGGGCAAGGGGAGGGAGAGAATTAGGACAAATAGTTAATGCATACAAGGCTTAAAATCCAGATGATGGGTTGATAGATGCAGCAAACCACCATGGCACAGGTATACCTATGTAACAAACCTGTACATTCTGCACATGAATCCTAGAACTTAAAGTAAAATTTTTTAAAAAAGAATATCTAGAAACTTCTGATCTTCTATTCAAAATCTTTCCTACTTCAGTTAATGACAAGTCTCCCCTTGCTTTCATCTAAATATCATGGACTCATTCTTGACTCCTCTCTTTCTCCTATATCTCATGTCTAATGGCAAATATTGTTGGCTCCAACTACAAAATGTTCCACTGACTCTGAGTGCTTTTGACCATCTCCATGGTCATCACTGGCCATTGACCACTATCTTTCTGGTTTCTGCAAGAGGTCACTGTTTCTGATCTCCCTGCTTCCTCTGTTTCTACTTTACAGACTTCTCCAAACAGCAGCCAAAAACATCTTCAAAAAAATATGTTTGACTGTGTCATTCCATATTAAAACGTTAGTTTATGCTCTTGCTTTTCCATCCCATGAGACTTTATGATCTCGTGGAACCTAGATATTCACATAGCTGACTCAACTGTAGTCTCAAAGTCCACTGACTTTTTAATATTCTAAGTTCCTCCCTTCTTCAAAACACTCACCTTCATCACAGCATCTTGTGATACTTCACTTGAATTAGCCTTATTAACTCTGATCATTTAAACTCCAATACTATTCTTCTTAATTAACAACATTCAACTTTCATTCATAAATTCATTTAACAAACATTTTTTAAACATTAACTATCTTAACCCTTGGAGATACAACAATGTGCCTAAAAGGTAAATCTCTGCTTTCATGGAGCAAATTTCCCAGTGGAGGGAGACATGGCTATCTAAAATAATATCTTTGCAAAACTGTGTAATTACAAACTGAGATAAGTAAGAAGAGAGTAAAATATAGGGTGCTATGAAAACTTGCAGCAGCATAACGAAACATAGTCTGGAGTGTAAGGGAAGAATTCCAGATTAAGTCATGTATTAGTTAGGGTTCTCCAGAGGGACAGAACTAATGGAATATATATGGGGGAGTTTATTAAGTATTAGCTCACATGATCAAAAGATCCCACAAGAGGCCGTCTGCAAGCTGAGGAGCAAAGAGAGCCAGTCCAAGTTCCAAAACTGAAGAACATGGAGTCTGATGTTCGAGGGCAGAAAGGATCCAGCACGGGATAAAGATGTAGGCTAGGAGGCTAGGTTAGTCTCTCTTTTCACATTTTTCTGCCTGCTTATATTCTAGTCATGCTGGCAGCTGATTAGATTGTGCCCACCCAGGTTAACAGTGGGTTTGACTTTCCCAGTCCACTGACTCTGTTAATCTCTTTTGGCAACACCCTCAAGAAACACCCAGGATCAATTCTTTGTATCTTTCAATTCAATCAAATTGACAATCAGTATTGACTATCACAAGTTATTATTGAATTGAATACAGGATGAGTAAGAGTTAACCAGATAAAAATTATTTGCAGGGAAGAGGGTATCCTCACTCAGAGGACAATGTTGATGAAACCTCTCTCCTCTGGATGATCATGGTCACCAAGAATGGGAAGAGAATCTGGAAACTGTGCAGGAGCACTCGAGGCTTCCTTTGACAGTTTCATAGGTTAATATTTTCCTTTAGGCTGATGAACTTCGCTTTTCTTATAAATCAGTTCTGCTGGCAATGAATTCTACCAGCTTGTCATGCCCAGAAAAATCTTTATTTTTGTCTTCATTTTTGAAGAATTCATTTTACTAGATATAGGATTCTATGTTGATGGATATTTTTGTTTTTTGTTGTTCTTCCAACACCTGAAAGATGACATGTCTTTGTCTCCTGGCTATCATTGTTTCTGTTGAGAAATCAACAGTCTTTCTTACCATTGTCCTGTATATAATGTATCTTCTATGTGTCTTCCTCTTACTGAATGTCTTTAAGGTTTGTCTTCCATAGTCCCTTTTTTTTTTTTTTTTTTTTTTTTTTTTTAGAAATTTGTTTATGATGGGCATTGCTGTAGTTTTCTTTCCATTTATTCCATGTGGGGATAGTTGTTGTTTTCTTGAATCACTAGTTTATATATTTTTAGCAGATTTGGAAATATTTTCATTGCTATTTCATCAAGTACCTTTTCAGCCCTAAATATCTCTTTCTAGTACTCTGATTATAGGTACATTGGGTTATTTGATATTGATTATTTTGATATTGTCCTATGGGTCACCGAACCATGGTTCAGTATTTTTGCCAGGTATAGATATAGATGTAAATATAGATATTTCTCTTTGTACTTTCATCTGGATACTTTTTATTTTTCTAAAGTTTACTGATTTTTGTAATAGGGCAATATTTATTATGTAAAAACTAAACCAAGAAAAACAAAAACAAAGTAAAACTCCGATGTACTTCTGGAATCATAAAATTCAGCCACTAATTCAACTAATTCTTTCACATTTTATTCCAACCATATGTATTATCCCTTAGAAAAAATCTTTCCCTGAAATGTAAACCCATATATGTTTGGTTTAAATGTTACTCTATAAATTTGGGAGTGGGATAAATATCATAGTACTTCAGTTTTCCAGATTGTTTGTTTACTTTTTTCTCAATATGTTCATTATAAAACTTTAGATGATAGAGAAGGGAAAATAAATTGCAATCTAATTACAAAGGAACTATCCACTTAGAACATTTTATTTAAATATAAATAATCTAAAATTTATCGTTTTAATCATTTTAAGCATAAAGCTCTATGTCATTAAGTATATTCATAATGTTGTACAAATATTGTCACTATCCACCTTCAAAACTTTTTCATCATTTACAATTGAAACTCTAATGTCATTAAACACTAACTTCTTATTGTCCCCTCGCCCCAGTCCCTGGACACCACCAAATGGTGTCCATGAATTTGATAAGACTCCGTAGCTCATTTAGGTGGACTTATGCAATATTTGTACTTCTGTACTGACTTATTTCACTTAGCATAATGTCTTTAAAGTTTATCCATATTGTAAATATGTTAGCATTTAATGTCTTTTTAAGGCTGAATAATATTCCCTTAGATGTATAAGCCACATTGTTTATTCATTCATCCATTGATGAACCCTTTGGTTGCTTCCACTTTTTGGCTATTATGAATAATGCCACAATAAACCCATGTGTGTAAATGTCTGTTCAAGTCCATGCTTTTGTTTCTTTTTGGTCTATACCCAGAAATTACTGGATTATGCAATTTAATTCTACATTTAAATTTTTGAGAAATCAAGCTTACTTATCTTTTTTTTCTGCAGTTTCTAAACAACTGTGCAATATAGCGAGTGAATTTTTCACTCCAATATCATATTTTGAAGTGCTAAAATTTTTGGGTTTTTATAATTTCCATTTTAATGATTGTCTCATTTTTCCTATATTGTTGTTATATTTACTTTTAAATTATGTAGCACGTCTATAATTGTACTTTTAAAACACTTGTTTTTTAGTTTTATTGTCTAATTTCCGAGTCAATTTACTGAGTAATTTACTGACTTCTTTTTCTTTGTTAGCATCACATTTACTTGCTTCATTGAAGGTTTAATTATTTGGTTATGATGTTTCTTGCTGTGGTTTTCTTTTTGTTTATCCTGCCTGGGTCATATTGAGCTTCTAGGACCTGTTAGTTTATAATTTTAAACAAATTTACCATTAAGATATGATGGACATACGGATGTCAAGTTAGTGCGTGTTTGGATTTTGTTCACTCCTTCTTGAATTTTGTTCTGGAGGAGGAGTTAATTTGCGTGCACATCAGTGTGATTATTTAGAGATTTGCTTTTAAGCTTTGCTAGGGCTCATCTAATGGTACCCTTTTCCTAATGAGTGAACTTGCTGGCACATCTACTGAATGTTTATGCTCTTCAACAAGATTTTTCACTCTAGCTAGTAGAAAATTAAAGATCTCATCGCCTTGTCCAAGATTTGATCATTACAGCTTACAGCTCCCCAGGATCTTTTCTTTACTCAGTAAGTTATTTTTTGCCTAGACTTTTGGAGTATCTTCCTACATGTGTGAACTTACTATTCAGCCAAACACTTGATAGGATGCCTGTGAATATTTTAGGAGCTCCTTCACTACGCAGTTCTTTCTTTCTACAGCTGTGTCCCAAGAATTCCAGCTGCATCCCTAGCCCTGAACTCCATCCCTCTTTAACTTAGCAAGCCCTTTGTTTTCTGATCGGGCTTCTCCTTCTTGCACTGCCCTGCAGAAAATGCCTTCAGGCAGAAAGCTGGGGTGCATGGCGGTCACCACTTCCCTTCTCTCATGGTTCACAGAACGGCATTACATGATCCGGCATCTATCATTTCTATAATCCAGCATCTATAACAATCAGATTACGTACAACATCTGTAAGAATTTTACAGATTTGGGTCTGGTTTTATGGTTGTTTTCAAAGGGAGATTTAATGCAGTGCAGTTACTCCATCATGACCAGAAGCTGGAATCTCTCCTTTCTGTTTGCATTCTCGGTTTCTATTGTTAGTTTTATAATTCTACTCTCATTTTAAATGTTCTGTAGTGGATTATTTTTGGCCTTCTCTTCATTTGATTCACTCTCTGGAATGATTTCGTCTGCTCCCATGGCCTCAATTTTCGTTAATATTCTAAGGACCCCTTAAATCTCTGTCTTCTGGCAAGCTTCTCCTTCCTATAATTCATGATACTCAATCTCCCATTGGACCTTACTATTTAGAAGTCCTAAGACATCTCCAAGTCTGCATTCAAAACTGAATTCATTATCTCTTCCCTTAGATGGGCTTTCTTCCTGTATTCTCTATTGCAGTGAAGAGAGACACACCATCCATCAGACACAAAACGGAAAACCTGGGGTTTATTCAAGCCTTCTGTTTCTAAGTTCTTACATCCAATAAGTTACTGATATGGTTTGGCTGTGTCCCCACCCAAATCTCATCTTGAATTGTAGCTCCCATAATTCCAGTGTGTCATGGGAGGGACCTGGTGGGAGGTAATTCAATCACTGGGGTGGGTATTTCCCATGCTGTTCTTGTGATAGTGAATAAGTCTCACAAGATCTGATGGTTTTATAAGGGGAGTTCCCCTGCACAAGCTTTCTCTTGCCTACCACCATGATTATGAGACCTCTCCAGCCATGTGAAACTGTGAGTCAGTTAAACCTCTTTCCTCTATAAATTACCTAGTGTTGGGTATGTTTTCAGTAGCAGCATGAGAACAAATTAAAATAGTTACCAATTCCTATAGATTCTACGTATTTAATATTTCACAAAATCACTTCCCGCTCTCTATCCTCACTGCACTATCAACCTGGATCTGCCTCATTTATCCCATGCGTCGCTTCATTGTTCTGCAAGTTTACTCTTATAGAACATTCTCTAAGTTCCAGGCACTGTTCTAAGCAATGTTTCATATATTCACTCTTCTAGTTCTTAAAAAACTTTACAGCATTGGTACTATTATTATTACAGAAAAAAAGAATCAGGACACAGAGAGAACTTCTGCAAGGATATTGCACAGCTGTTATTTAGAACAGCTAGGATAGGCAGTCTTTTCCCCAATCTTTGATCTTAACTGCTGGGATATACTGCTTCTCAAACTGTTGTTGTTGTTGTTGTTGTTGTGTGTATGTGTGTGTGTGTTTTGCCTTCATTCAATTCATTCTTCACACCGACTTTTCTGAAGTGTGAGTATGGTCATTCTTCTCCAATTAAAATATTTCACTACATTCTCATTTTCAAGGTAAAATATAAACACTAAATCCTTTATGTACTCTACTTATCCAGGAACAAGAATATCTTCCCTTTCTGTCCATTTTTCTTCACTCTAATGTCTTTACATTACAAAGCCACAGTTTAGATGTTTAGAGGAAGTATTTCCTCACATCTCCTTTAGCCATGTATGGCTTTCAAGCTCACATTTCATGTTCTCTAATCCTGTAGGTTTACTGATACTTTAGTATTTATCACATTATTTAAATCACCTGCCATACCTTACAGAGTCAAAGACCACGGATGGGTCTTTTACCCTTGTGTTTTGTTCCCAAATCTAGCAGAGTTGTTGAAACATTGTAAGTGCCATTGTAATTTGCCATTAAAGTGAATGAGTGACTGAATTAATAGAACAATGCATATAACCAGCTGCACTCAGCCTAACTCAAACTTCTCTAAAGACTTAATGTTGCCACTAAGTGAAGTGCTAGACACAGTGAATGGATATTCCTTTTAATGAAAAAAAAATGAGTCATCTTCAATTGAATTGCTTCTAGATTTCCAATCTAAATATCCAGTGTCTTGATGCTCCCTGTATTTGAATGGTATTACGTCATTAGTTTTTCTCAGAAAAGCATTTTTAATGATGGAATACTTCAGTGTAACAATTAGATTTTCTAGTAGAGAATTCTCTTTAAAAATGGAGGAAGAGGAGGTGGCAGACATGGTTTGAAAGGCAGAGGTCACAAGTTGATTTATCTTTGTTTAGAGAGAGGTTTGGGAAGCAGCCACTAAAGTTCTTCTATTAACATGTGCGTTATCAGGCTGGGCACAGTGGCTTAGACCGGTAATCCCAGCACTTTGGGAAGCAGAGGCAGGCGGATCACCTCAGGTCAGGAGTTTGAGACAAGTCTGACCAACATGGTGAAACCCCGTCTCTATTAAAAATACAAAATCAGCTGGGCGCGGTGGTGCATGCCTGTAATCCCAGCTACTCAGGAGGCTGAGGCAGGAGAATCGCTTGAACCCGGGAGGCAGAGGTTGCAGTGAGCCAAGATTGCACTATTGGACTCCAGCCTGGGCAACAAGAGTGATGAAACTCCATCAAAAAAAAAAAAAAAAAAAAAAAAAAAAGCATTATCTATCTTCATCAGTCTAAAAAAAAAAAAAAAAACCCTAGGTGCACAATTCTAAGTTATGGTCTAAAATCCTTAGATAAAACATGAAGCAAGGTGGACCAGTCTCGCAAATCTTTCCTGTGTGACACCTTACCTACACTCTTTCCTATCACCCCACCACTTTACCCCTGGAGTGCGGCATCCCTTCTCTGCTCATATCCATGTATGCAGAAAAGTTCAGAAACCCATCTAGCTAAAGAATTAGTAAACATAAATGTTTTGTGAATCTTATTTTATTTTCTCCCTAGCAGGCCAGATAAGATTCAGACTATAAATTCTATTAGGCATCATGTTCCTGCAAGGGAAATTCAGCCAACAGGTAACCAAAAGAAGTTGCTTCTGCTTACCTTTCTTACATACCTACATTTCTTTCACATACTTCTTTTAAAGCATACTTCCTTTAAAAAAATGGGAGAGTAACTATCTCTGCTAGAAAATTTCCCTGATAAATCCTCTTTTTAAAAAGGTATTCATTAGCAACAATTTCCTACCATTTATAATAATTTGTTATTAAACTTGTGATTTTATTGGGTATGACACCAGCTGTATGGGGCAGATAAACGGATTTTGTTTGCCAACCCCTATAGTTCAATGTAATTTGTTTACAGAGCTGATTTCCCCCTAAATTCTTGCTGATTTCCCCTCTGTCTCTAATAACAAGACACAAAGGAGTCTTTGCTAACATCCGTGGCTGGATTCGACACATTGACTTTTGCTGTTTCCCATCTTTTGCGGACAGAGTAAAATACACCATCAGTCAATATCCACAGGAGAAGTTCATATAGATAATTTTGAAAAAGAAGGTTGGGTCAGCAACAAACCAAGCCAAATGGCTATAAATTCACTCAGCATCCTATACGGCATCCGTCTCTCTTCCACACCTCCTAGTGAAAGCCAAGTGAAATGCGCTAAGTCATGTAGCCATATCTTTCCCCATACTTAGATCCAATCTTCTTGATATATGATAGTCTCTCTCTCTGTCTCTATGGCTCTGTCTCTCTGCTTCTGTCTCTCTCCCTCTCTGTTTCTCTTTCTCTGTGTCTGTGTATGTGTGTTTGTGTCTGTCTCTCTTTCTCTCTTTTTCTTTCTCATCTGTCTCTCTCTTTCTCATGCACACACACACACGTGCATGTGCACGCACACACACACATTCATCATGGTCTCCTTCTCATTCCTTCCACAATACACAAGGTTTCATGTTAGATCTGCCATTTGACAATGTGCTGTACTCCTTTACCTTTTCCTCCTTTTCTAAGCATTATGAAATGATTACAGTTATGAAACTTTAATCATCATAAACCTCATCCAAAAAAGTGAAACAATGTGTGACATGTTACTATCCCTCTGTGTTATGGTTACATAAACACAGCTTTTATTAATTTTACAGACTTTATCTCTGCTTTTAGAGTGAAAAAATTTTTTTGCCTTCTTAGATTTATAGAGAACTTAACAAATAAATACAAGTGTGTAAAAATATGCTTTTATTTCTTCTTTCTGACACTGGACAAATTGTTATTTCATAAGGTGGGCATGTCTCCTCTGGTATTTTTAGTATAATGATTATATGAGGGAATATACTTACTAGCTTTAATGAAGAGACAGTTGTTAAATCAAAGGATTTCTCATCATTGTTTGTCCTGCTAAAAGAGCTTTCCACAGAAGTGGTAGAAAAGGCATTCATGGTTTTAGAAAAATGCTCAGGATTCCCTCTCATCTGCTCCAAGGAGGAAGAATTGGCATTTATCTAATATCCTTTTTCCGGTTCATTTATATTTTATTCTCAGAGCTTCTATGAGCAATTCAGAGCTACTTCGGTCAGTATTCTAAAACCAAACAAACCCAGACCAGCCTGGAAAACATGGCAAAACCCCATCTACACCAAAAATATAAAAATTTAACCGGGCATGGTGATGCACACCTGTGGTCCCAGCTACTCAGGAGGCTGAGGTGGGAGGAATGCTTGAGACCGGAAAGTGGAGGTTGCAGTGAGCAGAGATCACACCACTGCACTCCAGCCTGGGTGAAAGAGTAAGACCCTGTCTCAAAAAACAAAACTGTAAAATGTTGTATTTTAAATAATTGTGTGTGTGTGTGTGTGTGTGTGCCTCAAATAGAAGCTTTTTCTATGAAGAGCAGATGTGTCTTCAATGCACATATATGCTCATTGGGCCAAAAGTCAGGAGATCTGAGTTCTGCTGGGAGCTCTGCTACTTTTTTATGTGTGATTCTGAAAAAAAAAAAAAAATCCCTTAAATTTCATTTGATGCAGTGTCTCCTCTCTAAAGTGAGGGAGTGGAACTCTTGCTTTTCTTTCATTCCCAAGCTCTTTTATACACAGCCCTTCTGTGGTTTGACAAATATTGGCATATGATATGTTTAAGGCACAGATATCACATGCTATCCTTTAGCAGATAATGTAGAAATAAGATGTCTTAAGCCCTGCTTAGTATATTGTGTTAAATCCTTAAAACAAAGTTTATCCAGACTCACCTTACTCCTTCTATTTGAACCCAAAATTATAGGATTCTGAGGCTGCGGAGTTAGCTTACTCCTAGCCCTCATTTTGGTCACAAGGTGTAATCTAATATTCCCAAACTGTGGAATACTGAAAATCACACAAGAGCTGAAAAATGCCAAAACAAACATGTTTTTAACAGATTCAGGGAAAGCAGAAATACAGTGGTGTTTTCCCCAGGAAATTATCTGCACTGTCCAAACCCAGTTACAGCAGGTTTTTTCTGGCCTGGCCTTTCGACCATCAAATGGAACGATTTTCCTCCGGAGAGAATTCTGCAGCAGCCAGCGGGGAGGCCGGGACACGTGCTCTACCCCTTCTGATTCTCCTTGCTCTACCCCTTCTGATTCTCCTTGCTCTACCCCTTCTGATTCTCCTTGCTCTGCCCCTTCTGGTTCTCCTTGCTCTACCCCTTCTGATTCTCCTTGCTCTACCCCTTCTGATTCTCCTTGCTCTACCCCTTCTGATTCTCCTTGCTGAGGTCTGAAGTCAAGCGAAGCTGCAAATTCACTCTGATTCCCCCGTCCAAAGAGTTTCTTAAATGATATTTCCTAGACCACTCCAGCAGTTTATAGTCTGTTGTTTTAACAACCGCACCTCCCTTTCCCAGGGTCAAGTGCCTGGTCATAAGGATAAAGTGCCAACATCATTTATTTTATTCCCTGGTTCACTCCTGAGTCACACTGGTGAATGAGTTGGAAATGATTTGGTGCCTAAATAACCATGACTGTTTATATGTGAAGATGTCATTCATGCAGTGGACAAACCTCGGAAGATTATTTTTCCATGTGCTTATGTAAGTGCGGGGCACATATCTGAAAACTTATTTTGAAAAAAAAAATTTCAATGGAAACATTACACAGATTTAATATTAATATTAAAATTTAATATTGGTATTTAATATTTAATTCTATATGTATGAAATAAAGATGACAAAATGAATACTTGGTTCAGCACATGTATTATTTATTCTGTGGATAGTCCAGAGAACACTTTCAAATGCTGCTTGCTGGCTGGGCACAGTGGTTCAGGCCTGTAATCCCCACACTTTGGGAGGATGAGGTGGGTGGATCACCTGATGCCAGGAGTTCGAGACCAGCCTGGCCAACATTGTGAAACCCCATCTCTACTAAAAATACAAAAATTAGCTGGGCATGGTGGCGTGAGCCTGTAGCCCCAGCTACTTGGGAGGCTGAGGTGGGAGGATCACTTGAACCCTGGAGGTGGAGGTTGTAGTAAGCCAAGATCACACCATTGCACTCCAGCCTGGGTGACACAGTGAGTCTCTGTCTCAAAAAAAAAAAAAAAAAAAAAAAAAAAATGCTGCTTGCCTTCTGCCCACTCCTCTGATTCCTCCTCTCTGTCTCTTACCAATCCTCTCCTATCTCACTCTATAGCTGGTACATTTGCTTGGAGAAAACAAATTCACTTCAATTAACATAATTTGGAAGGCAAACCCAGCACCAAAGCATATGTACTTTATAAGCATGAACAACCTTTGAATTTTCTTCTTTTTGAAATTTTCTCCATCAACGTTTCTCTCTACTTATACAGGTAAATAACAGTGTGGATAAGTGTGTGCGTACACGTGTGTGTGCATGAAGACAAATTGCATTGTTCAAGAGTGCAGTGCTGGGAAAGTACACATTTAATACTAGAGTAAACATTTAAACCTATTTACTAAAACTAGATGTGAAAACATATCTTCCAAGGGAAGTTACTCTCTTTTTCTGACCATTCTACCCAAAAAGATGTCCCAGAGATATTGTCAAAAAATTGATCGGATGAGTCAATAATTGTCCACGTGAATGGTTGAATACATTCTGTAGGAGCTGATGAGAGACCATATTGGCTTTTACCATGCTCTAGAATATGCCTACCTGTGAGTTTTTTAATTATGAAGGCTAATATCCCAAGGAAATTTCATCTATGAAATGAAACTTTTAGGCAATTGAACTTGTTCTTGCTGTTTGGGATATGGAAATTAGACAAAGTCAAGCAACCTACTAAGTTTCCTTCTGCTAACAGAAGAGGGGAAGGTGATGAATTGGGACTGTGTGAAACTTTCTTTGAACACGTGCAAAAATGTATCTCAAGTGGGAAATGGAAGAACCTAGACTGATACTAAATGTAATACATTTATTTCAATGCAGTTGCATCATTGGGAATCTAATTAATGAAAAGAAGTGCACTGAACATTTGATGAAGGGATAAAGGCATATGCCCAGAGTGGTCCTGCCTTGGTTTTGTGTTTCTTTCAATTCTTTGATATTCCTTTCAAGACATCATTCAGCCCCTGAGCTGGGCAGCCAAACCATATGAGAGCGTGCACTTTCTAATCATATGATGCTAGAACATTAATGGTAACATTCTTAGAAAACATACATTGATATTGTGATTGCAATAGGATCTTGAGCTCAGCAGCCTGTGTTTTCTGTTTTGTTTTGTTTTGTTTTCCTGCGTACACTTCCGTAATATCAACTGTAAAAATCAACACACTTTGTACTTGCCAAATGGGAAGTTATCAAGACAGAAGCTGGCATTCTTCTTTGCAGCGAAATACCTTATTCAGACTCAGTTCCGCCACTAAACTGGCCAGGCAGGATTGCTCCTGGCAGACTCTCAGAAATATCAGTATTTCTTTCTCTCTTTGCTCTCTCAGAACTTCTACTCCCAGGAAGGAAATAACCACACTATTTGCAAAAGATTAAGATGTTCATTTTACTATGTAAAAGATGTCTCCATGCCATAATTATCATTGTAAAAGAAGTATATAATAAGAATAATAATTTCCTGTTTGTCCCATCCATTGAGCTTTTCGTGTTCTTTGATAATTAGAGTGAAGATTTTGCTGAAAAGAAAATGATGTTTATAATTAGAGGTTACCAAGAGTGAGACTTGTTTTATTTTAACGCTGTTTATTTTACTTTATCTCTTTCCAGTTCTGGCAAGGAAATGAGAATTTTTAAATTCAGTGTCATGACATTTCAGCTCCCTTGGTTTTTGGTAAATAACTTGTTGCTGAAGAGAGAGGTTGCTGGAAGACTCTCAGAGTCAGTTCCATTTTAACCAAGAACTGCTAGCCTTGATGTGGGTTGGATCATTTTTGAGTCTGAGGCTAAATGCCTTCTTGGTTCCTTTTGAAAAAGTACTGATTTAAGGGGACTGATATTGTGTCATCACTATTCAACAGCTTAAAATAAATGGTTAAGAATCTGGAAGTGAGGCTGAGGGTTGCCTGTGCTGGCATTGTGTAAAAGAAGGAGATGTATTTAATTTGTACACTTGAATTAAAATGAGATAAAGGATTCTCCAATGTGTAACCAAATGGAATTGCCTACAGTCTTGTTTTGATAACTAAATGATAGGTGATTTCTGTTATTGTGTTTGCCACATACTTAATAATACTAATAAATTGTGTGCATTTTGGAAATTTCTTTTGGATTAGGACAATGGAAAGCTCTACATCTTGCTGCTACTGAGCAGCCTCTAAAACTTCAGAGAGAGGAAGGATCGCAATCCATGTGTAGTGTGTACAATGTATACAACAGTGCAAAGATGAACTATAAAAACCACTCAAGATAAATTATTGTATGTTTCCACACTGATCCATGCACTGGTGATTATACATCTGAACTCCTAAAGTAGTGTCATACTCAAGTGATAATTCTGGAAGACAAATATGGTGTTACCAACCTCAAAAGTGGAATGACCACACAGAGGACTAACTTCTGGTTAACTTGAGGAGGCAATTTTTTTTCTTTTTTCTTTTTTTTTTTGAGACGGAGTCTCACTCGGTGGCTAGGCTGGACTGCAGTGGTGAGATCTTGGCTCACTGCAACCTCTGACTCCCTGGTTCAAGCGATTGTCCTGCCTCAGCCTCCCTAGTAGCTGGGATTACAGGCATGCACCACCACGCCTAGCTAATTTTTGTATTTTTAGTAGAGACGGGGTTTCACCATGTTGGCCAGGATGGTCTCGATCTCCTGACCTCGTGATCCACCTGCCCTGGCCTCCCAAAGTGGTAGGCTTACAGGCGTGAGCCACTGCGCCTGGCCTAGGAGGCAAATTTTTACCATCCAACCTGGGCTTAACTTTACCCAATGGCCAACTTTTTGAGTCCAGCAGAGAATTCTAAATTCAAGCTTGACTAGCCACATCATTAAAAAGCTATAAGCTATATTTGTCAAGACAGTTGAATGGAAAAGAGTTTGGAATTTTATAAGAAAATAAACAGGGACCAAGTAAAAGCATACTAATGACTTAAATATAAATTTTCTTCACATTTGAATAAAACAAAGCAATATCTATAAGCCTCTTCAGTGATACTATTTTATATGAGGGGGAGTAATATAATATCATTCTGGATTATATATATATAATATACATGTATATATGTGTATATACATATGTATATGTATTCCCTAGCTTAAAAAGTATTCATAAAGCTCATTCATTATAGCGAACATATTAAACAATTATAGTTGCTTCATCAGACAGTCAGAAGAACAGATTGTTCTCGTTTCTGAAAAGTTATGTGCCATTATTGTTAGTGATTCTAATAAATCAGACATATGTCAAACTTAGTTTGAGGCAGGTATATGTACTCATACAGGACAATTGCCCTTGGCTCAGTTATCATTGGCTTCCTCTGGGTTTATAAAGGCCAGCTCTCAAAACCACTAATTTAAAAACAGCAACCCATGTATTCTAATTTAGATTTAGGAAAAAGCAGGAAACCAGTGGTTTTAGTAATTCAGGAGACTTTACCAAAGCTGAGCTTAAATTAGATAAGATTGTATTGTCATTATCATCAACGCCAACAGAAATTCAAGCACCACTAATTTATTCCATTAGACTCTTCTACGGTCAATTAAATAAGATCCAATTAGCAGGTGATATTGCGGATTTTATGTGCAAATATACCCAACCAGACTTGGTTTTACAAGTTAGATTAAAGATTTGAATCGTTGCTAAATTGCTTATTAGGTACCAGATTTTGGAAACTGCTAGAAGGGGGAGATGAAAGTTTTGGAACCATATTCTGAGACTATACCCAGAGGGCTATCACAACCAATGCTGTTTTATAGGAGTGTTCATAGATTTGTGCCACCCTTTGGGGAACCACAGAAGAGAATAAGTTATTGTGTTATGTAATACACAGTGGCTTCAACAAGCCATCAAGACAATTCTTAGAAAGGACCTCAGATTTTTGGTCTTATTGAATAACTCCATGATTGGCACTCCCGAACACAATAAGAATACTGCTACATCCTAGAAGAAAGAAACACAACTGTATTCTGAGGCCAAAGATTTTGGTCTACTGGGAAAAAAAAAAAAAATCAAAAAACCTCACGTAGTAGTTAAAGCATGAATTATTAGAGTCATCCAGGTTTAGGTCCGAATCTCCATTCTACGTGTTTTAAGCAGCGTGATTTTGGTCAAATCACCAAAATTTTCTGATCTTCTGTTTCTGTATCTGTTACATGAAGGTGTTCACAGTACTGGTCTACTATTGTGAGCATTGAATTAGATGTGTAAAGGACTTAGCACAGAATAAGGTGCACTCAGTAAATTACAGTTATTATGATTTCTTATTTCCAAGATTCCTGGAAGAGAATGTGGCTTTAAAAATATATATGAAGAACACTGTAGTCCTGCAGAAAGGGAAAAATGGAGATTTTAGTTCATTGTGACTTACTGACCTCCAGGGAATCATTTACAATTTATTTGGGTATGTTGAAAATGAGAACTGTGCCAGTCCTCTCAACTCAACAAATTGCAGCTGGTCTGGGCTGGTGCAAAAGGAAAGACTTTCCTCTGGGAAGAGTCTGAACTCTATTTAAGATAAGTCTGAGTAAGCATTCTACTTAATAGTTGATCTTACTAGTTAAATGCCAGCTATAAAAATATGTATATAACGCAAAATAAAAGTGATGTTTGGGCATTATGCTTATCATTTGCAATGACATTCATAGAAGGCATTAGAGATGATCACTGCCATAGTTTACACATGAACCCAGGAAAAGTCTAACTTGCTTACCTTAGAGTTACTTAGTTTTATCATCCATCCTTCATATATTTATTTACTTTGTAGCTTTGCTTGCTTGAAAATATAAATGAATACAACTCAGATTAAGTCCATGGATTTCTGAGAATGGATATATCATTAGATTCTTTCCAAAGTGAGGGTTGAAGTAGGTATCTGATGGAATAGAAGGGTTGTTCAAGGTAAGGGGCTGACTCAAAGGGGCTGACTCAAAGTCTTTCCATAACAAGCCCCCAGTTTTATATTTCATTGTAATGTTAACTGTAGAAGTCTGGTGCTAAAGTAATTACTTATCCTCTTACCCCTCATCCAACCTTGTTTGGCAACATTGTAAAATGAAGTATGCATATACAAATGACCGAGTCCATTGAGGTTCCTATTCAGAAGGAAACGTTTGCCTCAGCCAATGCCTTTATGATCTGTGAGGTCAATTTTCTGGGAAACTTGAAGAATTGCCTTTGAATTGACATTTGTTTCTAGGCACAAAGCATTTCTGTATAATCAAAATGACTTGTAGAGTAAAGAAGGGATGGAGAAGATTGTTCAAAAATGTCAAGAGGAGGCCAGGCCTGGTGGCTCACACCTGTAATCCCAGCACTTTGGGAGGCCGAGGCAGGCAGATCATGAGGTCAGGAGATCGAGACCATCCTGGCTAACATGGTGAAATCCTGTCTCTACTAAAAATACAAAAAATTAGCCAGGTGTTGTGGCGGGTGCCTGTAGTCCCAGCTACTTGGGAGGCTGAGGCAGGAGAATGGCATGAACCTGGGAGGTGGAGCTTGTGGTGAACCGAGATCGCGCCACTGCACTCCTGCCTAGGCAACAGAGCGAGACTCCCTCTCAAAAAAAGAAAAAAAAAGTGTCAAGAGGATCATAGAAAGTGAAGAAAGTGAATAAACCCCAGAGACCTGCTCCCTGAAAAAACACATGTATAAGGGAGGTTCATTTTGCAGTGAACAGTCTGACATATAAGACATTAGTATGAATGGAAAGAGTCTAAACTAGACCAAACTCACATAAAGTCATGGTATCCCATGTACAGAGTATTTCCTAAAATACAATGAAAAGGACTCATTGGGGATGAAGCTGAGTCCATGCAGGTTTGACCACAGCTTATATGTAATAACCCATGCTAAATTCAATTTTAAAAAATCATTCAGAAAACAATTGCAAAAGTCATGGGCCATTTGATTTGATCTTATCAATTTAGAACTTTGACCTAAGTTATCACAAAATGCTGTACAACAACCTAATGGAAGAATGATCTTTCCCCTTCCAATTGAGAGTTAAATATTTTCTAGATTATACTTTATAGGCAAGAATAACATGTATGATGGAAGATTGTAGAAGTATGCATTTCTGACATAGAAACACATCAGTGGTACTCTAGTCTCTGTGCCAAGGTCATACTTTAGAGGACGCAATTCTGTCCCTTGTCTGGATGCACCCCTCCTCATGAAGCAAAGAGAGAATAAGGGGACATGCCCTCCTAGGAACTATGCTTCTTTTCTAGACTATATTCCAGGAAAATCTAGAATCATTGAATTTCTTGCCCTAAGAGCTAGAACCTGCTTCTAGGTTAATCCTCCAAGACCATCACCCATATGTATACCCCATAACCCTAGGTTCAAGTAGACCAAGGTAGCTATTTATAAGGGTGGAGACGTTGAGGGGTGTGGAAGGATCTTGCAACTTGTAGGTGAATATCTGTACAGGCACACCTGCAAGTATTCTCACAGTTGCCTCAGAACCAGGAGAAGAGACACACCAGGTGAGCCTACAGCCAGACCCTAGGGACTGGCACTTCCTTACTCCTATGTGCCGACAAGAAACTGCAAAGAAGCTGAGAATTCTAAATTCAAGCTTGACTAGCCACATCATTAAAAAGCTATAAGCTATATTTGTCAAGACAGTTGAATGGAAAAGATTTTATCTAATCATTTTGACTTGATTTCTAATTTAAATACTTAGGCATACAGTATATGGCCTTCCATATTAATTCTCACCCTGTGTCCCACAGATGTTAGGAAACTGCATTCTTCTTGTTTGCATTTGTCTTTGATCCAAGATAATTGATTGTGGGTGCATTCAGAGGGCTGCTAGACCAAGCTGAAGGCTTTGAGGGGCTAGAAAAAAGCTCAAAACTTATTCATACCTCTCAACTGAAATACAAGGAAAGGCCAATCTGTTCTTTCAGGATGTATCTAGGCACTGAGGAAACAATATTGTCCAGACCTGTGTCTCCAACTCATCATGTCTATTGACGGTAAGAATAACTATTGATAGGAAGTCAAGCAAAGTTGTATATTTCCAGTGATTTTTTTTCACCTCATCTCTGAAAACCAGAGAGTGATATTTTTGTTGATAGAGTCTTCACTGATTTAGTGCCAGAATTCATGAGAACTAGTTTCTGTTGCTGAATTTATTTTAGTTTAATGTGGCTGAAAATGCCTTAAGGAGTTGGGGAGATTTTTTTTTTTTTTTTCTGATTTTGAGCATTATACACAAACATTTAAAAGTGCTCTTTACATTTGAGGTTGGATGTTAACATAATTTCTCCTATAAGAGTCTTGAAATCTGCATGACTGATGATAATTATTCTTGATGTCACCTTCTGAAATGAAGCAAAGGAATCCAGGGGCATGTTATGACAGTGTTGATTAATGCTTTTTCCTCTGAGCACTACATCTTGTCTTTATGTTTGCTCTGGCAGGGAAAGATTTAACTGGATAACTCACTTCCCTAGAAGGGTTTTTAGTTTTCAAGTGAAAAGAGTAGCCATCAACCTGCCTGTGTATCCATTCATATCTTCAAAACACAGGACTTCCATTTTTGTTTTCCATTGCCTTGCCAATGCACAGTATACTCGGCACTAATACGGTTTATAAAACCTGTGTTTTGCCCCACCGTTGGGCAGCGCCTTAGAATCGTAAGCCTTACTATTGTAGCATGAAGAACAAAATCAATAATAGCATTGGAAAAATTCCCATCACTTTGCTTGCATTGGATTAAACAGATAATTTGGTTGTTCATAGAAGCACAATCCACACATCACCTGCCTCTTATAAATATGAGACTCAATGACAGAAGTATTGTGAGTATCGACTTCAGCAATTAAGATAATACTAAATTTTAGACTAATTTTTGCCTTGTGGTTGAAAACATGGACTTTGCACGTGTTGACTTGTCAAAAGTGGGCTTATTCTCTTCCCTTTGTCAAAGTGGAGATAAATCCTTATTTTGATTCCTCTGTTTGCCCCCAAAAGACAGCCGAGTTTTGATAACGACTCTGCCAAAATGCACTCCCATCTGTAAAATAAATTGGGAAATTTTTTTCTTGGAAGTCTTATTAAAGAGAAGCATTGAAATATTTAAAGACTTTCAAAAAAATAAACAGTCTAGGTTACTTTGTTCTACACTTTTGTCTGTTTCAGCTAGATTAACTTTAAGCTCTATAAGAAAAGTATTTGCCTGCTTCCTAGTTCTAAAATTTTGTAAATTTTTGCTAATCTTTATTGAATAAATCGTTTAACTTTCAGCTGAATTAATAGTTGCTGACCATTTATACAAGATATTGGCAACTTTTTTCTCTAAAGGTCCAGGCAGTAAATATTTTAGGTTTTGTGGGCTACATGTGGTCTCTGGTCACAGCTATTTAACTACAGCATTGTAGCTTGAAAACAGCCGTGAATACCATGTAAACACATGTATATGGCTGTGTTTCAATAAAATATTATTTGTAAAAACAAGAAATTAATTTCTAGACTCCTGATCTATAAACCTGGAAAACCATAAGAATGAATACTTTTTGGTCCTTGACTATCTCACTCTCATAAATTGGATCAAGAACTTTTTAGAACAGTATCCTGAGGCATATATAATCCTCAGCAATGGCCACCTAAGGAATCTTTTTTGAGAAAATAAACATGTTTTCCAGTGGATTATATCTAAACCATATAGCCCATAAGGGTAACAGTTGTCGAGAAAGCAACACATTTTTCAGTAAAATGTTCATTATAATTAATGATACCCAATTCTAGGTGCTGTGCTAAGTTCTTTGCAAGCTTTAATCTGTCAAAACAAAGCAAGAATTCCACTGGGTGATTTTATTAATACCATACCCTGATACCAAGTAATATCTCAATAAACTATGATTTTTGACTCTTTCATACAAAGAACTCCATCTGAAAATAGACAAAGTTGGATGAAAATAATACCCTTTTTCTTTTTACTGTATCACTGTGTCAACTTGATAACATAATAAAAAGAGGAAGTTAAAGAGAAATTTTCAGTCTGGATACTTGTTGTCATATAAAGAATCTTTTACTCAAGTCTTCGTCAGAAAAGTAAGAGAAAGAGAGAGACGGAAGGAGGGAAGGAGGGAAGGAGGAAGGGAGAGAGGAAGGAAGGAAGGAAGGAAGGAAGGAAGGAAGGAAGGAAGGAAGGAAGGAAGGAAGGAAGGAAGGAAGGAAGGAAAGAAAGAAGAAGGAGGAGGAGGAGGAGGAAAGGAAGGTAGGAAGGAAGGAAGGAAGGAAAGGAGGAAGGAAGGAAGGAAAGAAAGAAATGGAAGAAAAGAGAGAGAAAGCAAGAAAGTTCTATGAGCAAAACCGTCTATTGGGGGTATTTTTAGACAGGTGGGTTGGGGGATAAAAAGAATATAGATAAGTAGCTCTCCGTATTTAAGCCATTTATAAAAAGCTATATTACAAATAAAAGTATGTTTGGTGGAGTAGACAGGAGTTATTTGCGTCTGAATGGTACTGGGAAACAACTTGTTCATATATTAATATAATCATTGTAATGTGTTTGATGGCAATAGAATATTACATGAAGCTATACGAGAGTGCTATTTTATTTTTAAAAAACACTGAACTGGTCTGAAGTAAGGACAAACTGTTCAAAAATATTGAAAAAGTAACCTAACACATGTTATTCAATGGATTAATGCATTAGAAGAACAGTACCAATTACTGAAAGGTGAACTAAGTTGAATAGGTAGAGCAAATACAAAAATTTTCCATGTGAATCACATGTTTATTTAGAACAATTGTCATTTCAAACGGTTTGTAATCTCTAGGATTTAAGGGATCTGCTTTTATGTGTGTCATCTAAATTTCGTGTATTAGCTGATGAAACACAGAAGCCTTTTCATAAAGATATTTATTTTATCCCTTCTTGAACTTGAATGGGAGAGCATCAACACCACATTTATCCCCTTTTGAATTTGAATGAGAGAGCATCAATACAAAATTCTTTCTTAGATATCTGCTAACAAATGGGCTTCTTTACCTTTAGCTGTAAATAGCTTTCCTGAAGAAATTCTAGTTTAAGAATAATTGAAAGCCAAAGACCATGTCAGTGCTGTGAGCTGAAGGAATGGAGAAGGTTTTTCAGTTTAAAACACAGTTTGGTGAAGAAGGTTTCAGAGGCATCGATTTGGCAATTGCATTGGCTTCAAAGCATAATCACGAATTTGAGTTAATTATCACACCTTTCATTTTGGAGCAAAACTGAAGTGTGTATAATTCAGAAAATAGGTGTTTATCAAAATCGATTTTTAAAAATTGTTTTTGTGTGTCTCTCATGTTTTATACATATACATAATAGTATTCAGGTTTTATACATGAATATATATTAATATTAAGTATGAAAGTTAGATCCAACTTTAGCCAAAGGTTTTTTTTTTTTTTTTTTTTTTTTTTTTTGAGACAGAGTCTTGCTCTGTCATCTAGGCTGGAATGCAGTGGCAGGATCTCAGCTAACTGCAAACTCTGCCTCCCGGGTTCACGCCATTCTCCTGCTTCAGTCTCCCAAGTAGCTGGGACTGCAGGTGCCCGCCACCACGCCCGGCTAATTTTGTGTGTGTGTGTGTGTGTGTGTGTGGGTGTGTGTGTGTGTGTGTATTTTTAGTAGACACAGGGTTTCACCTTGTTAGCCAGGATGGTCTTGATCTCCTGACCTTGTGATCCGCCTGCCTCGGCCTCCCAAAGTGCTGGGATTACAGGCGTGAGCCACCACGCCCAGCCAGCCAAAGGAATTCTTTTATCTAACTTACCAGGTCTTATCTTGCTATTTCTTACAAACCAGAAACTGGATCTCAGTTTAAGTTAGAGTTAAAACAATAAATAAATAAGCCATTTACATATGTTAGGAACTCAGCTTACATTTTTGGTTAATTTGTTGTTTTTAATAAATCCTCTGAAGTAATTTGAACTTCATCTAGGCAAGATATTTACTGATACATTGTGAATCACTTACCATAATTAATTTAGGAATTTATTTATGTCTTGCTATGTCAACAGGAAAGTCTGGGGAACAGAGAAAGCCAGTTTTTCCCCATACAGTTACATGAATAATATTGTATTTTACGTTTCTTCATCAGAGTAGAAAAGTGGGGCATGCTAGGAGAAAGAGTATGAGGTAGCCAGCTCAAAGCTCATTTTTTTCCCCTCAGCCAGACTGAAATATGCACAAATGTGCCTGTTTCTTTTCTCATCTGAACTTTGAAGGTTGACCTTACAGAGCTAGGAAATTACAGACACCACAAAGAATCAGGTACTAAAGTGAACAGTGTCTGGGTGGTGTATACACACTTAAAAAAAAGTACGTGTCACAATGGGAAGAAAATAAAGAAATGTCTTATAGGCATTTCTATTTTTAAATGATGCCGCACTGTGCCATAGGATGAAAGATCTTCAGAACACATAAAATTAGTTGTAATGGAAACTCCTCTTATTGAATGGCATGGAAAATGGCCTGGGGCTACTAGAGAATAGGGGTAGTCACATGTTATCAGACTGCCTTGCTGTCAGCTTATCCAAAATCCAGTATTCAGAGCTGACTTTAACTCTCATAAATCACATTGCAAAAACATTTTCAGGAATTAGCACAAATCATCTTACTGAAATAAAAATGCACCATCCATAAGAATAATCAAATACCCAGTCAATGTTACAATGCAAAGGGGTTTCTTGCCATGTTCCTTTTCAGCAATAGGTTCCTCCAGGGTATTGAAAACGAGTCCGTAAATAATGAACATGTACAAGTTTATCCTGTAAAATACATGCAAATGCACAATATTTTTGGTAGACTGATGAGATTCAGAAGTTTGAAAAGTTAAACAAATTTTGATGATAAATTTTAACTATTGATATTTTGTCATATTTCTGCAAGATCAGAGCGCTTGTTTAGATAAAACTTTACCAGCCACTGTAAGGAACCATACTTACAAATACTGAGTCCCACCCTTAAAAATCTTATGCTCCAACAAAAGAAACAGAAAATATATCATTTAATACACACACACACAGTGTCACATTCATATATACACTAGAACATAGACAAAAGAAAATACAAAGCATCCCAATATAAATATCTGAAGATAAATATATTTCACATGCTGAGAAGCCACTACATCCATGGAAACCTTGATATTATGTAACACTTATTACATTTATTATTTTAATTATAAAATGTTATAATTTATTAATTCATCTTGATAACAAACTATATGAGTCCATTTTCATACTGCTATGAAGAAATCTGCAAGATCGGATACTTTAAAAAGAAAAAGGGTTTTAGTGGACTCACAGTTCCACATGGCTGGGGAGGCCTCACAATCATGGCTGAGGGTGAAGGAAGAGCAAAGGCATGTCTTGTATGACAGCAAGTAAGAGAGCCTGTGCAGGGGAACTGTGCTTTATTAAACCATCAGATCTTGTGAGACTTATTCACTGTCATGAGAATAGCACAGGAAAAACCCGCCTCTCAATGATTCAATTACCTCCCACCAGGTCGCTCCCATGACACGTGGGGATTATGGGAGCTAAAATTCAAGTTGAGATTTGGGTGAGGACACAGCCAAACCATATCATTCAACCCCTGGCCCCTCTCAAGTCTCATATCCTCACATTTCAAAACCAATCATGCCTTCCTAACTGTCCCCCAAAGTCTTAACTCATTTCGGCCTTAACTCAAAAGTCCAAGTCCAAAGTCTGATCTGAGACAGGGAAAGTCTCTTCCACCTATGAGCATGTAAAATCAAAAACAAGTTAGTTACTCCCCAGATGCAATGGGGGTACAGGCATTGGATAAATACACCCATTCCAAATGGAAGAAATTGTCCAAAACAAAGGAGCTACAGGCCTCATGCAAGTCCAAAGTCCAGCAGGCAGTCAAATCTTAAAGCTCCAAAATGATCTCTTTTGACTCCATGTCTCACATCCAGGTCACACCGATGCAAGAGGTGGGCTCCCATAGCCTTGGGCAGCTCCGTCTTTGTGGCTTTGCTGGGTAGAGCCTCCCTCCTGGCTGCTTTCACAGGCTGATGTTGAGTGTCTGCCACTTTTCCAGGTGCATAGTACAAGCTGTCAGTGGATCTACCTTTCTGGGGTTCTGGAGGATGGTGACTCTCTTCCCACAGCTCCACTAGGCTGTGCTCCAGTGGGGACTCTGTGTGCTCCCACCACATATTTTCCTTCTGCACTACCCTAGCAGGAGATTCTCTCTGAGGGCTCTGCCCCTGCAGCACCCCTCTGCTTGGACATCCAGGCATTTCTATACATCCTCTGAAATCTGGGTGGAGGTTCCCAAACCTCAATTCTTGTCTTCTGTGCACCTGTAGGTTCCATGCCACATGTAAGCTGTCAAGGTTTAGGGCTTGAACTTTCTGAAACCAATGGTCTGTGCTGTACCTTGGCTCCTTTTAGCCATGGCTGGAGCTGCTGGGATGCAGGGCACTAAGTCTTGAGACGGCACAAAGCAGCAAGGCCCTGGACTCAGCCCAGGAAACCATTTTTGCCTCCTAGGCCTTTGGGCCTGTGATAGGAGGGGCTGCTGGACATGCCCTGGAGACATTTTCCTCATTGTCTTGGTGATTAGCTTTTAGATCCTGGCTCATGCATGTTTCTGCTGCTGCCTTGAATTTCTCCCCAAAAATGATTTTTTCTTTTCTACTGCATAATCAGGCTGCACATTTTCCAAACTTTTACGCTCTGCTTCCTCTTGAACACTTTGCTGCTCAGAACTTTCTTTCACCAGACACCCTAAATCATCTCTCTCAAATTCAAAGTTCCACAGATCTCTAGGGTGGCCCAAAAGGTCACCAGTCTCTTTGCATAGCAAGAATGACCTTTACTTCCATTCCCAAGAAGTTCCTCATCTCCAGCTGAGACCACCTCAGCCTGGACTTTATTGTCCATATCACTATCAGCATTTTGCTCAAAGCCATTCAACAAGTCTCTAAGAAGTTTCAAACTTTCCCACATTTTCCTATCTTCCTCTGAGCCCTCCAAACTGTTCCAATCCCTACCTGTTACTCAGTTCCAAAGTTGCTTCCACATTTTCGGATATCTTTACAGCAGCACCCCACCCTACTGGTGCCGATTTACTGTATTAGTCCACTTTCATACTGCTGTGAAGAAATACCCAAGAGTGGCCGGGAGCAGTGGCTCACGCCTGTAATCCCAGCACTTTGGGAGGCTGAGGAGCGTGGATCACAAGGTCAGGAGATCGAGACCATCCTGGCTAACACGGTGAAACCCTGTCTCTACTAAAAATACAAAAAATTAGCAGGGTGTGGTGGCAGAAGCCTGTAGTCTCAGCTACTTGGGAGACTGAGGCAGGAGAATAACATGAACCTGGGAGGCAAAGTTTGCAGTGAGTTGAGATAGTGTCACTGCACTCCAGCCTCGGTGACAGAGTGAGACTACGTCTCAAAAAAAAAAAAAAAAAAGAAAAAGAGAAATACCCAAGAGTGGGTAATTTATAAAGAAAACTGGGTTTAATGGACTCACAGTTCCACATGGCTGGGGAGGCCTCACAACCATGGCTGCAAATGAAGGAGGAGCAAAGACTCCTCTTACATTGTAGCAGGTAGGAGAGTGTGTACAGGGGAACTGTCCTTTATAAAGTCCTCAGACCTTGTGAGACTTATTCACTATCAGCAGAACAGCATGGGAAAAATCCGTCCCCATAATTCAATTCCCTTCCCCCTCCTCCTCGCTCGAGGACACACGGGCATTATAGGAGCTACAATTCAAGATGAGATTTGGGTGGAGACACAGCCAAACCATATCACAAACTGTTTTGAGAATTCTATATATTGAGTCTTAAAGTCAATTTAAAGTAGCGATTCGGGCCACCACAGCTGCTGCCCTTTATGAATCTTTGTCTTTCCTTACTTCAAATTAATAGAATACAGCAAGATCAAAGATGAGCTGGCGCCATTCACTGTCGCTATGTCAAGAAAGACTTTTAAAGAGGGAATCCTTAGGACACGCGAAGGTTTCATGTACTATATTGGGCCTGCAAGGCTGATGGAGCCTTCCAAAGTCCATTGCTTTCTAAGCTGTGCTTGTGTACTGTGAATGGGAAACAGACCTCGTTTGGAATAAATGTGGGGGGGGGGGCGGTGGGAAGTGTATAATTATAATAATTATAAAGACATTTGAAGAAGGCTTCCAAAATTGGCAACGCAGAAATTGTGACATTTGTATTTGGTCACAAAACAAGAAACCAATGAACTCATAATACTACAATTTACCAGTTGCCTGAATCGTACTACACTTTCGTTATCACAATGGCTTTTAGCATTTGCTAGAGAGATTATTACATCTTTGTCTAGAAGATACAATGGTGAATTCAGAAATAAATGATTCACAACCCTTCAGTGTAGCAAAGTACTTATGAGCTCAGTCTCTAGTATGCTATATATCCCTATAATACTTAACTAGTGTCTATCTGGAGTCAAATTCCTACATTCAACCTTTCCACCTGTAAGAAATTTAAAAGGCTTTAATATTACATGATGCATTCAGTTATTAACATAAAATATAAATTAATGTAAAATAACAATAATAAAAGTAGCTAAGTCATGCAGTTATTGTAAGATTAAATGCGAAAATACATGTAATATATTTGACAAGGATCAATAAATGTTAATCATTATTTTAAATTTTATTTATAGTATCATCACCACCACCACTACTATTCAGTGCAATTCATTTATGTACACCTCTGACAGCAAATAAATTTTCTTCTTCTTCTTCTTTTTTTTTTTTTTGAGGTGGAGTCTTGCTCTGTCACCCAGGCTGGAGTCCAGTGGTGCAATCTCGGCTCACTGCAACCTCCGCCTCCCGGGTTCAAGCAATTCTTTGCCTCAGCCTCCCTAGTAGCTAGGATTACAGGCGCCTGCCACCTCGCCTGGCTAATTTTTGTATTTTTAGTAGAGACGGGGTTTCATCATGTTGGCCAGGCTGGTTTCGAACTCCTGACTGCTTGATCCACCCGCCTCAGCCTCCCAAAGTGCTGCGATTACAGGCATGAGCCACTGCGCCCAGCTGCAAATAAATTTTCTTATATGGAAATCTGGTTCCTTGAGATTTTCTCCCATTCATTCTAATGTATTCCCTCAGGGTTTATATAAATAAATACAGCCAATCTTGTACATTCAGTTATTAACGTGCCCTTGGTGTAACTTTTTTGTTTTGGTTCTGCTCTAAGATATCCTCAGACTTAAATACAAAGAGACAGAGAGTGTCAGAGGCAAATGGAGAGAGGCGGAGAGAGAGAGAGAAAGAGAAACAGATTGAGAGAGAGGAGGAGAGAGAGAGAAAAAAAGGAATAAAGAGACAGAAGAAGAGAAGCAAGAAGGGAAGAAGAGGGAAGAGGAAAGGCTTTCTATTCTACTATTCTCTTATGTTTTCTAGATATGTCTATATTCTTTAAATATCCTTCCATTGACATGATCCCTTCACTATTCTGTTCAGTTTTTTCTGAAGGTATTTCAATGTTTTGCTGCGTCTCTTTAATGGAGGATTACCCTGTACAGAAACAATTTTCCCAGGTGTTCTAAAGTGTTTAAAAATAACTGTGGAGCATGCCAAAGAGCCTGAGAAGAAAGTAATCCGTTGTCAAATCTGGTCATTGTTGTCCTATCTGTAGAGGTGTTTCTTTTCCGGTCTCTTTGTGCTTGGTCATTTTTTCTCTTTAAACATAAGTTATTAAATTTGTTTACCATGAAAGTTTAATGGGAAATTACATAAAAATTTGTTTGTTTGTTTGTTTGAGGGGAGGGAGAGATTTTTCTTCCTTTAATATTAGGAACAAGAGCTCCCAGAATGATGAGGTGTTGCAATGCATATAAGTAAGTAGGTAATGTGGATAAAGTTTGATCGATAGGTTTGTGCATGTGTTTAAAATAAAGAGGAATAGCAAAGTTCCTGGATAGCTTATTATGTCAATTTAGTAGTCAGGAAAATTCCAAGAATGATGTAAAAGAAGTGTGAAGAAACTTTAATTTCTGCTATTTAAGGGGGTAGTTTATGTCAAAATTTGTTTTAATTTATTAGAATACAGAACATTTCAGAGATATGAAATTAGGCAATGTTAAATTATCAGATTCCCACATACAAGGGAAATGATGTCATATAATACTTCCTAAGTAGTTTTTGCATGCAATAATTACTGCTCTGTTAAAATGCAAAGTTTAAAATGACATTTGAAGTACAATCTAATTTTTTAAACATTATTATTAGTAATTTTGTGATAATATATGTGTGTATATAGATTCAAAATTAGAGTCATACACCAGACTTTTAGGTTACAGTTTTCTTTTAGAAGATGTTTATAGAGGACTTTTCTAGTCCATGCTATGTTTTCCTATAATGTTTGAATAGCATATAATGAATGTACTGTATATGATAACACTTGTGTAATCTGACAAAAACGACACAGCTAATACATTAAGTGCATAATTAGCCTAGATTTGTAAAACAATGATTCTTTTTTTCATTAAATTTAGTATTTATCAAAGGAATAATAATCTAAATTCTGAACTGTATTATTACATACAGTCCAAATCTCTTAACCATTAAGCTATATATATTCACCCAAGGTGCTTAACTATGAAGTGCTGCCATTTCATCAGAAAATAAACATACCCCAAAGATCATGGCTTGTATGTAGCCTCAATATTTGGAACCGATTTAGCCACATCAAAGCCATTTTTTTCAGAAAGAAAAAAGTTATCCCCAAGCTGTGGACTTTCAACTCTTAAGCTCTGCCCCAGGAAATACCCCGGGCAACCGAAAGATATAAGGACACCTGGTCTCCAAGCAACCTGAGTTCCATTTAGCATGTAGCTTCATAAAGCTTAATGAGAACTGGCTATCTCCTCCACTTTGGGAGAGACTAGGTTCAATGAGAACAGGGTGTTCTGGTTTTTGCACTATGTGAATGAAGAGATTGTAAAGCTGTGTGACTCCGAGCAGCTGCCTGAATCAAGCATTGTGGTTCAAAGGAAACTTCTGGTTACCACCCTCTATGGCTATATGGTTTAATGAAGAATAAACCATGGAAGGCTGATATCCTACTAACTCCTATGAAGCATTTTCATTAGTCTGAAATTCTACCGATGCATGTGCCCTGATGACTGTCATTTATCTCAGGGACATAGCAGAGTGCTGAAGTTGGCAAGGCCGTGGATTCAAGAGCTGCACTCTCTAGGTTCAAGTCCCGGCCTGTATGAAACCTTAAGCAAGTTATTGAAACCCTCTATGACTAAGTTTTCTCCCTGTATTAAGTAGGAATACTAATAGTACTTATTTCCTGAGTTTCCATGAAGATTAAATGAGTTGATCTTTGCAAAGCACTTAAAACAGAACGTTGAATATAAGTACCAAATCAGTGTTTGTTAAATTTAAACAATTACTCATTGTAACTGTTCCGGGAATTGCTGTGTATTCTGAATATCAGACGCCATTTCTTAGTTTTCAAATAGTGCTATTTTTTAAATTTAGAGAAAGTTTTGTGGGGGTGCAAATGAAGAGCCAATTCACTCTACTCAAGGAAGTAAGGAAAACGATTTCAGTAGAGGTAGCAAGAATTTCCCAGCATGAATGAAAGGTAAGGGAGGGAACTTCAGTCAGAACAATCAACATATACAAATGCAGGAACACATGAAAACACCCATTATAGTTGAAGAAATAGAGAAAAGGCTGGAGCACAAACAGAATGAAGGCGAGTGAAGGTGGATTAATGATAACTTTTGGGATTTATTATGTGGTGATGAGCAGATGCTGAAGATTTTGTTAAGAAGGAGAGTGGCAGCAGCAGATTTATGTTAAAGAAAATAAATCTGGCAGCCACAGGGGGAAAATGTGCTGGTTGGAGCAGGGCAGGAGGCAGAAAGAACCTGGAGGAAGTCGCTAAGGTGAGAAATGAGAGCCTATGTTCAAAGAGTGACAGTGGGAGTGAAGGCAGTGAAGATTCTTGAGATGATTTGGACGTGAAGCTGATAAAATGTAATGACTGGGTGTTGAAGTAGAAGGAAGAATTAAGAATGAATTGCCATTTTAATAGACAAACGAGGAGTCTCGACAAACCACTGCAGTCTTCTTCCGTAGGCTCCTAGGTTTTTTTTATTAAAACAGCAACTCATCTTCAAAGTCATGTTCATACTTTCACGTACCACTCTTAAAAGACTAACTGTAGATTAACATCCTTTCCCTAGACAAGAACAAATTTTGCTCAGTGGCATCAGCTTTTCTTAAAATATGTCCCATATTTGTAACTACCTCTTTGCCTTTGCCTAATTGCACTGTTGCTTTGTCTTCCCTCCTCTCTCTATATCATATATTACTATGCTTCTGCTGGTTGGAAAGCAGTCCATACCTTTAATAAATCATTTAGTGCTCTGATTACAAAATTGAGAGTTTCAGACAGAGAATAAATGTTAATTGCATATCACTGAGGACACCCTAAGTCTTTATTTACTTCCAATAATCGTAGCATATGAATCATTATAAAATCTGTAAAATACATACAATTTTAATGAAGAGCATAGAATTATTCACGACCCCTTTTTCTAGAGATTAGCACCATCAGCATTTTGCTATATTTTTAGAAGAATCACATACACACACACACACACACTCACACGTAATATATTGTATTTGATATTATATTTTAATAATTTTAATTATAGAACTAACTCAGATCTGTTTTCTCTTTTTGCTCATATGAAGAATTGTGAGGACATTTGAATGGTGTTTATGTACCAGACTACAAAGTACAGAGTCTAAGACTGGTGAAATCATATCCTAAATATAGTTGTCTTGTGAGAGGGCTGGAATAAATAACTGCATTGTAACTCTGCCCTATAACTCTTCTTGGAAGCTCTGTGTTTAAAGAGTAAAAAAGGCCAAGAGTACTAGATGAACAGATGATACTAGCTACTTAATGACAAATAGTTACTTGGAAGATGAGGTGCTGTCTACATAATCGTGTTCTGCAAAGTGAATATTGTATGTGACTTCTTACAATAATCTAAATATGTAGATGCAACGAATTTCTTGTTGTATTAACTAGTGGGAAACACTTGAAATCTTTCAGGATTTTAGTCACTGGGGCTTGAGATTTCCAGAGGACATGAAAAAGAAAAATCAAGCCATAACTTTGATGCAAATTCAACAGTGATAATGCAAATATAATATTCCTGGGTTGGACAGAGTCTGTGGACAACAAAAAGAGAGAAACAGATTGCTATAATTAAGGGTGCTAATATTCTGGTCATTTTAATTCACAGGATGTGGCTCTGGTTTGAGTTGGATAAGAAGGTGAAAAGTAGTAATATTGCTTTAAATCTTAATACTTCCCTGCTGGAAGATGATACTTTCTTTAATGCAAACTTCTTTACAGGCAAAATATGATATGTTCATTTTTTATTGCAATAAATAAGCCCTTATAGGACCAGTCACAGTGGCTCACTCCTGAATCCCAGCACTTTGGGAGGCCAAAGTAGGTGGATTGCTTGAGCCCAGGAGTTTGAGACCAGTCTGAGCAACATGGCAAAATCTCGTATCTATGAAAATACAAAACACGAGCCAGGCATGGTGGTGGTGTGCCTAAAGTCCTAGCTACCATGGAGGCTGCGTTGGGAGGATCACTTGAGCCTAGGAGGTTAAGGCTGCAGTGAGTCATGATCGTGCCACTGAACTCCAGCCTGGGCAACAGAGTGAGATCCTGTCTCAAAAACAAAACAACATCAGAAACAAACCCTTATGCTCACAGTTCAAAGAGTCTCTGTTTGCTACCAAATTGGAAACCGTGGTAAGCCCATGACTTCTGTAAGTTTTAGGATATCATAGTTTTAAAATGATATGTATAATCCAAGAGAAAGAGTTGATATACCTATAAATATTTGTTTATAAAAATAGATATTATACTTAATTTAACATTTCAGAAATAAATCACATGAGGCCAGGTGCAGTGGCTCACGCCTGTAATTCCAGCACTTTGGGAGGCTAAGGCAGGCGGATCACTTGAGGTTAGGAGTTCAAGACCAGCCTGGCCAACATGGTGAAACCCTGTCTCTACTAAAAATACAAAAATTAGCTGTGAGTGGTGGTGCATGCCTGTAATCCCAGCTACCTAGGAGGCTGAGGCAGGAGAATTGCTTGAACCTGGGAGGCGGAGGTTGCAGTAAGCCAAGATTGTGCCACTGCACTCCATCCTGGGTGACAGAGTGAGGCTCCATCTCAAACAAAACAAAACAAAGAAATAAGTCACATAAGCCACATTGTTGATCCCAGAACGCCAGGTGTATTCTGAGACGTGTGACTAGAACAAAGCAGGAGATGGCAGGCCCCTGAGGCACCCCCAGTTACCCTTGGCTGGGTCCTCCATGATTTTCCTAATGCCTCTTTCCTGTTAACCTCTCTTCATTAAATTACATCAAAAGCACAGATTTTTCCCACATGAGATTATGTGGGGGAAGTTTAAATTAGAAACTTTTAAATTTGTGCAACTGGATTAGAAATTTCACAATACGAGTCTTACCTCTAAACACTTCTTGTTTCCAGTAAGGCTATAGCTTGTCTTTCTTGCCACATTTTGGCACTTCCAGTATTCAATAGAACCAGGAAGTGTAACTGAATATGAAAACAGGGTAGAGTAGAAAGAGAAAGAAACATGGAACATAATTTCTGATCATTGATGTAACTTCGCTCAGGGGCATGGGAAGATGTTTGAGCAAATTCTGACATTCTGTGATCTCGTGAACTCCATATCCGCCTTAGAATATGAGTATGAAAATACTGTGATCTGTCTAATAAAGAATTTGACTCTGGGGAAGGTAGGCTCGTACTAAATTGAAAGATAATCCTTTCACTAAAAAGTAAAGCGTTCAATTATATGGATACTGCTAGAAATACATGCAAGCATCTTTATATTTGTTTCTCATAAATAAACTCATAATATGTAGATGAATGTTTGATAAGGTATGTCTGACCTAAAACCACCTTTTTGACTGACATGGGGCTTTTCAGTTGCTACAATAGATACTCTGAATGACAAGAAAGAGTTTGGTCCACGTTACAATTTCTTGCCCCTTTCCAAAATGTATGGCTTTCCCAGGAAACAATTTCTCATAAGGATCCATTGGTTTTTTCTTTGATGTTGTAAATTTTGGCTGGAAGAACCAGACAATGGCATACCACGGCTGGGTAGAATTCATCCAAAACCTCCCTGCTCAGGGACCCAAAAAGGTTATTAAAGAAAGACTTAGAAACACCTCACCTCAGCAACATAGCTCTGGGGCAGTGTCCCCTTCCAATGACATTTTCACTAATGTGTTGCCATCATCCATTTTCTCAGGATATAGTTTCCTTCATGTCTCCATGAGGTTAGGAGGAAAGACAAGGTGCTACAAAAAAAAATAAATAAAATAAGAGTTGATATTTCTATAGCATCTGTTTATGACAGTGTATATAAATAAGAAGAGTTTCCACCCCAGTACAGGACAAGGAAAAATACATATCTTTTTAGGAGTTGGCTTTCTGCAAGTGCAACTAAATGAAAGACCGTGGGGGTGGAGCCGAATATAAATGCAATGTCAGAACAAAAAAGAACCACCTACAAAAATCTTTCCTTAAAAAGCATCCATTCCTAAAGAAGATTCATGGCATGTAGGCTCACACACAGATTTACTACCTACCCAACCCAAAGTGGCCTGTGACAATGGCTTCTTCGAGAGAGAATTTTAAAACTTGAGGGTTTTCTTTTGTTGTTGTTAAAAAAAAAAAAAAAAAAGCAAATTACATGACTCCTAAATATTTTTGCCAGTCTAAATATTTAACAGGAGTTGGCATGGCAGGGCATGTCATACTACTTCTAAGGGGATGCATTTTTGCAGAACAATTTATTTGAGAATCAACGTTCAGTGAGACAAGATTAATTCCTAAGACCCTCAGCTGTTAAGAAGTGCATCAATCATTCTGCATGTTTATTTATATTAACATCATGAAATGGATATTGTTTTTGTTTTGCACACACACATATATATAAATATTTGTAAAATATGACTATGTACACATATGCATAGGCATATGTGCGTGTAGTAATATTTTTGAATGCATGGGGGTGCGAATTGGATGGGATGCTTTTCCATTTACAGGCTCCATGGTGCACTGCAGGAGTATACCATCCCCGGCTCCCTGGCAATAAATATTAGAAATACCCTCCATGGTTGTGGCTTCCAAAATCATCTTCACATATCCCCAAACACTTCCTGGAGAGTGGTAATGCTTTGGTCGAGAACTGTTCCATGAAACGCTGATAAGCAAGTTGCAGACTGTTTCCTTTTGAAGTCCGGGTAGCTTGAAGCTGACTTCACCATTTACAGCGTTGTCTCTGTGTCCCAGGGCTGTTTGAAGATAATTTCTTCATCAGAGAAAAAAAAAAAAAAATTCAAGTTTGAATTTTGGCAAAACTATAAAAAACAAACTAGAACCTCAAACTTCAACCTAGATAGATGACCCTTCCTTTTTAGGCATTATGTTTTGGTGTTTAATGAATTATTTCAAACATTTTAGAAATGTTAGATTTTACTTTCTATATTTTGTAACTTTCACATTTCTTTAATGTGGTTTAAAAAATATTCTTCCAATATATTCTGGGAAATGCAGACACAGAAATTAGTAATATATTAGGGTTGTCTAAAATGGGAGAAATTAGATCCCTACAATGTAGCAAGCATTGTATTAGATGCTTTGTATACATTTTTTCTTTGCATCCACATACCAGCCCTGCATGGTGGATGCTATTATCACCATTTTACACATGAGAAAACTGAGCCTAACAAAGTTTAGGAAACATTATAAAGTATGAGTAAGCTGTATGTCACTTTTAGAACACATGGGTTTAAAAGTTAATGTGTATCTAACTTTGACACCAATAAAAATATTTGACACTAATTAAAATGTAAATACATATTCTCCTATCACATTTTCATGGCATCCAAAGATAGCCCTTTCATCGAAATTAGATTTGCTTCAGTTATTTTTAATGATTGCTCAAAAAAGTGTGAAAGAGAAATTATATCTGTTGACTATTCTAGGGCTTTTCAGGAGACTTAGACTGTTGCTGTATGTCCTGTGAGTTAAAGATAGAACACAATGTACTATTCTGGACCAGATGTAGATACGCCCAGAATATCACATGGAGTCTAGATGTTTGGTAGAAAAACCAAAAAAGGAACAGGCTGCATCTATATGTGGTAAGAGTGTAAACATGGTAAAAAGGAAAGATAAATGACGGACGGCAACTTGCTTGTCACTGCCTCCTCTCCCTCCTCTCCCTCCTCCTCCCCTCCTTCTCTCCTTTCTTCTTCCCTTCTGTCAATCATTCAAGGAATGTTTACTGAGCACCTAGTTAATATCAGACTTTGTGGTAGTGTTAGTTTGCCCTTTCCGCAAAAAGATTTCCTACTCAGAACATTTTCTCAACTAATCTTTGTCCTCTCTCTGCTCTGGGAGCATGTCCTTAGTTTTTCTGATCTTCTCTCTCTGGTCTATCACAAGTTCTGTGCTCCATAATTACTTTATTGTTATTTTTATTTTCATTAGGCTGATTTTGAGAACCGCAAAGAGAATCGCTGACTTTCTACTTACCCTCTACTCCCTCCCTTAAGACCTTCCTCTGAGTTAGAATGTTAAGTCTTGGGAAATGGGCTCGGGTGCCCTTTCTCCCTGCTTTTGTGATACTCTGTGACTGGAAATGGGACTCTAGAATTAAGTGAATATGTGATTTTTCCCTTAGTCAGCTAGTACCTCTACATTTTGGTTTTCTAAGAAAACGGTCATTTGTTGGGCCTTTGATTTTATTGCTTTTGGGAAGCAAACAAAAAAAAAAAAATCAGCCACAATGCTTAAGATCAAGATATGTAAGTTGCTTTGAATGGCCTTCTGCAGAATGATCCTTCTTGCTTTGTGTTCGGCAGATACTCATCACTGTCATTGGCACAGCTGTGTTCATTTTTTCATTTCACTGGGCAAGGTTTTTTCTTCTTTCTCTTCTTTTTCTTGTTAATTTTGTTGTTTTGGGTGTCTTGTGAGAGACCACCACAAAAAGTGTTTTATGCTGCCATTGCTTTGAGAAACACCGATTAGGCAGATTAAATAGATGTAGAGTTACTTATTGCACTTAAATGTCACCCAAGGTAACAGTTCCTCTGCCTACTTACACACAGTAGAATAAACCGAATGACTTAAATGCCAGTTTATTAATGAAGCCCTGCTGAGCTGCATACAGCTGTAACAATTATAAGTGTCAACCTAAGAATGTTAAGGGTTCAGCTAATATATTGTCTGCCCTGAATTTAATAGGCATAAATCGAAGAATACAAAAAAACAAGTTATCTAAACTAAAGATAAAAATGTGTGCAAAACAATTCATTACATATTTCTTAAAGTTATTAACTTTTCAGTGATTAATTCTGGCAATTATTTTTAACTTTGTGAACATCAACTTCATGAAAACAGCTGCACTATACATTGGAATTGCAATGCATGTAACATCTCCACTTAGCCAGTGTTTGAAAGTTTCTTTTGGATGTGTCCTGTGATACTGTGTAATGTATTTATTCCTAGAGACTTTTAAATTGACTTCTGAAGAATGTTTCCTGTATTTATTGTGCCTCCTTTAATTTAAACAAATAATTGTCAATTGTATAACTCACGAGTTGCCACAAATTATTCTGAGGGCCAGATATATACACATATGGAAAGTGAGAGTTATTATAGAAGTTTGGTAATACATAATTTTTTTCAAAGAAGCCTATACCTTGTAGGACAAGAAAACAACAAGATCAGGTACTCACAATACAATGCAAAAAATTAAACATGGATCATTATTAACCCAGATACATTGCAAAGAAGAGAATTATCATTTCCCCGGTTTAGTGTAGACACTCATAGTGGTTCTATACAGTATAACATAGTGGATAGGATTAACTGGAGTCACAAAGATCTCAGTTAAATGGTGGCTCTGCCACTCAGTAGCAATTTAATTTTAAGCAGGTTTCTTAACATCTCTCTGACTCAGTTCCTTTATGCAAAATGATAGTGGTAATGCCTACTTTAAAGGTTTTGTTAAGGATTAAATGAGACTATAATGTATGTAAAATGTTCATAATAGTGTGTGGCACGTAGCAAAGTTGCTTTTATTTCACTGCTGTTGCTGTTAGAAGAGTTATTTGACTAGGCCGGGCACTGTAGCTCATGCCTGTAATCCCAGCACTTTGGGAGGCCTAGGTGGGCGGATCACGAGGTCAGGCGATCGAGACCATCCTGGCTAACGTGGTGAAACCCTGTCTCTCCTAAAAACACAAAAAATTAGCTGGCGTGATGGCGGGTGCCTGTAGACCCAGCTACTCTGGAGGCTGAGGCAGGAGAACGACGTGAACCCGAGAAGCGGAGCTTGCAGTGAGCCGAGATTGTGCCACTGCACTCTAGCCTGGGTGACAGAGAGAGACTCAGTCTCAAAAAAAAAAAAGGTTATCTGACCAAATACAGGAAAAGAAGAAAAATTATAGTTACCAAAAAGCAGTAAAAATATTATATGTATATATTTAAATGTACATCCATGTGAGAGGTAAACCTTCATCCTGGGCACTGTAAACAAAGGTATATATATGAAGACAGGAATAAACAAGGTGAAGCCATTTATTAAAATTTGTGGAAGGCCTAACTTTTGATTCCTTCTTCATGATTTTATATTCAAACTTTAAAATCACCTAGACTCAAGCCACTGTTAAAATTTAACTGACACTGCACATATATAAATTCAAGTTGTAGTTTCTGTAACAAAGCTTTGTCTTCACCCTGAAATAAGTATTTATTTAGTATTTGTTAAGTTCTTTTTATAAAATAGCCAAAATGATTTACTTCTCAGTGATTGTACTACTCACTAAAGAGCAAACGGTCAGGAGGACTTAAAATTCACAACCATGTTATTGACCATACTTTTTCAAAGATCATGGCGGCCCCTTTCACAAGTGATGTTTTTATTAAAGTTTCTTCAGAGATTATCCAGACTTATCCTGAACAATTTAACCTTTCCTGTAATTCTTTAAAAGGAAGACATAAAGTTAACAAGATTGCCAAATGCTGGGTTGGTGGCCTTGAGTATTCATTTTCCTTGGCATTGAAAATATTTATGTTTAATTACTTCACTAACTCATTATCTGGTGAATATAGCAGATGAAGTTTATTTAGTTAATGCGTATCTTTATCCTAAGATACAATGAATTGTGTAACACGAGATAGTTTAGATTCATTTGGTTTAATTAAGGTACTCAGGGTCCTTGTAAATAGGGCCTGAAATAATGACTCACACTTTCTAATAGTTTCTAGATTACCATAGGTTATTTAAAAATTGCTTTAAAGTCCTTAGGGTACATTGCTTACTAATTATGGATGTTAAATGATAATCATGTTTAGTAGAAACCTTAGGTAATTTCATTAAATCACAGGATTAACAAATCCCTTTTTGAACATTTGTATACTGTTGGTGGGATTGCTAACTATTTCATCCACTGTGGAAAGCACTTCATTCCTCAAGGAACTTAAAATAGAACTACCATTCAACCCAGCAATCCCACTACTGAGTATATAACCTGAAGGAAAATAAGTCATTCTGTCATAAGGAACACATGGACTTACATGTTCATTGCAGTGCAATTCACAAGAGCAAGGACATGGAATCAACCTAAATGCCCATCCACAGTTGATTGGATAAAGAAAATGGGGTACATATACACCATAGAATACTATGTAGCTATAAAAAAGAATGAAATCATGCCCTTGGTAGCAACATGGATGGAGCTGGAGGAGATTAAGCAACAAAACGCAAGAATAGAAAATCAAATACCACATATTCTCACCTATAAGTGGGAGCTAAATATTGGATTCGCATGATTGTAAAGATAGGAACAATAGACACTGGGGATCACTAGACAGGGGATGGTAGGAGGCGGGTATGGGCTGAGGAAACACCTGTTGAGTTCTATGCTTATGGCCTAGGAGATGAGATTGGTAGGGACCCAAGCCTCAGAGTCACACGGTCTACCCGCGTAACAACCCTGCATGTGTACTTATAATACGTTAAGTTGAATCTATAATAAGTTCAACTTATTATAGATACATAATATATCTATAAAAGTTGAAATTTTGAACTTTTAAAAGTTGAAATTAAAAAAACGTATAAAAGTTGAAATGAAACTTATAAAAGTTAAAATTAAAAAATCAAATTCCTTTTCCATTCCTAGGTGAAAATATATGTGACAATATCAAGTAGACCTTTTTCATCCAAGATTGTCATAGGGAAGAGCATGATAGGAAAACTGTTGAAGACAGAATGGAAAATAGCACAGACATTAACAGAGCTAATTTTAACTTGTGTTTCTGTGTATATGTAAGTGCATAAAGCATGTGTATAGCATGAAAAGTTGGGAAACACGTTTGGTGGTTCCCAGGAGTAGTCAGACTAGGAGGCTTATTAGGTAATAGGCAAGAGTTCCCAACTCAGCCCTAGTGGTCATTTTCAACAAAATCTGAATAGAAGCACTCACTGGGTGAGGAAGACCACTGAAAATACATGCCATACCTCTAAAATATTATTAATGGCATAATTTTAATTTCATCTCTTGAAAATTGTGTCATTCTTGTGGAATGAGTTTGAAGATGTTTCCAATTACTGAAACAAGTAGGAAGAAAGAATATGACTTAATCGGTCTTATGTGAAAGAAAGAAGAATTTCTAAAGGTTTTTTTTTTTTTTTTTTTTTTAAGGCCCCTATAGAATTAATTTTTTACATTTACCATCCTGGAATTTCCTCCCAGAGCCCCAGGGAAACTTGTCTGCCCAGAAGTCTAGACACTAAATAAAACATGCACCCAGGTATTATCTTAATCCTTTTAGACCAAGAATCTCAATTTCTTCTATAGCTCTCCAAGAATCCAAGGATTTTTTTTCTTTTTTAAATATCCCAATTTTTTATTACATATTTAATAATTCTTCATCTTCTTCAAACAAAATTTTCATACAAACGTAAAATGAATCAGAGAATCAGGGCTAGTTCTGGAGAATTGTGGGGTTGATAAAACTTGTCTTGGTCTTTCCTACCATTAAGTCACCTACTAAGTTACCTTCTGCTTCTCTTTGCAGAACACTTGCTGTTGGTTACTGTAAACCTCTGAGTATGTAAATAATGCAGTTCGTGCAAAAAATGCAAGTGTCAAAGGAGGGACTTATGGTCTGGAAGCCATTCAAAAATATCAAAGAGATAGATTCTTCAATGGTGTGGAAGAGATATAACCTCACAAGATGTTTCTCAGGATCTGGGGTCAGGCGAGGGACTGATGTGTCCCTTGAAAAAAAAATGTCCATACCAAGCATGGCAGACCAATGGCAACGACCAGTCTCTCTGCCTAGCAGTTGTTTCGTTCATGGCAGATGGAAGGTGAGAGACTAGAAGGAGATAATTTCTCCTTGGTCATTCTCACTTCTGGGAAGGGCTTCACATCAAAACATTCTCTCAGCAGGTTAAACAGTGGATCACCCTGGTTTATGTTCTTCTTCTTGCTTTTGACTGTTGGGCATGAGGAGGAGTACCTTAAAGACCTTAATTATGGAACCCAACCCAGCCAACAAAACTCATGGAATAGATGTACTCCTGAAACTGGTATAGCAGTTTAATAACTCAGTTGACAGAAAACCCACAGGACAGACACAAGGAAGGTTTGCCATTGACCCGTTTAGTTGCCTTATATCATGCTTGCTCTTTGTAACATAGACTTAAGTTGTGTGGCAAGAATGTAGTTGGAATGAGTAGAATTCATGCATTTTAGCATTGTAGGATTCTTTATTTTTTGTTTGTTTGTTTCTTTGTTTTGTTTTGTTTGTTTTTTGAGACCGAGTCTTGCTCTGTCACCCAGGCTGAAGTGCAGTGGCGCCATCTTGGCTCACTGCAACCTCCACCTCCCAGGTTTAAGCAATTCTCCCGTCTCAGCCTCCCGAGTAGCTGCGACTACAGGCGTGCACCACCATGCCCAGCTAATTTTTTATACTTTTAATAGATATGGGGTTTTACCATGCTGGCCAGGCTGGTCTCGAACTCCTGACCTTGTGATCCGCCAGCTTTGGCCTCCCAAAGTGCTGGGATTACAGGCGTGAGCCACCACGTCCAGTCAGCATTGCATGATTCTAGGGAGCTGGAAGGTTGAGGAAATCCTACAGTGGAGGATTTATGCCTTGCATAAGTCAGAGGGAATTCAACTGGCTATACTTCCTTGTAATAAACATATCAAAATGCCTGCTTTTGGCTGCTGTATACATCAGCTGTGGGCAGTGATTAACTCCTGGCCTCCTCTGCTTCCACTCATGCCATAAGAGGAGGGGAGAAAAAATCTTTACCGGCTGTAAAGTAAGACATATAAAACAAGGCTAACAAAGCACTGTGTGTCAAGTTGCAGCAGGAGCGATGGCAAATACATGGGAATGAGTCAATGTCGGATTAAAACAAAGAATGTAATTCATGGAAATCTCTCCAATGTACATGTTGGGATGTGCTGAACAGTTGACTTGAGTGGATTTGTAGCAGCATGTGAAGGTGATTTACATAAATGTGAGCTCATGCCCAGAACACAGATGTGACTTGCAAATTTACAACCCTGGTATCATGGAAGCTGCACACAGAAGCAAACACAATTGATAGTAAACAAAACATTACTCCTTTTGCCTGCTGTTAAATATTTAGTGAACTCCAATACAATGCTGCTAGGATGAGACTTGAATTAGTTAGCCCCACTAGTTGGATTTCTCTGAAGGGCAAAGCCTGTGCCCCCATCCTTACCTGAGAGTGAAAAGATTATATTGTTGCAAATGAGGGTGGTAACTTGGATTCAACTCAAATGGAAAAGTTCAGGAATGTGAACAAAAATAGCAAGTTGAATCAATCTGCCTTCTAGAAGCCTATTTGGTGTGTCCACCTACAAATGACCTGCCCACACCTCAAAAATCAAAGTGTATTTGTTTCTCTTCAGTTCCCTCCTCTGTCCTGACTCTGTTTCTTAATTCAGCCATGCTGTGATTTTTCCAGCCACCTTCTCCCTTCCCATGATTTAAACAGATGCTGAGGCATAAACATTTCTCTTCTGCCATGTCTCTGGAATTGATCATTGCCTTTCCTTTTAAAGTTCAAGTCCTTCTTACCCCTCATCTGAAATATTGCCATACACTCATAATTGATCAACCCATTTCCTGTTTTCAACTTTTATCCCTTTAATCAGCTCTATGTTTTGTGTGGGGTTTTTTGTTGTTGTTGATTTTATTTTATTTTATTTTATTTTGAGATAGGGTCTCCATCTATCACCCAGGTTGGAGTCCAGTGGTGAAATCCTAGCTCACTGCAGCCTTGATTCCTGGGCTCAGGTCATCCCCTTGCTTCAACCTCCTAAGTAGCTGGGACCACAGTTGTGCACCACTATTCCTGGCTAATTTTTGTATTTTTTTTTTTTTATAGAGATGAAGTTTTCCTAGGTTGCCCAGGCCAGTCTCAAACACCTAGGCTCAGGTGATCCACCCACTTCAGCCTCCCAAAGTGCTAAAATTACAGGTGTGAGCCACTGTGCCCAGCCAACTCTATGTATTTGACAATTAAGTTTCCCACAAGGCACTATGGTTATTTAAAAAAAAAAAAAAAAAAATCTTCAGTCATTGCTCAGGACCTTCTCTTTCAGGTTACTTTTCCTTGGCCTACCATTTAAAATCTGCAAGCTACTTTTCCAGTTGCATTCCCCATTAATGTCTACATTTAGCTCCCCTAGAACAGGGTTTCTCAAGGAAGCACTATTTCCACATTGGACTAGATGATTCTTTGTTGTTGGGGTCTGTTCTGTGCATTGTAGAATGTTTAGCAGTATCTCTGTTTTCTAGCCACTAGATGCCAATAGCACCAACTGCCCAGTTGTGACAACCAAAATCATCTTCAAACATTGTGAAATGTTCCCGGGGGTAAAATTCCTGCCCCAGACAAAATGGGTCTCTTGTGGTTATCAAGATATGCTTTAGGTTTCTCATGTCCACATGTGTGTTTGTAGTGGGCCATTTGCTTGGAACGTCTTCCCTACCACATCTACCTATTAAAGTCATATCCATCATTTGTGGTTTAACACAAGGCTCCTTATTACCAAAGTCCTCTCATTGTTTTAACCACTGTCCCTTAATACAAGTGGTTTCCTTTGGAATGACATAACATTTTACATATTTCTTTTTATTTATTTACTTCTTTATTTACTTTGGGGTTTTCTGGTTTTTTGTTTTTCAACTTTTATTTGAGAATTGGGGTACACATGCAGGTTTGTTACAAAGGTATATTGCATGATGCTGGGGTTTGGTGTGTGAATGTATCTGTCACTCATGTAGTGGGCATAATACCCAATGGGTAGTTTTTCAACCTTTGCCCTCTTCCCTTCCTCTCCTCTTGTATTCCCCTGTGTCTGTTGTTCCCATCTTTTTGCCCAACACTTTACATAGTTCTTAAAACATTTATCTTAATTTTTACATTTTTCTTTTAATTTGGCTGCTAAAAAATTAAACACAGAAGCAAAGTTCTGGCCTTTATTTAAATGTGTAAATATTTATAGCCTGACTTATGTAAGCTACTCTATATTTTGAACTTTACTTTCTCTTTTTTTTTTTTTTTTTGCCCCTAACAAGCCTATTGTATCTTCTTGTATGAAATTTTTATGGGTATATAAGTACTAAAGTAATAGGCCTTATGTAATTATCTCAAAGTTATCTCACTGATACATGCAATTATATGATGTTCTCTTTTATCAAATGTGACAGAAAATAAACCACAGCCTCTTTAGAGAGAGAAAAGAACACACACAAAAACTAGAGCTGGCTGGATCTTAGAAGCCATCTGGTCCTTCATCTTCCCGTTTACTTGAGGTAACGGGAATAGGAACATTGGAAGGACAAATGGCTTTCCCCAGGTGGTAGATACAGTCTTTTACCCACAGTGCCTGCTCAGAATTTATTGCGTTAGACTAGTTATTCCTCATGTGGGGTCTTCAGACCAGCATCATGTGCACAGCTTGGAAACTTATTCGAAATACAAATCCTCAGGCCCATCCCCAATGTACTGAGTAATCCCAGCTCTTTGGGAGGCCAAGGCAGGTGAATCACGAGGTCAGGAGATTGAGACCATCCTGGCTAACAGGGTGAAACCCCCATCTCAACTAAAAATTCAAAAAATTAGCCGGGCGTGGTGGCAGGCACCTGTAGTCCTGGCTACTCAGGAGGCGGAGGCAGGAGAATGGCCTGAACCTGGGAGGCAGAGCTTGCAGTGAACTGAGATGGTGCCACTGCACTCCAACCTGGGCAACAGAGCAAGACCCCATCTCAAAACAAAAACAAAAACAAAAACAATACAAAACAAACCTCTGGGGATAGGGCCCATCTATCTGGGTTTGGTATAGTGTGGGGGTCCTCAAATCTGAACTTATCAGGATAAGTTGGAGGATCTGTTCATATAGACTGGTTATTTACTATGTGCCATATTTAGTGAAAGTTAAATTGTTGTGGATTCTCAAGACCAGATTGTGAAAGGCAGCTGCACTCAATATCAAATTAACCACCTGACCTATTTCTTGAAATATAAAACTTAATCCAGAGATCCTCTGTTTATACAATAAAATGTTTTACTCTAATATGGTGGTTTCTGTTTCATCTTAAGATAGCATAATAAGTTTGCATCAAGTTTAAAATAAAGATCTAACATTTATTTGATGTTGATTTTTATCATGTATTACAGGGAGCAGAAATTCTAAGATTAGGAATAGGAAGGCAGGAGAGAGAGTTGAAAGCATGTTAAGCTTTTGTCTTAGTGAGGAAAATAGATATAAATGCTAACAACTCATAGGCATCTTCAGAATGATTTGTTGTAACACAATATAAATATAAGACAGCCACTAAAATAAAAGAAATAATATGTGTATTTATAAGCCAGTAAAAGAAAAAATAAAGGCAAATATGTCAATGCAGTAATGAATGGGAAGGAAAGAAGAAAGGAAAATACAAAACATGTCAGTGTTTATAATTATTGTAAATATTCTTCTCAAATTTTGTATTTAAATAACACATAAAAATGGCATAGAAAGGTAGAAAAATGAAGGAAGACAAAAAAGTTAGACTGGACCAATGCCAACAAAACTGAAATAGCATTACCATATTAACATCTGACAAAAAATAATCTGAGACAAAAAGTAAAAAGAGGGTTATTTTATTTGGTAAAGTTACAATACTCTGATAAGATTTGACAATCATGAACATGGATGTACCTAACAAAATATCAATAAAATAGGAAGCAGGTGCCATTAAAAATACAAGTAAAATCAGAATATTTAACCATCATGGTAGAGACTTGAACACACTTACCTCAATACTCAAGAGATTAAACAGATAAAAAGTATTTAAAATTTTGAATATTTGAATTATACAGTTAACAGCCATATAGATATTTAAAATGTGTACCTAACAAAAGGGAATGTACTTTAATTTCAAATAGCCATGACGTATTTATTAAAGTTGGCCATTAGATTTTAAATAAAATATTTCATATCTTCTGACACAGTTCAATAAAACTAGATAATAAAAATAAAAGGAAGGAGATAGCCTCCTTTCACAAAAATAAAACAAAACAATAAATAAATATCCAACTGGACGTATTAAAATGCTGTTTTAAATAATCTTTGGGTTATTAAACTACTTAGAAATTTTTGAAAACCATGAGAATGCAACGTGCCAACACCTATGATTTTCGTTCAAATGGTACTCCGATGATATTTTAGAGACTTTAGTGCATTTATTATTGAACAAAAAAGAGTATAGGAAATATCAACTATGTGTTCAACTCAACAATCGTGGATAAGAAACAAAAAGTTATATATTTTCATTGTAGGAAATATTAAAATGATAAATAAATTATTGGAGAAGAAAATAAGAATCAGCTACAATTATTTTTTTCTTCCCCTGTAATTATAACATATATAATGGACATTATTTTTTTCCTCCCCTGTAATTATAACACATATAATGAACAAAAAGTAAATCAGGACAAATGCCCCAAATTGTGTGCTGTCTCTACAGTTTCAGGGCTGAATTTCTCCTTTGATCTTAAGAAAGTCACAAGAGAGACTCAAGAATGAGGACTCTGACAATCGCCATGGAGTGCCTTTAGTGTCATGCATGTACACGTAGAAGTTGTGTGTGTGTGTGTGTGTGTTTGCACCTGCACGTGTTATGGTGAAGTGATGGACAAGTTGAACCTCCTCAAACCTCTTTTCAGGAATACTACTTTCTTTTTAAAAGATTTTTGCAAAGGAAAATACATGATTCATTTTAGCAGATTTGCCAGAAGGATTTCAGTGACATGAATATTTGGTAAAGATTTAGCCTGCAAAATGAAGTCATGAAAACAGCAAAGGAAAAAATATACCAAAAGCAGTAGTAGGAAAAGAATCCCCTGAAGTCCATTGAGGAAAAAAACCACCTTGGACACAATGTAAGAAAGGAGATTTTCTTATATAAGGAATCCTGATAGAAACACTACGAAACCTCTGCCAAACAGCAGGACACCCTGGTTTGGCTAGAAGTTCTGGGAAAGGCCACCTCCTTCCTCTTGGAAGGCAGTAGTCTTGTTTTTGGTAAATAAAGTCATTTGGTTCAGCGGAGGGCATCTAAAACACTGAAGGCGTTACTTGTCTGGACATTGATTCTACTAGGATGTAGGCCAGAAGATTACACTCTTCTTTTCAGAAGAATGAGAATAAGAAGTGACTAGCATGTCCAAACAAGCTGTGAAATCTTATCCCTCCTGCCCCCTGAATAGAGTCCAATGCCCCAAGATAAAGGAAATCCACTCTGTAATCCGATAGGCTTGTTACTGAGCATTTTGCCAAGAACAACACCTTCCCTTCACGTAGTGCCAGGGTCCAGGTGCATAAACTCCAGCCTAATAAACTCAAATACAAAAAAAAAAAAAGAAAAAAGAAGTGAAACCTCTTGACATTTGATATAATGTGACTATGGATTTTCTCGGCCAAGATGGAGAAGAATGTGCTTACATGTGTTGCACAAACACTTTACTGCAGGTCTTTTGGCTTGGTTGCTAAGGTCAGAGGACAAACATAGAAACCCAAAATTAGGTTACTGTAATTGTTCCCATTCTCTCTCATGCCACTGAGAGCTCTTCGACAAGCCTACCTTTGAATCTCCAACACCTATCATAGTTCTAGTCATTTGATGGTTGGTAAGCATTTTTCAAAATGAGAAAAGCGCTTTGTTGTGGTTGTTATTGTTGTTTGATGGACTTAGGTATTTGTAATTTAGGGTAAAAACTGTCTATCTCAGAAAATAAAAAATTGCTACTACAAGTATAAGATAATACATATAGTACCATATCATTTGTAAAGCACTTTTACATAAACCATTTTCCTTTAAATCTCACAAATTCTGTTTTTATTTTTATTTTCTAGTGAGCCAAACAAGGCTCAAAATTTTTAAGGAACTTGTGGAAGGCCACTTTTTTTCACAGCCATTTCTCTGTAGAAAATGAATGAGCTTGCATATAACATTTTACTAAGTGGAACTAAATATATTTTACTACAAAATAAAAAGGGGAGACATCAAACCTGCTGCAAAAAACCTGTAGAAGTTCATTTGAGAATTTCTTAGAATTGTAGATTTCCTTAGGAGGAATATACGTTAAATCATACACACACACGTGTGTGTGCACATGTATATATACACACATATGTACACATATATGTATATGTATGATTATATTTAACATATATGATCAAAATTATATTTTTTCAAAAGTTGTGCTACCAAACCAAAAAAGGTGTCAGTGGTCCAGAGGGTTGGACTGGGAAGTAGGTAGGGAGCTGGACAGAAGTAATATGTACTGAGCACTCAATTTCCAAAATTTGAAAATTAGTAAAATTCTTCTCTAAGAGTTAGAGAGCAAAATCAGGGCATGCTTCATCAAAACAGAGATAGGCAAGTCCTTTAAAAGACACAATAACAAACACAAAAGATGTATGCAATCTAAAGAGAAACTGGAGTATACATAAATATATAAAAATCAACTCAAACATTTAAAACATTGGCTCAAAATGAATTAAAGATTTAAGTGTAAAACTCAAAGCTATAAAACTACTAGAAGAAAATACAGGGGAAATCCTTCATAATATTGATCTTGGTAAAAATTTTTAACAATAAGATCTCAAAGCACAGGCAACAGAAGCAAAAATAGACAAATGGAACTACATCTAACTAAAAAACTTTTGTACAGCAAAGAAAACAATTAACAGAAGGAAGAGACAACCTACAGAATGGGAGAAAATATTTGCAAAGTTTACATCTGTCAAGGGATTAATATTCACTTGTATAAGAAACTTGACAGCAAATATATATATACTCGAGTTGAGAACTTCAACTCTCCCTCCCTGAGGAGTTTTGGACCGTGTTTTTAAAAAAATCTTTGGCAGGTATGGGGCTGAGAAGCAGGAGGTCACTGATAAGGGCATGGGAGATTAAAAAATTGGGAGATATATATACACACATATATATATACACACACATATATATACATATATATACACACACACACATATATATATCTCCCAATTTAAAAATGGGCAAAATATCTTAATAGACTTTTCACAGAAGAAGACATACAAGTGGCCACCAGGTATATGAAGAATACTCAACATCACTAATCATCAGGGAAAGGCAAACCAAGACCACGATGAGATACCACCTCACTCCAGTTAGAATTGTTGTTATCAAAACAACAAAAGAAAACAAGTGTTGGCGAGTATGTGAAGAAAAGCAAGCACTTACACATTGGTAATGGAATTGTAAAATTAGTACAATCACTACATAAGCGGTACAGAATTTCGTCAAAAAATTGAAGCTAGAACGACTGTATGATCCAGGAATTCCACTACTAGATATATATCCAAAAGAAATAAAATCAGTGTGTCTAAGAGATATCTGCGTTCCTGTATTTATTGCACAACTATTTACAATAGTCAAGATATGAAATCAACCTAAGTGTCCAATAACAGATGAATGGATAAAGAAAATGTTCACACACAGACACATGCACACCATGTAATACTATTTAGCCATTTAAAAAAAAATGAAATCTTGTCACTCGTGGCAGCATGGATGGACCTGGAGAGCATCATGTTCAGGAAAATAAGCCAGACATGGAAATACAAATACTGCATGATATCACATATATGTGGAATCTAAAATAATAAAAATAAAAGTTAATATCATAGAAGCACCAAGTAGAAGAGTGTTTACCAGAGACTAGGGAGGGGTAGTAGGGGTAAGGGAGGATAGGGAGGGATTGATCAATGGGTACAAAGTTAGATAGGAGAAGTAAGTTCTGGTGTCCATTGCACAGCAGGGTGGCTATGGTTAAGAATAAAGTATTGTATTTTGCAACATAGCTAGAAGGTGTTATAGGGCTGTTATGTTCAAGTGCTCATTGAGCAGTAACAATTCAATATACCGAGACAGCGGGAGTTGCTGCAGAGAAAGAATTTAATAATCACAGGGGCATCCAAATGAGGAGATAGGAGAGAACCTCAACTCTACCTCCCTGAGGAGTTTTGGATTGTGTGTGTGTCTTTTTTTTTTTATTATTGTTATTGTACTTTAAGTTCTAGGGTACATGTGCACAACATGCAGGTTTGTTACATATGTATACACGTGCCATCTTGGTGTGCTGTACCCATTAACTCATCATTTACATTAGGTATATCTCCTAAAGCTATCCCTCCCCCTTCCCCCCACCCCACGACAGGCCCTGGTGTGTGATGTTCCCCTTCCTGTGTCTAAGTGTTCTCTCATTGTTCAATTCCCACCTGTGAGTGAGAACATGTGGTGTTTGGTTTTCTGTTCTTGCAATAGTTTGCTGAGAATGATGGTTTCCAGCTGCATCCATGTCCCTACAAAGGACATGAACTCATCGTTTTTTATGGCTGCATAGTATTCCATAGTGTAAGTTTGGCAAGTATGGCGCTGAGAAGCAGGAGGTCACTGATTAGGGCATGGGAGATAAAATCATAAATATGTAGAAACTGCCTTGTTGCACTTAGTTCCTCAGAGGGTTCTTCACACTGTCTGGTGTCAGTGGGCCCTTAGAATGCAAGATCTGGAAAACATCTCTTAATGGAAACTTGAGGTTTCTTAACATTGAAGAAGTTGTCTGTAGAAGTTAGGAGCTTGTGATGGGGCTACGTGAATTTTAAGTAGTAGGAAGCAAGAAAGAAGTAGGCTCTAGGGAAACCTGATTAATGCTTAGCCATGCTTCTACTCAAAGCTTATGCTTTTGGTAAGAAAACTGACAATTTAGTTTTATTAATTTTATGAGGACAGTTTTAGGGCTAGGCTTTTAAATGTTCTCATCACAAAGAAATGATAAATACCTGAAGTGATGTATAAGCTAACTACCTTGTTTTGATCATGATACAACATAAATATTTATTGAAACACCAAATTGTACTCCATAATTATGTACAATGACAATGTATCGATTTAACAATTAAAAAAATAAAGATCAAGGAATCAAAAAAAAAAAGGATAAGATGAAATCTCTGGAAAAGGTAAACGTACTTTGTTAGTGGTTTCCTGGGGCCAAGGTGGGGCTGAGAGGGGAGGATTCTCTGAATCGAGGTACAAAATAAATTTGGAAGATGATGGTAATGACCGTGGTAATAGTTACAAGAATGTATAAATTTATCCAAAGCATAGAAATGTACACTTAAATAACTGCATTTTATTGCATGTAAAATATGCCATAAAGAGATAATTATATAAAAAATCACAGATGAAACAAGAGAAAGATTTCCAGACCTCTGAAATGTAACTTCAAATGGACTGTGTATATTCACTTATGTAAGTAAAGAATGTTTTAATTAAAAGGGAACAGAGAAGGATGATACTAGTTGGCCTTGGAAGTATCTGAAAGAAGAATCCCACAAGCTAAAATGAATAATGCTGATCCAAGCATTGTTCAGGGCAAAAGAGTTCCATCCGATGATTCAACATGACCAGTTCTTTAGTCTGATTCCCAGTTGAGTTAGATGAAAGATGCTGTCTTTGTTTGCTAACATCCTACAATCCTACAGTTAATTCACATGACTTCTCCTTGCTCTATTCCCAAGCACCATGAAAAATTCACAGAGAGTGAACATACACTGACTGTAGTCTTCAAGTGTGTGGTTCCCTTAGCATTCATACTTCTCATTGTAAATAAATATTTTAAGACCATACATCTGGATCCTAGGGCCAGATGTGCTGATGGAATCAGATGTTTGAGCTTGTGAGACTGGAGGCAAATGCTGGACTGAGTTATTTAAACTTTATTACTTTATGTATCTTAGTGGCACAGTTATTGTACAATTTTTCTTTTAATCTGTGGAGTTTTAAAGCTGACCATTTTTAACAACAAGGGTCTTGCTAACCACAGGATCCTTTGATTTGCCCAGCACCTTATTGGGTTTCAAAAGGTGAAAAGAGTAGATCTCACTCTTGGTGGTGACAGATAAGAGAACGAAATCCCCATAGAAGTCCAACCTGCAAGATCAGTTTGATGTTTCGTGCAGAGTGTGTGCTGAGAGCCCCTCTTCCGTCTTCCATATAACATTATCTATAAAACCAATATTTCTTAATAATGCATTTTCATGTTATTTTGGAAAAACTCAAAGAGGAGTTGAGTTCTCATCGTGGGTTGATGTGGGGCAAAAACCAAAAAAAAATCAACAATAGAACAAAACAAAACAAAAACGCCAGAAAACAATGCATCGGAACTCAAAGACAGGAAGAGGACATGGCTGACATTTAAAGCTTTATTTGAGGAAACTCCTTTTGTGCTTGTTATGTACCTCTAGGTAAAAAGACCTGGAAATTCTAGATTCATTTAAGTAAAATTTTCCCACCTTAAACAGCCAAGGACGTTCTTCAGTTCCATTATTTTTCTTTCTTTCTTTCTTTTCTTTTTTTTTTTTTTTTTTTGCAAGCATGTAACTGGTTTCAGTAAGCATTTAAGAAACATGGCCAGTCTAGTTTTACAAACAACACTAGCTGAACCAGCCACATTTTTTACCTGCAGGCTGCCAGCTTTCCAAAAAGGGAAAAATCCTTTCATATTTTACTTATACAAAAGACTTATTTGCCTTGCAGAAAGTCTCAGCCTCGGGTTCTCACACGTAGTCCTCCGAATCAAGAGAACAGACAAGGCATATTCACGAAGAACACATAGGATTATATTTTTGCTCATCGGACACACCTTGTACCTTTGCATTTTCCTTTTTAAGTAAATTCTATATTGCACTCAACTTCATGCAAATCACTAGCAGGAAGTAGCAACCTAGGAACAAGTACATTTCAAATCATGCCAGCACGCAGGTTCAGGATTGCCCTGTTTCACTAAAGGATACTAGAAAGAAGATGTGTCATTTTCCACAAGCAAATGTAACTCATCAGCCCTTCAGAAGGTATAAAGACCAGAGGCAGACCCTCTAAATTCTAAATTCTAAATTCTAAATTCTAAACCCTCTAAATTCTGAATATTTCCCCCAGGTAAATATTGCAATGGGACGACTGTTGAGGTACTCTCCTCCCACCTTCCTCTATTGTGAAAGAAGCTGTTTATTGCAAGTAGCAACAGGATTTCTTTAAAAAAGAATTTTGTTGCCCTTCTCCGCTAATTGCTTTTTTGGCATTCTCCTGTCCACCTCTTTTTATTATCCTGCAAAATGATCATAAACCTATAGAATGTTTTAGACTACAAATGCCAAAAGGCAGAGCAATTTCAGTAAGCCTGGTGAACCCAGATGGCCTGATATGAAGATCCCCTGGAAATAGACTTTGTTAGAAAAGACTCCACATGCAGACGTCAAATGTGAACCAGGGAAAGATAGAAAGGCAGAAAGTCTCGCTCCCCTGTCTTGGTAAATCTGGGCCTCATTTCAATTAAAACTGAAGTGAAGACTCCTCCTTGAATGGTTCAAATGTCTTGAAATGGAAGGGAGAAGTGAGCTGTAGACTGAGGCAAAAGTACATACTGTATTTATAATCGAACACAGCTTTTTATATAATTACATCCTTGTGCACTTTTTATTTTTGGTTCTTAAACAAAGTCACTCAGATGAAATTAAAGAGTGTGCAGGAGAAGGTGCTTCTATGCTTCCTCCAGTTTCTATGGCAACTCGGGGGCATCTTATTCAGCTGCCTCATTGACTGAGTGAGCTCAAGTGATGCTGGCTGCAACTTTAGCGGAGCCTGGAAAAGGCAGGGAGAGTGTTTTGTTGACCTTATGGCCACCAAAAGAACTCATGATAGGACTGAAGAAAACCTCTGACATGTTAATTCAACTTTCCCTCGTTTTGTCATATATGGCACCATCTGAGAGTGCTTTTGCCGAGAGTGTTTTGGTAGAAAGGTGTGTATACTTGCCTTTGAAATTTCTCTATTGGTAAATAATCTGTTTTTATGTGAAAGTTCCTAATGCAGCTATCTATATAATGTAAAGGAACCTCCTATATACTATTCGACGAGACACTCTCTTTGCAGGACCAAATGAAGAGTTGCTTAACTGGGACTTTAGATGTAAAACTGTATTAGCAAAAATGTAAAAAAACAAAATCCAAGTAAAATGACAAAGTCTGAGACTTGATTCATTTGTTTGTTGCACTAGATTGAATGTTTGACAAGGGATGTCTTTCTGTCCATGTGTCAGGACTGGGGAAATGCTGAGGCGAAGATGATTCACAGAACTAATAGGAGCAGAATACGAGGTCAGAGCAGTCATTTAGCAGGAGGGAGGGAAAGAACAGAGTTCACGGGAGCAAAGTCCTTACAAGACCAATTTAAACTTTAAGAAGAAACACTTCCAAATTTTAGGTTAAACATTGCATTAGGTAACCATGCTGTATTATTGTAACTTTATTAAGAGTCACTTCTGAGCACTACTAATTACAGCAACAGCAAACAGAGTGGCAGGCAAATGATAGAGAATTAAAAATGTTTGGGAAGAAGGAAGAAAAGAGGAGAGAAGGGAAGAGGAAGGTAGGAAGAAAAGGAAGGAAGGAGGAAAGGAAGGAGGAAAGAAGAAAGCAAGGGAAGAGGAAAAAAAGAAGGAAGGAAGGAAGAGAGGGAGGGAGGGATGGGAAAGGGAGGGGAGAGGAGGGGAGGAAGACAAGGAAGAGAAACAAGGAAATAGGGAGGGAAGGAAGGAAGGAAGAAAGGAAGAAGGGAGGGAAAGAAGGAGAGAGGAAGGAAGGAAGGGGAACATACATGCTATTTTTGAAATGTCTCTGGCTTTGGAGTCTCTCTATGCTTAATTTTCTTACATTTCCCTAAACCAAGAAATTGTCATAATGTTTCTACCTCACAATTCCGTAACTTTTATATTAGTAGAAGCTTGTTTGGGTACGTATGTTTGTGGTCAGAAAGCAGTCTATCAAAACCAAACCAAATATACACAAACATTTAAGTTTTCCTTGAGGGACTGTTTAACCTATAGAATTTCCATTGTAAGAGTAAAAAAATATATAGACTGTAAAGTAATGAATTCTGATTATGGCTGTGTGTCTATACAAGTATTATGTGTGTAAATAGCTGTTTTTCAACTAAGTTGATTTTAAGGTTATTGTTACTGATATATGGCTAATGGTTTCAAAAGAAGTGACTAGAAGGAGGCTAGGAGGGGAAGAAAATGGTATATATTATATTTTAAAGGTTTTACATATTTTCATTTTAAGATATTTGAAGTTGAGAAAATAGGTTTGTCTCACCAAACTTACACATTAATATGAATGTTTGCAGATGATGTTTATCTAGAATTCAAGGGTAAAAATCAAAACAAGAGGTAGGAGTTACCATCATGAATTAGAAAAGAAAGTGAGAGGGAAGGAAAGCAAGAGAGAGAGAGGAGTTTTTTTGTTTAAGCCAGGTAAGATTATTTATAGACATTTGAGATGTCCTTCCAAGTTATCATGGCAGAAGGTTGCTTACTTAATCCAAGTCTACTCTCTTGGTGCAGCATATTTTGTAAAGCCTCCTGGGTCATTTGAGCCAAATCAAAACCATTAATAATTAAACAACCAAACCATCTCATTAATTACATGTTCTTTATAGTCACTCATTTGTTGTTTTGTAGGACATGATATTTGCGATCTTAATTATCCAACTTTGTCACTTAAATGTGGTTCCGATTGAGTTCTGGATTTTTCTAAATATAGAATTTAACCTTAACCAAAAAGTTATAAAAAAAATTGTCACAAATAAAATATTCAAATGATGTGCTCTGAAAACGATTCCCAATAGGGTGTTTCAAAAATACTAGAATCCACAGTGACTTCCCTGCAAAGATAGTTAATCTAAGTACTCGGTAATTGGTAGTTATTGTTATACACAAACTTTTTATATCTAAAACCCAGTAACTTTTGTTAGTTTTTAAGACAAAATAAATATATAACCATACCACCCATTTTCTAAGTTGTGATTGATTGGAGACCAAGTTCATATAGAAAACTCTGAGTGCCCAGTACTACATAATAATTGCTTAACAAATTTTTGGTTGAGTTGAATAGAATTTTCTAAAGTCAAGCTCCTTAATTGCCTCAACCTCTTAGAATATAATCTCGAACCTGAAATAAAAAAGATCTCTGAAAATCAATACAATGAAAATAAAACCCCTGCACTGAAGCCAGGTCGTTTGTGTTTCCTCTGGGCCTTCTGAACCTCCCTGCTATTACCTATGATATTAGTCATAGAGGATTATGGGATATCCTCTCTGATAATCTACATTATATAAGATACGATATGATATATGATAAACTTATCATATATGCTATATTATATCATATATGATACAATAACCTATGTCATAATAACCTATGTCATAATAACCTATGATTTATTTGACACAAAGAGTAAGGAGCAGAAAACAAACTAGTACCAGGGGAATTCTGGCAGTGGACGAAATATTAGCTGCTGGTTTCATGCTAAAGAAAGATTAAAAAGCATATCCCATCAGAAAGAGGTGCACATATTAGCTTGAGTCACATAAGGAAATGTTAAATAATATATATTATCTTTTGAATAAGGCAGATAATTGTACAATATTTTAGAAAACCATTCCTCCAAAACAAAAAAAATGCCCTTGAGGCGACAAATTTCAGTTAGTTGGAGAGAGCCATTTCCTAAGTCACTATTCACCATTATTATTCTGTTTAGTAACACTAACGTGCTACCTCTGGTTTACCTTGCTTCAATTCCTCCCTTCCGCATTCTTAACTAGTGGGTCTCCCCCTTTCCCCCAGCCATTCTACTTCTCTACTTTCCAAAGGAGGATGACCGACTCCCTTGGTTTGCCCAGAGCTTTTCCAGTTTCAGCACTGAAAGTCTTGCACTCTGGAAAACCCCTGAGTCCCAGGCAAATCAGGACAGTTGGACACCCAATTCCTAAGCCAGGCATTCTGATACTCTCATTCTACTCGTGCTGTGCAGTACTACCTTGTAATTAGATATTTCTCTTTTTATAAAATCATTATAACAACCCTCAGATAGTGACTAATCATTAGGTCACTCAGCTCCATGGTCTGAAATATTCTGAAGAAACACTGAGGTCCTGAAACAAGCTGATCATGGATTTGGTTCTTTACTTCATTTAAAGCACATAGAGCTAGCCGTCCTTTATTTATTTATGTGTTTGTTTATTCACTCACTCAAATTTGGGCAAACAAATATGATTTATTTAATCAGTTTTGCTAGCTTGAAAATGAACATTTCTAGACGGAAATTTTTGTTTTTTTCTTTGTGGGTATGACCTGGGAAGCTGCTGCTTCTGAAGGCTAGAGCTTGGAGGTCTTGCCTCACTTGTCACTCAAAAGACAGTCCAAGCAAAAGGACTCTGAAATTCCACCCTTGCCTTTTCTTTTTGTATACGTATTTAATAAAATAAAAAATAGAGGCCTTTATAGCATGCAACTCACTGCCTAGCGTTACCATAACCGGTCTTGCTTAATTATCTCAATTGCCCAGAGGATTGTGTTACACCTTTGGCTGTCATGGGCAGAAAGCAAAAGTGTGAATGTGGTCGGGTGCCTGCAGCTTGGTTAGTAACAGAACTTTGTGGTTTCGCCTGGAGACAGACCTAAACAATTCCTCGTTAATTGAAATTAATCTTAAGTTTGAAACTTACCCAAATCCCACAACCAGTGTTTGTAATTATTCTACTCCTTGTAAGTTGTTCTCTTCTCACCAAACATTAAATGAGGAATTTAGGAACAGGTTATGAACAAGGCAAGAATTCTGCACTAATGTATGCTGTGCAAACAAAAAGGATGTATTTTCATTAATGAAAAGGATAAAAACTGAAAAGCAGAAAGGCCTTAAATGGTGAAGCTTTTACCAAGCATATGTACGAAAAGAAAGTGCATAGAGTAGTCACAAAAACCCACCACCTAGTATTGAGTGGCCTCAGTTTAAGTCTCAGCACTAATAATTCATGTACGTACTTGGACAAGGTGCTTAACCTCTCTGAGCCTTAGTTTCTTCATTTCTTAAATGAGGATAATAATACAGCCTATTCCATGGAGTTGCTGTTAAGACTAAATTATTTAGTACTTAGAAAGGATTTAGAGTCATATTTGAAATATAAATAATAATTACCATATTAAAGAAAAAATAGCAAGGTACAACCCATATTTTAGAATGCAAATTTTCTCCGTATTTCCAACCTTGAAAAACATTTATTTATTTCAAATCTGCCAGAGAAAGTGGCATTTCCTTTGGGACTACATATCCTTGGTAGCTTTGTGACCTGAAACGATATATAATTGAGTGGATAAAATTAGGTTTAGATGCAGGTAAAACTGGAATTCAAATACTACCTCACTGATTCATTAGCTTTAAAATTCATACTCAGTTTCTTCACCTAAAACAGGGGTCAACACACTACTGGCCATGAGCCAAATCTAGCCCGCTGGCTGTAGAAGTTAGTAAAAATTTTTTGAAACACAGCCATACCATTTGTTTTCATACTGTCTGTAACTGCTTTCACATCACAAGGCTGAATTTGCATAGTTGAGACAGAGACCCTCTGGTTCATAAAGCCAAACAATACTTATTGCCTGGCCCTTTACAGAACTTATTTGCCAAGTCTTAATCTATAATACAAAATAATAACATCCTGATTTGGTTTCTGTGGGAATGAGATAAAAATAATAGGTAATGCAAGAACTCTACACATAGTTGAGACTCAATAAAGAGTAACTACACATTATCACCCATTAAACAGAGAATCAAAATCTAAACTTCATAATATTTTTGTTAGTTTTTTTTTTTTTTTTTTTTTTTTTTTTTTTTTTTTTTTTGGCTAGTTTATTGGTCTTTTCTACACCCTTTCTACCTAGGCTGTTGTATCCAAAAACAAAATATGAGCTTGACTTCCTCAAACTTGAATTAAACTAATCTGCCACCCCACTGCACCTGTCTGTTGCCATTTCTATGGCTCTATTCATCTAACCTCTCAGGGTTTATGTTCTATTGTTTGGGAACATTTGCTTTATGGTGTTTCTAGAGTAATCATACAGGAAGCCCAAAGATTCTTCCACCAATTTGTTTTCAATTTTTAATTTTTTTATTTAGAAATAATAAAATAAGACATAATATATAAAAATATGTACAATCCATGGTTTGTGCAGTACAATAGGAAGACTTTAGATACAAAAAGACAGCAAATGGGAAAATAATAACTATCACGATTGTCAATGGCTAGGATTGTTCAACTTGCCAGAGCCCAGAGCTGAAACTCAAAATTACTAGAAAAGAGATTCTACTTTGCTGAGGGTTAGGGATGGGCAGGTAACTACGCCACACTTTTTTTTTTCACCTGAACATTATTAGACACAGAGTGAAAAAGAACTCACTCTACTTCTCAGGACAAGCTTTTGCTTTTACTGAGTGGTTTATTATAAAATATGAAGTGACATTTATTAATTGTAAGGGAAATACGATTTACGGGACAGAGCTCATCAAATAAACATCAAGACTTGGGGTAGGAGTGTATTGGGAAGAAAGGAAGTAAAGAGAAGAAAGAATGCATTAACAGAATAAAAACAAAGTAAAACAAACTTTTCTAGGAATTTGAAAATGACAACAGTGCTATAGTGACATCCTTAAAATGTCTGATTCAAGTATACTCTTAGAGGGATAGAAAACTACTCCTTTCTCAATAATCAAAATAGAATTCACTTTGTCTACATTTTATTTAAAAATAGGATAACCAGGAATCTATGGCTCCCCCCAAAAATATAGTGCCCTTCCAGATATGGGCAAAAATTCTTTAAAAGGGAATAAATCCTAAGTAAATTCAACAGGGAATCTGCTTGCAATAGAGAAGCAACACACATCTGGGAATCGACCCCAGATATTCACGGTGAGTCCCCTCCATATGCATTCTAATGACATGTGTACACTAATTAAGGAGACCCTGTCAAGAAGGACAAATATTTTGAAGGTAAAATGCAGCAATGAATGTCGTGCATTACCTGTGTCTTGGCTCTTGACAAAAAAAAAAAAAAAAAAAAAAAGAAAGAAAAAATTGCCATTTAAAGCTTGTAACTGTTAAAATGCTAATAACTAGAAAAAGGTTTCAAATGAACAGTCCATGCTGAAATAAATAACAGAAGAACATAGCAATACGAACCTTATAAGGCTGGTATATATTTGCTAAAACCATGCTAACCCGTAGCATATAGGTACTAGCTCTCAGACATTGCTGCACTGACATTATACTTTCTATGGCAATTATTTTTCTTTACAGACCTCTATTTACATTTGGCTTTAAATATGAAAATATCTGATAAACTTTATAAAATGTACACTTTAAAAACATAGCTTCTGCAAAATTTTCTTGAAAAAACAAACCTGTGCACCAGAAATTTTATATTTTTTTCTCTTTTTCAGAAATAAGTTGAAAGATTTCCCTCCCTCTTTCTTGCCCCCCCCATACCCACCCCCTTTCAAATTTCTCAAGTCTTTTTAAGTGGCAGCACTCTGTGTTTAGGGGGAGCCTCTTTTGTGGCCACCCCCATTCTCCACTGTATCTTCATTTAATTTACATATCACTGAATACTCTTTGGTTTGATTATTTTCCTTTGCAAAACATCATAATAGCAGCAGCTGAAGCCCTCAATATCCTCTCACTGTCAAGAACCAAATTGTTGCCTCTTCTGTAAGTTTTCTTGTCCACTCAATCCCCAATTCCTCCAACTCTTTAAACACCTTCCCAAACCTGCCTTAACATTTGGATCTAAAACAACCACTTGCTTAACATCTCTTTCTCGGTTTCATTGAAAATAACACCTCAGTTTTCAAAGCCATCAAATCTGAAGGCTGAAAACAGCAAAAATTGTCATAGTTTTGCAGGCACGGCATTCAGATATGGCTGTTCAAGAACCAGAGACCATCACAAACATCAATTTACAAAATATGTGATTCTAGAACAAGCTGTTTTTTAATGGCATACAGAGATATAATACCATAAGAGAGTTGATTTTGAGACTCCAATTAAAAAGAAAAGTCAGTAACCCCAGAATTCACAAATAGGGAATTTTAAATTAAAAAAAAAACAAAAAAAAAAAAACAAAAAAAGAGTTCCATTATTGAGCTACAGTGAGAAAAAAAAAAAAAAAATGTGTCTAGCAAGGCAGTCAGCCAGGCAGGGGAGGCTTCTGGAAAACAATGTGTCCTTCCTTAGTAACCTGCTCTAGGGCTCCACAGGAGACAATGCTTAGCTCACATTCAATCATAAGTATGCACACAGAAAAGGGAAATAGCCTTTTTAGACCATTATCTCCTTTACTTGTCATTATGTTGTATTTTTATGACTCTCTTTGACCCTAAAATACTGAGACATTTTCATTACTCTCCTCTGCCATAAAAAAGGCAAGTTTCCTCTTCCTCCTAAATACTTGATCTGAAGTGCTGCATCAGATTGGTTTGTCCACACCTCCCCGTTTCCCCGCTTTGGCATTCACCGCCCTATCTGACACTGTAGGACTCACTCCAGACAGACTGATCAGAGGAACAAGCGTGGAGGCCAGGTGTGGCATCTCCTCTAAGGTGAAGGTGGGCTGGCGATGTCCTGACAGTCCAGGCAATAAATTCAGCAGCAAGGGTTTACACCCATTTATCTTTCATGCTGGATGGCTCAGTTTTGAGAATGCCAGGATGCCAAGGAGGTCCTATGAAGATCTTATGAAATGAATTTTGGAATGTGCAAAAGGGAAGGCCCAGAAACATGTAAGAGTACATCACCATCTCGCACACTACACATGAGCCTGGCCAGCACTGCCTAGCAGGAAAGGATGGATGTTGGTATTGTGTGTATGTGAATTTTACTGCCCCTTTCTTCTTCTTCCTCTTAAAATAAAAAAAGTTACATGAAAGGACAAAATTTTAAAAAGCACTACACTGACTAGACTCGGTGAGTATGATGCTCTATTTTCTGAATAAGGTGCAAAATGAACCGGCGGTTCAAGGTCTTGCTGAGGTTCAAAGTTATTGTCTCTTGATTTCAAGGCAGCCCATGGGGCTTTGTTTTCTTTTAAGTGTAAGCTCCACTGTGCAAAAATATGCATTATCTTTGGTATTTATTTTAGGTAGTTTAACTTAAAATTTGAGATAACCCATTAACATCATGGAGGAAAAAAAAAACAACAACAACCCAGAGGCTACCATTTGGCTAGTGTTACATAATGCCCTTATGTAACAAAGAGAGAGAAAAAAAATCAATTCTAGCAAACAAATTACTGGCCTCAAAAAATCAGGCTCTTGTTTTGGCAGTTGATAGCCAAATACTTGCCACTTTGAAGCGCATCATGAGCTTTCAATCAAGTTCAACACTGACTTTAAAATTACACAGAAGGAAAACTACACTGCAACAAAAATACACATTTGTGTTCATGTAGTTAGCAGCTTTTCAAAAATTAAGGCAGAGTCTTGCCTTTGTTATGCCATTAAAAACATCCTTGTTCCCTAAAGAGAAGCATTCTGGATAAATCAAATACCCAACCAAGGCTTGCCTGCAAGTTCAAGTTTTGGAAAAACACAAAACAAAACATAAAAACCCATAACTTATTCTACAACATCTATGTGCCATTGGGTCACAATGGAGGCATGGTTAGTGCTTTATGCTAATCATGGAGCTTACAGTCTTTCTTTGAAACCATTGTGCTTGCCTCAGTCCCTTGTGGCCGCTTGCTTGACCCATCTTGACCAGTACCGTCATCTGTATAACTGTTTTGGGCCTCTGACCAACAGACCATGTTGTAAAGTAACTATTCCAGAGGAGGAATCAGTCAGTCATATCTCCGACTCTCGCCGTAAGGGCCTGGGCTCTAGAGGTACACTTGCCTGGTTGTGAAGGTCTATGTCAGGGGGCGTGTCCGTACTAGTGCTTTCTGGAACTCCGTTTTCACTGTCATCTTCCTCTTTGCTTGTGAGGGCAACTTCATTTTCATAGCAAAATGAATTCGCATTTGAGAGGATGTATTTCTTTTCTGCTAAGTCTCTTGCACTGCAAAGGGGAGTGTTGGGGACTTCGTAAGTTTTGTGGAACCTGGAATAGTCCACTTTGTAGTAGTGCTTCTCTTCAAAGAGCACAGGCTCATAGCGGTGGCCCCACAGGATTTCATTTGCTAGATAAGAGCTACGGCACTGTGTCGTCATGGCAGTGGCTTCCACCATGCCTTCCAGTATGACCACGATTTCAAAGTCTGCATTGTCAATGTCCTGTTTACTCAAGTCATATAAAGGACTGTCTTCGTCTATTTCATGGACTATAGTGATTGGGGACACCAGAAATATACGATCGATTCCACTGTCAAACCCAACATTGATGTCTATTTGATCCAGAGGGATATACTCCCCTTCAGAAGTGATTCTGGATTTGAGGAGCTGTGCTCGGACATGAGCTTCCACCAAGTGGCTTTTCCGAAGATTGCCCACTCGCCACATCAAACACAGCTTGCCATCTCTCATGGCAATCACAGCATTGTGACTGAAGACGAGAGTCTCGTTTCTCTTCTTTGGCTTTGCCATCTTGGCCATGACTGCACCAATGATGAAAGCATCAATGATGCAGCCCACGATTGACTGGAACACCACCATGAAAACAGCAATTGGGCATTCATCCGTGACACACCTGAAACCATAGCCTATGGTTGTCTGGGTCTCAATGGAGAAGAGGAAGGCAGCCGTGAAGCTGTTGACTTCGGACACACAAGCTTTGCCCTCTTTGGATGCATCCAGGTCCCCATGGAGCAGAGCTATCAACCAAAACACACAGCCAAAAAACAGCCATGACAGGACGAAAGCCAGGCAGAAGATAACCAGCATCCACCGCCAGCGAATGTCCACACACGTGGTGAAGATGTCTGCGAGGTACCGTTGCCCCTTCTCACCCACATTGATGAACTGAACGTTACAGTGACCATCTTTCTTCACAAAGCGGCTCCTGCACTGTTGTCGGGTGTGGACTTTACTCTTCCCGTTCCCAAAGCCATTTGCAACTGCCATGGTGGCCAACTTCATACCGTCTTCTTCTGAAGAGACAATGCTGTAGCGGTTGGTTCGCACACTGCCCATCGCTTCTGCTGGGGACTCCAGTGCCTCTGCTTTGGAAAACAGTCCGAGTTTTTGCAAAACGCTTTGGAGAAACAGTTTTGAATGTTCGGTGAAGACACACACACACAAAAAATGAGGAGAGATGGGTGTCTCTGGGAGCCTCGGGGTTCTACCAAGGTCTGTCTGCTGACATGCAGAGTTACTTTAATAACTCAGCTGACATCCAGAGAACATGTCCTGCAAGAAAAGAGAGATTGTGCATTACAAAATAAGCCACTCTTAAAGAATTCTACTGTCTAAGACAATACATCCTAACAAAAACACATAATCAGGTAAAGATAAGTATACTTCACATTAAATTATAAGGTTTTACATTTCTTTGTATCCTAAGCATGCTTTGTAAACCTTTTATTTAAAAGCATAAAGTCGTTAAACATAGGAGAGTTGTCTGTGACAGTTGTTCAACCAAAATGTCAGGTCAGGTCCCCTTTCCCTTATTTTTGGCCAGGGATCTAGAATACTCTATTTTTCAGGTCTACCTCTCCCTTCTCTTATTCTCTTCTTTGGCCTGCCCCACCTGCTACGATCCCTGTTAAGCAGATGAAAGACTGTCTGATCCCAAGGTTTGTCGTAAAATTTTTGGAAAGAGGACATGTTTAGAAATCTTCGCGTGGATGCAGTATTGATATTCACTGAGTTGCATGTGCACTACGGGAGAATATGAGAGCCCCTGATGGCAAGGTTGAAATCGGAAGACAGACTATTTTGTTTAAATGATATAACTAGCAGACCGGATAGGCTGAGGAAATGCTAGAGGACGAAAGTCAGATTCCCACCTACAAATATAATAGTGATATGGATTTTGGAGTAGGCTTGATTGAGTGTATCCTGAAAACAGAGGGAACTAGTGGACAAAACCTCCTACGATGGTGAATACTGCCCCTATTGCTTATAATCATCTGAAATGGATCCCAGTTTCTGGATACTGTTTGGGCTTGCTTCATCACTTCTCACACTTCAAGCAACCACTATGCAGAAATGCCTGCTAAGTCTCTATTAGTGCAGGTAATTCTGGCTTGAAGACTTTGAAGACGCAGGTTTGCTCTGGGGGATAGAGAGCAATTCTGTTGCCTAGCAATAAGAGTCCTGAAATTCTCCTGAGATGGGGCTGTCATGTGTAATGACAGGCTAGGAAGTAAGCACCATTGTGCGAAAGGACCAGGTCTTTAGCGGATTGAGATAAGGCAGGAACTCATTTCATGTCAGTCCAATGCTGTGTTCTCTCAGACAGAGACAACTGTGTAAGGACAGATCATAAATGCTAGTCCGCTTGCTTTCATTTCCAGCGCTGTTATTTGCTACAGGTTCCTATGGAGAAGGCACTCACCTTTACCTAATATGTGCAAATAGTAGTTCTCAGTTTTCTCCAATTGCCTCATTCTTCCCTAGGTAAGAACTATCTATTTACTTTAACTTGCCATCCTCACTCCTAAGAAACTATTTTCCTTGACTAACTAACAAAAAACTAAGAGAAAGTCTAAGGTGCTTTCTTTACCAAATGTGTGATAACAAAACGAATATAAGTTAGAACTGAAAAATAAAGCCCATCCTTAACTTTTCATACAACCAAATCCTTCTGCTATATTAAACGGGGGCAATGAATAACTCATGAAAGGAGTCAGAGATTTGTTGATGCCTGATAATGAAGACTCCATTTTTTTCTTTTCCTCTAAATCCATTAAGATTACACAGTTAACAGAACCGATTTCAGCCAAGCCAGCTGCAAACAAATAAAGCCATCCATTTACATTGTTTTTGTGCGATCCCTTAAAAAGAGGCAAGGTGCATTGCCTTTGAAAATGCCTTGTTACTGTCTTTTGACTTCTTCTTTATCCAAGTTATTATGCAAGAATGTGCCCCAACACATTTTTCCTGAGATTAGTCATCTCTGAAAATTGCAATGTGTGTTACATTTTGGCAGCTTTTGACACCTAAATGATGCTTGGTTTGAAAGTGCCTTTGAATCACTTTATAAAAAGAAGTTACTGTGCTTTCTTAACCTTCCACCTGCTTCAATGTTTTGTCTGCTTCACTGTGAAGTTTGCACTTGGACCAAAGAAACAAGAATCCTACCCCTCAAGGTTCTAGATCCTGTACATGGACAGCATTTTTCAAGTAATTAGTTCATCTTAGTTGCCTCACATTTCTAAACAGACGGAGACAGCAACACCACCAAATGCAGGTGTACGTTTCAAAAAAAAGGGAGAAGAGCTTCATTTAATGAATGCTTTGTATTCTTGAGTTCTGATTGACTTCAGAACTTTGTATTATAAGCTGACACCAAGAAATTCCCTTTTCATGATTCAAAACAATCCTTCCTTGTGAGTTACCATTAGGGGCCATGAGTAGACAGTGTCAAATTTCTTCTGACTTATTTCTGTACTCCTTCCAGATTAAAACATAACAACCATATGAAATCTAAAGACTGAATTATGACTTTCCAAAAATCTTGACCCCGGGACATTTGTTTGAATTCCACAAATCACACAATACCAGCTTCCTATGAATAGCTTTCCACATTTAGAATCTTGAAAGTGGTCTGTATTGAGAGACTTATTGTCTTATTTCCATTGCTAATAACAGAATTTGTCCCACATGTGGGGCATCATTTAGAAATTTTACCATTTCTTCCTGGAAAGAGAAAAAGAGGAGTTTCGCTTTTTGGTTTGTTTTGTTTTGTTTGGCAAAATGAAAACTTTTGCCACTTCAAATAGATATGCCCCAAAACAGATTTATGTGTGTATGCATGTGCACACACATATACTATGTATTCAGACTTTTTGTGGAGCTGATTACATAGCTAAAAGCTAGAACCTGTCAGGGTTTGATAGGGTAACGGTCTTAATGTTTCATGGTAAAAATTGCTTTCACTGTTAACCTGCCCACATGCCTGAGCGACTTTAAGCAAGCACAAAACTTCCTTGCCCGGTACTCTCTCACTAGCAATTACCAATTCGTGAACAAGCTGGGAAAAGCTATCATTAAAAAAAACAGGGCTTACATGCAACTTTATTTCAAGCATATATTCAAAATAATGTTTTGAGATGCAATCAATTAGGAATAGATGAGAACACTAAGTGATACAAATCCAGAGAATTGAAATTTGATTTGATGAACAATGTGTAAATTTCCCTTCCAGCCAAAATATTTAAGGGCCTAGATGTAAATTTCATGGACACAAATAATCATTTTTATCCAGGCCATAACCCATGATGTAGAAAGTATTTTTGGGAAATTGAGAGGTTACATGTGGTGCTGTTCATGTTAAGACTATTTATAGGCTGAGCCAAAATTAAGCATAAGCAATGGAAAAAATAGTTCAGCGCTTTAAACTTAGGTAGATGTTAAAGCAGAACGAGCTATGGATAAATGTAAGGTCAAGGAGATCACATGGTACAAATGGGGGATCTAAATTGCTTTGACTTATAGAGGTAATACTTCCAATATGGTTTATGAATGACTAAAACAAAATCAAATGAGAGTAAATGTGTCCTGAAACACGGTCATGATGTGCAATGAATAAGAAAGTTTCCAAGGATAGGAAATAAAGATAGCAAAAGAAAACGTACTGGGCTGAGAGGTCTGCTAATGAGTGTTTAGAGCAGCTATTTCCCAGCTGACGCCATATAGACCAGCCTGAGTGTGCTCTGGGCACATGTTGCTATGTGAGCACAACTGCTAGGAAAGCAACCTCTTAGAAGCTCAATAAACATAAGGGAGGAGGAGGGGGAAGAGGGAGGGGAGGGGGGATACCCATCTATCTACGTGAGCCCCATGTCTAACATTTATACTCAACGACACTTGGCTTGTAGCACTGCTCAGCACCTGCATATGCTGAAAAACAGACATGTTTGGTAAATAAAAATATACACTTAAAAAATTGAAACATCCAATCTGTGCAGGTAGCTCTTTTCAATCTTTCAGGCTACGCAAAAGTCATACAAGGACGCTACAGCTAACCAGAGATTCTGCAACTGAGGAAGGAGTCCGAAGGATGTAGAAAAACTGTGTTCTTTTATTTTTTTTAAAAAAAGCAAAATTCACAAGAGTTTAGATCAAATATTTCTTATGGAGACCAAGAACATTAAAAAACAAAGTGTCATTAAAATATGAGAAAGGAGGGCAGGAAGCTAAGTAAAATGGCCTTGACCTTATCCTCACCCTTTCCACCATGCTTCAATGAACATCTCTTACCCCTTCTGAGCACCAGGATTTTTTCCAGATAATGGCAAATAGAAATGAAACATTTGGAAGTGAGCAGGAAAACGCTAACAAGTGTACCGATAATGTACATCAGACACACAACAGTGATTGGCTAGAGGAAATCTGGTAGCCTATTGATTATTCATGTGAAAAGAAAACAAATGGCAAAATGCAATATGGATTCTCTGCATATCCAAGGTTTTCAAATAACACCTTATTTCCTAACAAGTAAAATCTGAATTTATGAAAATCGTCAGAATGCACAGCCTTATCCTAGTGATCATCCTATGATATCCTTACCCAGACACAGACATTAAACTGCCCATTTCCTATCCTTGTTTTTTTTTTTCCAATTGTCATGATGAATCCATGCTATGATGCAATCTTTTTGCAGAATCAAGTCGTTTTGACTATTTTGCTTCCCTAAAACCACACTGTCTTCAAGCCAGGTATTACCATTATTACTAAAAATAACAAATTGATTAAGGGAGAGTCATATGTAATGTGAAAGTTTTGCGATCCTCAGGCTCAAATCCAACTCGGGCTCCCGCTCTTCTTTCAGGAAGGCAACTTTGAGACACTCACTCTGTTTGAAACTCACGGCTATACTTTGAAGCAATGACGAAAAAAACAAAAAACAAAAACCAAAAAAACCCGCCAAGGATCAAGAATAGTGCTAAGTCCCAAGATTTGCCAAGGTTTAAGACCAGGGCTCAAGACGCACGCCCAAACCCTCAACCACGTTTTCTTTTTTTTTTTTTCCCTTAGAGTGAGAACCGAACACAGACACTCTCGCCCTTGCCTCCAAACCCAGTATCTCGCTACAGCTGGTGCACTGGAAGTTATGAGCACAAACAGATGCTGCAGAGAAATCTGTTTCTATTGCTCAACTGTTCCAAGCATGTCTCAGTATTTTTAGCTCTGGGGATGTTCTGGTGCGCACACAAACTATATAGGCATGATCTGGGACTCCGGAGCGTGGATGAGCGCTACAGCAGTGTGACAGCTGGGCACCTCTGGAGCAGCGGGGCAGGGTAGGGTAGGGGACGGCGGCCAGAGTCCATTCCCCAGGACACACCGGCAGCGAGCGAAAAGGAAGAAAACACAGCAGCCCTTACCTGTTGCTGGCGCAGGAGCATGGGGACATGGAGTGGAAGTGGGGGGTACAGAGGCATGTAAGATCCAGTGGTTTGTAAAAAGCGAGTGAGCCAAAGCAAACCAGAATTCCCAAGACCCAGCCTGCCGGCGCCGGGAAGGCTGCGCGCTGGCCAGGGCTCCAGTGCGCTCTGCAATATCCTGGGCTCTTTTGAGGCGGTCCGTGCGACACCGGCTCTCCTGGCCCCGCCCCCGGCCGCTGCCGGCCAATCGCAGCGCTCCTGGCCGCGCGGCCGGCCCCGGGAACCGCGGCGGGGAGGGGAGGATGCTGCGAGGCGTTGCCAGCGGAGTGAACCTGCCGCCGCCGCCTCCCCCTCCACCCTCGGAGCCCGGCCGGGGGAGTCGGGCCGGGCCGGGGAGGAGGAAGTTGCGGCCCAGCTGGGACAGCAGCAGGTGGGAAGCTGCGCGCCCGGCTGTTGCGGCTGCCTGATTGCAGCCTGGCCTTGGGCAAAGCTTCCTACTCCGTCTGGAGCCCCACACACTTCCCGGTTCCCCCGCTCGGGGGCCGCTTGCCCTGCGTGCTCCTCGAGGGGCCTGCGAGGTGCCAGCGCCGGGGAGAGACATTTACCGCCGGGGCAGGATTGCTCGTCGGCCCCGGCACGTGTCGCTCTCCCTTCCCTCTCTGCCGGAGCCCCTCGGCCCTTGGAAGTCCCCCGGGGAGGCTGCAGCGCCCGGAGAAGCCGCAGAGTCAATGGGGCGAGGGACTGGGGCGGGCGAGCAGAGCACCCAGGATTGAGACGCGCGCAAGTGCGGTCACTGCAGCGCCGCTTGGCTGTTTCTTCTCCCGACAGTTCGCGAATTACTTACAAGGAGCCTAGGCTTCTCTGAAGGGTGGACGGCTCGTTCCCTCTCGCCTTGTCCGCCGTCGATCTCTCCGCCGCCGCCCGGCACGCTTTGCTGATCTAAAATCAGAACAATTAAGAGAGTAATGATTTTTTTGGAATAGCAACTCCTACAGACACTCAGATCTGCCCTCGCTTCAGCGCCTCCCAGCCCTCATTCCCAGCAGCCAGGCGAGAGCGCGCAGACCCCTAAAAAGCAACTTGTGTTACCCGGGTCTGGATCCTGGAACTTTATAAACTAATCCGTGTGTGTGTGTAAACCGAAGAGTAAGTGCCTATTATTTCCGAGTACTTCGGTGTCCTAACGAAGCTTTGCTTCTAAAGGACAGGATATGTTTTAGGAGTCTCCTTCCACTGAGTTTTTTAAATGTTTATTTCCTCGAGCGATCAAATGTGTCTTTTGTGCAGTTTATTTAAACTTCGAAAGGCCTCCTTGAGTCGCTAAACTAATTGAGCAAACTAGCTGGTATTGTGGACGGCGCAGTCGGGATGGATTTTTGTGTGTAGGAGAGGTGAAACTGACAATTCAAGGAAAGGTTCTGTGCGAGTCCCCACCTCCCATCCTCATATCCACACGTGGCCCCTAGGAGGTGCTGGTGAAATACGGTTGCTTAGGTTTTGCAGATACGCACTTAATCCTGCCTCACCAAGTGTGCCTTTTTTCTTCGCACTGAGCAAGGTACTTAAATTAAAGGGGTGTGCAAGAGATGATTCATTCAGTGTAGCTGCTCTGATAGCCAAATGGCGATGTGGTTCCAGTTAATTTGTTGAGATTATACTGTTCACCAAGTCCTGTTACCAACTCTGTTGCCATGAACGTGGGAATAATACCTGCCCCAAGGGAGGTCTTCTTTAACATCTATTGTCATGTGTTATTTATAAACAGCTTGAATTAACACTGTAAAATAGATGGATGTCTAAGAACCTAGGCTGTATAAAAGAACCCGAGGATAGACAAGATAACTCTATATTAACCAAAGGATAATGAATGAGTTCACCGCTTAGTTCAATAAGCTTCTGAAATATGCTTCCTCCTGGACTTCTAAGAAACAGGCCAAAACTTTAATTATCCTTTAAAACATGTTAAGCCTAAATAGAAAAAGGAAATTAATCACTTATAGATTTTCTCTTCTTTATTATGATTCAGTTGGTGCATCTGTTGATGGCTAAGAATTTTCCAAACCATGTGAATTCAGAGAGGCAACACTTTTGTTGTTGTTGTTCCAGGTAATGAGCTCTCTTTGAAAACCAGTCACTCGGAAAGGGATGCCATTTTTATGCAACTTGGTTCGAAATGGTTTTGCTTTAGTATTCTATACACCACAGGCCAAAATAGTTTCATATGATAAGAAAATCTTTAAAGAAAGGAACACAGAGTTATTAGGTTATGGTTGGCTGTATAAATTTAGCTGGGCAGGGGGAGGAAGGTCATAATAAATGTATTCTGCTCTCTCTCATCAATTATCAGCATCAATCCCCTAACATTCTCTCCTCCCAAAGACTGAAGGATGTGCAGCAAAGCTTATTTCTTGAAGGAGAAGGTTTGGGAAAAATTAATAATTTTAATTAGAACTTTCCAATCTAAGTAGAATCATTACCTTAATTAGCTAGATAAGGAAGTATGAAGGATGAAATTTTGCAAATGAAATTTTGGAAATGCATGGTAGCATAGAATACCCCAATTGCTTCATTTTAAAAAAAGAAAATATAAATGTATTTTAATTAATAAATGACTTTTCATCATGTCCCTATTAGGAAAATTCTGTGTGCCAATGCTTTCAGTGTTTGAGTTAATACATCTTTTGAAGTGATGCGTGATACAGATTTCTGTATTCAGAGTCTATCTTTTTTGGCTGAATCAGGCCTTATTTAGCAAAAATCCCCATTAGTCTTGGACATGAATGCAATTGGGTGTTGGGATCCATCTGTGGATTAAATTTTTCCAAGGAAATGACAATTATGCTCTTACTGATTCTCTCCACGGTAACCACCTATAATATTAGAGCCAAATATTAGTCACAATCTGGATCTGCAGTCAGATTGTGAATAGCTGTGTGACGCAGAAGGTGATTGTTTCACTAGAAGCACAAATCTTTCCTTTGCATTTATATAAAGATCCCCAACAATTAGACATACTTTCAGACTTCCATTCACCATATATATACAGTTCAATTTCACACTGATAAAAGATGAAACGCTCCTGGCATCTGTATCCACTGGATATTAAAAACCACTTTCTAATCTTCAAAGTAATCATCATTAGCAATAAATAGTAAATAAATCGTTGTCAGATTGCCCGGAAATGTAGACAGGCTGAGTTTGCAATCTGCTGCTATGAGAACAAGCCATGTACTGTGGTGTTTTAAGGCACTGTATGTAATCTTATTTATTGGAAAACAGTTTTGGCCTTAAGTTTCACTTACCGCATTGGTAATATTTAATCTTCGTATTTTTAAATTCAGTGAACATATTTGTTGAAATAACTACTTTGTACTTTGGCTATATGCTAGGTGAGATGAAAAACAGAAGGGTCCTAGGGGGAGCAGTACCTGTTCTTAGGAGTTCAGAATGTCCAGCTGAGAAGACAAGGCAGAAGTGAAACATTTAAATGATCAAACAACAATATAAGGCAGCTTATGATTATGCACTAAAATGGATCAAGCAACAATTAAAACAATAATTTTAGAGAGATTTTGAAGAATGGAATGAAGCAGGGTAAGACTTTGTAATGGAAGATTAATAAATATGACATATTACTATGTGTAGTGGTATCAAGGATGCTGAGAACACATCAGAAGATAGGAGTGTCTCCTCATTCAATTAATTTCCTAAATGCCCACTATGCCCCAGACCTTTCTATATACAGGTAATCAAGCATATACATTATAAGTTGTTTCTAAGAATAAATGTCAGTTACATGGAAATGAATGAAAGGAACAGTATGTTTTAGTATAACTTTTGATAATTACTCAATATGATTATAATAAACATAAGCTCTTTCATTTTTTACCTTTAATACAGTAGGCCTATCAGGGTACAGTAGAGCCTTTTCTCCTGCATTAAATGACCCTAGACGAAGCTTATTTAAGCCTTTCTGCTTGTTTTTCCTTCTCCATCAATGTGAGCCTTCCGTTCTCATTTTTGCTTCTGATAATGTGCCTTGGATCTGTCAGGCTGTCACCATGCTCTGCCTAATTTGTTGATTCTAATCTGTGCTGGGCTGATAAATTATGTAACCAAGGTTGCTAAAGTAATGTAAAAGCAAATATGATTTAACATATCTAAAGATGCATTTTTGAAATAGTATGAGCAGATGCTGAATTTGGAGTTACCTTCACTTGCTCAACCTCCTTTTCAGGTAAAAAAGCTTCGGGATTTGGATTGATGGCATCTATTTTGCTTCTCAGAGCATTTAAATGGCTTGGTCTTTGTATTTGCTGTTATAAATAGCTGAGGAAAACTTCTGAGTAATTGAGATACCTGTGTGTTTGCAACTATCCATACGTTTATATGTATACATAAAACAAAATCATCTACTCATTTATTGAGAAAATATTTGAGTGCTTACTTTATCCATTTATTATTATGACCTTCATTTTCCATCAAGTATGTTAAAACCCAAAACAATAAGTGGCGCTGTTCTTTAAGAAGCTCACACTTCCAGAGCCTCCATGTTATTAATTAGTAAATTAACTCTTCTGTCATGCTCTGGAAGACGTCATTTATCTCACACGAATGAGACAAGTACACTCTGAAAATACCATATTCATTTTAGGGCCAGACCCTACGTTACTGTGTTTCTTGATTCCATGATTACAATGATCGTTTCATCTGTGTTTTCTGGGATGCATTAGGTCTCCCAAAGGTAATAAGTTTACAGCCTCAGTTTACCCTCTATAACCACGGATAGCAGTTCCTTAGATCAGGTATCCTTGCCGTAAGCGCAGGTCATCGGTTAGAAGAGGTGCCAGCTGAGAAAATATCAATCATTATGCACAGACTCATCATTGCCACTGGGGAAAGGCAAGCCTTATAACTGGAAGGGTATAGTATCATCATTTAATCATAGTAATCAAGCAGTAATAAGAAGACTAATAATCAGCTAGGCTGTATGGAGGGTTTTCCAGGAAACAAACACTGCTTTTGTGCTTTACAGGATGTGCTATTCTGATATTCTGTATTGCGCGTACATTTGCATGGGAAAATAATGAAGAGGGGGAAGATAGGAAGGAAGGAGGAAGTAGAGGAGACAAGAAAATATTCATTAGAAATTATTGGTTCTAAAGGAGACACAAACACGTTCAGTAGCCACCAAGGAAAGTGAGACTGCCACCAGCATCCATAGTCCCCCTCTACAGCACAGTAAGAAATGCTTTTCAGTGCCACCATCAGCAAACTGAATCTCATGTTTAAAACACCTGTAAGAATGTCTCTTTGCTTTAGTAATACATCTTTGGAAGATCGTAAGAGTCACGCAACTTGACTTTTTCCAGAACTTATAAAAACAAAACGAAAAATTAAAACAAGCAACACAAACTTCAGATAGCCAAAACGAATCACTATTGTAGACATTTATGGAATATGCCACAAGCTACGAAGAAAATGCAAAACATATTTTGAGTAACGTCAACAACACTGTAATGATACTCTTGAAAGAAAATGTACATACTTGAATGTCTAGATTTTCAGATGTGGGCTTTAAGAGTTTGTGGATTTTTTTTTAAAGAGTATTTTTTGGCATTTTAAAAAATTATTGCTAAAATGATGTATGTCTGTTTTGGAAAATGTAAAAGATAAGCATTTTAAAATGTAGAAGAATGTAGGTAAATGTGGAAAATAATATAAATTCATATTCCCACCATTGAAAGATAACCATTATAAAGACTTTGATATATCTTTCTGCTTTTCCTGTATTTCTGTTTCTATTTTTAAATCTATGTTATAACTTTTAAAAATTAACATAATGGGTTTTTTTTTAATGATGAGGTCTCACTATATTGACCAGGCTGTTCTCAAACTCCTGGCCTCAAGTGATCCTCAAACTCAGCCTCCCAAAGTGCTGGAATTATAGGCATGCGCCACCGCACCTAGCCTCTATAATTTTAAGATCAATTATGTCATATTTTCAATACATGAGCATCACACTTTTTATATCATGCAAGTATCTGTCATGCAACTAAAAATTATTTGAAAGTGTATATTTTAATGCTCACATATATTTTATGAATTATAATTAATTCTCACCTATTCTTATACCTTTATATTCATTTTTTTTTTCACCCTTACAAGTATGCATTTACTTGGTGTTGGAGATTTTTTTTATCTTCATATCTTTCTCCATTCATTATAGATTTCTAGATGTACAATTACTAGGTCAAAGCTTATGAACTCTTAAAGGTTTTTGTGGTTGTTGTTGTTGTTTTTTAATGCAGTTCTTTCTAATGAAATCCCAATGGATTGAATCTCAAGGATGTTCTAAATTATGTGACTTTGCATAGTGGCTGTATTGCCCAATAGGGAGAGGTTGAGCTTTGGGTCAACTTGACATGTGTTTGCAACCTGCCACTTACTAGTTGTGAAAGATTGTTATAGGAATTAGAAATAATAAATCTAAAATGCCTAATACTTTGTGATCAACTAATCAAAGGTATCTTTTTATTCTATCACTATTGCTCCTGCCACTAATGATGATGAAAATGATAAGGTGAATAAATCAAACATGTTAACTAGGATAATAAGGCATGCATACAATAAGTCTATAAATAAATAACAGAAGTTTATGTAGTGCTTGATTAAGTGCTAAAGTCATAAATGAAGAGGTAAGCATCTGGGGAACTTAGCAACAGATTAGTTCTATATTTGATAGGACAGGTTGGCATGAAACAGAGAAAACAGTAAAATGGATTTCACAGTTGATCAGAATTTGAATTAATTCATGTATTTAAAGAAATATTAAAATTGAACATTAAACTTGGACCAGAGTTTAGTCTTTCAAGACAAAGATGTTGAGTTGACGCTTGATTCTTTGCACAAGGAGAGATCTACAGATGACTGAGCAGAAGGATAGGGTGTGTAAACAGGGCTGTTGGAACATTAATCGGACTGTCATTTCTTCATCCATTGCCTCTGGCTGCAGCCCTACCATCTTATCTTTGCTTCCATTTTTGTTTTCTTAATGTGATTTCCAACATTCCAATTTTTATTTAAAAGGAAATAGAGATACAGAAATTATGTTCCAATTGTTCATGTGAATAGGACCTATACATGTGGACTCCTAACCTGCTGATACCAAATTCAATGTTTATTCCTCTACTTTCTGCAGAGTATAACTTTTCCTAGCATCTCTGCTCAGACAAATCTAGAAACCTAAAATAAAACCTCTGTTTTTCAAAGCCACTTTCTAATTCTCCCTGACAGATCCTCCACATTATTTCTCTCCTAACTCTGAAATACATGAAATTTGAATTTTTGCTCCTTATGCACGACCCAATTCCAAATGCTTGGCTCAATTTTCATGCTTCCCTGTGCAAGAGTTTCTTCCATTTTAAAAATAAATTTGATCAGTGTCTACAGGTTTAATTGAATGTTTCCTTTATCACTGACCAGCTTCCATTCTGTAGGCACTTATCCTCAATTGAGATTTAATGTCAGTGTTCCAATAAATTTATGTTTTCATATTCAAAGTCCTAGTGTATAAGTTACAAATAAATAAAACTTGTATTGCAACTATGCAAAACTAAAATGCTATACCCAACTACTCCCAATAACATTAGTGATTTATGATAGCACAATAATATTCATAGCATTATATGACTATTAAAAGAAAATGCAAGTTTTCAGGTGAAACTTTTAGCTCCATGACAGACCAGCCTGTAGTTATCAGTGTATACAGTTTACAGCTACAAAAACTGACTTTGCTATTTATTGCAGAAAAGTACTCAGTTAAAAGTAAGTATTGTTCCTTCAGCAAAATATTCACTGACCCAAAACTCTTTGTGACATTTTACAATGCACACAGCCTCATGCAAGTTTAGACAAGTAGACTTATACTGTCTTATGAGTGCCTGCCCCTAATAAACTACCTCGTAATGCAAAAGTAACATATCTTTCATGACTATTTTGACAAAAGTTTAAAACACATATGATGAAGTTCAACTTTCAGGAACCAAGGACTGCCAGAAAATATTAGTTTCTACATTATATATGCATTTAGAAGTTTACTTGAAATCTGCCTTTTATAAAGGAATGGTATGAATAAGTGAAACTGTACATTTTTTAAACTTGATTGCCATTAAAGCAGAAATTCTAAGGTTGAAAAAAATAGGTGCTTCATTAGATTTTTTAATGCACTTATTAGGCTCAAATCCAGACATTTCATCTGCATCATTTGGATTTGAGCTACATACAATTCATTTTAAGTGTTAAAGAAATTTAAATGAATTACTATTATAAGCAAATGTTTTTAGAAATTATTTCTAGGATTAGCGATAGAGCAACTCAGAATTTATATCATAGACTTAAATTCTATCACCAGTGTTTCAGCTTCTGATCTTTTTATCACAAAGATCTCATTTCAAAACATGTAGTAATACAAAAGTCTATTCTTTTGTATGGTTTGCATAACTGAGTCACCAAGTTTTAGCAAGGCAGGAACTGACAGTATAAATAATGTTTTGTGTTTTTTTTTGCAATCTGATTGTCATTTCCCTGCATGTAAACAGAAATATGTGAATACTCACATCTTGCCTGTTAAGTCAACTTGGGAAAAAGTTAGGAGAGCTAGCTTTCCCATTTACTGAGATTAAACCTCTTTTATGTGTTAGCACGTGTAAGAATGCTTGGAAAAAAACCTTGAAAAATAATCTGTCCTACCTATCAAAGTCCAAAGCTATTGCTTTTACTGTGTATTATTTTTCTATAAAAAAGTAATGTCTTCTTTGCACAGATTAAGTTAAGGAAAGTATATACTTAATAGTTTCATTGGCAGAAAGCAAATTCAAAAAGTATATGAACATGCAGGCACACACTACAGACTCATGCACATACACAATTATATCTGTTGACCCAATGATGACACATCCAAAAACCTCATAAAAAGATGAAGAGGGCTAAGATTTGATTTGCAGTTGCTTAATTCTAACAGAAGAGCTGTGGTCAGTTCTAAGACTCTTTGTTGTAACCTGCCTTCATGATCTTGATTTTATGATATTTAGAGTCCAGTTACATTTTGCAATTTAAAAAGTCACCTATTCACTCGTTACACACATATTTATTATGCACTAAATTATGAAACATTCAAAATAGATACTGGCAGCTCTCAATATTTTTGAAAAGTAGAACAATCTGTAAAGTTCTAAGGCCAAACAGCTTCAACATGTCAGTAAAACATGAGCTAAGTACACATAATTTAAGCAGTTCCCTTAGACTAAAAGACAATGCACATTTTATCTGAACATCTACCTGGTCAAAGTATCATTTACCCAACAGCCTTAGTCCCCAATGCCATATCCATAGTTTCAAAATCCAGATAGTATAATGGAAATTTATACAAGTCTCTTTAATCCTGCGTTCAAAATGAATCAATGCTCTTCTCTAAGTGAATTAAACACAGAAATTAGTTTACTCCTCTCTGTATTGTATCTTCTTTCCTTAAGCATTGCTTGCCTTTGTTCCTTTTTTTTCTCTCCATAGTCCATACATTAATTCAAGTCCTACATAAAGGGGATCGGTACCAAAAAATAGCCGGTGATCCACGCGGAATGCTCTGAATTGTATTACTACCACGATTTAGCATTGAGTTCATTCTGAAAATACAGCTCAAGACCTGCATGATTCCAGCTCCACAGGCTCCACTGAAAAGCATTGCCTATCAAAGCAACACACAGAAAAAGCACCAAACATGCTTGATAATATAAAACCACGCCATACCCCCACAGAATGAGACAATCCAGTCAGCAAGAAAAAAACAATCATTGTTGGAATGATTTCTCCATAATGGAAAGCAATTCTCTGTGAATTGACTTACAGGTCATGACATAAAACCAAAGAAACAAAGAAAGAACTCTAAGCATTGACAGATGTTCTGTGCTCGCTCCTGCCTCCTGAACCCCTCCGAGTCTCCATCAGAAGGCAGCCTGACCTGCAGCCCCTTTCAAGCAACTTAGGAACTGGAGAGCTCTCATACAAAAGGTTTTACCCCTAATTCCACTGAAGACCCCCTCGAACCAAGAAAAAATTTTCTCACAGGAGAATTTAAGAGAGTCTATGGATTCATACTCGATTTCATAATTTCCTCTCTGTACAAAAACCAGGGTATTTATTTCACTTACGTAATTTCCAGGGAATCAGTTGCATGACCTGACTTGTATTCTGTTGGTCTACTGAGGGGACCTTACCGTCAGTCACCCTTGGTGAGAACATACCCAAGGGCTGATATATGACTGCAAAGGAACTTAACAATTCCTGGAAGGAAAAGGGTTAAGAGCCAGTAAAAACAGCATAAATTTACACATGACCTAGTGCGATTACACTTTTATTCTCTTCCTTGGAAGAAACAACAACAATGACAACCTCCATAACTAATGCTTCTGGTCTAAAAAACCTTCTCCCTAAAGGACATGTTTTCACCCACTACCGATGATCTCAACAACTTTCTGGATAGAAAGGACCTATAGACAGAGAGATGTACCTGCCGGTGAGTTTTCTTCCCAAAGGATCTGAAAAGTCCATTCCAGGTCATGGGAAAATCATCTCAACGATTGTGCTGAAGGGAGCAGCCTTGTATGATTGGTTTGTGATGGTTCGATTCAAGCTGACAAGTTCTAGAATGATCATTGTTTTGTCCCAATCTTAACTTGGTAAGAAGGGAGATGGCTTGAATAGCCAGAGGCCTTGACTCCAGAAAGAACTGTGAGTAGATAAAAGCTACTGCAGTGGCTTCATTTAAAAAAAAAAAAAAAAAAAAAAAAAGAGCTGGCCCTGATACCATTGCCTTCCATGAGGCAGAGTGCTCTGCCTTTTTCTTTGCAAAATATAGGAAGAGGATTGTCTAAGCAAGTGAAAAGTAGTTGGGGACAAATAAAGGACACACGTTTTTTTTTTCCTTTTATAGGTGAGATCAAATGCACCAAAGACTAAACGAAGCCAATGCCTCGGTCCTGTCTGTCCTAGCCTTGCAATAGAGGCGTCACTAGGTGAATAAGCTAGTTACAAACTGAGCTTTTAGTATAGGGTTCTCTGGGGCCAGCAGAAAGGGAGCAGACAGGTGGGCTACAACCTCTCCCTCCTACTCATATCTCTCAACAACCCAACAATCTCCTTTCCTCTTTGTCTTTCCCTTTCCTCCTCTAGGAATTTTTCATCAGCTGAAGAACAGGGGCATTTGCTGCCACAGAGAGAAGTTGCTTTTTTGCCTTTAGCCATGGATGTATCAGGGTGGTCATGTATTCACCTGGAGAGCCCACAGATACCACTGACACAGCAGCTGCTCTGACAATAGCCCATCAATTGTACTCTCTTCTCTTTCTCCCCTCTCCTCCTCCTTCCGGCTATCCACACACAAATCCTTCAAGGAAAACCTCTACAATGCTTCCTGACAACAGGGCTGAAATATCTGGAGTAGCAGATACCTTAGAAGGGCTATCTTGGAGACTTCTGAATGAAATTGATGGTATTAGAAGTGCTGATGAAGAACTAATTTAAATGGAAAAGGTAGACATCCAGAAAAAAGTAAACATTTAGAGATAGCGTTAATTGGAAGATTTTTATTTTAAAATCTATTCTTAAAAAAAAAAAAAAAAAACACTTCAATTTTTTTGTGTGGAGTGACTTTCCTTGCACCGTACATATGGGCTATTCTAAAATACATCTCTCTCCTTTTATTCATGAAAAATAATACGACTAAGAGAATTATTGATGGAGAAGTATCTGGGTCAGGAAAATGACCCAAAACTGAGATTTATGCTTTACTGAAGAATATCCTTATATTACTAGACCTGTAGAAAAGAAAACTCTGCATTTTTCTAATATATTTAAGTAAGGGCACCACATGTTCCCTTCTGGAAAGAATAATAAGGGTGTGCAAACTGTGTCCACAGGCCAAATCAAGCTCACAACTTATACATACAGCTTGTGAACGAAGAATGTTTTTACATTTTTAAGGTAGCAAACAATCAAGAGAGGAATACTATTTTGTGACATTTAAACATTTTATGAGATTCAAATATATGTATTCATGAATAAAGTTTTATTGGAACACAGCTATGTTCATTCGGTTACAGATTGTCTCTGACTGCTTCCCAGCTGCAACAGCAGAGTTGAGTGGGTGACACAGGGCATGTATGTGGGCCCATACAATCTAAAACACTCACTATCTGATCCTTTATTTTTAAAAAAGTTTGCTGATTGCTGACCTAGAGTAATGCGATGAAGCATCAGGCTGAATTGAGTAAAAAGGATGTGAGAACTGTCTCTCATTTTGATTCTTGGAGGCTGAGTAAATTTGACTAATTTACTTAAATGTTGGTGCTTCCTCATTAAAGTTGAGATAAAATTCAGGGCCAGGCGCACTGGCTCACGCCTGTAATCCCAGCACTTCGGGAGGCTGAGGCAGGTGGATCACGAGGTCAGGATTTCAAGACCAGCCTGGCCAAGATAGTGAAACACCATCTCTACTAAAAATACAAAAATTAGCTGGGTGTGGTGTAGGGCACCTGTAATGCCAGCTACTCAGGAGGCTGAGGCAGAGAATTGCTTGAACCCGGGAGGCGGAGGTTGCAATGAGCTGAGATCATGCCACTGCACTCCAGCTTGGGCGACAGAGCAAGACTCCGTCTCAAAAAAATAAAAAATTATCTAATTTTTTTTTTTTTTTAGGATGCACTAAATAATGATTGTAAATATGTACACAAACAATAAATGTGTCTGACTGTGGTGACTCATGCCTGTAATCTCAGCACTTTGAGGGCTGAGGTGGAAGGATCACTCGAGCCCACGAGTTCGAGGCCAGCCTGGGCAACCTACAGCAACCCCATCTCTGCAAAAAATAGAAAAATTGGCCATGTTTGGTGGCACGTACCTGTAGTCCCAGCTACTCTAGAGGATGAGGCAGGAGGGTCACTTGAGCCTGGAAGGTCAAGGCTGCAGTGAGCTGTGATCATGCCACCGCATGCCAACCAGGGTGACAGAGCAAGACCCTGTCTCAAAAACAAACAGAATGAAAACCTAATACATGTTATTTTCTGTTCAGACTAATTGTAATTGACATGCTTTGATCAAATACCCTTACATATTAAGTGGCTTCCAAATGGGTTCATAAAATAGAATGAGAAATATTATTAATATCAGTCAATAAAATCAATGAATGTGAATGATTCCATGAAGATAAACTTTTGACCTATTTTTCGACACCGTATATTTTCTTGATTTTTGCAAATCTATCACTAGACTGTTGTAAGCCAGCTATTCCACAGAGGGATATAGGAGTCTGTAAAGTTTTCAGGCAAATGTTTAACTTTGGGTTGTTTCAACTAAACACATCATGAATTTGATCTCATTGGAGATCATGAAATGCTGCATTTAAGAACTCAAAACACCTTGAATATGATCTCATTAGTGATCATTAAATGTTGCACTTAAGAGTACTTAGTGATTAAAAAGCAACATCAAAAACAATAATTGAATAAATTGGACTATTTTGCAACCAAAATTATATCCTGAAAAGTGTTTAAGAACTTCACTTAATTTTGAATGCGTATTGTACTATTGTTTGATTTTATTTCTTTTATTAAAAAATAGATCTGTTTATACCAATGTCTATATTTTTATCTTTTGCTATGTTTGACCTCAGGGCCAGAATTAGGATGAGGTAAGTAAGGCACTACACTCCTCAGGTGTAAAATTTAAGAGGCACACACACAAAAAAACCCCCGCCGGTAATCAAGATAAACAATACTGTAATGCACTATCTTTTAAATAAAAAATTATGCAAAATAACTTACAATAAGCAAAATAGATCATGTGTATGTGTGCATATAGATTAGTTGGAGTTGTCTACAATAGAAAACTTCAAAATAACAATCTACTAACCAAATAGACATATTTTTCTCTCATGAAAAAACATTTAGAGATGGGTATTCCATGGCCGGATGGGGGCCCCATGGCATTTTGTGAAGGTCAGGCTCCCATATCTTTGCTCCAATATTATGCACACACACACACACACACACAGGCACACACATATGTGTATATAATTTAACAAGTGGCATAGTTGATGTGATTATAATTTGGTTTTTTTTTTCTTATGTTTGTTTTCTATTTTTCTCTAAAAATTTGTTATTTCATAATAAGGAACAAAACCTGATATACTCTATTACTTTACAAATACAAAAGAGATATGATTCCATTTTCATTACCTCTTATGTTTGTTTTTCTTATTAAGGCCATGATGCAGTTTTGATCTTCCATTTGCTTAGGTGGCTACAAAGAATGCTGGTAAATGCTCTTTCAGGGCATGCAGAAGTCATATTTCTCTACTCATTAGGAGAAGAAAACCTTTTATCTGTCTAGAAACAACTAAATCATTCACGTAATATTTTGATTTTTAGCTATTAAATGAGTGAAAGCAGAAATAGTTCTAAACCAACATAAATTCACCAGTGGGAGAGGCTCGGGAAAATTCCCTTGCTTGATTTAACAAGGAAAAATAAAAAGTAGAATGCATATTTTCACCATAATTCATTTTGCAGCTTTTACCACCATGCCTCATAGAAAGCAATTCTTGGTAAACTTTCTCTAGGAACCTAACTACAAAGTCATAAATGACTTGTTCTTACTAGATATTTCTAAAAATTAATAGAAGTTTGTTGATTTCTCCCTGAGCCCCTTTAGACCTACCTTTAAGCCTAATGGAATCTTATTCTGTCAGCGCCAAATTGTCAGTTTATTTTAATATCAAAAGCTCGGTATTAAACAAGGCTTTTAAAGCTTCTGCTCATTTGAATATTTTCTTTAAAAGCAAGAGGAAAAAACACAGCCTATTATTAACTCTCCTGCCCTAGGTTTGTCTTTGCACTGTTAATAATATGAAATGCTAAACCCACAGACAGCCCCTGAAAATAAGTGAAAAGCTTCCTGAAAATATTAGTTTTCAGTGAGATCATGTCTGATGGGTTTGTTTACCTGACATGGATTTTTTTTTAAGAGTTTTCATAGCAGTTGCATAATGGGTATGCTTCCATAGAGGACAATTAGCCAATCAAACCATGTGGCAGATGTGGGTAAAAATTTCAGAACAGCTTCGAGGAATCAATTAAAGTAAAATGCAACAGAGGGGGAAAAATAAAATATGAAGATGAATGGGATTAAAAAATAATAAATGATTGCATTTCATGAGAAATTCTAGGAAGGGAATTTATCAAACATTAAAGATAAATAAAACCGACCCACAAATTTTGGTGAAATCTTGATGTTCAGAATCTATTCCAATGAAATAGAAACAGCTATGCTAATTACCTCAAACAAAATGGGATACTTCTGAATCCTTTATATTTTAGGACTAAAAAGTTTTATTTAAAAAAAGATTTAGCGGCCAGGCATGATAGCTCATACCTGTACTCACAGCACTTTGGGAGGCTGAGGAAGGTGGATCACTTGAGCCCAGGAGTTTGAGAACAGCCTGAGCCACACAGTGAGATCTCGTCTCTACTAAACATATTTTTAAAATGGAGCAAGGTGTGATGGCATGTTCCCATAGTATTAGCTACTTTAGAGGCTGAGGCAAGAGGATTGCTTGAGCCTGGGAGATCAAGGCTGCAGTGAACAGTGATCATGCCACTGCAGTCCAGCCTTGGCAACACAACGAGATCCCATCTCAAAATTAAAATAAAATAAAATAAAATAAAAGGGGATTTAGTGATTATTGAGGTTAACTACTTATCAGAACTCTATGGACAAGTTAATTCATTTATCTTATCCTGATTTTATTCTCCAAACAAAAGAGGGAGTTGAACAAGACCTTCCTTAAGATTCCGTCGTTACTTTTCTCTGTGATATTTTTGGTATAACTAAAATGGCAGAAATTTTGCCTTATGTCATTTGGCCATCTTAATAATTTGATTTACTAGAAATGTAATTGTTAGTATCCATTTTAAACACTTCTGCATGAATATAATTCCCCTGGGGGTCATACAATGTAAATGATTATGATAAGAACACAGTTAAATAGTTATTAACTTAATTTTCCCTGACCTGGTGTTTTTAGTCATATAACAATGGCCCCCAACATTTGGGCACCAGGGACTGGTTTCATGGAAGACCATGTTTCCACAGACAGGAGAGGGTCGGTTGTGGGTGATGGTTTCGGGATGATTCAAGCACATTACACTTATCCCTAGAGTCTCATAAGGAGCACGTAACCTAGATCCCTCGCCTGCACAGTTCACAATGGAGTTTACACTCCTATGAGAATTGAATGCTGCCCCAATCTGACAGGAAGCAGAGCTCAGGTGACAATACTCGCTCACCTGCCACTCACATTCTGCTGTGTGGCCCAGTTCATAACAGGCCACAGGTCATGGACCAGTACTGGGGGTTGGGGACCCCTGTCCTATAACATTCAACATGACATCACCATATGATTTCTTCTGTTTGTTTTTTATGTAGTGACTTTGATATCTCTTAGAGTCCACCCAAAGATGCTATTACTATTATTAGTATCATTATAGTTTTCATTAGAGTATGCCAAACTAAAGACAACTACTTACTTTCTTTATGGCCAGTAATTGCATATCAATTTAAAACCTGTGTTTCTCTGTATCTTTTCAATACAATGTTCTTAACATAGATATGGATTTCCTTCATACAGGCTCCTGGAAAAACTTAGTAGACTGGCAGCTTTCATTGCAAATAAGCAGGAAATAAGAAGATAGTGCATTTGATATTTTCAAAAGAGTTTCCTCTGTAAGTATTTGTAAACAAGCATGCCAACAAGTTTTTGCAAGCCTCTGTCTTGCTTATATGCTATGACAGCTAACAAAAATCAATGATTTGCTGTAGCCACCTGATAAACATCAACTTTACTGAAAACTAAATATCCCTCATTCATATATTGTATCAAATATCCCTCATTCACATATAGCAATTAAGTTTATGGCAGTCACAAAAAGTATATTAAGATAGAGATTTTTTCCACTATAAATGTCTTTTTTTCAATACTTTAAAAATATATTGAACATTGTTCATTGGGACAGTAGCTACAACACGTGTTCTAACATACGCCCACGCTCCCCTTTATGAATACTTCATTTATTCACTAAAAAGCTATTGTCAGACTAGAATCCATTCCATCCCTTTCTCTCGTTCTCACTTTTTTTTTTAGAACACTAAAAGTCTTCTAAAGGGATATCAAAGAATATATCCCAGAGGAAGGCAGCACTAAATCCATTAAGGAGGCCTGGCATGGTATCTCATGCCTGTGATCCCAGCACTTTGAGAGACCAAGGTAGGAGGATTGCTTGAGCTCATGAATTTGACAACATAGGGAGACCCTGTCTCTACTTTAAAAAAAAAAAGAAAAATTGCTTCTACTCTCACTCCCAAAAGTGGGGGGCTGGCTTTAAGGGAAAGAACCAGTTTTGACATTGTACACGAGTGTGTAAGAAAAAAACAGCAAATCCATGGATGCAAAAAGTAAGTAAAATTATTATGAAGATGAAGAACTATTTGACTGAAATCTTCATTTCTCAATTGATTGCTATTTAGCTCCAGCATCAACCCACATAGCCAGGTGGTTGCTGTTCTAGGACAATTTTAGTTTAAACAGCTCTTGGTTCTCTAGCTCATGTATTCAGCACTTAGTACCTTCTAGTATGTCTTAATATGATATACCAGAAAGTTTGTGAAACAGTACACAGACCCATGGGCTAGGATAAGTGTTTCTGATAGAGTCCCAACCACTTTTCCTATTTACCTTCAACAGTTTTTGTAATATGTGACCAAATAGATAAAAGGATGAAGAGCTGGCACATTGCAGAGACAGTGGATCCTGCTCTGTGTTATACTTAAGTAGCAAGAGGTTCTTCTTGAGCTGTAATGGTGATCTTGTCACGTATTTCCAGATCCTCACAATTAATGTTTCAATGGCAGATAAAATTAGTCATCTCTTTTATTGAATTGTGAGTGCATGTGTCATTCACAAAAATGAAACATGTTATATTGGAAAGCTGGATTTTTTTCAACGGATTTAGTTTCTTGGAAACTAAAGTTTATAACAAATGTTATAGATGAAGAGAAACATACAGCCATGCTCAGTCTTATGTTATTTTAAAAGTACAGTCTTGGCCGGTGGCTCACACGTGTAGTCCCAGCACTTTGGGAGGCCGAGGCAGGCAGATCACTTGAGCCCAGAAGATCAAGATCAGTCTGGGCATCATAGTGGACCCTGTCTCTACAAAAATTAGCTAGGCATGGTGGTGCATGCCTGAAGTCATAGCACTTTGGGAGGCTGAGGTGGGTGGATCACTTGAGCTCAGGAGTTAGAGACCAGTCTGGGCAATATGGCAAAACACTGTCTCTAAAAAATATATAAAAATTAGCTGGGAGTGGTGGCGCACACCTGTAGTCCCAGCTACTTGGGAGGCTGAGGTAGGAGATCACTTGAGCCTGGGAGGTCGAGGCTGCAGTGAGCCAAGATTATGCCACTGCACTCTACGACTGGGTAACAGAGTGATATCCTGTTTCAATTTAAAAAATATTAAAAATACAATCCTGTTGTATTGCCTGACAATCCTATTTAATTGTCCTAATCTATTTAATCTCCTAGTCTCTGACATGAGTGTTTGAACCTTTCCTATCTGCATTCAAACCTCTAACAATATCCTTCACTCTGATCTGATTACCTTGCTTCTCATTGCACTGAAAAAACATGGAAGCAGAAAGAACAACTTCAACCTTTAGTTCTCTCTCACCCAACGTGAAATCCACCTCTGCGTCTCTACCTGTGCGTGCTTTTCCCTTTCTGTGTCTGTAGCTTAGATGAGCTCTCACCACTCCCTCTACTTGTAGACGAGATCCCTTCTCATGTATTCAAGGACTCTGCATCTTTAATTATCCTTTCTCTCCTACATTATCTATTTTTTCCTTAGAGAGGGATCATTCCCATCTGTTCATAAACATACTGAACTACCTCCCACTAACAAAAGAAAGCAAAAATACAAAGAAAGAAAGAAAAAAAGAAAGCTTCTAATGACCCTGTATCTCCCTCCAGCTATTACTTCATTTGTCTTCCTTCCTTAGCATCAAGACTTTTCAAATGTTTTCTCTGCTTTCTCACCTCTCATTCTCATTCTCTATTGAACCGTCTTCCGTTAAGCATTTACCCCAGATATTCTTTCCAAAGTATTTGATGCTTGGTTCTGTCACTGACAATCCATCACCTCTCTCTTCCTTGGATCACATTCTTTATTTAGCTTTTAAGTAACCATTCTTCTCTGCCTTTTCCCTTATGTCTTGCAATCATTTGAATATAGTCCCTTCCAAATCTTACATTAACATTTGATCACCAGTGTTGGTAGCGGGGCCTAATGCCTAGTATTTGGGTGATAGGGGCAGATTCCTCATGAATAAAATAATGCCTTTCTATTTACCTATTCATGAGAAATCAGCCCCATGGGGAGTGAGTTCTAAGTTCCCATTAGAGCTGGTTGTTAAAAAGAGCCTGGCACCTCCCTCTTGCTCTCTTGCTTTCTCTCTCACCATGCGATCTCTGCATACGCCAACTCTCTTCCACCTTCTGCTGTGAGAGGAAACAACCTGAGGTCCTCACCGAATGCAGATGGCAGCACTATGCTTCTTGCACAGCCTGCAAAACTGGGAGTCAAATGAACCTCTTTTCTTTGTAAATTGTCTAGCCTCAGGTATTTCTTTATAGCAGCACTAAATGAACTAGGACATGCCTTAACCTCACAGTGTTACAGTGATTCTAGCTCTACCTCACAACCTAATTCCCTATCTCCATTTGATTCCTAGGAGGTGTCATTCAAGCCTATGTCATTATCTATCTATCTGTCTATCTATCTATCTGTCTATCTATCTATCTGTCTATCTATCATCTACCTATCTACTTACCTACCTTTACAGATGGTTTCCAAATGTGCATGTTATGGATCTTTCTTTCACAACTCTAAATTCACATATACAACTTTCTAGTCTTTGTCACCCTTTGAGTATAAAATGGGTATCTGACACATAACCTGGCCAAAACTGAATCTTAATTTTTACTGTTCCCCACCCCCTGCCCCCAGATTCTCAAATTCTTCTTCAGGGCCTTTGCATGAGTTAAGAATTCTGTTTCTTCAGGCATCCACAGGCTTGCTTTCTCTATTCTGGTTATCCGGGTAAACATTACTGAGAGGTCTCTATTGACTACCCTACCTAAAATGGCACCTTATCTTTGCACCGGTATGTTTCTTTATTTTTTATTTCATTCCCCTTAATGGTACCTGACATTAAATTGCAGTCATGCATTGCTGAGCAATGGAGATATGTTCTCAGAAATCCATCATCAGGTGATTTTTGTCATTGTGAGAACCTCATAGAGTGTACTCGCTCAAAGCTATTAATAGATGATATAGCCTACTACGCACTCTGTGATATGGCCTGTTGCTCCTAGGTTACAAACCTATACAGCATGTTAGTGTACTGAATACTGTAGGAGTTTGCAACACAATGGGAAGTATTTGTGCATCTCAATACAGAAAAAAGCACATAAAAAATATGGATTTATAACCGTGTAGGACTACCATTGTATATGTGATCCATTGGTAATGAAACATCATTAGACTTAGCATGAGTAAATATATTTGTTTCTTTACTTTCTGACTCTCCCACTATGTATATATAAACATATGTATATTTATATTTTATACAATATATATATATATCATACATATATATATTTGAGATGGAGTCTCAAATGGCTGGAGGGCAGTGGCGCAGTCTCAGCTCATTGCAACCTCTGCCTCCCAGGTTCAAGAGATTCTCCTGTCTCAACCTCCCGAGTAGCTGGGATTACAGGCGTGCACCACCACGCCAAGCTAATTTTTTTGTACTTTTTAGTAGAGATGGGTTTCACCATGTTGGCCAGGCTGGTCTCAAACTCCTGACCTCAGGTGATCTACCCGCCTTGGCCTCCCAAAGTGCTGGGATTACAGGTGTGAGCCAAAGCACCTGGCTGCTCTCCCACTGTATTTTAAGTTCCGTGAGGGAAATACCTTTTTTTATTTAGTCATTATTACCTTCAAAATGTCTATAAATGATCTGACACATGATATATATGAATGCATGAATTAATGAATTTTATAAAAATCGAGTACTTGTTGAAAATTGTTATCTCACTGACTGCATTAATTTAAGAAAGAAAGAAATGTAAAAAAAAGGAAGGAAGACAAAGAAAGAAAAAGGAAGGGAATAAAGAGGGAAGGAAAGAAAGAAGAGAAAGAAAAGAAAGACTACTAAAAGAGGCATGATTTACATTGGGAATTATTGTTCATTGCAATGAACTGTGTGTAAGGATATAGAAGATATGAATTCTTGTATCAGATCTACTACTTAATAATTATGTGATTGTAAGTAAGACATCTTCTTCTGAGCCTTTCATTGATAAAGTGGTTAGAAGAAGTACATGGGAGATTCATTTTTAAAATTCTGTGAGTTACATCTGTCACTTATTATACCTATAAATAAGACAGTATTAGAGCATCTTATGATGGTACAGATTGGAATACTAAAAATGTTTACATTTCACAGACAACAAAAATAAAAATCAACACCATATATTGGCCATTTACTCTGTGCTGGATTTTGTCTTAAGGGCTTTTACAACATGTCATGTTTCATTTCGTTGTCAGAACAATTTTATGAGGTAAGTACTTTAACCCCTAAGTACTTTAACCCCTATTTAACAAGAAACTGAGGCTTAGATGTTTGAGGAGTTTTCCTAAGGCCACACCATTAGTAATCCATTAGTAATTAGATTACTTGACCTCCTAGATTTCAATGTAAATTAAATGAGAGAGTGAAATGGACACAGAAATGGACAGAGAACGAGAGACTAATATGTAGAGAGTAAGAATAAGAAGTAGAAAAAAATCAGAGAAAAGAGAGAAATCGATACATATAAGGTCAAGAAACAAAGAAACAGAGACAAAGAGACAGAGAGATGGATGGAGAGACTTAAAACCAACACTAGCATGGCAGTATATTTGTGAGAATGCATTAAGTTATCTTATACACTACTTCTTTCTTTCTCTCTCTCTCTCTCTCTCCTCCTCCTCCACCCAAATTCTATACACACACCCCAATGTACACCCACAGCCACTACTTATAATGACAGAATTATGGAGACTTTGTTGTTTCTAATATTTTTATCTTTAATTAAAAAGAAAAATCACAGCCTTAATCAAATAAGCACTGATGGTATAAGATGGTGGCCATTAAATGTCTGAGTTTGTTACAAAATATATTATTTAGTTCCTAGCAGACAGTACTCTATGGGAAGGTGGCCAATCCTACCTTTCTCTATTCATCCCATCTGGATACTGACATAAGTAGGATTTAGAAAACAGAAAAATCCTTTAAACAAATATCACAATTCTTTGAAATGCATACAAATTATGAGATTATAATATACATATTTATAAAGCAAATATTCACTCATGCCATTAAAATCATGTTTATTAAGCTATACCTATATATCCATTAGCGTGATTATTTTAACACAATATTGCTAATCGATGCCTAAATTTTGGCTGCCTTCCCTTGCAGTAAATAGAGTGTTGAATTATCTATTAGATGCTCAATGGATGCCATCCAGATTTTCATGTCTATATTTGTAGATTGAGAATGGCAGTCTAAAGAAACTACAATTTTATCTTCTAAATATGTAATCCATGTTGAAGTAGCTGGGGGAAATCCAGTACGTGGAATCTATACTTAGAACAATGTTGTTTGTTGCTTTTCAGTGTCTGCTATTTTCTGACTTGAATGGTGTCCATTATATTTTGTTTATCGGTATGATTGACCCCAAGCATTCCAAGTTATTTTTCCAAATATCATTCCATAGCAGTGGGGGATAAATTAAAACTTAATGGATTTACTTCATGGAAAAAACACGTGTTCTCTTGTGACCACAAGGTGGCACAATAGTGACCAAAAATACTCAGCCTCCTAATAGAATTGCAATTACCAGAGGCATTTACATAATTGTTATTATTAATATTGTTATCACTACAATTATGACATTTCATAATTAAATATCATCCCAACCTTTGGAGAAAAGGCAGAGTGCTTTTGTTTATTTTTTGTCTTCTTTCTGCCTGCAACATCATTAATATTTGTTTTTCCTCCAATCTCCAGTCCCACTAGGACAAGCAGGTCCAGAGAGTTATCATTTTATTTATTGTCCAAAGGTTTAAAACAAAGAGTAATAACTTAAATAATAAGTTACACTTTTGAAGAAGGATAAACACAACTTAATATTGTTCAATGGATCTAATGCTGCTCTCCATTCAGTCTTAGTTATTTCATGACCATGCTAACATTTATTTATAATATAAGAATAAAAATACCATTCCAGAAACTTCGGCTTACACTACAGATTCAGATTTGTCCATTGAAAATTGCTGCTTTTCTGCATCTCATGCCAGGCACAATATTGGAAGAGATCCCAGAATAGCCCAGTGTGCCCTGAATTTATTTTGTGATGGCTTTGTATTGAGAACAGGCCATCTCTCATCATGTTCAGGAGACTGGGAGACCACTGATGCCTGGGAATCTAGGTGTTGCAATGATGGTGAGCTACACTCACTTGAAAGGTATACAAGAGAAACCACCTTTTCCCCAAGTTAAAATGAAATACAGGCTAGCCAGGTACAGTTTGCCATTCATCAAACAAATCACCCACCTGAAGATGCACCCCTTTTTATTATTACTATTATTATTATTATTACTATTATTATTGAGACAGACTCTCGCTGTTGGCCAGGCTGGAGTGCAGTGGCCGGATCTCAGCTCACTGCAAGCTCTGCCTCCCGGGTTCATGCCACTCTCCTGCCTCAGCCTCCCGAGTAGCTAGGAATACAGGTGCCTGCCACCACACCCGGCTAATTTTTTTGTATTTTTAGTAGGCACGGGGTTTCACCGTGTTAGCCAGGATGGTCTTGATCTCCTGACCTCGTGATCCACCCGCCTCGGCCTCCCAGAGTGCTGGGATTACAGGCGTGAGCCACTGCGCCCGGCCCTGATGCACTCCTTTATAATAACATGAAGGGTTAGTAACATCCATAAATGAGCATTTTTCCCCAACTTCCCTAGATTAAGAATTCTGGTATTTTACAAAATAACATGTATGAGGATGCCTTTTATTAGTTTATGTCATGAGTGTAAGGTGTCCCCGTTGGAATTTTAGTGTTCTACCACAGTTATTACATTTTTCGTGATGCTACTTTCTTCCTGCTATTACAATTGTAAAAGCAATATTTCATCTTTTTTTGAAATCCATTTTTGTGATGTTTTTAAACAGCTTCAATTTTCCTGTTTAAAACAGACCCACTTTTAGAAAAGGGCCGTAATAGCAGAACTGAAAACTAAATTCAACAAATATTACTTCAACTGAGTTATCAAATTATAATCATGGGATGTATAAAATGTACATCACAGTGAGTTGTACATTAAAGAAAGATTTTTAAAGTTGCACAAAGTATTGTAAAGTGGGAACTTTCCAGCTGAATTCAGATGATACAGTAATTATGAGAATAGAAAAGACTGCACTAAAATATTTATGTACCTAACCCTGTTCAGTCTGCTGTAACAGAATGCCATAAACTGGATGGCTTATCAACAACAGAAATTTAATTCTTAGAGTTCTGGAGACTTGACAGTCCAAGATCAAGGCAGATTCATGGTCTCATGAGAGTCTACTTTCTGGATCAGAGGCAGCACCTTCTCACTATATTTCCACAGGGTAGAAGGGGTGAGCGGTCTCTCTCAGGCCTCTTCTAAAAGGGCACTAATTTTACTCATGAGGCCTCCACCCCCATGAGTTAATCACCTTCCGAAGGCCACACCTCTGGATACCATCGCCTTGGGGGCTTAGGATTTCAACATGAGAATTTGGAGGGGACAGAAACATTTAGACTGTAGTAATATGCCAATGAAATAAAAGCATTGTAAGCCAACAACAAAAAAATTGGGGCTACAAGTAGAGCGAGGAAAAATCAGCACATTTTGTGGCTGTAAAGAACCATAAAGTAATTTAAAGAACATCCATGTCGTTAATGTTCAGAAATAGTGGAATAAGGAGGTTAATTTCCCCCGAACCCACAGCTCATTAATGGCAGCCCTGAGATGGAAATCAATTGCCCTTGGGTGCGGGAGAAGAATATGATCTCATACATCAACCTCCATATCAAGATGAAAACATAAGATATTTTTTTAAATTGTGATAATCAGTAGAGCATTACTATCCTACCGCTAATAATACTTTTGCTTTCAAATTCCTCTAAAATATCTTGATATTTATGGATTATATCAAGGTATTATGGAAAATACCTTGATATAATATATATGGAAGAAAACAGAGAATATTCATTTACTGAATAACTCCTATCTGCCAGATAGTTGGATGTGTGTCTGTCTATACATACATATATATACGTGTATATTAGCATACACACATATATTTATAGGTATGTTCATATATATGTGTTTGTGTGTAAGAGTATCCTAATATACTCTTTACAATTAGCCTATAATATAGTTTGAATGTTTGTTTCCTCCAAAACGCATGTGGAAATTGAATTGCCATTGTAACAGTATTACGAGGTGAAACCTTAGAGAGGTGATGAGGCCATGGAGGCTCTGCCTTCATGAGTGGACTAATGCCTTTATCACAGGAGTGGATTCGTTGTAAAAGGGAGATTTTGTCACCTTTCCTCTCTCTCTATTGCCCTTTCTTGTGTTTCCACCTTCTACCATGGGATGACACAACTAGGAGGCTATCCCTCAATCTTAGACTTCCCAGCCTCCAGAACTGTGAGTCAATAAATTGCTGTTCATTACAACTTATTCGGTTGGTGGTATTTTGTTGTAAGCAGCACAACATGGACGGAGAAAGCCCACAGGTAAATATGATTAACTCCATTTTCACTCACGAAGAAACTAAGGCTCAATGACAATTAGAAAATTACCCAAGTTCATACAGCTGCCAAGGGGCACACCTTTAAAAAAGGAATCTGAATCCTCTTCTGCCTGATTTAATCATGATCTTCCTACAAACGTATGTCATACATTAGAGAAAAAAATGAATTGTTCTTCTCCCATCTCAAATGTGCTCAACACACCTCTTCTTTCCCATCATGAGCTGTGGTTCTATCTTCTGAGCAGTTTTTGAAAAGCTCTGTGGGATCCACCAGCACATCACAGGCCAGTGAGGTTTTTCAAGTTCAGCGAGTAGCAGCTTAGTTGAGTAGTGATATATTATTTTGGGATGATAAGCCTGCTCCTCTCAGGACCCCTCCAATTTAACTGGAACATGTTGAACAGTTTGAGAATAACACATGTTATTATGATATGAAGCAGTTAAGTACTTTTGGAAATGGCTTTAATTTAATGCCCAGTAAGTAGATAATGTGGGAGGATTATCCTGTATTATATGCAGTTTGATTTTTCCTCTGTTTGGTGCTATTCACTAAGCCCTAGGTGTATCTGAGTGGAGTAGTATTTTATTCTCAAAACTGTATTTTACTGAATGTTCATGCCTCCCACAATGGAAAGGATGTATGATATAAATCATCCAAAGTAATTTTGGTCAGCTAGTACAGAAACCATTTACACTTGGATTGGGAATAATTCATATTTCTTCTACTAAACCGTTGCATGATTTTTCCTTTTCAATTTTTTGGTTTTTTTTTTTTTGATTAGGTCAATGTTAAAAGTTAAGGAATGTAAATTATGAAACACCAAAAGAGATGAGTTTGCTGCTGGCAGTATTAATTGCCTACAGTGTATTAGCATTCATTATGTGCTAGGCATTCTTCTAAGGATCATATAAATATTTTCTCACTAACCCTTTTAACAATTGTAAGGTGGGTACTGTTACTTTCTTTACTTCACAGTTGAGAAAACTTGGGCCCAGAGAGGTTAAGTAAATTGCCCAAAGTGACACAGTAAGAAAGTAGTAGAACTAGGCTGGGCGTGGTGGCTCACACCTGTAATCTCAGCACTTTGGAAGGCCTAGGCAGGTGGATTACCCGAGGTCAGGAGTTCAAGACCAACCTGACCAACATGGCAAAACTCCATCTCTACCAAAAATACAAAAAAATTAGCTGGGTGTGGTGGCGCCCACCTGTAATCTCAGCTACTTGGGAGGCTGAGGCGGTAGAATCGCTTGAACCTGGGAGGTGGAGGTTGCAGTGAGCCAAGATCGCACCACTGCACTCTAGACTGGGTGACAGAGTGAGACTCCATCTCAAAAAAAATAAAATAATAATAATTAATTTTTAAAAAAGAAAGCAGTAGAACTAGAATTCAAACTTAAGGCATTTGATTCTTAATTCTGCACCCTTAAATTTGTAGCTTAATACAGAAAGGAAATCTATAGCTAAGGAAACTGAGAATCAGAGACAGCAGCTCAGTTGCTCCAGGTGGCACAGTTAATAAGCAGCTATACCCAGCCCAAGTCTGTGTGATTCCCTCAGGTTGGGCTATTTTCTTCATAGCACTTGTTTCAATAAGGGAGTACGTCCATTTAATGATAAAAATGAAAACAACAACAACAAAAAAACTCCATTGCTCCAAAAAAAAAAAAAAAATCAAACAAAAAAACCCTGTTGCTCCTTGTGTTTGCTTATTCTTTTAGGCTGGCCCTGCCAAAAGACTAAATATTTCTGCTTCCAAGGTAAAAGGCTTGGTGGCAATAAATCAGTGTACATAGGTGTGCCTCACTGTACATTAGCATTTCCCTGAAAAGGTGCGAGCTTTTTTTTTTTTTAGTCAATCATTGTGCACATTTTGAAGACGTTTATCTTCCTTTATCAAGGCTCTTAGCAGCTGCCTCCCACATTTGTTTCTTTTTTTTTTTTTTTTCCTTTGCTTTCCCAGCTTCTCTACTTTTTTTTTTTTTTTTTTTTTTTTGAGACGGAGTCTCGCCCAGGCTGGAGTGCAGTGGCGTGGTCTCGGCTCACTGCAGCCTCTGCTTCCTGGGTTCCAGCAATTTTCCTGCCTTAGCCTCCTGGGTGGCTGGAATTACAGGCGCATGCCACCACAGACAGCTAATTTTGTATTTTTTAGTAGAGACGGGGTTTCACAACCATGTTGGCCAGGCTGGTCTCAAACTCCTGACTTCAGGTAATCCACCTACCTCGGCCTCCCGAAGTGTTAGGATTACAGGCGTGAGCCACTGTGTCTGCCACTTCTTTAAATACTTAACGATCAATAGTACTTCTAGAAAATACAGGCTTGAAATGATCATTGGTGCTATTTACTGATTAAAAAATAGCAATATTTCCACCTTGGGCAGCACCAGGTCTGCTTGTTGCCCCAGGTTGGTCCCTGGTAATTGTGTTTTCTTCTTCTGTCCCTCCATGTCTGTCACTCTTTAGGCAGATAACTCCCGAGTTGGAGGTTTCCTCCTACATAAAAAGGGATCTGATTAAATAAGCCGATGTCCTCCTGAGATATCCTAAAAATCTTTGGTTCTGGAATTGGCGGCTAGCAGAGGTTAGCTCTGCCCTTACCCCGGCCCCTATGACTGGCCTCCCTTCCCCAGGCCAACTAGTGTCAGAAAGAATCAACCAGCAGCACAATAAATAATTGATCTTCAACATGTGCTTCTAATTCAAATAAAGGGCATTTAACCACAGTGAGTATCGCATGTGACTGAAGTATTTTATGTGGAAACTTGAAGATTTCTGATAACTTGCTGTAAAGAAGTTTTCACAGTGACTACATCTCCAGGGGCCCTTTCTATCTCAAGTTCAAGTTACTTAGACAGTGATTAAAGACCTTTTATAGGCCCCTGTGGTAAATGATAGCATAGAGGAAAAAAAAAAAAAAATAGCATTCGTTGGCTATGTAATTTAGCAAGACTTAATCTATTTGTTTGAGTTTTCATCCATCGGGCTTGCTGAAATACTTTAAATAATTAACCTGTTTCTCTGCAGCCTGAAGTGTCCCCAGAGTTTCCATTCCAGGCCTGAGATGAGTGATTATCCAGCACAGATTGCCTTATTTAGTTGGAAGACTCTCCATCTCAGTCCAGCTGCTTTTTCTTGGGACAGCAGACAGACCCTGGACATGGTATCCTTTTACGTTACAGTATTTAGAAAGTAGAATAAATCAGTGAGATCCAAGAGCAAAAGGCTATAGTTTACTTTATTCACTTTATTTTTGTTTTTTTCTCCTGTCCCTGCTAGGTGCTCAGCAACTGAATGTATCGAATTTCAAAACATGTAGAGGTGTCGATGTAAGTCTCCAAACTCCGCACAGAGAATCCCAAACCACAAGTTTGGACATTTCCAAGGAAAGAAGCACAGGGTGGCAGGATGAGGCAAGAGGCTGCTTACTCCAAGCCAAATCTCATGACCCAACCGCATAGTCATAAGAGGAGTGCGTTCAGTTGCTTTAGGAAACCAAGAGCAGTGAAAGAAACACTTGGGAATTTACTGGTAGATAAGGTTTTTCTGATCGAAGAAAAGCTACAAAGTAATGCAGACCAAGGGTGATTTCTGGGCAGCATGATGATTATGTCTTTTTAGGAAAATGCCCCTTCTCGGGGACCTTACTTGCTGTCTGCCCACAGATTTATCTGAACTGAATCTCGGTTACTAGTTTTTGCTTTCAAAGACCTCCTATCTAGGGGAACATTTGAAAAGAATTTACCAAGCACTTCCCTGCTGCATAATCTGTCTGTGTGTTGTGTTGACGCCAACTTGCCTTTTACATGTGGAGCCAAAAGCTCTCTTCTCAGGAGCCTGGGTCATACTGCTCCTTTAAAAATGAAAGTGAGAGAGAGAGAGGCCACGCTGATTTTAGAATTGAGTCAGGGCTTTGTGATTTATAGAGTACCCAGGGTGAATAGGCGTGGCTTCTAGATATCCACAGACAAATCTTACCCTAAAAGACACAGGACTTTGCACACGCCTTGCAGAACATTCAGAACAGAAGAATCGAGGCTTGTAACCGATGAGACTCATAGATAGAATATATTAAACTGAGTAGAATCTGGTGCCTAATAATTTACATAAAAGTGGCCCAGAGAATCTACTCAGCACATGTCCTGGCCAACTCAGAAATTAGGAAATACAAATATTTAAAGAGAAATCTGGATTCCTCTGTGTGTATTTGAAATCCTCTCAAATATGCTAAATGGATGCAGTTTGGTCTTGGTAAGGGATAGAGGGCCTGAGACAGTATTAGCGGAGTTTGATTTTTTTTGCCCAACTTGTGCAGTGCCTGCTTTATCGAGGTTTCTGTGGATTTTAGACCATTCACCCTTAGTGAAAGTCCCAATAAAACACAGAATGTAATTATGTTGGGGGGAAGAAAGAAGCAAAAGAGCAGGAGGTCTGGTTAATCCTTTTATCAAGGTGGAAGGAAGGAAGGAAGGAAGGAAGGAAGGAAGGAAGGAAGGAAGGAAGGAAGGAAGGAAGGAAGGAAGGGAGGGAGGGAGGGAGGGAGGGAGGGAGGGAGGGAGGGAAGGAGGGAGGAAGGAAGGAGAAAGAAAAAGCAAGCAAGCAAGCAAGCAAGCAAGCAAGCAAGAAAAAGCAAGCAAGCAAGCTAGCTATTTCCACAGTGATTGACTTCATCAACTGTCATGGACAAGCACAAGTTGGACCTAAGTTGTGCATCATTTTTTTTTTCCTACCAGCCTTGTTTCCTGGATAATTTCCCTTAAATATATTGCTCACTGTGTCAATTATAAATCATATTTATTTTCACTCATGAAAAAGACGTCTAGAGATATGCAATCTAAGGCTGCAGTCTTTCCTACCTTTCTAGTTTCCCTTGTAGGGGTGTCCTTGATTTGCATTCTTACAAGGTGGCTTCAAGAACATAAGTTACCAAGTTAGAAGTCCAGATGGAAAGAAGGGTGAGCAGGGAGAGGAACAGGGCATCTGCCAGCCAAGTCAGCTTAAAAGCTTTCATAAAAGCCGCACCCAAAGATTCCTGCTAACATCTCATGTGCCAGAACTATGCCAGTTAACCCTACCCTCCAGCAACCTGCATCGGGACTGGAAATACAGCTGTAATTTTTTTTTTTTTTTAACCTGAACACATTGTTTTCCAATTAGGAATTTGTTAAGGAAAAGATGATTGGAGAGTCGATGAAATGGAAATTTAAAATATCCAGCTTACTATGTTATTGTGGGGATTAAATCTATGCATAAATCACTTGATAATACTCACTAATCTGGTGGCACACGAAAATAATATTTCCTTCCCTCTCCCTAGTCTTAACTCACTTCTCCAGGGCCCTGTTCAGAAACCAGAGCACACAGTGGAGCAATACCTTGATGCTACAATTTGTTTTTTATCTAATTAACTTCACTGAATAATTTCATTTTGGGGGAAAAAGTAGATGGCATAAGAAAAAATACTCACCCAACTTCTCGCTATTGGTAGGGCATTTGAAACTAGAATTGCCATTCTACATAGAACCTGCTTGTGATACTTACAGAAACAACCAACTTTTATTTCAGATATACCTGTTCTACAAGCTTTTAAAAAAAAAAAACATAAAAATGCTTTACAATGCTGCCTATGTTCTATTTATACGAAGCAGCATTCTTATTTTCGGTGCACTATACCCAATGCTGACCGCGCCAGCAAAGATAACTTATACCACTGAAAATATAGATATATGTACACACTTTTTGCATTAAGATCTTTATTATTAAATAACTCACTGGGGTTGTCAAGTATGTTATAAAATTACACAGACAATTAGAGATAAATATCACATAGAAATGCTGATTTTACATTCTCTTCTGAGTACAAGCATTTGATTATAGAGGCTCAGAGCACAACAAAATGTATTTCATGGGACACTGATGCCCCATTCTGATATTGAAAGGCAAACATTAGCAGTAGCGGACTCAACAAAGCAAAGCAAGGTGACATGAAACTAGATGTAGGTCAAAGGTAAAACAAGCTAAAAAATTTTTAAGTGTTTTTGTCTATTGTCATGGTGGCTGTTTTCTTTTTTTTTTTTTTTAATTTATTTATTATTATTATACTTTAAGTTGTAGGGTACATGTGCATAACGTGCAGGTTTGTTACATATGTATACTTGTGCCATGTTGCTGTGCTGCACCCATCAACTCGTCATTTACATCAGGTATAACTCCCAATGCAATCCCTCCCCCCTCCCCCTCCCCATGATAGGCCCCTGTGTGTGATGTTCCCCTTCCTGAGTCCGAGTGATCTCATTGTTCAGTTCCCACCTATGAGTGAGAACATGCGGTGTTTGGTTTTCTGTTCTTGTGATAGTTTGCTAAGAATGATGGATTCCAGCTGCATCCAAGTCCCTACAAAGGACACAAACTCATCCTTTTTGATGGCTGCATAGTATTCCATGGTGTATATGTGCCACATTTTCTTAATCCAATCTGTCACTGATGGACATTTGGGTTGATTCCAAGTCTTTGCTATTGTGAATAGTGCTGCAATAAACATACGTGTGCATGTGTCTTTACAGCAGCATAATTTATAATCCTTTGGGTATATACCCAGTAATGGGATGGCTGGGTCATATGGTACATCTAGTTCTAGATCCTTGAGGAATCGCCATACTGTTTTCCATAATGGTTGAACTAGTTTACAATCCCACCAACAGTGTAAAAGTGTTCCTATTTCTCCACATCCTCTCCAGCACCTGTTGTTTCCTGACTTTTTAATGATTGCCATTCTAACTGGATCCTTTCCTTACTCCTTATACGAAAATTAATTCAAGATGGATTAGAGACTTAAATGTTAGACCTAATACCATAAAAATCCTAGAGGAAAACCTAGGTAGTACCATTCAGGACATAGGCATGGGCAAAGATTTCATGTCTAAAACACCAAAAGCAACGGCAGCAAAAGCCAAAATTGACAAATGGGATCTCATTAAACTAAAGAGCTTCTGCACAGCAAAAGACACTACCATCAGAGTGAACAGGCAACCTACAGAATGGGAGAAAATTTTTGCAATCTACTCATCTGACAAAGGGCTAATATCCAGAACCTACAAAGAACTCAAACAAATTTACAAGAAAAAAACAAACAACCCCATCAAAAAGTGGGCAAAGGATATGAACAGACATTTCTCAAAAGAAGACATTCATACAGCCAACAGACACATGAAAAAATGCTCATCATCACTGGCCATCAGAGAAATGCAAATCAAAACCACAATGAGATACCATCTCACACCAGTTTTTTTTTTTTTTGAGACGGAGTCTTCACTCTGTCGCCCAGGCTGGAGTGCCGTGGCACCATCTTGGCTCACTGCAAGCTCCGCCTCCCGGGTTCTGGCCATTCTCCTGCCTCAGCCTCCGAGTAGCTGGGACTACAGGCGCCCGCCACCGCGCCCGGCTAATTTTTTGTATTTTAGTAGAGACGGGGTTTCACCGTGTTAGCCAGGATGGTCTCGATCTCCTGACCTCGTGATCCGCCCGCCTCAGCCTCCCAAAGTGCAGGGATTACAGGCGTGAGCCACCGCGCCCGGCTATGGTGGCTGTTTTCTACTTACAAGATTGCAGTACTCTAATTTAGCCAAGTAATTGCTGCTGTACAATCCAAATCTACAGTGTGCATAATTTGGAGTGTGCATTCCTCAAGCAGGACTAAAAATCATCTTACTTGGGTCTCTAATATTAAGCTTCAGAACAGTTTTGCAACTTTTGACCTGAACAAATCTCTTATGCATAAAACAACAGGAATAAAAGATTGCACATGTGCATTTAAAAAGTAACTTTATTACTCCCAGGCCAAAAAAAAAAAAAAAAAAAAACCACGAGGGAAAAGGAAGGAGAAAGGGAAGGATGGGGGAAGAGGGAAGAAAGGAAAGAAAAACAAAAAAAAAAAAAAAAAAAAAAAGAAAAGAAACAGAAAGGCACTCTATCTACCTATACCTATATATTTTACTTTTATTTATAATCTTGGACTATGTAATTTGGTTCATTCACTTGTGTGTTTTAATTTAAATTGAGAGAGAGAGAGAAAAAGATTTTCCAGAAAAAGCAAAGACTGGGTGTGTGTGTCTGTGTGTGTGTATTTAAATGAAATAAATAATAAAAACTGTGCCACATACTTACTGCCAATGCAGCAACAATGTAAAACAGACACAAAACACAAAGAATTCTGAATGTACCTAATATTTCTTTGATTTATAAAGTTTAAAGTGACTCTTTACTCATAGGCCAGTTGGTGTGTGCTTAAAGTAATCATGATTAACATCTTTTAACATGAAAGTAGAGTATACAACTTTATCTCATGTTATAAAATTTAAGAAATTTCATTGTACTCAGATTGTCCACTTACTGTGCATTAAAATCACTATAATTGAATTCTATCTCACAAAATCCTTCATTTAAATGGCTGTTCCAAGTTCAATAAAAGAGTTTCTTGCAATCCACAACGTGAGTCATTTGTGTCTTGTACGGTCACCAAGATTAGAAGCATACATAACTGCTTCTGGGCACAAATAAGTATCTCTTTCCCCACCCTCCCCCCAAAAATGTTCTATCCTTTATGTAGCAGCCACAGTTGCAATCTTTCGGCACTAGCAAGCTAGCAACAGTTTCTCTCCAAGGGTCTGAGAATGTTTCTCGCTGCTAACCATCCCCTCACCTCATCTATATGATCCTGTCCTTTGGTCACGTCCTGGAGGAAGGTGGGACGTGAACATAGAACCTCCCCTTCTCAGAGAACCTAGCAAGGTTATGGTTGCCTTATTTCTGGTCTCCGTTTGTTGGAGTCAACCAGAGACTTTAAGAGAGAAATGCTGCTCTAAATACTGTTAACTTTTCTTCTGCCTCATCGGTTAGAGAAAAAATCGCTTCTAGCTCTCATTGATCACTACCTGGGCAAGTGGCAGTGGAACTGGTGGCGTGGACAGTTTCTTACAGCCACTAGCTATGCTCGCTGAAACGAAGACCGTCCAAGTGGCAAACCAAGTGACTTGAACTGGTGAGCTGATTTCACAGTTACATTTCTCAACATTACAGCTTACTGAATGCATCTTTTGCATATCTTGGTTAGATATCATACTTTTTATAGCAAATCTTCATTGTATTATCAATGTTGACATATTTAAAAATGTATTATTTATGCTGTCTTACTTGTCTTTTCATTTTTATTTATTCTAGCCTCCTTCCTGCCTTCATATCCCCATATTTGAATACTACACCTCCAACTGAAGATACAAGTATATAAGATAACAAAAAAGATACATTTTAATCAATTAGGCTTCTTAATAGCATTCTTAACACAAAATTGGCTAACAAGAAAAATTTTAATAATCGAGAACTATGGAATTTTTAGATTATCTTTTACCAAGTTTAACTTACTCTACTTACCCAGCATCATCACAAAACATAGCTATAACACTTTCAAAAAAGCCATGTTTACAACGACTTGCCTACGGTGATTGGCTGGAAGATAAAATGATTTAGTGGTAGCCCTCATAATCACAATTTAGGACTACATTTGGGATTCTACAGAGATTCTGTTTAAAGTCAGGAGAGCTTTCTGATAAGGTGTTTCCCTATACTCATGTGCGGCAGAAGTGGTGGTTTCCTCAGGATTTTCACAGCTGCTGACAATGGCAACGGCACTAAATGACCTTCGTCTCGCCTTGGTGTCTGATGTGCAGGATCCTCGAACTGGCGGTGCCTTTTCTATGTGGAGCTGCTGGTCTTTCCAGTCCAATTGCTTGGCACTGCAAAAGGGGGCATATACTTCCACACTTCCTTCAAACTGTAAGCAGTTCACTTTGTAATACTTCCTCTTAACTTCCAAGACATCATTAAACCTATGGCCCCAGAGAATTTCTCGGGGAACATAGGAGCTTCTAGATTGGTGGGATGTTCCAGTGGAATCACCAGTATAGATAAATGTCACCAAAATCTCAAAGTTATCTTTGGCTACTGCTTTGCGGTCAAGGGCATACAGAGGACTCTCGTGGTCAATTTCATGGACAATAGTTACTGGGGTGACCAGGATGATTTGGTCATTGACTAATTTGAGGTCTTTAAATGCCATTGTCATCCTCCCTTCACTGTCTTCTGTGTAGCGGAGAAGTTGGGCTCTAACTGTTCCTTCTACCACGTGGTTTGGCCGAAAATCACCAATGCGCCACATGAGGCAAAGCTTCCCATCTCTCATGCCTATAAGTGCAAAATAGCTGAAACGAATGGTTTGGGCTCTCTTTCGAGCAGTTGCCATTTTGGCCAAGGCAGCTCCAATGATAAAGGTATTTATGATGCAACTTAAGATGGACTGGAGGATCACCATGAGCACGGCCACAGAGCATTCTTCAGTAACACAGCGATAACCATATCCTATGGTGGTTTGGGTCTCAAGGGAGAACAAAAAGGCCCCTGTGAAAGAATGGACGTTGTCAACACAAGGTGTGATGTCTGGATCATTTAATAGATCGCCATGATGAAGGGCTATGAGCCAAAAGACAGAGCCAAATATCAACCATGAGAGGATATAAGATAAAGAAAATATCACAAACATATGGCGCCACTTCGTGTCCACAAGAGTGGTGAAGATGTCAACCACATAGCTTCCCCATTCTCCAAAAATGTGCTTGAAGTAGACATTACAGCTGCCATCTTTGTGAAGCAATCTTCTTCTTGCTCTTCTCTTCTCAGCTATAATGTGCTCTGGTGGGTAGCCTGGGTATTTTGCGCCCACATTGACAATATGATAGCTGCTGCCGTAATAGCTCATTCTTTGCTGTGCCCTTAGGGATCCAGGTGAATTTTGTAGTAGTAAGAATTCTAGATGTGTTGCTATTTCTTGGTTTGGGTTTTCAGTTAGAACCTAAACAACAACAACAACAAAAACACACTTTTTAGCTTTTGATGTCCACCTTCATAGAAACTTGCCAAATTTGGAGCAGTGTCATACCATCTAAAATAGCTACTACTTCATCTGAACATCAGCGGCACAGTATTGATTACTCATTTCAGTTTAGAATTCAACCAGTCATTATAGAGGCAAAATATGCAATTAGAGAAAATAACATTTTTATATATGAATAAGGCTTGAGTAAACACTGTGATTATCCCAAATGATGCCTCACTAACTTTTCTGACCTGATATAAAAAAAAAAAATCTGCTTTATTTTTGTGAACTCTTCTTGCATGAGGGTATTTAGAAAACAAAGTAATTGCTAATATGAAAAGGCAAAATACAATTCAGATATGTGTCTAGCAGTCATAAGCTTCCTAACTGTTTAAATCAGGTTTTTCCTTAAAAGAAGGATGCCATAAAGAGTTTCTACTTTCATATCATAACGTAACTTTCAGAATTGTTACTGTTGTAACAGGTAATCCCTCACCTTCAGCACCTGGCGCTTCCTCTCCCTTCCACGGAGGCTTCTTTTCCTTGTGTACTTCCCAGGACAAACAGAACTGACAGGGGCACTACTTCACATTAAACCCGTTTCCCCCTAGCTCCCGCTTTAGTCTTGAAAGAAAAGAAAAAAAATGCATCTTTCTTAACCTCAATGGAGCTAAAACTACTCCCAGGTAAGCTTTCAGAAAGGTGTAAAATTGCCTCTGCCTTTGTCTCATAACATCCATCCTTTTTTTTTTTTTTTTTTTTGACACTGGCAGCTCTTCTCTTTCCTTCTGAATAGAGTCCCAAAAATTTGCCAAAGTTGCTAATCTCGTTTCCCTCTTAAAGGGAGCACACTACAACTGAACCCTTCTCTCTGGCTTGTCAGTGTTTTCCTGATACTTTCACAGACGTCCTTAGGCAAAATAATTTTTCTCCTTCCAAATTCAGTCTTGAAAAGATCAAGGCAGAACATGCAGCTCTCAACATTTTTAGCATCCATGGTATAATAGGTCAATGGATTTCCCAGCTCAAGTCAAAGTGAAATTTAAAACTGCAACATCAAAGTCATCTTGAGTTACTCCTACGCAAAACAAACAAACAAAAAGAAGTATTGTAGCCAATTTTAATAGCTTAGTAACTATTAGAATATGGGTTTTACACAGTCTACCTGTGCTAGATGGGATGAAGGGAGTATAATGGGGAGACTTTAGGGAATCTTGCCTCTCTATTGCATAGAAAATGCAGTATGAATAAATACTATTCCTGACATAAAGACCCCTTGGAACGAACCAGGGAAATTCATCACTAAATACGTGTTCAGCACCTTCTCTGCTGCAAAAGGACAGAAAGAGTTAACTTCCCTCCAGTGAAAAAGAATCAATTTTCTTTTCCTCCAGGGATCAGGCCCACTTTACAATAAACTCTTTGTTTAATGCATCACTTACAAGGATGGACTCCGCTTAAAGCCAGAAACTCCTGTAAGGCATGTATGGGTTTCTCTCTGTCCTCTACCTGCCTGTCGGCCACTTCACTCTGCCATCATCCAGATCAGTTTTGATCATTTACATCCTCTCCTTTCTCAGCACTTCAACCAGGTTCTGGCGGAACCAATTGTATAATTCCCGGATGTGACATAGAGCTGCGAAAATGCTTACTGGATGGTTCAATGTAAAATATTTCCACAAATTTTGTCCACAATAACAACCATGCTTTGGAGGTTTCCATCTGTCTGACTTGTCATTGAACAATATTTTACAAACAGAAGAAGCTGATGTATGGTTCTCAGTGTCCACTCTCTCAACTGGTTATAGGAGGCATGAAAATGGGATGAAGTATAATCAAAGGCCCATATGATTTCAAATTAAAAAGCAGATACGGAGATAGAATTATTTTCATGTTAAATGTGTCCAACCTAGTTCCTTCAAGCGAACTACACACATGGCGGGAGTCTGAGAGTTACAAAACACCGTTTCATAAATCAAGAGATACTGTGTGACTCTGCTCTTTTCTGCTGCCAAATAAATAAATAAATAAATAAATAAATAAATAAATAAATAAAAAAGGTTTTATTTGAAATGGCATTCAGTTGGCATCATTTTGAACTCCAGGGGTACCAGCAACTGTTATAAACAAGCCTCTTTCAAAACACCTTCCAAAGTGAATGAATTTTCAATTAATACAAGTTACAAGTGAACAAATTTGAGGGTGTGGAAAATGTACCCTTGAATAATGTAACAATTTGAGAGATACAAGTTACAACTGAAAATTTGGCCCCAAACTCACCGTGTTTCCTGATGTGGTTTCATTATTGTGATCATTAACTTCAACTTAGCCAAAGACAAGCATTCAGATTCTGTTTAGGGCTATACACTTATCCTTTTCTTGAATCTCCAACTATATAAATAACGCATTTTTAAAAAGACAGTTGTCTTTAGGCCAAATGATCATATGTAACCAAATAAATCATATATAATCTGAGCCATTTCTCAGCCTACCCAATGAGCAAAGAAGTCTATGGAGGCCTTTTTGTCACACTGACTAGACGAAATAGTTATTAGTCTCCTATTTAGTACTTCGTGTTAATTTGAGCTTTTTTCCAGCTGTTTACCATTAAATAATAGAGGCTAGCACTTGTTCATTGACTAGAATTTTATATTTACCGTTTGTATTTCTTAGGATTAAAACTCAACCTTAAAAGTGCTTCGATGCTTTCGTAATTTTCTTGTCGCCATCAATTCCACCATGAGAAAGCATCTGCAATGTTCCTACTTTTGTAATTTTTTGCATGCTGCTCCCTAGACACCGATGGTGGCTATTGAAAGACTTTCCCTTGGGCCTGGAAGCTGCCAGGTGGGTGGTGAGTAACTCCTCCCTTCTCAGGCCCAGTCCCAAGGCTCAAGACCACTTGCACCAGCAGCCTGCGTCAGCAAGATAGCAGAAACAGGAAGAGAGGAGCCGGAAGACACGTACCTCCTGAAGACCCAGAGGCCATCCTGGGACCGCATAGCAGTTACATCAGGCTAAGACACTTCCTGTTTACAGGAGACTATATAAACCCCTGCCCCTACTCATTTGGTGCTGACTTCATTTTAGGCCTCAGCCCGTCTGCGCCCAGGTGCTCATTAAAACAGCGTGTGGCTCCACAACGCCATGTGGTGTTTGTTGGGGCACTCTTGGGGTTTGAACTGATACAACAGCCTTGCAGCTATTTCATTGGTTTAAAGGTTTTTTTTTTTTTTTTTTTAAATTGCAAATGAAAATTACTATCATTACAAAGCCGTAGAATATGAAGTTCAAAAGAAAACGCTGAATCAGGTAAGGTCTATTCTGCCATATAATAATGACAAAGGTAGTAAAAGCACAGCCATTTCTTTGCCTAGAAATGACTTAGAGTTCTTTTATAGATGAGGCTAGAGAAGAGGCAGTGCCCTCAGGATGGTGAAGCGTTTCCTCAGAATGCCATCAACGTTTATTAAATGCGCACAGACACTGAGGAAAGCAGCCAGAGACTCCCTGATTTACTTCATCCCACAGGGAGGACTGAGAGAGGGGAAGGTAGAAGGGACAGTAACCCCAACCCTGATAACCACTTTTCTCATGTCTTACTCATTGTCTTAAGCTCAGATACAGAAACATTTCTTAAGCTACTGTGACTAGCAGGATCTGCTTTTAGGCCTCATCTTTCTAAACCTTTGTATGTATTTAAGGAGAAACTTTTAATAATTTAGCACATTTCAAATAAGCTATACACAGCAAGGAACATTCTCAACATCACATGCACATCCTGCTTATTTGTCCCTGTTTCCAGTACACAAAAGCCTCTCAATTAGACTCATCAATTTTGAAACAATTCCTCTGCCATTTTGCCACCTCCTCTCAAAGTCAGCAACTTACCAGGTGAACTCCTCTTGTAGATTGCTCTTCAAAGGTCAGCTCATACCGAGGGTACAACACAGTGGTTAAGACACTGGTGATAAAACTGGATCTTTCCTGTAGCATCTACTTAACATAATATATTAATATGAATTGTGTGCTTTGTATACTTTGAGATGCACCACAAAAAAGGTCCAAAATTTCGTCCAAAAATCCAGTTCTGAATGTCTGTGGTCTTTGAGGTAACAAGTGCCTTCTTTACCATGTAAAGGACCTGAGGTAGCTAACACATGAAGTCCTCAGTATTCAAGTTACTTTCCTGACAACTATAAGATGAGATAAGTTTTGGCGGAAATTTGAGAGCTGATGGGGTGGAGAGTAGAAGAGATGGCCTAATTCTGTATGCAGGTGATTGCCTTTGAAGACAGGCTAAGGTGGAGCTCTGAGGGAGGGGGAGGAGACAGGGGAGGATGGGACCCAGGGTAGGTGAAGAGTAGGCCAGTAGAGGAAGGTGCAGTTGGATGGTACATTTGGGTGCTGAGAAGCAAAGAGAGAGAGAGGTATTAAGAGTTAGGACAATGCCGGGCCAAATTAGGCTATGTGGCTATTTTGCTCAAAACCTGTTTTACAACTTTTTGCCTTTGCCCTAGAATTATGCAGGAGCCTGAGGCCTGGAATCCTCCTAAGACATTCAGACCCGCTTAAGTGGAGCTCTTCAGTTGGCCGCTGAACTCTTGCTTTACCCAGAACCTACTAGATAACTGTCCATGTTTCTCCAAATACTCCCTGACTCTCTAACTTAAGTTTCTCCTTTGGTGACAAGTCAGTGGCATTCTCAGGTTTCCTTCTCATCCCCAGAGCAAGTTGTCCTACACCTTTTCTTCCTTTTCTGTTCTCTTCTCCCTCTCAACTCTAACCTCTAACCCTAATCCACCATTTTGGTGAATGTGGATTTTACCCCTCTCCTGATATAACTCTACAGTTTCTCCTCCTGAATCAGTTTAAGAAAACCTTGTGCCAGTTTGTATAGAAAGGGGTTATAATATGTTATGAGCAAACAACTAACTGAAAGCTGGAGCTGGGAAGAAATCCAGTGTGACAGCATCACTAGTAACATCTGGAGATCCTGTTTCTAGCCCGGTTTTTCCTTAAGTAGTATCTACATCCTGATTATAAATCGTACCTCTCCCCAAATGTTGCTCTGTTTTATAAAGAAGTAGAAGAAATGTGGAATCTGGGATTACGTTTCTCCATAGTTCTGGATCTCAAGATTGCACCAAAACAATATAAATTGTAATTTTAAGTTATCTAGTTTAGAAATCAAATTCCCATAATATTAGTTTGGTGCAAAACTTAAAACCACGATTTATTTTGCACCAATCTAATGAATAGTCTAAAATAAAATGGTTTTCGGTATTGCAGAGAGGGCCTGAATTAGGAGGCAGACCCCAGTTCCAGGTCTGCCCTCAACTTCCTGAGCATCTTACACAAATAATTTCTCTGAGCCTCATGGTACTTATTCATGAAATAAGGTTATGATACCTATGTCACCACATTACTGTGAAGTTTGAATGAGATAATGAATGGGAAGCCACCTTTTAATGGGTCAGACGCACAGGAGTCATTCAATAATTATTGCTTGAATCTGAGCCCCGTTGTCAAAGGCATTCAAACCAGGGGGACTCCATCTTGGAATAGGAGCTGGGTAAAATGAAGCTGAGACCTACTGTGTTGCATCCCCAGAAGGTTAGGCATTCTTAGTCAACAGGATATTTACAGTTAAAAGAATAAGGTAATCATGTTTACTGAACAGACCTACGACCTAACAGACCCAGGAAATGTCCTGATGTCCTGATATCTTAAGAACAAAAGCATTCTTAAACTAAGAATCAGTTTCACTTTAAAGATAATAATATAGATTCTTGCAGAATACTGTAGTTACACAAAAATTAAGAATCCTTTGTCAAAAGCTCTTGTAGTAAATGACATCTCCCCCATGATTTTTTTCCTTTGTTATATATATAAAAGCATTGCACCCAAGGTGGGCATGTTCCTCCATCTGGTTTTTTGAATGCTCTGCTCTGTCTATACAGGACCTATTCTTTATTCTTTCATTCCTCTGTTTTCTATTTTTCTTTTCTTTGAGACGGAGTCTTGCTCTGTCTCCAGGCTGGAGTGCAGTGGCGTGATCTCGGCTCACTGCAACCTCCACCTCCCGGGTTCAAGTGATTCTCCTGCCTCAGCCTCCCGAGTAGCTGCGACTACAGGTGTGCACCACCACGCCCAGCTAATTTTTTTTTCGTATTTTTAGTACAGATGGGGTTTCACCATGTTGGCCAGGATGGTCTTGATCTCTTGACCTAGTGATCCACCCTCCTTGGCCTCCCAAAGTGCTGGGATTACAGGCGTGAGCCACGACACCCAGCCCATTCCTTTGTTTTCTTAATAACTTTTTTTCACTTTACTCTGTGGCCCCGAATTCTTTCTCGCGCAAGATCCAAGAACCCTCACTTGGGGTCTGGATCAGGACCCTTTTCCAGTAACACCATGAGAGCTGAGTTTCATCCTCTGTAGAATATCAGAACACTTGCTTTCACTCTCTCAAAGGGTGCTCCACTGGCAGAACACTGGCAGAGAGCATGTGGTTCCCAGTATATATTTCTATCTAAGCTCAGAAATGGTATCACTGTTTCTTACCACAAAGCAACCTGGGCCACTTTTCTGTCCTTCCACTAGTTCGTCAAAGCCCCAGGGACAAGGAGACTTTTATTTCTTTCCTCTCTTTTTTTCTTTTTTGAGATGGAGTCTTGCTCTGTCGCCCAGGCACAGTGGCGCGATCTCGGCTCACTGCAAGCCCTGCCTCTGAGGTTCACGCCATTCTCCTGCCTCATCCTCCCAAGTAGCTGGAACTACAGGCACCCGCTACCACGCCCAGCTAATTTTTTTTTCTTTTTTAGTAGAGACGGGGTTTCACGATGTTAGCCATGATGGTCTCTATCTCCTGACCTCATGATCCGCCCTCCTTGGCCTCCCAGAGTGCTGGGATTACAGGCATGAGCCTCTGTGCCCGGCCTTTTTTTTGAAACAGGGTCTTGCTCTGTCACCCAAGTTGGAGTGCAGTGGTGTGATCAGAGCTCACTGCAGCCTCAATCTCATGGGCTCAAGCCATCTTCCCACCTCAGCCTCCCAAGTAAGTAGCTGGGACTGTAGATGTGTGCACTATGCCTGGCTAATTTTTAATTTATTTTTAGAGACAGGGTCCCGCTGTGTTGCCCAGGCTGGTCTTAAACTCCTGACCTCAGGAGTTTAAGGCAGGCCTCCAGCCTCAGCCTCCCAAAGTGTTGGATTACAGATGTGAGCCACTGTGCCCAGCCAACTTTCCTTTCTTTTTACAACCATCAGTACATGGGAGATCCACTGCTCCTTGTCAACACACATATCTGAACAGACACACACACATACACAAACACACACCCATCTATCCAACTCAGTTTAAAAATTGTATTACTGTTTACTCCTTTGCTCTGTATTACTTTAGGAACGAGCCTAAAGGAGACAGGACTGACAAGATTGGCAAAGTTGACAGGTTAAAGAAATCCACAAGGTGTTTATCATGCTTATTCTTTGTCTTAAATTGTGTGTACATGTTTTACTAAGACGGTTCTGAAACTTTCTCTTATTCTTATCTTGAAAATCACCCTGCCCATCCCTGTCTTGGGTGGATGTTAGCCCAAGTTGCTTAGATTTTTTACCTTGAGCTGGATCTGGGTTGGCAAGGAAGTCAGATAACATGGGATCTGATGTTCCTTTAAAAGACCACAGCTCAGTCTCTTTTCGTTGTATAAGGAAAGCACTTCCCCCAACAGCCTCTACATTCCCCATGGGAGTATTTGCTACTAATTATTTTCATTCTTGTTTTCTTTTCATTCATTTTTTAAAAAAACTCGAGTTCCTACTATGTTCCATCCACTTTTAGGCACTGGAAAACAGAATTGCAGCATCTTGGAGTTTACATTGGAGAAGCGGGTATCAATAAACATGAAAGCAATACAAAGGAAAAATTTCCGATAGTAATGACTATCATGGAGGACACAAAATAAAGTGCTACTATGGAGAAGGGCCTGGAGCAAGGAGGGAGGTTATTATTGAACCGGGCCATCGGAGAAGGTTTCGTCCAGGGCCTGACATTCAAGTTCAGAGTGAGCTCTTCATTCCTAGCCTTAGGTTAAAATGCTCTCAACTCAGACCTTGCTCCCTATCTTGTTTTGTTTGTTTGAGGTACAGCCACTATCTGGTTGTTAAGGCTCTCACTATTTATAGGTATAATTTGGCTGCAGCCTCCCTCTTTCTAATCTAACTTTAAGACCTGGTTCTCATAAGAAGTTATCATTACAGGAACGCATCTGCATTTTATCATTGAATGCAGGCTTTCCAGATCTCTCACCTGGCTTCACCTGGTTTACATAACAGCCTTTCAACTCATTTATTGCCTCTTTCATCCAGAGTGATCATTTCTGAACCTGAAATGTAAGTATCTCTCCTCCTGCTACCATGGGTACAGTCCAAGCTCCAGAATGTGGTCTAACAGCAGAGTAGTCAAAGGGCAGGAATATGAAGATCAAAGACTTGGATTCTCATTTTTTTTTTTTTTGCCACATCTTAGCTGCATGGAATCACCATCTGTAAGCCTCATTGTATTTATTTAAATCAAGTGGACAATAGTCGATTTATCTCAAAATTTTTTTTGAGGATTAAATGACATAAAATGAAAGCGCATAATAGCTAACACCTGGGAAGCCGTCTTTTATTTATAGTCATCCTTATCCCTTAACTTTAATAAATCTCTCTCCTGTGATAGCTTATCACACAGGCCTTATCTAGTCTGGGAGAGATGCATATCCAGGCTATAATCTGAAAGAGGAAGAGGAATTAACTCCATAAGAAGAGGAAGCAAAAATGTTTTCCAGGCAGAGAAAACAGTATCTGCAAAGGCTCCATGACTCAAAGGTGCATAGGACATGCTTTCCAAAGACCTGAATGTGGGCATGGCTTGAAATGGGGGAGAATTGAGGCTAGAAAGAGAAATAGAGCCAGAGTATAAAATACCTCATAGGTAAAGATTTGGGTCTTTCTCCCAAGTACAGTGAAAGCTATCGAAGTATTTGAACCAAGGGCATTGCATGGTAACTTTTGCATTTGAAAAAAATCATGCTGGCTGTCCATTGGAAAATCAGTTGGGGAAATTTAAGAGCAGAAGGAGGGAGGTAAACCAGAAAGCTATTTCAACAATGAGGTAAGAGATGATCATGACTGAGATTAGAATGAGGCCAGGGAAGATATTAGAAGCCACCTCTCACACGGTGCTTTCTCACCCTTCATGTGCAGAAGGGCCACGTGACCTAGGAGTGGCCAAGCAGAACTTCACAAACTAGGCTGAATCTTGAGGAAATGACACAAGAGTTGCTGACTCCTATTATTTAAGGAATGGCAGGCAGTCAAGAGGCCAGTGGTGAAAGAGAGAGGCAAGTCACAGCTCCCTAAGAGGCAGTCTCTGAGACAAGATTTTTATTTTGCCTTGCCTCTTGTTTCTGCCCAAATCGGATTCTATCTTCTTATATTTGATGCTATAAGCTAAACTGTTATCTTTTCAATAATATTTTCTTCTGCTGGTGTTAACCAAGGATAATTTTTGTTGCTTGAAAAATAACAACAACAAAAATCAGTTAAAATTTAACTACATGTACCTTTTGAAAAAGTATCCTGGCTGGGCATGGTGGCTCACACCTGTCATCCCAGCACTTTGGGAGGCCAAGGTGGGTGGATCATCCGAGGTCAGGAGTATGAGACCAACATGGCCAACATGGTGAAACCCCGTCTCTACTAAAAAAAATACAAAAATTAGCCAGACATGGTGGCGGATGCCTGTAGTCCCAGCTGCTTGGGAGGCTGAGGCAGGAGAATGGCGTGAGCCTGGGAGGCGGAGTTTGCAGTGAGACGAGATCATGCCACTGCACTCCAGCCTGGGCGACAGAGCGAGACTCCGTCACAAAAAAAAAAAAAAAAAAAAAAAAAAAAAAAAAGTATTCTATATGCAAGCATATGGTCTCATGACTCTCCCTTAAATCATCATGCCAACTACCAGCAAGCCCTTTAGTTCACTTCTAAGTAGATACTAAATCTACTCAATTCTCCCTGTTGTCGAAACCACTATGTCTTCAGTGGGCTACGGCAAGTTTCCTAAGAGGTCTCCTATTTTTGCCCTTCCTACACGTCAATCTATTTTCTATTCTTTTCTTTTGAGACAGTCTGCCCAGGCTGGAGTGCAGTGGCATAATCTTGGCTCACTGCAACCTCTGCCTAACAGATTCAAGGAATTCTCATATCTCAGCCTCCTGAGTAGCTGGGACAACAGGCACGTGCCACCATACTCAGTTAATTTTTTTGTATTTTTTTTTTTTCAGTAGAGAAATGTCTAAGCAGCACAATGTTCACTAGGGGTTTCACTGTGTTGGCCAAACTGGTCTTGAACTCGTGGCCTCAAGTGATCTACCGGCCTCAGCCTCCCAAAATGCTGGGATTACAGGTGTGACCCATTACACCCAGACCTCTTTTAAAACAAAGTCAAAACATGTCACTCTTTGCTTAAAACTCTCCAGTTTCATTCCATTGCAATTAATTTGCATAATCTGTATGGTAAGCAGATTGATACATCTAAAATCTGGCCACCTCTTTAAAGTACTTCCTACTACTCTTCTCACCGTTCTGTGATAGGCAGAGATCTTCACTGTATCTTCTGCTTTCACTAACAAACACAGGGGTCAGAAAACTGCAGCCTGAGCGCCAAATCTGAGTGTTGAGTTGTTTCTGTAAATGAAGTTTCATTGGAATACAGCCAGACCATTGTTTAAGGTCTCTGGCTACATATTGTTCCTGAAAATGTTCAGGAAATGCCACCCCAAAATATGCCACTTTGGTAGCTGATTACATTAAACTGGGGTTTCTGTGGGACAACAGATACAGGCAGTCTTTCTCTGGGATCCCCTTATCTGCCTAGGGACAGATCCTCCAAAAAGAACTTCTCAATTGTCATTGATACCCCTGCCATTCCCCAGTTTTATCAACCAGGATTCACTCATATCCAGAAGGGGTAACTGGAAGTTCATGCCACACCCAGACAAACTTTGTCACAGACTGTCATCTCTTCTTCTATGGACCCCATCATCTTTCCCCCAAATCATTTATACCCCCCAACTTGTCTGCATCCCCACTCTCTTCTCTCTTATAAAGAGGGTATAATAAGCTTTTAAGTCTAACTGGTTTCTTGAGTATTCACTTTTCTTTCCTAGAAAAGAAAATGCACTGGATAAATGCATATACACTTTCTCCTGTTAATCTATGATATAGTTTGGATATCTGTCCCTGCCCAAATCTCATGAATCTCATGTTGAATTGTAATCCCTAACACTGAAGGTGGGATGCCATGGGGTGGGGTGCTTTGGATCATGCAGACAGATCTCTCTTGGCTTGGTGCTGTCTTCATGACAGTGAGTGAGTTCTTGCAAAGTCTGGTGATATAAAAGTGTGTGGCATCTCTCTTCTCTCCAGACACTTCTCTCTCTCTCACTTGCTTCTGCTTTCACCATGTGGAGTGCCTGCTCTCCCTTCACCTTCCTCCATGATTGTAAACTTTCTGAGGCAACCACAGAAGCAGATGCGGGCACTGTGCTTACTGTCCAGTCTGCATAACTGTGAGCCAATTAAACCTCTTTTCTTTATAAATTATGCAGTCTCAGGTATTTATAGCAATGCAAGAACAGCCTAATATAGAAATTACTGAGAGTGGGGCATTGCTACAAAGACACCTGAAAATGTGAAAGCAGCTTTGAAACTGAGTGACAGGCAGAGGTTGCAAGAGTTTGGAGGACTCAGAAGGCGGAAAGATGAGGGAAAGTTTGGAATTGCTTAGTGTTACATGGTTGTGACTAAAATGCCAATGGTGATATGGAAAATGAAGTCCAGGCTGACAAGGTCTCAGATGGAAATGAGGAACTTACTGGGAACTGGAGCAAAGGTGACTCATGTTATGCCTTAGCAAAGAACTTGGCTGCATTGTGCCTCTACCCTAGGGATCTGTGGAAGTGTGAACTTTATAGCGATAATTTAGGTATCTGGTAGAAGAACTTTCTAAGCAGTAAATTGTTCAAGATGCAGCATGGCTGCTTCTAACTGCCTATTTTCAGATGCAAGAGCAAAGAAATGACCTAAATTTGGAACTTATATTTAAAAGGGAAGCAGAGTGTAAAAGTTTGGAAAATTTGCAGCCTGGCCACATGGCAGAAAAGAAAAGACTTTCTGGAGAGACAAATTCAAGCAGGCTGTGGAGCAACCACTTGCTAGAGATATGTGCATAACTAAAAGGGAGCCAAGTGCTAATATCCAACGCAATGGGAAAAAGTCCTCAAAGGAATTTTAGAAATCTTCTAGAAAACCCCTCCCATCACAGGCCTAAAGGACTAGGAGAAAATAATGGTTTTGTGGGCTGGGCCTAGGGCCCTGCTGCTTTGTGCAGACTTGGAATACTGCTGCCTGCATCCAGGTCACTCCAGCTCCAGCCTTAGCTCAAAGGTCCCCAGATACAGCTTGCTTGAGTTGCTGCTTCAGAGAGTGCAAGTCATAAGTCTTGGTGGCTTCTATGTAGTGTTAAGCCTGCAGGTTCACAGAATGCAAGAGTTATGAGGCTTGGTAACCTCTCACTTGAATTTCAGAGGATGTATGGGAAAGCTTGGGTGTCCAGACAGAAGCCTGCTGCAGGGGTGGAGCCTCCACAGAGAACCTGTACTAGGGAAGTGCAGAGGGGAAACATGGGTTGGAGCCCCCACACACAGTCCCCACTGCGGCACTGCCTAGTGGAGATGTGAGAAAGGGTCACCATCCTCCAGACACCAGAAGAGTAGATCCACCAGCAACCTCCACCTTGCGCATGGAAAAGCTACATGCATTCAACAACCTGTGACGGTAGTCTCAGGAACTAAACCCTGCAAAGCCACAGACGTGGAGCTGCCCAAGGCCTTGTGAATCTACCCCTTGCACCAGTGTGCTCTGGATGTGGGCCATGGAGTCAAAGGAGATTATTTTGGAGCATTAAGATTTTATGACTGCCCTGCTAAGTTTTAAATTTGTGTGGGGCCTGTAGAGCCTTTATTTTGACTAATTTATTCCTTTTGGAATGGGAATGTTTATCCAATGCCTGTTTGTACAAGGCCCCTATTGTGTCTTGGAAGTAACTAACTTGTTTTTGATTTTACAGGGTCATAGGTGGAAGGGATTTGCCTCATCTCAAATAAGACTGTAAACTTTTGAGTTAATACTAGAATAAGTTAAGACTTTTGGGAATTTTGGGGAAGGAATGATTGTATTTTGCAATGGGAGAAGGAAATAAAATTTGGGGTGGGCTAGGACAGAAGTATATAGTTTGGATATTTGTCCCCACCCAAATCTCATGTTGAAATGTAGGGGGGACCTGGTGGGAGGTGTTTTGATCATGGGGTAGAATCTCCCATGGTGTGGTGCTGTTTTTACAATAGTGAGTTTTCATGAGATCTGATCATTTAAAAGTCGTGGCACGTCTGTCCTCCACACTCTCTCTCACTTGCTCCTGCTTTCACCATGTGATATGCCTGCTCCCCCTTCACTTTCCATCATTTTGTAAGCTTCCTGAAGCCTCCCCAGAAGCAGGTGCTGGCATTATGCTTCCTGTAGAACCTGCAGAACTGTGACCCAATTAAACCTCTTTTCTTTTTTTTCAGCATGCATTTGTTTATGTATTTTAATTTTTTTCTTTTTTAAAATTATACATTAAGTTCTGGGATACATGTACAGAAGAACATGGAGGTTTGTTATGTAGGTATATATGTGTCATGGTGGTTTGCTGCACCCATGAAACTGTTATCTACATTAGGTATTTCTCCTAGTGCTAAACCTCCTCTAGCCTAGCCCCCAACCCCCGACAGGCCCTGGTGTGTGATGTTCTCCTCCCTGTGTCCATGTGTTCTCATTGTTTTCTTTAAAACAGGTTTAAATTACCTAGGTTTTAAATTACCCAGTCTCAGATATTTATAGCAATGTATGAATGGACTGATACAATCTGCCTCTTGTCAGCTTATTTTGCAGACTCAAGTTCTGAACAGTCATAAGTTCTACTGAATTTACTGAACTTGAGGCTAGAGGGAAAGTCTTTCCTCTGCTACATCACACAAACTTACAAAGTTGAGTAGCTGCATCAGAGGCCATGTGGTCCACAAAGCCTAAAATATTTACTACCTTAAATATTTTCCTAGTTTATTTGAGTCTTTGCAGAAGAGTTTGCCATATCCTGCTCTAAAGCCCAAGGATGTTACTGCCACTGATTAACTTTTTTGTTGATTAGATTGTTCTGTGAAATAAGTTGTAAACTCCACGAGGGCCATGCTTGTCTATTTACCACTATATCCCTAACAGCTAAAGCAATATGTGATGTATAGGCACTTACTAATTATATTTTGAAGAAATAAATGAATAAATAATTGAATAATACAAAGATGATATTTATCCTCAAGGAAATTTCACCCCTCATAAGGTAATTAGTACTCCTAAAACTACAAAAACATCAGTGCTGACAGTTCTCCAAACACCAATTGTCAATTCCTCCCATTTATCCTACGTGTTCCCTGTTGCAGATACCAGCTCATAAACAGAAAACACAAAAGTTATACTATTTGTTTTCACTTATCATCTTCCTCAGGACCGATGATAGATCTCAGTAAGAAATTTTATATTATTATTATTTTTTCAACTTTTAGATTTGGGGGTACATGTGGAAGTTTGTTATTCAGGTATATTGCGTGATGCTGAGGTTTGGTGTATGAATGATCCTTTCACCCAGGTACTGAGTATAGTGCCCAAGTTAGTTTTCCAAACCTTGAAGCCCTCCCCATTCTCCCCTCTAACAGTTCTCTGTGTCTGTTGTTGCCATGTTTATGTTCATGAGTATCCAATGTTTAGCTTCGACTAAGTGGAAGTGAGAACATGCAGTATTTGGTTTTCTGCTCCTGTGTTAATTCACTTAGGATAATGGCCTTCAACTGCATAAATGTTGCTGCAAAGGACATGATTTTGTTCTTTTTTATGGCTGTGTAGTATTCCATAGCGTATATTGACCACATTTTCTTTATCCAGTCCACCATTGATGGGCCCTTAGGTTGATTCTATGTCTTTGCTATTGTGAATGGTGCCTTTATCAACATGAGTGCATGAAACTTTTGGTGAATGATTTGTTTTCTTTTGAATATATACCCAGTAATAGGATTGCTGGATTCTGTTTTAGGTTACTTGAGAAATCTCCAAACTGCTTTCCACAGTGGCTGAACTAATTTACATTCCCACCAGCAGTGTGTAAGCATTCCCTTTTCTCCGCAGCCTCACTAACATCTGTTGTTTTTAAACTCATTAATAATGGCTGTTCTCACTGGTGTAAGATGGCATCTCATTGTGGTTTAGGTTTGCATTTCTCTGATGCTTAGTGAGGATTTTTTCATGTTTGTTGACTGCTTGTATGTCTTCTTTTGAAAAGTGTCTGTTCATGTAAAAGCATTTAATTAAATTTGTTAAGTCTATAATTGAATTACTAGAAATGTGACTCCCCTAATATTAATGCATGTTGTCATATTGTCACTTTAAAGATGTATTCAAATGTATACTTTTAAACTATTTCTGGAGGTAAGCTAGCTCTGTGTGACAGTAGTCTATGAATCTGGTACACCCTCCAATGCAGCAATTCCTTTCTCAGCATTTTTTTCTAAAGAAATTATTATGGATGAATACAAAGACATGACTACATTGGAGGGCTATTTGTAGTGACAAAATCTGGATGTGAATTAGCTGCGTTATAAATGAGAGGTTGATTTCATAGGTAACAGTACAATCATATGATTACTCTATAGATAGCCATTAAAAGTAATGGAGTAGAAGAATGACAGGAAAAAAATGTGGGCTTTTTAAATGAAAATAAAAACAGGGCTACAAAAAATCTCATACAATAGAGTTTTTAAGTTTAAATATATTTTAAAATGGAGAAAAAACAATGATATACAACAAAATGTTAATTTTGATGTGATTTTTTTCTTCTTCTGTTCACATATTTTCTAAAATTTAACAGTAAACATGCATGGATTTTGCTGAGAGAAAAACAGGTATTTTCAGTTCATACTTCAAAAAATATTAATTCTGAGGCTTTGTAAAGGGGAAACAAATCAATAGCAATCTAAAAGCATTTATTGACTAAAAGGTTTTAAAGGCAGCTATAAATAGCCCAGCGAGGCAGACAGTCATACAGACATTTAAAGTCAGACATTGATGCTGTAATTTTTGCTGGAACAATTTACAGAAACAAATATAGTGACATTTAATTCATCTAAGTAAAACCAGATCTCATTTAAAACAAGGAGGTGGGGGGAAGAGGGAGTCAGATCACATTTGGCCACTGGAGACCAATTGGGGAAATCATGAAAACAGTGGATAACACATTGGGGATGAAGCAGAGTTAGCATTAAACGAGCATCAAATGCATTTCCCCTTTTTGGTGCCTCCTTTTGTCTCTTTCCCATTCCAAACCATATTAAACTGTTAATACCTTTATTTCTTGGCTTGTATAACAATGTCTGTTTTAAGAATCTTTCTTTTATCTTAGTATTTTCAATGACTTTGGAAAGAAAGTGTTAAAAATTGTGCTGTTTTGCAACTTTCCTACTTTAAGATCTGTATTGCTAGATGTACAAAACTCAAGTAAATGGTCCTTCAAATGACTGAGTTCTGAAGAAGGCAATTATGTATTCATGATGCAGGTTTGCCTAAATAGCTGACCCTAGCTAGATATTCATAACCTCAAACTACATATTCATAACCTCCAACACCTCATGTAGATATCCCTACAAGCAGTATAGTATAGCGGTGTTTTTTAAAGCGTAGTCAACTATTTGCTTTCAAATTCTAGGGGAGCATCTTAACACTTGTAGGTTCTCGATTTTCACCCCAATCCTGATTTGGTTGGTCCTTTATTGATTCTTATGTGTTTTCGAGATTGAGACCTTAAGTTTCAAAAATTGAGACCTAGATTCCGATACATAAGAATTTGAGTTTAAATACCTGCTTGATTGCTAGTAAGAAGTAAGACTGTGCACTTTTGCACCAACTAATCAACCTCTTTGAGCCTCTGTTTGCCCATCTGAAAATGCAGATCAGTGGATTGCTATGAGGATGAAAAGAAGCTGTGCTTCCAAACCTCCTTTCATACTAGGTAGTATTGTTTAGTTTTTAATCACAGTGCGTGTAGCTATGACTACAGTCTTAGCCAAACCAAATAACGAATGGAAAGTGGAATTATCTTATGCAGATTAATATCATCGTTCAAGTGTAGATCCAAATGGGGAAGAGAGTTAACTGGCATTTTTCCACCACCATTAATTATAAGATTGGCAATTTCCCAGATTTGTTTCAGAATTCTGTTTAGCATCTAATTGCCTTGACCTTCAGGGAGACATGACAGAACTGCCCAGAAGAACTACAAGTATTGCTAAGAATAGAAGTCATTTTGTACTAGTTACCTGCGTTGTGTTTTTCGACAGAATGACAACACTCTCCATGGTGTTTCTAAATGCCAGGTTACCTATGACTAATCTTGAATGGCTCCCATATAGTTTTGTATGGGAGCTGCTTTGGTTGAACCTAACTGTTCATTTGAAAACAAATGTAATTTATGGAAGGCATATGTGTCATGACTTTTGACCTTCTCAAAATTTGGTATTTATGGTATGCCAACAGAAATCCAACTCCTATCTCTCTGTTGCTCTTTTCCCATTTGTGAGAACTGGCCTGCAGACTGTCCTCTTTGGCAATTTACAGGGAGTCTATTTATTAGTCTATTCAATCTGCTGGGAATCACTGAACTCACAGATGTGATTTACTCGTAGACCAGAAACTCCCTGGATAGTGTCTACAATTTCTTTGACCTTTAAGTGATTGAGTTTCTGTTTTAAGCTGTTGCAATGAAAACTCAGGACATCTTTATTAGAAAGGAAAATAAAGTAAGTGTTATTGGCTGATGGCTCAATTCCCATTTTCCCTGTGGATATAGATAAATTAAGAAGGCCTTAATATACGAGACAAAAGATCTTCCTAGGAAGATCCAGATAGATAGTGTCTTGAGACAATACCTTAAGCTATATGTTGCTTGTCACGTGAGATTAACTTTCTATTAGTGTGTGCCTTCTCAAGGCCTCTTAGCAGGGAAGCATTACCACTTACTACAGATAATAGAAGATTTAGAGAGCTGATAGCAGTTAGTGTATTTGATAGAATCTTGAATTTCCATGTATTTTTTTTTAATACTTTCTCTTCCAATCACATTTTTTATTTCCATGATAGTGCTAGAGAAGAAGAATGAATCATCCTGTCCTGATTTGGAAGGTTGGAATTTTATTATCTATGAATGCCTATACACACAGCAGCAACCCAAGTTAGTAATATTTTCCTTAAAAAGAGAAGAAAAGACAGCTCTTTGAGAATATAGTCTTCTATGGTGGAATAATACCAAAGTGAGAAAGATGCTGCTAGATCCAAAAGAAAGGTGACTAGCATTAAGACTTTTCCCAGCATTTAAGGAACAAAGATGCTTTCCTGGTATTTGACTTGGGTGGTTAATTCTTGATTTTCTAGGCAAATGAAGGAAGTTGGTGCCATAGATAAGCCATAAAAGGAAAGTAGTGATAAGTCAATTTGCATTTGACTTGGAATAAATTATATGCTTTGAAAAGAATGCCCCATTAAAACTGAATTTTTGTTCCCTTGAAATAAAGCTATCAGATGAGAAAGATGTAACCAAGGAGAACATTCTGGGTTGTTGAGCAGAAGGAAGTATAGGAATTTTAATTTTAATTCCTTGGGCTCATTCTTCCAGCAGATAATCTGCCTAAGAAAATTTGAGTGGTGCTTGCCTTGAACAAATAGGTTTCCTGCATCCACAACGTAATTATTTCTTAGCCAAGAACGCGTATGGTATAGCTACATAGAGAAAGATTTCCAATATGTATTTAAAAATCAGTAATTTTCAAAAAACTAGCCAGGCGAGGTAGTGGGCACCTGTAGTCCCAGCTACTCGGGAGGCTGAGGCAGGAGAATGGCATAAACCCAGGAGATGGAGCTTGCAGTGAGCTGAAATCCGGCCACTGCACTCCAGCCTGGGCAACAGAGTGAGACTCCATCTCAAACAAAACAAAACAAAACAAAACAAAAAAAATCAGTGCTTTTAGATACTTTTAGATACTGATTTAATTAAATATTATTTATAACAATTTTAACTGTAGACCATATGGCCTTGTTTTATTTGAGGTTGATTAGAGAAGGGGACAGGGATGAGATGAATATTTTCTCTGATAATAAAATTACCTTTTGCTTCAACTTAACCAAAATGCCATTTGTACTCATAAATGATAGATAATATTTATGAAAAGATCATTCAGCTGATGGGTTTGGGAGTACTGCAGAACTTTCAAACACAACTGGAAGGATTATACTATAAACCAACACTATTTTTTTTTTCATTCATAGAGTTCAAGACAGGAGAAAGAAATACTGGCGCTTTAGCTGAGAATTATAAACATCATTGGCATTTAAACTCCCAAATCTCATGTAATTTTCCCCTGGAAACATAGACTGGATGCCCTCATTAAAAAAAAATTAGAAACCTGTCCTCAAAGACAGATTGTCAATAACTTGTGAATGTGCCCCTGCCAGCTCCCTTATCCAGAAACATTTATGAGAGAAGACATAATAGGCTGAAGGAATATTTGTCCTGTTATTCATATTTGGCTAAATGTCACTAAAACTTTGTGAAAACCAAAAGAAGTGCAAGGCCCTGCCCATCAACCCCTGGCCCTCCAGGATTCACACTTGGTTCTTGGGTGGTCCCAGGGGCACCTGGGTGTGGCAAGACACCGTCTACGCTGTGCCATCAAGCAAAGCAGGTATCCACGCCCTCTCCTGAGCAGGACCACTCTGATTTCTATTTTTCTTATTTGAATCAAAAAATGTTCTTTATATGAAAGCAACACATTGGGATTGGTGACCGTATTAGTTTTCACGCCGCTGATAAAGACATACCTGAGACTGGGTAATTTGTATACAGAAAAAGAGGTTTAACGGGCTCACAGTTCCACATGGCTCTGGGGAGGACTCACAATCATGGCATTTCTTACTTGGCAGCAGCAGGAGAGAGAATGAGAGCCAAGCAAAAAAGGGTTTCCCCTTATAAAACCATCAGATCTTGTGAGACTTATTCACTACCATGAGAACAGTATAGGGGAAACTGCCCCCATGATTCAATTATCTCCCATCTGGTCCCTCCCACACACATGGGAATTATGGGAGCTGCAACTGAAGATGAGATTTGGGTGGGGACACAGCCAAACCATATCAGTGACCTTGCCTGTCTGTGGACATATGTACCCTGTTCCTTTCCCCAAAAAGATTTTACTACCAGTTTAATAGAACAACACTAATCAAAATCTCAGCTATCCAAGCAGTAATGGTCAGGAAGTCTAATAGTACAACCAAGCGTTCAGTGTGGTACAACTTTGAAGGTCCAGCCCGCAGGCAATCTATGATGCTAATCAAGGTTTTTCTGTGTGCTCCCAGCTTCTGCTTTTAGTGACACCTTCCCCTTAGCCCAGCTCCATCTCCTCTTTTTTGGGCTCAGTGCTGCGTCACTCTCCGATAATCCTAATAGCCATCTTGAAAAGCAGGTTGTATTATATCTTTTGTGTTTTGCAATTTAACAAGCTAAGTCTTAGGGAAACGAAGCCGTTGACTAAATGCCATTGAGTTGGAAAGCATAAAAACTAGCATTGCAGCCCAGGTCTCTATAACTAGTGTGAGTGGTGCATAATGGCTAATGTCACACTCGGGCCCTCAGGTGTGCATATCTTTTGCATACACAGCTTGAACCATGTTTTCTAGAATTAAGGAGATTATATCCTATTCCCTGCAACTCCAGACACCATGGTTGCAGTAAACTATTTTAGCATCTGAGGTCATCTTTAATTTTTCCTGAGATACATCTACTCACTCTCCTTACTATATCAGCCCTTAATATACACACTGGGGGACACAAATACAAGTAGCAAGCAACTGTAACAGACCTCCACCAGATCAAACCATTAAGAATCTAAAACATCAGCAAGGAAAGAGGTCAAAGGAAGCCGAGACTTGGGAGGGGTGCTCTGAGTGACAGCTAATTGAGTGATGCCTTTTCATGCAGAAGAATGTTTCCAGTTGTGGGATTACGTGGCCACGGGGTAGACTGGAAGGAAGGCTTGTTGTCTTCAGACACCCTTTGGAATGAAGCCAAAGTGTTTTAACACAAAAGGAAAAACAATCCAGTGTGGGTGATGTCACAGGGCATCCTGAGGAAAGCAGCAAGCATAAGCTTCCTACTGCGTGGATCCAAAGTACACAGAATTATCTTGGTATTAATTCCTTCTGCAGTCAGAAGCTGGACTCTTATGGAAGAACTAGCTCTCATCATAAAGACTCGATGCTGGAAATGAGTGTGTGTGTGCGTGCGTGTGCGTGCAAAGTGTGTAGGTGTGTAAGTCTAGTTCCTGATCAGAGAGTTAGAGATCAACATTCCAGTCCCCTCGCAGGCTCTAGGTTGTCTGTGAAATCACTGTGAAGAACCAAAGGTGGTTTTCACTGGGTAGACAGAAAATCGTCCTGTTCGCCTCAAGGACACTATCAAGCTGTGATCAGAAATTTGCCTTCTAATATAATAATGGTGATTATTAGATATGGGAAGGATGGGGGTACAGAAGAGTGACCCAAAACAAAAAGCACTTTATGTCAGTGGCAACCTTGCATTAATGAAATGAAGAGACATTCATACTATAACAGGTGACGATGGAGAGTCTGTTTGTCATGCCAAATTAGAGAAAAAAGAATGCCTGAGACTGGGAAGCGGAAAAGCACATTTCCATCTTCGTGTCTGGAGAAACTTGACAGGACTGAAGTATGTATTGTCATCACAAAGGAGAACTGTTTAAGTAGAAGCAGTGCCTTCCCCTTTGAAGAGGTTATATCTCCTAATAGCGTAGGTCTGGACAGCCAAGTTTCTGGGTCCTTCAGCCTTGGGAGATCTTTGCTGATGGAATACAGTTTGCCAAGCTCCATGCTAGCAGATTGTGGGGCTGGGGAGCCGAGAGGATCATCCCAGTGACTGGCAGCAGTTATTTAGGGAGAAGATAGTAAATCTTCAACTAAGTATTATTAGATCTGACACATGTGGATGAAAAAGCAATGTAATGGCCAGACTTCTAAGGTCGAAAGCCAAGAGTTTAGGATTGCCCACTGGAGTGTGGCATATTCTGTTCTTGGGACACATCCAGCTATGATTGTAAAAGGACAGAAATTCAGTTGAGCTGCTGGAACAGGGAGTAAAGAGGGGCAGGGCTTTAGTTAATCAGCTTAACAGACACCCAGTGAGAGAACAAGGGAAGAGAAAGGGGGGAAAACCCAGTGTTGGGGAAGTTAGGAAAAGGGATAATAGGCAGTATGTAGATACTTGTGTAGGTAAGAAGTCTGCATCAAATAGGTATGGCAAAAAAAGTAACTGGGATCCAGATATGGAGCTGGGATTTAGGACCTCCAAACTGAGAGAGGATAATCAGATAACAATTATCAGCCAGAGAGAAACATTTCTTACATACCAGGCATTTTATGTCCTTGAAATGTGTTTAATTCTCCCAGTTACCCTGAGAACAAGGGATCAATATTATCCCTATTTTAAAGATGAAGAATCGAAGCTTAACTAGTTTGGGGTATTTATTCAGGGTCACAGGATAATAAATGTTGGGGAAAAAACACGAGAAATGTATGTCATTTTATTGCTAAAGTTTTAAGCCTTAGTAATAAAAGGAACTGTTGGACATGGAATCAGAGTAATGGTGGCTATTTGGACCTGAACTCTGGAAAAAATAGAACGCTCAGGCACTAGGACTGGAGCACAGGTTCAGAGCAGAACTCACTACAAGAAATGCTCACCAAGTGCCCTGAGATGAGTTTTAGAGCCACTCACTTAGGAGTTCTAGGAATGACCCATCCCACGACCTGGAGCAGAGGGGCCTGCGTGTGGAATCAAATGCCCTCAGCTCTAGGGATTGGAGAAACTCACAAGCAGGGAAATTTAGGCAACTGATTATACTAAATAGTTATCAATGTCAAGCTCAGAGGGCTAGCAAAAGTGGGCAAGGGGAAAGGGAGGGAGGAAGGTGAATGGTGTTAAAAATATCTCTTTCCCAGAAAATCAAGGCAAAGATTCAACAAAAATAGTTTTCTAGCCACAGAGAATTCCCAGTGGAAGTAGTGAATGCTGGTTTATTGGGAGATATTTCACATCTGAAATGTAATGTTTGATTCCTGGTACTTCTTTTGTTTAATAGAGGTCACTATAGTGTTGAAGAAGTAGAACAGAACCCTCCTTCAAAAGTGACAATGGTAGAAGAAGCCACTGGGACACAGCCACTTTAAAGCAGATAATTTGATGTGGCCATTTATAGAGATCAAAATGCAAAATGACTGATTTGTCTTTACTAAACTATGCACACACAAAAGAATGTCCCTAGCCCTAACTTTCATCTTGACCCTCATTACCCCTCATGTCAGCCCATCCCAACATAACTTCTCTGACCTCAACTGCGTGACTGACCTGCAGAGATTGGACTCACCAGACGGGCAAAGCCCGGGGTGGAATGTGGATGTGTGAAATCAGGAAAAAGAAAAAACAGAGAAGAAACTATTAAAGATGATATAGACCTGCTTCTACAAAGCTATTATTGAACACCAACTACGCTCCCTGTACTGTAATCTAGATACGCTGAGATAGTCAAAACATGGCCCTGGCTCCAGTTGGTTCACACCCTTGAATGCAGTAACAAATACTCTGTATTCGTGTAGGAGAGACAGGGGCCCTGCTCTATGATGCTACAAAGAATGGGGCTAGAATCTGCTTATGAATTTTATAGGGATGTAGATTTAATGTCTGTATCATGAAGAATGTTTTCGTTGTTAGTACCTTACGACAGAAACAATCTACTGAGTATTAACTCTGAATTTGGATCAACTTGAAGAATTTCTGGAAGAGTTTCCTGAGTTTGCTAGATGGCTGAACTAGAAAATGCTGAAGTTCTCTTTTAACATTAATATTTAAAGGTTTTATTTTATGCCATTTTCTTATTAACTGGTAAACAGCACTCCAATTTTATGAGATAAACAGTGATGAAAGTCTTTCCAAGAAGACTGGAAATCAACAGTGTCAGACTTCACCTTCTCAATAAAGTCAAAAGACTTGAGTCTTCTAATTTTTTTAAAAAAATAATTGTGAGCCATATTTGTCACGCCAACAGGACAGATCATCCTGACCCATGTTTTGGTACTATCTGTGCCTTTGCTCATTGCACTGACTTCTTAATTTTATCTGACCTGTTTTCATTTTCATTTTGTAATTCTGCATATGGCTCAAAGAAAACAAAACACTCAGACTGGATCAAGGATTTTCTGAGCAACAATTTTAAAAAAAAACAACTCAGCAGAATGACTACAAGGGAAGTTTCTAAGGATAGATGTTTCTGTTTCTTACTCCTGTGTTTCAGGGTGCCCCTGAATCTCACTGCGATGTTGGGTGTGTTGCATCTTGAAGGTGACCCAAGCTCAGGTTTTGATGATATGGCTGCTCTTAGGGTCTTATCAGGTTCTTATCGTGACTTGTGATTACGGATGTATTATTAAGTGATGCAAACAAAACAGTGCCTTTACTTTCATCAGTTAGATTAGATTTTTGAGTCAGTCTAGTTTGAATCTCATCTCCAACATTTACCTATGCAAACTCAGAGCAGTTATTTTACCTCTGTGTTCTCTGTCTTTTTAAAAGGGGCAATTATATAAGAATTAAATCAGATAGCATTGTAAAATACTAGGTATCTCATAAATGTCAGTAGTTTTTGCCTGAAGCTTAAGCTGTCAAGCAAAATAGGAACTTCTACTTTGGCTGGTTTGAGGCAGCTACTGTGACAATGGTAGAAGAAACCATTAGGAAAAAACCACTTTAAAGCAGGTATTCTGATGTGGCCTCTTAATAAAGATCAAAATGAACATTGTTTGTCTCTATTAAACTATGCACACACAAAAGAATGTCTCTGGCCATAACTTTCTTCTCGACCCCCATGACTCCTCATGCCAGCCCATCCCAACATACCTTCCCTCACCTCATCCGCATGGCTGACCTGCAGAGATTGGGCTCACCAGACAGGCAAGGTCCGGGGTGGAATGTGGATGTCTGAAAGCTGAAGATTAAATATTGCAGGTCAGAAAACCATGGCAGAAGCAGGTCAGGGCTGGTATGAATTGTTAGGGGCACTTTTGAGATTACAACTGTATCCCACCTTCCTCACTGCAAAATTGCAATTGGCTTGTATTTTCTTAACTTGAGAGCAAAACATGTATTCTTTGGAGTTGCACCACTTGGTATATTACTGGGAGCTTAGGTCTTAACCCCCTATCACTCTCTATATCAGTTTCTCTCCTCTCTAAAATGGAGCTAACAATAATTGTCTCCATTTACTTTGTGCTCCTTGTGTGCCAGGTACCATATCAAATGAAATTACATAATATCTAAGATATAGATGCTAGTAAAGGCTTTTGAAAAGCAGGCAGAGAGAAGTTTAGTAATTTGGGGGAAGGTCACACTGCCAATGCATAGACAATTTGGTCTCTACCTTGCACATTGTAGACTTTCAGAACTTCCAATTTTTAAAAAAAAATAATTGTGAGCCATATTTGTCATGCCGACAGGACAGATGATCCTGACCCATGTTTTGGGTCTGTGCCTTTACTCACTGCATTGACTTCTTAATTTTAGCTGACCTGTTTTCATTTTAACTTTATAATTCTGCATATGGCTCAATGATAACAAAGCACTCAGACTGATTCAAGGATTTTCTGAGCAACAATTAAAAGAAAAACCCCACTCCATCTGAATTCTCAGGATTACTTCAAGATTCATGGGGAATTTTTTAAAAGGCAGGGGAGGAATTTTAAACAGAAAAGCTTAACATGTTTCATAAATAAGTCATTTACGGCTAAACCCATGGCCATGTGTCTATACTGTCTTAGAATTTTCACATAGATAAGTTGCCTTCCTTCAACTTGTGCCACTTCTTCTAGTGAAACGGAAACCTGAAGGCATGGAAAATAGTAGGTGTTGTTTACTCCATAGCAACAGTCCAGATTACGAATTGAAAGAAAGCAATGAGTAGAAGAAAAACATTAAAAGTTCAAAAGCCACGTGCTTTTATACTTAGTCAGATTTCAATGCTTGAAGGGCTTATTATTTATTGAAGTTACCTTTTAACAGTTGTTTTTCTAAAGAGTCTTTACGGCATTTCTGTCTATATTTTTAGTTGTGAAGAGGTAATTAATCCCAAATTGATGACAATGTATTTTATTACACAGTTTCAAATTCCCGATGCTACTTTGCTGTCACTTTGCAACAGTGGAAGAGTGACAAAGACAGAACAAAAAAGACAGCTTTATGAATGACTGTTTTCCACAGGAAATGAAAGATTCACCTCTTCCACGTTGCTCCACGTCAGTAAGTTATGTCAGCTGGCTAAGTCATCATCCTTTTAGTCTCTCTCTGTCTCTGAATGTTACTTCCCTTAATGGATCTGCAAATGGCACTGACATTTTTAATCTGTTTGGCTCAGCGTTCCCCAGAGATTATACGAGAGAAAGAAAACCTGTTCCCAGGCATAGACCATGCCTCCATAAAGCATGACTACTGAGCCAAAAAAAGCATCATAAAGGTGCTTATTAACAGGGATACATACAAAAAGGATGAGCTGAAGAGAACAGATAAGCAATTAGTCCAGGCTTGGAACACTTTTAATCCATGACATGATCCTACCTTAGTGAAAGATGATGAAGTGCAGATCTGAACCCCATGTCCTTTTCATCTTGTAAGAGCATCGTAGCTGAGCATCTCACGGGCCCTTTTCTCTTGGCCCTGTTAGTACCCTTCTGAAGCTGTCAGCACCTACCGCCATGGAGATGAGAAACCCCACAGGAGAATCTCTCTCTTCTTTGCCTTTCCGGATACATTCACCACAGACAAAGGCCACTGAGTTCTCAGCCTCGCTCTAGTGAATCGACACTTTCTTTAACTGGTTCCCATGCCTACGCATAGTAGATAGTCTTGCCAATGGTGGCGGACAGAAAACAAGAATCAAGAATAGCCTTCTTCCATGCCCATTTACATCTTTGTTTTCTGATCAAACTTCTGGAAGCTTATATAATAATAAAAATCTTTTCATATCATAAAAGTGGCCACACATTACCCCTAAATTTCTTACTGTCCTGGAAGGCTGGATTTTCTCTTACTGACACCTCCAGGTCCTGTACAACCTGTTCCAAGTGTGTTCTTCTTAAGTGTAGGTGCTCTGTGATTGTGACGGCACAGATTTTTGCATGCAAATGTACACTTTGTCTGACTGTGTAACCCTATACCTATGGCAAACAGCATCTTGCCCCACATCATTTCATCTGGGTTTCAAGGAAGCATGTGCCCCCAGAAAGACTATCAACAAGCTCAGTAGTGACTCCAAGGACAAAGTGTAGATGTTCTTTCAACATGCTGGTCTTGTTTTGCAGTTTGTTTGTTTGCTTCCTCTAAATTTCAGAGGAGGAGGAGGTTTCCTGTTAAGAAGCATTACTGGCCAGGCGCAGTGGCTCATGCCTGTAATCCCAGCACTTTGGGAGGCTGAGGCGGGAGGATGGTTTCCGCTCAGGAGTTTAAGACCAACCTGGGCAATATAGTGAAACCTCATCTCTACTAAAAATAAAAAATAAATTAGCCGGGCATAGTAGCATGTGCTTGTAGTCTCAGCTATCTGGGAGGCTGAGGTAGGAGGATTGCTCGAACCCAGGAGATCGAGGCTGCAAGTTTGCTAGGATGACGCCACTGAACTCCAGCCTTGGTGACAGAGTGAGATCCTGTCTCAATAAATAAATAAATAAATAAAATAAAATAAAATAAAATAAAAATGAACCATTACTCAAAAAATGGCACAGTAAATACTTGTGCTATTTACTCAGATGATGGAACTGGTAGAAAAGGAGTTTTGGAGTGAGGGAATCAATAATTGGTGTTTTATTGTGGAAAATTTGAAATGCTTTCTGACAACAAAATGAACATGTCAAGGAGACAATATATTAGTCTGGAGTTCAGGGGAGAATTTCAAAATGGAAATATAAGATTGGAAGTTATCAATGTACATAGAGTATTTGCAACCATGAACATGGATGGAACAATACAAGAGTCAGAATAGTTAGAAAGAAGGAGGATTCCAGTGACTAAGGCCTGGGACAGCCTAATTTAAGATTGAGAAAATGAGGAGGCTCTAACTAAGAAGACTGAGAAAAAGAATTGCTTGAAGTAGGAGGAAAAATTGTGACACATGATATGAAGTAAAGAAAGTATTACAAGCAAAAGGCAGTGTGGTCAGGCATGGTGCCTCACCCCTGTAATCCCAGCACTTTGGGAGACTGAGGCAGGAGGATTGCTTGAGCCCAGGAGTTCGCGACCAGCCTGGGCAACATAGTGAGATGCTGTCTTGACAAAAAATATATATATTTTAAGTATATATATTTATATGTGTATATATATAAATATATATCTATAAATATATAATATATAAATATATATAATATATATAAATATATAATATATAAATATATAATATGTATAAATATATAATATGTATAAATATATAATATATAATATATATAAATATATATAATATATATATAAGCTGGATGGTGGTGCACACATGTAGTCCCAGCTACTTGGGTAACTGAGGCGGGAGGATCATTTGAACCCAGGAGGTCAAGGCTGCAGTGAGCCCTGATCATGTCACTGCCCTCCAGCCAGAGCAGCAGAGCGAGACCCTGTCTCAAAAGAAACCAAAACCAACCAACCAAACAAAAAAGCAGAAAAGGAAAAAGAAAAAGGCAGTGATCATCGGTGTTAGATACTAACAATAAGTCAAGATAAAGACAAAAATTGACCATTGGATTTCGCAGTGTGATGTCACTAGTGACCTTGATGGAAAATGTCACAACAGAGTTTTGGAGATAAATGCCTGATTTGACTAGGGACAAGTAAAAACAGGGTGACAGGAAGTGTTGGAAGCATGTAGGAAGCCTACAGAGAGTTCCACTGTCAAATGGAGTAGGAAAATGTGGTGATGGATGGGAAGGGATGTGGAGGTCCAATTGGGGTTAATTTTTCAGGGAAATGGTTATTTGTTTCGTTTTAATTTTTCACATAAGATTTTGCCAACCGATTAATTTTTTTAATTAAGTAAATGTCCTGCAATTACTCTTGTGTGTCATTGCTATTAAAAATAGCTACTTTTACAGGTAGCAGTGGCTCACGCCTGTAATCCGAGCACTTTGGGAGGCTGAGGTGGGCAGATCATGAGGTCAGGACTTCGAGACCAGCCCAGCCAATATGGTGAAACCCCATCTCTACTAAAAATACAAAAATTAGGCAGGTGTGGTGGTGCACGCCTATAGTCCCAGCTACTCGGGAGGCTGAGGCAGAAGAATTGCTTGAACCCAGGAGGCAGAGGTTGCAGTGAGCCGAGATTGTGCCACTACACTCCAGCCTGGGCAACAGAGAGAGACTCCATCTCAAAACAAACAAACAAACAAACAAAAACCCAAAAAATAAAAAACAAAACAAAAGTACTTTTGGTGAACATGAAGAAGACGTCCTGATTGGTTTCGTAGCTTCATTGTAAAATCATGGGGAGAGAATGGAATACTATTTTGAATCAGCCACTGGGTCCTTTGTGCATGTGATGTTACTAACCACTGGTTTCAACTAATCAGGTGAAAATGAATAATTCAATCAACTCTTTTCCATCTTTTTCTCTCTTTTTTTTCGCACATCATGTAAAATACTTCACTTAATTTATTCTTAAATAAAACATTGCTTTTATAATCAGATAAAACAGCATAAACTATAGAAAATATAAATTCTGTGATAATGTTTCTTTAATGTTTACTTTTCAGTAAACATTAAAATGTCCTAAAATCCACAGTTTAATTGTAATCTAATTCTAAACTACTTATTCACTAAGAACATTGCTTGATGAACAGTGAATGCTTAATACTTAATTCTTTAAAAAAATGGATGAGTGGCTGATTAACATGGCACTAAGGAAATCTGCAAGTATTGGTAGCGGGAACCTGTAGTCCCAGCTACTCAGGAAACTGAGGCTGGAGAATTCTTTGAACCTGGGGGGCAGAGGTTGCAGTGAGCTGAGATGGTGCCACCGCACTCCAGCCTGGATGACAGAGCGAGACTCTGTCTCAAAAAAAAAAAAAAAAAAAAAAAAAAAGAAATCTGCAATTACAATCATTTATCTCAAAAATGATAATTAGCATTAAAACTATGATATAGGTCTGAGTCTTTTACAAATCAAAAGCAAAAATGAAACACCAGATGGTTAAATTGAGTCCACTTAACCTAGCAGATTGATATATTAATGATAGCTAGAGATAGATAGATAGAGTTTTTATATACATACAGTTTTTATATAGCTTTTTTAGTACTATTGAGAAAGTACCTAAATTGTTCTCAACGGAATCATTTTAAATGCACAGAATATTCTAGACCTGGATTTCTCAACCTCAATATTTAGGGCCAGAAAATTTCTTGTTGTGGGGAGATGACCTGTGGTTATGGCATTTAGTTTAACAGCATCCCTAAACTCTTCCCACTAGATGCCAGTATGACCCCAAACCCTAGTAGTGACATCCAAAAATGTGACCAGACATTGCCAGATGTCCCTTGGTAAGCAAAATCACCCCAGGTTGAAAATCATTCTCTAGACTCAATGAACCAAGTAGACAAGTTTTATTCTTAGTTAGTAGAATGTATAATAGACTATGGATTCACAAAATATATAAATAGCATTTCTTTCATAAAATACAGTAAAGGTGAATTATTTAAGGAGGGGGTAAATGTGTAAAATGTGAACAAAAGGAAGCAATGTTTGTACCACCGAATTTGTGCTGTGGCAAAGCTTGTGAAAATATAAACGTATAAGTAGAAAGCTGCACTTCAGGAAAAATGGGTAGGGATAAAGCACATTTTCATGGAGGAAGGAGTGCAAATATTGGTTTTTCAGTGAATCGTGTTAAAATTGGTTTAATTTCTTATCTTTAAAGTGAGAGGTAACACAGTGGTTAAGAACTGAGATAAAGTGTCAGTCTGTCAATTAGAATCCCAGGTCTCACTACTTTAACACTCTGTGCCTCAATCCCCTACTCTGTAAAAGGAAGATAATAAAAATATCTTAGCTCTTAGCAGAAGTAAATGAATTCATATTTGTAAAGCACTTAAAACGGTACCAGGCAAAAATAAATGTCATCTAAGTGTTTGTTAAGTCTGATTGGATGAATATAAAGAGAGATGTACATAGTTCGGTGAGTGAGAGTAATGTTTTCCGGGTGGTAAAAAAAAAAAAAAAAAAAAAACAAAAAAAAAAACAGAAAATAAAAAGTACCAGAGGAATTTACATGACTGAAGAAATGGGCAGAGAAGCATCAGGTAAGATGAAAGATCTGCAAATGAAAGGCATTGATCTTGGAGAAAAACTGTACCACGATTCTTCTGACAGTCAGTATAATAAACTAATTCAGTAATTTGAAATAGTGAAAACAGTTGTCTGACTTATATGTAATACCACATAGGCACTAGGAAATGAACACAATTTTTAATTTTTACGGATTTTTCTTATCCAGCTGAAATTTTTAAGTTGTTCTGTACAGCCTCAGCCCCTGCTGAAATCCTGCCTTCAGATAGACCCAAACAAACTTCACAGGTGCCATTTTTGCCGGCCTGAGGGCTTCCTGTTATTCTAACTGCCTGGTTACCATAGGATATAGAGGAAGTGTCTGAAGTTCTTACTGCTAAACGGACTTTCCTCCTGTAGATCTCTCACACGACTTACGATTCTAAAGTTATTTGAATCCCTCTGATGTAGTTTCCTTTCTTTGACCAAACTGCGCTGCAGTAGAATTGATGATCCTAATAGATTTCAAAATCTGAAATCATAAATAAATCAGTGATGGGTTGGCTAACATGTAGTCCTTCCTCTCAAATTAGTGATCATCATGTAATTTTAAAACTTAACAGTGAGGCTTAATAAGGATTTTGGTTTAGGTCACTTTTTTTGTGTGACTTTGAGTGAATTATCTTTTCTTCTCCTTGTATCTCTCCCAAACACACATAGCACCAGGCAAAGACCCTCTGAGGATTGCCAAAATGACTGAGTGAAGTAATGACATCAGAAGATTCAACCCACAGTATGAATCATGAGAAGGGCATTAACACCCAAGTATTTATTGCCCCAGTTCCTCCACAACACCCCTCAAGATGGCTGTCTGTCTCTACTTGAATGTTTTCATGGACTAAGACCTCATTCACTCTCAAAAGCATTCTATTCCTAGTTTATGATGACTCGACATTACCCATGAGGAAGTCCTTCCTTAAACGCAGATAAAAATGTGTCTCCTTAGAGCTTTCACAAGATCTTCCTGTCCTCATGCTGTCCCCTGAAGCTCTGCAAAGCAAGTCTTGTACTATTCCAGGAGCCTGTTCCTCACATAAACAAACATTTTGTAGTTGCTTCTTTACCTTCTAACCCAGTCTTCATTTCTTGCAGTGAAAAATCTCTAATTCTGTTATTTTCCTTAATATCTGTAGTGATTATTGAATCTGTCACTTTTGACAGAGAAAAGGGTAGGGGCAAATGTGAAAATCATGGATCAGAAGTACATCTGGCATCAATCAATACTGCTGTGATATATGGTCAACTTATTCATAAGAAGTGGAGTGCTGGTGCATTTTAACTGCCTCTCTGGAGGAAATCAAAGGACTGATTCGTAGAGTTTCCCATTTCTGTGGTGTAAATACTCCACGCATGGCTGCTGTCAAGTCACTGATAATGAGGCTTCAGAATGTGGATTTGATAAGAGGTGTAAACAGTTAGCTCTTGTGAGCTAGTAGGAGCTGGCTCAGGCACTTAGAATTTGCTCAACACCTGGTTAATCTTTGAATGTCTTTAAAAAATGTTATATATTTTAATCCATAATTATTGAGGTGCTGTTTGACCAGCCCCATATCAGGCCAGATTCTGTTCAAAATTCTACTTCAAAGCTTCCATTCCACTCAAAATTCAACTTCAAAGCTACTATGAGTGGAGGAAATACATAAAGTCATAGAAAAAGCCTCTAGTTTCTAATATTTGAGTCAGAAAAAGATTAATCTTTGATGACAGTGCTAGAAATGAAATTGGGCAAAGTTCACATATCAGTGTACATTATTATTAAATATGTACATTTATATGTATACACACACATATAAATGCAATTATCATATATCACTAGGCCATAAAGGTTTTTTTTTTTTAAAATCAAAGGGAAAAGAAAGATTTAAACTGCTGTCTTGTTAAGAGGCATACTGCAAAAATGATTTGTCTTAACATTTTAAATAATTTTCCTAAACTCAGTAAGCATTTAAGTCCTTATGATAAATTAAGAAAATTTTATGAATATTCAAGTTAGAACTGTACTCATAAATAAAATTATTTTTATGTTTAGCCTTTTCCACTCTTGATTGACTCCTAAATTCTTCAAAGCATGAATATGTTTGCTTTTGTTCTCCAGTGAATCCATTCTGCAGTAGTTACTTGTTGAGTCACATTTCCCCAAGGGTACAATTTACACCCTTATTCTATTCATACTGAACCAAACTCGTTGAGACAAACTGTGTTAGCACTGAATGAGAGTTAGCAGGAAATTTTTTTTAAATTATTACTTGGTTGGGTCATGGGATCTAAAATGGGAAGAAGCATGAGATAGAGCTGGAGTGGTCAGCAGCATCTGGCAAATCATGTTAAAGTATTTGGATTATTCTAGGAAAGCATTAAAGAGCTTTGATCAGGAGACTAACACAATCTGATTAGCATCAAGATAAAACATTGAAGATTTGTATTTAAGATTCTGGCTGCAGTGGTGAGAACAGATTGGCCAGATAAGTGATGGGGAGGTCATGATGGAGGATATTTCACGACCTAGGGAACAGATTCAAGAGGGACTTGGGAGTCACAATCAACAATAATTAGAAATCCATAATGGAGAAAAGTGAAGAAAATGGAGGTGAAGGAGCAGAGTAGAAGGATGGGAAAAAGTCAAGGTTCTTTCCAAGGAAAGAATGGACACAGATGCAATCAGGTCTATGGATGGTAGGCAAGAAGTTTGTGATTTTATTTTCCCTGTTAAATAGGGGTAGTGGGTAAAGGAGACAGGAGTAGATATTTGAAGACAATGGAAAATATTTGAAATAGTCACTGTAGAAAAGTTGAAAACTATGCTATATGGGGCTGCGATGAGGGCCTGTTCTTAGTCACATTTCCTCGAGAATCTAATAGAATATGTATGTTTTTAAAAAGCATTCCTGGTGCTCCTGATAGAGCTCCTATTTCTCCATCCTCCTGCTCCTGACCTGCTCCTCTGATTTCTACTGAAACCCACCAAACAATATAAACACTTTTTAATTTAAAAATTTTAATAAGGTAACTCATTCCATTCTTGGTTCCTAGTTAGACCCCTAGATGGCCTTTCTATCAAAAACAGTGACATTCTCACAAAATGCTTGCTCCAAAAATGTTTGCTAGAGACTTCCCAGGACAAATCCTGACATCAGCGGGGAGACAGGAGCGCATGGGTCGTGCCATTGACGTGTCCTTTGTGTGGATCCCCGTAATGTAGTCAACGAACAAACCTCCCAGTGAGGTCATGTCTCGTTTGGGGTTGAATGGCTAATTCTGTATCTGTGATCACATTAACAAAAATGCACATAAAATGCCCAGGAATTTTTCCTTTGTGTGATTCTGAAATTAAACTTACACAATGTCATGTCTGCAAAATGAGCATTTCACCATGGAGATTTCTTTGACTGTAATAGGGTTCAAAAGAGAATAGAGAAAATTTAATATGTTAGGACATGTTACCTCTTCAGTTGGCTGTGTCATGTACCTTTCTGCGCTTCTGAAGTATCACATTTTAAATGTAGGTTGGTCTACATTCTAAAAAATAAAGTTTATATCCAAAAACCCTGACCAAGTTACTAGCTGTAACTTGCTCTACTGGTAGAAACTGTTGAGAACACTGAGGCAAAAAGTCTAATATCCATTCATGCTCGTTCTGAGATGCTTGATTCCCAATAAAGGAGAAGGTTGCTATCACCTAATTATGAAGACAGTGCCTTCATTATTCACCCCACTTAAGGTACATATTGTCACATCAATAGTACAAAAGATTGTTAATTTAGAAATATAAGCACCTATTATGATGTAATAATAATAATAATCATAGTTAATATTTATTGAATAAGCATTACATACTGGAACTTTGGTAATTGTCTTACAGAAATTATGCTTTAATCCTTAAACAACCTTAGAAGGTAGGTACTAATGTCACCATAACAATTTTTAAATAAACGAATTAAAACTTAAATAAGTTCATAATACTTTTCCAAGCTTACAAGATGAATAAAAGGTATTGGCAGAATTTCAATGGAAACAATCTAATATCAGAGACCACACATTTCTCAGTGAATAAGGGCAAAAGGGACCTAAGAAAATAGAGCCAATTTGAACTATCCACAGCTAAATGTCATATGACCTCTAAGTAGTTCCACAAAGAAAACCACCACCTCAATCAGACTGTATGAGGACACTCACAAACAGTGAGGCTTTTGCTGAAATGAACTGGAAAGAGGATTAGGTAATGTAAAATGCCAAATTATCACAGATTTGAGCTAGATCAAAGGGATCTTGACCTAAGTTTGAACCAGCTTCAACACCTTTTTTGGTACCACATTTGATATCCAGTGGCCCTAAATGATTTCCTAAATCTGTACAGGGCTAATCTTGCCATTTAAAAGATTCTGTATAGAGATCCTAATAAAGATTGTGGAAATCAACAACGACCATCTGGACCAAAACAAGCAGAGGTTATTTATCCGGAGCTTGCAAGGAAGTCGGGTACTATCACTTTCGTTGGCCAGAGACTCACAGGCAAGCAGAGGAGTGGACAATCTTTATAGTAGAAAAAAAGGGAAAAGCTTCAAGTTTGCCCTGATCAAAAGTTGTTGGCCTGGGGAAGCTGGAGGTAGGCTATGTGGAAGCCGGACATCCTCTATGAATGGTTTGGGGAGCACATTTCCTTTCTCTGGTTGGTTCTAGGTTAGAAGTGAAGGCAAACATAAGGAAAGCTGGGAGTCATTGACCAAGTTCTGACCATTTTAGGCCAATGGCTACAAAGATTATGATTGGGCTTCCTGGGCTGGTTCCTGCAGAGACTATGGTCAGAGTTGTTTTGTCTTATATGGTCTGGCCAGTATGTATTTGTATATTCAGCCTCTCAAGATACAAAAACATAGTATGGTGGTAAATGCTATGTGGGACAGCAGCTTTGCACAAATACCTTTCTTAAGCCTGTAGCTCACACCAATACTTACAAATTGAGCGATTTGTGAATTAAACAAACAAAAGTAAATTACTCAGAGGCTCACATAAGTTGAATCAATAAAATATTAATTGCTCTTTTTTTAGGTAAGCTTGGTTTTCTTAGAAGTCTGTTAGCAACATATTAAAGGTTGGTTGATTTAATTATAATTGAATCTGTCTGATCTTAATAAAACCCACTGTGACAAATGCTCAGTGATGACTGGTGATGGTTTTCTGTGGACAAATTATACGGCCTTGCAATACAGGATTTGGAGAGCAAGAGTTCCTGCCATTTCTGAAGACTGGTTAACTCTAGCCAGTAAGATGCGTTGTGTTCTTAGAAACATGGTTTGCCCACAGTGTATTTACTTTCAAGTGTAATTCTATGTAGTGCCCTAAATTGTTTTAAACCTGCGGGGGATAATGGTATAATAAATTTCAGCCCTATCCAATCTACCACCTCGAATTTGTTTAATCACAAAAAAAATTAAGAAACTATATTTTATCATTCCCCCCACCTTTCACCTCATTAATAAATAAGTGTAATGGATGGTTATGATAATTTAAATACCTCACCTGCCCATCCTTTCATTCTAGATGATATCTGTAGATAAAATACATACTTTTACTAATTGTTAGCAGTTCAAGTTTTTTCAACTTTTACAATTTCTCAAATTTCTAATTGCAACACTAACTACTGTTTTCATCATGTAGATGTTTTCTCTTATAGAAAGATTCAATTGATATTCCCACCTTTCCAACTTCCCTTACCCTCCAAAGCTTGAAACTATTGCTATTCCTGCCATGAAAATAAAGACCTAAAGACAGTCTTGGCCAAAATAGTTGAGACAGTTATTCCATGGAGACAATTCTTGAAGGTTACTTTTATTTTCACTTTGAGTTTTTCCAAAGCCTTAAGTAAATGCAAATGTCACAATTGTTATTTCTCTTTAGGCTATGAATTCTGGAAAATATAAAGGAAGCTTCAGAACACAGGGCTGTCTGAGGCGCAAGAGACATTATGGAAGAAAACCTGAGTCAGGAGACGTTGCGTCAATACCAAGTCCCAATTTAAACCAAGTTTATAGGATAAATATTTTTTACAATGCTTCATGTCTTTCACCTTTCCCTAATCCATGGTAAATTCTTCCCCTTATTTGCTCTTTTTATTTGTTTTTTTCCTTACTCCTTGTGAAACACGTTCTATTTTGTTTGTTATCTGTACTAAGATCGCCTGCTTGCTGACACCTAACCATATTCCAATAGTTATGGCAAATTACAGAACAATCGGTCATGCCTCTTGAAAAGAATGGAAGATTTAAATAATAAGTAGAAAAATAAGTGCTTCCATGTGGCATTATTTTAACTCCCCATAATGGCCATAAAAAACTAAAAGCACAGTAAAAGAAAGAATTATTAGTAAGAAAATGAAAACAAAGTCATCCTTCCTTTCACTAGGTTTCTCTACTCTTTTCTAAGGAAAGCATGGAATCTCCTAGAGTCTCTCATTTTCTGGTCATCACTATCTATCATGGGTTAGATTGTGTCCCACAAAAAGAAATTTTGAAGTTCTAACTCCTAGTACCTGCAAATGAGACCTGATTTGGAAATAGGGTCTTTGCAGATGTAATCAAGTTAGGATAAAGTCATTAGACTGGGTCCCAATCCAATATGACTGGTGTCCTTACGGGAGATCTGGACACAGACACACACACAGAGAAGTTCATGTGAAGATGAAGGCAGACTTTGGAATTGCACTGCTACAGGGAAGGAATGCCTGGCGCTAGCGGAAGCTAAAAGTGGAAAGGGGACATTCTCCCTTAGAGGCTTCAGAGGGAGCCAGGCCCTCCCAACACTACACCTTGGCTCAGACTTCTAGCCTCTTGAACTGTGAGAAAATACATTTCTGTTGTTTTATGCCACCCAGTTTACAATACTTTGTTGTAGCAGCCTTAGACAAATAATACTGTAGAGAATCCACACTTGCATCCAAAAGGTTATTTCACCTCTTTTAGATTTTCTTCCACTTCTTCCTTTCTGAGGAATCTTTTACTAACGTTCGACCTTTGCAAATTGATGGATGTGTCGGTTAATTTTATGTGTCAGCTTGGCTGGTAAAGGGTTGGCCAGATAGCTGGTAAAACATTACTTCTGGGTGTGTCTTGAGGATGTCTGGCATTTGAGATTAGCTTTGAGTCAGCAGACTGAGTAAAAGAAGAATGCCCTCGCTAATGTGAGGAGCATCATGCAATCTGTTGAGGGTCTGGATGGAACAAAATGGTGGAGAAAGGACAAACTTTTTTCTTTTTCTGGAGATGGGGCATCCATCTTCTGCCCTCAGCCATCAGAGCTTCAGGTTTTTGGACCTTTGGACTTCACATAAAATTTATACCACTGGCTCCCATAATTCTCAGACCTTCTTAATCAGACTGAATTTCAGCACGGTTTTTCTAGTTCTCCAGTTACAGATGGCATATTATGGGACTTCTTAGCCTACATAATTGAATAAGTCAATTTCCATTTTGAATCTCCTCTTATCTATCTATCTATCCATCCATCGATCCATTGATCTATCCATCTATCTATCTATCATCTGTCTATCATCTATCTATCTATTGGTTTTGTTTCTCTAGAGAACCTTGACTAATACAATGGACTAGTACATATTTCAATTATTTCAAACTGTAAAACCAACTGCCTCTTACATAACTCATGCTCTGAGTTTGTTTTTCAGAAATGTCATTCTTAGGTTGTAAAATATCCCATGGTCAGGAAGTGATAAAAATCTTAAAATGTTGTTCTTTGACTTCACATGGTATCTACAGATCACTGCATGCATATTTTCTTGGAGGAAGGTAAACTTGCATATATGGTTTATTCCATAATTGTAAATATACAGGCTAAAAGTAGAAAACACTTACATAAAAGATGTGATTTGAGTCATTTTGATCCTATATGGAAACTAAGACTCATAAAACAATAAAAACAAAATGAAAAGCAAAATTAGGAACTTGGTATGGTTTATCCCAATGTGCTTTTAGGTAGATGTTTTAGGATTCTGTTATTTATAATGCAAAACAAATTTTAGACTTTTGGTGTTGTGTAGCATTCATTTTTCTGTCTTATGAATGAGGCTTAGCTTATACAATGCAAATAACCACAACCCCCTTCCAACCCAATAAATTACAGCTCTCACCCAAGCTGTCACAGGACATGGAATGTTAACATTCACTTACATAGATTGATGAACTCCACACTCCTCAATTAAATGTAAATATTGCCCTGGAAATAAGGGAGAGGTGACGCTTGATAAAGTAGATCAGGATGATTTAAGGGTATGTGCTCAATTCAAGCAAAACAGCCCCTGAGTGTCTAATGAAGCCTTACCTAGGTAATAGCAAGAAACTAAAGGCTTATCTGGGACAATAGCAGAAAACTATATTCTGCAACCAGTAGAATAGATGCAATAGAAACATCAGAGGAGGGATATGTGTGTGTGTGTGTGTACTAGGACAAAGTGGGGTGCTGAGTGGAGGGAGCACTCTAAACAAATACTGCATGTTTACTTGTTTGCAGCAAATCCTATCAAGGAGAAAATCCCATTATTTATCATTCCTAAGCCTAAATGTTGATGCTTTGACCCTTGTAAATGCGTACTATTCCATAGGCCTCTCCTGCACTGTGTTGGAGGAGGGTAGCTGGTTGCTTAAAATTTATGATGTATAAGACATGATTCTAGTCCACAGGAAGTTAGTAAGCTATTTAGAAGGCAAGATATAACAAACAGGAAATTATCTTATCACTTAAATTGTGTTTTGACTTCAATTTTATTTTAGTTAATGGTCAAATGAGTGGGAAATGGTCACAGATGATGGTCAAATGAGTAGGAGAGGAAGTAGACAGCATGAATGAGTTCTGAGAAGGACCTACTCATGATTGGTGTAATTCTTCTGGAAAGGTGTCATGTAAAGGGTAAACTGGGCTATCACTTTGAAAGACACGTTTAGATGGACAAAAGTCAAGTAGGGGAGAACTTATATTCTCCAGATGGGAGAAAGAAACAAGGCATTTTTGTAAAGTGGGAAGGCTGGAATCATATTAGAGAAGTGGAGACAGAGAAGGCCAAAATATCAACCTGGGTCAAAACTGGGAAAACATTCACCAGTTAGGCTAAAGATTTTGAATCTTTGTTTCGTAGCCACACATGTCCTAAATAATACTTCTGAGCAATATTTTTGTTACATTTCTGGCAATTGAGCTAGACAAAATGGTTGACACTTTCATTTTTCAGGTGATCTAAGTGGTTTAGCAGTATTGTGCACTATTTCATATATCCCTGCTAACCCGGGTAGATGAATAAAAAACTACTGAAGAGAAACTGTAGAGCCTAATCATTCAAAATGATACTCTTGGGTTTTTAAATGTCTATCATATGAACTTACTAAATGCACCCAATGAATTGGCAACACATTCAGTAAGTAGGACTCTGTGCCAGAATGAGGTTCATAATTCAGGCTAGAAAAGAAAAGTACCTGGGAAAATAATGTCCAAGTGTTTCCATTGACCTCAATTACCCAAATAATGTGTGCAATGTTATCCAGCCAAAATGTAACAAAGGTGATCTGTTTTCTACTAGCTAAAGGTTTGTGGGATGACAGTGTTTGTAGGTCAGCTTTTCTCCTTATCTTAGAGTTTTCAAGCCTGCAGAATTTTCTTTAAAGGGAAAAACAAAAAACCCAGAACAATTACCCCCATTCAATTACAAAATCACCACCATCAGCCCTTCCATCCCTGTCCCTTAGGACAGAAGCAGAAACAGCAGGTTCTGCCTAGATCCCAGTTGCCCTATTTTACCAGCACAAATACTTTGGCAGGAAGGTAAGTAAGTGATTAAATCTGGGGTGGAGGCTAAAAAAATTAATGCTTGGGCAAATGATTTAACAGTGTCCTTGAGGTGCAGTGAAACAGCTGAGGCTGGATGGAAGTGGACTACACTAGTTTCCCCATCAAGATCCCCTCTTTTAAAGCAGCAGTGCATAATTTAAGCTTGGACCCACAGTGGTGGAAGCAGTTACTGCCAGGGTTACAAAGTGTTAGCAGGATCTGCCTTTATCTTGAGTGTGATATAATTAGAGATTCTAAACAGAGTTAGTCAGAGCTGTGTGTTCTCTGTAAATACTGGAGTAACTAACTTTTAATCTTTTTATGTACATATAAATTTGATAAACAGAGATGTGGTAACCTTTTGAAAAAATGTCCCATGCGGTTGTAAGTCTAGTTTATAGCTAAATATTTTCCCTCCTTCCTAGCAAGTTAAGATTATTTAATAGAGTGCCCTTGGGTTATAGACTACAGCAACTATGGAAACCCTGTAGTTTTATGCTTCAGTAACTGCAGGCATTATGTTTTTTTTCACTGCCTCCCTCAAGTCACAAATTCCACCTTTGGGAACTATTAAAACATACAAACAAACAAACAAACAAACATTTTAAATGGCTTTGGGTGATGTTTTTCAACTTCAGGAATCTGGAAATGCTGAGAGTTAAATAAAAGTAAACATACTGCCTCTCTCTTTTCTAGTAATTAAAACTCATAGGCAAATTTTGCAAGACTCTTAATAATTTAAAAATAAAAACTTACAGGGCCAACCGAAGTGGCTTAGACCCCAAAATTCCTGCTTTAGAACAGTCCCCAGAAAAAGAGTGAAATAATTGAGGATAGCGTGGCCCCAAGCATATGGCATGGTACCTGGCACAGAGTTGATACATAACAACAACTGTATGAATTGAAACCATTTATAGGTTCAGGAAGAGGACATACAGAGATAAGAAGAAGAAATTGGCTTGACTTGCCTGTTCGTACCCCTGTGTTCCATATAGCAACGTAGGACCAAAGTAGCTGGTTACAACATGAGAAAAGCAAAAGAAAGAAAATTTTCATATGTTCTGGTGGAAATGAGACTAAAAACCTTTTCTCATTAAGTTTTAAAATCGACTTTAACTTTTTAAAAGTCAATTTTAAATTCAAATCAATTTTAAATTGAATTAACTTTTTAAACTGAGGACTTTTATATTACCAAGCCATATTAGACCTATGTATTTTAAGTCAGTTAAGTCATAGGACTAAAATTGGCCACTGGGTGAAACTATTGTGGTACAATGGTCAGAATCACATAAATAAACGGGTCATGCCACCTCAATTTTTTTCCTAAGGTTCCTCGTTAGAAAAAAAAAAAAATCACTTGACTTGACTTTGATTTCTTTTCGATGGCAGTCACTAACCATTTTGAACATAGCCAAAGCGTACCATAAATTACCCAAAAGAGGTAACTTTTCTTTCCATAGAGGACAAAATTTAATGAATAATTTGGAATTAACCCTGGTGACAAGCTTTAATCCCCTGGGAATGTTACCATTTCTAAAGTGCCTGTTATGAGTTCGTTGTTTCAATTTCATTGCCCCAATATCCCTAAGACAGGGGTCCTCAACCCCCAGGGCAGGGACCAGTACCAGTCCATGGCCTGTTAGGAACCGGGTCGCACAGCAGGATGTGAACAGCACAGCCGGCAAGCGAGCATTACCGCCTGAGCTCCTCCTCCTGTCAGATCAGAGGCAGCATTAGATTCTCATAGAAGCACGAACCCTATTGTGAACTGCACATCGGAGGGATCTAGGTTGTGCGCTCCGTATGAGAATCTAACCAATGCCTGATGATCTGAGATGGAACAGTTTCATCCCCCCTCTCTCCTCCATCCATGAAAAAATTGTCTTCTACAAAACCAGTCCCTGGTGCCAAAAGGGTTGGAAACCATTGCCCAAAGAGCTCTTTATCACAGCTATCATTGATCCAACTTGAAAAGAAAATAAAAATTTTGTAGTGGTAAGGTGCCTTGGCCTAGACCACTGGTTTTCCAACTTTTTTCTTTTTCTTTTACTTTTTTCTTTCTTTCTTTCTTTCTTTTTTTTTTTTTTTTTTTTGAGACAGAGTCTTGCTCTATCGCCTAGGCTGGAGTGCAGTGGCATGGTGTGATCTCAGCTTCACTGCAACCTCTGCCTCCGGGGTTCAAGCGATTCACCTGTTTTAGTGTTTGACATTTCCTTTTACATAATCCCAGCTGTTAAACTAAAGATCAGATCATACATTGTCATATTTTCGTTATTCTTCTTTTGTTCATTGTTGGTACTTTTCTGATTTAATTCCTCATGAAAATAACAAATAACATTTGTGGTAGCACTTTGGAACTTAAACAAGCCTTTTACATCAATTGTCACATTTTGTTATTTATTTATTTATTTATTTTGAGACAGAGTCTCACTCTGTCATCCAGGCTGGAGTGCAGTGGCACAACCTCGGCTCACCACAACCTCTGCCTCCCGGGTTCAAGCGATTCTCCTGTCTCAGCCTCCCGAGTAACTGGGATTACAAGCACCTGCCACCACATCTGGCTAATTTTATTTTTGTATTTTTAGTAGAGACAGGGTTTCACCATGTTGGCCAGGCTGATCTCAAACTCTTGACCTCAAATGACCCCCCACCTTGGCCTCCCAAAGTGCTGGGATTTTAGGTGTGAGCTACCGTGACTGGCCTCCTTAAGATTTTTCTATGACAGAAGTAAAAGAGGAAAGAGGACACTGTAGTGGTTGGATAGTGAATGAAAGAAAAACAGATGCTGGAATTGAAACCCTGGAATTTGAGTTTCCCTATCTGTCATATACTAACATATCGCTTAATTTACCTGAGTCTTAGTATTCCTATTGCTGTAATAAGAATTCTACTACTACTTCCTCTCACTACTCTCACAGAGTTGTTTTAAAGATAATGTCTGTAATCCCAGCACTTTGGGAGGCTGAGGCAGCTGGATCACCTGAGGTCGGGAGTTCGAGACCAGCCTGACCAACATGGAAAAACCCTGTCTCTACTAAAAATACAAAAAAAAAAAAAAAAAAAAAAAAAAAAAAAATTAGCCAGGTGTGGTGGCGGGTGGCTGTAATCCCAGCTACTCAGGAGGCTGAGGCAGGAGAATCGCTTGAACCTGGGAGGCGGAGTTTGCAATGAGCCGAGATTGCACCATTGCACTCCAGCCTAGGCGACAGAGTGAAACTCTGTATCAAAATAAATAAATAAATAAATAATACACTGTGACAATTGATGTAAAAGGCTTGTTTAAGTTCCAAAGTGCTACCACAAATATTGTTTGTTATTTTCATCAGGCATCAAATCAGAAATTGTACCAACAGTGCACAAAACAATAACAAAAAGATGCCAGTGATCTTTAGTTTAAAAGCTGCAATTACGTAAAAGGAAACACTAAAACGAGGTTTATAAGGACCTTCAGAAGCCCAGTCATCCTCAACGTGAATGCACTAATCGTTTCTAGGATAGGAAAACTGCCACATTTTTTCCCAACTTAAATAGTAAACATCCTATTTCTTCAAGAGGCATTCTTCCATGGATGTTGAAAAAAAAAAACGATGAATAAATAACCTTTTTTATAAAATAATTTCTTGATCAGTAAACAATCTTAACAGCTTTTTGTCTTAAGCAGTGCAGTTTTCTTTTATTCACAGAACACTGAAAATATTTTACCTTTAAAACAATTTTCTTGGGCTCACCTCTGGCTTTTGTTTGATACTTTTTCTGAAAATATGCATTTGACTTCACTAGTAATATGTGTTCTGAACCAATGAAATGCAGAATTTACTATGCAATAAATGGCAAGCAAAATATTTTAGTGGATGACTTCAGACCATTGTTACTCTTCATTAACTAATTATAAGAAAAAATAAAAATTAAGATTGCTTCTACCTTCTCACAAAAATTCTCATTGTTAAGTATTTCCATATCAAGAGCAATGTTTCTAACAAATCAATATTTGTATAATATTTATATTATCTTGAATTAATTAAATACTTCTTAAACTAAAAAACCTGTCATGGCCTATTGGGCTCTAATTTTATTGACATTTTCCCCATCAAATAAATGGTGTCACAGTTCAATATTTGGTATAAAAGGCAACGAACTTCCATCTGTCATTAGGACCATAAAGAATCGTTGCCTTTTTCCCCATCAATAAAACATTACTTTCCTTAGATTTGGTATTATCTTTGTTCAATGGAGTGAAATCTTTATTGATTTCTGTTGGTAAAGTTCTGTTTGTGTTTATTGATTTTGATGGAAATAACAAATTCTTATGCTGGAATATCTAGTGTTCTACCCATTGAATAAAGTGAAGATCTTCTCTGTGGTTTGCTTTTTTTATTCCTTACATGCTTTGATAGAGAAAGAAGAAGTTAGTGGTTGATGTATGAAATGGAATACTTCAATAAAATCAACCATCAGAGGCATAGAGCAGAATCGAGGTGGTAGGGTTTCGTTCTCCTTTATTATTTCAACGCCTGAGCATTTCTCAGAATTTAACTTGGAGTTATGTACAAAGGTGTCTTGACTAGTGGGTATGTAATCCAAAGAATGCGTTCATATAACTTAGCATCCCCAATGATAACACAGATATGAATTTATGGGGAATTGAGGTTCTTCTTTTTTTTCCTCATACCATTGCTTTTTTATTCGCATACATTTAAGGGGTGCAGGTGCAGTTTTTAAAAATTATTATTTTACTTTAAGTTCTAGGGTACATGTGCACAACGTGCAGGTTTGTTACATATGTATACATGTGCCATGTTGGTATGCTGCACCTGTTAACTCGTCATTTACATTAGGTATATCTCCTGATGCTATCGCTCCCCACTCCCCCTACCCCCTGGCAGACCCCGGTGTGTGATGTGCCCCACTCTGTGTCCATGTGTTCTCATTGTTCAGGAATTGAGGTTCTTTAGAGGACATACACTACTGGTTAAAAGTCCATGGCTTTACTACAATGACCTAGTTCAAATCTAGCTATGTCATTTACTGACTGTGTGACTTCAGAACATCACGACCTCTCAGTGCTTCTGTTTCCTTATCGTAAAAATAAAGTCTGTTATGAAGACTCAATCAATATTTTTAAAGCATTTAGAATGGTGCATGGCACATGTTTAGAACCCTGTGTTGTGAAATTAAAAAATAAATGGAAAATGTCACATCTGCTGTAAAATGACACATGTTCCTTTGTTATTGGCAGGCGAGCATTGTGTAAGTGTCTCCGTGTAGTTGCATACGGTCCACAAAAGATTCAGAAATACTTTCTTTTTGTGACTTTGATGACAGAACATTTGAGATGTGGAAATAAGCCCTTTAGCAAGATGATGATGTCACCTGTCATTGTGACACTATCTTCATGATACAGAGAAAACATGGAGTCTTTGAAATACACAAAATCTACTCAACTAAGTAGCCTTGAAGGAAGATAAACTGAGGCAGAAGATTATGATGAAACCATTGGCCAAACACAATCTAAGAAAGAAATAGAACAAAAATTTATAGAAGATGGTGCCAATAAGCAAGTAGTTTTCACAATATAGGTTTGGTATAAACATCTGAGGGTCTATTTCCTATCTTTAAATTTTATTATTATTATCAGTGATCAAGGAATTTTACTAGTGTTTCTTAATGTATCTCTGTCATTTTCCTCAGCTTAAAGGAGAGAGAAGCTACATGAAAGCAGGGCAAACACCTGTGGAAAGTGGTTGGTGGATTAGTAAAATCAGCATAATTCCATGAGCAAAAGGATTGGGGTTAGTGTAGGGGACCTGGTTGCTATCCATTCAGCACCACTGCTCTACCGAAGGAAATGAAGCAAAGACCAGGGAATCTTACAGAATCCAAACTTATTAAAATGTCTACCATGAATGGATTCCTTTGTGTTTTGCTTTTAAAAAATAGAGGTAATCAAACATCAGATAGTCAACATGAGACTGAAAAATTATTAAAAGTTTAACACTTCCAAAGCTCGTTTGTGTGTATTAATCTCATTTTATTTGTGTTAAAGAAGCAAGCCATTCTATCACAACACGCATCAGGTGGATTATGACTCTCTCCTACCACTTAGTGTACTCTTTGATGGCAGGAACTATGTCTCTATCATTTGTTTCATATTCTGAATGGACATGTCAGAGGTGGTATATTTGGATTGCACCAGTTTAACTAACTGAGACTACATGTCTCAGAATTCCATTCCCTTCATAGTTTCAGACCATGGGAGTCATTTTGCATGACTTATGTAAAGTGGAAGTGAACCAGTAGCCAATTCTTTTCACAACAAGTCACTGTAATGCACGAGGTGCTCAGGTGACCCGCGCAGTTTGTCACTGATACACTGGCACACATTATGGATTGGCAGGTGAGCCCACTGTACCTACACATCCTGCTGCTCTCCTCTTTCAGTTTCTACGGCTCCCGTGTTACAGAGGGAGGGTACTGTGCTGCTGGCCACCCCTGTTATCCGGTTGGAGGCTCGAAAGCCATGGGACACCAACATGGGCTTCATTTCATCCTGTTGGCTTCTAGCTAATCCTCACTGGTTTCAATATGGTATCTTCCTCCACTTCACACCCCTATGTCCTTCCAGCTGCCTGCCCTACAATTCAGACTCCAGTGCCAGACACAGGGATGACATCTTCACATAGACCATGTGACCAACTGCATAAAGTCAAATTTTTAGGATATGTTTTATACACACACACACACACACACACACACAGTTGTGTGTCACTTAACAATGAGGATATATTCTGTCAAATGCATCATCAGGCAATTTTGATGCTGTCTGAACATCACAGAGTGTATATACACAAACCTAGATGGTATAACCTACTACACACCTAGGCTGTATGGTATAGCCTGTTACTCCTAAGCTACGAGCCTGGACAGCATGTGACTGTACTGAATGTTGTACACACTTGTAGCACAATGGTAAGTATTTGTGTTATCTAAACATAGAAAAGGTACAGTAAAAATATGGCTTTAAAATCTTATGAGACCACCATCATGTATGCACCCCATCATTGCACAAACTGTCATTGTGCAGCACATGGCTATACACATCCATATGTGTATATGTATGTATATACACACATACATACAATACAGGTCGATCATAACTCTATGTCTATATAGTATATATCTAATACATATATATAACATATAGATATATACACACACCATTTTGGACTTCTCCTTTTCACCTGCTATATATATTATATGTCTCTTTACATATTTAATATATATAATATATATAATCCCAGCTACTCGAGAAGCTGAGGCAAGAGAATTGATTGAACCTGGGAGGTGGAGGTTGCAGTGAGCTGAGATCATGCCACTGCACCCCAGCCTGGACAACAGAGCAAGATTTCATCTCAATAATAGATATACATATTCTCCAAGCAGTTCTGCTTCTCTAATCAAACCTTGACTGTTCGAACCTATTAACTGTTTGTTGAGGGAATGTATAAATGAATGAGGGAAATATCTTTATTTTATAGGTGAAGAAACTGATGATGGAGCATTACTGACTTTCAGATAATAATACATGTATAATAATAGGAAGACAGCAACTCCTGACTTTGGGCCCAGTGTTCTTTCTACGGATCCACAAATGCCTCTTTTAGTCTATCTTACTTATCCCCCAGTATAGAGAAGAACCGAGTCTTTGTAGGTGAATTTCTACTACAATCTTAAGCACTCCATCCAGGCGTGAAAAGATGTTCCGGCCACCGACTCCATAAAGACAGTGGCAGCAAGTTAATACCAATGTATAAAGCACAGGGAATGGGCAACTTCAAAAGAGGGGAGAGCCTTGACAAGCAATTACCATGTTTTTGGTGTTAGTTGTAGTTCCATTTCTTGGAAATACCTACCTTACCTCTGAACCAAGGGTCTTTGATAAGTAGGAAAACACTAACTAGCTTCTTTTATCTCTTCTCTGCTCTCCACATGTTCAATTAAATTCTCCTCTCTAGAATCAGTCCCAGGTAACTGGGAAAGAGTTCAGTATTAGAACTATAGTTTCAAGTGATTTGGGGGCCTAGAAATGGACACTAAAAACATTCTCCCATTTAAGTTACTCCCTAGGTCATACTCACTTTTGTATTCCATTTCACCCCCTGCCACTCTGCTTTTATCTTCACACCAAAAACCTTACACTCTGAACACTGAACTTCTCACATTTCCCCAAGTCTGTCAGGCTCTTTATAAACAGGCAGACAACTTTTCTTCCTTCTAGCTAAAACCTAAGTACTGTATTACTTCCACAATAAAACTTCCCTTGATTTCCCAGGCACAGTTATTTTTTCTGTGAGTGGCTTCCTTTGCTAGGCTTTGATTTCCCCAATGTCAGGGAGCTGATGGACTAATCTTTACATGCCCTACTGGCCAATAGAATGAGTCACACTGCACCTCTACCTAGAAGAAAGGAAAGAACATTTGCTCAATTCATGAAGCCAAAGTGTAAAAGACAACAGCCTTCTGTTTACTGAGTGGCAGCATGGTCACTGAATGCTACTATTTCGATGTCTAAAATAACCAGGTCCACAATATTGTATTAATGGTATAGCAATTATCATGGTATTACTTTGTGAATAATTAACACAGACACTTATTTTACAGAAACACACACATGCACATACAGAGCATAGTGACTCTGAACAACTAACGTCTCGAGGACACAATTTTGGACTTCTCCCTCTCACCTGTTAACTCTGCTAACTCTGTACCCCTGTGCTTCTGATGCACAAGCTGCCCCAACAGAGCACAACTAAATTCCATACACAACTCGAGAAACAGTACCCACTGCTTACAAGAGCAAAAACAGGGATGAGCTAACTCAATAGTGCAGAAACACACAAACAATATTCTGCCTACAGCAATATAATGCATACAAACATTGTCCTGATTTCTATTGTACTTGATTCCTGTGTGTGGAAAGTGCATTTTGCTTCTGTTTGGTTTTGTTTGGGTCTGTGATTTGCTTTGTTTAGTTTTTTCTCTCTGAATGTTTCTTTAGCTTTTAACCTCCAAGCGCAAATGGCCTAATCTTATCTTCAGCTCCATATTATCTAATACAGTTAAATAAAATTTTAGTCATGAGGAAATGAAACCACCTCCTATTCCCATAAAGCCTAAATTTAAATGTGTGTAAATCATAAGGCTTAGATAATTTGTTCAAATTAGCCACACCACGTACTCCTTGGGCGTGAGGTTGAACCACCCACAAATTGGCTCAATTCTGATCCAAATGAAAGGCAAGTTGAAAAATAAAGAGGATTCTTGATATGACAGTCCTGGTGCATAACTCATCATCTCTAACACTCTGGCACTTTCCCAAATTTTGGTTGCAAGTCTGGGAAGGATTTTGCTTTCTCAATAAAATAAATAAATAGAACTCAATAACAGACTGCAAGAACACTAACAGGTCAGCTAAGAACCAAATTCATTCATCAGATATGGCTAAGTGTGCCTTGCGCTTGCTGACTGGTTGAAAGTTACTAAGTCCTAGTTTAGCAGACCCTATGTGCTGTCTTCAGTATAGGAAAACCTTGAATCAGAGATCTAGCAAACAATTTTGTGGTCCAGCCATTAGGCCAGGTACCTTGTTATGTGAGCTTACTTTAGATTATTTTCCCAAAGTAGAGATAGAATGTCCTGAATTACCCATTGTTCGGCTCAGCCTCACATGAGATGAGGAGAGTGCATAGTTGTGAAAAGACTGGCCAAGTTTGTGGGTGAGCAGATATTTTTCTGGGGCAGAGCCAACTAACTAATCAAGTACTAACCAAACCCAGGAATTTTCCCTCACAAAATTCATCCTTTAATAGTACTTCTCAAAATTTTCCATTAGAAAAAATAAACCTTTCAAAGCAGAAGAGAAATGAGTACATTACCCCTATTACTACCCGAAATCCGGGGGTATTTGAGGATATAGGACAAATGACTGTGCCTGAGCTCAAAATATTCCACAGTCTTATGATATTTTTTATTTTAGTCTTAAATATAAAGATATATTTATTGTTGGATGTATATTCATACCTGCATTATGAAAATAATTTTTAAAGTGTTTATCAGTAAAATTACTTAGTTCTTTTACTCCCCATCCAAGTTATTGAGTGAAATTAATGCTTCTAAAAGGTATACGATGTTATTCTCATGGTTTCTCAGAGATCTTGGTATGTTGCTACTACTGTAAACACAGTTATTCAGAGGCAGGACTCATACATGTGAACTGCATGGAAACATGGAGGAAATTATATAACAGCCAAAATATATGATATGGATAGTGATTTTAATGGAAGAGGAAGCAATGTCACAGTGTCTTAAAAATAACTTACTCTTTACCTCAATTAAAAAAAATCATTTTCTCTCTAACCAAGTTGCATTACAAAAAAGCCATAGCATTAAAAATGCTGTATTGCCAGATGTGGTAGCTCACATCTGTAATCCCAGCGCTTTGGGAAGCCGAAGTGGGTGGGTTACTTGAGGCTAGGAGTTTAAGACCAGCCTGACCAACACAGTGAAAACGCATTTCTACTAAAAATACAAAAATTAGCCAGGCGTGGTGGTGGGTGCCTGTAATCCCAGCTACTTGGGAAGCTGAGGCAAAAGAATTGCTTGAACCTGGGAGGCGGAGGTTGCAGTGAGCTGAGATCGTGCCACTGCACTCGAGCCTGGGCAATAGAGTGAGACTCCATCTAAAAAAAAATAAAAATAAATCATAAAATAAAAATGCTGTACTAAATTAATGGATGCTTCCATACGCAAATGATGGCATTTTTAGGCAGCTCCATTTTATGAAATTTAATATTTATATGATTACTAAAGTATGATTCTTAATTTCTCTTACAGAAATGGAAGCTTGAAACATATAATGTCTAATAACTGGATGGCAAAAGACAATCAGGATGAAGTTGGATTCTGTTATCGTGATGTTTAATTTTATGTGTCAACTTAGCTAGGCTATGGTACCCAGTTGTTTGATAAAACACCCATCTGGATATTGCTAGGAAGATACATATTAGATGTGAGGAACATTTCTCATCTGTAGACTTTCAGAAAAGCAGATTATTATCCTCCATCATGTAGATGGGTCTTATCTAATCGGTTGCAACCCGTAAGAGCCTGGGAAAGGAGGTCTGCTTCAAAAGTGTAACATACAAATTCCGTCCAAGTTTCCTATTCAGGCATACTCTGCAGATTTGAACTCACTACTGCAATGTCAACTCGTACTAGAATTTCTACCAGCCCGCCCTACAGATTTCATACTCGCCAGCCACCATAATTGCTTTAGCCAATTCCTTAAGATCTCTCTGTGTTTTTCTCCCTCTCGCTCTCCTGTATCCTGTTTCTTCTGTTTCTCTAGAGATCCTTGACTAATAACCAAACGTTAGGAGAAGAAAAAGACCATTTTAAGAGAACTGTCAGAGTTGCTGACAGTGGAAAATCTTGTAATAGAGTTCATAGTGAAAATGGTATTTCAGTGTCTAAAAGTTCTTTTTTTTTTTTTTTTTTTTTTTGTTGAGACAGAGTCTCGCTCTGCCGCCCAGGCTGGAGTGCAGTGGCCGGATCTCAGCTCACTGCAAGCTCCGCCTCCCGGGTTCACGCCATTCTCCTGCCTCAGCCTCCCGAGTACTTGGGACTATAGGCGCCCGCCACCTCACCTGGCTAGTTTTTTTTTTGTATTTTTAAAGTAGAGACGGGGTTTCACCATGTCAGCCAGGATGGTCTCGATCTCCTGACCTCGTGATCCGCCCGTCTCGGCCTCCCAAAGTGCTGGGATTACAGGCTTGAGCCACCGCGCCCGGCCTAAAAGTTCTTAATTCCACAAGCATGCCCAGGACAATATTAACCTGCCTCAAACCTGGCTATCATCCTCTTGCCTTCCTGGAAAAAAGTTCAATTGGTTGGTGTGCTAATTGTACCTTAGATTATGATGGTGCTGGATCACTGCATGGCTCTTAATTATTTACAGACATGCCTTTTTCTGCCAGGCTTGGGGCAGGGACCAGGTCTTTGTTATCTTTGTCCCCAGACTGTCCAGTACAGTGGCACTTAATAAATGTTTATTGATTGCGTGAGAACATGGCTCTGATTTAAAATGGGATATAATAAAAAATTAAAATTTACCTAAATAAGAAGTGTTTTTGGTCATGTTTGCTAGAACACACATTTTTCTTAAAAAAAAAAAAAAGATAACTGAATATTTGTTTCTCACTTAAAAGGAGAGCAAATCTTACAAAATACAATCTGAAGCCATGTAACCACTTGGAGTCTTTAAAGCTATTTTTGTATAAGGAAAATAAAATTAGGAATGGAGGTGATCTTTCTGGAACATGATAAGGTAAAAATCACCTTTTTTATGCAGAGTTGTTGGATAGATCTAATTTGGGACTGTTTCTTCCCCAGATGATTGAGTTTTTAAAATTTTCTTATACACCTGTCAGCAGTTTCAGATCTAGTTTTAGGAGGGGGAGAATGCAGAGCCACGGTAGCTGGTAAAAGTTGCATTTAATAGTGAGAAGCCTCTATTAGAATGTTATGTTTTGCATCCAAATCCTTGATTTCAGAGTAGAACTTTCTGGAGCAAGGTGAGGGAAAAAATCTGATCCTATCTTTTTCATTTAAAAGCAGCTATACAAAAAATAAAGTCATCCACCCCTTGTGCTTAACAGAGTGAAAGAACTGCAAAGCCTAGAGTCCATACGGCCTAAAGCATAATGATAAAAAGAATTCTCCTCCTGGTCTGCAGAGGCTAACCAGCTAAGAAAGCAAAATGTAACTATCTTTGTACAGGAAAGCATTCTTCATGCAATGCATTTCAGAGTACCTCATACAATGCATTTCAGATAAACCATCATTTTGTTTTTCTGAAGCTGGGACTTTGGGCCTAAAAAATTTATCCAAGAATCAGCTATTTGAGTTTACTTTCACTTCCCATAGACATTTCAGAAGATGAGTCCTTATTACCATGGTTTCCAGCAAGGGGACCATTTGGAGATGCCAAAGCTGATGGATGGACTCACCAAAATTCAAGGAAAAAACAAAAACAAAAACAAAAAAACACCTAATAAGGAAAGAGGCATTTGGAGAAAGACTTCTAATTCTTTTTACTGTACATAAAATCTACTTTTACTTAGATTTCTTAGTTGCCTGTCTCTTGACAACATCTGGTTTGAGCTATAGAGGGCCTGGCTTCTGTGTTGAGATTTGTGTTTCCCTTACAAGTTTCATGTTGGTGAGCATGTTCTTAGCCTCAGCACAGCCTTGATGTTCAGAAACCTTTTTCTTTACTCCATTGGGTACACTGGAGGAGCCTGTCTTCATTTGCTCTCATGCTTACGCTAATTCTGCTCATTCTCACATCTATATTTGTTCACTTCTATCATCAGCCTGTCATCCACAATACTCCTATCTCTCCACCTGTCTAAATCTACACTTCCCATGGTCTTTTCTAACCTCCAAAACCTTCTCTGACACTTGTAGCTTGCAGAATCATATCTGTATTGGTAAAAATTATGGCACATCTAAATGACCTCACGGATTCCTTGCTACTCTCACTCCTGCAATTTTGCTTCAGCCACACTGGCCTCTGCTGTTTTGTTAACTTGCCAGGCACACCTCAGCTTTAGGGCTGTTCCATCTGCCTGAACTGCTCTTCTCCAAGGATTCTACATGGCTCACTTCCTTGCCACCTCCAGGTCTTTGGCTAAATATCACCCCCTTAGTGAAGACTTCTTTGACATTCCATTTATCAATGGAAAATGTTGGGAGGTAGCTTTGAAAATGGCTCCCAATGATCTTCTTCTGCTGGAACTCAAGTTCTTACATAAGGACAAGTGGTGGGCTTTACTAATTTAACAAAGAGAATACCTGGATTGTTTTGGTGCCAAATATTGATTTCAATGCCCTTTACATATTTTGCCTCAAATTATACATTTTTTCCATTTCTAATTTTCAATTAATTTATATCCAAGTCTTAACTTGTACTCACCACTAAGCTATATAATAGAAGAAACATGTATTTTTCAATATCCTCGAAGGCTCCTGTTCTCTCCCAAGTTGAAATTCTTGTTGAGAAAAACATATCAAAATCAAATATTGCATTCCCCTCCCAATGCAGTCTTTTCTTCCAGTTTCAAATGTTATCAGGGTCCTGTTGTGTATGAGACTAATAATCTTAGATTTATCACAATTATCATGTTCTAAAAATAAACTTAAGCAGGATTACATCTCTTAGTTACTCAAGCTCTCTCTCTCTCTCTTTCTCTTTCTCTCTTGCTTTTGACTTGAATTGAACTCTGGACCTTGTTCACTTTTAAATTCTTTTTGGCTGAATTTCAGGAATTCCTTGAACGTATTCTGCAAAACAGCTGTGGTTTGGGTACTTCATGTTCCTTTATTGGTTAAAATCTGACATAAAGAGTGGCTGGTCTACATTTCCCATACTAAAGTAACAAAGGTGCATTCATGTATTTTTTTTATTCTTAAGAATCTGGCTCTCACTAGCCATAGGAGTAATATTTAGCAGAAATACTCTAGTACTCTTTTTCTAAAGACCTTTCAGTCCATATAATATGCATGATCACAATTCATCTGGCTTATAGAAAAGTTATTATTTACTACCTAAATATAACAACAAGGGAAACTGTTCAATTATATATGTTAGAGAATTCATGGCATCCAGAGAGCAAATTTTTACAAGCTCACACTTTTCTGAATAAATACTCAAAATAAAATGTTAAGATTTTAATTGATAAGAGAAAAAAAAAGCTTTAAAGGGATTAAGGTGAAAACAAAAGGAGAAAATTCTTCACTTTCAATTTATGTTAAAATAAATGCAGAAAAAATGGATCTTTTATTTCCTTTCAATGATTATACACAACTCTAAAAACTAGTCAATGTATATTTTCTCTGAGTGTTTTAAGGGAGGGGGCATAAAATACATATTTTTCAATATTTGCAGTTATATGTTCATAAGTGCATAAAGATGCAATAATCTGGTTCTGAAAGACATGACAGAATACTCCATATGGTATGAATATAATAAAGCCACTTTTAGACATTTACAAATATAATAGCAGGCAAGGGCTGTTTAACAGACTCCGTAAACACCAATGTGAGACTACTTTTGACCAAAGCTTCAAAATAATTTAAGGACACACTGCTTGATTCCTACTTAAAGCAGTTGGATAAAAAATTAAATTATCTTCATTGCATTTAATTGATCATTAATATTTACATTGGCTGGAAACAGAGCGTTGCTGCTCTCCAAACACAGATGCCAGCAAGAGCAAAACATAGACTGAATGACGCTGTATCCATAGCAATAATAGCACTTACCTTTATTCACTGTCCCCACAAAGAATCTATGAGCTAGGTGCTCTCAGCTGGGCAATAGTAAGAATGCTCTTTAGTTAATAATAAAGGAAAGAAAAGCTCCAGACACCAAGAACCTGGGTTAACCATTGACACTGGTTTGTTCCTACAGTTCCTCCCTGGGATCTACATAGGTAGCCCCTGGCATCTTATCAAGCAAGCCATAGCCAGTCAGCTGTGGCAGCGATTACCTCACCACCTCTGTACCGCTGGAGGAGGTACAGTGTGAAGGTCACCCAAGTATATCCTGACCAAGTTTTTACTTGATCAGGGATACAAAGGAAGAAGATTTGCTGGGCCAGAAATACGCTCAACGATGCCAGTAAGTGACTCAGATATTTACAAACAGGATTGTTGAGAGATGACCTATGGAAATGCCCATGCTAGTTTTCAGACTCTGTTGGAACAGTACAAATAAATCCTTTTCATCAGAACTGTTTGTCTACATCTTAGCAGCTGAGGATTGGGATTGCATGCTGATGAAAAGTGAGACAGGCTAATGACAGGTAGTTAAGCATCCATTCATTCTTTTATTTACCAAACCTTTAATGGTTATTTGTCCTGTGCTGCACAGTTCCACAGAACTGGAGTTCACAGCTGATGAGCCCTCTGACTAATCAACATGGATGGCAGAAACTGGGGTTGGAAAGTCTTCCTTTCCTCAATGCCAGGAATCAGAGACTGAGATGGCGAATGCAATGCACGCTGTGGTATGGGTTTTGCCTGGCAGTAAGTCCTAATGGGTTAAATAAAATGGTGAGGTGGTCATGTGGTCAGTGATCTCCAGGAGGTAGAAAAGTGAGTGATCAAGGAAGAGGTACGTTTATAATGCTACAATCAAGAGAAAGAGCCAGAAAATGTGAAAAGCAGCCATAGGGAACTAAAGAAATAACCACCCGAAGCTCTTCAGAACCTGGGGGAGTTGTGTCCAGGAGTGCTCAACAGAAGTGTTATGCTAACAAGGAATTACTTTTTCCCTTACTCCACAGAGCAGTGGCAGCCAGGGGATCTAGGGAACCGCGTCAGGCTTGGTTAACACTGCAAATTTAAGAGGACTTTTCTAGGTTCTTGCTGTTTGAGGGCTGTTAGAGTTTTGTTTCCGTTTTTTAAAGCATACACACTTGAGGAAGTGGACTTCTATGTTGGCACCACCACTTACTAGCTGTGTGACACTGAGAAGCTGCTTAACCTTTCTGCTACTCCATTTTCTCATCTGTCCAATGGGGATGATAATAGCAACAACAACAACACCTACCACAGATAGATAACTCGTGTTCCAAACTCTTAGCTGTCACTAAGGTATTCACATTCCGATAGGAAGACCTGTTTTGCAGCTTCTTACACAATATCTGCAGAAGAGTTTGAACACCCCAAAGGACCTATCTTTTCAGTCATCAATAAATCTCAGGTAAGCCGTGAATACAGAGGTTGCCTTTTCTGTTAAAAAAAATAAATTGAAGACTAAACAAATGCCTACATTTCCATGACAATTGCAGCAACTCTCATTGTGGTTTATCCATGATGTTATTCAGTATTATCACTTAACGCTGCTCGATTACTGCCTTGTTTGAAGGCACAGCACACTTTGTTAGAGTTCTATCCCAAAAGACTTTTTAAACAAAAAACACAAAAATTGACAAGACTCCCTCTGCTCTGCAAAGACAATTTCAGGAAAGGTGATTTTGTGTGGGTGAGCGTTTGGATTGATCTGAGAAGATGAGGCATCTAAACACAGCGTAAAAACAGACCATGGAGAAGAGCAAGATAGGAGGCAAGATGGGGAAACTGGATGGATTCCCAACTCCAACTGAGTCAGATCGTCACTGCGTGGCTTCATTTCTTTGTTTGAAGTAAATTCCCAGAATATCAGACACACCCATACTTACATGTAAGCAGAAAAACACTTTCTAAAGCCAAATAAATAAAAATGATATCTGGATTGGCTTTTCTGTTACATGTCTATGCCTCCTCAGCCTACCTTAACTGAAAATTAACTTCATTGAAGTTCAGCTTTTGTGAACTTTAATCCTCCCCCAAACAGAAAGAGAAACTGAGGCAAATTGAAGTGACATGTTCAAGATTTGTCAAATTACAAGAATTTGTTACTTGAATGTAGAAATCTAAGTGATAAATAATTGTCTTTTTCAATAATCTGTAATGTATTGCTGTTCTGACATTTCAGTATTGGCCTAAGAGGAAGTTACATTGTACAAAGGGGTTACTTATTAGAGAGAACACTCTAACTCCAGCATTGGAAGACTGTGACTTGCCCCCAGTTTTTGTAAGGACTCCAAGCTAAGAATGGTTTTCACAATTAAAAATAGTGGGGGGGAAATTAAAAGAAGAAGAAGATTTGTGACATGAAAATAATATGAAATTCACATTTCTGTGTCTATAAATCATGTTTATTGGTACATAGGCCTATCTTTTTTTTTTTTTTTTTTTTTTTTACTTACTGTCAATGAAGGCTTCATATTACACAACAGAATTCAGTGACCTTCAAGACCTCAACAGAGACTGTGGTCCTTAAAGCCTAAAATATTTTGCATCTGGCCCTTTACAGAAAAAAAATAAGAAAAAAAATCTAGCTAAGCCATAAAATCCACTCTTCTCCAAAGGAAGGTTCCTCTTTTCTGATTAATGATTTTCCTCTCACCGTTAAGTCCAAGTCAACTGCATTTCTATGACTTAAAATCCTATCTTTCCTTCAATATTCCTTTTACTAACTCTTTCCTTGCCTACTATAAATATCAATAAATAATTTCAAAAATAATAATAAAGAATAATACTCTTTAAAGGCACTATGTTTTTCATTCTATATATTTTAGCTTTTAGTTGCACGTCTTATTTCCTTTACTAAACTCTAAATATTAATGGGTAGGAACTTACTAAATCTTATTCATCTTTTTTTTTTAATTTTTAATTTTTGTGTGTTTTCAGATGGGGTTTTCCTGTGTTGTCCAGGCTGGTCTTGAACTCCTGGACTCAGGCAATCCTCCCGCTTCAGCCTCCGGAGTAGCTGGGACTATAGGCATGCGTCATCATGCTTGACTCCCTCATTCATCTTTGAGTCCAACCAAGTGACTAACAGAAAGCTAGAATTCAGTAATAATAATACTAAGCAATGAATGCTTTTCTGAATTAAGCAAACAAACGTATTAGGAAAATAAACCTGTTTGTCTTTTAGAGGTTTCTTCACCTTTTTCTTCAGTTTACTGTCTTAATGAGCTTCCCTATCACTGTCCATCGTCCATCTCTCCTGAGTCCCAAGACCCTCTTGCTGCCCTGATACCACAGCCTTACTAGGTTGTGCCCGAGTTGTCCTCTTGCTTCAGAATCCCAGTTCTCAAAATGTTCCTCTGAAGTGTCTCGATCACTTGAAGAGCTCTGTGTGTTTCATTGTGTTTCAAACCCTTCAGACCATATGGAATCAGAGGTAGAAGGAAAAGGGGGAAAAGAGCGAACTTGAATTTTCTTCCTCAAGGAGCAATTTTCCTAAGATTGAAATGAAAATTCCCATTCAGCATTTTCCTAAGACGATGTACTGTACTTCAACAATTATTTAAATAAAATGGATGAAATTGGCTGTATCATTTGAAAGAATCTGATACATTGAATCATGCTACATTATCTCTCCCAGAGTGGGGAAAATGGAAAGAATACCTTAAAAAAATCTTTCCTGGATGTTTAAGTTATATAGGTTTATTGTAGATACTATGAATAAGAGTGCAAAGAGGGCAGTAAAAAACAATCACAAGTCTCAATTTTCTTTCGTCAAATTATTTCCAGTCATTTTCTCTACTGTCTTAAGATAAAGTTGAGATTCAGTCAGATTTACAATTTTGAATCTTGCTTTTTAACCCTAGTCAAGGAGCTCTTGTCTGAATGCAAAGGAATGCATTTCCAACCATGGAATTCCCAACATGCAGGAGCTTTGAGTGAAGCAGATTTTTAGAGCATGTGTACTGGCTTTTTAGTACTCTCCAATCACAGCCACACTGACTGATATGATCTACGCTACGTTTTGGGGATTACTTGAAACCATACCTTGAGAGAGCTTTATAAACTATCATGTATCCACCAGATGTGACCCAGCATTTGAAGGGCATCCCCAAGTATTAGGTAAATTCTATTCTTCTGCAAGAAGTGCTTATAAATTGAAAAGTTATCCTTCTCAAAAAAGAAAAAAAAAATGCTTTCCATGGGAATAGGAATTGTGTCGAAGGTAACTGATTTCATTTCAAAACATGCCCTCATTTTAAAGGCTAGTTTGCTCTTATTAATTCTTTTGCTATCCAAGGAGAGATTTCAAATAATTACTTGGATACTTCAAGCCCCAAACCCATAACTGGTTTCATTACCACATTGACTATTTTATTAGGAGGTATTTAAAGGAGATTAATCTGCTTTTATCACGTCCTCCGTTCTTAACTTTTCATAGAAGGCATAATCCTTTTCTTCCCAACTTGTGCTCTTTCAAACCTCAGGAATGAATTGCAAAAATGAATATTCTTATTGCCTCACTCCCTTCCAAGATAGCTTTTTCTAATGCTTTTCTTCCCCCTAAAATAAGAATTAAAAGTGATATTTCTTTTGACAGCTGGTAACTAATCCCACCTTAGCAGGAAGGAGAACAGGAAGCCAGCAAAGGAATTTTCCATTCCCGTCTCTTTTAATTTTCCCCCACATCAGGTATTTTTCAAAATCTAGACATTTCCATTGAGCTGTATATCTTCTTGTTTTGTCTACCAGAGTCACGTGTTCTTCAACTTCTCCTCTGCTGATGAGAAACCTGACTGAGTTTATGTTTGTATTTGGAGGAGGGAGAAATTGAGAACTTTTGAATCTCCAAAGGGAATATAATTGAAATGTGATGCCTTTGCTTATGCAAACAGACTTTTTTCCTTTTGTAAAGATAAAGTTCACACAGCTAGTCCATCAAACCACAAATCAGAATGTCTCATGTTGTAACAAGAGCTACAGCTTTGATTCCTACAATAAGTCTCTTTTGGTCTGCCTGGCTGCCTTTCTCTATTCCTTTCCCATCTCTCTCCCTCCTTTTTTCTCTCCCTCCCATCCTTCCTTCATTCCTTCCTTTTTTTCTTCTGTTTAATTTAAGGACTCTGTATTTTACTATGCTCCAAGCCCTCCAAAATGCATAGAAGGTGCAGAAGATAAAGGAAAAATAATTAACTCAAATTTGTTTTTCCAAGGAGCAATTCAGTTCAGCATTTTCAAAAAGAAAACAATGTATTCAATTTTTTAATGAGGATTTTTTTAAACCATGAGATTAGTTTTCTAAAGCTAATGGCTTGCACAAAATGTGACCGAAAGGTATTTAGGTAACTTGATGTCATTTCCAATGAAACAGTGTATCTAAGATGATGTCTACGGTAACATGTTCAGTTACATATACTAATAACATCTCTCTAAAACTGAAGCAGACTTTTTCTGAAATGTGTATCTGACCCATATATGGCACAAATTTGCCTGGAAGACAGTAGGTGAGAGGGGAGGGGTGGAAAAGTGAGGAGTAAGTTAGAAGGAATAAGTTAATGAGTGCTGGAAGTAGCTGGTAGAGGGAGAGCTAAGCAGAAGGAAACGGAATAAAATGTCCTTATGTTATTTAACAGCTGACAAAAGTAAGCAAAAGAGGAGAAACAGGGAGTCACAGAGCGCTCTGAATTTTCTTTATCAGAGTATGCGGGGGTTACTTATTCTGAAGATTTTTCACTTCTTCAGAAGGAAATTCTTCAATGGCATCAATTAGGTAGAAGCAGCCAAGCATAGGGGCAACATGACTAGAGAAAAATCAGAAAATGGAATTCTCCTGCGAACAGAACTAACCAGATGTTTGACCCTTGTCAAGACACTATTTCTTTAGATCTTAGTTTTCTACTGTGCAAAATAAAACGGTTGGATGCCCTCTATTATCTCTTCTAAATGTACAATTGTTTTCTTTCTTTCCTGCATATTACAATAAAATGAAACTACATAAATAAGGACATAAATTTTGTCTTATTTTTCTTCCACACAGAATGCTCAAAGTTTGGCACAGGGCTCAGCCCCATAACATGTGATCAATAAATATATATTTAAGGAATGAATGAATCTATATAAGATGCTATATTTATACAAAGGCAAAAAGACTGATACATTGTTTCTTTTTAAAAAAGATTAATGTAGCCATTTGAATATTTAGTATAGGTGGTTGAATTGGATTCATGTAGACACAGTCTATTTGACAACAAAAAAATATAGTCACACTTATATAGTCTTATAATTTCATATGCTATTGCCCAAATGTAAGTGTTCTCATTAATTATGACTCTTCAAAATGGAACCGTTGGGTATATTTTTGCACATCTTCATCTCATTGTCATCTACACAGGTTGCTAATATTACATTGATTAAAATATAGATCTAGGTAGGCTAGAATGAAAAGAGTTACTGTTCATATTTTACAAGCTCAGAAATCCTGAATTTGGTTGTGGATTTGTATTGTGCTGCATGGAGATAAAATAGAACTTCAATTTTCTTTTTTTCCTTCTTTTTTTTTTAGCCCCCAACAAATTGACTGGCTATATTTATAATGTTCAGTTGTTTCAATAGCTTGTAAACCACAATCCAACTTAGGAAAGAACATACTTCATGTTTTAACTATTTGCTTTGATTTGTGCATGAGCCAAAAAAAAATGAATGAGCCAAACTTAACAAAATTGTATAGACAAATGACTGCATACAATTATTCTAGAGAATTTATTTTGCATTTATGATTTCCTTTATCCTAATCTCTGCATTTCAAAAAACATAATACACTGTCTGTCACACACATGAACACACACATACACACACACACCCCACACACTACTATTTCAGATATATACATATTAAGGATTGGTAGAAAGATAAGAGGTTAGGTGTATGTATGTTTAATTCACTTTAAAACATTAAAATCTTTGCAAATGTGTTTATATAATGCTAAAATAACAAGATGGCAAATTAAAATATTTTTATTTAGCTTTTGATTTACATGTTATCAAATATGTAAATATTTAGTATTCTGTAAACTAAGCACCTGGGTGATAAATTATTTACTTCTAATAAAGATGCTTTAATGTTATATCAAATGGGCTATATATTATCTAATCCCAAGCCTAAACCACTACCATTTAAAAATTTAATGAAAATGAATTGGATATGAAAACAGTTCAATCTATGTTATAGAATAAAACTATAATAGACAAAAATAGCACCCTCAAAGATTATGTTTAATATTATCCCAAATAGGTAAAAAAAATACGTGAGTTTTAGTGATTTACAAAACAGGTCTTTTAAAGTAAATTTAGAACAAATAAAATCAATGGTTTATCCACAAAGTATTTTAAAAAGGTCAGTGTTACAGATCATTACATTTCTAAAACTGAATTTAGAATGGGGTTTAAATGAATTTGTTTTCTCCTCTTATGCAAATGGATATCTCTGTGGAGGGAGGGGTGATAAAAAAAAACCACACAACAGTGCATGCATATGTGTGTGATGTGTGCACATGTCTGCTTTAACTGAAAAACTAAGAAACTAATGAAATAACACTCCAGTTGTTTAAATGAATAGAATGTTCTCGAGCAGGTAAAATGTTAGGCTTTATTGAAAGTGAGAAATAGGACTGTTAGCCCTGCATTTCTGATTCCTGAGCCCACCAATTTTTCTTTGCCTGCCCAAAGAGCCAAAAGCCATATAATATCCCAGCAGAACAGAACATGTAAGGTTAACCTTCTCCTTCCACTTGAACCAATTTTCACAAAATGGAATCTAGTGGAAACACACACACACACACACACACACACACACACACACACACACAGCTCCCCAAATGCACATTGAAAAGTAATCCATTTTTCACTCATCAGATAACAACACTTAATGACTTGGGTAACTCAGCTCCACTTTCCTATGGCCTTAATGAAAAGGCCAGTTCATTCCATTAGGAAATCAGTGAGATGAATCGTAATGAAAAACTGTGAAATTCTGCCAGGATTTAGCAAAGGCCATGAATAGCCCAGCTTAAAAGTTGAATTTCTTGTTTTCCTTCCTGTGTGGCTCTCTTTGAAAAGACAAGAAAATGGTACATTTGGGCTTCGGAAAATCCATCACAGAGTATGAGGCACTGCCAACTGGTTAGGTTCATCCTAGGTAAATAAAAACCATGGGGGCATTAGGAATACAATGACCAGAGGACAAATTTGAAAAAAAAGACAAAGCAGCATGTTGAGATTTTCTTGCTACTGTAGTGAGGGTGGAGAAGAGATCCTATTTCATAGAAATTAGCACTTGCAGGGCTCAGAGTCCTGGCACATTAAAGTGTTTGGTGTCTCGTGTGCTTGTCACCCATGTGTTCTTTTCTGCCAGCACACTGCTCTCAGTGAGTTACGCTGTTAGTTCCACTATAACGTGACATAGTGGTCCCCAAAATTACCATACTATGCATCATCTTCAGTAAAAATCACAGGACTTTCAACAAAACAGAATTGGGAGCATAACACTCAACAATGTTACCAGAAGTACATTTTTTAAAAAGATAAGGACCTTGGCTAAGCATGGTGGCTCATGCCTGTAATCCCAGCACTTTGAGAGGCCGAGGTGGGAGGATCACTTGAGGCCAGGAGTTTGAGACCAGCCTGGGCAACATAGGCAGACTCCCTCTCTACAAAACATAAAAAATTTAGCTGGGCATGATGGTGCCTGTGGTCCCAGCTGCTCAAGAGGATGAAGCGGGAGGATCCCTTGAGCCCAGGAGTTTGAGGCTACAGTGAGCTAAGATCTTATCACTGCACTCCAGCTTTGGGAACACAGTGAGACTCCTCCTCTTAAAAAATTAAAAATAAAAAAATATGATAATAAATAATAAAAAATAAGAACCTAATGAAAAGGGTAGCATAGTTTTGCACATGGTCATTGTTAAGAAATGCATAGATACTATAATAAATACGACAATTTGCCTTGAAAAAACTGAAGTTTACTCATGGAAGTAGGCACTGGAAGAAATGTTTGCTGTTTTTGAGTTATCGTGAAGTTGTCTGAAATCTGATGGAAACTTGTAACACCAGGATGGGTGAGCTTATACCGCACTGTGAACTGAGGTGGCTGGGAGATGATTGATTTTCTGCGTGTATTCTTACATAGATCAATTGAGCTGGGTGCAGATTTTATTGCATTTACTCTCAGAGGCAAAATTTCACATTGGCAAATAGAAAGTTGGCTCAAATTTTATGCTATGCTCAAGCAGACACATGTTCAAATTGTTCCCTCCTATATCAAGTGGATTGGAAGTAATTTGCATTTTAAAAACAAGTCTTATAGTATAATTGACTCTGTTCTTGGATTATAACTATTTAATGCCTAAACAGTCAAATGAAGAGTGAAACTTTTTTTTTTAAACTCCATGGAGATTGTCAAAAACCTGTTTGGTGTTTTGCAGACATACAAATAATCCTACTTTTATATATTTTCACCTTTCCACAGTAATACTGTATATACGGTAGCCAAAGAAGTTGTTCAAGAGTTTCTTTTATTCTTATACATGGAGTGCCTTACTGACTAGATTATGTTATCCTTCCAACGCATCTTCCATCTTTTATCCTAGACTTCAATTTTTAATTCTGCTATTTGTTTCAGATCTCAGTTATACCATTCTAGAGCGTATCAGCTCACCAGTGTTACACTCCAGGAAATTTATCTTACCCATGAAACATTCTTTCCTTTTTGCTCATCTAAAGTTAGATTTGGTTGCTGTGGTGGTGGTTCTTGTGTTGTGGGCTTTATTCCCTCAATTCTGTGGCACCAGTTCACTTACATAAAACACCCAAAGTAAATGCTTTTCAATATATCTCATCTGGTTTTTCAGCCATGTGCAGATTTACAATCTTCTCTGTCTAGGAATCTCACTTTTCCTAAAGTCTTTTACAAGGATCCAATGTATATATAAAACAACAGGAACACCCACACCACGCTTGGCCTCTTTTCCATCATGTTTTTAATGCTAACCAAAGAAAACAACCTATAAAACACGCACACACGTATGTACACGGCAGATTTTCTTGTAAACATCCCTTCCATGATTAAATTGATTCCTGAGGAATTGGCTAAGATTACCAGTACCAAAGGTCATTTTCAAAACTTCCTGTGTCCCTGAAAATGTTTTGTGTTAATAATATGCATTAGTTTTATAGCCACTTAAGAATATCCCTTTTATGTCAAAGCAGAAACAGAGAGCCAAGATGAAAACAAGGAGAAAATCCCAACACCTCTATAGAATCAAACGAATATCGACTTTTGAAAATAAAAGCAGAGTTTTGAAAGACCCACTAACAGATTCAGTCTCTTGATACTTTATCTGAAGGCCTACAGACAGAAAGCAACAGGAAGCTGTCCCATTCAGGGACAGAATCCATGAATTGATCTGGACAGGATGATAGATGAGGAACAGGGGAGAAAGTCAGGGCTAGGATCTCTCTCACACACACACAGACACACACAAAAACAGAGGAAACAAATTCTCAATGTTCATAAACTTCCCAAACAAGATTACTTTGCCATTTTTAAAAAAGAAAATAAGGCTGGGCACGGTGGCTCACGCCTGTAATCCCAGCACTTTGGGAGGCTGAGACTGGCGGATCACCTGAGGTCGGGAGTTCAAGATCAGTCTGACCAACACGAAGAAACCCTGTCTCTATTAGAAATACACAATTAGCCAGGCGTAGTGGCGCATGCCTGTAATCCCAGCTACTCAGGAGGCTGAGGCAGGAGAATCGCTTGAACCCAGGAGGAGGAGGATGAGGTGAGCTGAGATCACACCATTGCACTCCAGCCTGGGCAAAAAGAGTGACACTACGTCGCAAAAAAAAAAAAAAAAAAGAAAAAGAAAAAAACTTTAGAGAACTTTTAAAACTTCACAATATTTAGGAATTTTTTTAAAAAGTATAAATCCGTAAATATCTATCTATCAACCACCCCTGGTCCTTCCTGGGGAACTTTGCTTGTCCTGCCAAATGAGTATAGTATGTGAATGCGATATTTGCTTTCTAGAATTGAAAGGAAATCGGTATATGTTTCATACAGGGAGACAAGATTTCATTGATGTCTTACCTATATTCTTTGAAGACAAATGTTTCCATTCCCTTTATGAAAGCAATATATTTTGCTTTGTCAGAATGACAAATTGAAATACGAAACACAACTCACTTTCATAAACCATAGATGGCTAAAGAGTCACTTTTCTTTTTTTCTTGAATACTAGAAATTATCAAAACCTGAAGTTTGATTGAGTAACTATCCCAAATCTCCCAAGATTGCTCATGAGCTTTCTAAAGTTTTAGGCAGACAAGGGGAATTTTTTTTTTTTTAAATCAGATTCTTTTTAAAATGGGAACTCAAATTACCAATGCCCTGCCCTTATTGGGTTACTGTTGTCACATGCTACATGAGAGACTTTGTCTCATATGATTGTAATTACCAACATAACCAAGCTATTAGAGTACTGCATCATGGCCGGCCTATAATACTGTCTAAAGTGATTTATCAAAAAAAAAAAAAAAAAAAAAGAAAGAAAGAAAGAAAAAGAGCTACAGATAAATGAGCTATAGGGATTCCAGAGGCAGAAACTTTGAATTGTACTGTGTATTCGATTTGATAGCCTGGTCTGAAGCCCACTCATTTGGTCCAGCTCACATATCAGTATTTGGAGGAGAGCAAAAAACAGTGTAATCAGCCCAAAGTACTCATGTCTCCTCAGTTCTAAGCTTGTGACAGGTGACACGTGTATAGATCCTTGGGACAGAAGGGGTAAGAAATGAGAAGAGCCTCGTGGTGAGAAAAGCCAGCTGAAACTCCTAAATATAAGTGCAAGTTGTTTGAGTAAAAAAGGGGAGTCAGTGGGAGAAAATTCCACAAGGAAATTATCATGTCGAGCTATGAATAGCAGCTATCTCCTATGTAGCATTTGCTAAGTGTCAGGCAGTCTGCTACGTGCCTTGTGTGTGTTATCTTGCTTAATCCTTCTAACCCTCCTTGCAAGTAAATACAAAATCATCACTCCCATTTTACAAATACAAATATTAGCCCAAAAAAGTTAACCTCAAAGGCACACAGCTAGTAAGGGTGCCAGGTTCTCTTCACCAGCGTTCTCCCTCCCACTCCCATCCTTTTGCATATGGTACCTGGGGCAGACTAGAAATGACCTGGTCGGTGTCTTTAATCTAAGCAAGAAATGTACTCTGGACTTAAAATTATTTTTTTAGGTGTTCTGTAAAGAGGAAAATGCACATTGGCAGAGCCCAGGAATTGACTGTTAATTTTCCTAGATGTTGCAATTATTTTGAAAGGAAGTAGGAAGCAGCAGGAGCCAAACTTCCTTTAAGTCTCATCTTCACCACGAGTGGGCCAACGCGTTGTGTTAGTCATTTTTCTTCCTTCAACTCTCACCATTTCTTGAAAACCTTTCTTTTCCTCTGAGTGTTGGAACAGGGCTTATGTTGTCACCGAAGTCATCTGCAGGGTTAGTCGCGAGAAAACACCAATCTCTCTTGAAATAAGCACGCTTACTGGAGGTCACACAGGGCACTTGATTCATTTCCTGGAACGATTTTGAGCCCTTGAAACTGATACTGATTTGGAAGTGCCTGGATGTTCTGAACACCCAAACCACAGTATCATTGTAAAAAAAGAAAGTCAAGAACTGGTTCTATGGGATTACCCTAATGGCACTTTCATGTGACACTATAAAGAACAGGTTGAAATTTAAGAACTTGAGAAGATCTCAGTAAAGACAAAGAATTATGAGGTTGGAAAGGGATGTTCATTCTCACTTCAAAATCTGCAGGAAAAGTTGCCCAGCTTCATTTGTTCCTTAACTATATTTTAATGACAACAATCCTGTATGGTGACTTCCCCAGAGGGTTACTTCCGGTCAAACAATGTCAATTATAAATTTTAAATCTCACGAGACTGTTTACTTTAGCATTCAATTACCCAAGCTATGTTACTAAATGTTATTATATTGATTTATTTATTTATTGAGACGGAGTCTTGCTCTGTCACCCAGGCTGGAGTGCAATGGCACAATCTTGGCTCACTGCAAGCTCCGCCTCCTGGGTTCTTGCCATTCTCCTGCCTCAGCCTCCCAAGTAGCTGGGACTACAGGCGCCCGCCATGCCCGGCTAATTTTTCGTATTTTCAGTAGAGACGGGGTTTCACCGTGTTAGCCAGGATGGTCTCGATCTCCTGACCTCGTGATCCGCCTGCCTCGGCCTCCCAAAGTGCTGGGATTACAGGCGTGAACCACCGTGCCCGGCTATGTTATTGTACTCATGGGTAAAATGACCAAATTTCATGAGGAAAAAATAGATCAGGATATATGGTCCAGGCAAATATGTTTCTGATTTGTGAGCTCATTTCCAAATAAACCACGTTTAATTATCCCTTTGATGGATTGCTTTTATTAAAAAAACACCTGAGGGAATATAGGCAAACTGCCATAGAAAACCTGATTTCATGGGAATGGGGCATCTTTCTGAAGCAGGAAACAAAAATAACTGTCACCATTTTGAAAAACCTTAAAGGCTTAGCAACCTCAATATTCTACCATTTTTATTTATTTTTAAAAATTTTAGTTTATTTTTTTTTCAAGACAGAGTTTTGCTCTTGTTGCCCAGGCTGGAGTGCAATGGCGCAATCTCAGCTCACTTCAACCTCCGCCTCCTGGGTTCAAGTGATTCTCCTGCCTCAGCCTCCTGAGTAGCTAGGATTACAGGCATGTGCCACCAGGTCTGGCTAATTTTGTATTTTTTAGTAAAGATGGGGTTTCACCATGTTGGTTGGGCTGGTCTTGAACTCTTGATCTCAGGTGATCCACCCATCTCAGCCTTCCAAAGTGCTGGGATTACAGGGATGAGCCACCATGCCCAGCTATTACCTTACTTTTTTTAAAGGAAGAAGGAAAAGAAGAAAAGAAAGAAGGGAGGAAGGGAGGAACGAAGGAAGGAAGAAGGAAGGAAGAAGGAAGGAAGGAAGGAAGGAAAGAAGGAAGGAAGGAAGGAAGGAAGGAAGGAAAGAAGGAAGGAAAGAAGGGAAAGAAGGAAAGAAAAAAGTTACTTATCAGCTTGAAAGTTAGAAATACATTAACATTTACATTTCAAGTGAAAGTAACTGAGTTAAAAGATGTGATAATATTTTTAACATTAGCTACTAGTTACAATATTTTGAAACTCATGCAAGTTTGCTTTGAAAACACAAAGGATTCTCATGTATTAACCCGTTAACACACATAAGTCCACTTCAAATTTTTTTTTTTAATTCTGTCTATATAATCTATTTTCTACTATTCAGGATCATCAGTGTGGAATGTTAGAGAGTCAGATAACTAGAATTCAGAATTAGAGTTACAATTTTGTCACATCTAGTAGGCATAATCCAGTGTAATCCAGTTTCACTCCAAATTCGTTTCAATTTTGTCCTCTACTTTCTTGCAGTACTTTGGTCCATGCATTTCAGGAAAGTGGATTTTTACAAATCATCAGGAGGGAGAAAAAGCCTGGAGGACCAAGAGAACAAAATCTGCTCTATCCTAGAAAAACTGTCCTCCTTCTCTTTTTCTTTCTTGTTTTTGTCTTCTCCTGTCCCAGTGATCCCTTGTAAATTTCCTAAAAGTCTGGCTGAGGTCTAGATAGAATTTCAAAATACATACACACAACGGCGGCCAGTGAGGTGGGAATCTCCACACCTTAAACCTTACAAGAATCATTTATAATAAGAATAGATACTTACAGATTTGAGTGAAAGTTTGTTGTTAAACTGTTGAGTCATTTCCAGAAGTCAGACTTTATTTCTTCTTACTTCTACATCACTGAATTAATTTAATCTACCTGAGACCAGAACTCATGAAGATTCGAGGTCTATAGTCTCACACCACCTACTGTTCCCCAGTTTTACATTTATAAGGCTCAGCTGCTCCACCCTGCCCCAGTCTCAGTTAAAATGAAAGGTTTGTCATAGGGGCTAGAACACATCTGTAGTATGAAAATATTTGGGCAAAATTTGTATTGTGTATCTCTTACATATGGATTAGTTTGTTTGCCTAATTGAAAGGGTCTAAAGCCTAGAATCATTAAATATACTGAACCAGTCACTTACTAGAGACCCGTGCATCTTTCACAAACTCACTCCTGCTCCTTCCCAGGCAAAATGTGCTTCCAGAGCACATTGTTCAGGCTCAAGTATCACATTTGTAACTACAAATTCTGATGATTTCTTTGCATATCTCTCTTCCCCCATCATACTATGAACTCCTCAAGGTCCCGTCTTTATCATCTTGGTATCTACCACCCACCCTCCTGTCACTCTAAGCCTTCAGGGTAACTGAGAGGAAACAGGTGCTCAATATGTACTTCTTAAATACATACAAAAACAAACGAAGAAAGGACCTTTGGTTGTCCTTCCTGTGAATTAATGCCTGTTCTTAAGACAAAATTGGGCATATGTTATTTCGCAACTACAGCTGGCCCTGTGTATCCATGGGTTGTGCATGCATAGATTCAACTAACCTCAGAGCAAAAATATTAAAACAAAATAAAATAAAAACAAAAATACAACAAAATAATACAAATAAAAAACAACACAGTATAACATCTATTTATATAGCATTTCCATTGTAAGTAATCCAGAGATGATTAAAAAAAAAAAAAAAAAACGTGGGCTATACAGAAGTAATATGCCATTTTATGAGTGACTTGGATCCTGAAATTTTAAAGTCACCAAGGGCCCCAGAACCAATCTTCCATAGATACCAAGAGATTACTATATCCTATATCCTTTCTCAGAAAGTGGGCAGGCACTGTGAGATAGAAATTTCTTCCTCAGTCTGATTTTGTCTAATCTTTTTACTATGCCATGAAGGCAAAGCTATAAGCTTCTCATTTGCTGAAGGCAAGTCTGCTTTTTGACTGCATTTTGCAGCCTGCCCTCTGCTCTTCAATTACTCTCATCACACAAAAACACAACGTCATACTTCGGTATGGTTACATCACTGCAAGAGAATCCACATTTTTCCAGTCTATTAAAAATGACATTTATTATTTATTGATTCTATTCAAGATTAATATGTTTTGAAGGCCTGCTATGTTGCTCTCAGGACTCAGAAAAATAAAATGAGATCTCAATGGTTGGTTGTTGCAATTAGATACCTTCCAAGACTTTAAAAGAATTAAATGAAGACCAACTTTTCTTTAGAATTCTGGCTGATATATCTTAAATAAAGTTTCCTATTGCAGCCATGATTTTGTGGTAGGATTAAAACGATCAAACTGGATAGTCTGAATTTCAGAAATCAATCACTCCTGTTTGTGCAAGAATTCCAAGGAAGGAAAAATGCTGCAGAGGTCAGAGGGCTCATTAGGTAAGAGAGAAAAGTCCACAGACCCAGTTTCAAAGATCCACCCCCACTAGAAGTGTGATATTCAGCAACAAGACACCTGCATCTGGAGAAGAAAGAGGCTTTTAGAGAGTCAGCTGAAAAAGAGTAGCAAAGCCCCAAAATGAAATTGCCTTTGCACCTTTAAGTCTTAAGTAGTAACTGAGAGTTTGTAAGTGTCATTGACAACATTGAGTGGAGGGATATTATGAAGTTGCATTTTTCAATTTTCTCCAGTTGCAAAAGAAAATGTAACAGCTGAATCATAAGTCAGGGCTACAGTACTGCCAACAGAGTATGAAAGCAATCTAAAGGGTTTTGCTTCTGTGCATGACCCAGCAATTCCAATAGTGAGAAGTTAGAATGGTAAATTTCCTAACAGCTGAAGCCTCCGTCAGAGTAAAGGCAACACCTGACTGATGCATTATCTTCCTACTGAGGCTCTGCATTTAAGAAAAAATTTCAAGTATTTGCTCAGGTAAGTGAGTCTCTCAGACTGAGAGAGAGCCATACATCTCAGGACTTTTAACTCCAGAAATATTTTTAAAAGTAAGAAACACTTTTAGAGGTTTAAGAGAGGTGGGCTACCTGAGCTCTGTTTCTTACCAGCACAACAACATCACCAGATCTTCTGCAATATTAAGATGAAAATATATTAAGACAAAAGATATTATTATCTGAGAAGCATTGGAAGAATCACAGGCTCCATCAATTGGTGGCTAGTAATGTTAAATTTACCACCACCACCACCAACAGAAACAAACAAAACAGTTTCATAGACCTCTCTTACTTGGGTTGGTGTATTATTCTCTGACTACTTAAATGCTAATACATTCATGTTTTAAAATCTCTCCTGTAAAGTTCATCTGTAATAGAAGAGATAAATGTAACACGGTGAGCCTTCAGCATTCATGGTAAACGCTAAGGGTTGATACTGATTAGAAGCTTACCAAAAATTATGGGAAGAGTCTCTTGATGAAATAAAATTTGAGCTTTTAATTCAATTAAATTTAGCTTGTAAATTAAGAATAATTGGGACTTGCTTTAAGGTTTTTAGGTGGAACTTCAGGTCATGTTTCTGTTGATTTAACAAATGACATAGAAGCTCTTATTTTTCAAATACATTTTCCCTCCTGGGTCTCTAGCTCTTTAAGGATTAACTGTTTAAAATGATCTAATCTTCCTACTTGCAGACAGAGACTTAGCTCTAATAATATGATTAATTCGTTTCTCTATTAAATAATAACATGAAAAATATTAGATTCAGGGAATAAACTCCAAAGTCTAATAATTTAAAGATATAATCAGATATATACTATATAAAATAATCCTGTCGTTTAGATGTACCTCTCATTTTAAAATATAATAAAACTTGTAGTTTAAAAACCTAAAATCAGCCCTATGAAACATATTAGAAGCTTGCAAGTTGCTGCCACATGTCAAAGTGAAACTGCTTTTGCAAAAAATCTTAAGTGAGGAAATTATGTCAGTGAAACAGATCAGACCTAACTGACCCCATCTTCCTTCTAACCTTGAAACTGTCTTTGTTCATTCCGGGGTGTAGGCCGAACTAGCCTTGGGAAGGAATTTGTAGTTTAAACTCTGAAATAAAACGGATAACAGTCCTTTCCTGAAAAGCCCCTTCTTGTCTGGGGACCAGTCTGCCTTTGTAGGACCAACAAATTAGCTACAAGATTAGAAATGACAGTTTAGGGGCCATGCAGCCTCTGACTGCAAGAGTCTGAACCTCCCCAAAATCGCTCCTGGGAATAACATCACTATAGTAAAGTCTAAGATCAGTGTTTGAGCTATTTACAGACCCTGCATTCTGATGTAGCATATGACACCACCCAGATGACACCACCCGGACTGATAATACAGCTCAGCCAGTTCTGCAATCCCACCCAGGAATGTAAGCCAGCAAGAACTCACTTCGACCTCCTATGAGTTTACCTTCAACACAACCAACCAGTACTCCCAACAAACTATCCTTAAAAACTCTGATCGGGGAGACTGATTTGAGTAATAATAAAACTCCGATCTCCTGCATAGCCGACTCTGCTTGAATTACTCTTCCTCTATTGCAGTTCCACTGTCCTGATACGCCTGCCCTGTCCAGGCAGTAGGCAAGGTGAACCCTTGATTACAAAAGGATGAAGAAACTGAAGAATCAACAACTCTTAGATCGATCAGAGAAGCGAGGGCACAGGGCAAACCGCTGCCTTCAAAATTGGATAAGTCAAGAGGTGAATTAAAAAAAAAAAAAAAAAAAAAAAAAAAAAAATCACAGCTTAGTAGAACAGAAACCTCCAAGGGAATCAGTTTTGAGTAGGAAAACCTGAACTGCAATTGATGAATTTCTGGAGGTCAGTGTAAACAAGTCCGAAAGATAAAACTCTAGGGAGATCCAGTCCTGGAGTGGGTGGTTGAGGGGAGGAGAGACACACTTTTGAGTTTTGCCTCCAGGAGTTACACCAAGTTCTCACGGTAAATATTGGCAAAAAAATTTTAAAAATTAAAAATCCCCTCATGCTTCTGGCATGGGAAGGGGAAAGGAGGCATTTTGACATCACTGGAGAGCATTCTTGTCTTCGTAAGAAGATCTCTCATCAGGAGAAACTAGTTAACTAGTTAACTCCTATACCGGGAGAAAATTTTTGCCAAAGACATATCTGATAAAGGACTATTATTCAATATATACAAAGAACTCTTAAATCTCAACAATAAGAAAACAAACAATCTGATTGAAAAAAAAGCCAAAGACTTAACAGCCACCTTATCAAACAGCCACCTATCATATGCTTTTTCATAAGCATATGAAAAAACACTCCATATCGTATGTCATTAGAGAAATGCAAATTTAAAAAACTTGATGCCACTCTATACTTATTAGAATGATCAAAATCCAGAATACTGACATTAAATGCTGGGGAAAATGTGGAGCAACAGGAACTCTGATTTATTGCTGGTGCCAACACAAAATGGTACAGCCACTTTGGAAGACAGATTGGTGGTCTCTTGTAAAACTAAACATACTCTTACCGTATAATCCTGCAATTGAGTCCCTCGGTATTTACCCAAAGGGGATGAAAACTCATGTCACACAAAAATCTGTACTCAAATGTTTATAGTAGCTTTATTGATAATTTCTAAAAATTCAAAGCAACCAAGATGTCCTTTAGTAGGTGAATGGATAAAGAAACTGTGGTACATGTAGACAATAAAATATTATTAAGCACTAGAAAGAAATGGGCTTTCAAATCATACTAAGAGGTAGAGGAAACTTAAATGCATATTACTAAGTAAAAGAAACCCATCTGAAAATTCTATGTACTGCATGACTCCAACTATATGAGATTTTGGAAAACAGAAAAAAGATCAGTGTTTTCCAGGAGGTAGGGGAAGGGAAGTATGAACAGGCAAAGCACAGGGTATTTTTAAGGCAGTGAAACAACTCTATATGATACTATTATGATGGATAGATTCCATTATAAATTTGTCCAAACCCATAGAATGTATAACACTAAGCGTGAATGCTAATGTAAAACTGTGGACTTTGATAGTGATATGTCAGTGTAGGTTCATCAGTTACAGCAAAGGTACCCCTTTGGTGGGGATGTTTGATAACACGAGATGCTATGAATGTTTGAGGGCAGGAGATATGCAGGAAATCTGTGTACCTCCCACTTCATTTTGCTACAAACCTAAAATGGTTCTAAAAACTAAAGACTATTCAAAAAAAACAAAAACAAAAACCAATCATTCATGATGGCTTCTTCACTCAAAGGAAAACAGCAAAAGTGTAAAATGTTAGTGTTACATATGAATGTTAAATGCATAGGTTGTCAGAGAGACTTTCAAGTGTCATTTCTTCTCTATGAGCCTCAGTTTCTTCATGTTTTAAATGTAGAACTTGGTTCACAATGATCTTTAATTGTGATATAGCTTAACCTGAAGCAATTAATTACAAAAATGAATACTCAGGAACAAACCGTATTATTTATTCCAAAGACAATAATACAGGCACTATACTTCAGACAGAAGCATCTAGACCAAAGCTGATAGCATTAATTTAATACAATAGATAGAAAAGGAAATCTTGTTTGGTATTATACCAAAAACTTTAAGTTTTTTACTTACCTACTCACAGGCTTAAACTTTCTTGCTTCAGCCCTTTCTTTAAGTTTCTCGTTATCTCTGGCTCAGAAAAGCACTTTTCCTACTCTGGTTAATCTCTCTTATCCCCTTTTATCAGAATCTTGGTCTGATGTCCAGTCCAGTTGGTCTCGTAGGACACCTAGATATCTGTGAAATTCTAAAGCTGATATTATGCTGACACAATGTTCAACAAATGTTCTCTCCTTCAGCCAAACCACATGATCACCAAATATTTGGGGAGAAACACACATGAGATAGATGTATTCAAGGAAACAACATCAAAGCATCCATTACTTAATCTTTCTCTTGCCCTGGAGATTCACACCCTGTTTGCCAACACAGGCAGCCTCTGAGCTTCAAGTTGACTTACAAGTTGACAATGTGGATTTTACGGAGTCCAAGATTCAGAAATAATCACAGACGATGTCTTTCACATCTCGATACCCCTTAACGTTCGAACACATAACGCACATTGCTATTTTACAATCCTATAAAACTCTTATCCATCTTTTTTGTGTCTCACACAGGTTTCATCAGCAACTCATCTCGAAGTCTTGGCCAGATATCATAGTTATTAATCATATGCCAACTCTTTGCTCTTATCATACTTTTATTTTACACCTGCAATATTGTAATATAATTACATTTATACATGTTTGTGTCTCCTCACAGACTGGAAGAACCTCGATGATAAGACCTATGGCTGAGTCTTTGTCTAAATCCTTCATAGAACCTATTAGAGTGTCTGGCAAATAGGAGGTCCAGATAAAATATTTTTAGAGCTATTAAATGCATTAAAATGTGAATTAAGCACCAGATCCCTCTACTTAGAAGAACCTTCAAAGGCTAAGAGGTAATTTGCCTTTAATCCCTCCAGCAATGTTGTGTTATCCATCCAGCATTAACATTGAGCACCTCTATGTGTTACTAGTTCTTTCAGTGATGTAGAAAACCACAAAAATTTATTGAAAAATGGAAAAATGAGTCAGAAAAATGCAGATACACATTATGTCCCATATGTGAAGAACACTCATTATAACACATGTCAACTCTCAGGTTATTCCATAAGTGTCATTCACTTCTGATCCAAGTTTAAGTAACAGTAATCCAAAATTAAGTAACCAAATTTAAGTATGAGAAAGTGACAACATGACTGTAAAATTCAAATAAGAGAATAGATCTATTAGGATGTCTAAGAAAAAAATGGGGAATTAGAGTCATGCAAGTGAGTTGAATTATTGGGTGCTAAAATATTATAAACTCGTAACAATTAAGTCAATGATGAAGCAGCCAGATTATACCAGCAGATACCTCTAAAACACTAGGTTTCCCTGAAGCAAATTCTAAAAAGTGGAATAGCAAAATATTTGATAAAGAGCACACCACACACTGAGAAAGGAATGTATATTCAATAACAATTATTGCAGTAGTTGCCTAGCTATTAATTATTATTATTGGGGTTTTTTTTGAGACAAGAGTCTCCCTTTGTTGCCCAGACCAGAGTGCAGTGGTGTGATCTTGACTCACTGCAACCTCTACCTCCCAGATTGTTCAAGCAGTTCTAGCGCCTCAGCCTCTGGAGTAGCTGGGATTACAAGCACATACGACCATGTCCAGCTAATTTTTTGTATTTTTAGTAGAGCCAGGGTTTCGCCTTGTTGCCCAAGCTGGTCTTGAACACTTGCCTTGGCCTCCCAAAGTGCTAGGATTATAGGCATGAGCTACTATGTCCATCCAGTAATTGCCTAGCTATTTAGACAATAAATCAGTTAGACACTGTCTCCGTACTATACACCAAAATAACATCCAAAGAAATTTTTCAAATTAAACCATAATGAAGTTCAAATAAAATAGAGGTAAAAGTGTATTTAATCACCAGATAGGTAGTGACCATTTAAGCAAGGATGGAAATGTGCCTTCACTATCATTATCATACGTAGTATTTATTGAACATTTTCTGTGTGCTAGGTAATGTGTACAGTGATTTCTTCACATGCTGTTCTCATTGGGTTCTCAAAGCAAGAATGTGATGTCGATACTCTTAGTGACTCCATTTTAGCAATGTGGAAGTTGAGGCACAGGGAGTTTTAGTAACTTGCGAAAAGTTACATGGCCAGGAACTGGAAGGATTACGGTATGAACCTGGACCATCTGATTCTAGAAATTGTGCTTTTAAATTTTTACCATCTAAAATATGTACAGTGGAAATAAAATTGGAGAGGAAAAGACAAAATGATAAGAGAAAAAACAAATAGACAAATGGGCCAAGATAGAAATGAAAATATTAAAATAGAAATATGAAAGGAAAATAAATGTAAAAATGTTGAATTTTTGTAACCTGCCATGTGCACACAAAGCTAATACATTGAGATATCTTTTTTAAAAAAAACATAAAATTCATGCAGTCTTTTTGTTTGTTTGTTTTCCTTTACACATGATTGTACTTAGAACTAGCAAGATCTTAGGGAGGGATTACTTAGGCATTGCTAAACTGCTTTCCAGAAATGACACACCAATTTACATGCCCAAGTGGCAAAAGAAGAAAAAGGCTTAAAAATATTTGTAGCGGGCCGGGCGCGGTGGCTCAAGCCTGTAATCCCAGCACTTTGGGAGGCCGAGATGGGCGGATCACGAGGTCAGGAGATCGAGACCATCCTGGCTAACCCGGTGAAACCCCGTCTCTACTAAAAATACAAGAAAATTAGCCGGGTGAGGTGGCGGGCGCCTGTAGTCCCAGCTACTTGGGAGGCTGAGGCAGGAGAATGGCGTGAAACCGGCGGGGCGGAGCTTGCAGTGAGCCGAGATCGCGCGCCACTGCACTCCAGCCTGGGGCACAGCAAGACTCCGTCTCAAAAAAAAAAAAAAAAATATTTGTAGCTTTTGACCTAGAAATTCCACTTCTAGGAAACTATTCTAAGGATAATTTTGGAAATGCAGACAAAGTTTTAACCATAGAGATGTTTGTTGAAATTTTTTATTAGAATAGAGAAATGTGAGGAATCATCTAAATTCCCAGCAATAAGAAAATGGCTGAGTACATGACACTTATACTATAGCCAAGAGGTTGGCAAACTATGGTCTGTGGGCCAAAGTCCAGACCACTGAATATTTGTCTATTTTTACCTGCTTTTGTGAATAAAGTTTTATGCAAACACAGCCCTGTTCTTTCATTTATATATGGTCTACGGTTGCTTTCATGATTCAAGGCGAGAGTTGACTAGTTGCTGCAGAGATTGTATAGCTTGCAAAGACTAAGTTATTTATTATCTGGACCTCTACAGTAAAATGTTGCCGATCCCTGTTGTCGCCAGCCAGTTATATTGTTTTTATTTTTTAAAAAAAGTTTAATGGCGAGGGTTAAATGTGAAACCTGTAACCTTAAATTCAATAGAAACCTATTTATTCTGATCTATTAACACAATGATTACTTTGTGATAATGATGCCAATAATAATAAAGGTGTGGTACAAAAACATTGGTATTTCACAATAGCCAATTTTACAAGGTAGTGGGTTTATATTATGATTGTAAACTTACTTAAGCTCAAATATCTTTTCTGGTAATTTTTTTCTTAGTACTAATACTTCTGACAATGTGTATCATATCTTTTCGCCTCTACACAACCAGTACTGCACAAACATTCATCTGTGATAACTTATGAAATTTAAATATCCAGAGGCCAGCAAAGCTACTGCCAAAATGATGTCATTTATTTTATTAAGGACAACTTTTTTGCCCAGCTGACTTCCTGATCCAATGACCATCCTTTTTCGTGGTGCATCAAATTCTGAAATTAGCTGACTGACCTATTGGGTAACCATTGCCTGGAAAATTGGGTCCCTGTACCACTATGCTTGTTTTTGGGATCTTGAGAAATTACAAAGATGACGGTAGACCATCCCTAGTCGCTCCACCTTTTAAAACAAACAATGCCTTCCAGCTAATAAATCAGCAGGAAGGAGCTGACAGGACAGAGATCTGTGTTCACTTCTCTAAGTTGTTTTTGTCTGGTTCAGAAATCATTAGCACCTGATAGTAGTTTCAACGTTCACCCAGTGGGAAGGGAAGGGGTAATTCCCAGGCCAGCTTTCTGTCAGATAGGAGACAATTCTATGCAGACAATACTTTGAAGATAAAAAGACTTGCAAACTTCCTTTTTTTTTTTTTTTTTTTAACTTTTTAAATATGAGACAGGATCTTGCTATGTTGCCCAGGCTGGTCTTGAATTCTTGGGCTCATGCAATCCTCCCAACTCCTTAGCCTCTCAATTAGCTGGGATTAGAGGCACTTGCCACCACGCCTGGCTCTGTGGCTTGCAAATGTTCAAATACTACGTACCAGGGCCTTAACAGAATTGCTAATGTAGTTGTCATAGTAGTTGCATAGTAGAAACAACAGCAAAACCTTCAAGAACAATAATTAATTACTACTTTTTAAACATTGGAGAAAATAGTATTGTACCAAAGAGTAAAGAAGACAAACTAGAATTTCTATTAAAGAATTGCCTCTTTCAGGAGGTGCCTATATGATTCACAATTGCTTCCTAATAACTGAACTAGGAAATGAGAAATCAAAATTGGCTCTGAATTCAACTATTTCTGTAATAATACGAAATACAGCCATCATATTTGGGAATAGATATTACATTTTATTTGTTTAGGGGATTGGATATGAACAATACTGAATGTTTAACTTCTAGTTTGTTTATTTGTTTATTTTTTTTTTTTTAAATAAGCCTACGGTCTATTCTTCCTTTAAATGTTTTTTGTGTACTTAATGTGTTACAAATACAGAGTATTTGTAATACTCTGTAATTTACAAATTGTAAATACTCTGTATTCGTAATACGTATGGCGAATCCAGAAAGTAAGAAATTACAACCTTATTTGTTAGGAAATTCAAAGTCCAGAGAGAGATAACAAGTAACAACAGGAAAAGGAGGACAATAAGTGAAAACTTGGCTGTATAACCAAAAGCTAAGAGGAGAGGTGGGGAAAAGTTCACAGGTAACTTAAGGTGGTTCTTCAGGACAAAAGAATAATTCTTTGGGTAGTCAGGGTAAGAGAGGTCCTTTCAGGTAGAAAGAAACCATGTGAAAAAGCAGAAGGCAGGAAATGGCTCCGAGTAGCCTGATTCCGTGGGAACTGTGAGAGACTTCAAAGAAAGCCTGGAGGTATATGAAATGTAGGATTGCAAAGAGCTCTATGTGCTGAGATAAGGAGACTGGATTTATCCTCCAGGCAGTGGAAAGCCGATTACGTTTTTTTTCTAACATTTTAGAAGTATCAATCAGGCAACACTGGAGAGGATGGATTAAAAGTTCAGAGGAGAATCGGGGGCAGAGGCTGGTAGGATGTCATGGCAATAATAGAGAAGAGAGATGATAGAGCTTATTAATGTGATGAGCAGAAAAGCAATTATATGAAATATTTAGAACAGCAGTGGCCAATAGAATTCTAACGAAAGCCACATATGTAAGTTTTAATTTGCTGTTAACCACATTGAGAAAGTAAAACCAAGTATATGCAATTAATTTTAATAATGCATTTTATTTAACCTAATAGATAAAAAATACTGTCCTTGTAACATGTAATTGATACAAAAATCATCAGTGAGATATTGTACATCCTTTTTAGGTACTAAGTTTTCAAAATCCAGTGTATACTTTAAACTTAGAGCACATCTCAGTTTTGGCTAGCCACATTTCAAATGCTCAATCACCACATGTTAGTGACTGCCATTTTGGACAGTGCCGATTTAGAAAATAGAATCTGTGAGACACATGGGTCAATTGGATAAATGATGAAAATAAAAGAATAATATCTACCATTCATTGAGTACTAAATATGAGACAGGATAATAATCATATATTATCTCATTTACACTCATACAATCCTGTCAGGTAGAATTTTTTTGACACCATAACAGGCTTAAAGAGATTAACTAGATGTAAATCACATAACTTGCGGTGACAAAAGTTGAACAAAGGTCTGTGGAATGGGATAGCTCAGACTCTTAACCACCAGACAATACTGCCTTTGAATACTTGTAAAAGTGGAAAGAGGAATTGAGGTTGATTCTGATCACGCTAGCATGAAAAAGCTGATTGACAGATAATCATACCACTTATGGCTATTGCTGTTAAGCGAGAAATCACAGGTATAAAAGAGAAAGATAGCTGTTTTTAGAGTTGTTGACTGAAAAATATTATTTCCCCCTACTGTTTGTTTATTGGCTATTGTGCCAAACTAGAGTATAAAATCTCCGAGTACAGATATTATTGTCTGTTTGTTATTGTTGTATGACAAGTGCCTAGAATAGTGGCAAGCATTCTGTTGGTATGCAAAAAATATTAAATAAATAAATGGGTGTATGGATAGATGGATGGATGAATTAATATCCATAAGATACCACTAATGAGAAAATTGGTGAAAATTTCAGGTAGGAAGTAAAGATTTAGGAATGACCATATTTAGGAGATAGTTAAACATGGGATATTGACTAAGAGCTCACATAAAAAACATAAATACTGAGAAGGGAACCACGGTGGATGTTAACCCAAGGGGGTTTTGGAGAAAAATGAAAATGGAGAAGGAAACCAGGAAATGCAATTCAGAGAAGTAGAGTAAATAAAGGAAATAATCATATTGAGAAACTCAAGAGAGGTGAGACTTTCAGAAGAAGGGAATATGCTTCCATGTCCAATAAAGAATTGATGTCACCTCTATAGAGATTGTGGTGAGTCCACTGGGTTTGGCAAGATGAAGTTCATTGGCTGCTTCATAAGGCTTGTTTTGCTGGAAAAGAAAGAACAAGAAACAGGTCGCTCCCGGTTGAAGAATTAACTGCAGTCTGACAATTGAGAAAATGAATAAAGATACTTGACTGTGCATTGCTTATTATAATGACTGATTGGAAGCAAAACAATTTCAAAAATGAGAGACTGGTTAAATAAAGTACACCCTTATTAGTAAAGCACACATAATTCTTGTAAGCTTCTATTCGGGTATACAAAGAAGTTGCTTTATTTTTCAACCCAATTTTTTTTCTTTTACAATAAGAAAGCAATCCATCTGGAAATTCCCCTTCCTCACCCTTGCAGTCATTTCTAAGTTACTGAATTCTTCAGTAAAATAGGGTGATGGGAGAGAGAGAGGAGAAGGATTAGGCAACTGGTCATTGGTTGGCATCTGTGGGTATATGATCCATGTGTTTATTATTCAGTCTTACTCTTGGCTGTGGTTGTCTCTTTTCCCTCTGTTATTGAGATGTCCACATGCTTGTCTGGTCCTGAATGCTGCCACTGCAGATTTCTCATGTGATGTGCCCTTGGCTCAGGTTTCCTTCATTTTGGCCAACACATTTGTGTTCATCTGACACCCACGTCCCTTACAAAAGCGCAGAAAAGTCTGACCCTTCTCCCAGACCAGTCTGCAGCCACAGATGTCCTGGGACTGCACCAGATTCTCTCTGCCTTACTTTTATTGCTGCTCAACTCTTATGATGGTGGTGTTGGGAAATTGGGAATGCCATGCCCAATTGCTCTCTATTCTCAGATCACATCATTTAGGGATTCTCTATCTTCCCTACTCCCTAGGTTGAGTATGAAAAGGGCATAACACAAGCCTGCTTATTTCCAACTCTCAATCCCTCGCTTATAAGACCTAGTTATGGGCTGGGTGCGGTGGTTCATGCCTGTAATCCCAGAACTTTGGGAGGCCAAGGCAGGTGGATCACTTGAGGTTGGGAGTTTGAGACCAACCTGACCAACATGGAGAAACCCTGTCTCTACTAAAAAAAATACAAAATTAGTCAGGCATCGTGGCACGTGCCTGTAATCCCAGCTACTCTGGAGGCTGAGGCAGGAGAATGACTTGAACCCAGGAGGCGGAGTTTGCGGTGAGCTGAGATCACGCCATTGCACTCCAGCCTAGGCAACAAGAGCAAAACTCCATCTCAAAAAAAAAAAAAAGAAAAAGAAAAAGAAAAAAAAATCCTAATTGTGTTTCCATGAACACTACCCACAGTTATGGCATAAAATTTTCAACACTAGATTCCTGAAATACTCATAAACTCAACATTTCCTTTCTGCTATCTCTAGTTCATCTACTTTGAGTTATGAAAGTGTCTTTTTAAAATGCTGCCTATGCTTCTTCAGTAACACATTTAGGTTAAGAATATTAAGTCTGGTATATATGGAGAGACTGAGAAGGAGGTGGTGATGAGCAGGTGCAAGGGTATGAGATGGTGTCAGGGAGGGTGTACAGGAGGAAACACATTAGTTCATACTTCAAAATATTATTCAGCTACACCATGGAATACAATTTACCCACTAGCAATGGCATCGCAGATTGAAATGCAACGTAACTCAACTATCTTCCAACCATTAAAAATGTAATATTTATATTATAAAATAACGTGAACAGTATAGAACCATTTTATGCTTCCAAAGTACCTTTATGCATAGAGGTATCCTATAAATATATAAAAGTTGATAACAACGATCATCTCTAGTTATTAATATATGGTGGTGCCTTCTGACCTCTTCTCTGTATTCCTGTATCTCTCTCTTCTAGGACTATTCTATTTTTTAATTTTATATAAGGAGCATGTTTTCCTTTGCAACAAAAACATCCTCAGTTTTCATTTTTTTCAAAGCTGTGGAAGGCAGAAGAGTGATGGGTACTAGCTGGAAGCAGATGCAAGGTCAAAGGAGGGTTTGTTTGGAATTGCAGAAATTTGTTCATGTTTATAACTGAAAGGAAGGAGCCAGTAGAGAAGGAAAGGCTGAAGATATGGAGAAAAAGGGGGTCATTGTTGGGGCAAGGTCTTAAAGAAAAACAGAGGGTATGCAATGTAGGATCAAGAATACAACTGGAAGGATGGCCATCATCCCGAAAAGAAACACTTCTTTCTTTAAGAGAGAGAAAAACAGATTTATTTGTATCCCTAAACATTTATAGGAGAGCAGAAACAGTACCAGGGAGAGCATAAGGAAGCCACGTGAGAGTTCATCCTCCTGGGGATGAGGATGGGCCTCTCTGAAAAGGGTTTGAGACAAATAGCTTGCCAGACCTTCTACGAGAATAGAAGAGCTCACTGAAGACAAGGAAATCTTTGCCCTAATTGCCCAATCATACTGAATGAGCAGTTGTAGTAGGACCTATACATTTTAAAGGCACCAAGCCACACATCTGTAAAATTTTCTCTGGCTGTGCTCAAAGATCTGAGTAGAGGAGCAGAGAGAGATTCAGACTCCAAATTTTCAGGGAAGAGATATTCAAACAAATGGGGTGAAAGGGTTTGAGTTTGTCAGGATGCTTCATAAATTTAGTAATAGCCAAATAATATATTTGAAGCCCTTGAAAAATGAAAAGCCAAGAGGCAGCTCAAAATTATTTTTGTCTTCTGTTTCAGTCACTGAGGTCACTTCTCTTTAGAATCATGAAAGTGTCCAGTAAATGACCAGCTCCTTTTTCTAAACAATCTTCTCCCCTGGGAAGCACAAAAGCAGATTCTTGCTTTTCAAAGAAAACAATCATCTTTTCTAGGAATTTTGGACCTCAGAGTAATCCATAAAATAGTTATTGCAATACATTGGCTTCTTATTATTCTTAGGATTCTTTCTCTCAGCATCAAAGGAAGAAACCTCTAGATCAGGTTATGACCTTCCTAATCAGAAAGAACAATGTCTTCCTTTGCAGTTGATGCTTATAAGTCTTCCACCACACTTTCCTGTGGCCTATTGTAATTTTCACATACCATAATCTCTCAGTGATCCTGCCTTTCTAATAGGGGTTTCAGTTTTATCTTCTCAGAGAGAACAACACAATCTAAGAGCTATCTAATTCCTTAGCTTTTGCATTTTTCCCTTCTTAGCATTGGAGTTATTCCAGAAAACAGCTCTAGTCAAAAGGACTATTTACATCTATCATCGGACATTATTATTGAGGAAACACAACTGCATGCAGATATTGCAGTGCCTTTCGCGTGCATAGAAATGATCATGATGAAAAAGCACTGTTTCAAAGATATGAATGGACGTGAAGAAACCTGTAAACCCAGGTTCCAATTCAGGAGCCGTCTTTACTTTCTCCTAAGCCCTATTGAAAAATTGGGAACAATACTTTACATCACTTATTATTTACACAATTCTTTCCCCAAGTATTCAATGATTTTCTACTACCTGTCTCTATCAATCAAACTTTAGTCTGCATGCAGAATGTGGATGATTCACTGGCCTCTGTTTCTAACCTCTCAGGCTATTTTTCAAACCCTTGGAGCCAGCTAAGCAGCTTTGCTCATGATTCCTCATACAGGTCTCAAGTAATGCTGCTCAACACCTTTGCTCTTGCTGATGGCTCTCCCTACCCACTCTCCACTTACCCTCTTACTCAATGCAAGACACCTTCTCTAGGGACCTCTGCAATTAGCCATCTTCTGTGATCACTGGTATCTCTGGACAATTTGAACACAGAACCCTCTGGGACCCTTTTAAAAACACACATTCCCAAATGGTGGTTACCAGAGGCTCGGGCTGATAAGATGGATAGAGAGGTGTTAGTCAAAGGCTACAACATTTCAATTAGGAGGAATAAGTTCAAGACATGTATTGTACAACATGGTGTCTATAGTAAATAACAATATGTTGTATTCCTGAAAATTGCTAAGAGTATATTGTTTTCAAACCCCCAAAAATGACATGTGAAGTAATGCATACATTAGTTAGCTCAATTGAGTCATTCCACAATGTATACATATTTCAAAAAACTTGTTGTTCATGATAAATACATGCATTTTTTACCTCTCTAGTACAATAAACAAATAAAATGAATAAATAAAAAAATAAAATGAAACAACCTAGTAACCATACATTAAAAAAAAAAAAAAAATTCCCAGAATCTCATGACTGGCACATCTAAGTCTACAGTCCAGCATGCTTCCTCAACTTCAATGTGCTTATGAATCATACAGGAAAATTACTAAATATGCGATTCTGATTCACTAGGTCTTTGATGGGGCTGGCAATCCAACACTTCGAACAAGTTTCCAGGCAATGCCAATCCTGTTGGTCCTCAGTTCACACTGAATAGCAAGGGGATAGTGTAAGACTAGGGAAGTTGTACTATTATTTTTTTTTTCAAACAATTTTGATGCAACCAGCCTAGGAACAATTAATCAATATGCATTTAGGAACTACCACTCCCTACTCTTCTGGCTGTTGGCATGTGCTCTCCTGCTTATTGCAGTTATTTATCTATATATAGATTTGACTTGTATCCTCCACTGTCCTGTAAATTAGTGAAAAGTACAAGGATATTTGATACCCCTTCAGACTCCTCCACTGAACAGAATATCCACAGAGTCAATGGCCAATTAATACATGTTAAAAAAATGAATATTGCTGCTGCTTGATATTAAATTATTGGACAGAAAGTGACTTCAGGCCAGGCTCCGTGGCTCACGCCTGTATTCCTAGCACTTTGGGAGGCCAAGGCGAGCAGATCGCCTGAGTTCAGGAGTTCGAAACCAGCCCGACCAATATGGTGAAACCCTGTCTCTACTAAAAATACAAAAATTAGCCAGGTGTGGTGGTGGGCACCTGTAATCCCAGCTACTTGGGAGACTGAGGCAGGAGAATTGCTTGAACCCGGGATGTGGAGGTTGCAGTGAGCCGAGATTGTGCCACTGCACTCCAGCCTGGGCAACAGAGCAAGATTCTGTCTGAAAAAAAAAAAATAAGAAGAAAGAAAGTGACTTCAAAGAGGTTGCCATAATAAATGCTAAATGCAGAGTGAAAATGAGAAATGATTTTAAATTTGAGATTTTATTTGAATTTTAACATATGCAGCTTCCATTAAGTAGGATGGATGTCCACAGAGTCAATGGCCAATTAAAAGGATACATATTAAAATCCATGGCTTGGCCTCTCTGGTGACACCTCGCCATGTTTCTCTGCCATATTTATTATTCATCTGGCCTTGGATTTGTCTTAATTACAAGGTGCCTTGTTTCCTTCTTCTCACACCTGATTTCAGGATGCTGAGGTCAAACCCTCTGCTTTACAAGTTCCCTGCATTACACTGTACCTTGTTTTGAACACCTGAAATGCATAAAATCTAGGGTTAACATGGATTTTATGTTGTCCTTTGGGGCAGGAAAATATAAAACCTGAGCTCCAGGAATTGCATATTTCCTGTCTTTATTGGTCATAAAGCTTTCATAGTGGGGCAGGTGGCACAGAGACAAAATCGACTAAATCCTAGCAAGTCTCTTTCCCAGATGAGGGCTAGCCTCTCCTTCCATATGAAACCTTATTAAGACACCTGCACAGAAAACCCACTGCAGTGCTCAAGCCCATTTTAAGTATGCAATTCAACGGTTTTTAGTAAAGTACCTAGTGGTGGTGCATCTGTCTCACTATAATCCAGATTTATAATGTTTCAATCATCACAATAAGATCCCTCAGGCCCCTTCATAGTTAATGCCTGTTTCCACCTCAATTCCAGGTAACCACTAATCTATTTTCTGCCTCTATAGATTTGTATTTTCAGGACTTTGCACACAAGTGGAATCATACTATTACATGATATTTTGTACCTGGCTTATTTCACGTAGCATAATGCATTCAAGGTTCACCCACATCATAGCCCGAATCAGTGCTTTATCTTATTATTGCTGAATAGTATTTCATTGTATGAAAATACCACATTCTATTTCTCCCTTCACTAGTTAATGCACATTTGAGTTGGCTCCACTTTTTGTCGGTTATGAATAATGCTGCTATGAACATGCATGTATATGTTTTTTTGTGGACATATGTTTTCATTTCTTGGGTAGAATTTCACTTCTGGGTTATGTGATAAATGTGTTTCACTGATTAAGAAACTGCCAAAGTGTTTTCCAAAATGGCTGTACTATTTTACATTTCTTTCAACGGTGTGTGAGGCTTCTGTTTCTCTGCATCCTCAACAATTGTCATTGTCTACTTTTTTGTTATCACCATCCTTGTGGATGTGAAATAGAACCTCATTGTGGCTTAAACTTGCATTTCCCTAATGACTAAGATATTGGGCATTTTATTTTTATGTGCTTACTGATCATTCGTATATCTTCTTTGGTGAAAAGTTTCAATAGAGTTACTTTCTTCTTATTGTAAAATTGTCATAATGCTTCTTATTTCAACTGATTTCATTTATATGTGGATGACAACATAAAACGTGCAAAGACCAACCATTCTCCAAATAGAAAAGGGCTGAATAGGCTGGGCACTGCGGCTCACGCCTGTAATCCCAGCACTTTGGGAGGCCGAGGTGGGTGGATCACCTGAGGTCAGGAGTTCAAGAGCCTGGCCAACATGGTGAAACCCCATCTCTACTAAAAATACAAAAAACTAGCCGGCCGTGGTGGTGCATGCCTGTAATCCCAGCTACTAGGGAGGCTGAGATAGGAGAATCAATTAAACTGGGGAAGTGGAGGTTGCAGTGAGCCGAGATTGTGCCATTGTACTCCAGCCTGGGTGACAAGAGCAAAACTCTGTCTCAAAAAAAAAAAAAAAAAAAAAAAAGAAAAGGATGAATAATATTAATAGTAGATATAACAATAAATACATTTTAGGAAATGTATGCTTCATGTTATAGTATGAAATAAAAATGTTTTATTAACCCAAAAGTTTTCCATTAATTAACTTGAATTTCAATTGACACAGTTCAGTTTTTTTTTTTTTTCTTTTTCTTAACTCTCTTTGCCACCCCTCAGTCCTACCCTCTATAAACCTAAATACCACGGTAAGCTATTACAGCACTGGGAACAGATGGTGAAGGTTTCCATAAAAGAGAAAGGGAAACAGACCTGTCTGAAGTAAGGTAAGTAAACACAGGGCACATGAATGGTGAGAACTAAAATAGATTGTTAAGTGCAAATTAAAAATAGAAAGCATGATTACTTAACTTGCTTTGGGAAAAAAAATCTTTTTAGAAAATGGCTAATAGAAAGTGTGCATAAATCAAAAAATTTTTAAAAGTCTTTGGAACATGGCCATACAACATTATTGGGGATAATAAGTAAAACATTCAGCAACAGTAAAACAGAGTAGAAGAAATTATCTAGATAATTTAGTAACAATTCAAACTTTTATAAGGGAATGCTTTTTGTCTTATTTTGTCTTTATGAAAATAAAAAAAAAACTGTTGACGTAAATTAAACAAGAGGATATTATTCTCTTTTCCAGTTCTATTTTATGGATAGTCACAAATATTAAAAGGAAGCCAGATTTTCTTCTTCTTTGAGTTTCTTCTATTAATGAAAAGAGAAAATACGGAGTAATCGCTATTGTTACCGACAACACAGGTTATTGCCTTGAACTGAGCCAGAAGACTCTTAGTTTGCTTATTGCTGTTATTAATGTTGTAGCTTTTGTTCTTTATTTGTTTATTTGTTTTTCTGATTTAATATCCATATTTTGGAAAAAATACATAAGACTTACTTTAATTTCCATATCCTCTTCACAAAATAGAATAGAAAGTGTAAAGCCTTCTCTGTGTGATGGAAGAATATTTTTTCAGTCTTTGAAATCATGTGTTGTCTTTGGAAGGAACTTCTGTTACTCTTCTAATCACCAATTTAGATCATCACAGGCTTTGTGGAGTGACTATATATACATGTCATGTGTGAACAGCATTAAACGATGGTTATTATTAATGTCATTCTTACCTTTGTGGGGTTTCCAATGTACAATACTTTCATAGACATTGCCTCACATAATAATATATACCTTACAGTATAATTACGGGAGTTATTATACCCACTTACAGATTTAAAAATTGAGACTCACAGAACTTAACTAGCCAAAGAAATACAACCAGCAAGCAAGGATGCCAAGCCTTAAACTCTGCTTCATCTGATTCCAAATGCTGCACACTTTTGAGATATAACTTTCAGTTTACAGCTAGAAGAGTTCTTCAGAAGAAGCATTAGGATAATAATACAATATTAATTACTTATTTTAATAATTTACATTTGCATAAATAAGTAATTACATTTCTAAGAGGTACAAATAGAGAAACATTTTTACAGATGTTTCTTTTCATTAAAATCTTAGCGGTGAACAGAATATTTTGAAGCAAAAAATCTAGAAAGACAGAATAAGAGTTAGTATTTGCATTTCCCAAGAACCGACCTGCCTTACTCCAATTCCTTTGTTTATATCCGCATTTTATTTCTCTCTGGGAACATGGAAATGAAAAGTGACTACAAGCATACAGGAAATGCAGATGAATAACTTAACCAGGAAACACAGACATGGTGTATAGGCCTTGAAATTCCACTGTTTGGCTTATTTAGTTTGTCTTATTGGAGGCAGTGTTCTTAATTCCATTCTTGGCCACACCACTTTCACCTATGAGTGAGACCCACATGAACAGAGAGACCACAAAACAAAGTAAATTTCTTGGGCAGAAGCCACCTTCACCAGACTCTAGTAGGACCAGTTCTACCTAATTACTTTAGAATTCTTCCCCCTGGCAGCAGACAAGGGAAGTGAGGAAGGACTGGATACAACTGGAAAATAGTCTAGCTGGCTTTAGGATATGAGACTAAGGTCAACCTTTCCTACCCTTTGGGGTAAAGCCCACCCACTCAATTTTTAGGCGAGATGATGGAGGGTCCACTTCATCCCTTGAGCCATGGAGATGGTGGCAGTGTGGCAGAACAGGAGGAGCTCTAACAGCCTTAACCTTATGAACCTCATGACTCCTTACTTAGCTTCAGCCTTGCCTTAGAAGGTAGTTGTAAAGATCAAATGGGAATATTCTTTGTGCAGTGACAGGCACACTCTCATTAAATGTGGGGTCTCTTCCTTTTCTATGTGAAAACCAGGTGTAGCATAAAACCTCATGTATGGTACATTTGAAAGAGAATAAGGAGGAAAAGAAAGGAGATAGAAGAGGCAGTTACAATGATATGAAAGTTGGTGTTTCAGATAACTCATTGATAAATATACGTGATATATATACGCGCACACACACACACAAACATTTGGTATAAAATTTAGGGGTAGTATCAAGGCTGGCATAAGCACATGATTTAGTTCTTGCTAGTATTCTTACTTCATCTTCTAACACTCATTCTCCTTGTCTGAATACCTTGCCTTTTCTTGGAAGAGGATATTACTTAGGACAGCAAGTTCAAAGATTTTTTTCTATCCAGAAAATTCTGCTGTCACTTATCCACATAATCTTACTCTCACTAAATCTACAACCGATTGTATATCATGCAGCTTCTTTGACCACCTATTTAAAATAGAAATTCCTGATTTCACTGGCAGTGTCTTTTTCTTCTCCTTGTCGCAAGCTTTCCAATGCACTTACAATGACCTGATAAAATGTATTTACATTATAACATATGTATATATATATATTTGTCTATTTGTTTATTATGTCTCCACTCCCATCTTCTCCATGTTACCCTAATATTCCAGGACTGGAAAAAGAACATTGTCTTGTTTATTTCTGTATCTATAGACCCTAGACTAATGCCTTGCACATAGTAGTCACTCAATAAATACTTGCTAAGTGCATGAACAAATATTTACTTCTTCATTTCAGACTCTAAACTAGGAAAAGTGTGCATTTCAACAAGCCTAAACCATACAATGTAATGAAATATAAGTTAATTCCACATATGTAATGCATCTTGCAAGCCTTACTTAAAAGTAATTTCATAAAGTTATGTAAATATGTACAAGGGAGTGCAATGCCTTATCATTGGCCATGAAATCCTGGCAGAAAACTAACATTGTGTTTCCATGTCGAAGGCCTTCCTGTGTGGTCACCAGCTTCTATGTTATCAGTTCATAGGAGTCTACACCTTTTTCCTTTGAGTCACTTCCTATGAGCTGCACATTTGATTATGGTAATTAAAGAAAACGTCTTCCTATGTGAAATAAGGTGTAAGAAAACAATCAAAAAAGTAAAATGGTGAGAACATTTCTCTGAGCAAAAGCAATTTCCCCTTTGAAAGTGTTCTCTATTATGGTCTCTGTGGAGTCATCTATTTTCAGTCTATTACTTCTCAATGATGAAGAACAAACTCATCTCAGGGAACTAAAATACCAAGATAAGTCACAAAGGTCACAATTGGTAGTCCTTGTCAATCAAAATTCATAAGGTACAATTTCATTAAAATGAACTCACAACAGTAACTTCCAGAGAGCTAGTAAGTTTCTTTAAGAAGAAGACTGCTCCTCTTGTATTGTATGATATTAACAGCATAACATATTAAAAAGATATCTTCCAGAACAACATAAAAAAGACATCTCCCAAGGTTCTTCTTTACAGAATTTAGTTTATAAGATCCTGAGGATTCTACATCCAGTATCTCCAGAAACTTATGCAATTTCCAAATGGTTCTTTTTACTTAGAATTATGTTCGATCATTTAACACACAGTTGGAACCTTTGTTACGTACATTACACTGTGCACTGTTAACATTTTAATTATAATGTTAAAAATCAAGAACCTTTGCATACAAATCACTGTGTCAGGTGCGGCTAAAAAAACAATGATGATCAAGGTATGGTTTCCTATTTCAAAGGGTACCCAACTTAAGTGGTATGGACCATCAAAATATATATTATCTATATAGCAAGAAAGCATAATAATACTACCAGGAAGTGGATGATAAAAGGAAATGAATGTCTCAGACACAATTGGCTAGAAAAACAGGGAGAAGAGGAGGAGATGTCGTTTTCAGGCTATGGCAGGTAAATGGCTTATCGTGGTCACCATCCCAATGGAGGGTGGAGGGAAAAAAATTTCTTTTGCCCTTTGATCCCAGTTGGCTCACATTAGCAACACCATAAACTACTCTAGTTACTATCTCTAGAAAGCTTTCTCATCTGAGCACGTATTGCTTTGGGCACACAAATGATACTACTTAGCAGTAGATGCATATGTGATAAATTACTTTTATAAACTTTCACACGAGAGAACTTAGCTGTTCTCTACCTTTTTCGTCCATCAATAAGGATAGTACCTGCAAATGGAATGCATTACTAGATTCTGAAAGAAGCTAATCCTTGTGCTTGGTTAGTGTTGACTCTTTGCTTGCTCAAAGGGATTAAACATGAAAGTATCTCAAGAAGTAATGATATGCAAAAGTATGTTTCCATCCCCATTTTGGGGGGAGAAAAATGGTAGAGAAGCATCAGTCACACTTTGTGTCTTTGTGAGAGACAAAGAGTATAAAATCTGATTTCCCAGCATCTAAACATCCTTTGAATATGAAGCAAAATGATAAGCAAGAGAAGCATATCATTTATCATCTAAACCTGAATACATTTTGGAATAAAGGGAGCACTATTAATCATTACTCCTGAACAACAGACTAAAATCATGGCTATTGCTGCACACCAGGACTTGTGGTTACTCAAAGGATAGGTAGAGGTTGATATGGTTTGGCTCTGTGTCTCGACCCAAATTTCACCTTGACTTATAATAATCCCCACATGTCAAGTGTGGGATCAGGTGTGGATAATTGAATCATGGGGGCAGTTTCCCCCATGAGGTTCTCATGATAGTGAGTTCTCAGGAGATCTGATGGTTTTATAAAGGGCTTTTCCCCTTTGTCTGGCACTTTTTTCTCCTGCCACCATGTGAAGAAGGACATGCTTGTTTCCCTTTCCACCATGATTGCAAGTTTCCTAAGGCCTCCCCAGCCACGCTGAACTGTAAGTCAATTAAAACTCTTTTTTTTTTTTTTTGAGACGGAGTCTCACTCTGTTGCCCAGGCTGGAGTGCAGTGGTTGGATCTCAGCTCACTGCAAGCTCCGCCTCCCGGGTTTATGCCATTCTCCTGCCTCAGCCTCCCCAAGTAGCTGGGACTACAAGCGCCCGCCGCCTCGCCCGGCTAGTTTTTTGTATTTTTTAGTAGAGACGGGGTTTCACTGTGTTAGCCAGGATGGTCTTGATCTCCTGACCTCGTGACCTGCCCGTCTCGGCCTCCCAAAGTGCTGGGATTACAGGCTTGAGCCACTGTGCCCGGCCTAAAACTCTTTTCTTTATAAATCACCCAGCCTCAGGTATGTCCTTATAGCAGTGTGAGAACAGACTAATACAGAGGTGGAAATATACTTTGTACTATAAAACAAAAGGAGCATCCAGTATATTTTGCCTTTTCCTCTGGTGATACGATTTGGCTGTTTCCCCACCCAAATTTCATTTTGAATTGTAGCTCCCATAATTCCCATGTGTTGTGGAAGGGAGCTGGTGGGAGATAATGGAATCATTGAGGCAGTTTCCCCCAATATTTTGGTGGTAGTGAGTAAATCTCATGAGATCTGATGGTTTTATAAGGGGCAACCCCTTTCACTTGGCTCTCATTCTCTCTTGTCTGCCGCCATGTAAGATGTGCCTTTCGCCTTCTGCCATGATTGTGAGGCCTCTCCAGTCATGTGGAACTGTGAGCCCATCAAACCTCTTTTTCTTTATAAATTACCCAGTCTCAGGTATGTCTGTGTCAGCAGCATGAAAATGGCCTAATACATCTGGGAACCTAGACCCTGGACATATTAACAGCTCAACTAATCTGAAGCTGTGGCCTGCATTTGAAACTGAAGAAAAAAGGAAGAGAAGTGAAGGTATAGAGTCAGGATTTTTTTCACTGCAATCTGGAGATTCCCAGTGGCATAACAACAGATATTTAGAGACAGTGGATACTGGCAGAGCAGCAGCCAGTGTCAGGGGTGAAGGCACAAGAGACAGCAATATCAAAGGTTTGTTTATGAACAGTAATACCATGAAGTCCATTGGGGACTCCTTGGCTGCACCTTTCCTTCCTTGATTTTTCCTTGAGTCTGGTTCTCCAGCTTGAATCTGAGTGCTATTATAGATCTGATCAGCAATCCCTTTTCTGCTTAAGGTAACCAGAGTGGGTTTGTTGGTTTCTGTTCCAAACAAGAATTCTGACTAGAACTAGTATGTTAGATTCCATAGATGATGATGAAGATGATGATTTTTCTCTTGACCATTCTAAACTGAGTGCCTCACTTATTAACTGGGGATTGCACTAATATATAATATAATAGCATTTCTCTAATGATATCTTTTGATTTTTAAATACTTTACTAAAAATAAGTAAGAATTTTGTAACCTAAATCCTTTCCCTTTCTAGTCTTCTAAAAAAAGAAATCAATAGGGGCATTATGAAAGAAAGAGCCTGAGATATTTTAAGAAGTCACATACTGCTCAGTTGAAATAAAATATTCAAGCTTTTGAGGCCCTTGTCAAATTATTTACCTTCATTTTTAGATGTAGCAGCTGAAGTACTGAAATAAACAAATATTCATTTGGAAGATTACAGATGGCGAATATTAACTGCTGTGTATATCAAATTTTTAATGGAGCTTTATAATTATAGTTAATGGATTTCGTAATTGCTAGGGGCCTAGGGAAATGGAGAAATGTAAAGGATGCTAGAAAGCCAAGGAAGATAAGTATTTGTTGGGATGGAGATATATAACACACTCATTGAAGTTTTCTAATTTAGGAGAATATGAAAGGAGAGCATGTGGTCCTTGTCTATGAATTGGAGATCCCATAATAATAATGCAAAATCCACAATTTTCTACCAGAAGACCTCAGTTGGACTAGTTAGAATCAGAACTTCTATTAATTTGGTTTAGGAGTCCGCGAATTACTGGGAACCACCTGATATTGCTGCAAAATGCGTGAGGGGAGCTGGAGCAGTATGAGTGACCTCTTTTTAAAGAGAATGGAAAGGGAATAGCCCTAGAGCCCTGTAATTAGATTTGATCTGCCTTAGGACACATTTTGCTTATTCGGATAACAGCTTGGGACCCAATTCAACTTCTTGTGAATAGCTATTAAAGATGGGAGACCTAGCAGCTGCCAAGCTATGATCCAAGGTTAATTACCAAGCATTCTTTCCATCACATATCATGTCCAGCACAAGGGGAAAAACCTAAACTATAAGACAATATTGCTTTGAGACCCAGGGTGGAAAATTAGGATATAATGAGCATTTGGTACCACTTGTTCCTTCCCAATCCATTGAAGCTACATAAGTAGAACTTTTTTTTTTTTCCTAAGAGATTATTAAGAGTGTAGAATTGGGTTGGCTAATGAAAATGGGCTAAAAAGAAGCGGAAAAAATAATTTCCTTACTCAAGTATCCCTCTAGTTAACTTAAACTCTATTTGAAACAATACATTACCTTACCACATACATTTTTTGACATAATTAATAGTCACAAAATTAAATAGAGGACTTGCAACATCCTCCTGGGATTGTCTCGGAGGTGACTTGCTGTACAGAGCAAAAGACAAAGAATAAAGATGGCTGACTAGACACAGCTAGGAAGAACTTCTCCCATCTAAAGCCATCAGACTACCAAGCAGACCAGCATACTCCAAATAGAGATTCTTCTGAAAGAATGTGCTGAGAGTGGATGAAGAGACAATGCAGACACAGGAGCTGATGAAGGAGGAAGTTGGGAACCCTGTGTGCAATTGACGAACACCAGAACTCATTCCTGACCCTGAGCCACTCCTAAGGATAGTAGTGAGTGAAATAACTGCAGTGCAACCTACTCTTGCCACAGATCTCCCGTGTCCTAGCTGCAGATCTTATTACCCCTGTGGACATGTAAGTTGACAGGGAGATCTGCCTGGAGAGTTGGCAGAGACAGAGCCTGAATCTCTGCAGAGCCCAGGGAGTTTGGTGTAGGGATAGCTGCAAAGGAAATCAGCAATAGGTGCCTATCTCCCAAGGGTCTCTATACTCCCCCAGCTGGCTCTGACCTTTGCTAACAGTCAGACCTGCAGAGAGCAGGGTTGTGGAACCAGAGTGAGTAAGATCTATGTGCCCCCTTGTCTGCCAGTCCCTTCCGGAGTCCTACCTGGAGGCTCCTTTGGGAGTGGAGACCCAGTGCGGCCTCCACTGCTCTGCTGGAGCACATTTGCGAGTGACCACTGCCATAGCACTTTTACCAGCAGCCCCCAGCCACCTGCTGGCATGCTTTTTTTTTCCAGTTAGCTCCTGCTATCACACTGGAGCACTTTCATTGGCAGCCCCCAAGGGGGTGCTTTTGCAGGACCCTGGGAGCACCTTGGGCCCCCCAGCACAGCTACTGCTTGATTGTGAGGGGCCAGAGGGCAAAGCTATCAGCCCAGTCCCAGCCCCCTGGATTTAGAGAATGTAACCCAGGAATGCGGAACTGAGCCTTGGCCCTCTGAAGGCATCTAGAAATGAAGCCAATCTACCATACCTCAAGGGAAATGAAGAACGTAAAAACAAAGAGCCCCATCCAAAGGATATCAACTTAAAAGAATAAAGTTATATTAGTTCTCACAGATGAGAAAGAACCAGCACAAGAACTTAAGCAACTCTAAAAGCCAGAGTGTCTTCTAATCTCCAAAAAACAACAGTAGTTCCCTAGCAATTTTCTTTAACCAGATTGAAATGGCTGAAATGACAGATATAGAATTCAGAATCCAGACAGCAAAGAAACTCAGTAAGATACAGAAGAAGGTTGAAACCCCACTTAAGGGCAACAGTAAAACAATCCAAGAGTTGAAAGATAAAACAGCCATCTTAAGAAAGAACAAAACAACTTCTGGATTTGAACAATTTACTATAGGAATTTCAGAATTCAATTGGAAGCATTAATGACAGAATAGGCCAAGCTAAGGGAAAAATCTCAGAGCTTGAAGACCATTCCTTTGAATCAACACAGGTAGACAAGAATAAAGAAAAAATAATCAGAAAAAGGAAAGAAAAAACACCCTGATTTAAGAAATGTGAGAGACTGTGTAAAGAGATCAAACATATGGACTCATTTGGCATTCATGAAAGAGAAGGAGAAAGAGTAAGCAACTTAGAAAATGCATTGAGTATATGGTCCATGAAAATGTTCTCAATATCACTAAAGAGGTCAACATGCAAATTCAAAAAATTCAGAAAGCTTTTGTGAGATACTATACAAGACAACCATCCCTGAGGCACATGGTCATCAGATTCACCAAGGTCAACACAAAAGAAAAAATCTTAAAGGCAGCTAGGGAGAAGGGGCATGCCACTTACAAAGAGAACCCAGTCAGGCTAACAGTGGATCTTTCAGCAGAAACCTTACAAGCCAAGAGAGATTGGGGGCCTATTTTCAGCATCTATAAGGAACAGAAATTTAAACCAAGGATTTCATATTCTGCCAATCTAAGCTTCATAAGTGAAGGAGAAATAAAATCCTTTCAGACAAGCGAATGTTAAAGGAATTCATTACCACTAGAACTGCCTGAAAAGAGGTCCTTAAAGGAGTGCTAAACAATGAAAGAAATGAAATGAAAGGTACCTGCCACCACAAAACACGTAAGTACATAGCCCATGGACACTATAAAGCAACCGCACAATCAGATCTACTTAACAACCAGCTAACAACACAATGACAGAATCAAATTCTCACTTACCAGTATTAACTCTGAATGTAAATGGGACAATGCCCCATTTTAAGTGGGACATGAACACTTAAAAGGCATAGAGTGGCAAGTTGAAAAAAGAAGCAAAACCTTTCTGTCTGCTGTCTTCAAGAGACTTGTCTCAGATGTAATGACACTGATAAGCTCAAAGGAAAAGATTTCAGAAATATATATCATGCAAATTGAAAAAAAGAGCAAGAGTTGCTATTTTTATATCAGATATAACAGACTTTAAGCCAACAATGATCAAAAAGGATAAAGAATAGCATTATATAATAATAAAGGGTTCGATTCAACAAAGTAACTATCCTAAATATATATGCACTCAACATTGTAACACCCAGATTTATAAAACAATTTCCTGGAGACCTATGGAGACACTTAGATAACCACACAATAATAATGGGAGACTTCAACATCCCACTGACAGGATTAAACAAATTATTGAGGCAGATGATTAATAAAGCTATTCTGGACTTAAACTCAACACTTGAACAACTGGACCTAATAGACACAGAACACTCTATCAAACCACAAGAGAATATACATTCTTCTTATCTGCATGTCACAGATACTCTAAGATTTACCTCCTGCTTGGCTGTAAAGCAAATCTCAAAGATTCAAAAAAAAAAAAAAAAAAAAATAGAAATCATACCAAACATACTCTTGGACCACAGTGCAATAAAACAGAAATCAATAACAAGAAGGTATCTCAAAACCATACAATTACCTGGAAATTAAACAAGCTGCTCCTGAATGACTTAGGATAAAGAATAAAACTAAGATAGAAATCAAAAAGTTCTTTGAAACTAATGAAAACAGAGACAACACACCAAACTCTTTGGTAGATAGCTAAAGTAGTATTAAGAGGAAAGCTTACAGTGCTCAATGCTTACATCAAGAAGTTAGAAGGATCTCAAATTAACCAACCTAACATTGCACCTGGAAGTACTGGAAAAGCTAGAGCAAACTAACTCCAAAGCTAGCAGAAGAAAAGAAATCACCAAAATCAGAGAACTGAGCAAAATTGAGATGAGAAAATTCATACATGAGAAAAATCAACAAAACCAAAAGTTTGTCCTTTGAAAGAATAAACAAGATTAATAGACCATTACCTAGATTAACAAAGAAGAGAGATTCAAATAAGCATAATCAGAAATGACAAAGTGATATTACCACTTCTCCACAGAAATGCAAAAAAAAACCTCAGAGACTATTATGAACTTCTCTATGCAGACAAACTAAAAAGCCTAGAAGAAATGAATAAATTCCTGGAAACACACAATCTCCCAAGAGTTAACCAGGAAGAAATTAAAATCCTGAACAGACCAATAACAAGTTCCAAAATTGAATCAGTAATAAAAACCTACCAAACAAAAAAATCCCTGGACTAGATGGATTCACAGCTGAATTCTACCAGACATATAAATAAGAGCTAATACCAATTCTACTGAAACTATTAAAAAATAATAATAATAATGAGAAGAAATATCCCGCTAACTCATTCTATAAAGCCAGCATCATTCTGACATCAAAGCCTAGCACAGATGCAACAAAAATGAAAAGTTCAGGCCAATGTCTCTGATAAACAAAGATGTAAAAATTCTCAACAAAATACTAACAAACCAAATCCAGCAGTACCTCAAAAAGTTAATTCACCATGATCAATTAAGCTTTATTCCTGGGATGCAGTACTGATTCAAGATATGCAAATCCTTATAGAGGCTGGATATTAGACCTTTGTCAGATGCATAGTTTGCAAAAATTTTCTCCCATTCTGTAGGTTGTCTGTTCACTCTTTTGATAGTTTCCTTTACTGTGTAGCAGAAGCTCTTTAACTTTAATTAGATCCTATTTGTCCATTCTTGTTTGTGTTACAATTGCTTTTGGTGCCTTTATCATGAAATGTTTGCCATTCCTATGTCTAGAGGGATGTTGCCTAGATTTTATCCCAGGGTTTTTAAAGTTTTGAATTTTACATTTAAGTCTTTAATCTATCTTGAGTTAATTTTTGTATAGGGTTTGAGGAAGGGGTCCAATTTCTGCATACGGCTAACCAGTCATCCCAGCACCATTTATTGAATAGGGAATCCTTCCCCCATTGCTTGTTTCTGTCAGATTTTTTGAAGATCGGATAGTTGTAGGAGTGTGGCCTTATTTCTTAATTCTCTATTCTGTTCCATTGGTCTATGTATCTGTTTTTGTACCAATACTATGCTTTTTTGGTTACTGTAGCCCTGAAGTCTAATATCCAGCACGTGTAAGGAACTTAAACATATTGTCATGAAAAAAAAACAAAGAAAAACCTTAGAAAGTGGGCAAAGGACAAAGTGAATGAACACTTTTCAAAAGAAGACAGACACGTGGCCAGCAAGCATACGAAAAAATGCTCAACATCACTGGTCATTAGAGAAATGGGTATCAAAACCACAATGAGATACCATCTCACACCAGTCAGAATGGCTATTATTAATAACAGATGCTGACGAGGTTGTGAAGAAAAAGGAATCCTTAGATACTGTTGGTGGGAGTGTAAATTCGTTCAGCCATGGTAGAAAGCCGTGTGGCGATTCCTCAGAGAGCTAAAAACAGAACTACCAATCGACCCAACAGTCCCATGCCTAGGTCTATATCCAGAGGAATATAAATCATTCTACCATAAAGACACATACACGTGTATGTTCATTGCAGCACTGTTTGCAACAGCAAAGACATGGAATCAACCTAAATGCCCATAGAACTATAAACAGACATATTAGTACAAAACTTTATTCTAAAGAATGATGGAGTATAAATGGGTCAAACTCTATCTTTACCTGAGTGCCAACATACAACGGGAGAACAATTCTTATTCCGCTTCCAATCATGTGTGTCTGCCTGCAAAAGGGGAGGTTGCTTTGTTTGGTTTGTTTAGTTTTGAATTAGTAGAGTTTTTGTTTTGTTGTTTTGTTTTTTGACACAAGGAAATATACCTCTATTTTTCTTCTCAGTGTTATTGTTCTAATTCTCTCCAGCTCTAGGTAGACAAAGCGTGTATTACAAAAGACAACTGGAACCAATGACATGCTCTAGATTAAAAAAAAAAAAAAAAAAAAAAAAGAAGATGATATCTCTTTTAGATTGAGGCAACAGGGCAAGATTAAAGATTGGAATTAACCAGCGCATTAGGCAACACCAATCAGAAACTGTTTCTCTTATCTCTAAATAAGTCCTAGTTGGAATTCATTTTTGCAGTAGACAGAAATAAAAAATTGCCACATTGAACCTATAGCTTCAGAAATCTGGCTGATTTATCCACTTAGTCAAGGAAATCATGAAAGACATTGCAATGTGAGAAATCAGCATGTCTATTCATTGATGTTCAGCAGCCTGGGAAATAATTATATACTTACCTCAGAAAATAAAGCTGCCTGAGGCCGGGCACGGTGGCTCACACCTGTAATCCCAGCACTTTGGGAGGCCAAGGTGGGTGGATCACAAAGTCAGGAGGTCAAGACCATCCTGGCTAACACGATGAAACCCTGTCTCCACTAAAACTACAAAAAATTAGCCGGGCATGGTGGCGGGCACCTGTAATCCCAGCTACTCGGGAGGCTGAGGCAGGAGAATGGCGTGAACCCGGGAGGCGGAGCTTGCAGTGAGCCAAGATCACGCCACTGCACTCCAGCCTGGGCAACTGAGCGAGACTCCGTCTCAAATAAAAAAATAAAAATAAAAACAAAAAAAAGTTGCCTGGACTCGACTGAGACCTGCCAGTCCTTTCCCGTGGCAGATCATTACAGAGGGCACTAGAGGCCTGTGCTGCTGTATGGAACAGTAGTTGTTTAAAGATGCAATATTTCCTTTGCAATCTTGGTGTAACGTTTGTGCACTCCTCACCCCTTTCTCCAATGTTCTCAACTTGTATATACAGATTACTATAAGCTGCATTATGAAATCAGATGAGGTTATGCCCTCCAGACAGTACAAAATAATTCCTTTTACAGATAACCCTGGAGAATTTCTTTATACATGTATAAGATTTACTTCACATGATATAAAGTAATACAGATGATTTTTTTTTCTCTCACAAAAGAAAACAGTATTAAAACCAGAAAGGGTATATTTGTTGTTTTCTGTAACTGCAGTGTTTTCTGCCTTCATGTCGGATGTCTCATTAAAAGACACAGCTCTGAAGAGCTCACTTTAAATACTACTCTCTGCTGAAAGCAATGAAATAGGCAGATCAAGCTGGAAACCCTTTAGTGCTTTTAAGTCTGTTCAATGTGGGGTCAAGTGGATGCTACAGACCCTGATTTCAGCCAACTGATTATTTCTGTCAAGGACGACACTTCTTGTCTGGCTCCTAGCTCTCTTTCCTGGGGACAATTATGGCAGACTGATTATTTTCTGAGTGACTGAAAAGTTTAGGTTTTTATTGTGGCCCATGTAAGATTCTATTACTATCTTAGGTGGAAACAGGATGATGAGGTTTCCACTGGATACATTCACTACTCTGTGGTCATGTATTTTACGTAGTATTACCAAAAAAGGATTCAACAAAGGTATATCCTTCAAAATAAAAACTATTTTAAAAGGAAATTTTAAATTGATCCCTAAAAACCTGTTGTTTTAGGACATGAATCAGCTTAGATTGTTACAGAATAGATTAACCTAGATTGTTCTGTGAAATCTCTACCTTAGACACTCATTTTTACATAACCTCAGAAGTCAGCCAGCTCAACTTCTTTATTTTACATGAGAAAAAAAAACAGTATCAGGAAGGTAAACCACCTCACTCAGAGTCAAAGAGAAAATCTAAACTGCATTTGCACCATCCTTTATCCACATGGTTGTTACCAAAATTCAAAGGAGAAATAAGATGAGAATAAATGGTAAGAGAAAGTTCATGAATACATTTCATGGGCAGATCAATCTTGTCACTTTGGTTATTCGGTAGAATTTCTCCACATAAAATTAGCTACTGTTAACCGCATTCTAATTCCTCAGTTCCCCAATTTAGGGAGAAGAAACTGAAAATACATGGTTTCTCAATTCAATTTTGGTGGAAGACCTGTAGTAAATAAAACCAAACTATAAAACATAATGAAGATGACATCAAGCTGTCTGGCATAAATACTTGCAGGTAGCTCTTTGTGTGCCATTTAAAGAACCTTAGAATGAGACATGAAATTAGAGAAAAACGTTTTATGAGAAAATATTTATCAGGAAGGTGTTATTAGGAAGGCAAGTTATGAGAATCTGCACCCAAAAGAATCTGATTTAAGAAATGGATGTATGAATATTTTTGCAGGAAAGGATTTTTGTTATCTACTGTAACTACAGGATTAGCACACAGCAATTTCAAATCAGCCTATGGCTATGATTTTTCTAGGCAAATCATAATTAAATTATAAAGCATTTAATATTAAAACTTGATGGACAAAATTGATGTGAGGAAATTAATCTAGAGCTTCGTTAAAGTCAAGATAGATCACATATATCTTATGTCCTTTAGCAACCGTATCTGTCAGTCAGTCACAGATGACTAAAATCATTCAGCTACAGATATTTGGAGCTGGCAGAGACTCAGAGATTAGTCTGGATGGTTTGAACTTATTCAGTGCAAAGAGACAAGGAAAGTGGCATATCTATCAACGGAGCTGCCGTTGAACAGGGCTTGGGAATTACTGCACTGCTAGGAAACTAGGCAACTTTATAAAAGAGAATTAATTATGCCATGATTCATAGTCACTGGCTGTACTATAAATACTTTTATGGAAGTGTTTTTCTTTTCCTTTTTCCTTCCCATTTTTTTTTTTCCCAGAAAGGCTGTGTGGATGAGTATTGCTTCCAGGATTCACATATTAACATCTAAAAATCATAGAATGTTAGAGCTGGAGGAGTCTTTAGAGTTTGCCCAAGGTCCTTCACCAGCATTTTACAGGTGAGGAAACTGGAGCCCAGAAAGATTAAGAAGATTTCTGGAGGTCATAGAGTTAGTTCCTGGCAGGCTGCAAGCTGAATCCCTAAATCCCAGAGCAGACCGCATTCCACTACACCTTGTCATTTTCCAGTGCGGGCAAGAGAAGCGCCCTGGACAGGGCACTGTTTCCTACAATTAGATCTCAGCCCCAGAGCCGTCTAACGCTGGAGAACCTGAAGAATTTTCTTCGCAAAGTTCACTGGTATTTCTGATCATTAATTTAATGAGAAGGTATTTTTAGCTTTTCTCCTCTCCCGTGTGCATTCTTCCAACTTGCTTTCAGAGCTGCCAGCTTCAAGCTTACAGGACAGAATAACGTTAATATGTTTCTTTTAATTTAAGCAAATCATTTCAGTAATCCTTTAGAGAAGTCCTTAAATGCATAAAGCGTTGTGAATGCAGATATGAACAAAATGGAATTCCTCTTTCTAAGTAGCTTACAGGCTATTGTAGAATAGAGAATAGTAGGTTTCATCAAGGAAGGTGGTAGCAGAGACATGTGAGAAGCTAGAATAAATAAGCACTACTGTCAGACCTTACTAAGAATCAGACGGATTTAACCTCAAGGTATTGCTTGCCCACTTCCTAGCTATGAGAGAATGAGCAATTCACTTAAATGTGTTTTGCGTCAATAGCTTCTTCCGTACAGTGGGGGTCACTAGTAGCTACCCTCTAAGGTTGTCATGGAAATTTCATGAGGCAATGTATGTTCTTGCAAAGGGCACATGGTAAAAACGCAATGTGTGGTTGTTATTATTAATATATATATTTTTTGAGACAGAGTCTCACTCTGTCACTCAGGCCAGAGTGCAATGGCACGATCTCCGCTCACTGCAGCCTCCACCTCCTGGGTTCAAGTGATCCTGCCTCAGCCTCCTGAGTAGCTAGGATTACAGCCACGCACCACCACTTTCAGCTAATATTTTTTGTATTTTTAGTAGAGACGGGGTTTCACCCTGTTGGTCAGGCTGGTCTCGAACTCCTGACCTTGTGATCTGCCTGCCTCAGCCTCCCAATGTTATTATTAATATCAATTGCACATACCTAGAATGCAAAATTAACTGGGAAAAGCACAAGCTGAGACTGTGGAGCAGAGTAGATGAGGGAGTTACTGACTGTCAGGAAGACACAATAGAGGAGGTGACCTTGAGAAATGGTTAGGATGCCAATAGGTAGAGATGTAGGGGAAATACATTCCAAACAAATTTAAAACACATATGTAGCACCGAGTCAGGACTAGTATGGACATTTTGATCTTAGGACATAAGAGGAACAGAAATAAATAAGGCTAAAAAGGGAGACTAGGACCAAGAGCCAAACCCATAGAAAGTCTTTTTGTGTCTAGGAACTTTTGCATAGTTATGAAATGATCTCTTTTATTGTTTTGACATTAGAGCTATCTAATCAAATTCCAATTATCTAACCTTCCCCTTATGTACGCAGAGAGAGCAAAGCCTCAGCCCTTGCTTCCTCATCCCTAATCATGACTGCTCTGACCTAAGATGCCTTAAGATTTACCTAATGCCTGTTGACTTAGGAGCCCAGGATTAAAAAGGATGCTACAAAATGTCACAGTCAAGAACTGCGCTAGGTTACATGATGAATAAATGTAATGTGGTGTCCTGGATGGGATCCTGGGACAGAAAAAGGACATTAGGGATGTCCAAAGACATCCGAATAAAGCACAGACTTTAGTTAACATTAAACTATTAATATCGATTCATTAATTGTGGCAAACTTACCGTACTAACATCAGCTATTAAAAATAGGATAACTGAGTGCATAGCTTATAGGAAGCCTTTGTGTTACTTTCACGATTTTTTTCTGTAAATCAAAATTTATTCTGAATGTAAAAGTTTACTTTAAAAAGGATGTAGCCCTCAGCCTCCTGGGTAGCTGGGATTACAGGCGCTCGCCACCACGCCTGTTTCTAATTTTTGTTTTTTTTTTTTTTTTTTTTTTTTTTTAATAGAGATGGGTTTTCGCCATGTTGACCAGGCTGCTCTCCAACTCCTGACCTCAGGTGATCCGCCCACCTCGGCCTCCCAAAGTGCTGGGATTACAGGCCTGAGCCACTGTGCGCGGAGAATCGTTTGAACCCGGGAGGCAGAGGCTGCCGTGAGCCGAGATCATGCCACTGCACTCAAGCCTGGGAACAGAGCTAGACTGTGTCTCAAAAAAAAAAAAATTAATAAAAATAAATAAATATAAAGGATGTAACATTTGAAAGGGGAAAAATTGTTCCTGGGCAGACTTATATTATCTTCCTTAACTTGCTGGTCTGGTGTATGCTTACCAAAGAAAACCTTCTACACTACTCTTTCAACGGTTCCTTTTGAAATGACAGATGTTTTAACATGGAAAAAACATAAAAATATTTTTAAACATAACTCATCGTAGCAAATTATTTGAATAATCCCCTCATACTTTTTTCTTTCAGAAGATTCTTCAATTTAACTGCTTTTAATTACATCCAGTTGCACCGGCCCCTACCAAGTTGCTTTAAACAGCCCTTCTAGTCCACAGAGCTGCAGGGAAAAGCCTTGGTTGATACAGGTCACTAGGATGCAGGTGCAAGCCATAGATATGAGATTCTTGTGCATGGGCCAGTAGAACAGCTTTGGGGCTCCTTGGTTGTGGGTTGCAGAGCGCAGAGAAAGGGGAGGTGGGAGAATCATCTCAGTTTTATTAGATAAGTGGTTCTCAACTAGGGGCAATTGCCTGAACCTTAGGAATATCTGGTAAGGTCTGGAGATACTGGGTGGGGGAAGGAGAGGAAATTGCCACAGATATTTAGTAGATAGAGGCCAGAGATACCGCCAACGACTCTCCAGTGCTCAAGCCAGCCCAGTCCCCAAAGAATTCATATCTAGCCCAGTATGTAAATAGTGCCAAAGTTGAAAAACTTTACATTAGATAGAGAAGGGGAAATCATGCATTTGCTTCCATTTTCTTTTCTTTTTTTTTTTTTTGAGACACAGTCTCACTCTGTCACCCAGGCTGGAGTTCAGTGGTGCGATCTCAGCTCACCGCAATCCCTGCCTCCCGGGTTCAAACAATTCTCCTGCCTCAGCCTCCCGAGTAGCTGGGATTACAGGTGCCCACCACCATGCCCGGCTGATTTTTATATTTTTAGTAGAGACAGTGTTTCACCATGTTGGCCAGGCTGTTCTGGAACTCCTGACCTCATGTAATCCACCCGCCTCGGCCTCCCAAAGTGCTGATGTTTATAGCTGTGAGCTACTGTGCCCGGCCTTGCTTCCATTTTCTATCCCCCAAAGAAATTAATGACTATCTGAATTTATAAGCAATTCATATTCTTGCAAATGGTAGGAAAGGTGGCTGCTCAGCCATTGTTACTATGAACCTCTTGTTAGGGAAAATGCTTGTAGAAGATTGACCTTGGGTCAGGTCTCACATCCTCCTGGTCCATCTTTTACTAGGACCATGGGCAGCCAGCCAGCAGCAGTGTGATCTGACAGCCCCTTATTTAAGCCAAAACAAGTATCTTTCACTTCTGCCATGGACCGTCTCTCACATCCACACAGTGCAACGATTATAAAAACATTCCCAGCACCAACACACATGAATCCTGGATGCTCTAGGGAGTTACTGCCCCACGGGCCAACACTTGAACATTGGAGATGGAAGCTAGTGAATAAGTACCCTTTTCTTCTTTCAGATGGGCAATTCTAAGCTACATTACACCCAGTTGCTTAGAGGAACACTGTAGGGCCAGGCAATGGAACTGTTGTGCCCGATGGAGATTAACTTAAGAATGTCCCTATTAATTGACTTCTCTGTCATCCTTGACTCATTCTCCCCAGTTCTCCACTCCTTGTATCTGAAGTTGCCTACAAAAATGAGCTGCCCACACACAGCCTTTGCCCCCAGCTTTGCTTTCTGAGAAACTTAGGCTAAGAACTTGTTCTTTAAGATATTCATCAAATATTTTCCCCTTGAGTAGTAGATTTGGATTACTACAGGTTGCTCAGACTCTCTCAGCCCTGGTTGCAAGTAATAATAATAATAATAAATATTAACAATAACAAAAGTAGTTATTTATGGTAGTCTTCCTTACAGAAAAAGAAACTGAGCTTCATACTGTTTGAAACTTGCCCTAGCAGCGAGCCAGGATTTGATCCCACTCGGCCTGAGCTCAAAATTCTTACCACACACAATGGCTAGAAGTTTTCCCAGAAGCAATACAATGTCTTGGTAGAATGTCTAAGAACAACATATTTTATTCTAAAAAAACAACCTTATTACTATATCCTGACCCACTTGACTTTCATGGATATAATGCAAAGTCTAATGGAAAGGATATTTACCATCGTGTTGGAATTTCAAGTGTGGGATGTCTATATATATATATATATATATAGAGTTATTGATTATAATTGTAGGACAGCAAAGTGGGTAGAAGACGGGTCAGTATAGAAAACACTGAACATATGTCTAATGACTGTGTGTATGTGTGTGTGTGCATGTTTATAAAAGTGTGTGTGTGTACGTGTGTGTATATTTGTATGTGTCTGTGTGAGAGACAGAGACAGGGAGGTTTGAACCTCAAGCTCTGAAGCCTAAAGATAAATTATAATTAGTTTTTGTAGCTCACTGCTTTATATTTTCAGAGCTGTCACACTTCATTTGTGAGAACACTCCAGAGCTTTCTCCAGCTGCTGATTCCAAACCAGCTTCATAGTGAGTGAGACTGTACAGACAGGGAAGTGGCTTTGCCTTTACAAAATTATGAAATACTAATACCCTTCATAATATAATGGTGGTCATCTACAAATGGCGGTGCTCTTTAATTCATGTGGGGGGGTGTGTGTGTGTGCGCATATGATGAAATAGCCACAGTTAAGGCTGCCGGGGCACTAGTGTTTGAATCAGGAAACCTAAATGTAACTTTCCTTAATCATTTAATATAGCCCTAAATAATAATGAGTGGAGTTAGTTGTAGTGGTAGTAGCAGTAATTACAATAAACACATACTTTATGTGTCATTTTGCTAAATGAAGTATTTACATTACTTCATTTCAATTATCTCAACAAACTCATGTAGCGAATACTATTATTATCACTATTTATCAGATGAGTTATTAATTAAGTGTAGAGAAGTTAACTTATCTGAAGAGGCATGGCCAACATATAGGATACTCAGGACCCAAATCAGAAGTCTCAATGTCCCTAACTCTTTGTCATTCTGTAACTCTATAGAACCCTCTGAGCCTCCATTGTCTTACCCATGAAATGGAGCTGGTAATGCTTTCTCCATGCAGGTGTTCTTGTAGTGAGAATATTTATTTTATGGAAGGTGGAGAGGGGAAAAGTGGTGCCAGGGGCTTAACTAGAAACTATTCCATGGAACCCACAACTCAGTCTGCCATTTTGGGGCATCAGTTTTAGCAGCCAAAAATGTTTGTACAAGATATATTTGAAGCATAGTCGATTATGCTCAAATTAACAACCTGCCTTTATACCTGAGAAAAATTACTCCTTAAGATGACCAAAAAGTCCCTGTGTGTTCTGGCTCCTGCTTTTCTCTCTACTCCATCTCCTCGTTCACTCCATCCAGGCATCTTAGCCTTTTTGATTTTTCTAAAATACCCCAACCTTAGTCAGAGCTCCAGAACTTTACCATTCACAGCTGCTGGTTCTGGGAAGACTTTCAGCAAGGTCAGACAGTTTGAAAATGTAGACATGGAGTTTGTTCTGTCGGCCCCCTCAGATGACCAAGCCCACATAAGTCATACACAATACTTCTTCCGAAAAACCTCTTTAGTCTGGTTAATTACCATGTTAGACCTGGGCAAGAAGGGTTGCTGTCCTGAGCCTAAAAGTGTAGAAAGCCTCACTCTGTCCTCCCATCAGCTTCAGTCCCTTCTACAGGGCTAGGAGTCTATAGGGTGAAAGGAGTATGCCCTCCTGGTATCTACAACCTCGCCCCTTTAGACCATACTACCTATACCCAAAGGCCTAAGATTTTCTCCTTAAATGTTCCTGAGCCTGCTTCCAGGACCTACGCAGGCCTCTTCTTTTTCTCTAAATCTGACCTTCAGATGCTGAGGAGTCACACCACAAGTGTATGCAGCCTCTGGGCTCCAGAGGTTACCAAGGGGTGACTGAGAGTAGGATGTGGACAGAGTTTCGATGTCTGGACTAGGATATCTACATGAATCTTGGAGGCTTCTTACACTGTAGGAAGGACCCAGGGATGAGAAGAGATTGGGGAACAGGCCTAGGGATGGGGTTAGCTCTCCTTTATGCTGCCTACCATGTGCCAACAAAAAAATTCAAGGAAGGCAAGAATTCTAAATTCAAAGCAGGCTTTCCAGGCTGTTATGAAGGCAACGTGTCAAGGTGGGAGAATAGAAAATACTGTATTAACAGTTTGTTAGCTAGATTTATAACTTTTAACTGGTTAGATGAGGGTGTGTGGGTCACCATTTGTACTGTCACTATGAGGCTCAAAGATGTTTAGGGGAGGGCCTGGGTTCTGCTTACAACCTGTGAAGGCCTTTCCTCAATCTTTAAACAAGAGGTTCCCTTTTGTCCTTCAGATGCCTGGATACATGTTATCTTCTGAGAAAGGCCACCTCTGACCGCTCTGTTCTTCCAGTACAAGTTCTTCCAGTACAAGCAAGCCATTCCTGTGTCTTTTCTCTATTTTATCCACAGAGCTCATTTATTTCTTTGCTTTTTACACCTTTATGCCTGAATGGATGCTCCTTGGAAGCAAATTTTCCTTCTTTACTGTTTCATTCCTAGTGTCTATAACATAAAATAAGTGTTCCACCAATACTTGTATGATGAAAGAATAATAGAATATTAATCTAATAGATAAATTAAAAAAATACATTCACATATGTGCACTTTTACCTTAAACAGTAATAACAAGCAGTTTTAACATGTCTGATGCTTTTCTAATGCCAGTGCACAATGCCTTCTTGTTTATTTTGGGCCTCTTAGGTAGCCAGCTAACTAGAGAGCTCATACCACTAAATAACTATTGTGAGAATGGAGCAGGAAAGAGAGGCAGTAGATACAGGATTCATCCATTTGTATTATGTTAAATACAATGGTTATCGCACTATTTTACCCATTCTTTTCCTGAATCCAAGGCAAATAAACAAACTATGCAAAGAAATCAAACATGACTTCCTTTTGGTCCTATAAGAAGATTGTTCATGCTATGCTTGTTAGAAGAGTTACATGTATACCCATTATCTTCGAAGACTAGAGAAAATATCAAGGAAAAGCATTTCAATAATGATATGGTCAAGATATACACAGAGTTTCTTATATTAATAATACAAAGTTCACTTTCTGAAAAAATGCACACATTGCTTAAGATCTTCACACAGTTTATATATTTTAATCACTCCATAATTATGGAATTATTTTAAATAATAGCAATAATTATACTTGTAGTATTTAATGTCAATATTTCCACAAATTATATTTAAGTAAATAAGTATATTGTGAAAGGAGAGGGATTCAGGATAAGGCGTATGTTCAAAAATCTATTTGTTTTTTTCATTGTTGAAATAAAAATCTCCCATCTCAAAATCTTTGTAAAAGGATATCCATGGAAAAAAGAACCTATTTATTCTCCAGTCAAAATTAAAACTGGTACGCAATGGCCACATCTTCTATTTATATAAAACACAGCTTTTAACATAGACTAATTTTCGTCTGTTAAAAATGAAATTGAGATTCAGTAAAGATGGATTCAAATGCAGTATGTTATATCTATTGTTTTAAATATACCAGGTCATGCATGCTCTCTGTTTTCCCTCCAACCCATTTCACTCCCCTTCTTTCTCCTTTTGAACTGCTGACCTGAGTTAGTAGCCAAACATAATAATACAGTGTTTGATTCTCTGGAAACCCATAAAATTACAAACCAGCAACCACTAGGATGTTGGCAGAATTTCTGTGGACAGCAACCAGCATGGTACTTTTTTTCTGTTTGAAATGAAGCTGTACATTGCAATTGTTGACACAGTACCAAGGAAGGCAATAGTGTCCACCATATGTCGCCCCCACCACCCAAGTCTTTTGACTACTTGAGGTGGGGAGAGATTATTCATCTATTTAAAACACGAATGCCTTCTCTTTTAGCTTTTACTATGTAAAGCTGCTTTTTTTTTTTTTTACTTTTTTATTTTTATTAAGCAGCAATGGAGTTTCATAGTACTATGCTAAGTACGACAGAAGATAAACATATAAATAGAACATACCACTACATGCCTTCAAGAAAAACAAAATCTAATAAAATCTAAAATCTAATGGGACCTTTAAATTTTACTGGAAATTAGAGACTCTTTCTTGTCACTGCAACAGGAATATTTGATTAGTCGTACAGCTGCACTCAAATGATACACACACACAAAAAAAGACAAATTTTCAGGTTCCAGAACTAAAGAGGCAACTCAAGTCAGAGAGATAAGCTTATGAATGGATACGCTAGGAACTCTAGAATCTGAGCTAGAGATAGATCATAGAGACTAGAGGCTGATATTTTAATTAATATAGAGGCTGCATGGATCTAGCATTTGATTGAGAATTAGAACTGAGGCCCTTACATCAGATAGGTTAGGGCTAGCTTTGACTCACTACAAGAGATGTGCTAGATAAAACCTAATCAATGGTCCATGAATATGGCATTAAAAATGCACATATCTGCCTGTGATCTTCTTAATAGGAGGAGACAATTAAGTCTTTCATCGGAAATAAAACATTTCAGACCAGCATCGTATATCAATATGGGGTAAAGTTTATGTTACTTACATGGAACTTGTTTCCCCAACGTGAGAAATCAACATAAAGACAGGTCACAAGCCCTTGAAATTTCAGGAGCAAACTGCAGAGCAAACGGAAAGCACACACAGTTTCACTGAGAAAAATAAAACAACAACCTCTGCTGAAGATGCCCACAATAAAAAAATGATAAACTGCCCAAAGAAACAATACATGAGGTCGGATCAACAAACAGGGATATTAGTATACATAAAATTTGAAGTAACAGAATCATGTAAGAAGACCGTAACACAGATATAAGTCAAATAATTAAGGATATAAAATAATCAAAACACAAAGACAAAAATAAACAGATTTGGGGAAAGACAGGGAAGTCCAGAATTAAGATGTGTGATCAAAGCAAGAAAAAAGATCATTGGACAAATTAAACTGCTGTTGAAATGAGAATTAGTAATCTGGAAAATGGAACTGGGAAGTTATTCAGAATACAGTACAAAGAGAAAAGGAAATTCAGAATATAAAACATTAACAGAAATAAGGACAGAATAAGGAAGTACGAAAATGTCTAATAGAAATTATAACAGGAGAAAGTAGAGAGAACAGAGAATAAAAGAAATATTTAAGTAGAGAGTAGCTGGAAATTTTTCAGAATTGCTGGAGATTTTAAATACAGTCAGACATGTGGTTTTAAAAAGAGACTCAGGAACTTTTGAGCCCAGTGGTAGAATGGACTAATATGCCTGCGAATAACAATTAGAAGCTGAGCAAAATGTAAAAAACATTTTGAAGGCACCGTAAAGCGAGGCAACAAGCAGAAAGCAGGCGGCTTTGGATCTTTGAAACGAGGAAATTACACTGGGTGAGAGTCCCATTTAGCACAGTATCTGCCCCAGAAGGCTTCCTGCATTCTGTGTAGTATGAAGTAGCTGAGACTTGTCACACTGCATGCACAATTTAATTCAAGATGAAGTATAAACAAGAATGTAAAAAAAGCTAAATCTAAAACAGCTCTAGAAGACAGAGAATACCTTCCCTACCCAGGATAGACAAGACAGGATGTAAAAACATTATGAAGAAAATGGATAAATCAGACTTCATCAAAATTAGAACATCTTCTCTTCAAAGAGCACCAGTAAGAAAAATGAAAATGTAAGCCATGGTCCAGGAGAAAATATTTACAATTTATCAATTTGAAGAAAGCACTATATTCAGAATATATAAAGAACTGCTTGTGGCTATACAAATTTTTCTATTTTGTGTTACATTCGTTTTGGCGGTTTGTATCTCTCAAGGAATGTGTTCATTTCATCTAAGTGTCAGATTGATTGGCATAAAGGTATTCAAGACATTCCATTACTATCTTTTTTTTCTGGTTGCATTCAATAGCTACACAATACAGTCTTTATAAGGGCAAACTGAATGTTTGTCAAGTGTTTTAGTCCATTTTGTGTTGCTATACAGGAATATCTCAGACTGGGTAATTTATTTTAAAAAGAGGCTTATTTGGCTGATGGTTCTCCAGGTGGTAAAAGCATGGCACCTGCATCTGCTTGACTTCTGGTGGAAGCCAGAAACCAGAAAGGAAGGTTTTACTCATGGCAGAAGGAGATGGGGAAGCAGGCATGTCTCGTGACGGAAGAGGGAGCAAAAGAGAGATGGAGGCAATCCCAGGCTCTTTTTTTAACAACCAGATCTCCCATGAACTCATTATCATGGGGAGGGAACCGAGCCATTCATGAGGGATGTGCCCCAATGTCCCAAACACCTCCCACCAGGCCCTACCTCCGACATTGGGGATCACATTTCAACATGAGATTTTGAAAGGATACACATCAAAACATATTATGCCCCTGGCGCTCCAAATTTCATGTCCTTCTCATTGTAAAATACAACCATCCATTCTCAATAGCCTCCCAAAATCTTAACTCATTCCAGCATGAGCCTGAAGCAAGTTCCTTCCACCTATGAGCCTGTAAAGATCAAACACAAGTTATGTACTCCCAAAATAAAATGGTGACACAGGCATTGGGAAAACATCCTCATTCTAACAGGGATAAATTAGCCAAAAGGAAAAGGCAGCAAGCCCTATACAAGTCCAAAACGCAGCAGGGCAGACTCAAAATCTTAAAGCTCCCAAATGATCCTGGACTCCATGTCCCACATCCTGGGCACACTGTTATGCAGGGTAGGCTCCCAAGGCCTTTGTGCAGCTCTGGCCCTGCGGCTTTGATCGGTGCAGCTTATATGGCTGTTTTCAAAGGTTGGAGTCTGGTGCCTGTAGCTTTTCCACGCTGAGGTTGTAAGCTGCTGGTGGCTCTACTATTCTGGGGTCTGGAGGACAGTAGCCTTCTTCCCACAGCTCTACTACGCAGTGCCCCATTGAGGACTCTATCTGGAGGCTGCAACCCCATATCTCCCCTTGGCATTGCCCTAGCAGAGGCTGTTTGTGGGGGCTCTGCCCCTGTGGCAGACTTCTGCCTGGGCACCCAGGCTTTCTCCTACCTCCTGTGAAATCTAAATGGAAGCTGCCAAGCGTCTCTTGCTCGTGTATTCTGTGCACTTGCAGACTTAACACCATGTGGAAGCCACCAAGGCTTATGGTTTACACCCTCCAGGACAGAAGCCTGAGCTGTGTCTAGGGTCTTTAAGCCATAGCTGGAGCTAGAGCAGCAAGGATGTAGGGAGCAGCCTCTTAAGGTGACACAGGACAGTGGCATCCCAGGCCTGGCACCTGAAACTATTCTTTCCTCCTATGCCTCTGGGTCTGTGTTGGGAAAAACTGTCCGGAAGACATCTGAAATGCCTTCCAAACCATTTTCCCAATGTCTTGACTACTAGCGTTTTGCTCCCATTCAGTCATGCCAGTCTCTCTAGCAAATAGTTGCTCTGCAGTCTGTGTGTATTCCTCTCCTGAAAATTCTCTTTCCTTATCATGTGATCAGGCTGCAAAGTTTTAAAACTTTTATGCTCTGCATCCCTTTTAACTAGAAGTTCCAACTTTAAGTCATGTCTTTGCTCCCATATCTGATCATGGGCTATTAACAGCAGCTGCACCACATATTGAATACTTTACTTTAGAAATTTCTTCCACCAGGTACCCGAGGTCATCATTCTTAAGCTTGACCTTCCATAAATTCCTAGAGCATAGACACAACACAGTCAAGGTCTTTGCTATGTCTTAAGAAGAATGGTCTTTATTCCTGGTCCCAATAAATTCCTCATTTCCATCTGAGATCTCCTCAGTCTGGCCTCCACTGTTCATATTTCTACCACCATTTTGGTCACAATCACTTAAAAAGTCTCTAAGAATTTCCAAACTTTCTCTCATCTTCCTGTCTTCTTCTGAGCCTTCCAAATTCTTACGACATCTGCCTGTTTCCCTGCTTCAAAGCTGCTTCCACACTTTCAGGTCTTTTACAGCAATGCCTCACTCCTCAGTATGAATTTTCTGTTTACTGTTTTTTGTTGCTATAAAGGATGTAACCAATACTGGATAATTTATAAAGAGAGGAAGTCTGTTTGGCTCATGGTTCTGCAGGCTATACAAGCACAGAACATTTATCCGCTCAGCTTCTGGTGAAACCTCAGTAAGCTTTTACTTATGGTGGAAGGCAAAGTGGGGAGCAGGCATCTCACATGATGAGAGAGGGAGCAAGAGATAGGAGAGCTCCTAAACTCTTTTTAACAACCAGATCTCATGTGCACTCATTAGATGGGGAAGGCACAGAGCCATTCATGAGGGATCTGGCCCCGTAATTCGATATCCTATGAGAGCCCACATCCAACATTAGAGATCACATTTCAACATGAGATTTGGAGGGGACACACATCCCAACCACACCACCAAAATAAAGTATATACTGGATCGTATGAACCAAACACCATATGCAGGGTAATAAAACAAGTCTTAATAACTTTCAAAGGTTTGAAATCATACATTGCATGTTTTTTTTAATCTCTTCTTTTCTTTTCTTTCTTTTTTTTTTTTTTTTGAGGTGGAGTCTCCCTCTGTCGCCCAGGCTGGAGTACAGTGGCATGATCTCTGCTTACTGCAACCTCCACCTCCTGGGTTCAAGTGATTCTCCTGCCTCAGCCTCCTGAGTAGCTGGGATTACAGGTACCTGCCACCATGCCCCACCTAATTTTTTGTATTTTTTAGCAGAGACACAGTTGGTCTCAAACTCCTGACCTCAAGTGATCTGCCCGCCTCGGCCTCTCAAAGTGCTGGCATTACAGGTGTGAGGCACCGTGCCCGACCAATACATTGCATGTTCTGTGACAACAATGAAATTAAATTGAAAAGCAATAGTCATAATAACAAAATATCTAGGTATCTAGAAAAATCAAAATATTTGATAATTAATTAACAGCCTTCTAAATAACCCATGGATCAAATAAAAAATAGCAAAATTAACTAGAAAATATATTGAAATAAAATTAAAGAAGACGTAATATATCAAAAATTGAGAGATGTAGCTAAAGCAGAGCTTAGAGGAAAATGTATGTTCTTAAATGCTTAATATCAATGTTTAAGCATTTCATACTTAAAATCAATGCCTAAGAATTTAAAATGATTAAAATCAATAATCTAAGTTCCAGCTTAAGAAGCCAGAAAAGCAAGAGCCAAAACAACACAAGGTAAATAGAAAAAAGAAAATAATAAACATAAGAATGGAATTCAATGAAATAGAACACAAAAAGGGGAAAAAACAGATAAAGCCAAAAGTTGGCTCTTTGAAAAACGTAATAAAATTAATAAACCTCTAGCTAACAATTTGTCTATTTAAACAAAATGAATTTCTAACTAAACATATTCCCATAAAGAAATTTCCTGGCTCAAGTGGCTTTACTTAGCAATTCTGAATAAAGATTTTTTTATGTTCATTGCATGAGAAGTTTCAATATTAAAACAGAAATGTTCTACCCAATTGATCCATAGATTTCAATGCTATCCCAGCCTACATCCCAACAAATTTTTCTGAGAAGTTGATACACTGATTCTAAAATGTATATGGCCATCAGAAGAACCTGGAGGAGCAAATATATATATTTAAAAAGTTCAAAGACTTAAATCACCAGATTTTAACTTGTAATATAAAGCTATAATAACTCAGATAACATAGTATTGGTATAAAGATACAGATATCAACAGAACAGAAAATACAAAAAATAGATTCATATATGTAGTCAATTGATTTTCTACAAAGGTGTCAAGGTATTTCATCAGAGGAAAAGATGATTTTTGTTACAAATTGTGCTGAAACAAGTATTTTAAAATAAAATTTAAAAATCTCAAGTCTTATCACACATCATATACACAAACAACTCAAAATAGGTAACAGGCCACAATGTTAAGAACCAAAACTGTAAAATTTCTACAACAGCTATTAAATCTTAGTGGTAAGTGCAGAGGTGTCTAATACAAATTTGTATACTATTCTATAATATTCTGAATGTTGAAGCATTCCACTGCATAATTTAACTTCAAAACATTTCTGGTTATCTTCCTTAATTTCTGAGCCAATTTTGGGTATGCCTAGCTTATTTCTTTCTTAAATAATGTATTCCTCAGGCTTCAACTTTTCTGTCTTATTCTAAAAGTGCTTTTCTTGGAAGATCACAGTTCTTCTCTGGTCTCTCTCCCCATGTGGTCAAAGATCCTCATACAACTCAGGAATTATTAGCCCCGAGCTTCAGATTTATTTTGCCTACTTTCAATTGAATATCTTCACCTCAATGACACATAGACAAATAGAATTCATTATAACCTAATCTAAAAACATCCTTCATGTCTCCATCTTTTCTATTTTGGCTTAATGGCTTTATATGGCTTGGCTTGTCTAGAAACCCAAGAGGTCTCTAGACTTACTTTTCCCTTTTATCACAACATTCAAAGAGTCACCCAATAATGTTGATTTCATCTCCAAGGTTTTATTGAATATTTTCACCTTTCACATTTCTGCTGAAATATTGGTTTTGTACCATACCCTGAATATACACCCTATATAGTCTATTGGGGTCATGTTGCCCTATATATATGACCTGATAATATATTATCTGTGTTGCCACTAGATCTGTCTTCTATCACAATCTGATGGTAACCTACTGGTTAGCCCTATCTCAGACACTTCCATACCTAACACTCCAACCTTGCAAAACTATACCCTTATCCACTAAATATGAATTTCATGCTCCAACATGGTGTTCTATTAAAAAAAAAATTTCTTCCCTTCACTACCTACCAAATGCCAATTCACCCTTTTAGCTCTCTGTTCAATTTCTCCTTCATAAAATCTTCCTTGCTTCCTTAGACAGATTGAGCTACTTTCTTTTCTATTCCCATAGTATGTTTTTGTGAATATTTCTAACAATAGTACTTGTCACACTGTATATTTATTATTGCTTGTCTACCTCTCTTTTTGATGGAATTTGAGCTTATTACAGGCAAAACCTAAGTTTTACTTTAAATAATTACTAGCACAGTGCTTGCAGCATAATCAATACTCAAAATACGTTGAATAAATTGATATAAATGGATGAATTAAGAAACAGAAGAAGTTTTTTTATTGTTCTTCTAAAGACATCTCTACCTCCAAGTCAAAAATACTGCTTTCCATTAACTTTGAAGATCATACTCATTGAGATATTTTCATGGATGAAGCTCTTTAAACTTCAGTTATCATGGAAAAGAGAAGATAACTTAACATTTATTTTACCTTCTGTAGACATTCCAGTAAGATAGATGGTTTACCTACATTATCTCATTTAGTCCTCACAGCGGACTTTTAGGATATTGTTAGTTTTCGGAGTAGCTAACTGGATTAGTTAAATCAGGTTTGGTTATGAGTAATAGAAAATATAACAGTGACTCCAACAATCGTCATGGACTTAAGGTCCTTCAATCTTGCTACACTACTACTCTCTACACCTTGGTCCAAACTGAGTATTGCACTCCTGAAGGGAGGAGAAAAGAAAGGGAAAAGAGTATGTCTCCTCCTTCCAGGAGGTTACACCATTGCTTTCATTTATATATCACTGGCCGAGCCTTGTCACTGGTGCACACTAACTGCAAAGGAATCTGGGAAGAATTGTCTTATTTAAGATATTTCTAATCCTACCTAAAACTCTGGGGATTTATTGCTAAAGAATAAGGGCAAAAACTCAGATTTTTCATGGTTAAATTGTACTATCTACCTTGATAAAGTCAGACTTCAGAACAAATTCCTGAAAGCTGGTGGTCCTTGGTCCTGACCAGTCTTATCTATTCAGAGGCATCATGTTTTGCTAAGCCCTTTTCTTTTTTGTTCAATAGTGAACGTTTATTTTAATTTATATGTTTTGGATGCTTGTGCACTTAGCACATGAAAATATTTGTGGGGTCAGAAATAAAGAAAATCAAAACTGTTTGATGTCTGAAAAGCCTTGAGTTAATTTCACAACAATTTTTCATCTTCTTTTAAAGCATGAAATCACTCGTTGCTGGTTTTTTTTTTTTTTTTTTTTTTTTTTTTTTTCCTTTTTTTAAGTCACAAAATTGAAAAACTCCAATACAGTTTGAGGGCTCCCAAGTGAACTCCCTTAGGATGAGAAAAAGAAATCCAAATCAAACTTAATAATTTGTGTTTTATTTAGAAACATTCATCCTTTTTTAATTCCTCACAACAAAGTAAAATAGTGAGATACTCATGGTTCTCATTTGTGTTGTTTTAAATCACTATTTTGAAAAATGAAGATCAAAAAGCTAAATCTGGTTAAAATTTCCTCAAACCAGGAAATCTCATCAGGTATCAAACACAGAAGTCTTACAAAAACCAGGTTTCATCTCAAGCAAGAGCTTTATGCAATTCTTGCAAGAAAGATGCAAGGAAGACCACTTTATTAGTGTTGAAAAAAAGAAACTGGAACGTGGTCCTAATTGTGAACAGACTCCTTAACATGCCATCATTTCAGACAAAACGGAACTGAAGGTCAATGATCTTCTTTTGGTGGTGAGTTACGTAGAATGAGCTGCCTGGGAAGGGTGAGAGAATAGATAACTAACTTTATGTTGTTATCTGTAGTCTGTCGTCCGCTGACTTGCTTACTTTTATAAAGGGTGGCCTATATGGGAAATGTCTTAACATATTCCATGCAGCATAAAATAAAAGACCTTCATGAAGCCAGTCAACATCCAGACATTATTTTCAACTTTTTCTTGGATTAGGATTAAGACATCAATCAATGCTATAGGTTATCAGAGAGAATGACAATTCTTTTTTTTTTCTTTCTTTTCTTTTTCTATCTTTTTTTTTTTTTTTTTGAGACAGAGTCTTACTCTGTCGCCTGGGCTGGAGTGCAGTGGCCGGATCTCAGCTCACTGCAAGCTCCACCTCCTGGGTTCACTCCATTCTCCCACCTCAGCCTCCCGAGTAGCTGGGACTACAGGTGCCAGCCACCACGCCTGACTAACTTTTTGTATTTTTAATAGAGGCAGGGTTTCACCATGTTAGCCAGGATGGTCTCAATCTCCTGACCTCGTGATCCACCCACCTTGGCCTCCCAAAGTGCTGGGATTACAGGCGTGAGCCACCGTGCCCTGCCAGAGAATGAAAATTCTTAATGAATTGGAGGCAGAATAACATATTCCCAATTGACCAGGTGCAGTGGCTCATGCTTGTAATCCCAGCACTTTGGGAGGCCGAGGTGGGTGGATCACCTGAAGTCAGGAGTTCAAGACCAGCCTGACCAACATGGTGAAACCCCATCTGTACTAAAAGTACAAAAAATTAGCCAGGCATGGTGGCGGGTGCATGTAATCCCAGCTAATCAGGAGGCTGAGTCAGGAGGATCACTTGAAGTTGGGAGGCGGAGGTTGCAGTGAGCTGAGATCATGTCATAGTGATCCAGCCTGGACAACAAGGGCGAAACTCTGTCTCAAATACTTATATATATACACACACACATATGTATATGTATGTACATATATGTATATATGTACACATGTGTATATGTATGCATGCATGTACATGTATATATACGTATATACATATATGCATGTATATATGTACATATATGTGTGTGTGTGTGTATATATATATTCCCAATAATGGTCATGTCCTAATCTCCAGAATGGGGGAATATGTTATATTACATGACAAAGGGAAATTAAGATAGCAGACGGAATCAAGGTGGTTGATGAGCTGATTATCCTGGACTATCCAGGTGTGTTCACCATAATCACAGTGTTCTTAACAAGAAAGGCAGAGGAGTCAGCACCAGAGTGCTGTAATGTGAGATGAAAGACGACTGGCTGGCCATTGCTGACTTTGAATATGGAAGAGGGTCATGAGCCAAGGAATGCAGAAGGTTGCTAACCACTGAAAAGGCAAGAAGACAGATGAACTCCCATAGCCTCCAGAAAAGAATGCAGCACCGCCAACACCTTGATTTTAGCTCAGTGAAGCCCACTTCAGACTTCTGATCTACAAAAATATAAGTTTATAGGTTTAGGTTTTTCAAATCCATTAAGTTTGTAGTAATTTGTTACTGCAGCAACAGGAACTGAATATGTCCTTAATACACCCCCTTAGTGTTTTTTTTTTTTTAATGAATTCCTGCACAGACTCTCATCTAGGATGGAAAAATTGATTCTTGCCATCCTAAGTCCTGTCTCAAAAGTGTAGAGAATACCTAACTCCAATGCACTCAGAGTAATTTTGCCCGGCTAAATAATTGTTAACATATCTGTTACATATTAATAGTCTGTTCCTAAAAGATAGACTGTACTTACCTAGTGTCCCCCCAGGATCTAACAAGCAAGCAGCACTTCTCATTTCTATATATTATCTTCAAATAAACAAATTAATGCTTGTTACCTAAAATTTTATAGCTAACTGAAATCTTCAAGCAGTTCCCAGAATTTCAACTTGTGGAGTCCCAAGTGCTTCTGAGTTACACACTTGAGCAACAAAACTGAAAATGCCTGAGGCCACCCAGTTGATACTGGGATTTCTTAGCACTGCCTTTTCATGCTTTCAAAATCAACTTTAATTACCAGTTGAAATTCAGCCCAATTTGAAAGTGTGCAGTAATTGGTATGTAAACAAGTCCAAGGCGAAGATTTTTAACTACTGAATGCTATAAATACCAAATTAAAGCTGCTGGGGAGAGCGCGAATTCTAAGCATTTAAGCTGATGAATCCCAACTGCCTAGAAAAGTGTTAGGAATCTGATAAACATTAAATATGTGTTTGTGGAGTTAACAAGTGGTCTAACCCTGTTCTCCTGAGACTTGGTGATCCACTGATCATTATGAAGTTGAAGTATGAGGCAACTAGAGGTACTTACTGGATGTGCAGCAGAAAGTAGGTACATGACCCAAAGACCAGTGGAAGTACACAGAAAAATACCCACCAAAAGCACTCTATGTGAGGCAGCTATATTTAATGAAGAATCAAGGCCAGACGAGGTGGCTCATGCCTGTAATCCCAGCACTTTGGGAAGCTGAGAGCCAGGAGGATCACCTAAACCCGGGAGTTTGAGACTACAGTGAGTTGTGACTGTGCTACTGCACTCAGCCTGGGTGACAGAGTGAGACATTGTCTCAAAAAAATAAAAGAAAGAAAGAGAGAGAGAGAGAAAGAAAGAGAGAGAGAGAGAAAGAAAGAAAAAGAGAGAAAGAAAGAAGAAAGAAAGAAGAAAGAAGAAAGAAAGAAAGAAAGAAAGAAAGAAAGAAAGAAAGAAAGAAAGAAAGAAAGAAAGAAAGAAAGAAAGAAAGAAAGAAAGAAAGAAAGAAAGAAAGAAAGAAGAAAAGAAAAAGGAGGGAAGGAGGGAAGGAGGGAAGGAGGGAAGGAGGGAAGGAAGGAAGGAAGGAAGGAAGGAAGGAAGGAAGGAAGGAAGGAAGGAAGGAAGGAAGGAAATAAATGAAGCCTAGCATTCCTCTGCTCTTCCTAGCATCAACTTCTCCTCAGTTTTCTTAGAAATGATTGTAAACATTAGTTGTAGCTATTTTACTGGATTTCAATTCCAGTTACAAAATGAAATATTGTGGATGAAATCTTTGGTGTTTCTATTCATGTATCTTTCTTTATTAAAAAATTTACATATAGTAAAATTCACTCTCTGTGGTTTACAGATCCACGGGATTTGATTCACAACGGTTTTAGCACTTCCAAAAATCCCACACATTCTCCTTTGTCAGTCAACTCGTCCTCCATTCCAAATCCCAGGCAACCATTGATCTGTTCTCTTTCCTCATCATTTTTTTGCCATTTCCAGAATGTCATATAAATTGAATCATTCGTATACATGTAGCTTCTTGGGTCTATTTTGTTTCACTTAGAAGAAAGCATTTGGGATTCACCCCTGTTGCTTAGTCAATTAATTTAATTGCATGGATATCCCATGATTTGTTTATCCATTCAACAATTGAAAAACATTTGGTGAGAATGATGGTTTCCAGCTTCATCCATGTCTCTACAAAGGACATGAACTCATCCTTTTTTATGGCTGCATAGTATTCCATGGTGTATATGTGCCACATTTTCTTAATCCAGTCTATCATTGATGGACATGAACTCATCCTTTTTTATGGCTGCATAGTATTCCATGGTGTATATGTGCCACATTTTCTTAATCCAGTCTATCATTGATGGACATTTGGGTTGGTTCCAAGTCTTTACTATTGTAAATAGTGCCACAATAAACATATATGTGCATGTGTCTTTATGTCAGCATGATTTATAATCCTTTGGGTATATACCCAGTGATGGGATGGCTGGGTCAAATGGTATTTCTAGTTCTGGATCCTTGAGGAATCGCCACACTGTCTTCCACAATGGTTAAACTAGTTTACAGTCCCACCAACAGTGTAAAAGTGTTCCTATTTCTCCACATCCTCTCCAGCACCTGTTGTTCCCTGACTTTTTAATGATTGCCATTCTAACTGGTGTGAGATGGTATCTCAATGTGGTTTTGATTTGCATTTCTCTGATGGTGAGTGATGATAAGCATTTTTTCATGTGTCTGTTGGCTGCATAAATGTCTTCTTTTGAGAAGTGGCTGTTCATATCCTTCACTCACTTTTTGATGGGGTTGTTTTTTTCTTGTAAATTTGTTTGAGTTCTTTGTAGATTCTGGATATTAGCCCTTTGTCAGATGAGTAGATTCCAAAAATTTTCTCCCATTCTGTAGGTTGCCTGTTCACTCTGATGGTAGTTTCTTTTGCTGTGCAGAAACTATTTAGTTTAATTAGATCTCATTTGTCAATTCTGGCTTTTGTTGCCATTGCTTTTGGTGTTTTAGACCTGAAGTCCTTGCCCATGCCTATGTCCTGAATGATATTGCCTAGGTTTTCTTCTAGGGTTTTTATAGTTTTAGGTCTGGGTTCCTTTGGTTTAGTCCCTCTTCTGGCCCCTGTGAGCAATCTGCCTATCTCACCAACAATCCAGTCAGATCTCTCTTATTTTCCTGTGCTCTAGAGTAAACTGTCTCAAATTTTTAAAATTTGCATCCTTTTTGGTATCAAGTCTGCAAGTAGTTGGTTTAAAAGCCAGGCCATTATTTGGAAAAATAAACTCAAAGTTACCATGCTGTTCATAGCAGCATTTTCTTAATACGTGAAGAGCAGCAATAATCAAAATGAGAAGGATGAAGACTTTAAGAAAATGGAATAGTTTTAAAGCACCAAACACTATCACAGGGCACTTAGGGTATTAAAATTTCCATCCAACACAGTTCATTTAATACTACCCAGTCAGTGCCACATGAATTACCCTTCTGTTCTTTTTCTTATTAAAGTTATCTCAATTAAGTCGTTTTCTCCAAACTTTGAACTTTTAAGGCAAAAGAGAAAGATAAAATCTGTGGGTTCCTTTTGTAACAAGTTATGTTCTTTCCTAATGAATTTTCCATGACATCTGTTTAGGAAAATCTCAGAAGATACCAAAATGAGATAATGATGGGGTTTTATATTTATCAAAGGCAGCCTTACCCCCATGCACAAATACACTAACTCCCCATTGCATGGTAGGACGCTTTTGTGTGCCCAGAGGCACCGTCAGTGAAAGGAAACTGGTTCTAATGAAAAAGATCTTGCTAAATCCTCCTTGTTAAAAGCTGGAGCCATCTGAGCTTGACTTTTCTGATATTTCTATCAATTTGGCCTCACTTTTGTTTTTGATATATATATATACACACACACACGTATATATATATACATGTATATCTATATCAACATATATATATGAACACACACGTATATACATACATGTGTATGAATATATGTGTACATATAAATACATATTTTATACACACACACACACACAAACACTTTTGCCTTACTTTTTCTGCTTTCAGGTTGAACTTGAGAACACATTTAAGGAAGTTCTCAGCAATAAGGTATTTTCAGAGAAGGAATCTTCATGATGCAGGAAAATGAGACTTCGTTTTTGATTTTTTTTTTTTTTTTTTTTTGAGACGGAGTTTCACTCTTGTTGCTCAGGCTGGAGTGCAATGGCGTGATATCGGCTCACTGCAACCTCTGTCTCCTGTGTTCAAGCAATTCTTCTGCCTCAGCCTCCCGAGTAGCTGGGATTACAGGCACGCACCACAACGCCCAGCTAATTTTTGTACTTTTAGTAGAGATGGGGCTTCGTCATGTTGGTCAGGCTGGTCTTGAACTCCTGACCTCAGGTGATCCACCTGCCTCAGCCTCCCAAAGTGCTGGGATTGCAGGCGTGAGCCACTGCGCCCGGCCGAGACTTTATTTTTTGAATGTTTTATACTTGTTCTCAAGTAGTGCCTGACTCAGGCAGAGGCTTTTGTCACCAGTCATAAAGTGATGAGAACCCTTTAGGTTGAGAATACTGTAACTGGCACTCGGGGAATCAAATAGCTTTAATGAGATATGTGCTTTGCTTGCTAGGTTTTTTCAAATGCTACTTAATTTATTATTTAATAGAGACTCTGAAGATCTATAGGTCCGTAATCTAAAGAGTGATTATTAAGACACGTAATGTCCATTTCTTTCTTTATAACCACCATAGCAGGAAATTCTTTGATCTTAATTTTAACCACAAATTCTCTGGAAATACAAATCATGCTGGTCTCTGGTAATATTTTAAGATGTTTATGTATGTATTTCCCTATTTAAGATGAGGATATATCAGAGTCACTTCAGCCTATAAGTTCATCCAGCTCTTACTGAGAATAATGTTCATGTTTTTCCTCAATCTTTTCTCCACAATATCAGTTCCCCAGGTGCTCCCCTGTTATTTGTTTCTCTCATTCTCTAAGTGTTTTCATTTGCTCCTTGATCTTCAGTAATCTCCTTCCATTAGTTACACCAGCACATCCAAACCTATGCCTCAGGCTGTGGCATTTTACCTTCAATTCAGTCTTGATTTCCCAATTGACTAAAGACCTGAAGAACCGAGTGTTTTGCTGGTACCACAAACACTTGTAAAAATGAATTCTCCACCACCTGGCATTAAACCAGTGTCTCCTTCAGATTCATCTCTTCCTGCTAAATGATGCTCCATTGGTCCAGACACTCAGATACCAAAGCTCTTGTCTTTTGGACTCCTCTCTCAACATCTATACTCAGAAAATATCTATACACAGTTTGATTGTATTTTGTTTTCCCACAATGTATTTTACTTTAATATTTTCATTGCTGTGTACTCAGTATCATCAAGTGATATACATTAATTAATCCAGGCATTAAGTAAGAGGCTTAATTATATCAGCACTTGGCAATTCATCCACATCCCAACCATCTTAATGGCTACAAGACAAGTTTGCCAAAATTCTACTTTAACAGGTTATTTTCCTACCCCCAAACACCAAATAGTTCCATTCATATAAAGTCTAGAAAGTCAAAGTTCTGACAACTTTACTCAAGGCTCAAGGAAGGTTGACCCGTACTTTTTCAAGGCTTGTATCTTGCTACTTCCTTATATGCACCCCATACCCCAGCAAAACTTTTGCTTTCAAATACCCAGCATGGCATATTTTCAGCTGCCATACCTTTGTCTATATTCTGTCCATCTACAATTGTTGTCCAACTTAGTCACCTAATGAAATCTAATCTTTCCCTTTAGAATGTGTGCTCCACTTTGATGTACATTAGAATAAACTAAAATGATTGTTTAAAATTCAGATTTTCTTACCCAATCTCAGAATTTTGATTGAAGAAGTTAGAGGAAGGACCCAAGAGTCTACATTTTTAACAAATCCATTTGAGCGATTCTCATACAGATGGTCATGGGACCAAAAACATTTGAAAAACATTGTAAGGACCAAAAACATGGACTGTATAAAGTTTTCTTAGATGTTACTGGTTAAAAACGATTTCTTTTTTTAGGAATACATCAAGCATCTTTATTAAATCTAAAAGGAAGTGAATTCACTACCAGACAGCAGCCTGAATTAGCATATTGATTCCATCCCGAATTAATTAACTAAGGTCTGTGACACTCTTTTGTAGTCTGTAGAATGTAGTAAATAATAGTACCCGCTTAATAACATTGTTTTAAGCTATGAGAAGCACTTGGCCTGCGTCTGGCACAGAGAAAAAATTACATATTAACTATTATTGCATTTCTTACCATAGGTTCCTAGACACAAAATATTTTTATGGCTTTGGATTATAATCCTGGCCTCCCTTTTCAGTCCCTGTCAAACATCAGGTTTATTTTTGAACATGCCCTTTCTCCTTAACCAATCATAGAAGTTCCTACAAAGTGGTGATTATGTTTATAGAGTGTGCATTGAAGAAAAAAAAAACTCCGGTCAGGTGTGATGGCTTACACCTGTAATCCCAGCACTTTGGGAGGTCCTAAGTAACTAATTGAGTTCTGGTGGAGGTAAGTAGGCAAATGCATTTTCTTCATTGAAAATCAAATAAAACCAAGTGTACAAAGTACAGCTTAAAACTAAGGATCCCTATGAATAGTATCTGAGTTGGGTTCTTACCTTTATAAAACTCAGAGGAGTAGATTTTCAGGCATGACATCCTGTGTCCTACTTTTACGGTAGAACAGGAAGTAGACTAACAGAGAGGAACTCTATGGGGCCCATGAGCTGGCAAACAAACAAAAAAAATGACTCTATGTCTAGGAATGGTATTCATACTCCAAAGTCCTTGGTCCATCCAGGATATCTTGTGTCTGTAATGTCAAAACTAATAAGAGAAAGGAATGAAGACAAAGTCCAGAAGTCTGACAGCTGCTTATTTCCTATTGGAAGCCATGATAACTCATGCCTGTGTGATTAAAACAAATGGTTGAGACATCTCAATGATGTCCTATGGATCAGACAGCAGTGACCAAATATTGATACCAGAATACAATGAAATAGTCCTATAAACCAGCCATACCAAGATTTCAAAATTATTGATTTAATCCCGTATATTTTCCCAATTGTCAACACTCAACATTGGATACCCAGCCAAATGTCTTTTTGATTATCTTTAAAAATCAAACACTTTATGCTTCCCTGAGTGTTTGTTCCATAATCTCACATGTTTTTACTTAGATTTTCCTGATAGAGTGCCTATTTTTTAAAATCTTAGCTTTATCCAATATTCATACTTATTTTATCTTTTTCCATCACATTGCAGTAACTCTCCATCAGTGTTGTAAAATTTGCTTCTGCATTGTTGCTTTTTCTACCACAGATGTATATTAAGACATTACTAAATTCAGAAATTAACTCTGAGATCCTGTTGCAAATGTACCCATCTTGCTGCTTTTGACCCCATACACATCTTTTGGCTAAGAGTAAGAGGGAAAGAAGAAAACCAATGCTCTTATTCATTCCAGAATAAACAATATTTATAATCCCAGACCTGTGGGAAGCATTTCCAAGAAATACGGATCATCACATTGGCTCTCGTTACCAGAACTGTGCAAGGCAAAGGAAGCCCCTCAAAACACACTGAATTATCAAATGGGAAAAAGGTCACATTTACTGGTAAAGAGTCATTCTTTTCCTCATTCATTCAACAACCATGTTTTGATTATACCTTATGAACAAACTGCTGTGCTTGTATAACATTAACTCTTTGGGTGGCATATCTGTCAGTGTCCCAGCAAGGAAAGAAAAAGGCCATACTCAATGGACTTGAGGAAGATTTAATAAAGAAACTACTAGCAAAATTATGGGAAGAGTTCAGAGAAATCAAAAAACAGAGGCAAAAACTACAACACAGTGGTAGCCTAGGGCTAGTAATACCGAAATTGTTATTATCCCTAGGCCTAAATGACAAAGGAAGAGAGATGTTACTGGATCCTGGCAGGAGAGACTCCTGTAGAGGAACTGCCATAAAGAGAAGATAATGTTCGGGAGAGGGACACAGGCAGCCTCAGTTGACCCCACAGAGAGAGGCTTAGGGGTTAGACAAAGTGACCTTACTCTTCTGTCTTCAATTGTAGGCTCCCACTGGCTGAACACAACTGGATTTCAGAAGACTTAATGGAGCCTGTACAGGTCAGCCTTCCAGGGTTCAGAGCAAGATGGAGAGTGATAGAGTAGATACAGAAGAGCAATCCCAAGATAGCTCACCCGGAGGACAACACTCACTTTGACTACCCAACTTCATTGAAACTAAAAGAAACTTCATCTTGCTTTAGAGGAAAATAATCTTGGCCAGATATCCAGTTTGGGCTGATAAATAGACTGCTGTGTATATTTTACACTTTGCAGAGATGTGGCAGATACCTAAAATCTGTGTTTAACGAACTGAATAAAAATACTCTGATGTATATATTTAACTTCCAGATACCTAATAATGAATAGTGTGGTTCACAGATTCTAAGGAAGCCCCCATGATCCCTGCTTCCAGGTGTCCATGCCTTTGTGAAATCTGCTCCTCTTGAGTGTAGGCAGGATCTGAGACTAGCCTCTAACCCATAAAATTGCAAAGGTAATAGGTTGTCACTACTGTGATTATGTCATTCATATAATAAAGGTGCTGATGTCACTCCTGTGATTATATTGCGTTACATAAAGCTGCCCTGCTAGCAGGCTCATGCTGGAGACTTTCTCTCTTGCTGGCTTTGAAGGAATGACCTGCCTTGATGTGAGAGGTTTGGGGAGAGAGCCACGTGGCAAGGAACTGTGGGCAGCCTCTTGGAACTCCTGGCTAACAGTCAGCACAAAGCCAGAAACCTCAGTTTATAACCACAAAATGATGAATCCTGCCAACAACCTAAGTGGGTCTTGTAGTGGATCCATCCCCCAGTCAAGCTTTCAGATGAGAACCCAGCTCTGGCCAAGAGCCTTTGCTGTTGTTCTTGGAATTCATTGTGGGGCTTTTTTTCGGTTTTATGGAGACGTAGTTGACAAATTAAATTGTAAAAATTTAAAATATACAATGTGATGATTGGATATATAGAGATACTGTGATAGGATTACTACAATTAAGTTAATTAACTGTGTTAGGCTATTCTTGCATTGCTGTAAAGAAATAATTGAGGGCTGGGCATGGTGGCACATGCCTGTAATCCCAATACTTTTAGGGGGCCGAGGTGAGCACATTACTTGAGGTCAGGAGTTCGAGATTAGCCTGGCAACCCCATCTCTACTAAAAATACAAAAAAAAAAAAAAGTAGCCAGGTATGGTGGTGGGCACCTGTAATCCCAGCTACTCGGGAGGGTAAGGCAGGTTTCACTTGAACCTGGAAGGTAGAGGTTGCAGTGAGCCAAGATTGTGCCATGCACTCCAGATCAGAGACAGAGTGAGACTCCATCTAAAAAAAAAAAAAAGAAAAAGAAAAAGAAAAGAAATAGCTGAGACTTGATAATTTATAGATAGAAGAGGTTTAATTTGCTCACAGTTCTGCAGGCTCTACAAGAATGACATTGGCATCTGCTCAGCTTCTGGGGAGGCCTCCGGGAACTTTTACTCAAGGCTGAAGGCAAAGCTGAAACAGGCACATCTCATGGCCAGAGCAGGAACAAGAGAGACAGTGTGTAGGGGAAGATGCCACACACTTTCAAACAACCGATCTCATGAGAAATGAGAACTCACTCACTATTGTAAGGACAGTACGAAACACCTCTAGCACTGAGGATCACAATTCAACATGAGATTTGGTGAGAACATATATTCAAAATAACACATCCATCACCTCACATAGTTACCGTGTGTGTGTGTGTGTGTGTGTGTGTGTGTATGTGTAGCGAGAACATTTAAGATCTACAATTTTAGCAAATTTCAAGTATAGGATACAGTATTAACTATAGTTACCATGCTATACATCAGGGATGTAGAACTTAGTTATCTCATATCTGAAAGTTCGTACCCTGTGACCAATATCTCCTCATTTCCCCACCCCCACCCCCGGCAACCAGCATTCTACTTTTTATTTCTTTGAGTTTGACTTTTTTAGATTTCACATATAAATGAGATCATACAGTATTTTTCTTTCTCTGCTTGACTTATTTCACTAAGCATAATGCCCTCAAGTTTCATCTATGTTGTTGCAAATGGCAGAATTTCCTTTTTGTTCAATCTGGCAGACACCTCGATTCTAGATGGATCCTTTCCAAAAGACCCAGCTAAGCCACACCTAGACCCCTTACCTACAGAACCTGTGAGATAATAAATGTGTCTTGTTTTAAGTCATAAAGTTTGGTAATTTGTTATGTAACAACAGAAACTAATATAATGAGTATTTCATTTTTCCATATTGCATTATTGAACCCCTTATAATTAATATTCTCTCACATTCCTAGAACTGGGCCTTGTGGCTCAGGTATTATTTTATTCAATATCTATGTAGGACTTTACCACTTACAAACTATTTTCATAAGTCTTAAATCAACTGTTCATTGAGATAAGCCCATATTATTAGTCTCAGATAAAGGATAAAGAAACAGAGGCTGTGAAGTTTGAATTGACGTACCCAAGGTTAAATACTAAATGGCAAATTTTGGCTTTTGTCCCTTGACCTCTGACTACAATTCCCAGTTTCTTCCACTCTGCTGCACTGCCTTTTTAAATTTAGTTCCAGATGATTAAAATAGTGCTAACAAGCCACACCTTCAGTCCTTAGAAGGACCAGCTACATTAATCCAGCTTCTCAGAATGGCAAAATGCCTTCTCTTTCTCTCAAAAATAGGTATGTTACCGGCTACAAGATGAAAATTATCTGCCAGTAGGAAAATTCCCATGGAAAATTCAAAGTCTCCTTTGGTTAATCATGGCTCAGCAGCGCATCCTTACCTAAAAATCACGGTTTGAATTGCAGTTAGGAGTGTTACTAGAAGCAGCAGCAGCAGCAGCAGCAAAGACATAAGCTAACATTCAGAAACACTTACTGCATAGTCTACCCAAGCTTAATTGTTTATTCCTTAAAATAGCCGAAAATGAAAGGACTTTGGCAAAATCCCTTATGATAAAAGCCCAGACTCAAAACCTTATTAGAGATCAAAGCAGATGGCAATATTAGTTAACAGATTTTTTTTTTTGTAAACTGCTCTCTGCTTAAAAAAATGTTTAAAAGTAATGCAAAAGACCTACAATTTACCTCTTTGTGAATGGCCAGCGGTGGAATTCTATCTGTGAGGTCTGCTGTTGGTTTGATCCAAAGAACAGTGAATGGCAAATGGCGTATATGACAATCTCTTTTGAAATGGAGCAGAGCATTTTCTATGATGGAGATCAAAGGCGCTAGTACAACAAGTCATCAAAGTGGGCACCTGTAATAATATAAAAAAGAGTGATTGAAGTTTTCCCACCCTTGCGTTTCACATTAGTCCATTTGAATAGTCATCATTAACATTTCTCCCCATATTTGTCTCTTTACTTAGACCTATTAGTATCATTGGAGCTATGAGAGCTTAAGAATAATTTTATAACAAATAAGAGATTGTTTAATGTTGCCAAACATTTAATAAGCTTCTAGAAAATATTCTGGGCCGGGCTCAGTGGCTCACGCCTGTAATCCCAGCACTTTGGGAGGCCGAGGCAGATGGATCACAAGGTCAGGAGTTCGAGACCAGCCTGACCCACACGGTGAAACCCCGTCTCTACTAAAAATACAAAAACTAGCCAGGCATGGTGGCGGGCACCTGTAATCCCAGCTACTCGGGAGGATGAGGCAGGAGAATTGCTTGAACCTGGGAGGCGGATGTTGCAGTGAACCGAGATCATGCTATCGCACTCCAGCCTGGGTGACAGAGTGAGACTCCATCTCAAAAAAAAAAAAAAAAAAAAAAAAAAAAAAAGAAAAGAAAATATTCTGTTTTAGTTTGGCTCAAAATTTGGCCCAAGATGAGAGAATTTGTTCGATTGTTGGTTGCTTGTTTTTCTGAACCTACATTTTAAAAGATAGCAGCTTTGGAAATAAAGTTTGATCCTATGATTCAATCTTAGAATGCTCTTGCTGTGTGTCTGTGTGTCTTTTATCAGGGCCCTTGATTAGAAAGAGAAGAGAATGGAGCCCTTTTTGTTCCATCTCTCCCTGTTATTATATTCATTATGAATCTTTCCCTTTCTTTCTGCCAATTAGGACCGGTCCCAATATGGCGGGACCTCCAGAGTACTACCGCTGTCTCTCATGCACAACTCTTTCCAGAAATCCCTTGACTTGAAATTCAATCCTTTTTTTAATGAGAAAATACAGTACCACTGAATCCCAAAGCATTTATATTTAAAGCTTCCATGACCTAAAGCCTTATCAAGAGAAAATGAGAATGATACTATTTTTACCCCTACCTAAACACATAAGCTCACTGCATGCCAAATATTTTAAATATTTAGCCCTTGTTTCTTGACCTTGTGCAGAGTAGCTTCTTATCATAGTGTCACTTCAGGAGAATCAGGCAGAGGGACTTGGGTTCTAGTCCTGACTTCACCTTTACAAACTCTGAACAAAATTCAATATATTATATATTATGTACCTCTTTTAAGGCTGTTTTCTAATCCATAAAATAGTAATAATAATCATGGCTTCTTGAGGCTGCTGTAAGGGTTGAATGAATAGTATAGAAGGCCTTAACCCATCATCTGAGACATGGGGAGTCATTTAAAGGTGTTATTATTTCATGACTGAAAATAGCATATTTTTCTCCAGTTGCCTTGTTCAAGTATTCCGTCAGTTCCCTTTGGTTTTCCCTCTTTCTTATTTGACTAACTTTGCTATAAACATCTGGACACTGTATCTGAATTGTACAAAGGAAAGGCAAAGAATTGAAAAGGGACCAATTTATTCTAGTCATAAATTTACTTTGGAAATTAGGTTTATCTTCATTGATTAATGATGCGGGTTCAGGACACACTACTCCAAAATACGTCACCTTGACACTTGAGAAGACAGCAGATCTCTCTGACCTTCTCCCAGTCCTTCCCCTTTGCAGGAGGTCATAAAAACTAGGAAGAGTTTGTCAGAGCTCAGAAACCAATATCCCCAAAATATGCCATTTTTATGTTTATAGAGCACCCTTGATGTAACTAACTCCATTTTAGAAAAAGTTTCCATTTTATATTTCATAGGACACTTTGCCTTCAAGGGTAAGATATTTTGCTTAATAAACAAAAAAATAAAGACTGCATCTAACCACAGAGGTAAGATGTTTTGCTTAATAATCAAAAAAATAAAGACTGCATCTAACCAGATAAGGACACAAACCAAGTACACTCTTCCACAATCAGTTCTCACCAGAGGACTCTTTAACCATAAAGGAGCATGCCTTCAGCAGCTCAGATAGGCCATCTTAACTGACACCACCTTCCAGTAACTTGTGCTAAGAACTCAGCATCTGCCACCAAAGGCTCTGCCATATCAAAGACTATTCCTTGCAATATCCAGGGACTTTCAGGCCCAAACCAGGACTCCTTTTACTGCTTTGCCTCCCCTGGATCGGTTCATTAATGCTTTCTCCTCTTTTTCCTTTTGATGTTTAATATTACTTTTTTGTTGTGGAATGTTTAATCTATAACATTTACACATGATTAAGTATACTATTATGTATGGTTTGCAATATTGACAGACTTGTGGAGTGGCCTGAGCCTGTGTCTGCAGTACTGACTACTAAGTGAACGGGAAGTACTAAGGAGAGTTACCTCCGTGAGAACTCATTGTAACTCATGACTTTTGTGATTGAAACAGTGTTAATAAAAGCCTGACATTGTCAAAAGACATAAATATGTGTAGAACTGGTTATCTCTAACCTTTCACTGCTCATGACAGACATGCTGAAATGAAGAAGTTTCAAGGTCTCTCTGACAACCTTCCCTCCATACCATCCCTCTCACAGAAGATGAAGGCTCCTTTATCTGCCTAAGATCCAGACCCACCAAGCAGAATAATTGTTTTTTCTTCCTCTCCTTGTTATCTCACTACATATTGCAGAAAAGACCAAGAATGTAACTGCACCTGAGCAGATCCTTTTACACATATAATGATGGTCTCCAAGAATTATTAAAATTCCGAAGAGAACTACTACTTATAAGTTAATATCTTTTCCTGGATCCATTCATTCTCCCTAGTAATTCTTTCAATAGAATTCTTCTTCTCTCCCCTCCCATAATGTTTTTTTAGGATGCAAGCCCCCATTCTTTCTGTAGCCTCAAGATGGTATATACAATGTTCCACTTCATTGGGAGGTAAGATCTTTATTCTGAAGTCTCTCATGCACACTTTAAATAAATTCGTATGTATTTTCTCCTATTACTCAATCTACCTTATATCAGTGATTTTTCAGCAAACCTTTTGGGGACCAAGGGCCTTGGCTTCCATAGTTATGGTGCCTTGGGCAAAATCACCAAAAGTCTTTCTGTTCTTCTGGAAGCCTCAGTAAAAAGACCCAGGAACTTAAGAAGCCAGCAAAAGGGGTAAGAATTTCTTACCAGCTATGGTCCTGCTCTCTCTTTTGGTCAGTCCAGTAGAGTAGATGGTAAAAATTACTGTTTCTCTCCTCTGCAAGGTTTTTATTACTGGGTAAAAGGGGCCTGTGTGACTAGTCTTGGGGTATAGCAACTCTAGAGTACTTTTTGGCATTTTGTTATATGAATATTTATATTGTTTGATCTCTTTCTTCCAAGAAATATTTTTGTTTGTCTTTGTATTTCTGTGTTCTGTCATAAACAGGGGTACTGGTTGAGGTTCCCTCTCCTCTTGTTTATGTCCTTGAGAACTCGACCTGTGATCAAGTGAGCTCTTTCTCTCTTGGTTCCCACCATCCGTGGGGCATGATTTCTGGGTCAGGTCAGATGGCCAGTCTGAAAATGGCTGGGAATCCAAGACTTTTTCTGTTTCAAATGTGTCACGCTTGTCATAAGAAGTGCCATTCATAAGCAGCTTTTGTCATCTTGACCTGTGCTGCCTGGTTAGTGCTGAGCGAGTCTAATCCCAGAAGGGCCTACCCAATGTGACAGATTAACTGGTCTGTGACTCATAGCCCCCAACAAATTTGGGGGTTATAGGAGGCAAACACCATTTTTAACTGTCTATAGCAAAAAGAGTCTTTCTCTATCTCAGCCTATTTCTGGGAAAATGGGGGAATCTTCGATCTTTGGAATCACTTCTTGTCTAAGAAAGGGTGTTGGATTGAGTTGCTATTGGAACGAAATACATCATTGAAAATTCAATGGCCAAAAGATCCATTCCTTAAATTAGACTCCTAAAAAATGAGAAATAAAATAAAATAAAATTTTAGAGATCCTTTATTCCAAATAATAGGAAGTTGGTATTAAAAGAATCATATTAATGTCATGGCAAACCTTAAAAATTATTTCAACTAAAGAGCAAAATCTGAGATAAAACAAAGTTACACTCACGCAGGCCACTTTGGATTCCATGCAACATTCACAGTGGACACTGCTCATTTTGTAGTCTGTTGATTACAATTCCCATTGTGGCTTAGGTTAGCTTTCTGCTCAGGGAATTACTCCCTCTTGGTTTGATATTTGTGTGACTCTTGGGATACCAATTCATTACTAATCTTTTTCCCTTCCTTGGACAGTATTTCATTTCCTGTCTTCTTCCATCTGTGGGAGGTACACAAGGTTTTGGGGCCTTTGTGTGTAGATGAACGGCTGAGAAGCTGAGACCCTATAGAAGATGGCTGGACAGACATACGAGTTGTACTCCATTTTTAGCTGGTGAAACCCTCCTTTATTTAAGCTGTCTTTAGAATGGTTCTGGATTTTGTGCAAAGGCCATAAATATCAGCTGATTGTCTTGGCTAAAAACTGATAATAAGATACTTGAAAAGATGTTTTAAAGAATTTTAAGGTTAAAACTCAACTTAATTAAAAGCTAATATCCACACTATATATTATATAGTGTACTATATATATAGGATATATATATGTATATACAATTATATATAATTAAAAGCTGATATCCAAGCCAAGTCACATATATGTGTGTATATGTATATTTTACACACACATATACACACCCACACACACACGTATATATAAATACACACATATTTTTAAGGATTTTCTGCTTTTCTCTTTAAATTCTGTTTCTGGGATTTTTTTTTTTTGTTTTTTTGGTGAATAAAACTCTCCACCTCCCACCCCCAAAACAAAAACAAAAACAAAAACATGTGCTTGTATGTCTGTCTGTTCAAGTGCTGCTTAATAAATTACCCAAGACTGGGTAATTTATTAAGGAAAGAGGTTTAATGAACTCACAGTTCCACATGGCTGGGGAGGCCTCATAATCATAGTGGAAGGCAAATGAGGAGTAAAGTCACATCTTACATGGTGGCAGGCAAGAGAGAGCTTGTATGGGGAAGTCCCATTTATAAAACCATCAGACTCATAAGACTTATTCACTACCATGAGTACAGTATGGGGGAAGCTGCCCCCATGATCCAGTTATCTCTACCTGGCCCCACCCTTGACACATGGGGATTATTACCATTCAAGGTGAGATTTGGGTGGGGACAAAACCAAACCATATCATTCAGCCCCTGGACCCTCCCGAATCTCATGTTCTCACATTTCAAAACCAATCATGCCTTCCCAGCAGCCTCCCAAAGTCTTATTTCAGTATTAACTCAAAGGTTCACAGTCTAAAGTATCATCAGAGACAAGGCAAGTCCTTTCCACTTATGAGTCTGTAAAATCAAAAGGAAGTGAGTTACATCCTAGATATAATGGGGGTACAGGCAGTGGGTAAATATACCTGTTCCAAATGGGAGAAATTGGCCAAAACAAAAGGGCTACAGACTCCGTGCAAGTATGAAATCCCAAAGGGCAGTCATTAAATCTTAAAGCTCCAGAATGATCTGCTTTGACTTCGTATTTCACATCCAGGTCATGCTGATACAAGAGGTAGGCTCCCACAGCCTTGGGCAGCTCCTCCCCTGTGGCTTTGCAGGGTACAGCCCCCATCCTGGCTGCTTTCAGGGGCTAGTGTTGAGTGTCTGCAGCTTTTCTAGGAGCATAATGCAAGCTGATGGTGGATCTACCATTCTGGAGTATGGAGGATGGCAGCCCTCTTCTCACAGCTCTACAAGGCAGTGCCCCAGTGGGGACTCTGTTTGGGGCCTCCAACCCAACATTTCTCTTCCATACTGCCCTAGCAGAGGTTCTTCATGAGGGCCCCACCTCTGCAGCAAACTTCTGCTTGGATATCCAGATGAGAGGCATGCAATGCATATAATAATCACATCAGGGTAAATGGAGTATTCATCTCCTTAAGCATTTATCCTTTGTGTTACAAACAATCCAATTATATTCTTTTAGTTATTTGAAAATGTACAATTAAATTATTTTGACTATAGTAACCCAGTTTTGCTATCAAATACCAGGTATTATTCATTCATTCATTTTTTTTTTTTTTAACCCATTAGCTATCTTCATCTTCCCTACCAACCCCAACTACACTTCCCAGCCTCTGGTAACCATCTCTCTATACTCTATGTATGCAAATTCAATCATTTTAAATTTTAGCTCTCACAAATAAGTGAGAACATGAGATCTTTGTCTTTCTATACCTGGCTTATTTCACTTAACATAATGATCTCTGGTTCCATCCATGTTGTTGCAAATGACAGGATCTCATGCTTTTCCATGGCTAAATAATACTCCATTTTGTGTAAGTACCACACTTTCTTTATCCATTCATCTATTGATTGACACTTATATTGCTTCCAAATCTTGACTATTTTGAATGGTGTTTCAGCTAATATGGGAGTGCAGGTGTCTCTTCAATATATTGATTTCCCTTCTTTTGATCATATACCTAAGGATAGTATTGCTGGATAATACGGTAGCTCTATTTTTAGTTTTTTGAGGAAGCTCCAAACTATTCTTCAGAGTGGTTATACTAATCTATATTCCCCCAGTGTACCAGTGTTCACTTTTCTCCACATCCTCTCCAGCATTTGTTATTGCCTGTCTTTTGGATATGGACAAGTGGGGTCAAATCAAGTTTAAAAGCTTCTGCAGAATGAAGGGAACAATAAACAAAGTGAAAAGACAATGTGCAGAGTGGGAGAAATTATTCACAAACTACTCATCTGATGAAGGATTAATAATTAGAATATATAAGCAGCCCAAACAATTTTACAGGAAAAAATCTAATAATTTGATTTAAAAATGGGCAAAAGATTTGAATAGACATTGCTCAAAAGAAGACATACAAATGTCAAACAGGCATATGAAAAGGCATTCAATATCATGATTATCAGAGAAAAGCAAATCAAAACTAAAATGAGATATCATCTCTCCCCAGTTCAAATCATTTGTTCATTTTGTTTATAAATTTTCTAATTTAATTGTTTTTTTTAATTAGTCAAGTGCAGTAGTGAGAAGGGGGAAGAGCAGAACAAGAAGTAAGATCTGTAATGAACTGTGAACAATCAATTGAGATACTTCACTATCTTCAGACTGGCCTGTTTATTTTTCTTTTAATGTTCAGTTTGAGAGTTCTTTGCGTATTCCAAGTAGAAGCCCTATGTTGAATCTTGTGATTTGCAAATATTTCCCTCTAGTCTGTAGATTAACTTTAAATTTTCATTCTCTAAATGTAGTCTTTCACAGAGCGAAAGTTTTTAATTTTTGTGAAGTCCAATAGAGTAATTATATTCTCTTATGAGTTGTGCTTTTGGTGTCATATCTAAGAACTTCTCATCTAGCCCTACTTCCTAAAATTTTTCTTGTTTTATACTAAAGTCTTCTAGTTTTATATTTTATATTTAAAACTATATTACACTTTGAATTACTTTTTGAATGAAGTAGTAGGTTTAGGTTGAGATTAAATTATTTGCCCTTGGATATCTAATTGCTTTAACATCATCTGTTGAAAGAACTGTTCTTCCACTGAATCGCTTTTATAACCTTCTCAAAAATCAGCTGGGTATATTTGTGTTGTTTAGTTTTGGGTTCTCTCTTCTGTTCCATTGATCTATGAGTCTATCCCCCAACCAATATCAAAATCTCTTGATTATTGTAGCCGTATAGTAAGTCTTAATGTTGGATGTAATAATCCACCCCACTTTATTCACTTTCAAAGTTATTTTACTTAGTCCATGACCTGTGCCTTGAGACATAATTTTTAAAATAAATTTTACTATATCTGCAAAAAAAATTTTTGGAATTTTGATATCAATTGAATTGCACCTGTTAATGAAGTTGAAAAGGACTGACATCTTTATTATGTTGATTCTTTCTATCCATTACAAGGTCATCTCTCCATTTATTTAAAAGCCCTTTGCATTTGTTCCTTTGGGTTCTGTAATTTTTGGCATAGAGGACCTATGTGTACATTGTTAGATTTGTACCTAATTATTTCTCTCTTTTTTGAAATAATTGTAAATAGTCTTGTATTTTTAATTGTGTTTTCCACATCTTCATTGCTAGCATATAAAAATATGATTTATTTTCGTATGTTGGTCTTGTATCCTGTGATCTTGCTAAACTTACATATTAGTTCTGGGAGTGTTTAAAAGATTGCTTGGAATTTTCTATGTATACAATTATATCATTTGAAATAGAAACAGTTAAATTTTTTTTCTATTCAAACTGGCTATAGTTTGAATGCATCCCCCAAAGTTTTTGTGTTGGAAACTTAATCCCCAATGCAACAGCGTTAAGAAGTGGAACCTTTAAGAGGTGATTAGGTCATGAGGACTCTGAATGTATTAATGATGTATTGCAGAAGTGACTTAATTATCTCAGGAGTGGGCTCTGGATAAAAAGGATGAGTTTGGCTCCCTCATATCATCCCTTCTCCATTCCTCTCTCTCTTTCTCTCTTGTACCCTTGCCCTTTTGCCTTCTGCCATGGGATGATGCAGCAAGAAGACCCTCACCAGACGCAGGCCCCTGCACCTTGAACTTCTGAGCCTCCAAAACTGTAGGAAATAAACAATTTTCTTAATAAATTATCCAGTCTGTGGCATTCTGTTATAGCAACACAAAATTAACTAACACAAATTTCAGTGTCTTTATTTCTACTGTGTGCCTTATTGCACCAGTGAGAACTTCCAGCACTATGTGGAATGAGAGTGATGATAGCAAACATCTTCGCCTGGTCCTGATCTTAGGGGGAACTGATTCAGATTCTCACCATTATGTATAATGACAGCTTTTGTGTTTTCTGTAAATGATCTTTATCAATTTGAGGATATATTTCCCTCTATTACTTATTTTTAGAGAGGTTCTTTAAAATTATAGATGTTGAATTTTGCCATAGATTTGATCTTCATCAACTGATATGATCATGTGATTAGCCCATTAATATGGTAGATTATAATGGCTTATTTTCAAATATTTAAAAGCATTGCATACCTGGAATAAATCCCACTTGGCTATGGTGCATTTTTTTTTTTTTTTTTACATATTTGCTGGATTCAAGTTGCTAATATTTTGTTTAGAAATGTTGTGTCTAATTTCATGTTATATATTGATCTTGTACTGTCTTCCTCTTGTACTGTCTTTGGTTATAATATCAAGGTAATTTTGGCCTCATATAATGACTTGGAAAGATGCTGTAAAGAATTTCTATTTTTTGGAAGATGCTACATAGAATCAGTGTAAGCCCTCTTTAAATGTTCGGGAGAACTCTAAATATTGGAGTGACTTGGATCTTGGCCATAAAACCTTGATTCTTTTCTATCTACATTCTGCCCTCAGGAAATTTAACTTTAGTCTATTTTAAAATATGTTTCACCTGCCAATAAATCCCAAATTTATATCCCCAGCTCCATTCCGTTGCACTTAGAATAAATCAAACTTTCCCAACCATAGGGTATCAAATTCCTCACTGGCCTCATTTTTAACCAGTTCTTAAGTTAGGTCCCTGTTTGTCTGCTAGGGTTGCATAACGAATGACCATAGGTTGAGTGGTTGAAACACCAGAAATTTATTTTCTCACAGCTCTGAGCAAGGCTAGAAGTCCAAGATGAGGGTGCCAGCAGGGCTGGTTTTTGTTCTGGTGAGATCTTCCTTCCTGCTTTGCATATGGCCTCCTTCTCACTGTGTCCTCACATGGTCTTTTCTCTATGCATGAAGAAAGAGAGAGAGAGAGAGACAGAGAGAGAGAGAGAGAGATCTGGTGTCTTTTCTTATAAGAACACCCATCATATCAGATTAGTGCCCTGCTCTTAGTCTTCTTTTAATCTTAGTTACCTCCTTAAAGGCCATATCTCTAATGCAGTAACAGTGGGGATTAGGGCTTCAGCATATACATTTTTAAGAAACACAGTACAGTCCCTAGCAGGACCTACTCTTACTTCCTAGAGTCTATACACCTTGATTTTCTTCTCTAAATCAAGGACACCCAGCTCATTCCTGTCTTAGGAATATGATTTTGTGATTGCAATTCCTGAAGCAGTCTTTCCCTGAATCAACATGTTTGGATCATTTTTATTTATTATATCTCAGCTCAAATGGAATCTCTCTAGTGAGTATCATGCCCTGACAGCCCAAGCCAAAGTTTTCTCTACATCTTGGTCATTGTTTTCTATCCCATTGCCTTGTTTAATTTTCCTTATATAAGTTACTGCGATCTAAATTATCTTTTTCTCTTTATTGGTTTACATTCTTTGTGCCTCTGTCTCTAACACTAAGATATAAGCTTCATGAGGACAAGAACTGTTTCTTTGGTTCACCTCTATATTCTGTGTCCCTTGTCCCATTTCTGGTACATGGTAAAGGACCAAAAAAAAATTTGATAAAGTTTGAATGAGTGGGTTTGATGTAGTTAATGCAGGCAGATTGCATGGGACCTATTCAATATATGGGTTTCAATGTGCTTCATGGTCTTACAAAGTCCCGAGAAATGAGCCATGAATAAGAACCTCTGGCTTGTATTTATATTTTCAAAAAGATTAGTGGAAATAACTTTATAATGTGTTGATTGTAGAAAATACATCTAAGGACTTTAAATTCCTATTTCCTAGGGTTCAGGGGGAAAAAATGATAGCAATACTAACCATCTTAATTTCCTCTAGTTTCCCAGATCAGAAATGAAGACAAATAGCACAACTTCATTCTTTGGATTCTTCCTTTCTAATTTATCATCCAGAAAGTGCAAAGGACAATGGATATTCATCTCCATGTATACAATCTAAACAGTGCATGTGAAAGGAGAAGAGAAGAAAAATATATACATATACCACATTATTTTCGAAAAGGAATCGTATTCCTTACCCACAGAGTGTCCTCCATTGTGAATTTTATGATTAATCATCCATGCACCTGAATGTAATTGGCTTTGTTAGTACTTTACTTATATTTTGCTTCCCTTTACCTGCAAGATAGTTGTTAATGGATGAAATTTGTTCTAAGTGAAGTGATAGGGCTTCAATCTTTGAATAAAATTGGGATTCATAGGAAATTTACATTTGTATCTTTCAGAGTTATCAAATACTCAGGGGCTTGTAAAGAGCACAGAATGTCATTTAGATTGAAGTCAAAAAAATAGCTTATTTTTCTTATGCTACATAAGAGATTTAAACTTTTAAGAGATTATCTACATGAGAAGCTTTGGTAAAAATTTCAATGCTTTCTTGAAAACACATGATCAGAAATGCTGAGGAAAGATACAAAAACTTGGCTGGGTGATCATTTTCAGGTTATTAAACTCTTAAATCATGTATTTTTAAATGATTTATGTTTGTGGAAATTTCAGTAATGAAATAAAATTCAGAAACATCTGCTTCAACAAGCACATTCTCCTGAATTCAGAAAACTGAAATAATTTGTGAGCCAAGTCTATGTTCACATATTTTCTATTTCAAATGTAAATTAAATATAACACTTGGGAGATTATGAAGAATATAATTTGGCCCGGAGAAAGTGGCTGCCTCAATTGAACATTCTTTCTTAGACTGAAGCTGCGTCCATGTTCCTCGGTAGGCACCCAGAACAACTCAGGTCACTGTGTGATTTCCTAAAATCAGGAGATCTTTTGCATGGCACGCTCCCTCAAAGTGAATAATGGTTGGCTTCCGGAGCTAGATGTTTTCTGGACAATTTTTTTGTAACACATCATAAAAATGCAACCCCATCTTCTTACTTACCTTAAGCACATTTCATGTCAGATTCATGGCTTTGTTTCCACATATTGCCTTCCTAACTACTTCTCCCGTGAGGGGCGAACCCTCTCCTCATGATCAATATACCTATAGCATGGAAGGAAGAAAAACAAAGGTGTTGGAAGAAGAAGATGGAAAACCCATCCTGATGAGACAGTTGTTGGCTAGTTCTTGAAGACAGCTGTACATAAGACTGTATTACCAGCAGATGTATTTTAAAATAGTGACATGATCACACATGAAGCTGGCCCAGCAAAATACTGTTCCTGCACTAAGATCCAAGATCCCCTGAGTGATGTAGAAAAGGCAAGAAATTGTTTCTATCGATAATGAACAGACAGTCAACACATTAAAATAGGTTTTCAAAACATAACAGACACACAGGGTATGTTGTAAGAGTTATAAAATAGAAAAAAAAATTATGTTTAAGCCAATCTTCAGTTTCTTTTAGTATACTAATCAAAGAGCTTAGAGAATTGCATATGAATGACAAAAAACTATATGTAAGAGAATATAAATATATATACAGGCAGATATCCTAGATAACTAACATATTAAGCCTTAGAAGTAGTAAAGTATTATTATTTTGCAAGATTTACAATAATGATTCTGATTCAAGGGCTATTTTCCCCCCAGAGGACATTTGACAATGTCAGGAGACATTTTTGGTTGTCATGATTGAGGTGGGGCTTGGAGAAGCTACTGGCATCCAGTCAATAGAGGCCAAGGATGCCACTAAACATTCTGCAATGCACAGGACACTCCCTCACCCACATAAAGAATATTCTGGCTCAAAATGGCAATAAAGTCAAGACTGAAAAAACCTGATTTAGACATATCACTTGGGCAGACATACAAATGGACTTTTAAGAAGTCTTAAGTCTATGGCTGAGTTTATTTAGGGGAAAATATCAGATACCTGCAGCTAAATAAAGAACACTTTTTTCCACCTCAGTTCTCAAAAAACTCAGTCAATACATTCATGTTCCCACTGCCACATCATAAAAGATATGTTTGTTTATTGAATTTCCTAGATGAGGGAGAATAAGAAAATTTCAAGTTATCTCAATCATTTCCAGAGGACCTCAGCAACTAGGACATCATACCTCTTATCTGAGGAAAAAAAGAAGGCAAACATTTCAGGACTTTTCATTTTTTTTTTTTTTTGGCTAAAACGGAAATGCTACAAATGCATTCACTTTCAAACTGAGATGCAAGGGCATTTTATAAGTCTTTTGAATGCCTCTCCAAATTTTTCAGGAGTTGCTACATTGAAAGGCTATAAACTTAGTTGCAATAAAATAGACATTATTTTTAATTGTTTCCTCTCAGCCTTATCACATATATGTACAAAAAAGAGTGGCATGGAAAATTATTATTTACAGTACTGAACAGCTTTCATACTGTCATCATTCTATAATGTAAGGTGTTTCTGCATTGAAAGAAAATATACTGGGGCAGCAATGTGAGGAAAGAAAAGCTACAAACTACCAGGTGTTCTTGAAACCTTGTACAGATACTTATGAAAATAATGTGTATTTTTTGTAACTTCACTGATTCCAGGTATCATTATCGATGTGGAAGACTAGGCCAGAAGAACTTGTCTCCAACTTTGAAGGTCAGTGTTAACCTCACCACATCCAGGCTCTCTGAACATTGAGGCTGCCTAAAGAATAGTTCCAGGAACTTATCCAATTTGATTTGCTTTTCCAATATTAAAATTTGGATTTTTTTAACTGAACATGCCAATTCCTAAAAAAAACATAGCATAAGAAAAGAAAACCAGGGTTTCTTGCACTAAATATCTGGGGATGCCAAACATGCCCATCAATGAGTTGGACCAAAAATCTCTGAGCTTGAAGCTTTGTAAATAGATAATTATTTTAGCTAGGCTGATTTTTTTTTTTTTTTTTTTTTTTTTTGTCTGTGAGTTCCCCTTGTTCCATCTAAACTTTTGGCATTCTAAATGTGTATTATGCAGGTTAGTTCACTTGATAATAATGACTGCACTATACATCTTATTTGACTGATTGGCTCTGTACTTAAAGAAACTGTATGAATGTTCCATTTTCAGCCACGTATAGTCACAGTATACATTATCAGGGTGATATTCAACTGAACTGCAAATACAATCTTAGAAGTTTTACTGTTGTAAAAGATTGGGAATCACAGGAATGCAGTGATCTGAAACTATTAGCCATGATATTATGTCTTGTTTGCTTTCATATACAAATTAAAACAAAGCAAACCAAAAACTGCAAGAAGAAAATAATATGATATAAATAAATTTGGTAAACCTAGCAAACAAGTAATTTTCTATTTTTTGGCATTGTCACTTCTCTCCTTACCTTTGTTTATTACTAAAAATGATACTGTGTTCCCAATGAATTTCAGAATAAAGAACAAAGTGAGTGACGTAAAGTACAGATAATACTGTATCTTACAATATGTGAAAATTGTTTTACAATGATTGGTTTCTTTTCATTCAGACTTCAAACCAGGGCACCAAACAAGACCTTCAAGGTTCAGAACAAAGTCAGTGTTGACTGACTTTGAAAGACATACAAAATTGGATTTCTTACTGAAATATAAAGAAATATACAACTGAACATTCATGTTAGAAATGTTTAATCACAAAAAGATGATATTCACAGTTATTTCCATTAATTTATTTCTATGGAATCTTTGCTGTGTAATTTGTATCTTGGTTACTCATTTTCATTTGACTGAAAAATAATCAGAATACATTTTTTAAAACCACCCATTGAGGTTCTTTCACATGAGAGGCAAATAATTTAATGATGACTTTCTAGCATAAGCTGCATTCCAAGATATTTGACCTGTTACCCCCACATGGGACCTGTATATTCTCCCTCAAGATATGTCTTTGGTCTCAAGACACAGTCACAGGAGGACCAGGTGAATGTGTGGGAATGGTTCATGCCAAGACACTTTCAGTCCTGGGAATGTGATACAAATCACACACCATCAGCTGCTTGGGAGTAGCTGTCATCTTCCTGTAAGCGTAATAGCAGGTTCAATCTGATATTGAAACGCATGAGGCTGACGAAGCCCTTTGCTGCAGCAACATGCTAACTAGAAGGAAACAGATCAGGACTTGGGTGTAGCCACTGGAAAAGAGAAATAAAACATGCTGGGACATACTTGATTGTTTCAAAGACTTTGAACAGAAGAATTCACCCACATATTGGGTTGTAGCAGGATTAATTAGTAATGCTGATAACAAAGCATACTTAGAAAACAATGATGTATGGCAATCTCCCTCTCATTTTCCTATTATATACACATAAAAGCAGACGAAAGAGCGCAGATGCCCCATGGTTCTAAGTGTCTTTGTTCACTTTATGCTAAAAATGTATCAGGAGGGAATGCATCCTTCATTTTCAGTTAGTTATAGTTCGTTTTCATTTTTATTTTTCATAATGGACTTTTATTAATCACCTGCTATATTTTGAATAATTTATCTCACTAAATTCATCACATAAAGGAGGAAGCCATGGATCTGACAGCTTAGGGTGACAGGCTAAGCCTTGTGTTAGAACTGCATGAGTATTTTTCTTTCCACTATTCCATAGCTACTTTCAAACAGGTTAAAATTACCTTTCTAAGCCCTTTGTCTTCTTCACAGAGGATATTTTTCTGTATCATTGTGGAGCTTGTTTGTGCATGGAGAAAACTGTAACCTTCTGGTGAATTACATTAAGAAATTAAATATAAACCTAACTCATACAAACACCAACAGCAAATGGAAGGCAACTAACTTTGGTGAGCCCTGCTAGATATTTTACTTACCAACATCCCTTTAATTTCTGTCCTTGTTTCAGAAGTGAAAAAAAAAAAAAAAAAAAAAAAAAAAAACAGATGTTTGGGGCGATTCAGAAGTCTGTGGAAGTTGAAGGTGTTAATAAATGATACTCAGATCTGCTTTATTCCCAAGTCTCTTCTTTTCTTTCTACACCACAAATTCTCCTTTGTAAAACTAAAAGAGGGTAACAATAATTCCTGGATGCCTTGTTCAGGCAGAGGCACTAACTCACATCATAGAGCATCCAGTTACTTGGCGATCTCCTTGGACTCTAGAAGCCTGCTCTCCCTTTGTCCAATCCACAGCATTGCCCACACCATTGAAATCTTACAAATGTTTTTCCGTTTGTGGATTTTGAGAATTTCAACATTGAAATTTTATCTAACTGTTGATAGTACTATAGTATGTGTTTACAAAAAAAAATTATTTTAAAAAATGGAATTCATTTGGGTTTCTTCATTATATTCCTATAGATTTTTTTTCCTGCAGAAACCCAGTAATAGAACCTAGTCTTTCTCTGGCAAGTCCCCATAATACATTGGGTACTTGTTCTTTAAAAAGGAACAACCATTAAGGGTAATAAGAATGGGACTAAATGTCTTCTATGAAAAGATTCTGGAGACGGTGTCAGTGCTTTCTTTAAACATTCCCTTAACATTCCTTAGAAAATATTATTTTTAAGGCAATAGCACACCATATGAAGCAAAATTGTAGTAAAAAGCTTTTATTTTGTTACCTTCTTAAAGTGCAAGAAAGGTAAAGACAATTGTTAAAAACAGAGTCAAGCCTACTGATGCATAAAGCTATGGTTTGAAATTCTGATAAAAACAATTTTCATCATGCTGGATCAGCTAACTTTAAACTCATAAGTGTCCTTGATCTAAGTCTAAATAAAAATAAAATGCTTCAGAAAAGAAACACCCAGTATTAATAGTTCTTCTGAAACATTTTTAATTTTTTCCATCTGGTTACTTCCAAGAAAAACTATTCAGGATTTCCAAGTAATGAAGAATCAAGCTAGGTAAGTCCTACTCACAGAATTTCAGAAAAACTACCAGAGGGAATAAAAAGTGCTCTTAAATTTCAAAGGCACAAGTTTTTCCCCACCAACTCTAGCACATTTCATGACCTTATAACCAAGGTCATGCAAATAGATGATCCACCGGAACAAATTATCACAATGGCTATGCAATGTCTCTAGCTTTTTATGATAGTGTTGGCCAAAGCAGGCTAGATGGCAATAAGAAAAACTAGAATTTTTATATGGCTAATTTTCAATCATACCCAGACTCTGTTACCTTAACAAGCACAAATATCCACACAGTAAATTATCCATTTCACATTTATATTCTTCGGATAATTAAAGGCATTATTTTTACAAAGAGAAAAAAAAATGTTCCTCTTTGATTCTCTATTAAAAGCTCAAAAGTTGGGAATGAGCAAGAAATAGGAAATGCCTATTCCAATAAGTAATGAAATTCTTTATCTAAAACTGCCTTTGTATCCTCTTCCACCCATGCATGCAATTGACGTCATCATTGTCACAACTTAGCTGGATTATCCAATTTATTGCACATATATTCTACTTTATAAGTAACTGCAAATGACAATGTTTCTAAATTTGCTATCACTGCATGACAAGAACACCACTTCTTTCAAATTTATATAACTTTTGACTCACATACCTGCAAGCATATCTGTCTGTCTATCTATCTATCTATCAATCAATCAATCAATCAATCATCTATCTACCTACGTCCCTATATATCTATCTGTGTAGAAGTCATTTAAAATTTGTATCAATGTTATGGGAAAACACTACTATTTTCTGTATTAATGAATGAAAAAATTGAGTCACAAAAGGTGAAGTAATTTGCTGAAGGTACTACAACTAATAAATGGTGAAACTTGGAATCAAAATTCTGTGATCTGACTCCAAAAGTCGAAGTCTTTAACCACTTGTAATTTTAACTCTCATTATGATATGTATGCACTCTATTACAGCAATTAATGTATAAAGCAATTTTTAACTTCTGCACAATGGTGCATCCCTTTTTGACGAGGATACATTCTGAGAAATTTATCATTAGGCGATGATGTTATCTAAACATCATAGTGTGTACTCACAAAAAACCCAGATGGCAAAACCTGTATAGCGGGTTGCTGCTCTTAAAACTGTAGGCAACTGTAACACAGTGGTAAGTATTTGTGTATCTAAACATAGAAAAAGTACAGTAAAAATACACTATTGTAATCTTACAGGGTCACTGTTGTATCTACAGTTTATTGTTGATGAAACAAAATTATGTGGTACATAACTGTGTATGTTTATTGCCCTAATAGTTTGTAAGCTCCTCAAAGAAAAAAAAATTTTCATTTCTACATAATGAGCAGCTATCACAGGGGCTAGCACACAGGTGAAAGAGGTATTTTTAAATAACTGTGTAAATGGTCAACTAAACGAGTCACATTAAAGTCATTTTTGTTTCTCTGACAGCTCTGGATTTTCAAGGTTGAAAAAAATACTGTTTGTCAAAGCCAGCCTACCAAATGGTTCTCCCAGTGATCCTTATCTCCTAATACTGTATAGTCCTTCCATATACTGTATCACAGTTTGTGTGACCAACAGAATATGGCAGAATTGATGGTTGGTACTTCTGACATTAAGTTATAAAGGGCTGAAGCTTCCCTTTTGGACCTCTCTCTCAGATTTCTCATCCTGGGAGAAACCAGCTGCCAGGTCTTGAGGAACACTCAGGCAGCACTGTGGGGAGACCCATGTGGTGAGGAACTAGAGCCTCTGGATAACACTCAGCAGAAACTGAGGCCTTCCAACAACCCCATGAGTGATACTAAAAACAGATCTCCCAGCTCCAGTCAAGCCTTCAGACGACTGCAGCCTGGTAACAGCTTGAATGCAACCTCACAAGAGACGTTGAGCTACAAGCAGCCAGCCAATCCACTCTTGGATTCCTGACCCTCAGAAACCAATAATAATAAATGTTTGTTGTTTCAAGCTGCTAAGTTTTGTAGTAATTTGTTACAGAGCAATATGTAATTATCATCCATTAATATTAACAGTGAGATGGTGGCAAAATACCAACCCACAATGTGGAAGTGGCTTTAGAACTGAGCAATGGGCTTTGAGGAAAGGGTTAGTGACAGTCTGTAGTGCCTTGAACACACCGTCAATAGAAGTCTTGTGGTTTTTCCTAAAGCTACAGGTGAGGGCCCACAGGTAAATGAAGTAAATGTTGGAAACAAGAGAAAGAGGGATCTCATTATGTTGTAGTAAAAAAAAATAGTCATGCTTTTGCCTGAAGTTATGTGGGAAGTAGAAAAAGTACTCAATGAACTGAGTTATCAATAAAGATATATAGATATCAATAAAAATAGATATCATTTCAGCAAGTGATAGTTATATTAATTATTGTTGTAACATTGTAAAGGAAATCTTTAACAGGAAGACAAAAGGGCCACTTCCATGGTAGATTTTGATACTCTTCAAAATATTTACTGCCTCACATTGAGATATCCTTTTCTCTTGAGGAAGAGTTTTACACCTTCATCCTGCTGAATTCTGACATGTATACGTGACTTGCCTTAGCCAATGAAATATGAGTGTGGTAGTGGCAAACACAAGTTTTAAGAGCTAGAACATGCTTCACTATTTTTATTTTCCCTATGATGAAATAAATAGATAAGATTCACTCCATTAGTCTGGGTCCTGGAATGAAGATTTCTAAAACCAGTCAGCAATGGGGATGTAATGTAAGCAAGAAATACATGTTTGTGGTTATAAGCCACTGTCATTTGCTTCCTAACCTAGTGTCTCCTGATAGGTTCAATTTCAGACAAGAGGTAGAATTGGAGGATCAGGAGTACTTTGACTCATGGACCACTGGAAGAAGACACTACAGATAGATAATATTGCAGAGACAGGGGCATCAAGGTGTATGAGATCATGAGAGGATTGTGGATGTCTCAAATGTAATGCAGAAATTAGAGCAGAAGCTCTAACCCAGCTGCCATAAATTATAAATCAGTGCTTATAGTTGTATGATATGATACTCAGATCTTATTGTTTTCTAGCAAAACTTGATTGATATACCACTTGATATGGTTTCTGTGTCCCCACCCAAAATCCCATCTTGAATTGCTGTCCCTATAATCCCTACATGTCAAGTGAGAGACCAGGTGGAGGTAATTGAATCATGGGGTTAGTTTCCCCCCATGCTTTTCTCTTGATGGTGAGTGAGTTCTCACAAGATCTGATGGTTTTATAAGGGGCTCATCCCCCTTAGCTCAGCACTTCTCCTTCCTTCCGCTTTGTAAAGAAGGTGCTTTGCTTCCTCTTCACCTTCTGCCATGATTGTAAGTTTCCTGAGGCTTTCTAGCCATGCTGTGAGTCAATTAAACCTCTTTTCCTATGTAAATTACCCAGTCTCAGGCAGTTCTTTATAGCACTATGAAAACAAACTAATATGCCACTGAACTCCAATTCATAAAAATCTGAAATGTCAATAACCCACTACCTCCCAACTCTATGTTCATTTTAAAATAGTTGACCACAAGGTTCCAGACAAAATTCACCATCTTTTAAGTAATAAAGAATTGATGAAAGAAAATTCTCAAATACTATATTTAATAGGTTTTAATTTGGGGGGTTATTTTTTAGTCATTTATCCATGTATGAGTTAGTTTGACTGGGTCACCTACTCCACCTTAAGAAAATTTGCCCACCTATTATGATAAGGAGTCACTGAATTATGAGGAATAGAATAATATGCCCCAATTCTACATTACAGAGTTAACAATGACAGTAGTTTAGAAGATGAAGGTTAAGTCCATGAAAGCACAAGGAAGGAGATCACTGGAATAGTTTAAGGGAGATGTGTTGCATTCATAACCGAAGAAAGTAGAGAAGTAGGAAGAGACATTAAAGAGAAAAGAAGTGGGAGAATGTAGTCATTGGGCGGAAATGTTTATGACAACATTGTAGGAACATGAAGTACAATATGTATCACTTGTGTGAGATTAAATTTTTACTCAGGAATGGTCACTCCATTCTTTCTCATCTTTCTGAGAGGAATAGGCATTAGCAACACTTGGGCATGTAACATACAATAATGGGGTGGGAATGACCTATGTTCCAGGCCTAGGCCTTAAGTGGCATAATTTTTTTTCTCTCTCATCATCTTTGGGACTTCTCATCCCACATCATGAGAACATTCCCCGTCCAGCCGAGTAGTCTCAAAAGATGAGAACACTTGGTGCAAAACTGATCTGAACACGTGGCTAGAACCCAAGACCAGCTGATCTCAGCCAAGATCAGCCAAATGTACCCTTCCCACCCAGCTGCCCTAAGTCAGAAATCAATGCTTATAGTTGTGTGACACTCAGATCTTAATGTTTTCTAGCAACATTTGATTGATACACCACTGAAATTTTTAAAAATCAGAAATATCAGTGACTTACTACTCCCAATTCTATGTTCATTTTAGAATAGTTGACCACAAGGTTCCAGACAAAATTCACTATCTTTTAAGTAAAAAAGAGTTAATGGAAGAAAATCCTCAAATATTGCATTTAAAGTGTTTTTATTGTGGGGTTTACTTTTAGTTGTTTATCCACGTGTAACTATGAAGAAAGACATATAGTTGCACTTGTTCAAATTTCACCTCAAATCTGAGAATATGGATTTTAAAAATTATTTTAAGTTATCATGAGAAGCAACAGCATAAAGCCATAAAAGCAGTACATATGTAAATGATAGTTTTACTTAGTCTTTAAGAAACAAGCTTAGGTGAATCAGTTATATGTTTCTGGGATATGGTCTTGTCCAAAACCCATTAGAAGAAGCACTTTTAAATTTTCAAACTTTACATCATTTTTAAAAGTTCTTTTTGGCTCTCTTGTTGGTTTGAAATAAGGCACATAATGTTTTCATCTTTATTAGTGCAAATAAGAGCAAATAAAAGAGTGATAATATATAGGGAGAGAGTTTATTTGCAAACTTTTAAAAGTAGTTTAATACCCAATTCATTTGCAGATTATAGTCTAGATAATAAGAGCACATCAAAAACTGTAATAAAAATTATTGAACGGTTTGCAAGATATATTCTCTTATTTGAATTAAGCCTACTTCAGGGGGTCGTGATTTTTCCCTTTTTATCTAAATGCTCATAACCTGGATAATAGCCCTGGTTTGTTTCTGAAATATTTTATTTGGGTTTTGTAATTTGACAGAAATGGACTACAAAGAAAGCAAAGTGAACTGCTATAATGCATGTCTAAAATCTATGCCAATGATACCCAGGTGATGCAAAGGTTACTAGAAAATGCCAACTGATTGGAATGAGCACTGAATTGATTGGTTAACACAATATCTTGGGAAAACAATTTTGTCTGTGATATATGATGAAGCCTCAATTTGGTGCAACCTCCTGTTTAGATGTCCTAAATGTTTGTGGGTTGGTGTCACCAATATATTCCCCCCAACTGTTCAGCTTTTTTAGTTTGTTTTTAATTATGGAAGTAATATAACAGCATTATGGGAAGATTACAAATAATGTAAAAGAGATTTTAAATCATTTTAACATCACTCCTATTTTCACTTTTGTGTGTCCTTTTCAGTCTTTTAATAGAGTTTTTTAATTCATTACTAAGTGCCAGGCAATGCTTTAGTGCATGTAAGTCTCACGAAAGCAATAGAAAGTATTATCTGCTTTTCAGAGAGATGAGTTGGAGACTTTAAATAATGTCCTTAAGGTTACCGAGCTACCAAGTTCCATGGCTGTGATAGACGACTAGTTGTTTGATTTCCTGACCCAGACCTCTTAAATATGTACCTTATGTAGTTATAAACATAGTGTAAATACAATTTTATGTTCTATTTTTCCAACTCAATGTTGTATTATATTTTCATGCACAAAAACATAGTTTGTTATTTTAGTAAGTTGGTTTTCTTTAATTTAGATATGCCTTAACTTTCTCAACTATTCTCCTATTATGAGATATTGGATGACTTTCAAATTCCCATTTTCAAATTTTATAGTTTTCAAATTAACACTATAATTACTATCTTAATGCACCGAGCTTTTACATAATTTAGTCACTTCTGTTTTCTTCCCCAAGAGGCTAAAGGTTTGGAAATTCTGAAGATTTTTAAAAATGTGTAACATCTAAATGGGACTTTTCCATTGTCTCAGTTTGGGCTACGATTTCAAAGCTCAAAAGTGTATGTGATAATTACTGTACCTTCTGAAGAGAGATGCCTGATCTTTTAAATGTGAGCAGCAAAAGGGTTTTCCCAAAACAGATTCAGTTGCTCTTAGTCCTTCACCTACCTTCCCTTATACAACAAAAAGTAAGTATTCATTAGCAGAGTTGATCAACTACTTTTTTGGAACAGTTGTCAGCATTGTTCAGTATTTCTCTTTCCTTCCTCCATGCTTTCTTAACTAACCTCAGGCCAAGAAAGGGAATTTAGATCTTGATATGTGAGGGATGTGTAAAACAAAGAGGCCAGCTCTTGCCTGCAAAATTTAAAGACAGGAGATTGGCGGGAAATAGTCCTGATGGCTGAACACGGAGAAAAAGTAGAGCCAGTGTGGACCCTACAGAGGATAGTGAGGCATGAATTACCTGCACGTAAGATCCCAGCATGTGACTTACATCCAAGGGCTAAAAGACAACAGCACTGAGAGGCTACAGGAAGATTACTCAAGAAGCAGGGGTTCAGGTGGATGTCATTCATAGCCAGCTAGTTGGGACACTGCCCAAGTTAGTGAATGATATAGCAGATTGTCTTCCCTGGCTTTTTCGAAGAACCTACAAAATATTCTCAGTAGGAAAACAGCATTTAGGTATCTGCCTAGCTCCAGATTACAAATGTGTGGATTGATAAATAACTTTTCAACCCTGGTTTCTCATATCTACCCAACATCACCAAGAGGGGGTCAAGAAATAACATCTTGAGTAAGGGAAGGTGAAAGAATAAAGTGGAAAAATAATGAAGTATCTACTTTCCTTACTGTAATTTTCCAAGTACCACATCAGGGGTCCAGGGGAGAAGCTTAAAAGAGGATGAGACAATAAAAGATTTTGTGGTTTTGTTTTGTTTCTTAAGTTTGACAAGGCTTTTGTACATCAGCTCTACTGGTAACCTAAAGATTGATTTATCAGAAGTTTTTGTCCAGGGGCAAGGATGGAAAATTCAACACAGAATTTAACAGGCTGTTGCAGAAGAAAAATACCATCATTTCACAATTTCACCCACTAAATTCAGGTTATTCAATCAACAAATACACACATTTTCAAGTTGCATTCTAAAACAGTTTTACAAATTTATAATATCATCAGCAATGAAGGATAATCAGTCTGATGATACTCTCGCTAGCTTTAAAAATTCTATTTCTGTATTTACCATAATTTAACATGTGAAATAGGATCTTAATTTATGATACTTTCTTATTATTATCATAATTAAACAGTTTTCATTGGCATATCTGCTATTTTTATTTGCTCATTTATACATTTACTATAACATCGACCAATAAATTATTGTTAATTATGCTAATTATTTTCTTATAAATTTGCATGAGGCATTAAGAGATGAACTCAATCCCCTAATTAATGTAACCATCACTGTAATATGTGGCTTGCCTTTCAACAGAAAATAATTTTTTTACATTAGAAATTTTTTAATGTATTGAAATTTCAACTGTCAATTTTTTCTTTAATTTCAAACTCTTAGGAAGGAAATGTCCATTTGTTTCTGTATTCTTTTGTCATGAGATTTCTAATGTTTAAATGTTTATTTTCCATCTAAAGTTTATTTGTATAAAGCTCAGAATCCGATCAGCATGAGTTGAGTATAACAAATTGGCTGGAAAAAACCTGTTGTTTGCAGGATATTTCAAGTTTCATCAATATTCATATTCTATTAATATTTTAAAGCCCAATTATTCTCTCTCTCTAGCAAAGGCTGAAGTGACTTTTAACAATAGATTTTCTTTCCAGAAAAGAAAAAAAAAAATCCAAACAATTTCTCCCTTTGTAAGTATAGAACTGCCTAAGCTCAGTCTCTCTTTTTCTGCCACATTCACCCTCTTCCTCTCACCCTTACCACCATTAGAATTTACACACCATCCATTGTCAGGGACGCAAACTCCTCTACAGTTTGTTAATGTCCAAGAAAGGCCATCACCTCTGAATCATTTTTTCCCCCCACACATAAATCCTTGGGCCAACAAAGAAAAGTGGTGTTTTTCCATTTCCATAATTCCTGTTATTTTAAGTCTATCCCTTAACCAAAGTGGCTTTTTGGTTTTTTTTCCTTGATAACTCACAGGTTCAAATGTAAAAATTTATTATTACAAGGAACAATTATGAGGTTCAAAGCATACTGTGTGCATTCCATGCTCCTAGCTTCTGGTACTGATATACGGAATAAAATATTTGTGGTTGTCTATTCGCATGAAGTGGATGGGATCCAACCGCTGGTGGTGAGAGGCTTAATGAATGTCTGCCTTCGTCAGACCCAACAGGGATCTAGCATCATGGGAGGTTGCCCAAGTGCCATATTGCAGGCATCTCAAAAACAAACTTTTGACCATTTAACTTATTCTTTCCAGTTACTCTTCAACGTCAACAATAACAACCACCAAAGAAGAAAAAATGGCTTTGCTTCTTTTCTTACTTTAAATATTGTCCCGGATTTTAAGATTTCAAGATCTCTTCCCCAAAACATTGAACTAGAGAAACTACTGACCTTTTTGAACACCTTTGGGTTTTGCTTCTTCAGTGCAGCATGTTCAGTTTTTTTGTTTTTGTTTTTGTTTTTGTTTTGAGACGAAGTCTCGCTCTTGTCCCCCAGGCTGGAATGCAATGGCACGATCTCGGCTCACCACAACCTCCGTCTCCTGGGTTCAAACGATTCTCCTGCCTCAGCCTCCCGAGTAGCTGGGATTACAAGCGCCTGCCACCACGTCTGACTAATTTTTGTATTTTTTGGTAGAGACGGGGTTTCACCATGTTGGCCAGGCTAGTCTCGAACTCCCGACCTCAGGTGATCTGCCCGCCTCGGCTTCCCAAAGTCCTGGGATTACAGACATGAGCCACTGCACCTCACCGTGTTCAGCATTTTGATAACTCCCTGCTCATAAAGTCTTCCTCATTTGATGAGACACTTCATTTATATGGTTAAACGAAACAAAAACAAAAACAAAACACAACATTCTTAATAGTTGCTATTTTCTTGCTGTCTCTGTTTACTTTTTTTTCTTTTTTTAATAAGACTAGGACATAGTAGTTCCCTCTTCAGTGCTCCTATATAATGTTTGTAACTGCATAATAGAACAAAAAATGTATTTTACTTACTTGTGTGTATGTTTGCCTCGTCTGGAATACTGAGAGCTTTTTGAGGTTATAGATATATCCAGTGCTTTTTATTTGCATAGCACATAACATAAAGTCCAATACATAATAGGTAGTCAATAATGCACTTAAGTAAATGAATTACCTCTGATTTGTGTATGATACTTGGAATGCCTCAAGATTTTTAAATCATCTGCACATTGATATCATACTATCAACAGATCTTCTACTGTTAAATGTTCAATTAACTATCAATAATAGCTCTTAATACTCTAAGCAATACTGTCCGACAATATAGCCGAATTTGGCATACCCAGATACTTAGTTTTGTGCTTTTTGGTGTGACAGAGACTGCACATATGCACTAAAATCCATTGGCATTTCCCACTGGGCACACACACACACACGTGCACACACACACACACACAAATACATTTTCTATCATACTTTGCAATTAAATATGGCCATATGACTTAATTGTGACCAACAGAATGTGGGCAGAAAAGATGTTAATTAATTTCAGGCCCATTTTATCACAATATCCCACAAGTGATTCTTGTTGCTTTTTTCTATTTGTCCCTGAAAAGGGAAGGATCTGAGAACCTATAATGCAGCCTTAGGATAAAGATCAGATTAAGGAAATGAATATTCACAAATGTTATTTCAGATAGCCTCATGGAGGCTGATAGATGAGGCTGGAACAATGAAGGTCCAGGTCATGTTGTTTCATGGCAAAACATATGGTAAAACCATTTCATACGTTAAATAGAAAGGCACAACACACCTCATGAGCCTATAAGCCTGTAGTTTTTGGACATGAGGACAAGAGATTGATAGGAGAGTAACAGTGCCTATTTGCTACTACTGGCCTTTGTTAGCAATATATTACAAGAAAGAGATGAGCACAGACAAAAACAGACTTATTTTGAAGCAGAAATTGAAGTGGATATGTATCCAGAGATCAATAACTTTTAGAGTTAATAAACCTGAGTGCTTCTGCATCCTAATTAAGACAAATTGGAAAAGGCTCTGAATGACAAAAATCAAATAACATTATTGGTAAAAAAAAAAAAAAAAACAGACAATTTAATATAAAGATTAGATTAAGGAAACAGTATTCAAAAATATTATTTCAGATAGCTTCAGGGAGGTTGGGAGTGGCTTAGAAGGTTATAGGTGAGGAAGCAAAAAATAAATCAGTCATTAGAATTATTACAATGAGAAAACTTCAAATGTAGTTATTGGTACATGGAATTGACTAGAAGCAAGACAATTTAAATGTTTATTAGTTTGGGGAAAATTGTTTCCCTAGGGATTCTATGAGCATGGACTAAAAATACTGACTTCTTAAGCTTTAAGACTAGTACCGGGTCCCCCAACTTTTATCAGCACCAGACATAATCCCCAACTCCCACTTCCTGAAGGTCATGGGAAAGACAGACAAAGAAGAATCTCTCAGAGGCTGGAATCAGCAACCATGGAGAACACTGAAGAAAGGAGATTCTAGGGAGCATAATTTAGGAATAAATAAAAGATTTTTTTTCCAGCCAAATAATAGGACCCTTAATATCTGCCTAGCAGGATTTCAAAATTGCTATGGTTCAGTAACAGCTGAATGCCTCTCATTTTTTCCTTTGCCAAACAGGTGCCTAAAATGTTTTCCTGTATCTATGTATTGTCCCTGCATGATATGTGTATGCATGTGTGCGTGTGTGTGTGTGTGTGTGTGTAAATACATATCATTTATAGGTTCAAATAAGCCACTTCAATTCTGTTCTAGAGAGATGAGCATCACTCAAGGATCCTGGACTTTGAGTTTTATGCAATGACTTGTTGGGACCTTTAGTTTTCCACCTTCAGAAAGGACACCTGTGTTCCATGTGTGGCAGGAAAAATGGAATAGATGCTTGGTGAACAAATGGATAGAATTGGCACAGACTGACTAGCTCTTCGTCAAATGTATTTTCTTCATGTTCTAAGCACATAGATAGACTATATTTCCTAACGTCCACTGTACTAGGTGTAGTCACATAACTAAGTATTGTCAATGAAATATAGGTAGTAATAATTTTCACTGCCTCCAAGCCTGGTGTATAAAACCACATACACAAAAACCTCTCTCTCTTTCTTCATGTATTAACTGAACAGGGAAGGCTATCAAGCTCAGTAGGAAGGCAGATACAGAAGATGAAAGGAACCCGAGTCCCTGAATAGTCACTTAGAGGATTGCTTTACCAGAAACTCCAGATGTGAATAACAGATAAACTTATTATTTAGTTAAGCCATTGCTATTTGTAGCTTTTCTCTTACACTCTGTGTTAAGCAGAATGACAACACACCCTCAAAGATGTCCACTTCCTCATCCTTGGAACTTGTGAATATATTAAGTTATATGGCTGAATGGGGGAAATTAAGGTTGTAATGGAATTTAGGTTGCTTGACAGCTGATCTTAGAAGAGACAGGTTATCCTGGGTTATCCAGATAGGCTCAATGTAATTACACGGTCCTTAAAAATGGAAGAAGGAGCAGCAGAGGAGATGAGAGTGATGCCATATCAGGACTCAACTCACTGTTGCTGGCTCTGAAGATGGAAGACAGGGGATAAATGCCAAGGAATGCAGGTAGCCTCTAGGATCTGGAAAAGACAAGGAAATGGATTCTCCCTTAGAGTCTCCAGCAGGGAAGGTAGCCCAGTCAACACCTTGATTTTGGTCCAGTGAAAAACACTTCAGACATCTAACCTAAGATCCAGAAGATAATAAATTTGTATTATTTAAGCCTCTAAGTTTGTGGTAATTTGCTACAGCAGCAATAGAAAACTAATACACAGCCATTAACATTACATTTATTAAGTTTAAATTACATGGCATTGTATAAGTCCCTCATGCATCTCCTCCTTTCAGCCCATCAAAACATATTCTCAGATTGTTAGTTCATATTCAGTATAAATTTCTATATAACATAAAATTAATACCTTCCAAAGAGATTTGAACTTTAGGGGGATATCAAGTATTATAGTTAACACATAAATCTCTACCAGATGGAAATTCAATCTGGCCTAGAGACTGGGAGAATTATTTTTGCATCTGAATGGCAACATATAGTTCTCTTAGTTTACCTTTCAATGTTCCAGAACCATGCTTTCTCTGATTTTAGATTACCATTTGTTAAGGAGTAAGGAAGATGGCTGGGTGCGGTGGCTCACACTTGTAATCCCAGCACTTTGGGAGGCTGAGGCAGGCGGATCACCTGAGGTTGGCAGTTCGAGACCAGCCTGACCAACAAGGAGAAACCCTGTCTCTACTAAAAAAAAAAAAAAAATTAACCAGGCATGGTGGCACATGCCTGTAATCCCAGCTACTTGGGAGGCTGAGGCAGGAGAATCAGTTGAACCTGGGAGGCAGAGGTTGCGCTGAGCCGAGATGTGCCACTGCATCTCCAGCCTGGGTGACAAGAGTGAGACTCCGTCAAAACAAAAAAACAAAAACAGAGTAAGGAAGCTACTAAAACTGGGGAATTGAGCTCTAAGATATCTAAGCAACAACAGAGATAGGTTACCTGAAAACAGAAAAATTACTTAACCACTCTGGCTTGTTTTCCTTTCTCCAAGATGAAAGCCATTAGTGTTACACTAACTGGTCTGGTAGATCTCTCTTGGTTCTAAGCTGCTATAAAGCAGATGAGTCTATATTTCTCTAGTGGCTCCCATGCAAATTAGTTTATTAGCAAATATAAATTTTTACATGTTTGACTTTTTCCCACTCTAATTGTTCTTATAACTGATATGCAACTAAGAAGAAATGTGACAATAGTGGGTAGTGACAGAATGACCATGCAGGTATTCAAATTCCTTCTTCACTTAATTGTCAACTGGTTAGGAGAAGTGGGATAACTTCCTCTTCTGATGGAGGGAAAAACTGACCAAGGCATTGTACATAAAGTTTCATCAGCAGACATCAGACTTGGTTCATACACGTGGTAGTAACAATCAAGCAAAGATGGAGGAAAGACAATAGACAGCATCTGGGAAATGGTACTGAGAAAGAAGTGGGACACAAAATCTCCATTAGCAGAGAGACAACAGCAGTCTTTCTGCGGTTTACTGTTATAAAATTCTGAATAGGAATTCTGTTTCACAGCTGTTACAAGAGAATTGAAATACAACTGTGTCCAATAATTGAAAAACAGCTGTTCATTCGCCATGTCTAAAAACAATTATATAGGAGAAATTGGCTTGGCAGTACAGCAAAAAAAAAAAAAAAAAAAAAAAAAAAAAAAAAGTGTAATTACTTTTAATTGCCAAAGTGGGGAAGCAATCCGACAGTGGAATACGAAATTGTATGACATCATGAAATCTACTTTTCTGATAGTTGAAAAAATGGTTAACATTTTCTCTGCCTGCTATGCTCTCTGAGGGCAGGAAGGAGTCCCAGTTCATCTCTTATAGGCCCTTGGAGAGAGCATTGTGATGCCAGTTTCATTTGTCTATTTTTCCTCCATATATGTACACATAGTGTGCACATAACTGATATGTTTTCTTAAGACTTCCCTTTACAGTAGCTATTTCCCACTCTGCTGCAGACGAACAAAAACAGAAAACTAAAGGGAAATCAGCGTGAGTCCTGAAAGTTGTGCCCTGCAGCGGGGATTCCACATGAAACAAAAAGACAGGACACAAAATATGCTACTTTTCAAGTCACATTTACAAGATTTCTCTTTTACCATAATTCACTCACCAAAAATACAACTGCATAGTCCTTTAGCATTCTGCAGTACTTCTCAGCACCAGCAAACAGGCAGTAAGGACTTTTTCACCAAGAGCCAAGAATAAAGAGAGTTTGTAGCCTGCTATGAGGATCTGCTCACTCTGAACCGTCAAGTAATCGTGGGAAGTTGATTGTCAATGCTCGGGTAGCAACCCTTTCGACTATGTGATGACCTGCTTTTTTGCTTGCTTTCTATTAAAAAACTGTATTTGATTCTGTGCAAATTCATAAACCAAACACAAAATTCAGGGGTTAAACAGTTCAGTAAACAGATGAGACAGACATGCTAATACACTGGAAACATGCTATTTAAATTCAGACTAGTTAAACAGGATGCCCTTTTGTCACTGACCAAATTGTTAAATTGGTGCCTTGGCAAGAGCCTTTTGTACTCGTCTGAAGATTCCCGGGATCCAAACCTCTGTGGTATTAAAACAAACAGAGTAAATATTTTCCTTGAAGTTTACATCCAAGATCTAAATATTTCCAAGCATGTCAAACTCACTTTTCTCCACCGCTCCCTGCAGGGTCCATGTAGACTTCGGCTGCCAAAGAACCCAGTTGAACTTGCCTTGGGAGGGGCCTCATCCCTGAAGACAGGCAAAGCTCAGAGCCAGAAGCAGAGCGTCTTGCAGCTGTGCTGCTCTGCTTGGCAGAAGGAACTCACGCAGCAGCAGGTGTGCTATCTGCTGACTTCAACACACTGAGAGGGGGGAAGGCTCTGTCCTTGCTGCTTGCTCCCTGAGCTTGAATATCTGCCATTCCCTTTTACCTATTTGCAAAGAAGTACCAAGAACCTACCCTGGGAAACCTGCATTTCTTTTCATTAGCTTTAAGGGTGTAAGTCAGCTTTCTAGCTACATAACTTTTAGCTCTACTTAAGCTAGTTACATCTGCAAAATAAAGTGATTCCTCTGCAGAATCTAGCACAGAATATTAACAAACTGTGTTTCTCCTCTGTCTCTGTCTCCCTTGTTTCATATTGTTTTCCATCCAACATGCAGCTGAAGTTCTCTTGGAAAGAGAATACATAGAATCACAAATGAGTACCATATCAGTATTTTTTTGGACCCTGTATCTTGGGGACTTACTCTGAAAGTGTCCCAGCATAATTGCAAAGACAATGCTCTGCTTTTTTGTTTTTTCTTCTTTTGTAGTTACTGACAGTAAATTTTCAAACTGCCATCTCAAATTCAGTGTAATTGAACTCAACCAGAACTAGTGAATATAACTGTAGGTATCAATACCTTTGCCTTTAAACTCAATGAGGTACTTCAAAGTACCTCATCCCATCTCTAAGAAATGCACTTACATTTACCTGGAGTTACCTAATATGAATGAGCCTGGTGCTGCACTGGCCAGACCTTCCTTCACTGAAGAACCTGTTGCTCTTCAGCTGTAGGCAGATGGCCATAAGCTGGCTGCCCTTCCAAGGACTGCCTCTGTTGCGGAGAGCAGCCTTGCCCGAGGACACACCCCTTTACAGGCAGCCCACATCCAAAAACTGATCAAGGAGGGAGTGTAAGGGCCTGTTCACTACCACTCATCTTGAGAAAATGCTGAAGGGTCATTTGAGCTCTAGAAATCTCTATGAGATTCACTGCAGTTGTGATGGGTCTCCATGGAAGCGCAGCTTCTTTCTCTGCCCTGTCTGCTTCCTTCCCCTGCCTCGAGAGGTGTTGATTCCAAGGATGCACCTTAATTAACATAATGAGCTCTTAATTTCATCTCAGAATCTGCTTCCCAGGAACCCTAATCTTTGCCACATAGGCTCATATGAAGCCCATTTTGTGGGGAGTCATGTCTGCGTTTGATGCAGGCATCCAATCAGTCAAGTATTTGATTAAATGGGTACAATGTATACATTTACATCCATAGTAAAATGCAAAAAGAATATCTACTCCCATCTTGGTAGAATATATAGTCAAGTTAGAGAGATAGTATAAATATATGAAAAGGTAACTCATTATGTAATAAATGATAAGTATCAAATGGTTACATGGCATTAGGACTTATCAGAAGGGAAGACTGATTTTAGGACAAAGTAGTTGCTGGTTCTTTGAGGAGCAGTAAGTTTATTGTAACCCATTATTATCTGCAGACTGTTCTTCTATGAAAGTCAACTCCTCAAGACATACAAGAGTCTTTACCCTAGAAATGAGATTGATTCTGAGTAGCCTTCCTGTTGCTCTGTACCTCATGATGAAACTGCCGAACAACTCACAATGGCAGTAGGTCAAAAACACACTTCCATAAATACTTTTTCCATGAGATCTGCTATAGCTGGCCCTCTTCTTCCTGGGTCGCTTAGGTTCCCAGGGACTCTCCACTTTCCCCATTCAAACTCCAAAGCATTGACACATAGTGAAGTTGTCTTGCCCTTCTTCTGGCTGAGCTGGTTTGCAGGGTTGGCCTTGCCAATGCAAATCCCCAAAGCCAGGTCTTGCTCTCATCTGTCTTGACCTTGCCTTTCTTGGTACCTTCACTGTTTCCATTTCTACCTCTAAGTTCTCATCTCCATTTTGCCCCCTCTAGATTCTATCAACCCCCTGTGATCTCCCATCTCCAATGTAGAACTAACAGAATTTGCTCTGCCTTTTTACAAAATCACAGTCCAACATGGAGGCCTTGGGCAAATCATTTAATCTAATTCATCTTCAGTAGTCTCATTTACAAAATGAGGATACTAATTCCTACCTCCTGTAGATGAGAATGATAATGATTAATGAACTGACTTGAAAGCAGGAGTCTTCTGGGAAGAGGTAAAAACAAAACATAAACATAAAATCCTGGCAAAAGCCATTACCTAGATTTACTGTATACCAAGCACTGCGTAAAGTGCTATATCATAATATATAACCCTCCAGTAGAAATTCCAAGGAACTGTGACAAAAAGCTGTGTCACTTGGGAATTAAAATGTGATTTATCTTTGGTTACTCTGACTCTATTCCAGATGTAATCTGAAACAACTCCCTGCCCATTCTTGCACAAGATCTCTTTCCTTTCTTCTTTTTCATTCTCAATCCTACCCCATCCTAAGTTAAGCCTTAGCAATTTATAACTCATCTGAAATGCTGCCTGATTGATTTTCATAACTCTGATTTGAATGTATCTGCATAATTCCCCTGCCCCACTCAGGCTTGGAGCCAGGTGGGGAATAGCTTCAGGTGGGAAGTGTCCTATCTGCTAGGATGGGGTTCTTGTTATCCACAGTAGAAATAATAGCAGCAAGATCTGAAGTGGTATCCTGGAGCAAGGCCAGCATCAAAGCTGTGATACAAAACAAGATTGCTAATCTGAGGAGGACATAAAGCATAGAACATGGGCGAATACTAAATCAAAATAGAGCATAAATAAGGACAACCAATGAACAAGCTATGCCTAAACACATATGAAAAGGTTAAGTGGGAACTATTTTTAAAGTGGAGAACATATGACTTTTTAAACACTTGCAAAAGTCATGCAACCATCATTACAACCTAATTTCAGAACATTTTTATCACCTCAAGAAAAAAAACCCATATCCATCAGCAGTCACTCCCTGTTTCCCCCTTGCCCCAGCTTCTGGCTACGCCTACTCTGCTTTCTGTCTCTATACATTTGCCTATTCTGGACAATGTGCTTTGGCTTCTGGTTGGCATTGTTCTGCTGGATGTATTGAAAGAAACTGAAATGTGGTGCATTCTTTCCTGTATGCCTCCATCAATAATTCACATCATGTGTTATTCTGATTTTGCTATCCCTTTCATCAAGATTTTAACACCCTCTTCTCTTCTCTTCCCCTCCCTTTACACAACTGTTTCCATTGCTCCTTTGTTTCACATTAAGATGCTTCATCATAAATTCCATCCAACAATTTTGCACCCCCCTACTTCCACATGTGCCCTTTAATAGGAATCCGAAGTGTACATATTATTTAAGACTAGATCTAATGCCACCTCCTCCACCATGTTTCCCTAGATCAATCCAAGAAGTTAGCTCTTTTTCTTTTATGACCTCCGTCTCCTGGAGGACTCTGCACCATTCCTTGGTGGGTACAAATATGCACTCCTCTGCTGTAGTTATTTCTCCTCCTTGACTGTAAGTTTCTTAATTAATGGTACCATGTTTCTTTCTCACCCACAGTTCTGGCACATTGTGAGCATATAGTAAGTGCTTACTGAATAAATATACAAACAAAAAGGAAATTGCATGAAATACCCTAAATAACCCCCACTTAGATAACTGTTACATAGAATTCTGGAATTAAAGACCAAAATAATACTACCATATAACAATACAGTGATTTGACTAGATACTTCTAAACTTTGGATACAATAAAATGTGTTAGCGAGCATTATAAATTGTTGGAATACACTTAAAGGCACCTAAATTAATGGGAAACTTGTCACTTAAAAATAATATAATCATTAATTTTAAAGTGAATGAAGATCATTTGCCCAGTGACTTCAGATTGTTATTCTACTGAGATTTAGATTTTGATAAAAATTTGTAATGAAGAATCTGTATTCAATAGTTTCTCCTTTCTTTTCAAGCTATCTTCTTCAACCCCTCCATTCTATTTCCCTTATGTGAAAATGATAATACATTGCCATAATAATTATTCCTATACACACACAGATCCACTTATAACCTTCATTTTTCTCAACACAATTTGTCAGCCTGTCTTCCCAGCGAGTGTGCTTTCAAAGTGTGAAGTTCACTCAAACAGGTTTCTTTCTTTTGACACACATCTTAAAAGGTCATTAATTAATTTATTGTGCAAACATTTAATGGAAATCCTGTCTTATGTGAAGCACAGTGTTATAAAAAAAAAATAACATGCTGGCCAGGCGCGGTGGCTCATGCCTGTAATCCCAGCACTTTGGGAGGCCGAGAAGGGCGGATCACAAGGTCAGGAGATCGAGACCATCCTGACTAACACGGTGAAACCCTGTCTCTACTAAAAATACAAAAAATTAGCTGGGCATGATGGTGGGCGCTTGTAGTCCCAGCTACTCGGGAGACTGAGGCAGGAGAATGGTGTGAACCCGGGAGGTGGAGTTTGCAGTGAGCCGAGATCGTACCACTGCACTCCAGCCCGGGGGACAGAGCGAGACTCCATCTCAAAAATAATAATAATAATAATAATATGCTAAGGCCTCTGTCTTTATGGTTCACATGGTTTTGTAGTGGATCAAGATGCCTAAACATAAGTTAAAGAGAGATGCATGCAGAAAAGAGGTTTAGGTGAAGTGTCTGTGACTTCAGAAAGTGTTTGGATGGTGAAAAGATTGAGCTGTAATAAAACTGTCTTTTGACATGCTTGCTTTTATCTGATGGACCTATGAATCTGATCAATTTTCCTTTTTGGTCTGCCTGCTAGGAATCTCAGAACCATTTTTTTGTGGTGCACCTTTAACTATAGTATAATTTGACCTACAGTATAGCATTGATGGAGTCCCTTACTTTTTCTTATTTTGCCACTTCAATTTTTTCTTTGTCTACTTTTTGGGTTTTATTTATTTTTACTTTTATGTATCTCTTCAAGCTACATAAAATACGTGTGTGTGTGTGTGTGTATATATATATATATATTTTTTTTTTTTTTGAGACGGAGTCTCGCTCTGTTGCCCAGGCTGGAGTGTAGAGGCCTGATCTCGGCTCACAGGAACCTCCGCCTCCTGGGTTCATACAATTCTCCTGCCTCAGCCTCCGGAGTAGCTGGGACTGCAGGCATGCACCACCACACCGGGCTAATAAATACATGTATGTATATTTTTAATGATGTGAGACATAAGTACTGACTAAAAATCATTCTGAAAAAGGCATACTAAAGAGAGCTATAGAATTGCTTTATTGTTTGACCCTCTTCACCCTGAGTGTGTGTGTGTATATATATATATTTGTACCCAAGACTGGGCAATTTACAAAAGAAAGTGTACAAAAGCAAGTTTAATGGACTCACAATTCCACATGGCTGGGGAGGCCTCACAATCACGGTGGAAAGTGAAAGGCACTTCTCACATGGTGGCAGACAAGAGAAGAGAACTTGTGCAGGAAAACTCCCCTTTATAAAACCATCAGATCTCATGAGACTTATTCACTATCACAAGACTAGCAAGGGAAAGACCTACCTCCGTGATTCAATTACCTCCCACCGGGTGCCTCCCACAACACATGGGAACTGTGGGAGCTACAATTCAAGATGAGATTTGGGTGGGGACACGGCCAAACCATATCATTAATTTTGTATAAATTTAAGGGGTACAAGAGCAGTTTTGTTACATGTATAGATTCCATAGTGGTGAAGACTAGGCTTTTAGTGTAACCACCACCTGAATAATATACACTGTATACATTAAGTAATTCCTCACTCATCACCCCCTTCCCATGCTCCCACTCTTCCAAGTCTCCAATGTCTATTATTCCACACTCATGTACATATGTACCCATTATTTAGACCTCACTTACAAGTGAGAACATGCACCTCTACATATGACCATTTGTTATTTTTTAATTTTTTTTTTATTTTTTGGTGAGATGACATCTCACTATGCTGCCTAGTTTTGTCTCAAACTTGTGAGCTCAATTGATCCTCTTGCCTTGGCCTCCCAAACTGCTGGGATTACAGGCATGAGCCCTCATGCCCAGCCCCACATTTTCTTTATCTTCAGTTTTATTCTATTGTGATGGTTAATACTGAATGTCAATTTGATTAGATTGAATGATGCAAATTATTGTTACTGGGTGTGTCTGTGAGGGTGTTGCCAAAGGAGATTAACACTTGAGTCAGTGGAATAAGAGAGGCAGACCCATCCTCAATCTGGGTGGGCACCATCTAATCAGTTGCCAGCATGGCTAGGATACAAGCAGGCAGAGGAACCTGGAAGGACCTGACTGGCTGAGTCTTCTGGCCTCCATCTTTCTTCCATGCTAGATACTTTCTGCCCTTAAATGTCAGACTCCAAGTTTTTCAGCATTTGGGCTCTCGGACTTACACCAGTGATCTGCCAGGGGTTCTCAGGTCTTCAGCCACAGACTGAAGTCTGCGCTATTGGCTTTCCTACAGATGAGGTTTTGGGACTTGCACTGGCTTCCTGGCTCCTCAGCTTGCAGACAGCCTATTGTGAGACTTCACCTTGTTATCGTGAGTCAATTTTCCTAATAAACCTCTTTCATGTATTCATCTATCCTATTAGTTCTGCCCCTTTAGAGAATCCTGACTAACACAGCTATCTGTCGTCTGTTGACGGACACTTAGGCTGATTCCATATCTTTGCTATTGTGAATAGTGCTTCGATAAACATACAAGCGCAGGTATCTTTTTGATATAATGATGTCTTTTCCGTTGGGTAGATACCTGGTAGTGGGATTGCTGGATCTAATGGTATTATGTTATATTTTTAGTTCTTTGAGAAATCTCCACACTGTTTTCCATAGAAGCTATACTAATTTGCATTCATTAAAATGATCACACTGCCCAAAGCAATCCACAGATTCAATGCAAGTTCTATAGAAATACCAACATCATTTTTTTTACAGACTTAGAAAAAACAATCCCAAAATTGATATAAAAACATAAAAGAGCCTGAATGAGCAATTATTTTTTCTGTCATCATACCATTCACCTGAAAAATTGCAAAGGTTATTAATTAGAGAGGAAATACTTTTATATACTTATTCATGGTGTACTGATTCAGATAGCCTAATTTGAATTGTTTGGTATAATCATAAAGATATATTTGAAAGAAAAGCAAAATAACCAATTCTAGCAAATGAAAACACTAAATATGCTATCTATGGTCACTTTTTTCTAGCACTGAAATACCAATCTGTATAAAGTTAATTAACAAAAAGGTAATCTACGTAAAAGGAAAAGGCAATCTATATAGATGTAACTTACATTAATATCTCTTGAGTGAATCATTGAGTAAACAATATTTTCTGAGTCCACATTACTATTTAGAATACACTGGCTAGATATTTTGCATACATTATTCAATTTGATCCTCAGATCAGTCTTAAAGGCATATATTATTTTTCTCATCTTAGAAAGAATAAACTGGTTTATAATGAAATTTATATTAGTAATAGAAGCCCTGTTCTCAATGTTTTGCATGAGTTAATTCTTTAATCCTCTCACAAAACCAATGTGGTCAGATCTATTTTTTTTTATTCTCATTTTATAAATGAAGAAATAAGGAACAGAGATGTTACATAAATCATCCCATGCTATACAGTTACTCATGAAGCTGGGTTCAAACCCCAGCAGTCTGAGTCCAGAGTGTTTACCCTGAATTAACTAATTTCCCCAAACTAATTTTACTAAACAAATGGCAGACATTCATGTTTTACACTAAAATTTATACCATGTTGCCTTAGGATTCAGTTCAAACCACACACCTACTATCTACATCTTTTCTGTTGGTTTCAGACAGAATTTGTTACTTCTTTTCCTGGGTTTCCCTAGAGATAGATAGATAGAAAACAGATAAGAGATAGACAGATAGGTATAAAAAGTAGAATAAATACAAGTATACATGAACAGCACTTTCTATATTTTCTTTTAATATGTATACGTACCTTTTTAAAATAAGATTTCCTTAAAAGTAGGGATTACTTAATGAAATCTCTCTTTTAAAATTAAATGTATTTTAAAAACATAAATAAGTCAATGAGTGAATAAAATAAAAACTTTACAACATATACATTTGGCCCATTAAAATTTCATCAGTACCTGAAATCCTGCAATGAAAGATTTATTATTTTGGCTTAAATCCTTTTATCGCTTGGAAAGAAAAGATTCTGACAAGAATTGCTATATCAATTCATATCTGTCTTTAATATTTTCTTATAAACACATTTACTAGAGCTTTTCCTAATAATAATTTTGATGAAGCAAAATACAGACAGAACAAGAACACACTACATCTTTCATAAGGTCACCAGAGAGAACCATGGATAGAAGTTAAGGACAATTGAGGTGGATACCAGGAAATTAATTCTGAAGACTATAACTTTTGGGAGGAAATCTTGACTTTCTTAACATTCTCAAATCTTATCCAAAGAAATATCATCTACAAATACAATTCTTTTCTGAGTAAGGAAAGTAAGGAATGACAAATTGGGGGGTGTTAGATAGATTAAAGTCAACAGACTCATAAGATTTCAAGTTGTTATAACCTGCTGTCCAAACCTGACCTGGGCAACAGAATCAGCTGCGGGCACTTGAAAAGAATATCTTACCTGTGTCCCAGTACATTTCATTTAAATCTCTATATGCTAAAAAAATAAAAATAAAAATATGGCCGGGCGCCGTGGCTCACGCCTGTAATCTCAGCACTTTGGGAGGCCGAGGCAGGTGTATTATGAGGTCAAGAGATCAAGAACATCCTGGCCAACATGGTGAAACCCCGTCTCTACTAAAAATACAAAAATTAGCTGGGCATGGTGGTGCGTGCCTGTAGTCCCAGCTATTTGGGAGGCTGAGACAGGAGAATCGCTTGCAGCAGGGAGGTGGGTGCAGTGAGCCAAGTTCACCCCACTGCATTCCAGCCTGGCAACAAAGCAAGACTCTGTCTCAAAATAAATAAATAAATAAATAAAAATAAAAAATAAAAAAAATAAGAAACAAAAACACCCAAGAAACTCCCCCATGTGATTCTAACATAAGAAGTTTGGTGACAGAAAGCAGACCTATGTTTACACACCAACGCTTTAGACTGAGTTTCACCACCCTCTTATTGATAGCCTACCCAACACGGACGGGGGTTGGGCTACCTCTTCAAATATCTCCCAGCCTTCTAATGTCAATTTCAAGCCATCAAGACCCATGGTAGTGGTACTGTTGGTGGTATATGTTGCACCAGGGCCAGACTCATGGGTATGCAACCTGTGCTGCCACACACAGCCCTACAGTTAGAAAGGTCCTGTGTGTGGTCTAATGATCTACTATCACTTTTTTTGGAATTCTTAATAATTTTAACAAAGCTCCTCTCTCTATATATAATATAATATAGTATAGTATAATATAATATAATATATATAATATAATTTTTTTTGCATCGGGCCTCACAATTACATAGCCAATCTAGGTGGCTCTCATTAAAGGGTAGGGGGATAGGTGGAACACTGGTGGACAATAATCATTAGCAAATTTTTGAGCCAATCAATTAGATGAATAATGTAGTCACCAGTTAGGTGTTACTACATATCCAAAGGATTCTTGAACGAATCAATTCATTTTGCGGACTTTATCTTGATCTTTAGAAAGAAAAGAGAATATTGGCGTTGATGACCCCTAATACCCTACCCAGTTCTAGTACTGTGGCAGAAATTGCTGTATGTTCAGCAAAACCTGTTTCCTTTTATTCCTCGGCACACAGCAAGACTACATGTCCCAGCTTCCCATGCAGATGAATGTTGCCACGTGTATTAATTCATTAGGGCTGCCCTAACAAAGTATCGCAGACCGATACTGTGTTAAGCAAGAGAAATTTATTTTCTCAAAATTTTGGAGGCTAGAATTCTGAGATCAAGGTAGCCGAAGGGCTGGTTGGTTTCTTAAGATCTCTCTCCTTGGCTTGTAGATGGCTGACTTCTACCTATGTCTTCACATGGTCTTTCCTCCGTACCCATCTGTGTCCAAATTTCTTCTTCTCAGGACACCAGTTATATTGAATTAGGTTCCACCTATTAACTTCCATTTTAACTTAAGTACCTCTTTAAAGGCTGTCTCCAAGTACTGTACAGTCATGTTTTGAAGTACTGGGAGTTAGGACTTCAATGTATGACCCTGGGGGAATAAAAGTCAACCCAATACATCATACAATGGAGTTTTGACCAATAAAACACAGGCAGGAGTCACAAATACCACTTTCAGTTCAATTCTACATACACATTATACACACAGTCCTTTAATCTCTTTTTCTCTTTCCAGATGACCAGGATAGAGACCACCCTCCAGGCAATCTTGGAAGCCATGTGGTAAAACCACACAATGGAAGGATCATGGATCCCTGAGTCACTACTTGGAGAAGAGCCACTCCACCAGAAATGCCCACACAGAAATATGATATGAATGAGAAATAAGTGATTATTGTTTTAGGCTCTGCAATTTGGGGGATTTTGTGTTGTAACAGCTATACTATCAAACCTAAAATAATCAATCAATGAGGACTCAGAGAAATCAAAGTATCATATTTGCTTTACCTCAGGTAAGCAATTACTAGTTAATAAGCATTTACTCAGTGTTCAGATCTGTTCTTGATGCTGTAAATTACAAAGAAATAAAAAGCACAGTGTCTCATTTCAATATTGCTCATAAGGCACAGACCATAAAGATGCCATTAAATGCTGAAGTGTGGAGAAGTACCTCTATTTGACAGTTTTTTAAAGTAGTTGATCTATGAAGCCTGAAGGATGAGCCATGAAAGGCTTCGTTTGATGAGTTGAACTTTGACCTTCAAGGTAGCCTGGGAGGGATTTAGATAAGTGATAGGTATCCCAGCAGGGAGGATGATCACGAGCAGAAAGTCATCCCAGCAGGGAGGATGATCACGAGCAGAAAGTCAACGTAAGAAAATAAAAATAAAAAGCCAGGCATAAGTGGGAAACTGTGAAAATTCTGCCCAACAGAAGCAGGGAATCCCACTGAGCAGTGCTGGGTAATAAAGAAAAGCACCAAGTCCCAGCCAGGCTCAGGATAGACTAGAGAGCTAGGTAATTATTTTAAGCTGGTTTACTTCAGTATAATCCAGCCTCTAACTTGATTGGGAAAATCCTTCAGAAAATTATCGTGCCTTTTTCTTTCGAGCTTTTACTTGGTGTCTTTTTTCCTTGAACACTTTTTTTCTAGAATCTGTGAACAGACACTAGTAGAGAGTTATAACGCACACTCCCCTTTCCCCCTCCCAAAATGGCTTATGACCTCACTTGTCTTTTGTTTTTATTATTTTTATTCTACTATCAGTCTAGTTTCTCACACACATTTTAATCTTAGGGGTTTTCCAAAACTTTTCCTTATTAGAAATGAATTCCTCCCTTTCCTCATAGCTAATGTAACTGGGGTTAATTTGGAATTAAATAAAATATCATCATCATCATCATCATCATCATCATCATTCCTTGCTTCCATTGGTGGCTACTTTAACTGTCTTGCTTCCCTCTTCTGTGGGCCATTTGTTAGAAGACTCTAGCCAGCATTTCCTGCAGCACTCAGTAATGCCACAGTAATAGTTTTTCCATTGAAAAATACCACCAAGTACAATATTTCCAATGGAAACACCACAAGAACAGTGTTTCCACTGAGCATACCGCAAGTAGAGTGCTTTTGTGGTATCTAAATTTTGAGATGAACTCGTAATGCTCATCTTGGATTCATTATAACTACAGCCCCTACTCTCTGGAAAGCACTGAAACGGGGATGGAATTTTTATTTGTAGTTAAAAAAATTCAATAAAAATAAAAGTTAGATGATGCCAAGACAATTTTGCACTTGCTTATGTGAGTAAAATATAAATAGATTTAGCAAGTAAAAGAAGGGGGAAAAACTTTATAAAAATGTGCAGAGAGGCTTAACAGCTGGGAAAGCAAGGATATGTGTATATGTGTGTGCGTGTGAGAGATAACATTTAAAACAGCTCAGCAGCTGGTAAAGCAACAACCTGTAAAAACACTTAACATTTACAGCCACTCAGTGGCTGGAAAACCAACTTCTCATAAAATCGATTTAACATTTTTGTCGCTGGTGAAGACATTTAATGCATGCATGTTTATATATCTGTGTTTATACTGTAGCCCCATGGACTTCAGTGGGTTTTAACAATCATAACTGGAAGAGAACATTTGAAACTATGGAAGGCATATAATATTTTTGCACCATTGGCCGTAATAATGGCTATCAACACATATAGAGCTCTTTTAGATATGTTGGTAAGTGGGCCTAGAGTCCAATCAATGATAGTCCCTTCATTAACTTTTGTATTTGTACCATCTCACTGATCTGTAGTGCCCTACTTTAAAAAGTCATTAAAAACAAATTCCAGTTGGAAGCATTCTCTTATTTTCCAGGAGTTTAAGAGTAAGCCTCTTAGATCCTGATCTGCCTGCAGTTTGGCAAACAAAGTTATCTGTCAGGATAGTCCAATTTTTTCATTTCCCTTGTTATGTCTTAAATCAATTCAGTTAAAGAGGGTTACGATTTTCTTTTTTTTTTTTTTTCTTTCAGCTGGTTTGGTTTGCTTTGGTTTAGTTTTGTTTTTTCTTTTTTTTTTTTTTTTTTTTTTTTGAGACGGAGTCTTGCTCTGTCGCCCAGGCTGGAGTGCAGTGGCCAGATCTCAGCTCACTGCAAGCTCCGCCTCCCGGGTTCACGCCATTCTCCTGCCTCAGTCTCCCAAGTAGCTGGGACTACAGGCGCCCGCCACCTCGCCCGGCTAGTGTTTTGTATTTTTTTTTAGTAGAGACGGGGTTTCACCAGGTTAGCCAGGATGGTCTCGATCTCCTGACCTTGCGATCCGCCCATCTCGGCCTCCCAAAGTGCTGGGATTACAGGCTTGAGCCACCGCGCCTGGCCTAGTTTTGTTTTTTCTCTGCTTAGTTTCAGGTAATGAATTCAATTACCAACTGGTCAAAGAGAATTTCTTTTTTTGGTGGGGGTTGGGATGGACAATTTTAAAAAGTAAACGGAATTTTTAAAAATGTTCTTAAAACTTCTAAAGTTAATAATCCTGGAACAAGTAATACTGAAAAGATGCTAAAATGCTAATACATAGGCCACTATTTTATAGATACGTGACCTTGGAGATAGAAAAGTCACAACATCTTGAACCCTCAAGTTGCTATTTTTAGAATATAAATCATCATACCTGCTTTTTTACCCACCTCTCCAGATTGTTTTGAGGCTCAAATGATATAATATGTAGAAATATGTATGTTCAGTTGATGGTAAAGTACTAGTCATAAAATATTATTTTGAAAATCAATAACAGAACTGTAACTCTCAAGCTTCAAACATTGAAAAGTTAAGCACATTTTAAGTAAAGCTGAATCAAAATTATAATGATGTATATGGTTCTAGACTCCCATTAAGTGACCATTTTTTAAATCCCTCTGGAGGATAAAAGTTAGAGAAACAGGAAAATTAAGAGATAGGTAATAGGTTGGTGCAAACATAATTACAGGTTTTGTCATATTAAAAGTAATGGCAAAACTCGTAATTACATTTGCTCCAACCTAACAGATGAGCAAAAAATGATTCACTCTGAATCCAGGTGAGCATTTTCATCTGCTTCCTTCTCTAACCAGAGCCCACCCCTGAACAGATGCATTCATGTGGACAATTGCTCATTCAGCTATTTCACACCCATTTCATTTTACTTAGGGGTTAAATCCTTTTTGTTGTTTGTTTGGAGAAAGAATTCGTGTTTATTTACAACAATGTTTTCTAAAAGCAACACTGAGAGGAATAAGATCCTAGACTATAGCAACATTTCACTATGTTGGAGCAAGTATGATGGAGCTGCTGCTCTTCTTCTTTCTTCTTCTTCTTCTTCCTCCTCCTCCTTCCTCTTTCTTCCTCCTCCTTCTTCCTTCTTTCTTCTTCTTCTTCTCCTTCACCTTCTCCCTCTTCTTCTTCCTCCTCCTCCTCCTATTTTTCTTCTTCTTCCTTCTCCTCCTCTTCTTATTTTTCTTCTTCTTCCTCCTCCTCCTATTTTTCTTCTTCTTCTTCCTCCTCCTCCTCCTCCTCTTCTTGTTTTTCTTCTTCTTCCTCCCCCTCCTCCTCCTCTTTCTCCTCTTTTTCCTTCTCCTTCTCCCAAGGATAGAACTAGACAAACAAAAGGACTGCAAAATCCTTTCTCCTAGAACTCATGGAATGGAACCCAAATGACATTGTTACATTTAGTGTTATGATCTTAACTAAGGATTTTCCCCTGAAAATGAATAGAAACCCCTTAACAGATAAATAGAGAACTGAAATTTCAATTCTAACAATTCCCGGAATTTCTAGGCCACTGACTTGTCCAGATTAAAAAAAAACTCATTAAAGTTTAAAATAGACATTAAGACTAGAACCTCTAATTCTAGCCAAGTATGCCCAAATCCATCCCTCTTTGACTTTATAATTGAATTAGGTTCAAGTGGTAGTGCAAATAAAACATGTAAAGGAAAATAAAAGTTATAAAATGTTAGTCATTTGGGAGATCTCCATAGAAGCCTTAATCGCTTTTAACTGGGTAGAAATAAAACCAAGATTTGGAGAGGGCTGCTATTGAACTTGCCCATAACCTCGTAAAGATACATATTGTGTGTTCAAGAATAGGAATGCATTTAAACTTCATATCAAGAAAAGAGCAAACAGTAATGCCTTAGTGGTGAAGCTTGGATATTTTAACCTCATAGAAAACAACAACAACAAAAAGAAGAATGTTTTTAAAAGTTTAAACTAGAAGGGTGTGAGTTAATGCCACAAAATGTCTTAGCGAATACCTGGGTTCTAGGTCCCTAGGCAGAGTTTCCACAGGACCCCAAACTGCCCTTCTTTCTTCCCTCCCTGGTGATATCCAAATAGTGCAGGTTAACGACAGACCCCAGCAATGCGCAGTCATCTTTCCTGTGCGTAAGTGACAAGGCCTTTGATAATAAAGAGACATCCAGCCTGGAGTGGGGGCTTACGCCTATAATCCTAGCTCTTAGGGAGGCCAAGGTGGGCAGATCACTTGAGGTCAGGAGTTTGAGACCAGTCTGGCCAACATAGAGAAATCCAGTCTGTGTTGAAAAAAATACAAAAATGAGCCAGAAATTGGTTGAACCTGGGAGGCAGAGGCCACAGTAAACTGAGATCATGCCACTGCACTCCAGCCTGGGCAACAGAGTGAGACTCCTTCTCAAAAAGAAGAAGGAGAAGGAGAAGGAGAAAGAGAAGGAGAAGGAGAAAGAGAAGGAGAAGGAGAAAGAGAAGGAGAAGGAGAAGGAGAAGGGGAAGGAGAAGGAGAAGGAGAAGAAGAAGGAGAAGGAGGAGAAGGAGGAGAAGAGATGTCCAAAGCTCTAAAATTATAAACAAGAAAAATCAAGAGCTACTATGGCTGAATCAGAAGGAAATGAGAATGGAGAGTCAGTAGTGCACCTAGCCCCAGCTTCTTCCCATTCTATTGCTACTAAAGCCAGAGGGAGCTTCCTTTAGACACATGAATGCATTAGGTAATGGGTTAATTATACTTAGGCTTCCTAGATAGACATTATAAAACAGTATATTCTTGGAGGAACTAAATTTAAAAGGTAGAGGAATATGGAAGATGCTTGTATCCTCTTATCGATACTTCTATGACTTAAGAGAAAATAAAACTGTCATTATAGACAGGATATAAGTAATCAATGTTTGCTAATGATTCATAATTAGTTTAATATCCCACATCTCAAACTTAAAGCATTCAAAAAAAATCTAAATGCTGGCCAGGCACAGTGGCTCATGCCTGTAATCCCAGCACTTTGGTAGGCCAAAGCGGGTGGATCTCCATAGAAGATCCTGACTTGAGGTCAGGAGTTTGAGACCAGCCTGACAAACCTGGTAAAACCCCATCTCTACTAAAAATAAAAAACAAAACAAAAATGTGCATGGTGTGTTGGTGGGTACCTGTAATCCCAGCTACTCAGGAGGCTGAGGCAGGAGAATCACTTGAACCCAGGAGGTGGAGGTTGCAGTGAGCCAAGATCGCACCATTGCACTCCAACTTGGGTGACAGAATGAGACTCTGTCTCAAGAATTTAAAAAAAAAAAAAAATCTAAATGGTAAATAAAATGTTATGGAACAAAACAGATAAGGTATCCACTTGATGAATTGTTCTTAATTTATATGTTTTTACTACTGGCCAACAGATTTAAAATAAGCGAGGTACAGAGAGGAAGGCAATTGGCAGTATAAAAATATGAGGATAAGAAATAGCAAGAGGTTTCAGTAAAGATACAGTTGGATCTGGGAGAGAGAAAAAAAAAGCAGTTTAAAAAAAAAAGAAGAAAAGGGCAGGGGAGAGCAGAGGAGAAACTTCTGGAAAAAGATACTCTCTTGGCAAGATGAATGGAAAATAAAACTGCAGAATGAAAGACTGCTTAAAGAGCAGTCCCTAATCTTCTGCCAACACAGGCTAATTTGTATTTCTGGAACTAGCAGAAAGGATGTCAGCTGAAGCTCATGTTAGAGTCACCTTGCAGCAAATGTTCCACTGCACATGTGCAGTCAAGAGGGAGTGGGACGAATTTAGGTTTCACAGAGTGAAGAATGACTTCAGGAACTCCAAACATCCCATTCCTGAGCTTCAACTTCAGAACATATGCTCTCTCTTTCTAATTGCACATAGGAAATAAAGAGAACAGGGTCTGGGCTGTCAATTAAAATCTAAATTTGGCTCCATGTGAAGAGAAATAGCAACCATCCAGCTGTAAATTCTTCTTTAATGAGGTATGAAGAACTAAGCTTGTCACCAAGAAAAAATTTCCAGTGGAGGATTCTAAGAATTGAAAGAGGTGAACAAGCTACGCACACTCCAGATTACCATTCTCATTCTTCAATTTGTTTTGGTTACTGTGAAAAGGAATCAGTTTAGTTTCTTCTTTTTCCACATTGTTTTCCATGTCATGATGATGACTATTAGATTGTAGTTCCCTAGAAAGTAACTCTTCCTTTGGTCTTTCTTTCCTCCTTTCTGCCTCTCCTTATAGCCGCCTTCTTTCTCCTGCCCGTCTTTACAGCTTTCTTGTAAACTCCATTGAAAGTATAGAAAAAGCAGTTTGCTGAATTTTCACAAAATAAGCCTGCAAGCATAATCATCACTCAGATCACAAAATAGGAAATTTCTAACATTGCAGAAGTTCTGGATGTCTCCTTCCAGTTACTACCAAAGGTCATTATTGTTCTGAGTTATAACAACATAGATGAAAGTTGCCTACATTTGAACTTTATAGAATGAGAAACATCTAGTCTACTATCTTCTGGGTCTGGCTTCATTTTGTCTGCCGTTATGTTTGTAGGCATAATCCATGTTGCTGCCTGTCACAATAATTGGTTCATGCTTATTCTCCATTGTATGAACATATAGCAACTTTATTTATAGATGCTTCTATTAAAAATTATCACATACGTTTTTTGGTGAACATGTGTATGTACATCTTTTGGGTATATCCTTTTGGTGAACATGTGTATGTACATCTTCTGGGATATACTTAGAGAAATAGACTTGCTGAATTATAAAATATAATTTTCTCAGCTTTAGCTTTAATAACCATTTGAACGCCCTCTTTGTCAAGTTCTTATTCAAACTTTATGCTCCCTTTTCTATTGCATTTTTGCCCTTTTACTCTCTTAATGGTTTATTTTGAATGAACAGAGTTGTAATTTAACATAGGTTGATTTACCCACCTTCCCCCCCTTTTATGGTAAAGGAGCTTTTTGGGCCTCATTTTAAAAAGCTTTGCCAACTTGAAGATCACAAAAATACCTTCCCATTTCTTCTTCTCGAAGCTTATTTAGTTTTAGATTTAGACCTGCATTTCATCTAGATTGACTTTTGTGTACAGGGTGAGGTAGAGGGTGGAGTAGAGACAACTGCCTTCACATAGTCAGCAGGACAGAGAATTGAGGCCACCTGTGACGTGACATAACTATTTGTTCCAGGGAATTCTTACAAACCAATTTCTCCATGAAAAATACTTTCTTTATGGACGAGAGTACCTCTTCTGTCATGATAATTGATTTCTCAACAGGGCAAGCAGCTCATGTATCAAAAATCAGTTTCCTTATCTAGATTTATTTCAAGCCTGTCTTTGTGTTCACCAATCCTAAATTCCTATGAATCTGAATTTTCCTAATCTCAGTCAGTTCCTAGTCTTGAAGCATCTTGCTTTAACCACTTAGACCCAAACCCAAAGTCCCAAATACTTCTCTCTGACTTTTGTCAAACAGAATCTAATAAACTTTGCTCAATCAATGAGTTTTTTGGTGTTTTTCTTAGGAGTTGACAACAGAGAAGAAAGATGTTTATCTACTTAGAACACTAAATCGATTTAAGCCCAATAATTGAAAAGGCCACTCTTTCTAAACTCTCCTGCAGTCTCACCTTTGTAAGAAATCAAATAACTGTAAACGCGTGTTTTTTTATAGGCTTCTCATTTTGTTCTATTTGTCTACCTTATACCAATACCACACTTTCAAAAATATTGCAGCATTATTACTCTTAATATCTGAAACTATGCATCCCCAACTTGGTTGTTGTTCTTTGAGATTTTCTTGGTTGTTTTTGGCCCTTTCCATTTCCAAATAAATTTTGGAATCGGCTTACCAGTTTTCAGAAAGTACCTCCAGTGATTGCATTCCACCTATTGATCCGTTTAGGATGAATCATAATCTATAAACTATTGACTCTTCCAAATATGTATGTATTGATTTAGGTCTTCTTTATTTCTCTCGCTAATGTTTTCCAGTTTTCCATATAGACATTTTGTACATTTTTCCTAAATATTTTGTTTTGGTTCAATTATAAATGATATCTTTTTTATTTTATTTGTATCCAGAGACCTTGATAAAATAGCTTCTTCATGTAAATTCTTTATCTGTAGATTTTTATGTACTGTCTACTCACACAGTCATGCTTTTGTGAATAAAAACAATTTTCTGTTTCTCCAGTCTCCCTGTGTGTATGTGTAAAAACTTTCTGTTGGCAAAGTGGCATTTTTTCTTATTGCAGTAGGTTTGATCAATGTGTTTTGGGTAATCTTTTGTGGAATTTACAGTTGACAGAGGCAAGGTTTATCTAGTTCCTTTGAATTTCCATTTATAAAATCTGGGATTAGAAACAGAAGACCTTAGTTCAATTGTGTTATAAGATAATTTTCAGAAGGATAAAATTATGACTTTCATGAAAATATACAATAAACATGTGCGTCAATTTTTTAACTCATTAACTAATGAGGAAACTCATAAGATGTTAAAAATCAGTCCAAAAGAAAATCTAAACACAGATGCAAATACAGGTAATCACAAGTTCTGAAATAATGTTTGTTAATAGATGCAAAATGGATCACTATCTACCAGTAAAAACAGATAATATTTGAATTATCTATTCCACAGGGTAGAAGTCAATTATAAATCTGCTAGACAAAACTTATTTGCATGTCAACACACAAGAATCATTTGTGTTCCTTTCAGTTTTCCATAATTTACAGAGTTGTAAAGTGGCTGAGTCAATTAAAGGCTCAGATTCCTTTACAAAAAACACTCAGTATTTCATTGAAAGAACACCCACAGATCACATGTCCACTTTCAAATCATTTATGGTTGTACCTGACAAATACAAAGAATATATGATTTGCAATGTAAATTAACACCTTTGAATATCAACTTTTCCATCTGTAAAATGAGAATAATAATTTTATCTCACAGGGTATTATGAAGATTCAGTGAGATGATGATCATGAATATAATGAAAATGTATAAAGATATATAAACACAAACCTATTATTTAAATCTACGATAATACTTATCCTTACAATAACATATTTACTGTAAGTGATACAAATTCAAACTTATTTCAGTTCTCCATTAGGCTGCCACATATTCCTCATTACAGCTTTTTCAAGTCCATAAAAATTCTCCCTTACTGTTTGCAATTCTTATTCTATTTGTCCATACAGAAACACCTTTGAGTAATAAACTAAGGATACTTCCTGTGGAGCAAGGCATGATTAATGAAATTAATGTGTATTAAGAATGATTATGACCCAACCATTGTGTTAGGGTTCCTAAGCATGCTGTTTAATTTAATTTAATTCTTACAACAATCCTGTAAGATCTTTTTCTTCATTGTAAAGAAGGAGAAACTAAAGATCAGCAAGTTTAAGTATTTATTATGAAATAATAAGTAGTAGAGTTGTTTTATAAATGAAGGCTATACAATGTCAAAGTCCATTTCATTTCCCTGTGCTTCGCACAGGGAAACCAAAAGAAGGTGAATTCGTAAACATTGAATGTCCTTATGCCCTTTCAATTAAAGCAAATTAAACCAATCTAGTACCTTCTAATTTCCTTCTCCTTGAAAAGAAGACATACACTGTTTGAAATTTCAAGTCACTTTGGGTAGAGAATGACCTTAAATTACCAAAAGGAGATCTAGTAGACCCAAATCCTGCAGAATCTTTCTTTCCCTTCTCATTACCAGGAATGCAGCTGATTCTCAATAAGTGTATTTCTGAAGTAATTGCTAAGTTTAAAAAACATGTTTCTAGTTATCATTTGCTAATATACTGATTCCCAACTTATTCTGTTGGTTTAAATAGGACATATTTCTTAACATATATTAGCTAGAGAAATCCGCATAGAATTATGAAAGGACTATACTAGTAAAATGTTGATCAGAGTTCAAATATTATAGTTCTTTATTTTAATATTTCTGCCACTTTGGCTTATAAATGTCTATAGTGATACTGTAATGAATTCTAGAAGATGGTTTTATAGACAGAGACCTAGACATACAGATGTAGCTATAGATGTATACACAAATAGTCCTGTATATTGACATATACACATACATATATACATGTAAGATTACAGGTTATCTTAGAATTCTACAGAATGCCTTCAACTCCTTCAGTCAGTACCAGTCATTTTTATGAGGATTCTAGAAGTCAAGTTAAAAGTTCTACTTTTATTTTTATTTCCATGAAGAAGAATAAAGTAAATGTTAATGTCTTTTCCAATTGACTAAATTACTGTCCAAATGAGAAATAAAAGGCAGCTGGTTGATGGGCATTGTCCCCATTATTTAATGGTGTGGGAGCTTCATAATAACAATAACAGGGTCATAGTCTGTGATGCTAAAATACACCATAAATATCACACAAATTCCTTTATACTGTATATTCCTTCTGATCATAAGAGCTGTTTGTGGCCTGGCATGGTGGCTCACGCCTGTAATCTCAGCACTTTGGGAGGCTGAGGCAGGTGGATCACCTGAGGTCAGGAGTTCAAGACCAGCCTGGTCAACATGGCGAAACCCCGTCTCTACTAAAAAATACCAAGAAAAAAAAAAAAAAAGAAAAAAAAATACAGCTGGGCATGGTGGCTGCTGCCTGTAATCCCAGCTACTCGAGATCACAGGAGAATCGCTTGAATCCAGGAGGTGGAGGTTGCAGTGAGCTGAGATCACGCCACTGTACTCCAGCCTGGGCAAAAGAGTGAGGCTGTCTCAAAAAATAAATACATAAATACATAAATAAATAAAAGAGCAGCTTGCACCCTCTGAAGCAGCAGCACAGGCTGTACCTGGACCCGTGAGACATGGCTGGAGCTGGAGTGGCTGGGATGCAGGAAGCAGTGTCCTGAGGCTGCGCAGGGAAGCAGGGCCCAGGCCCAGCCAATGAAACCATTTTTCTCTCCTAGGCTTCTGGGCCTGTGATGGGAGAGGCTGCTGCAAAGGTCTCTGAAATGCCTTTGATGCCCTCTGCCAATTGCCTTGGCTATCAGCATTTGTCTTCATTTTAGCTATAAAAATCTTTGTGGCCAGCTAGAATCTCCTCCCCTGAAAGTTGGATTTTCTTTTCTACCACATGGCCAGGGTGCAAATTTTCCAAACTTTTATGCTGTGCTTCCCTTTTAAATATAAGTTCCAGTTTGGGGTCATTTTCTTTTGCTCATGCCTATGAGAATAGGTTGTCAGAAGTGGTCAGGCCACATCTTGAATGCTTTGCTGCTTAGAAATTTCTTCTTGCTAGATACACTAAATCATCACTCTCAAGTTCAAAGTTACACAGATCCCTAGAGCAGGGACACAATGCAGTCAACCTCTTTGCTAAAAGTGATCTTTGGTCCAGTACCCAATAAGTTCCTCATCTCCATCTCAGACCTCTTCAGCTTGAACTTAATTTTCCATATTACTATCAGCATTTTGGTCACAATTTAACAAGTCTCTAGGGAGTTCCAAATTTTTCCTCATCTTTCTATCTCTGCCCATTACCCAGTTCCAAAGCCACTTCCACATGTTCAGGTATCATTATAGCAATGCCCCACCTTTGATACCAGTTCTCTATATTAGTCCATTCTCATCTTGCTATAAAGAAATACCTGAGACTGGGTAATTTATAAACAAAAGAGATTTAATTGACTCATCATTCTGCAGCCTGTACAGGAAGCATGATACTGGCATCTACTCAGCTTCCAGGGGCAGGAGGCTCAGGAAACTTACAACCATGACAGAAGGCAAAGGGGAGGCCAGTAATTTACATGGCCAGAGCAGGAGAAAGAGAGAGAGGGGAGAGGTGACACACACCTTTAAACAACCAGATCTCATGAGAACTCTATCAAAAGAACACCATGAAAGGGATGGTTCTAAATCATTCAGGAGAACTCCATCCCCATGATCCAATCATCTCCCACCAGGCCCCTCCACCAACACTGAGGATTATAATTCGACATGAGATTTGGGCAGGGACACACATCCAAACCATATCAATTAGTTTTCTTTTATAGTAATTAAAAGTAACAAAAGATGAGTCTTATGTTCCTTCATTTACTTCCTTTCCAGTTCCCTTTATTTCTTTGTTCAGGTTGAAGTTTCAGTCTCATATCATATTCCTTCTGCTTATGGAATCTGTCTGTCTGTCTGTCTGTCTATCTATCTATTTATTTATTGAGACATCTATCTATCTATCTATCTATCTATCTATCTATCTATCTATCTATTTATTTATTGAGACAGAGTCTCGCTCAGTTGCCCAGGCTGGAGTGCAGTGGCGCAACCTTGGCTCACTGCAAGCTCTGCCTCCCAGGTTCATGTCATTCTCCTGCCTCAGCCTCCCAAGCAGCTGGGACTACAGGTGCCCACCACCACACCTGGCTAATTTTTGTGTGTGTGTTTTTAGTTGAGACAGGGTTTCACCATGTTAGCCAGGATGGGTCTTGATCTCCTGACCTCGTGATCTGCCCATTTCGGCCTCCCAAAATGCTGGGATGATAGGCGTGAGCCACCGTGCCCGGCCGGAATCTTTTTTAAAGTTACTGGAGTGCAGGTCTCCTCACAATAAAGTCTTTCTTTTTGTTTGAGAAGATGATTATTTCTCCTAATATTGAAAAGATACTTTTTCTAGGTAAAGAATTCTTGGTTGACAAGTTTGTTTGTTTGTCACCTGTGAGCACTTTAAAAATACCACTCTGTTGTCTTCTACCTGTCATGGCTTGTAATGAGAAGTCTACTTTAATTCTTCTGTTTATTTAACTGTTTAATGTCTCATTTTTCTCCAAATATCTTCAAGGTTTTTCCTTTATAGTTAGTTTTCTGCAGTTTGAATATGACATGCTCAGGGGGGTGTGTGCATGCATGCATGCATCCCTCTCTCTCTCTCTCTTTTTCACTCCTGTAAAAATTTTATTCTGGTTGGTGTTTTCTAAGCTTGTTGGATCTGTTTTGGTGTCTATCATTTATTTTAGAAAATTCTCAGCCATTATTTCTTTACAAATATTTTATGTCCCATTTTCTTGATTGTTTTCTTCTTGGATTTTTATTATGTATATGTTTCGTCATTTGATATTGCCACACAGCTCTTCCATGCTTTATTCTGTTTTCTTTCATCTATATATTTTTGTACTCCTCTATCTTTTCTCTTTGTGTTATAGTTTTGGAAATTTCTCTTGACCTATCTTCAGGTTCACTGATTCTGTTCTTGACTATGTAGAGTCTATTGGTGAACCTGTCTATATGGGGTAAAAAGTGTCCCCCACTCAGTTCATGTTCTTTCCATGACCTTGGAATACGACCTTATTTGGAAATACTGTTTTTGCCGATCTAATGCATCAAGATGAAGTCATTCTGAAGTAAGTTGGCCTTTAATCTGATATGACTGATGTACTTATAAGAAGAGGTGAAGAAATAGATACAGACAGGAAAGCACCAAGTAAAAACACAAAAGGCACACAGGAAGATAGCCATCTGACAACAGAGGCAGAGACTGAAGTTATGCCTTCACAAGCCAAGAAACACCAAGGATGGCAGGCTACCATGCCAGCATGCATCCAAGAATGTCCTATGAATAAAGATGGAGTCAGATATTGGAGTGATGTGTCTCTAAGTCAAAGAACACCAAGGATGTTGGCAACCATCAGAAGTTAAGAGAGCCATAGAACAGATTCTCCTGAGTCCCAAAGAAAAAATAATAATAATAACCCTACAGACACTTGATTTTTGGACTTGGGCCTCTAGAGCAGTAGGAGAATAAATACCTGTTGTTTTAAGCTACCTACTTTGTGGCATTTTGTTATAGTAGCTCTAGGAAATTAATACAGTGTCAAAGATATTCCTTACCTTTTTTTACTGTTTTTCCTTTTTAGTATTTCCATTTGATTCTTATAGTTTCCATCTCTCTGTTGAAATCATCCATCTTATGTCACGTTTTTCTATTAACCATATTTATTTTAAATTGCATTGATTAGTTATAACATTTGTGCATATCTGAGTCTGGTTGTATTAATTATGTTTTCTCTTGGCAGTGCATTAGGTGGAGTTTTGTTTGTTTCCTTTTTTTTAGTACGTCATAAATAGCGTTTTTATGCTTAGAAGGGCTTGTCTTTCTTCTGCTGAAATTTTAGCATGGATTTTGAGTCAGTCTATGGCAGGACTAAAGTAGGCTTGGGGTTTGTTCTTGCTGTAGTTCTCCTTAGTGTACCACAGCGTCAATTTCCTCTAGCATTATTTTGCATTTAGGTGATGGCTAGTTTGTCAGAGTTTACTTTTTTTCTCAATTTCGGTTCCACTGTCAGCTTTAAGTCTTTCTTTTGCAGTGTGCCTCAGACAGCATCTCTCTCCATGTTTTTGTCCCTCTTCCTGCACTATTCCACTGTACTTGTGATTCAATTCTTATTAACCTGGTTGAGTGAAATGAAGCATTCTTATTTTTATTATTGCTATCATTATTATTATTATTATTGTTTTGAGATAATAAATATCTCACTATGTTGCCCAGATTCAAACTCCCGTACTCAAGGGATCTTCCCAAACAGCTGGGACTTCAGGCACATCCCACCGTGCCTGGCATTCTTATTGTTTTTAATAAGCCTCAGGCTTTGGCCAGCACTATGTTCTTGGATCTTGTGAATATGACCGTCTCGGTGCTTCTGATCCACCCTCAGCTCTTATTTCCAGTTTATCTTCCTGTCCCTTTCCCAGGATTAGAGATATAAGTTTTGGGGTGTGTGTCTGTGTGTGTGTGTGTGCTTCTATTTCGTCCCCTTAGCTGTAATAGGTTTAACCAATGACCTAAATTATAGAAGTGCTTCTTGCCCTCCTTCCCCCTCCTGAAGTAAAGCTCTTGTTGCATCAGTGAAACGTGAGTGTTCATGCCCCTCCTACATTGACTGCTGCTCTCCTCCCTTGGTGGCCTGCACAATGAGAAATCCTTTCTTAGGACTTTCACCAATCTTCTTATGAGTATCCAGTGAAGTCCATGGACAGGCTCCTGCCAGATGGTGTGAACTCTTCCTCTATTGGCAACCTCTAGGGCCTCTGTACTCTCTCTAGCTTATATTATACGTGGTCTCCCCTAATGCATGAACAATTCTAGCTGACTTCTTCTTAGCTGTTTCTTGTTCTATCTGTCCCATGTAAGCAAGTACTTGGATATATAGTGGCTGGGTTTGGTGGCTCATGCCTGTGATCCCAGGATTTGGGGAAGCCAAGACAGGAAGATTGCTTGAGCCCAGGAATTCAAGAGAAGCCTGGGCATGGTGGTGGATGCCTACAGTCCCTGCTTCTCAGGAGGCTGAGGTGAGAGGATCGCTTTGGCCCAGGAGATCTAGACTGCAGTGAGCCATAATCACACCACTGCACTCCAGCCTGAGCAGCAGAGAAAGACCCTATCTCAAACAGACAAAAAGGAAAAAGCACATATATATAGTGCCCAAGAAAGTGCCAAATTCTGTGCTAATCAGAGGATTCAACAGCAAATCTTATAGTGGAAAACAATCTTGCAAGTTATTGTAATTACTTACTAAGACAATCCTGCTTTAATGCACATAGTGATTTATTCAATTTTCTAAATGTAGACTTATTAGATTTTAAAAATATGTGACTTAACTATATACCTTTGATATTTTATATAAAGTCAATGAATCAGAAAACAATAGTTCCCAAAATTTGTCTGGAATTTATGACGATCTTACTTAATGGTCCATTAAATAATTACCTATTCTGTTCTCTAGTAGAGATTTCTATGGTAACAATCCTGCCCAGCAATTATATAGCTTATTCTTAAATACTCCCAATGTTGAAAAGTACATTTGCTTCCAAATCATCATCATGCAATTTTTGCAGGACTCAATGGGTCATGGGATCATTTAGGATTCTAATAGGAATAACATATACCTTTCTTTATCAATCCATATTCCAGGGTAACCTATAATTGTTAAATTATAATTGCTGATCTATATTTATCTATAATTGTTAAATGATTGTGATGTTCATCTCTTGCACCAGCCCTAGCCTCTGCCAAGTAGAATAAGCATTCAACTACTCATCTCTCCACTGTAGCTAGCAAAGTTCCATATGGGTAGGACTGCTAGAGGTTTTACCCCCATCCCCAAAACCTTCAGTTTGAAAAAACCATCACAAATACTTCAGGCCCAAATAATTATTCATTGCTCATTGACTCACATATCTGCTTTCCATAGTTGAGCCTTTCATTGAGTTTTACACTCTTGTATCCAACTGCTCGATGCACATGTTTGTGATTTTTATGAGAATCTCAACTATTATCTTTCTGACCCTATAGCCCATTCTTCCTCCTTCATTTTTATTTCAATCAATGGAATCAATGTTCCCTGAGCTGGAGACCAGATACCCATTGTAAGGCAGCCTTGTCCCTCAAGGGAACATTGAATCATAGTCTTGGTTATGCTACCTCCTAAATGCTTAACTATTTTTCAACTTCATCTTCATTCTTTTGCCCCAAGCTTGAGTTGGAGGACTACCACCCAACTGATCTCTTTGCTTCTGGCCTTGTCAACCTCGAATTGTCTTCCAGACTCTTCAATAACCCACATCTTGGGAATGACCTTGATCATAACCTTTCCTTATCAATGACTATAGGATAAAACCAAGCTCCTTAGCATGACATAAAAATTGCTTTCAGGTATTCCCACTATCTATATTCCACTCATGTCTATGCTACTTCCTGTGCTACTTCCTGCCTTAAATTTATATCCAAATATCCAACAAACGTCAGTCTTTCCCATTCCTTGTCACAAGCACACATACACATCTCGAAAAATTGTTTATTCACAATTTTTTTCCTTTGCTTATGTCACTTTTAACTACAGTAGTTTCTCACTTCTTTACGCTTTCTCTCTTTTTTGAGACAGGGTCTTGCTCTGTTGTCCAGGCTGAGTGCAGTGGCACAATTATGGCTCACTGCAGCCTCAATCTCCTGGGCTCAAGCAATCCTCTGGCCTCAACCTTCTGAGTAACTGGGACTACCGGCATGCACCATCACATTGCTGTTTTTGTTTGTTTGTTTGTTTTTCACAGAGATGGGATCTTGTGATGTTGCCCAGATTGATCTCAAACTCCTGAGCTGAAGGGATCATCCTCACCTTCAGTTCATGCCTGTAAACCCACTAAAGCACTGGGATTGCAGGCATGAGTCACAACTTCTGGCCACTTTACTCTTATTAATCCTCTTTCCAGTTTTAGTTCAAGTGTCATTTCCTCTAGGAAGCCTTTCTTGATTGTTCTAAGTTAAGTTAGGTAGCCCCTCCATAGCATTTTGATATTTGACATTTATGCCTCTGCCACCTCCCTTTTTAGATTAAATGTACTTCTCAAGAATAAGGATCGATTGATTCCCTTCCTTCTTCCTTTCCTTTCCCTTTCCTTTCCTTCCCTTTCCCTTTCCCTTTCCCTTTCCCTTCCCTTCCTCTCTCTCTCTCTCTCTCTCTCTCTCTCTCTCTTTCTCTTCTTTCTTTCTTTCTCTTTTTCCTTGAGACAGAGTCTTCTTCTGTCAGCCAGGCTAGAGTGCAGTGGTGCAATCATGGCTCACTGCAGCCTCAAACTCCTGGGATCAAGTGATCATCCTGCCTCAGTTTTCTGAATAGCTTGTACTCTAGGTATAAGCCATCACGCCCACTTGACTAATTTTTTAAAAATATTTTTGTAGAGATGCAGTCTCTCTATGCAGCCCAGGCTGGAAGAATGAGATTATTTCTGACATAATCTTTATCATCTCCGAGCCTACCATGGTACTTACAGTAAAAACTCAGCAGATTTTTGTTGTTGAGTGAAACAACTTCTGCAACTCTTGAATATTTCTGGGGTAGTCATCCTTCTTTCCCAACCAGATTCTATCCAAACTGGTCTCTTATATTCCCAGGATTTCTCTGGTCTGCCAGCCGCAGAGTACTGGATCCTGGAGGGATCCTTTTCTGTATTCCAGCTTATGATCTTCTCTTTTTTCCATGTCTCTAGAGTCCACAAATTTCTGAAGATCTGTGCTTTGTTTTTGACAGAATTTCCCTTGTGATCTCGGTTCATAACTGTCCCTCCGGTGCTATACACCATGGTTAGATGTTCTTTGTTTTCAACATCTGCCCCAGAACTAGAGCTTCTGATCCTTGCTGAGTTTTGGCTTCTTTTGTTCCTTGTCCTCTCTTCCCAATGCCATCAGAACTGCAGTCATTTTCCTGCCATCCCAGTAGTTTCCTGCTAAAGTCCATAGCTTGATTCTCTGCTCCTCTAAAATTTGCCACATGTATTAATCCATTTTCACACTGCTGATAAAGACATACCCGAGACTGGGTATGTCTTTACAAAAGAAAGAAGTTTAATAGGCTCACAGTTTCACATGGCTGGGGAGGCCTCACAATCACGGCAGAAGATGAAAGGCACATCTCACATGGTAGCAGACCAGAGAAGAGAGCTTGTGCAGGGAAACTCCCCTTTATAAAACTATCAGATCTTGCGAGACTTATTCACTATCATGGGAATTCCATGGGAAAGACCCGCCCCCATGATTCATTTACCTCCCACCAGGTTACTCCCACACCACATGGAAATTGTGGGAGTTACAATTCAAGATGAGATTTGGGTGGGACACAACCAAACCATATCACCACATAACTGGCACCACACCGCCACACATAGAGCTAATCCTAGATGTCATGCCTATGGAGGCACCCTTAGCAGCCTATGTGAAAAACCACATCTTCTGTACCTGTCATCAACGAAACTTTTCTTAATTTAAAAGTCGTGATAGCTTTTGGAGGCCTCTATCTTTTCTAACTTCCCACAGAAAACCTTCAGTATTGCCAAACAAATCTGCCTTAACCATAAATTACACTTAACATTATCTATATAACCCTGGTTAAATCAGCATGAGTAGGCACTTGAAACATAAATTGGTTTTACACCTGGATTTGCTCTGAGAATATGGGCAGCTTTTTTTTTCTTTTGCAATCTGCTTGTGTCCTACCTTTCCAAGTTACAGGGGTGTAAAACTGTGGTCACTTTTATGGACTAGTTTATGTGGGTGGTAATTAGGCTTCCTGTGGAAGTAGTTTCTCTGGCTTAGAGTCTGGGTGAGAGATGAATTTCCGACATTAATTAATCATCTGAGCATTCTTGTTATAATATTATGAGTCTCTAATATCGTTAGCAACCAGCCCATATGTTAGGAAAAAATAACAGCTTTTAGGACTAATCTATTTCTACCACAAGATATATCTTAAAAGATGTATTGAAAATTTATTACTTATTTCCAAAATGCCTGCAAAGAAATAACTTTAATGTTTAATTCATATGTGAATAGGACTATTTCTTAGTATGAGATTACTCCCTCCTGATTCCAGACAATTTAGTTGTTGGTTAATAGTCTCTTTTTACTGCATCTTCAGTATTTCACCCTTATTAAAGAAAGAAATACCGAACACACATAATGAAAAGTTGTGCTCTAGCAGCTTGTTTTTGTCCATTCCTCGTTTCATATCCACCTGTAGCATGTGTTCTTTTGGGTAACTATGGTCAATGTTCTCTGATCGCTTTTGGTGAAACAGACTCTCACTAGGGAGACCAACTTGCTCCACACACAAGTTTTCAGAGCTCAAGTTACCAGAGAATTTTAATATCACAACTATTCAACACATTCTGTGATCTTATCAGAGCCATGAGATTTCACAGCCTGAAAAAACTCTCAAGATCACCTAACACACTACCCATTTCTTAGATCAAGATATTCAGGAAGGTGAAGTGACTTGTGCAATAAGCTGGTGGCAGAATAAGAACTCTTCTCAGGGCCAGGGATGGTGACTCATGCCTGTAATCTCAACACTTTGGGAGGCAGAGGTGGGTGGATCACTTGAGAGTAGGAGTTCAAGAGCAGACTGGGCAACACAGGGAGACCCCATCTTTACAAAAAAATTAAAAAATTAGCCAGATGTGGTGGTGCATACCTATAGTCTTTGCTACTCAGAAGGCCGACATGGGAGGATTGCTTGAGCCCAGGAGGTTGAGGCTGCAGTGAACCACAATCCTGCAACTGCGCTCCAGCCTGGGTAAGAAAGCGAGACCCTGTCTCAAAAAAGAAACCAAAGAAAGAAAATTTCTCGGATCTCCTGACCTACCTACATCCCTTGTAATTCATTTATTTTTTTATCCATTCACTTTTCTATACAAATACTTGCTAAGTACTATTTCATGAAGTGGACCCTTCCAGAGCTACGAAAAGATGAGCAAGAGAGATGTGACTCCTGCCTTCTTTACCTGTGCGTTCTAGTTAATTTGGCTAAACACATAATATTGGTTTCTCCATCAGTCACAATGGAAATGTAGGTTTATAATACATGATGAGGTCAATGAACTCTTAAGACTTCTTACAGCACAGATAAGGATCCACTCAGAACTATTGCCTTTTGTGGATACATTGCCCTCACTCCTTCTAAAACATAACACTCTCTCTCCATCTTCCAATTCTAACCTTGAATTAAATCCCCATTATACTATAGCTTCCAACTAGCATGTAATCCTCTCATCTAATTAAGAACTTATTTGGGGCAAGGACTACCATACTACTGGTCCAAACAGTCACGACAAGTAAATAAGAACATTTTTGCCAGGGATGAAAGTTCACCTCCCTTTATACAGTGGTTCTCAGTGGGTGGGCAGTTTTGCCCTGCAAGACACATTTAGCAATGTCTGGAAACATTTTGGGTTGTTACAACTGGGGAAGGGTGCTACTGGCATCTAGAGAGGGGAGACCAGGGATGCTGCTGAACATCCTACAGTGCACAGAACAGCCTTCCTCCCTGCAACAAAGCATCATGCAACCACAAATGTCAGTTATGCCCAGGTCGAGAAACTCTAGGAGCCATCTACAGAAGAAACCTGGAAGTGGAATCATGCAGTATTTGTCATTTTGGGACTGCCTATTTCACTTAGCACAGTGTCCTCTGGGTTCATCCATGTTGTTACAAATGGTAGAATTTTCTTTATCTGAAATAGTCAAACTTATAGAAGCAGAGGACAGGACGGTGGTTGCCAGGATCTGGAAGGGAGGCGGAAGTGGAGAGTTGTTCAATGGGTGTAAAGTTTTAGTTATGCAGAATGAATAAATTCTAGAGATCTGATGTACAACATAGTGCCCTCTATTTCACCAACATGGCACTATGTAATCAAAAATTTGTTAAGAGGTTAGATCTCATATTAAGTGTTCTCACACATGCATGCAAAAACACAAAGCTGAACAATAAAACGATTGGAGGTGATAGATACGTTTAATATTCTGATGATATCAGGGGAATATGCATATATTCAAACTCACCAAATTGTATACACTAAATGTGTAATTTTGGGGGGATATCAATTATACCTCAATAAAGCTGTTAAAACCAAGTCACCTGTAACCCATGAAGCACAATTGTCCCTTCAGACTCACTCAGGATAATTCATTTCAATAGAATCAAATGCAAAGCCTTTAGAGAATCTTCAATCACCTTAATTGTTCTAGATTCTTCCCTAACAAGGAACTGGAATATGTTATTTCACTCAAATATATACTCATATAAAATAAAGAACTCTAACCATTAACATGCAGTTTCTGTGCCATCATTAAATTTCTTGGTAGTCTTCAATAACTTATGAAACTATTATTAATATTAGCACATTTTCGGTTTTCAGTGTGAATAAATAAATTACAGGTTCAATGACTATCACATATAACAAAGATACCTTCCCTGCAAATCTGGAAAAGAATTTCATAGGAAACCAAAAATAAATAAAGTATAAATTCTCCCTGCAGAAAAAAGATAATCTCATTTTAAAATATTTTAAATCAATCCAAGATATGAAAGACTAAGGTATATGCTCTAAATATTATCAGTTCAGCTTTTTTACTACTCAAAACCTTTATGTCCTCAAATTATAGTGTCATGGCAATATAATTAACAAAAATTAGTTATTTTAACCCAATAGCTAAGGGAGCAAATAATTGTCACATAAATATCTCCCCCAGTAAAAAGTACGATATGCATAATCATAACAACCATCCCTTACTGAAGTCCAATCCTGTCTCCTTCATGGTCTCCAAAACTAAGGCTCATAACTTTGAGAAGTAGGTTATTATTTTTACCAGTTGAATTATAACAATATAGGTTTGTTAAACAGATTGACTAATGTATTCGTTCATTTTCACACCACTATAAAGATACTACCTGAGATTGGGTAATTTATAAACAAAAGAGGTTTAGTTGACTCCCAGTTCCACATGACTGGGGGGCCTCAGGAAACTTACAATCATGGTGGAAGGCAAAGGAGAAGCAGGCACCTTCTTCACAAGGTGGTAGGAGACAGCGAGAGTGAGTTAAGTGCCACACTTTTAAAACCATCAGCTCTTGTGAGAACTCACTCACTATCAGGAGCACAGCATGGGGGAAACGGCCACCATGATCCAATCTCCGTCTACCAGGTCCCTCTCTCGGTACATGCATATTACAGTCTCGATGAGATTTGGGTGAGGACACAGAGCCAAACTATATCAACTAACATGCCCATGTCATACCAAAGGAAAACCAAATCCAGCTAAACCTAGCTCAAAGTTTCACAGCACTTTCTCTACATCCCAGTGTTCCCAGAACTTCCCTTGCAGGTAAAGTCTCATCTCTTGCCATTAGCATTTTACAGAAGCCAAAAAGACCTCATCTGTTCACCTTTCCTCAATTCTTAAGTTACTTTTACATATCCCATGCTCTTTCTTAAGAGGCTTCAGGCTAAAGCAGACTAAAAAAATAAAAGTCTAACAGGGCCAGGTATCTAACTGAGTTCAGTCATATTAACTCACCAAACACCACTTCATTTTGTGTCTACCTTCTTCAGACTGGATGACACCATCTGATTAGGAATACTAGCTGGACCCATCCCATTCAGCCAGTGACCTAGAATTGCCTTTGATCAAAAGCAAACGTGGTTTGTGGAACTGACTGTTTTTAGATGCCAAAAAACAAATACACTGATTTTTTTGGAGCTAGACAAACACTGGGAACGCTTACTAGCAACCACAAAGTTAGTGTATTTGATCTTCCATGCTTGACGTCAAGACAAGGTTTTTAAATATCCTAGTGTTTGGCTTGCTCTCAATTTAACATTTGAGATGTTTATAGATATTATAGTTAATAATGTTGACACATACAAGGAGAGGGGATCACTTATATGAAGAAAACATGCAGTTTTAAATAACAAACAAGTATGAAGTGCAGTACTTTTCAACCCTGACACACAACAGGCAGTAACAGGGGAGACTATTCTTTAAAAATGCAAATGCCTGATTCCCACCCAAGACCAATTAAATCAGAATCCCTGGGAGTGAATCAGATTCGGGAAGCAGTGTTATTGTTTTTAAATTTCTGGGATTGATTACAATGGACAACAAGTGTTGAAAATGACATCAGAGAAGGTTCGAGACTGGTAATTTGTGTGCACATATCAGTTCTGATATTACCACCTGCATAGACTTTGATGAAACCCATAAATTCTACACCTTTATTTTCCTTACCAATAATGCGGCATAAATGGCACATATCACTTATTGGTGTTATAAGGATTAAGGCGAGATAATAAGGGGTCAATAGTGTATCGTCATTCTAAGATTCAAACATTCTACTCATATTCTCTTAAAATTAAAGAACTTTATTTCTGAAATAAGAGAAGAGAGCATTCTTAAGAGGCCTAACTCATGAACTGCTCATCTGTTTCTGTTTTCCTTCTCTCACCGGGTAAGCGATCAGGAAATCCACTCTGCTTTCAGTTAATTTGAAATCAAGTCACTTTGCATTGAAGAACAAAAAAGAAAGGTGCTAACTCTGTGTTTATGTGATTTCTGGGCCAGAGGCAGAACACTTTGAGCATTCCCTTACCATCATATATGCTCTTTTCACAATCCTGAACAAAATAATCCCCTATTAACCACAGAATCAGGAGTGGGTAATGACTGCATCCAAATATTTTCTACCAAGTGACTGCTGACGATGAAACTAGAAGAATGCTAAGCACTTTGCACTCTTTCATTCATTAGTTCCCCACATTATCGTAGATATATCATAGGTATGAGTTCAATTTCACCAACAAACTTCTACCAATTAGAAAGGGGCATATTCTGCATCTGAAGCCATATTTCTTTGATGCACAAACCCATTCTCTTAACAAATCAGTCACACCTTGAATTAAAAGAAACTCAACACAGGAAGAATAAAATGCCCACAAGTCAACATCTTGCCTCCTAGGTTTTCTGCTTCATGGGTAAGCTAACCTATGCATTTATGGCTCTGTAGTGGTAGGAGTTCTCAAGTTTATACGAAATGATCTCTAGGGATGATTATTAATATGCATATTTCCAGGTTTTCTCTGTTAGACATCCACAAACCTGAAGACTGAGACAGGAGCTCTGAACCTGCATTTATAGCATTCATTTTGGGTATCTCTAAGACATTTTATTTTATTATAGTTGCTTTAAGAAATACCTTTCTAAATGATATTCTATAGATTTTATTTTATTGGTTGAAACTTACTGTCATAAAACAAAAGCCTCAGGTCAAAGTGGTCCTGCTATCTTCTTTTGTAAATAAAGTTTTATTAGAACACAGTCCCTCCTATTTCTGCATCATCTATGCCTGGTTTTATGACTGCACAGTTGATAAACACAACTGTGTTTTATTTCTGCACAACGCAAGCAGAAAATATTTTCTATCTGGACACTTAAAAGTTTACCAGACACTGTCCTAAAATGACTCTACTGCTAAATTTTTGGCTAAAGTGTGGGGCATTGATTAATTTGGAAATATTTTCCATATCTAACATCATCTGAGTTGTTCAGCTTCTGGGATTCAATGAGTATATAAAAAATGTATGTTATTCATGAAAAACTTGTCATTCATTGTGTCGTGGAAAATGCTTGTCCGACAAGTACATAGATGAATTATATTATCTCCTTTTCCTACTTTTTGATTAGCTGCAAATTCAAAGGCAAGGGAAATAGACTTTTCTCTAACCCTAAGACCAAGAAAAGCAGGTGTTCTCATCAAATCTGCAAGACAAATGGAGAAAAATCTGAAGAATCCATTATACTTCCTTTTAATTTATTTATTTGAAAAAAAAAAAAAAGTTAGTAAAGGCACAGACCTTTCCCTGTTGCCATACACTTAAAAAAAAAAATCAAGACTGAGGAGAAGAGCCAGTTGACATTGGTAGAGGTGACTCCTTCCAATTGCTGACTATTAGGAAAGTTAACCCACCTCTTCCTTCCCAACCCATCATTATGTAAAGGAAATAGTTGCCACATTATGTCAAGTTCCTTTGGACCAGAGAGGGAGAAAGGGACAAATCATCAAGTCAGAGAAAAGAAAAGAAGATGAGTAAGAAGCAGTCAAGTGACCAGAAGGTTGTAGTTTGAAGTATCAGAGAAAGACAATGACCAAGAAGATAAAGATTAATTTCCATTCAGAGACTACAAATGAGGACCTGACATGGTATAGGCATGCAAAGGATGCTCAATGTTTGTTGAATGAATGCACTTAGAAAAATAAAGTTGAGTTGAGGGTTCCAAAGAGAAAAGTAATGCAAGGAGCTTAAAGAAGGAAAATAAAAACATTATTTTTACACATAATCATCGAGTATCATATGAATGATCTCTAAGTATTTTCCCACTAGGGAAAATAAAAGCCCAAATTCCTCACTTCGAGCTCAGTTTCCTGGAAGAGCTAAAGGCTTGACCAGGTCTAGACTACATTTTATGTGCAGACCTGTGCCAGCTCCTCTGGCATAAGTGGCTGGGTTCCAGTGACTGCCGTTGCTCTCTCCACATTGGCTTGGTGTGTGCAGATTTCACCATCTGGTTCAACAGGAAGTATGTACTGTTTGCAGGATGCTATTGAGCTATTTTTAACAGCTAAGCTACATACAGGTATTTATGACTCTAGATCTGATTTGTAGAAACAAAATATTTGCCAATGTGAGTGCAACGAATATTTTTAACAGCCAACCATATGGCCTTGAGATGGAAATGGTCAGGGTGAACAACTGGAACAAGGCTCTTTCCTCAACACTGCAAAAGTCATCGTTTCCTTTTGCCAGGCTGTAGTGTCAGAGACAGAAATGGTCATTGGCTGGCAGAAGTGGGGCTCTTACCTGGAAGAAATGGTACTGATTTTTAAACATTATTTTTCATACCAAGGGGCTCATAGAGATCCTGTTTTTGTGTATATGAGAACTCAGAATCCTACAACGTTTGTGTTAGTCTTCTCCAGGGAACTGATAGGATGTGTGTGTGTGTGTGTGTGTGTGTGTGTGTGTGTGTGTGTGTGTAAAGACATTTATAAGGAATTTTGGTTCACATGATTATGGAGGCTGGCAAGTCCAAAATCTGCAGACCGATGTCACAGTTTGGCTACAAAGAACAGACTCTGCTGCAGAAACAGGAAGAGCTGATGTCTCAGTTCAAAGGCCATGGGGCAGGAGAATTCTCTCTTACTTGGAAGAGGATCAGGATAATGGTCAATTAAACGGACTAGATGAGACCCATTCACATTAGGGAGGGTAATCAACCTTATTCAGTCTATCAATTTAAATACTAATTTCATCCAAAAACACCCTCACCAAAATACTCAAAATAATGTTTGACAAAATATCTGGGCACTCTGTGGCCCAGTCAAGTCAAGTTAATGTGTGAAATTAAACATTACAGGGTTCATGCCAATTGGATGGTCAAGTAAGTGTTCTGGGCCCAATGCTGGGGCATATTGTTTAACCTCAGCAGAAACTTTGATTTTTGCATTGTAACCCACAACCAAACCATAAAAAAATGGATATTTTGAAAACAATTTAGCCAATTTACACTCCATGAGGTGATACAGAACATATAAACAGAACATATGAACATTTTCAGAGTTTTTTCAATCTTTGTCTTTTTTTTCTCCTTAATATTCAATACAACTAAATTTGAACAGTTTGTTGTTTTTTACACTCTTTGGGCTCTCTTACCTCTATACATTTTTCGTGCTGTCCTCATAGCTTAGAAGACTCTATCCTATGTTTCTAGATAGATTATTCATTTCTTGGTTCATTCAGATTTGCAACTCAAATATTCATTTCTCCACTAAGAAACTTCTACACTTCTTCACTAAAAAACAAAAACAAAACAATTCTGACTGCATTGAAATACCACATATTATATTTCTACCTTTTGAATTCCATTTTTCTTTTTCTTTTTTCTTCTTTGATTTTTTTTAATATCCAAACTAAGTCTGTAAGCACTTTGAGAACAGAGATACTATATCTGTATATCTGTATATCTTTTCCAAGACCCAGCAGAGTGCCCTAAACCTAAGTACTCAATGAACACTGAATGGGTAAATGAATAAATAAATGTGAGTGAAAATGAAGTGAAAGAATGTTTTTCACTAAGCAGTTATCTTAATAAAATGTCACAAGTTTCCTTGATTTTCTTTTCATCCTCTGACTTGCATATGCCTCATGAATCCTGGCAAAGTTGTGGAAGGCATTCAGCCTGCCAGTTACTACAACTGCATAATCTTACCCACCCTTGCCATGTCCATCCTAAGTCACCATTAGAAATGTCTGTTTAACATTTTCATATTGCAACACAAGAGATAGCATATTTCACATCTGGTGAAATGAACTCATATAAAATCCATCTATGTCTCTTTAATTGGGTTATTTTGACCTTCAAGACATTCAGGCACATCTCCTACAACTAGCTGTGTTCAGTTAAAGGAATGTAAATTATAAAATTATAAGGACACATCTATTTGTCTTTTAAGTTTTTCAGATTCACGTTAAACTTTTAATTATCTGACAATATACTATTTTAAGTGTCCTCTTACTGCTTTTGAAAGCAAAGAGAAGATGCAAGGTCTCCTAATTCTTATATATAAGCAAGACACCCACAAGGACATGAGAACTATCTTCATTAAGTTTCGTTGGAAATTGAGGTTCTAATTTAATATTGAAGGTGCACTGGTGGCAGTACCAGAGGATTAAGGGAAATTATTCCTAGAATAAAATGATGGAAATTTCATTATCCACCTGATTTTGATCTTTGCTACCACTGAGCTAAATGAGAGAGTGTGAGAGAATATATATCTGTCCAGTTAGACATACATATTAGCTGTAACTGCAACTCATTTTGAATACATTTTCCAAGAACATCATAGGTTCTAGGTAGAGAATGATGTTAATTGCAGGGGCTCTCACATCATACCTTGAGGCACCTCAAGGTAGTGAGAAAAACATTAACCTGACTCAACCAATCCTCCATGCATCTTTGAATTTACAACATTGAGGAAATTAACGTAAAATGAATCATCAGAAAAATGAGAGAAAATCCCTGAGACCTTGGGTTATGCAAATATCTCTTAAATTAAAAGATAATGCATAAAGAAAAAAATTGATATACTGGACTTCAGTAAATTTTTTCTTAATGTCCGCTTTTTAAAGGACATAGTTAAGAAAATGAAAAGCCAAGGCACTGACTGGGAGAAAAATCTATGCAAAATACTCATGCAATAAAGTTCTTTATCCAAAATATATTTGAACTTTTATCCAAAATAAATTTAAAATCTCTCAAAACTCAAAAATATTTTTAAAAAACCCAATGAGAAATGGGCAAGAGATTTGAACCGTTATTTAACTATAGAAAATATAGAGAGGAAAAATAAGTACATAAAAATGCTAAGTATCATTATTTTTTAGGGAAATGTAAACAATTAAAGCCATGATGAGCTACCACTACACATGCAAATAGAATTCGACAACAAGAGGCCGAGCGTGGTGGCTGAAGCCTGTAATCCCAGCACTGTGAAATGCCAAGATGGGCTGATCACTGAGGTCAGGATTTCAAGACCAGCCTGGCCAATGTTGTGAAACCCTGTCCCTACTAAAAATACAAAATTTAGTCAGGCGTGGTAACACAAACTTGTAATTCCAGCTACTTGGGAGGCTGAGGCTGGAGAATCGCTTGAACCCAGGAGGTGGAAGTTGCAGACAGCCCAGATTGTGCCACTGCACTCCACCCTGGGCATCAGAGCAAGACTCTATCTTTAAATAAATAAATAGTTAAAAAATAAAGAATTCTACAACAGGAGAATAATCATAACAAGTGTTGGTATGGATGTGGTGCTGTTGGAACTCTTATATGGGGTAAAAATCTAACATGATATAACCACTTCATGAAACAGTTTGGCGGTTTATGAGAAAGATCAACATACACATACTGTAGATCTAGCCATTCTACTCTTTGTATATACCCAACATAAATTTAAAATATGTCCATACAAAAATTTGTGCCACATTTTCATAGCAGCTTTATTTGAAATAATTAATAGTTGGAAATAATCCAAAAGTGATTACACAGGTGAGTGGATAACCAAATTATGAGATACCCATGCAATGCACTACGACTCAGCAATAAAATCCGCTATTGATACACGCAACAACATGGGTGAATATGAAAATACTAATGCTGAAGAAAAGAGGTCAGTCAAAAAAGACTACAGATCTTATCATTCCATTTGTATAAAATTCTAGAAAATGCTGTAGGATAGAAGGCATATCAGTGGTTGTCTAAAGATGTGGGAGGGAAGGAGAGTTAGAAAGGGAAATCGTTTATATCCCTTTATAATCCATAGAGGGAAACAAGGACATTTTGGGGGTGATGATTATGCTAATTCCTATATTGTGGTGGTTTCATTGATGTATAAATATGTCAAAACTTAGCACATATATGTATGTCAAAATTTATATCATGTATAGCACAGCACAACTGTTAATATAATAAAAGATAATATTTGGGAGTTTTGGACTCAGGAATAATACATCCAGCCTACAAATTTTAGTGTTCGTGAAGCACAGGAATATATGAAGAACAGATACGTATAAAAATGTTTGAAAGGAATAAATAAGGCTGGAGACAAAACTGATGATAAATATCCTTTAAAATAAAAAGTGAATGAGATCAAATGTTTTTAAAAAGAAAACAGGAGAAGAGACGTGATGTGAAATTCAGGGAAGGTGATTTTTGAAATGACTCAGAAACTGTTGTTGGCAGTGCATGCTTATAAATGATTTTTAATCAAAATGTAGAAAACTAAAGACAGATATGAAAGGTCATTCCTGCTCTGTTGACGACAATAAAAGACAAGACCCAAACCAACAAAAACAAAAACCCAGCATACTTCTGAATGGGCTTAGCAAGGAGTGATGGACTAAAGGAAGCTTTGGTGAACTGAATTCCAGAGAGAAACAAGCCCTGCATAAGTAAGGTAGAGTCACAGCAGCTTCCACACCTGCAGAAAGGCTCCTGGGTTGGGTACAAACACAAGGAGGAGCAGGTGCCTTGTAGACAAGGGATCCCTTTGGAGGGATGAGGAGAAATCAGCTACCTTACTTAACAGTGGGGGCTAGTAAAAAAAAAAAAAAAAGGAATCCTAAAGAGCCTCAAACACAAATCCTTTAACCTGACAATAGCTCCATCCCAGCTGCAAATTGTGTGTGGTAAAAAAAAAAAAAAGCACTAATGGAGAGTGGGCTAAAGGGCAAAGAGAGCTCACACAGTCCTGTGCATTCTTGCAGTGCTTGGATTCCAAAGTCCTGCCAGAATGGAATCTAAAGACGAAATAGTATGTCAAACATCCCTGACACCACAAAAGGTGATAATATTGGTGGAGCTTTAGGGTTGTGGCTTGCCACAGATGAAAAAAAATCTAATAAGAGCTATGGCTCCCAGCCCTACTTTAGGAGGAATTCAAATGATGAACCCCTCACCTTAACCAAAGAGAATGAAGAGACTGGCAACTCCTTGATAAATGATATGCACAAATGATTTTTTAAGAGATTCTTTAGTCTCCACCGTTCTTTTATATAAAATGATCAAATGTGGCCGGGCGCGGTGGCTCAAGCCTGTAATCCCAGCACTTTGGGAGGCCGAGACGGGCGGATCACGAGGTCAGGAGATCGAGACCATCCTGGCTAACACAGTGAAACCCTGTCTCTACTAAAAAAAAAATACAAAAAACTAGCCCGGGCGAGGTGGCGGGCGCCTGTAGTCCCAGCTACTCGGGAGGCTGAGGCAGGAGAACGGCGTAAACCCAGGAGGCGGAGCGTGCAGTGAGCTGCGATCCGGCCACTGCAGTCCAGCCTGGGAGACAGAGCGAGACTCCGTCTCAAAAAAAAAAAAAAGTTCAAATGCAATAAAAAATGATGACACATTGAAAGGAACAAGAAAATGTAACCCTTGAGTTGAAATCAAGGAAGAGCAGTCAGTAGAATGAGAATCACATGTGACTCAGTCATCAGAATTAACAGATAAGCAAATAAATAAATAAATAAATAAATAAAGATACAAAATAATTTATGAGAAAAGATGAGTGTAATAAATAGAGTATTTCAGGAAAGAAATGGAAACTAAAAATGAACTGAATGGAAATTCTAGAACTTAAAAATATATTTGTTTGAATGGGCTATTCACAGCATAAATGCTGAATAAGAAAGCATCACTACAGTTGAAAATAAATCAATGGAAATTGCCAAAAGTAAAGAATAGAGACACAGATGTTTTAAAAAGATAATCGGAACATCAGTGACCTGTGCGGTAATATCAAACAGTCCAACATACAGAAGATGAGAGACAAAATGGAGTAGAAAAGAAAAAATATTTGAAGAATTGATCAAAATTTTCTAAATTTGATGAAAAATATTAACACAGTTCAAAAAGTTTCATGAACATAAGCAGAATAAATACAAAGTAAATCAGATCTAGGCAAGTTGCTGAAATGCAATGATAAAAAATCTTTTTTTTTCAACTTTTAAGTTCAGGAGTACAAGTGCAGGTTTGTTAACTAGGTAAACCTGTGTCATGGGGGTTTGTTGTACAGATTATTTCATCCGCCACGTGTTAAGCCTAGTAACCATTAGCTGTTTTTCCTGATCCTCTCCCTCCTCCCATCCTTCATCCTCTGAAAGGCCCCTGTCTTGTTCTTCTCTATGTGTCCCGTGTTCTTATCATTCAGCTTCCACTCATAGAATTGAGAACATGCAGTATTTGGTTTTCTGTTTCTGTGTTAGCTAAGGATGATGGCCTCCAGCTCCATCTATGTCTCTGAAAAGAACATGTTCTCATTCTTTTTTATGGCTGCATAGGATTCCATGGTGTACATGTACCACATTTTCTTTATCCAGCCTATCATTGATGGGCATTTAGGTTGACTCCATGTCTTTGCTATTGTGAACAGTGCTGCAATAAACGTATGCATACATGTGTCTTTATAACAGAATGATTTATATTCCTTTGGGTATACACTCAGTAGTGGGATTGCTGCGTCAAACGGCATTTCTGTTTTTAGGTCTTTGAGGAATCACCACACTGTCTTCCACACTGGCTGAACTAATTTACACTCCCACCAACAGAGTATGAGCATCCCCTTTTCTCCACAATCTCACCAGCATCTGTTATTTTTTTGACTTTTTAATAGTAGCCATTCTAACTCAGCCACAATGAGATGGTATCTCATTGTGGTTTTGATTTGCATTTCTCTAATGATCGGTGATGTTAAGCATTTTTTCATATGGTTGTTGGCCATATGTATGTGATAAAGAGAAAATTTTAAAAGCAGCTAAGGAGGAAATCTATATTTTACATGCAGAGGAACTCTGATAGCAATAACCATATTGTCACTCATCAGAAACAAGGCTAGCCAGAAGATAATGAAACAACAACATGAACATGCCAAAGCAGAGAGGAGGAAAAACAAAACAAAACTTTGTCACTCTAGAATTCCATGTCTAGCTAAGAGAACCTTCAAAAAGGAAGGCAAATTGAAGATATTTCACATAAACAAAACTTGAGCAAACCTGTCACCAGTCTACCTGAAGTACAAAACATATACAGGAGTTTTTTCAGGCTCAAGGGAGCTCATACTGGTGGAAAACCAGGCACTGGAAATACTTAATAGGTGATTAAAGATAGAAAAGTCCGTTTTATCTTTTTTTTTCTTTTTTTAAAGGTAACTTACTGTTCTAAAGCAAAAATAGCAACAATGTACTATGGGGCTTATACCATATGTAAAGTTAATTAAATCAGTAAATAAGTAAGTAGATTCAGTAAGTAAATAAAATTTGTTGTAAATTAATGACAACAGTAGCACAATGGATAGAGGTGAAGTGTAGGTGACAATATACAATGTAATGATAATTAATGACAGATGAGAATAAATTAATTGTGCATATTGTAATTTTGACATCAAATACAGAGAGAGAGAGAGAGAGAGAGAGAGAGAACAGACAGGAAAAAGAGGCACCTCAAAAATTTAAAGCAAAGAAAATGAGGCTAATAACCTAGTAGATGAGATAAAATGGAAGATTAGAAATATGGGATTCATGGCTGGGCGTGGTGACTCACACCTGTAATTCTAGCACTTTGGGAGGCCAAGATGGGTAGATCACCTGAGGTCAGGAGTTTGAGACCAGCCTGGCCAACATGGTGAAATCCCGTCTCTACTAAAAATACAAAAATTAGCTGGGTGTGGTGACGCATGTCTGTAGTCCCAGCTACTTGGGAGGCTGAGGCAGGAGAATCGCTTCAACCTGGGAGGTGGAGGTTGAGATGAGCCGAGATCGTGCCACTGCACTCCAGCCTCAGCAACAGAGTGAGATTTCATTCCCCACCCCCCCACCCGGAAAAAAAGGAAAGAAAGAAATACACGATTCATCCAAATGTAAGACTCTAGCTCATTAGTTTCTAATAATTTTTATAACTAAAAACATTGCATGTCACTCGAATTTATACTCAACTCATCAAAAATACTGATGATTTGACAATTCATTAGAAGCCTTTTAAATCCTTTGGCTTTTCTGAGGTACACAGAATAATGTGTTAATTTGTTTATGAATCCAAATTCTAAAATATGCAAGCAGAACTCTGACTTTCTACTCCATGTCCTAGGAAATGGAAGTGACTTTACAGGCAAGCAAGTCCTTCATAAGATCTACTAATGCTACATCTCAGTAAAATAGATCTCATCATGGTTTAATCCTTTTCCTATTTGGTATTAGGAGGGAAAAGTACGGTTTTGATTATTTCTTTTTAAGTTGTTCTTTGGGAGGGCACCAACATCTTATTCCCAGAAAATGGATAAAATACATCCAACTGTAGGCACTTTTTTCCTACATAAATTGAATTGTGGCTTATTTGATTTACAAAATTTTTAAAGGGAAAAAAGACAAATACACTGTAGCTACAAAACTAGTTTTTAAAGGATTGAAGGGAAGTAGCCTCAGAATAACCCTAAATGTTCTTTTGGTGGTGCATTCCCAAGGAAAATTTTTTAAAAATAAATAATTGTATATGTATTTGGTTAGTGCAAAAGCTGATTGTCTTTTCAGACATCCTTCTTGATGTGGTTGGAAATTGGAACAAGTTTGGAGAGCAATTTGACATTTTACAGCTTAGATATTTCCTCCTTTGCTTTCTACTTTCAGAAATGGAACGCTTCATGATAGAGAGAACAGCCAGAGGCATGAAATTCAACCAGGAATAAATATTTTAAACTACAGGTAGCCTGTACCCTTCTGAATTATATCTCTTCGTATGTTTTGTGCATTTCCTTCCCTTGTCATTCTATCCAATTTCCTTTGAAATGTATAGCAGGGCACGACAAAGAAAATGTTTTACAGTATTTCCAAAGGTACCAGTGAAAAATATGTTTTGTATATTCACTACTGTACTTTGATTTTTTTGGTTGAACCAGGAAAATTACACTGAGTTGGTGGTTTTTCTGTTTTGTTTTGGTACAAAATTACTCTTTCCAAACAAGACAAGAGGAGATGAAAGAAAACGATGTTCTATTAACGTAGTATTATTCCTTTAAATAATCATCAGAAGAAATGTCTAAAGTGTTTGTGGGGAAGTAAAAATTGCACCCTACATTACTGAGGATTTTGCATGCCAGAAAGCTTAACTTACTTACCATCCCATTCAAATACCAAACAAGAACCCATGGAAAATGTTCAACTTCCGCAAGGGGAAAGTCAATTTCAGTGATTGAATGGGCCAGGGACTTGTCCAGTTTTTGTTACTGCAACCAAAATGTACTGCAGATGTGTCTTTTTTATGTTAGCAAGGCCTTTCTTTCTAGTACTTGAGCAGATTTAACTGAGCCATGAAGCTCTTTCAAGGATTTCTCCCTGTCAAGTATTCCAGTTGCTTCATTGAGAACAAAAGCGGTGAGTTAGCATTCCTTTACAACCTCAGCATGTGTCTGCCCATCCAAGGGCCAGCCAAAACCATCTCTTCACACCTTCCTTAAAAAAGGTTTTTTAAGAAGAAAATAATGGAATTTATCGTATTTTTTAAACCTAACGAATGAGAACATATTTGTTATTAAAATTATTCCACTGAGCTACATGGATAACACTAAAATAATAACGTGATAACAATAACCACATTTTGCTCCATACTTTATTCTAGAGACTGAACCACCTCTGAATACATTTGCTTCGTTTCTCAACACTCCTCCGTTTTACAGATGATTGAATGAAACCTCAGGGAGGTAAAGCAACTTACCCAACCAAGTTCATAAGTGGCAAAGGCTGGACTGGTCCTTCAATGTGTCCAATTCCAAAGCCTGTGCTTAAATTGAAATTTAATGCAGAAACTCCAATCACCTTGATATGTTCTTACACTTTGTAGAGACTAACAGCCTGTTTAGATTAGGACAAACCATCAAATGTCACAAGATAGAATTTCCATTTTATCCATGAGAAATTAAAGAATTTTTAACTTATCGTATTTCCTGCTTTAATTGCATCTGATTCTGATTGCTCCATTATTCTGTCTCCACTTTGTATAAATATACACATTCTGCAGTGCAGAGAAATTAACTCAGACTCAGTTCATTTGGAATTTGTGATAATTTGACTGAGACTGGATGGGTTTTAATTAACTTTCCTATTATCTATGAAAAAAGAACTTTTGAAGAAAGCTAATACTATGAAAATGGTTTCCTGAAGTTTAATCTACCTAAGAAAATATAGCAATTCTCAAGAACCTGGCAGCTACAATTTGCATATAAATGATTAGTTCTCAAATATCTCATATGAAGTTATCAAAGACGGTTCCAAAACCTTGTCAGCACTCAAATATTAGTTCAAGTTACCCTAAAGAACTTTCAAAAATAAAAATTAAAGAGGTCACCTATAAAAACACAAGCTGTCTCCATTCCCAATTATTTTCAATTGGTAAAAGTGTTTTACAAATTCACTTGTTCTCTATGTTGCTTGTTTTCAAGTCATGTCTTGTGACCATCTTTGGAATTAGTGTGGGTAGCCCTTAAAAAGCAGGAGTAGGTACTTTTAAAAATTTTACTGAGACATAACAATTGTATATATTTAAGGGTTACAGGTTTTGTTTTGTTTTTTTGGTAGAGACAGAGTTTCGCTATGTTGCCCAGGCTGGTCTCAAACTTCTAGCCTCAAGTGATTCTCCCGCCTCAGTCTTCCAAAGTGCTGGGATTACAGGCCAGAGCTACCATCCCCAGCCCACATGTGACATTTTGATACACACATACAATGTATAATGATTCAATCTAAGTAACTGGAATATCCATCATCTCAAACATTTATCATTTATTTCTTAAGAACTTTCTCATTTATTAAGAACATTCCAAATCATTTCTTATGAGTGATCTTGTTTGTTTTCATTTTTTTTAACCTAAGAATTTGACTAAGAGACAAAGATTCTAATCAGGCTCTGCTTTTAATGCAGTTAGAATTCAGGCAAATTATTTTGTCCCTAAATCTATTTCCAGTAAAAATAGATAAACTACCCAACTTACATGCAGTGGAAGAAATAAATGATATTAAGCAAATGAAAGAATTTAACAGTGGACCTGGCATATTAGTAACAGCATCATGAGGGGGAGTTTGCTTCTCTCCATCCTTCCCTTGTACACTATACAAATCTCAGCATCCACGTGCAAGAAAGATGGTTGTACCGTGACTGACCTACAAGTGCCAGATGATGTATCTACCACCTGGTGGCTGGCTGTGTCTTCCTCCCTGTCTCAGTTCAAGCCCTGTCCTGCCCCTTCTCTGTCCCAAACATGCCCTCTGGAAAGGATTCTCAATGACTCAGAAGGGTCTCGGAGTCTTCGAGAAAGAACAAATCGTAGGTTCTAGAACTAAAATATAACGGCGAAAATGTAGTGATACAATCATGGAGGAATTCCTGACAAAGCTGTTCCCCTGTTCTAAAGTTCAGGTCCCAGGCACCATGAAAAAATGAGGAAAGGGAAGCATGAAACTAAGCCATTTCAGGAAAAAGCATTATTCATTGCTGCCTGGGACCCCGGGGGCTGTGATAGAAACTGGATCTTTCCTCTTGAGGCAGGCCTAAGGGATTGGTTAAGTCGTGACCATCCACATCCTGCCAATCAGATGAGAGTCTGATAATGAGGTTCAGTCTGCAAACCCTCCCCCTACCTTATTTTTTATTTTTATTTTTTTTAGACACGGTCTCATTCTGTCACCAGGCTGGAGTGCAGTGGCACAATCTCCAGCTCACTGCAGCCTCCTCCTGGATTCCAGTGATTCTCAGGTTCCTAGCAAATCCCAAGTAGCTGGGTCTACAGGCGTGCACTACCATGGCCGATTAATTTTTTTGTATTTTTAGTACAGACAGGGTTTCACCATGTTGGCCAGGTTGGTCTTGAACTCCTGGCCTCAAGTGATCCGCCTGCCTGGGCCTCACAAAGTGCTGCAATTACAGGCATGAGCCAGCTATACCTGGCTTCTGCAACCTTTTTAAACAGACACTTCCAGAATCTGGGAAGTGTTGTTCATGCCATTGTTATCAGGATGCATGGCAGATTCATGAAGAAGTTTATAAAGATGTAGACATGCAATGTGATTTGTGCTTCAAAATTCTGGGATGTATGCATAAGGACAGACATTAGGATGAGTCAAGGAGAGCTTATTTTCATGTCAATTTGAACAATTAGGACACGTGCCAGTGAAGTTATAAAAGCTGCTCTTCCCTAGGGTAAGTAGCCAATATGAATAGGGTAAAAGGCAGCAGACTAGAAATCAGATGCTTATAGGACGTCGTTCACATTAAGCTTTGCAATCAATGTAATCGCACTGAGGTAGGAACTATTATCATCACCATGTTCATCCTCCTTCCTCCATCCATCCTCCTGTATCATCATCATCATTGTCATATTTGATCTACAGACAACATGGTGAAGAATTCAAGACCTTGAATCCTGTAGGCCATAAGCTCAAATTCCTGTGGCTGGCACTGTAAGAACACTTTGGGTTTAAAGAAGCAGGCCTGGCATTTGAACTTGCTTCTGTCAATCATCACAGCTATGTCTGTGGGTACACTGGATATTGTCTTACAACATCAGTTTTCTCTGACACATCAGAGGCTTAATGGAGAGAATAAATGCACAAGATCTACAACTGTGTCTCACACAAAGAAGATACCCAAGGAAATATTCTTTCCACTTATGCTCACCCCCGCTAGCTGCCTTTTTCTCTTCCAGTGCACAGAAGAATTGTGAAAGGAATAGGAGTTGACGGCATACAATAGTATTGCTGCCAATGCTCAAAGTTTGGAGGCCCAGTCTTCCTCTTTAAAACACTCAAGGAGAGGAAGAAAAGAGATTGTATAAACAGCTCTGATTTTCCTGTCTCTTGCTGCACTTCTGAATTTCACCAGTAAAGAAGTCCGAGAGCCAGTGCAAACTGAAACTGCTTTCTGATCTGTGATCCAGCACAAACACAGGGACCAAATTATATTTCCAACCAATCAATCCAGGTCCTCTGAAAAGGAAAAGCATTTCCCTAGACTGATGAATGAACTCAAATTAAAAGAGAATGCTTTACATTGACAGGTGAGGCAAGGAATTCACAAACCACAAGACAGGGCAAAAGTGTCTACCCCCAGGATAACCCTGATCCGCTCTCAAAGCATGAAAGAAAAGATGTAGTACAATGCTTTCAAAGAGCAATTTTAAGGTACCTTTATAAGGGACTGAGTATCTACAGACATCTTTAAATAGAAACATCGGGACCTCAAGAAACATAATTTATCATATCCATTTTTGTCTATAAAAAGGATTCTTTGGCAGTCTGCCACAAAATCAACATATTCGTATCACTCGGGATCTATTAATCTGACAAAATGTCAGCAATACAGAATGATTTGGGGCAGATATTTGGCAGCAAATATAAATACCTCCAGACTAATGTGTGGAGTTGGTGGTGGGGTGAAGGAAGATTCTGTTGGAATCTTTATAAGCTCAAATATCTGGCACTTATAAAATTTTCCTACTTGGCTACCTACAGAGGAATAATATTAGTAGGACCATTTGTACAGAAAGATACGCTGCTTAGCTCTTTTCAAAAATTTTTGTGGCCGAGTACGGTGGCTCACGCCTGTAATCCCAACATTTTGGGAGGCCGAGGTGGGTGGATCACCTGAGGTCAGGAGTTTGAGACCAGCCTGGCCAACATGGTGAAACTCTGTCTCTACTAAAAATACAAAACCTAGCAGGGCATGCTGATGGGTGCCTGTAATCTGAATTGCTTGGAAGGGTGAGGAGGGAGAATCTCTTTAACCCTGGAGTCAGAGGTTGCAGTGAGCCAAGATCTCACCACTGCACTCCAGCCTGGGCAATAGAGCAAGACTCTGTCTCAAAAAAAAAAAAAAAAAAAAGTAAAACCTAGAATGTTACATAATAATTGCAGTAAAATCAGAACATAAAAATATCCAAAAACTAAAATGAAATAACCTGCAATACAACTAATCCAGAAGTAACAACTATTGTCATTTTGGTGTATATCCTTCCAGATAGTTTATATGTGTAACTATCTAGATTTCATTATTTATTACTAATGTGTCACCATATGTGTCTTACAAAAATGGAATCTTACTATATATACTCTTCTTCAACTAGCCACTCAAGACCATCATAGAAAACAGAAAATTCAAATAAATGAAAAAGAAAATGTTTAAATCACCCAGTTCTCCAGTACTTGGTATCTGTCTTCTCTAATATTTTCAACACATTTTTAATACGTTGACTAAAATATTTTGTATAAATGTCATTATTCTATAAGACATGTTGTGTTACCTCACTTCCTCATTAACCCTAAACAATCTTTCATGTCAAAAAACATGAGTATATGTTATCATTGTTGATGGGCTACTAGTCCATCCTTGAATAATTTTTGCATTTTTGGAAAAGATTTTTAGGTCAGGAAATATATAATTCACCCTCTACAAAATACTATCAGATAGCAAGCATTTCCCCATCACCATATATAATTCACCCTTCTACAAAACACTATCAGATAGCAAGCATTTCCCCATCACCATATATAATTCACCCTTCTACAAAACACTATCAGATAGCAAGCATTTCCCCATCACCATATATAATTCACCCTTCTACAAAACACTATCAGATAGCAAGCATTTCCCCATCACCTAGCCAGTGTTGGACCCTATCATTCATTTTTATCATTGTCAGTTTCATAGAAGAAAAATGCTAAGTGTTTGCTAAATAAATCAAAATTCACCCCAAAAGATGTCCATGTTCATATGTTTAACAAATGCTTCTACAGCCTTTGCTGCTTTAATTCCAATAAAATGCTTTTGTACCCAAGCATATCGTTCTAATACTCAATAGCTATTAACTAATGTAGTTCTCTTAACAACCTGATAAGATAGGTGTCGTGATAATTTTCTCCATTTGATAGATGGGAAAACCAAAGTATGAAAAGCTGAGGTGACTAGATCGGGAGGATACAACTAGTAAGCAAGGGAGCTGGAATTCAGATCAGGCAGCTTCTGACATTTACCTCCAAATTTTGACACTTGGGTCCCTCACCCTTGTCCTTGGAGCAAACAAAATCTCTTCACAAGCTGATCTCTTTTAGCGTCAGCAAAGCACTTACCAAATATTCCTCAGTGGATTTTCCCTTAAATGACAATATGGTTTGTCTGTGTCCCACCCAAATCTCATCTTGAATTGTAGCTCCCATAATCCCCACGTGTTGTGGGAGGGACACCATGGGAGGTAATTGAATCATGAGAGCAGGTTTTCCCCATGTTGTTCTCATTAGAGTCAGTAAGTCTCCCGAGATCTGATGATTTTAAAAAGGGCAGTTCCCCTGCACACGCTCTCATGCCTGCCACTGTGTAAGATGTGACTTTGCTCCTCCTTTGCCTTCCGCCATGATTGTGAGGCCTCCCCAGTCATGTGGAACTGTGAGTCCATTAAACCTCTTTTTCTTTATAAATTACCCGGTCTCCGGTATTTCTTCATAGCAGTATGACAATGCACTAATACATGTGATAACAATGTCCTAAGACCACAAGAGAAGCTTGGAAAGTAAACAGCGGACAAAAATGACTATGATGACTATGATTGGGTTACAAAATGATATATTACCCCTGGGACTGGGTTACTGTCACTCTCAGCAAAATTCAGGGTTCTGTTTGCAAATAAAAAGTCAGAGTTGTAGCGATGGCTGTTGAGTAACCAAGAAAAGGTATCTGCCACCACAGGTGGCAGACAGTGTTCAGTGTCAGTGCTCAGTGTCAGCAGTGACAGGTGCACATCTTCTTCTGGCCTGGGCTGCAGTGACAGCAACAGTGGACAGTGGTGGCAAACAGAAAGAGGAGTCTCTATCCAAGAACACAGGGTCCTCCAGCTCAAGAAGAACATATCAGAGTTTTGGTTCCAGTTTCAGGATGAATGAAAATGGGACTTGCCTTTTGGTATAAGCCAGTTCTATGCTGTGTGTGCAACAGCCCAAATGGAGGAATGGGACTCTCACAGAGTATGGAGAGCCTGAGAAAGGGCAGACCCGGAGATGAATCCCACTAGTACATGGAAAGGCTAGAATGGCACACAGCAGAAGTACCACCAGTGAGACATTAAACTGGAAATAAAGGCAGTGTCCTAAATGTTATGCTAAACTAAAGACAAAACCAAGAATCAGAATCTTGTAGATGGTTCAAGGATGACATTCAGAAGCCTAAACTTGGCTGAGTGTAAGAAGAGACATGTCTTAAGTTCAGATATTTAAATGGGCCACAGTGAGAATTTTAATGTACGCAGAAGGCACAGGTCAAAATCTTGGGTCTTCAATGTATAGGAGAAAGGAAGTACAAGAGAATTCCAAGCAGGAACAGCATCTCAAGTTCAAAGACAGGTACATCTGCATACTAATGTAGACCAGAGCTGTGTGCCTACTGTCCTAGATTGTCAATAACCAATAAAGTCTAGATAACGTGAGCTCCTTTCCAGGGCAAGGCAGGGCTCTGCAGATGGGCAGCAGGGCTTCCTTCCAGGGAATGTTCTTCTTACTCAGTGCTCACTGCACCCATGTGCTTGCTGAGGCTCCTGTAGGTTGCAAGGCTGGACGACTTATTCAAATGATGCAGGCTTTTCAAAGCTGTGAGCTGGAATTCACTGCAGTGTCCTTCTCATTTGCACTCTTGCTTGCTCAGTCTTACATAAAACCTGATTACACAAACCTATTTTGCTATTCAAGGTGCAATCTGCTGCCCAAAGCCCTAAGGAGTTTTCTTCATGCTTAACCAGTAAGGAACTAAGGAACTTAAGCAAATAGATTAATGAAATGATGTGCCTCTTTCTCCAATCTTAGGTCATTAAAGCTATATAGTAACTAAACAAATCATAATTATGGCAAGATCTTTGTGCCTGAGTCAGAAGAAAATCCAGATCCTAAAGAGGCATACACACAAACACACATGCACACACACACACACACACACACACACACACAAACCCGTACATACACTTTTGCTAATTTAAGCCAGCAGGGACGCTTTTCTTCTGTCACTCACCCTTCCATACTTTACTTTTAACCTTTAAAAGATCAAAATATGTTTCTTATTGGAAAATGTAAAAATAAATCCATAGAAATGTCCCCCATGATTGAAAACAGAAGCTGGCCATTAACACATCCTCGTTGGAAAATAAAAGAAAAAAAAAAAAAAACTAATGGAAAGTCAAATGAAATGGAACACCACCAATGCATTTTATCAACTGCATGTTGAGAAACCACACCCAACACATTTTATCAAAGGAATGACAGACACGCTGGACTGTTAATTACCTACAGGTTTCTCTTCTAAATTTATATCCCTCCTGGGACAAAGGCTGAATGAAGAATATGCTGGCAACAGAGAGAGTGGTGGGGAGGAAGGTGGGTTAGCCAGTGACTCAAAAATCCATGAACCTTCATTTCTTCATCTCTAAATGAGCCAAAAACCAACATGCCTACATAGAGTGGAGTTGGTACAATATTGGCAAGGTTATGTTCTTACAATCAAAACAACCTGCTATCAGCCCTGAGGTTGGCTTATTTTTGTTGTTTTGCCTCCAGTTCTAAAGAAAAGTCAAGGGAAAAAAGAAGTCATGAAAGTCTAGATTAGTCTCATGAGAGCTGCACATAGCTTATTTTTACTCTATTCTGTCTCTACTACTTGGGGACTAATCTTGGTTCCAGAGGAGCCAAAAAAAAAAGTCATTCATTCCTTCATAAAGTCATTCATTCCTTTTCTTTCTTTTTTCTTTTTCTTTTCTTTCTTCCTTTCTTTCTCTCCTTCCTTCCTTCTTTCCCTCCCTCCCTCCTTCCTTCTTTCTTTCTGTTTCCCTCCCTCCCTCCTTTCCTTCCTTCCTTCCTTCTTTCTTTCCCTCCCTCCCTCCCTTCTTTCCTTCTTTCTTTCTCTTTCCTTCTATCTCTCCCTCCCTCCTTTTCTTCCTTCCTTCCTTCTTTCCTTCGTTCCTTTCTCATTCTCTCTCTTTTTCCTGAATTCCCAGAAATAAGCAGAATTTAAAAATCAAAGTAAGAATGATAATGGTCTTTTGAGGATATTTATTTATGGTTGATAACAGCAGCAACTTTTGCCAATGGCTGTGAATTTGGGGAAGAGTGCAGCTGAAAAGCCGAGCAAAAAGAACAGTGTTTATACATGTGGGTGAATGCGGGTGTGTGGTGCAGGGAGAAGACAAGGAAGGAGAAAGTGATATAAAAATCTTGCTCATTGCGGATCTATAATTAGTATTCATTCAAACAATGGAGTCTAACAGAAGGTGTTAAGCCTGGGGGGCACTGGAGTTTTGTTCTGCAAACATCTCTTTATCCATCATGGTTAGCATTATTACCAATGCACACTCTAACTGGTTTTTGGAACATAATGTGAGAAATTCCTTGAGAATATCTGATAATTGCAATCATAAGGAAGTGTGAAATATGGATTTTTTATGGAAAACCACAGCACGCTTCATTTTTCCTCCCTTCTGGGAGAGAGGGAGACACATCTAACTCTCAAAGTGACTTGATTCTAAGGTCAGGAAGAAGTTTTCTGTCATTTCTCCTTTCAAACAGACCTGTACAAGTATCTCTCAATTTTTCCTCTTAAGAAGGGGAGGCTCTGTGGTCTCTGCTCTGTCTGGGTTTATCAGGTTGGCCTCTTGCTTGGAGCAGATATAACTTCCATCAGTGGGAGCGGGAAGTTGGGCGCCGTGGGATGGAAGCAAAAAAGGCGCAGCCAACAACAACAATGGAACTTTGTGTCAACACTGTCCTGTGCTGATGTGAATGAAATATAAATATTGCGCAGTAAGCCCTTTTTTAAAATTCTTCAAAATATTACACTCTTACATTACGGATGGCTAAGTGGAGGCAGCAGCCTTCTGTTTCATCCCAGCAGAAGTTAATAGTAGTCCAGGAGCTGGAAAACCAACTTCAGAAACACTTAATGTTTAGATCCACTTAGTGGTTGGAAAAAACAACTTTAGAAAAAAAAATGTTTAAGAGCTGCTCCAGCAAGTGGAAACAGCAATTCCTTGTAAACAAATCTTTAACATGAAGCTATTTCTCAGTGGCGGAAAACCTAACTTCATAAAGTTGGATTTCTGAGATTTTTTTTTTCAGCTCCTCAGAGACTACAAAAGTAACCACATTCTGTCAGTCGATGCGTCAAGTAAACAAATGCGAACGAGAGATTTTTCCATATCCTATGTCAACTAATTGTGTGTTGGATAAAGCACATGTGAATCTTAGATGCATGTTAACTGTGGGGAAAATCATAAAGAAAATTAGTTATGATAAAAAGCATGCATGCTTTCAGCTCCGTAAGCTACTCCATGAGGGACATGGACAGTTTTAAATGTGATGTAAGCAATTTGGGGGCTGTTTCCAGATGTATCTCTCCCTTTCCAGCTACCATAGTAGTTCTAATTAACCATGTCAGTCCTGAAGTACTGGATCTGACTGCCAGTTGAAAATTCTCCGCTCCTCCCACTAGCAGATCACAGAGAAGCAGGGCGGTGTCATGACACAGGCCAGACCGCAATTAAGAAATCATGCCCCTAACCCCTGTCTCTATGCACAATAGAAACAATTCAGGTTTATACATTGAATGGCACTAGGATAGAACTCCTTGACAAAACTATTCAAATTCTACGATTAGACTTTAACACTATTCAATTTTGCCAAAGAGCTACTCTTTCATGGAAAATATCCTTAGAAATGCCTTCATTAGGTTGTAGCAAAAATTTCTTGTTCTACTGTTGTGCTAGCTCTACCACTTTTCTGCTAAGTAAACAAGAGCAGGTTATATAACCTAGCTGTGCCTCAGTTTTCCGATCTGCAAAATAGGACAATAATACCTACTGCACACTATTTGTGTAAATAATAAATAAGATTTATGTAAGAAGCATTGAGCATAGTGTCTGACATGTAACAAGTGCTCAATACAAGAAGGATGATGTTTCCTGAATTTATTTAATCAGTTGTTTTTAGAAAGTATGCTTAGTTCTCAAAGAAAATGAGTATTTTTCTGGAAAATGAGTCAGGGAGTTAGGGAGAATTGCCTGTCTTCAGTTCAGATAAGCGGTGTTCAATGTGGTGAACCCAAGTTACAACTGCTGTTTTATTATCTGAGCTTGAATTTCCATTTTGTATACATATTGCATATGTTTACATAGCAGCACACATGTATCATATATGAGTGAGTAAAGCAAGCACATATTGTGTACTGTTTTGTTTTTTTTTTTTTCAAAGGGAACAACATGTTTGGAGATAGGAGACATCCAGATAGCAAACACAGGTCTTTCGTATTGAGGAACACAAAACAAAGAGGGAAGGACGTATTGAGATGTGTTGGGTGATAGTCCTAGAACCCAAAGAAAGAAGCAAGTTCCAAAATAGACTCATTGGAGGTTCAGATGGGTCAGGGTCTTAGAGATTATTTTGTTCTGTACCCCTGGAGCTAGAAACCCAAGTTTCAAGGCTGAGAAGTGATGCGTCCAAGATCATCCAAGAGTAGAGGTGGGCATTGAGCACAGATGCGCTTAATCCCATTCCCCGGCTATCTTTCATTACCTCATTTTACCTAGTCATTCTTTGACCTAGGACTGTTTTTATAAACAAACAAACAATGAAATGGTTCTTAAATTTTAACTTGTATCAGAATCACTTGGTAGACTTGTTAAAACATCGGTGGACCCTTCCCCAGTATGTCTGATTCAGTGGCTTTTAGGTGAGGCCCAAGAATTTGCATTTCTAACAAGTCCCCTGGTGACCATGGATGTGATGCTGGTCTGGCGACTCCACTGCCACAATCACTGGCATGTGTTTCGAAGTTAGCTGCCTATCACTGGCCACAGATCTTTGAAATTAAAATAATTCTACTTTAGAAGCCCAGCTAGCATCAGATTTTTTTTTTTTTTTAATTTATCAAGACAGCCTCCCTCTGTCGCCCAGGCTGGAGTGCAGTGGCACAATCTCAGCTAACTGCAACCTCTGCCTCCCAGGTTCAAGCGATTCTCCTGCCTCAGCCTCCCAAGGTAGCTGGGATTACAGACACATGCCACCACACCTGGCTAATTTCGTATTTTTAGTGGAGACGGGGTTTTACCATGTTGCCCAGGCTGGTCTCAAACTCCTGACCTTCTGATCACAGGTGATCCACCCGCCTTGGCCTCCCAAGTGCTGGGATTACAGGTGTGAGCCACTGCGTCCGGCCAAGATTCCTAAAATAATTTTAATTCAATTCTAATAGAGTAAATGGTGTGGTGGGGAAAATTTATTTCTGATGAGAAAGAGAAAGGAATGAAGAAAAGGAACTTCAAAGTATCGGACATGCACTGTAGATGGGGCATTTTATAAGGTGCTATAGATACAGCAGTGAGCACAATAATCCTTTGGCTGCTATTGTGGAAAACAGACAATAAGCAATATATATAAATAAACCGTATGCTATGTGGAAATGATTAGTGCTAGGGAGGAAGATGACAAAGGAGAGAGGAGTAAATAGGGGGCACGCAATTTGAATTCTATGGTTAGGGAGGACCTCACTTAGGAGATGCAGTAAAGCAATGAGGAAGTTGCCCTGTGACTATCTAGGCGAAGACTATTCCAGGCAGAAGAAACAGGTCTGAAGGCCGTGAGGTAGGAGCTTGCCTAGCGTGCTTGACAGAGAGGCAGAGGGGCACTGGCTAGAGAGGAGCTCACAGGTCCCAGAACCAAAGATGAGATCGCAAAAGCAGGCAAAAAGGGTTGCAGGAGAGGAGGCAGATCATTGGCACCTTGAAGGTCATTGTAAAAACTTTGTTTTTTTCTGTGAAAGGAGAAACCATGAAGAATGTCATGGTCTCACTTATTTCACAGGGTCTCTATGGCTGCTGGATCAAGAACAAACTCAAGGACCTGGGAGACCAGGTAAGGAGGCTATTGCCATAATCCATGTCAGCCACCATGGAGGCTGGGGCTTAGGTGTTAGTGTTACCGAGTTCAAGGATGTGCTGCCTGACGTGCTAGAAGCCAATACTATGACACTGGGTTTCTGAGAAAAGAAAAGCTTTCCATTGAGCTTTTCAAGGAGACAGGAGTTTAGCTCAAATCTGTCTCCTCATGCTGGTTTTATGGCAGTCATTTTATTACGGAAGGTTTACAAAGTGGATTCTGGGATTCATCTTTGATGGGTAGAAGCAAAGGGGCGGTCCAGAAAGTCTTCTGGCAAGTGCACTTCTTCATGCTACCCCATAGATTGTATATGTAAATTTGAGGGTGGAATTAGCATAAAACATGCAGTGGAAATTTGGGTTGTGATGTCAACAAGCTCGTTCTGTGTGCAGACTCTAGTTGGCCAAATTGGTTTTAGTCAATTTTAGTCAGTTTTGACATCTTGCAAGCAGGAGTTTCAGCCTTTCGGCAAATTGTTTTTCTTTTCCTTATCTGCCATCCTGCAAACTCAAGAATATTTGCTAGTCATTATTTTTAACTCTTTGGGGCATGGTTTCATGAGTGATAGAAATGCGAAATGTTCAGATTCCGGATGCTTACTGCCTACAGAGACAGCAGGTTGTGCTGACAGATTGGTCATAGGTGTAATAACAAGAGAAGAATCAAGGAGCACACGAAGGGTTTTTCCCTGAGCAAGTGGAAGTATGGAGTTGCCATTTCCTGAGATAAGCCAAGACCAATGCAGCTCCTGACGCACACCATGGACCCATAAATGTGAGATAAGTAAATCTCAGTTTTAAAGGATGAAAAATCGGAAGCTCCTAGAGGTTAGTTGATTTGCTTGAAATCATACCAAGACTAGGTGGCAGAGTTCGGAGGAAAAAACAGGCCAAAGGTCCGTGATTTCTCCATGCAGCCATCTAAGATGTTCCCAAAGAAGTGAACCAGAGCCAGAGGGGGAGACCAACGGGCTCTCTGGTTTCCATTCTCAGCATATCTTTGTTTCCCCTGCCCAACCTTTTCAAGGATCGGTCCAAGGGCCACAAACCAGCAACCTGTTAGCCTAATAAGAACTGCTGACATGTTTTGTTTGGCTCGCATGGCTTTAAAAAAAAACAATTCATGTTTGAATGCCTTTAAACTGGGCTTGTATTTTCCACTTCAGCCACAAAACACACCACTCCCTCTGGCTTAGAGCAGTGTCCTTCGGGATCCTGCCGGGTCCCTGAAGACATTTGATTTTTCAATCGGTGATTCAGACCAACAATCCAATGGGAATTTAGCTGTGACGCAATGCAGTGTGCTAGAAAAAAATTCATAATATCAGATAGCTATAGAGTCATACCCAGCCCTATCATTTACCATGTGCATGACCTTGAATAAGCTTTTTCTCTCCTTCCCTATCTGTAAAGTGGAGAGAACAGTATCCACTTTGAACTGTTGTTGTGAGATCTGAATGAGAAAAGCCATATAATGTACACAGCACAGGAAACACTAAATGTATGGCCATTATTATAAAGCAGGGATCAGTACGCTTTTTCTGTAAAGGTCCAGATATTTTAGGCTTTGTGGGACTCATGATCCCTACTAGGACTCCTCAGCTCTGCCTTCGTTTTATGAAAGCTGCCATGGAAAATACATAAATGAATAAGCATGGAAAAGAAAGTCCCAGTGCAATTGTATTTACAAACACAGGTGTCATGGGGTAGATTCAGGCATCATTTACTAATCCTTGTTATAAAGTGCTATGGTCTAAATGTTTGTGTTCCCCCAATTTCATATGCTGAAATCCTAAAGCCCAGGGTGAGGGAATTAGGAGAACAATTTTAGAAAGGTGATTAGGTCATGGGGGCAGAGCCCTCAGGAATGGGATAAAAGAGACCCCCAAAAGACCCTCACCTCTTCTGCCATGTGAGGGTACAGTAAGAAGAGAGTCATTATATTAGTTCATTTTCACACTGCTATCAAGAACTGCCCAAGACTGGGTCTTTTATAAAGAAAATTGATTGACCGTTCCACATGGCTGGGGAGGCTTCAGGAAACTTACAATCATGGCAGAAGGTGAAGAGGAAGCAAGAACCTTCTTCACATGATAGCAGGAAGAAGAGTGAGTAAGAGCAGGGAAAACTGCCTAATAAAACCATCAACTCTTGTGAGAACTCACTCACTATCATAAGAACCACATTGGGGGAACTGTCCCCATGATCCAATCACCTCCCACCAGGTCCCTCCCTCAACACCTGGAGATTGCAATTCAGGATGAGATTTGGGTGAGGACACAAAGCTTAACCATATCAGTCGTGTATGAGGAAGTAGGCCCTCACTAGATATTGAGTCTGCTCGTGCCTTGATCTGGGCTTCCCAGCCTCCAAAAGTATGAGAAATAAATTTCTGTTGTATATAGGCCTCCTAGTCTGTGATACGTTTGCTATAACAGCCCAAAGGGACTGAGACATAGAACATTTTTCTACCCCTCCTTATTCTGCTCTGTCACTTCCCCTCAATACCTCCCCACACCCCCATGGAGCCCTTTAGTTATGGGGCAAAGACCATTTTATACACTTTTGATATAAGCTGTAAGGTAACATTACAATACTAGCTGCCATTTTCAAGTGTGCCCACCAGAAATGAGAAAGAAGGAAAAATCTTCAGTGGTCTTATTTCTACCATGAAGTAAACCAAAATTGATTTTCCTAGGGAGTGAGGCATCTCCAGCAAGGCCGGCCTTTCTTGGGTCAGATGTCTGCAATTACAGATTGAACAGTGCTCTTCCCTGGACTTCCAGAATCTTAGGGACTCAAAGGCTTCCATGGGAAAACTGCTTCTCCCCAGCAGATTCAAGGATTCAAAAGAAATGGAGCAAGGTCTCCTGAGTGAAGCCTGTCCAGCGGCTCTGTCCCAACATCCGAAGGAACAGGAAGTTTCTACACCCTTGGCATTGGAGAGCCTCTGAGCAGCGATGTGGCCACATTTCCCATCCTTTGACCTAATCAGGGATTTGATTTGCAGGCCGTGAGGGAGAGGCTGCTGTGTTGTTCCCACTGGGCTATTTTTGGGACCTGGCATCAGAGGGAAGGACAGAGTTAGCAATCGGTGCTCCTGGGCAGTGCTGAGCAGGACCTCTGCGTAAGCCCTGTAGTAAACTTAGGTCATTTCCTCTTACAAATCTCCAGAGTTAAGCAGCAGCAGAAACTGAACAGGGGTCAGATACGGAGGAAGCCAATGGCTTCATTTTTATCAAGACATCATTTTTTTTTTTCTGTACTCGCTTTCATCTCAACTTATCAGAAATAAGATTTGTAAAATAAAAGAACTTGTGGCCGGGCATGGTAGCTCACACCTGTAATCCCAGCACTTTGGGAGGCCGAGGCAGGTGGGCCATCTGAGGTTGGGAGTTCAAGACCAACCTGACCAACATGGAGAAACCCTGTCTCTACTGAAAATACAAAACAAATTAGCTGGGCATGATAGTGAATGCCTATAATCCCAGCTAGTTGGGAGCCTGAGGCAGAAGAATCGCTTGAACCCTGGAGGTGGAGGTTGCAGTGAGCCGAGATCATGCCATTGCATTCCAGCCTGGGCAAAAAGAGTGAAACTCTATCTCTAAATAAATAAATAAATAAAATGAAAGAACTTTCATGTTTTGGGAGAGCATAAAATGGAGGCCAAATTAATACCCAAAAGGACAAAACCCTGGGTTGGTGGGGAGGTGACAAACCCGCTGAAACACTCTTGAGTTTCACTAACCCTTTCATTTTTTACCCAGGTATTAGCAGTTTGTTTCTAATCTAGGAAGAATAGGCTAAATTCGGCAAAAGGGGGTTCTACCTTCCTTCCACACTGTGGGCAATAGTGCTAATGATGAGCGAGGTTACTAAGAAATGATATATCCTAAGTTGTCCTACGATACCCCTCAGAAGAGCCTTCAGAGGCACCATGGACTGCCCGTCATCAGGGCTGCCTTCATCAGTGTACATACTAGGCAGTCACACTCGAAGGATCTGGAAATTAGAAGGGCCCCATGCTTGGTTTCCTGCTCTGCCATCACACCTTGAAATCCTTTATTATGTTTGACCTGTCTTCTCTTCTCTTGTCTTTTTTTTTTTTTTTTTTTTTTTTTTTTTTTTTTGATACAGAGTCTCGCTGTGTTACCCAGGCTGCAATGCGGTAGTGTGATCTCTGCTCACTGCAACCTCGGCCTCCTGGATTCAAACCATTCCTGTGCCACAGCCTCCCAAGTAGCTGGGATCCCAGGCATACGCCACCACACCCAGCTAATTTTTGTAATTTTAGTAGAGATGGGGTTTCACCATGTTGGCCAGGCTGGTCTTGAACTCCTGGCCTCAAGCGATCTGCCAGACTCGGCCTCTCAAAGTGCTGGGATTGCAGGTGTGAGCCATGTGCCCGGCCTGCCGTCTCTTGTTCTTCTAAAACAGTGTTTCTCAACTTTTTTTTCCCCCATTTTCACTCTTCCAATAAGCCTTCTTAGGCAATTTTTAACTAATCAATCCTCCCATGAACTTGTAATATAAATATACTGTATTTCTGTTTATATATTTCATGTTTATCTACGTTTCGTACATTAAAAGAGTAAGTTGTTTTTTATTTGTTTCCGAATAAACAAATTTTTTCCCTGTTGGGAATGGTATTGCACCCAGTGAGAATGCAAATTCTAAATCTAGGTAACAAATCTCAACCATAAGCATCTACACAGGAACAAAAGTGAAAGTAATAACAATAATTATTATTAATAGATATATGTTATTGAGTCAGGCATCATTCTCAGTGCTTTACATTTATGAAGTCATGTAATATTATTTTAAAATTTTATTCTAATACCCATTCTGCAAATGAGAAAACTGAGGCACAGAGAATTTAATAACGTGCCCAAGGCCAGTCACATAGCAAATGACAGAGCTGGAATTTGAACATGTGTTTCCTGGCTCTAGAACCCCATGAGAAGTGCAGGTTCAATTATTGACCACACACCAAAAGGTGTACATGTCTCAGTATGCCATCGGTAGACAGAGACCTTTTGAATAAAGACACGGTGACAGCTCATTGGCACGTGCTGGTAAATCTTCAACTGGACCAAAGCTTCTGCAGAAGAAGCAAAAGCTCTCCACAGGCCTAATGATGTACAATTTTCATGGTGATTTCTAATACTCAAAAAAATGCTAAGTTTTCCTAGAGAAGGGAGGTATGGCTTTATAGAAAAATATTTCCAGATTGTTTCCCGGGACATGAGTTGGCCAATTCCTCTTTGCTTTCATTCTCAAAAAAATGCTGCAGGGCTTGAATAGGAAGAATCATGAGTTTGGGGTTCTAACAACTTGTATGAACCTGGTAAAGTCACTTCTGGGGGCTTCAGTTTTTTCTGTAAAATAGGTGAACTAAATTATCTCCAACATTCCTTTAGGCTCTGAAGGAGCCTAAAGGCTGTTAAACATACGTAAAAGCAACAAAAACACAAGCAAAATAATTGTGATTACATAATTCTAGCAAATGTTTACTATGGGACTTGTAACCATAAATGGCAGAGTGAAGCAGCTGACACAAATGAATAAACAATTAGCCAAAGGTAGAGAGGGGAATAATAGAAACTCAGGGAGCATGTCTGACCAAAGCGGGCTGTCAATAGCCCACTCCTGTGGCTTGATGCCAGGTGAGAATATGACCCCAGTGTCTAGTCTGATTTTTTTTTCTTTTTCAAAAGAAACTGAAAGGTTGGACCCGGTGGCTCATGCCTGTAATCCCATCACTTTGGGAGGCTGAGGTGGGCAGATCACAAGGTCAGGAGTTCGAGATCAGCCCGCCCAACATGGTGAAACCCCGTCTGTACTAAAAATACAAAAAATTAGCCAGGCGTGGTGGCGGGTGACTGTAGTCCCGGCTACTCAGGAGGCTGAGGCAGGAGAATCATTTAAACCTGGGAGGCGGAGGTTGCAGTGAGCCAAGATTTTGCCACTGCACTCCAGCCTGGATGACAGAGCTAGACTTCGTCTCAAAAAAAAAGAAAAAAAAGAAACTGAAAAACTAAATTTTGTGCACTTTGCTAATTTGTATATGTAGTCAACTGTGGTGGGCAGAACCATCAGAAGCTCCCATGATTCCTGATACATTGTGTGACCCCCTCCCTTGGCTATAGGCTGAGCTTGTAACTTGCTTCTAGCCAAGAGAATATGACCAAGAGGAAAAGTCTTTTTCTGGATGTAATTAAGATTCCAACTCAGTTGATTTAGAGTTAATCAAAAAGCAAAGAATGATGGTGGATGAGCCTGACTTAATCCGGTGAGTGCCCTTAAAGGAGAAACGTGTCCCTCCCTGAAGTGAGATGCAGTAAGCAGCCATGGCAGAGAAGCCCACAGGACAAGCAACTGTGCCTCTAGGGCCTTTGAGCAGCTTCCAGTCAGCAAAATGTTGGAATCTTCAATCACACAACTGATAGCTGCACAAAGTGAATTCCATCCACAACCTGATTGAGCTTAGAAGTGGCTTCTTCCAGCCGGGCGCGGTGGCTCAGGTCTGTAATCCCAGCACTTTCGGAGGCCAAGGTGGGAGGATCACAAGGTCAAGAGATCGAGACCATCCTGGCCAACATGGTGAAACCCTGTCTCTGCTAAAAATACAAAAAAAAAAAAAAAAAATTAGCTGGGCATGGTGGCACGCGTCTGTAGTCCCAGCTACTTGGGAGGCTGAGGCAGGAGAATTGCGTGAACCCAGGAGGCGGAGGTTGCAGGCGGAGGCGATCACGCCACTGCGCTCCAGCCTGGGCGACAGAGACTCCGTCTCAAAAAAAAAAAAAAAAAAAAAGAAGTGGCTTCTTTCCCCTGGCGCCTCCAGATGAGAAAGCAGCCTGGCCAACCTCTTGGATTGCAGCCTGGTAAGACCCTGAGCAGACTCTCGGCTAAGCCATGCCTGGACTCTTGAGCTGTGGAAATGATGAGATAATAAATGTACATTGTTTTAAGTTGCTGAGTATGTGGTAATTGGTTACACAATGGTGGAAAACTAATACAGCAGCTTATTTGAATTTCCAAAATCTCTTTGTAGGCCCAACAAACCTGAGAAAGACATGTGGTCCACGGGTAGCCATTGTGTGATCTATGATTGCAACGTGTCCCTAAAATGTTACCCATTGCATACAGTGTTAGTCATTCAGAGACGAAAGGCACAGTAATGAGAGAGAGAGAGAGAGAGAGAGAGAGAGAGAGAGAGAGAGAGAGAGATTTCACAATTCAAAGCATTGTGATAACTGCAGGACCCTGGACTGTGGGAAGATGGACCTCAGGGAGAAACAGCTATTGGAACCTAATTGCAACCTGCATGAAAGCAGGAGCTGGCATTTTCCTATCTGATCTGGGTGCCTTTTAGAAGAACTGCCTTATCTCCAGTTTCTGTTTCTTGCCTCATCCTTATTATTTTCTTTTTCCCCATGACTCTATCTGCATTTTGCTTTAACATTTACTCATCAATGATTCCCAGTTTTGGTTTTTGTTTGTTCGTTTTCGCTCTGTCACCCAGGCTGGAGTGCAGTGGTACAATCTCAACTCACTGCAGCTTCTGCCTCCCCGGTTTAAGGAATTCTTCCACCTCAGCCTTCCGAGTAGCTAGGACTACAGGCGTGCGCCACCATGCCCAGCTAATTTTTGCATTTTTAGTAGAGACGGGGTTTTGACATGCTGGCCAGGCTGGTCTCGAACCCCTGACCTCAAGTGATCCGCCCACCTTGGCCTCCCAAAGTGCTGGCATTATAGACATGAGCCACAGAACCCTCCCTGGTTCTCAGTTTTCTTAAAAATAGACAAAGATATTGCCTTTGAGCCCCAATTATAAGAAAACTAGGCTTATCCCTTACCTTGTCAACTCAAGAGTATCTTTCAATTTTGTTGTCAACCATCCAATATTAGAATTTTCCTAGTTCAAAGATTACAACAGGATGGGGAGAGAAGAGATGAGGTTTGGGCAAGTAACAAGTTCTCGGCGAGAGGCCATGTTGCCTAAACTTTCACCCAACCAGCACTGATTGCATTATGACATCTGGAAAATTGGGACCAAACTTCAACAGTGTGACTTGGAAGCAGCCATGTAAACTTTCTGAGCCCCAGTAACTTCAGGCCTAATTACCCCTTGTCTGATCTCAAAAACAAAAACAAAAACAAACTAACTGGACTCCAAGTTTCTACTGATGCCTCTGCAAATACCTGCTCAGCACATCAGCCGAAGTGCTCTTCTTCAAATAGAATTCAGATCATACGTATTCAGTGGCGTTCTCTCATGTTCAGAGTAAAATCTCAACTCTTTCCCATGGCCTAGGTGCACTGGGCCGCCACCTACTTTCTATCCTCTCCTCACACTCTCCCCTCCATCTCTTGGCTCCTGCTGTACTTCCTTTCTGCTCATGTAACATGCCACAATCCTTCCCACCTTGAGGACTTTTGCACAAAATGTTGCATCTGCCTGGGACTCCTTCCCCAGATAGTTAATGGCCTGTTCCTTCTATTCATTCAGGTCTTTGCTCAAGTGTCAATTCCTCAGAAAAGTCTTCTCTGATGCCTGATCCAATACCCTTTCTCAAGCCTTCTTCTCTCCATTGGCCTGTTGTGCTTTGTTTTTCCTCAGCGCTTATCACAACCTAATATCACATCATAGTCTTTTTTCCCTTTTTATTTGTTGTCTATCTCCCCTACTAGAATATAAGCAGGATTTTTTTTGTCATATTCACCAGTATCTTACCAGTACCTTGGTAAGTGTCTGACGTATAATGGATGCTCAGTAAATATTTATAGAATTAGTGAAAGTGAGAGATAAGGAGATTGTATCAGTGAGTCATCAGGGTCTCTTCAAGTACAGTGGTCCTGTAACCACATTCTAGAAACAAATATCAGCCTTGATAATTAGCCAGTGTGCACTGATATGAGCATCTCAGTGTAGTAAATATTTCTCAGTATGTAAGTATTTCTGTAGCACTTGGTAAACTAGCTGCTACCCTGAATTCCCCTTACCGTAGCTTCTGCAGCCTCTTGAACTCGCCACAATCCCACAATTAAACTGTTAACCTTTGGACAGAGCAGAGGGCCCCTGTTTTCTGCTCCAGAATTATGGTCAACGACCATTCCAGTTGTTCGATGCCTGAGATGCATTGGTTGTTAAATATTTTAGCTATGATTCCTGACGGCAGCTGTGCTATTGAAAGAAGATGACACATGGAGGGGCACCCAGTCACCAAACAAAGAAAGGGAGGATTGAAAAGGAATAAAAGGAAAGGAAAAAGCTTCCTGAAGCCAAGAGCAGCTGTCTTTCAATGTGGTAGAATAAAACTTGCACCGTCATTCTGCTTGGGGAACAATAAATGGGAAATCTGGAAAATAAATACAAAGTACACACTTGTTTTTTGCACTACCAATACCACATGAAGAGCGGAGTAATTATGTATTCGAATATCATTGCTGGGAAAAACTCTGTGTGACCCAAAGTTCAATACTCGAACACATTGGTTCCAGGCAAGATTGCTTTTCATGGTGGTATACCCTTTCTCCTCTACTGCCTTGCTTCCAAAGGAAATTAGATACTGCTCCTATTTACCAGAATGGGAACTAATAAGGGCGTCTTCTTGATTATAGAGCTACAAGATCAGCACTTTCCCTCTTGCTCATAAGAAACCACATAAAGTAAAACAACAGAAACCTGTAAGCATGTCCCCAGCTAATCACCCTAACCCAGCAGCAACTTTCTAGAGGAAGCAGAGTGACCAGAGTGAAACAAGATGATATCAGCACCATCTTTACTTTTTTCATGCTGCGTCTCCTGGTCTGGATGAATCCAGATGGGCTCACATGGCGTCCCAGCCCCTACAATTGCTTTACCAACTTCTTCAGGGTGGTGAAGGAGGGGATTAAAAACAATTCAGTGTCCTCACCCCCCAAATCTGGTGGCCCAGAGACTAAATCTAGACTCCTACATTGTGTTTCAACTCCCCACTCCCTACCTGAGTCTCCTTTATCCATCAAACTTCTATCTAGGAGGTCAAAGGGATGAGCTGGGTTTCTTTGGAAGTTCTTTCCTCTCTACAACTCACAGCATTCCTTACATTTTTTTTTTTTTTTCTATTTTAGGGCATGGTACTGAGCTTTTGCCTTGGGTCAGTGCTAAGCAAACCAACATCCACATTTATCCTTGTGAGTGAAGGCCCCATTCCAACCCCTGGTTTTCATAGCTGGCATCCTATTATGTGACCTGGATTTGTCAATCCCCCAAATGGGATAAAATCCTTAAAGTCAGAGTTCCCACACCACCACCTACAACACACCTAGACTGCCCACCATATGTGCTCTGCTCTGTCATCCAGAGTGGACTTTCTGGTGTGACTTGCTGGATCTTAATTTGCTTTTTTTGTCCTTTGGAACCTGAACTTGAGGCTGCCCAGCTGCCATTACCAGGATCAATCTCCCCAGCAATCCCTTAGCCCTGTCTCACCTGCCTTTTCTTAGTAAACAGGTCCCAATGTGATTCTAACTTTATGAGCTCCCCAGCAGCCCCTTGTCTCTAACATACCAACATATTTCGCCCTCCAGCCCCTTTATTCTGGACCATGAAGCACTCCATCTCCTTGAGTTGATAAAACACACCTTGAGGATTTTTACCAGTTGGGAGAACCCAAAATTACTCATAATTTTATTACTTACAACCTCATCCCTGAATCAAAAAGGGAAGATGTGCTCTCCATACTATCGGCAGATGGGCTAAGTGCCATTGCGTAGCCCAAGCAAAAGTTGTTTACCTCTTAGTGCTTCAGATTTAAGTGTTTATTTGTTTCATCTTGTTACGATAAAATGTGACTGGAGCATTTTGCTTTCACATATATTTATTTAAGAGGATTTTGCTCCATTATGTAAAATAAAACAAAAAAGATCATTTGGGGGGAAATGTAACATAAGTCCATCATTTAGTAAACTTTCCCAATTATATCTATTTGACTCTGACTTTCTGCCCAGATACGAATGGAAAGTTTTTTTTTTTTTCCATTTAAAAAGCAACTATTGGCCAGGCGCGGTGTCTCGCGCTTGTAATCCCAGCACTTTGGAAGGCTGAGGCAGGCGGATCACCTGAGGTCAGGAGTTCAAGACCAGCTTGGCCAACATGGTGAAACCTCGTCTCTACTAAAAATACAAAAAATTAGCCGGGCGTGGTGGCGGGTGCCTGTAATCCCAACTACTCGGGAGGCTGAGACAGGAGAATCGCTTGAACCCGGGAGGCAGAGGTTGCAGTGAGTCAAGATCGCACCACTGAACTCCAGCCTGGACAACAAAGAGAAAAAATCCATCTCAAAAAAAAAAAAAAAAAAAAAAAAAAAGCAAATATCTTCCATTGAAAATAGTGCAAACCAAAAATGTATCTTTTTTTGTTGTTTCTTTTCTAGCCATATTTGCTGTTTTTATCTCGTAATGACCTTTCCCCAGTGTATTTCTCTGTTTCTCTTCAGTTAATGCCCAGTTTCTAAAAATAAAATGGCTAGTGGATCTTTGGATAATATTATTATTTCATGGGTACATACAATCAGGAAACGTATTTCTGTTTATACTCTTAAATCAGTTGAGAGTTGTAGATGAAGCCACATTCTGTCAGCACATTTTTTTTTCCCAAACCTGGAAAATGTAACAAAATCCAAAACAGCTGTAGGAAGTAGAGTATACACTCCATTTGCACTCAGCAGGAGAACTAACAGGAGGTAACGGGGATAGTTTCCACATGAAAAAGTTACAAAGAATTTAACCTGTAATGAAAACTCTGATAATCTCTAGGAATGAAAGGTGCTCGGATGATGGGTTTGGGGTTTTTCGTAAGTTCAAAGGATCTGGTTTTCCCTATAAATGCTATGCAGGAATTGGAGACGTCCATGTGGTCATTGTTATGTCTGATGGCCAACAAAAGTTCAGGCTTCATCATTAAGCCATTAAACTGTGACTGTGTGTGCATTTTAAGACCATGGATTACCTGCCCAAGCCTGTGTTTTTGAAAAGCATGGAAAGCAGAATCTCATCAGCTTATCACCATCTGCTCCCAGAGAGAGACTCCGGTGCGTGGGTCTCAGTTTAAAAGTAGTTTCCTCTAAGATTCATGATGTGAAGCTCCTATAGCCTAGAGCTTCTCAAACGTTGGTATGCACATGAAGAAGCTCTGGACCTTGTTAAATGCAGATTCTGATTCAGCTGGCCTGGGTGGGACTAGACCTGAGATGCTACCTTTCTATCAAGCTTTCGGGTGGTCTTATGCTGCTAGTCCGTGGGCCACCAGTGAGGTAGCAGGAGCGCAGAGGATTTCTGCCACAGCAACACTATCGCATCTGTGGTAGGCAGTCTCTGAAATGGCTCCCAGTGATCCCACCTTCCTGATACTCAAGTCCACATGAAATCCCCTTCGCCTGAGTGTAGGCTGGACCTATTAATAGGGACTCACTTCTACTGAACAGAATGCAGCAAAAGCAATGGTATGTTTCTTCTGAGGTCAGGTAATAAAAAGACTGTAACTTCAGTGTAGCTGTCACTCTCTCTCTTTCTCTCGAACCCCTGCTCTGGATAAAGCAAGCAACCATCTACATTGTGAGTGGCCCCTGGAGGGTCCCATATGTCTCCAGTCAATAGCTAGTAAGGACTTGGGTCACATGAGCAGGTTGAGAAGTGGCTGGTTCATCCGCTAGTCAAGCTTTGAGATGAATACAACCTCTTCTAACACCTTGTTTGCAACCTCAAGAGAAATCCTGAGCCGGAGGTGCCCAGTAAGGCCATGCCCAAACATCTGATACAGAGAAACAGAGAGTAAACATTTGTGGTTTTAAGCACCTAAATATTGGAATAATCAGTTATGCATCTATAGATAACTAATACAGCATCACTCATAAAATATTCTTTACAAAAGTTAAATTTTTTAAAATCAGTCGTTAGTGAATATTTTATCAGCCATGACTAAGGGTCAAACATTTCAGATGCTCACAATCCACATTTTTGTCACCCTACTTCTGAGGGTATCCATGTACCACTGAGGCTGGACTCATCTTTCCTGATCACTTTGAAATTGGGATTCAGATGTATAGACTGTGTTTACTTTGGGATTCAAACCAGTTTAGTTAGAGCTGACTCAGAGGGAATTAGTTCCAGGATCCTTTTATAATGTGAAATCCTGATCTTCTGAAGATAGTTTAAATCAGAAAGCAGTGTGAGATACATGAGATACGGCTCTCTAGTCTAGCAACTTAGCAGAAACCAGCTGATTTTCCAGAGCTCTCTGAGGCAAGAGCAAAGTAAATCTACTTTAAGAAAAACAACACGTATGTACAAAAGAGGCAGGGCAGAAGAGTTAAAAATAAACCAAAGATAGCTGTTCACCACCTTATTGACTTGCTTTTGATTCCTCTTCTTGGACACAGAGTTTCCCACCCATTTGTCTTAATCTGTGCTTGAACTGACCTAGGTTCCTTGTTAGGACTCAGTTTCAGAGAACTGAAATTCTCTTGCTCTTAATTTCAGCTTGTGATACCTGCCCTTACTTTTTTCTATATTTACCTTACTCTGGTGCAATCAGATCTTTTTAAAGGGAGGAGAGATCAAAGAAGAAAGATGTATTTGGAAACTTAAGGCAAAATTGTGATACGTTTTGATGGCTTGAAATAATATACTATATGTATATCTGATTTCAAACTATGCTCACATAACTCTTTTCCTTTCCACATCCACGCATATGACAGCAGCTTACTTAGTTATTACCTCATCTGGACTATGCTGCACTCATTAGTCTCCAGTATCTTGATTTTCTGAATCACAGTATCACTCTTCTGCACCCCAAAACTTGGACTGCAGGGTCCATAGGATGAGCCCACCATTCACATCTCTCTAGGTGTCCCATTCAACATACCTTTCCAACATTATCATCCATTGCTCTTGTTCTTGGACCGTTCAATCCTGCAAATCCTTTCCTATACCATTGTTCATGCCATTCACTCTTCATATTCCATCTCTCTTTTCTTCCCACACCCAGGCCACAATGGTGTCTCCCTTCTCTGAAGAAGGCGTGTTTCGTTTGTATGGCACTTGCTTAGAATCTTTCTTTGCCCCTTCCTTCCACTATTGTAGGCAATTGTCATTTCCCTCTTGCATCACTACATCCTCGAGTGCTCCTGTATTATTGTCATGCACTGTCATTCAAGTGTTCAGAGATTCGTTTCACAAAGAAATTGTTAGTTCCAAGATTAAAGGGACCCTGTATTTACATTATTTACTTATCGATTAAACATCTAATTTCTCACATTTTAGAAACTCACTTAATTGATGCTTAATAAATATTTGGAGGGGGAATCTAATTTATTTTTCCACATTTTTTTCTTATTAACTTATTTTCATTTTAGTTTTAATTTAAGCATTTATTTATTTATTTATTTAGCTTATTTTTCCAAATGTCTTCAGCCTACCAACAAAGTTCTTTCTTGTAAGAGGTAGTACAAAAAACACAGTAACTCAGTAACTAAATTAATGACTAAACAAGACCATGAAGTGGCTAAATTATGTACATTTAAGAAAACCTGACCACATTCAAGGTGCCTTTTTCTGTCTACATGCTTAATTAGCCTATCTCATCAGACTCTGTATTTGCCGGTGTGTGGGCACACCTCCTTCTCACGGATTTCAACCTGCCTTATCTATAGATAACAGTCAAGTTTAAGGAGAATGAAATATCTCACATTCTGAATATACTGCTTTAAAGCTTAGATTCACAGATTGTTAAAACTAGAAATAATCATCAGGACCTGTTTTCCTGTATCCTGATTTTATTGAGGACTGGAATGGCTGTGGGACTTGCAAATACTCATAGGGATATGTGGAGTAGGGCACAAGATCCCGATTCCCAGCTCTGGAGCTCACAGCCTCTCTGTGCTACTCCATGGTCCTCCAAACTCCAAGATACACCATTTGATTCCTTTTTTTTTTTTTTGAGATGGAGTCTCACTCCTCTGTCACTGCTCAGCTCAGGCTGGAGTACAGTGGTATGATCTCGGCTCACTGCAACCTACGCCTCCCGGGTTCAAGCGATTCTCCTGCCTCAGCCTCCCAAGTATCTGGGACTACAGGCATGCGTCACCATGCCTGGCTAATTTTTGTAATTTTAGTAGAGACGCGGGTTTTACCATATTGGCCAGGCTGGTCTCGAACTCCTGACCTCGTGATCTGCCCGCCTCGGCTTTCCAAAGTGCTGGGATTACAGGCATGAGCCACTGCACCCAGCCACAATTTGAATCTTTAACAAGTCTTTATGTGAGGATATTATTGATAGAAGCTGAGAAAACTGATGTTAAAGGAAATACCTGGATTTACTAACTGGCATCAAAGGCTAAGATGGCAATGTGTACTAAAACAAGTCTCTGAAAAACAAACAAAAAAAGCCTTCAAAGGCAACCAGAATGAAAGGGCACCCACTTAAAATATGATAGGCATCCACTTAAAATATTAATGTCTACCCTACTCACACCACACAACTGCTACACATGTGTACACACACACACTCACAGATGCTGATTTTGGCACTGTGTGACCTTAAGTATTGATTGATCAAACTGAGCTAGCAAAAAAAGTCTACAGTCCAGAATTTTTGATTTGTCAATCAAGGAAAGGGAATTATGTCATTATTCAACAATGAAGATTATGTTCAACTCATTTACATACATAGACAACTAATTTATATTGACTTACTTTAATACACATTGCTGTCTTTTCCTTAGACACCAGCTAGTAAATCTTCCCATGCTATATGACAGCCAGTCCTAGAGGAGAAGAAAATCACCTATCCCAGGAAAAGTGAGCAGGCACTGAGAAAGAAGAGCAATCAGCACACAAGATGAAGGCCATGGACCTTTGGAAAGCTGTTGCCCAAATGGAGAAGGAAATTCTATTTTTGTTTGCTAATTTCAGGGAGAAAAAAATAAGGCATTATAACTATACATAAGGTGAGTTGAGTTTGGTTGTTGTTGATGGAGATAGAATCTCACTCTGTTGCCCAGCATGGACTGCAGTGGCACAGTCTGCACACACTACAACCTCTGCCTCCCAGGCCCAAGCGATTCTCCTGCCTCAGCCTCCCAAATAGCTGGGATTACAGGTGCATGCCACCATGCCAGTTAAATTTTTTTTTTTTTTTTTTTTGTATTTTTAGTAGAGACAGTGTTTCACTACATTGGCCAGGTTGGTCTTGAACTCCTGACCCCAAGTGATCCACCTGCTTTGGCCTCCCAAAGTGCTGGGATTACAGGTGTGAGCCACCCCACCCAGCCAAGGTAAGTGCAATTTTAAAATCCATGTCACAAAGGATTTTCTGGGATCAGTTTGCCCCGCTTACATGCTTAATGTTTGATATAGAGCTAGTTTCATATTTTCTGCAAGTTATGTGTCAATCTCGATGATGGACTACTTGTCCACCATTTGAAGAAGTCAAAGAGGATTAGAACACATATGCATGCATACACACACACATATTTTCAAATCACAACATCTCAATAATTGCTAGTGAAATTTGAGTAAAAGTTCACCGATACAAGTGTGACGAGAACATCAGTAGTGTCCTTAAATACCATCATTTTAATCATTCCCAAATATATCAGGATTTATTTATGTCAATTCCTGAAATTGTATTATTCTCTTTATCTGTTGCTAAAAGGAAACCACATAAAAATTCCCCTCCTTAACTCAAAGACCTCAGGAGATAAAACTACAGAATTTTCCCTGACCACCTGGAAACCTTGGACTGTCTTTAGAAATACCATGTTCCATCACCATCTGCCACCATCAAGCAATCAGGCACATTGTAACCCTGTCACAGGGATATGTGTGTATATATGCCTCTGGGTGAGTACGTATGAGAATCTGCGTGTGTGAATGTACATGTGTATACATGTGAGTGTGTACAGGGGTGTGTGTATGTGTGAGTGCATTAAGAAAATCTTCCTAAGAAGGAAATGGAAAATTACTGGTCTAGATGGAAACTAAAAATAAAAACTTAGCATATGAGAGGTTTTTTTTTGTTTTTTTTTTGTTTTTTTTTTTCCAAACAGAAACATTTTATGTATGTTACTTTGCGCCAAGAATTTATGCCACAAAGATTCCTCAGTTTTATTGAAGAATATCATCTGTCCCCAGAACAATGTGAATATGAACTATGGTAAAAGGGAGATCTCTATCTTTTCTATCTTGGCCTCCAAGTTCTGTGACATCTGATGATAATGTAAGTCTCCTGGAAACAGTAAACTACCTCATACATATTTATATCGGAAAATGTACCCATAAATATTCAGTTTGAAGCCCCCATCTGTACTATTCTTCTGAGGTAGGTAAGATTATGCTAATCTCATAAGGGTAGCCACTAAGGTGCAAAGTGATTGGTTTAGCAAAACACAACTATTTTACTTGCAAAACATTATATTTAGGAAAAAAAGCTCTGGGTTAAAATCTTGGCTTCACCACTTACTAGCTCTGTGATTTAGGGCAAAATGATTAACTTCTCCATGCCTCAATTTCTGCTTTCCAAAAATTTAGTTGATAGTATGAATACCTACTTTACAACATTATTATGGGTAAAAAATGAGTTAATGTATGATAATTTTAAGCTCTTAATAAATGTTTATTATTATTACTGTAATTACTACAAATTTAGAACTAGCAATAGGACTTTTGACTACTAGTCCTATATTCTTCACATTGGCAATGCAATATTGAGTGCCTTGATTAACACTACAACCTACAAATAGAGTTGTTTTCAGAGGAAGAAAATTTGAGTAACAGGCATTCAACAAACATGTACTGAGTGTCTCCTCATGGCTTGATGAGTGCTGGAAATGGTGAACAAGATAGACATAGACTCTGCCTCTCTGAGCTATTGTTTCTGTAACCTGTAAGAAACTTACTTATTAATTCTACTCAAAGAGAACAATGGTGGAAACATTGGGATTTTAAAACATGGTTCTTCAATATTAACATCAAGTATGTGGCTTAAGGACAATTCAGGTATGCTCAATGACCTTTTTCTAAATCTCAAGTACTGAAAGAAAATGTAAGGTAAGAACAAGATCTCTAAGGGGGCAAATATTTCTTCGATTTACCGATCTTTCGAAACTTTTTCTTTACCTTCAAAGAAACTTATCCAGCCAACTAAAACGTTTCAATAAGAATGTGTGGTGCCCCAGAAAAGATACAAACTGGTTTTTTTTTTTTTCTTTTTCTAGCGGTTTACTGCTGATTGCTCTAAAGATAGGGGAAGAAGTAGGGGAGGAAAATAATCCCAAACTCTCTTCGGATCAAGATGAAATGCTCTAGCAACATGAACCAGAGGGAGGCATCTAAGGGAAATGGTAATAAGCAACTCTTCATTGTTTTGGAACAAGTGCGCCTTCTTTGCTCACTAACAATCTATCGTTGAGTGCCACGGTGCTGTTTCATATCAAGATTGCAAAAACCATTACAAGCTGCATAGGTATTGGAGGCTCAACCAGATGTGATGAATTTCCATTGTTTTACTTAGTGCATGGAAAATATTACTAATGGCTGGTGTCAGGGGAGGCTTAACTGACCCCAATTGGCCAAACTCATCTGGGCGCATTTCTGTAAGTCAGACCCTTTAAATACTCTCTCTTGTTATTTCACAGGCCCCTCTCCCGTTTTATGAGATGTTTGACTATATAAAGCTCATTTTAGCAAAGGAGAAATTCCATGACTGCATGAACAGGTGGTCTGGGAACTTGGGAGAGGAGTGGGATATCTTTCCTTGAGACTGAATTTTATTTACAGCCAATTCTTGATTATCTTTGAACATACAAGACACACTTGAGCACAATGAAGAAAATAAAGTCTGAAAAATTCCATTCAGTCTTTTCCCTGCCATTATCTTCACAAGAACTGCTAAGGGTTACAGTTACAAATCTAGTCAAGCAAAATTTCATCTCCTGTTACAATTCAGGAGATGGATTCACTTACTATTCCCTTTTTCCAGTGCATGAGCTGAGCTACAATAAAGCAGACAGAAGAAAAAGAGAGAAGGCCTTTGAAAATCCCTTATTCCTATACCTAGAGTTGACATTAAAGTTTTGATTTTAACATATGATTTGCACTTTGAATTTTCTTGGCGATATTGATAATAACACATATCAGATAAACACCTGACTTCCACTTTCTTAATATATCAAGGTTTCCAAAACAGCCCAGTTCTTGCTACAGTCACAGACCTGTTCTTTCCTTTTAGTTTAGAAGGCTTCAGAATGCATCAAATTCTTCATTTTCTGCCTCTAGAAGTCTCATTTATTAGAGGTATTTGACATCCTCTTTTGTAAATTTGACATTGTCTTTAGATATTAGCTCATCAAGACTCAGAGCCCAGTCTCAGTTTAAAGGAACATGGAAAAATTTAAATGCTTTTCTAAACCTCGTGTAACTTTATCTGAACTCCTGTGTCTTTATGTGAACTCTTCTTATTGGCAGCAATGAGTTGGAGATCCCCTGAGTATAAGTTTCCTTGCAAGAAGTTTTCTGGCATTTAAAATTTAGCCTTGAAATTATAAGTTAAAGAAAAGGTCAAGACAATAAAATGTGACTGTGAGTCTGGAAATGAACAACATTTTAGTGAGCTTCCTATATTTTTTTTCTTAAACGTGCAGCTCATTAAACAGAATTTTAGTGTGCAGCGGCATTGAATTTTTAAAACTTCTTAGCAGCTATTACATAAACGTACAATGGGGATTATTTTTAAAAAATCAAAACTCACACACCTCTGGCCTCTGAATGCTGGTTTTAAAATACAGAATAAGAGTATCATTGACTGGGCACGGTGGCTCACACCTGTAATCCCAGCACTTTGGGAGGCTGAGGTGGGTGGATCACGAGGTCACGAGGTCAGGAGATCGAGACGATCCTGGCTAGCACAGTGAAACCCTTTCTCTACTAAAACTACAAAAAATTAGCCAGGTGTGGTGGCAGGCGCCTGTAGTCACAGCTGCTCGGGAGGCTGAGGCAGAAGAATGGCGTGAACCCGGGAGGCAGAGCTGGCAGTGAGCCGAGATCGCACCACTGCACTCTAGCCTGGGTGACAGAGTGAGACTGTCTCAAAAAACATATAAATAAAATTTTAAAAAGACTATCATTAATGAAAAACAAAGTCCTTATAGGTTTTACAGCTCTGTGACAAATTAAAGCTCAATAACAGCCTTTCACCACGCATGACAAGTACCTACTTTTGCTGTGCAGTTGATGTATTTTCATTGGCTTCTTAATTGTTTCTGTTAATAGTGCGGGTCCCTGCAAAAGATTACTCATTGCTAAACTGGGTACTCAATTGGAGGTTTGCCTCAACATTATGAAAGTTGACAGAACTGAAGAAGAGAAAGAAAACAGAGCGTCTGCCTCGAAAGAACCACTACCAAGGCTGAAAACATCAAACGTCATCACAAATAGTTGGTCTGAATTCCGCTAGGTCCTCCAGCCTTGTTTTTAAACGATCTCAGAGCCGGCTTCAATACTTAGCATGGGATGAATTTAAAACTGAAGGGAATAAATGAATGTGGCATGGACGAACGTCTTACTCAAGAAGTACCATGAGCATTTCCCAGGGCATGTTGCTGTCAGAACTCACTGCAGAAATATAATGGAATTTTCTAATTTGCTTTAATTAGAAAACAGTAAACACTGCCCTCAACATGTCATCATGTTTATATAGAAGCCCAACCAGCTGATTTTCTGCTGGGATGGCCCTGGAACCACTCAATTAAATCTCAGGGCAGTTTCTTTTTATGAATGAAATACCATTAGTATGAGGCCAGAATTTTCTTTTTCATCTGCTTCATTGGCTGTGACTCTACAAGGACAAGTGACCAAACACAGCACCTTCCAATTTTAATTAACCAATTATAATTTCCAAGACTAGATCATTTAGGATTCTTCTTTTCAAGGCATTTACTTTTTTATTTTATTTTATTTATTTATTTAGAGATGGAGTCTTGCTCTATTGCCCAGGTTGAAGTGTAATGGCATGATCTCGGCTCACTGCAACCTCTGTGTCCCAGGTTCAAGAGATTCTCCTTCTTCACCCTCCCAAGTAGCTGGGATCACAGGTGTGCACTACCATGGCGACCAATTTTTGTATTTTTAGTGGAGGTGGAGTTTCACATGTTGGCCAGGTTGGTCTCGAACTCCTGACCTCAAGTGATCCGCCCATCTCGGCCTCCCAAAGTGCTGGGATTATAGGTGTGAACCGCTGCGTCTGGCCTGACTTCTTTATTTTAAAATTTTCCACTTTGCAAGACTAAGGAAACAAAAATACTTTATTTCTAGCATACAATGATAACAGCAAAAAAATTAAAATTAAAAAATAAAAGAGAAAAAGAAGTTACTTCTTAATATTTCAGGTATTTAATAGTTTTATAAATTAAAACCCTAGGACTGTCAGATCCCATGAATTAAAATATTGATAGAATTTCTGTGGAGCTGGAAAGAACCTTGGAAGTTATCTTCATGTTGCAGATTTTACAACAGATGCTCAATTTTCATAAATGTCATTGTTGAAGATATGGACATTTAAAAATAGCTTTGAGTCCGCCCTATAGTTTTTCAGATCTATGAAACAAGGATCAGAGTTAAACAAATTGGGAATTTTTTTGTTTGAGAAGCTTAGAAGTTTTAATAAATAATCCTACACATTTTTCCCATGAAAAAGGAATGAGATTATGGCAAATATTTCTAGTAATTTAGAGCAAGGTAAAATTATAAATTGTTATAATAAAAAGTTTTTCTGTTATTAATATGAAAGGAAGCAACAGTATTGTAATTCTCAGAGTCCCTTTCACACCTGCATACTTTAAGCAAAGTAACAAGAGATGAATTTAATTCTGGAATGCTGGGGACTTTTTGTCCAACGCATCAGCTCTATACCCATTTCAACCTCAAGGTGAGTACAGCTGTGTTATGTACATCCCAGTGGAGCATGGGGAGGTGGACCAAGGGAGCTCTTCCAATGCCCAAGTTCAGCCATTCAGATTTGCTAAACACACGTGAACAAGATCCACATTTGGGTTTTGGAAACAGTCTCAACCAACACCTCTGTTCTCAAAGCTGTGTTTCATACAAAAGATAGGGACAATTGCCCTTTGAATTGTCCTTTGCCTAGTTAATTTTAGAACTTCAACAAGTCACAATCATATTGCCTTTTTTTTTTTTTTTTCAATTTTTAAACATGAGGAGTGATAATGTTTGCCCTACATAGAAGGTTGTTGCAACTCAAAGATCCACACATGGGCATGCAGATTCATAATATTTGTATAGTTTCTTTCAAGTTTCGAATGCTCCATCAGTGCAGAGGTCAGGGCTGAAGAAAATTGGGTCACCCAAAAATGAGAGATAAAAAATAAACAAAACAAAGCTGAATATCTTTTATAAGAAAGTGCATATAATATTCTTGATGTATTTCACCTTACCTTCCAAGTGTCTAACCTACACATGTGTACTTGAGTTCTGTTCATCTTTCACTTCAAAATACAAGATGGACTTAAAGATTTGAGAGCAAGTTTACCTAGAATAAGTGATAAAAACAAGACAGTGGTGTTGCTTCTACAGGGGTTTTCCTGTATATAATGAAAAGTGAAGTTCCACCTAACACACACCTATTGTTTAGCTTGTGGTATTCAAATTATATTTTACCTCCTATATTAAAACTTCAATTACTTCTCTCCCTGAAAAACAGTAATCTTTAATAGTTTTATTGCAGAGTTGACTGTATTCAAGGCAAAATGCACCATCCATCAGTGTCAGATCGTATCACTTCTGATAATCAAGTACTTGCCTCCTAGTTTATCAGGACCATCAGATCCCAAAAGGGCAGCTTGTAAAACTTTTTTTAACCACCCTTCACACTAGACATCTCTAAACATCTTTCTTGGGAGGAGAAGTTCTTAAGGCATTTCTCCAGATAAATCAGGATGGAAATCCAGAATTAGACTACATTTCTAGTCTTTGAGCCACACAATCAGAATGAGTGGGGAATACATGAATGCTTGATATTTCTAGAACCATGAGTGTACTAGAGATACGTGGGTGACGGCTAGTGCTCCGCAGCCCACACCATCACTGCAGCCCAGCTACCACCTCAGATGGCAGCTGCTGATGTGAAGGACCAACTTGTGTAAATCCTGATATCAGCTCTTTGACAGTGCTTAATGGTTATCTTCAGCTCAACATGAATGCATCTAAAACTACTGCCTTCTCTCTAAAACTCATCCAACATTCCCCATCTCAGCAAATGTCGCCAGCACTCATGCAGTTTTACAAGACAGATGCCTGGTAGATTTCTTAACCTTTTATCCTTTTTCACATTCAATCCATGACCAACATTTTATGTTCATTTTCCTGAGTAACTATCATATTTGTCTAACTCTTTCTCTAATGACTGTCTCATCATAGTTAAAATGATCATCTTCTTTCCTAACTTTTCTTCATGTACCAGTCTAATTCCATTGCAGTCCCCTATAAATAGGGTGACTGTACATCCCAGGTTGTCCAGGACAGCCAGAGTTTTAATACCTGTAGTCTCCGCATAATTAGCGACTGCCCTGATCTGGATAATAAATTATGTTATTACAACACATACAAACAGGGGTCTCCTTTGAAAACTGTAAGTCTAATTATACCATTTCCTGCCTAAAACTCTTTAATGGTTTCTGCCAGTCCTCAGAACAAAGTCTAAACTCCTTGACCTGGTTTTTAAAACTCTGATTAGCCAGGGTTCTACCTTACTTGCCAGGCTCATCTTGGGTAAATCTTATAGCTGCCTCACATTCTAGGATTCTGTATTTCTCCCATGATCATTCTAATCTCAATTTGTTTATAATTTCTTGGTTGGTTGGTTGGTTGTTTATTCCATAGAGTTTAAGACCTAAGTGTACAGATGATATCTAACTGCTTGTTAGTATATTCTCAGTGCACAGTGCATATTAGTCATTCAAATATCATGGTCATAACAGAAAAGAATACTTATCTGCAAACATACAATTAAATGAGAGATAACAGCCCCAGCAACCTGACCCTATTAGGTCAAAGTTGGATGACAAAGGATGCTATATATAGCCAGAATGAAATTATAAAATTTTGGGCTGGGCGCGGTGGCTCAAGCCTGTAATCCCAGCACTTTGGAAGGCCGAGACGGGCGGATCACAAGGTCAGGAGATTGAGACCATCCTGGCGAACACGGTGAAACCCCGTCTCTACTAAAAAATACAAAAAACTAGCCCGGCGAGGTGGCGGCGCCTGCAGTCCCAGCTACTCGAGAGGCTGAGGCAGGAGAATGGCGTAAACCCGGGAGGCGGAGCTTGCAGTGAGCTGAGATCCGGCCACTGCACTCCAGCCTGGGCGACAGAGCGAGACTCCGTCTCAAAAAAAAAAAAAAAAAAAAGAAATTATAAAATTTTACACAAATATAAATAAGCTTCACCAAAAAGAGAAAATGGATTTCATCATTATTAATTTATCCTTGTATTATTATGTATTTTCATTATTGCTATGTCATCACTAAATAGACATCAAATGCAACATTTCTCAATTATCTATATGCAATATCCTCTTAGTAGAATAATACCACAAATATTTTACCACTTGGCCTTCCAGCATTAGAAGATAATGGCCTCATCCTACACAAACTTGATATAACTGAATCATATAAAGAAAAAACAATAAAGAAAATCTTCTGCTTAAATTGTTATATATTCTAATGCATTTTAAGGTCAAATATGAATTTTCTTTTTTTATTAAAAGTTAAACATTAAACAACATTAAAAATGTCATAGAAGCATTAAAGATGCTATTCCAGATTATATATGCAATGAATAATGCCCCTTTCAGTATGTCTTATTATTACAGATAATTTTTTACATATTAATACTTTGAAAACACAGATCAAAAAGACAATTGTTTTTGATCCGATCCTAACAAGATCAAAATTACTCTATTCTTTTTGCAGAACTCCAAACTCCATCTTTGCTGGCTGGGAGCTCTCTAGTCTGCCAATGAACTGATACCAAAGCCTTCTTTTTCTAGTAGCTCATCATTCATCATGATCTTTAACTAAGACAGCATTACATGTCAACCTATATATTTCTGGTTCCAAAAATAAATATTGCTGGTAAAGTAACAAAAACAAAACAAAAAAAGCTATCTACACATTTTCTTCTCAAAATATATGCCAGCCCTTTCTCAAGACTGCAGAGGCTTAGTCTTGAAAGAACACCATACTTAGATCCCTGTAGCACATTTCTCAGATACCACCACCCCACTCTAATGACGCTTGCTTCTGGTCAATTCTCTGCCTTTCATGTTCAAGCACTGAGAAAATTCAGAAAGAAGACAATGAATAATGAATAGTATTAGTTCTTAAATGAAACACATCATTTTTCATTTCCTCTTTAATAGTTCTCCAATGGAAATTGAGTCATTAACAAAAGAATTGTTCTAGGAGGCGTCATGACAAAAATTTCCTACATTATGTAAGAATAACAATAGTATGAACCAAAATACGCAAAAAACGCTCTTACTCCCAAGCCTGAAAGCTTTTGAGTAATTGACAAGTTACATGTTTGAGATACAATTCACATGTCATGAAATTCATTCATTCAACTATACAGTTCAGTGCTTTTTTAGTGTTTTCACAAAATGGTGCGACCATCACCAATGTCTAAGTCCAGAACGTTTCTATCACCCCCTAAATAAGCATTGTGCTCATGAGCAGTCATTCCTCATTTTCCCCTACCTCAACCCCTAACAAACGTTAATCTTTGTCTCAAAGGGTTGGCATATTCTGAACATTTCACATCACTGAGCTCAGAATGTACAACCATTTGTGCCTGGCTTCTTTCACTTAGCATAATGTTTTCAAGGTCCATTCATGCCAAGCCCAGCTCCGTCGGTCAGGGAGACCTTAACCTAGCGGTGCTAGAGGAATTAAAGAAACACACACAGAAATATAGAGGTGTGAAGTGGAAAATCAGGGGTCTCACAGCCTTCAGAGCTGAGAGCCCTAAACAGAGATTTACCCACTTATTTATTAACAGCAAACCGGTCATTAGCATTGTTTCTATAGTATTAAATTAACTAAAAGTATCCTTTATGGGAAACAAAGGGATGGGCCAAATTAAAGGAGTAGGTTGGGCTAGTTAACTGCAGCAGGGACAAGCCCTTAAGGCACAGATCGCTCATGCCATTGTTTGTGGCTTAAGAATGCCTTTAAGCGGTTTTCCGCCCTGGGCGGGCCAGGTGTTCCTTGCCCTCATTCCTGTAAACCCACAACCTTCCAGTATGGGCGTTAGGGCCATTATGAACATGTTACAGTGCTGCAGACATTTTGTTTATGGACAGTTTTGGGGCCAGTTTATGGCCAGATTTTGGGGGGCTTACTCCCAACATGAAAGGACACAAAGATAGATGTGTACCCGCCCCCCACCCGCTACACCCTTGTTCTGCTCTCTAATCTTTGCACATACCAGAGATTTCGTAAGTTCTGTGAGTACCTGGTTTTCTGCAAGTACCAGAGATTTTGTTTTGCACATACCAGAGATTTTGTAAGTTCTGAGGCAAGGTCACAAGACGTGTTTAAGTAAGATAAACTCTTGCTGCCATAAACCTGCTCTCCCGCCTCAAAGTTTGAACCAAAATATCAGAAATGGCGGGAACCAATCATAGTTAGCCAAATCGCCTTGTTCAAACACTAGCCAATCATATATCTGATTTGTATAATAACTCTATGCCCACTTTTCTTAGACTATATAACACTGCTCGGAGCTCAGTGGGGGAGCTCTCCTGCCCGTCTCGTTTCACGAGCAAGGGAGAGTTCCAGGTTCGAACCTGTAATAAAGATCCTTGCTGCTTAGCTTTGACTCTGGACTCTGGTGGTCTTCTTCGGGGAATAAACGGTCTGGGCATAACAAACACATTCATGGTGCAGCATGTGTCAGTACTTCTTTTTATGACTGAAGAATCCCATTGTATGGACATAGCACATTTTGTTTATCTGTTCATCCATTGATGGACGTTTGGGTTCTTCCTAGTTTTTTGGCTATATAAGTAATGCTCCTACAAACATTCATGTACAAATATTTGCATTGACATGTTTTTCAGTTCTCTTGGGTATATGCTTAGGAGTGACATTGCCGAATTATCTGGTAACTTCATATTTAAATTTTTGAGGAACCACCAAAGTGTTTTCCACAGCAGCTGTACTATTTTGCATTTCCACCAGCAATATATGAGTTCCAACTTCTTTATATCTTCACCAATAATTGTTATTTTCCTTTTTTAAAAAAATTATAATCATTCTAGTGGGTTTGAAGGGGTGTCTCATTATGGTTTTGATTTGCATTTCCCTACTGACTAATGATGTTGAACATTTTTTCATGTTTATTGGCCATTTATATATCTTCTTTGTAGAAATATCTATTCAAATACTTCGTCCATTTGTCTATTTTTAAAATGGGGATTTTTATATTTTTATTGTTGAGTTGCAGGAATTCTTTACATATTCTGGATATTTGTCCCTTTTCATAGATATAATTTGCAAATATTTTCTTGTGTTCAGTGGGTTGCCTTTTCACTGTCTTGATGTCCTTTGAAATACAATTCTCAATTTTAATGAAGTCCAATTTATCTATTTTTGTTGTTGTTGTTGTTGCCTGAACTTTTGGTATCATATCTAAAAATCAGTTGTCTAATCCAAGGTCAAAAAGATTTATCCTTTTTTCCCTAAGAGTTTAATAAATTTAGTTTTCACAATTAGGTATTTGATCCATTTGGGGTTAATTTTTGTATGGGGTATGAAATGGTTTGACTGTGTCCCCACCCAAATCTCCCCTTGAATTGCAATAATCCCCACGTGTCAATGTGGGGCCATGTGGAGATAATTGAATCACAGGGGCGGTTTTCTGCATACTGTTCTTGTGTAGTGAGTAAGTCACACGAGTTCTGATGGTTTTATAAATGGAAGTTCTCCTGCACAAGCCTTTTGCCTGCCTCAATGTAAGACGTGCCTTTGCTCCTCCTTTGCCTTCTGCCATGATGGTGTGAGGCCTCCCCAGCCATGTGGAACTGTGAATCTATTAAAACTCTTTTCTTTTATAAATTACCCAGTCTCAGGTATGTCTTTATTAGCAGCTTAAGAACAGACTAATACACGGCATAAGGTAAGAGTACAACTTTTCCCAGAGCTATTTTTTTGAAAAATCGATTCCTGATTGAATTATCTTGTCAAAAATTGACCATAAATATAAAGGATTATTTTTGGGCTTTAAATTATATTCCATTGATTTATATGTCTCTCATTATGCTACCACTTCCTTTTTTCGATTGTAGTTTGTATTAAGTTTTGAAATTGGGAAGTTTGATTCCTACAACTTTGTTCTTCTTTATCAAGATTTTTTGTCTAGTCAGGGTGCCTTGCATTCCCATATAAATTTGAGGATTCACTTGACAAATTCTAAAAATAATGGTAGCTAGGATTGTCAGAGTGATTGTATATCATCTATAGATCATATACAATGGGAAGTATTGATATCTTAAAAATATTTTCTTTTAATCTATGAACACAGGACATCTGCCCATGCATTTAGGTATTATTTAATTTATTTAAACAATGTTTTATAGTTTTCAGTAAACAAGTTTTATAGTTCTTTTATTTATTCCTAATTGTTTTATTCTTTTTAATGTTGTTATAAATGGAATTATTTTCTTAATTTCATTTTTGAATTATTCATTTCTATTATATGGAAGCACAACTGATTTTCATGTATCGATGTACCCTGCAACATTTCTGGACTCATTTATTACCTCTAATAGCCTTTTATTAGATACCTTAGAATTTTCTGGATACAAGATCATGTTATCTGCAAGTACAGTTTTATTTACCCTATCTAAAATGGATGCTTTTAAAAAATTGTCTAATTACCCTCACTAAAACTTTCTGTATGTTAAATAGAAGTAACAAAAGTGGATATCCTTGTTAGTTTCTGATATTTGGGAAAAATATTTCATTCTTTTTTCATTAAGTATGATGTTAACCAGAAGTTTTATCAGAGTGAGGAAGTTCCTTACTCTTCCTAGTTTGAGTGTTTTTTTGTGGGTTTTTTTTAAACATAAAAAGTTGTTGGATTTTGCCAAGTGCTCTTTCTGTATCAATTGAGATGACCATGTAGAGAAGTTTTCATTTATTTTATTAGTTTGGCCTATTACACACTGATTTTCATTTTGTGATCCCCCTTGCATTCCTGAGATAAATCTCATTTGATCATGTCATACAATATTTTTATATGTTGCTGGATTGGTTTGCTAGTATTTTGTTTAGTATTTCTGCAATTATATTAATAATAAACATTGTCTGCAGTTTTATTTCCTTGTAATGCTTTGTGTGGTTTTGGTATTTGGTATAATGCCGTCATGGAAGGAGTTGGGCAATGTCTCCTCCTCCTATATTTCTTGAAAGAGGTTGTGAAGGATTGATGTTAATTCTTTTTTAAACATTTGGTAGGATTCATCAGTCATTCTTGACATCATGTCTCAGGCTTTTCTTGTGAAAAATGTTTTATTACTAATAGTCACCTTATTGTTATAAGTATATTTAGCTTTTCTATTTCTTCTCAAGTCACTTTAGGTAGTTTTTGTCTTTCTAGGAATTTGTTGACATACAACTGCTTATTTTCATTTCTCTAGGTTCAGTAATAAGTACTCCCATTCATACCTGATTTTGATCATTTACATTTTCTCCCTGTTTTTCTTGGTCAGCCTACCTAAACTTTGTCAATGTTGTTGATCTTTTCAAATAACCTACTTCTGATTTTATTTCCTCTATTGTTTTTCTGTTCTCTATTTTATTTACTTCTACTTCAATCATTATCATTTCTTTCTTTCTGTTTACTTTGTATTTAATTTGCTCTTATTTTACCAGCTTCTAAAAGGAGAAAATCAGGCTATCGATTTGAGGTCTTTGTTATTTCTTAATAAAGGCATTTACCTCTATCAATTTCCTTCTAAATGACTGTAATAGCTGCATTCTGTAAGTTTTAGTGTGTTGTGGTTTTGTTTTCATTTGTAAAAATAATTTATTTTCTTTACGCTTTCTCTTTTGGGTTTTTGGTTATTTAAGAGTGTTGTTTAATTTTCTAAATTTCCTTTTGTTATTAACTTCCATTTCATTTTCTTATGATTGGAGCAAATGCTTTGTATAATTTTAATTTTTTTTCATTTATTGAGACATTTTATGGCTTCACGTATGATTCATCCTGCGGAATATACCTTCTGCACTTGAGAAGAATATATTGTCAAGTTGTTGGGTAGGGTGCTAGCTATATAGATCTCTTTTAGCTTTATTTGCTATTCAGACATTCTATTTTTTACTAGTCTCTGTCCAGTTATTCTAGCCATCATTAAAAGTGAAATATCGGCCGGGTGCGGTGGCTCACGCCTGTAATCCCAGCACTTTGGGAGGCCTAGGTGGGTGGATCATGAGGTCATGAGATCGAGACCATCCTGGCTAACACAGTGAAACCCCATCTCTACTAAAAATACAAAAAATTAATCAGGCGTGGTGGCAGGTGCCTGTAGTTCCAGCTACTCAGGAGGCTAAGGCAGGAGAATGGCATGAACCCGGGAGGCAGAGCTTGCAGTGAGCCAAGATCGTGCCACTGCACTCCAGCCTGGGCAACAGAGCGAGACTCCATCTCAAAAAAAAAAAAAAAAAAAGTGAAATATCAATGTCTCCAACTATTAATGTTGAATTATTTATGTCTTCCTTCAATTTTCTTAGTACTTGTCTCATGCATTTTGGAACTCTGTTGTTCAGTACATACATGTTTATATTTAGTATGTCTTCTTAACTCTTTTATCATTAAAAAGTATCCTTGTTTGTCACTAATGACAGTTAGTCTTAAGGCACAATTTGTCTGATATTAGTATAGTCATTGCAGCTCACTTTGGCACTTTACAACTCTGGCTTAATCTTCAGAGTTGCATAAACTTCAGGGATGCTTAAGCTTCCTGCTTGCATAGAGTCTCCATGTTAGCCAGAAGTGAGAACTCAGACTTTCTAATAAATTTTCTGGAAATTTACAAAAATTTTATGTAGGTCTATTGCCTTCTAGAGTCTCAGAAATATGTTGAAGGTCTTCCAAGTTTCCGTGGATATCTCATTTTCCAGCTTTTCTTTTTAAGATGTTTATTCAGCTACTGGTTTGCCCCAACTGTTGTCAATGCCTCAGGCATCTGCAATGATGAGTAATTACTGCTGATGGTTTTTAACAAATGACTTGAGAAAAAGGACTTTCACACTGGCCAGGCTTTGAGTCAGGTCAAATAAAAACAAGTGCTATCAATTGGACTTCCAGGGTACTCCCCTACAGGAGTCAAATAAAGCTCAGGGATTGGGGTTTAGGGGAGCTCCAAACCCATTCTTCCCCTTCTAGTGGTTTCTAGGCTGCTGGTTGTCACCATGATTGCAGGGCTATATGTTTTCAATGCTGCCGTGAATCCTGGAGGAGAGGATTTCACAGAGTAAGTTACACCACCACATAGATTGCTATTCTTCCAAGAGATGTAGCAGGGTTTTTTCTGAGTAAATGCTCCTTGGATTTTTGCAAGGTTTCCCAGGTCTGAAAAAGCTGATTTTGGAAATTTTGCCAGTGTTCTTACTGCTTTTATAGAGAAGCAGACTTTTAGAAATCTTTACTCTTCCATTCATACTGATGTTACCCCCATTACAGACATGGAGGTAGGCTTTTCCCAGAAATTTTAGGGAAAAAACTTTGTCTCCAAGTAACCCTGGAAGCCTGGTGTATTTCCAAATATACTAAAAATAATGCAAGTGACCTCTTACTGGTGAGAAAAGACACTAATGAAAGTCACTACAGGTTTAATTGGCAATTAAATTCTCTTCTTAACTGACTTTGATTAGAAGTTACTGTGGATAGAGATACGAGAAAGGTGAGCTCTAACTTGGTTTCTGTTCTCAAAAAGCTTTTAGTCAATTTTACATGCTTGTAGCATGTCTTCTATGGGAGTCCAAATATTTCCATTTTAAAAAGTTTGTGGGGTCCATGTTCCCAAGATGCTGGTTTGGCAAGACATGCGATAAAATCTAAAGGACAAAGTGTGGAGATGAGAGTTGTCAATTATTCAGTCAAGTTGTATAGACACCAACGTGGACTCTTCTGGCTTAAAAAGGCAGAGAAGAATTTCAACTTGGAAGGTGTTTTTCTATTTAAACCTGAGGATCAAGATTAACATCTTCTTTTACCAATATGTTCTGGATAGTTGTAGTTTATTTTCAGGCTTTGATAAACCTGGAATGCCACTGCTCTATGGGTAGCCACCAGTCTGGACTTCATGTGAGAATTCAGCTTTTGTGAGTCTAGCCTTAGTGCCTTTTCTTTCTCTTCTCTTCACTTTGCAAATGAACATAAACAATTCATTTCCCATTTAAAAACCTACCTATAAAATTAAGAAAAAATATGTTTTTAAGTTCCCTTAACTAGTATCCTCTACAGTTTCTCTTAAGTCTTGATTTATATTGCACAATAAGGTAGGCTTTTTCCAAACTACATTAGGATGATAAATACAACAATGTATTTTACATAGAAGAGGTTAATTCCTATCTGGTAGCTTTGATAAATGTGCCTCTGATACCTCTTATTTTAATTATGCAATAAAATAACTAGGCTTTTTCAATTCATTTTTCTCAAACTTTATCTTACTGTCAGAGGCATGTGAACCAGAGCAACTCCATCTTGAACAGGAGGTGGGTAAAATTAGGCTGAGACCTACTGGGCTGCATTCTCAGATGGTTAAGGCGTTCTAAGTCACAGAATGAGACAGGAGGTTGGCACAAGATACAGGTCATAAAGAGCTTGCTGATAAAACAGGTTGCAGTAAAGAAGCCAGTCAAAACCCACCAAAACCAATATGGCCAAGAGAGTAACCGCTAGTTGACCTCACTACTACACTCCCACCAGCGCCATGACAGTTTCCAAATGCCATAGCAACATCAGGAAGTTACCCTATATGGTTTTAAAAGGGGAGGTGTAAATAATCCACCACCCCTTGTTTAGCATATAGTCAACAAATAACCATAAAAACAGGCAACCAGCAGCCCTCTGGGCTTCTCTGTCTATGGAACAGCAATTCTTTTATTCCTTCACTTTCTTAATAAACTTGCTTTCACTTTACTCTGTGGATTTTCCCTGAATTCTTTCTTGCGGGAGATCCAAGAACCCTCTCGTGGGGTCTGGATTAGGACCGCTTTCCTGTAAAATTACCACATACCACTAGAGTAATTGACTTATATTCTCTGTCCTAAAGATGGGAGGTCCTCGAGAACAGAAACTTGATTTTATGTTTCATTGTATCTGATATCTAGCATAAAACTTGGTGCATAATATGTGTCAATAGATGTTGAACAAATTATTGCAATTAAATTTAGTAAACATTGATTGAGAACTTGCCATTTGTCAGCTAATGTTTTAGTAATGGGGTACAGGGATGTGTTTAGATTCTCATTGAGAAAAGAAAATATAAGTGTATAAATGACATTAAGTAATGGCAGATGATGCTAATTCCTGTGAAAAATGTAAAACAGATAAATGGAGTAGGTAGTTACAAAAGGAGAATTGGGAGAGCTCCTTCAGTCCAGACAGTTAGAGCCGGCCTCAGTGAAGAGACAACAGAGGAGACAGATCATGATGATAGGGAAGATTAATCCAGGCAGAAAAAGAAAACTTGCAAAGACACGGAATTGAGTGTGTTTTATTATGTCACACCCAACATGGAATTTCTTCCTAGAATTAGAGGAGAGGAGAGAATTTTTAGATTATTCATTCCTTTCATTGTTTTAATTGCAAATTTCTACTGCTGAAGAAAAGGAGCTCTCAGAGAACAGGATATTTCTCCAAGATATGAAAACAGCTTTGCTCCTGGAGAATTATTTAAACTGTCCTGGTGGGAGGTACTGGAAAAAACTATTTACTGGAGATTCTCTTTAGGACCACAAAATTAAAACAGCAATTTAGCAATAGGATCATAGTTAATGATGTTTGGAGATAGATTTAGTTGTTTCAGTTTATTTTGTGGTAATTGAGCTGAGATAGCTTTTATTTAATCAGGAATATTTACCCCTTTTCATTAATGATATGTGCTCTTACAATGAAGTATTTTTTGCTTTTTTTCTCCCAAGTACATCTTAATTAAAGTTTAGCCAATTTCGTGCATTGGAAAGTGTAAAACTATTCCCTGAGATGAAATCCTCTGCAAGAGTGAAATAGAGTATGCTTCTTACTGATCCCAAGTGCTCCAAATTCTGACCCAAATAAGACCTTTGGGGGTTCAAGCTCATTTACATTTCATAAAATGTAACTTCCTATTTCTGGAGAATAAAAGGCTTTGAAAGTCACAAGGAAACAGCTCAAAAGGCATCCAGGGCATGAAATAGCTTTAACAAATCCTGCTTGATGAGTTAAGTGTAAAGGAATCAGAAACATATGGATTACATTTCCCATAAAATACACATAGGCTTAATAGTGAAGAAGAAAAAGTGGCTGTGGCCCAGTGTGATTCAGGTTTTTTCGAACCTAGAACATTTGGAAAATAGTTCAAGATGGTTAATAAACCCCAAAGCAAGCCCAGCCTGTCCTTCCTACTGTAGGGAGGAATGTGCTGGATTTCAATGCAGTACAAGGGGGCATCTGCTGGATTACTGACAACTCTGTCACACAAACAGTACCTCCCAGGGAGACAGAGAGAAAGACAAGGCAGGCTTGCACTTGTCTGAAATACACAGAATACTGTGGACCCGACTGGCAGAAAGTGCATGTTTCTTGGTCCTAACTCCTCCTAACAGCCATAACATTCTGACTCGGTCATTTCAAGTCATGGTTATGGAAAGGCTCCTCCTCTCCTTTCTTTCCATGGCTACCTCCATCCTACCCACTCACCCACCACCCATTAAAAAAAAAAAAAGCAAAAGAAAAACATCAACATTTCTAAAATTGTTCTTTAAGAGATTGTTCTAATCTGAACTCATTTAGGAAATGAGGAGGTTGAATAAATTGCATTCCCAGGCTTAAATTACTGTGTCATTCTTGGTGACACAATGAACCCTTTCACCTAGCATTGTGTCCTAGGAAATTACAATTCCTGCCTTGAATGGACCTGCTAGAGAACAAGCAGAGGGTCAGTGGTGGATCATTAGTCAGAGGGGATCCAGAGCCCATGAGTCAAGTCCTCTCACTGTTGCAGGAAGCAATCCTGACCACTTACCCCCAAGTCTCTTCAGGCCCACTGCCATGGGGGAGCTACCACACACTGCAGAGGAATGTCCACACTGTGACTGCAGAGATGGGACCGGAGACCCACTGAGTCAGGCTGCTCTTTCAGGTGGAGGTCAATGCTGCTGTGTCAGGCAGAGCCAGTACTCCTTTGTGATGCCTGTTTCAGAGGAAGTGCTTTCCAGCAATGCCCCACTTTCTTCAACTTCACAAATTCTTTCTTTTAAGGTTATCATCTACTTTCCACAATCACAACCATTATTTGGGGATTCTTATTCTACCCAATATGTACACAGTCTTCAACTTAAAGCACCAATCCAACCATTTCACCTTTCAGCAACTCCTTCTTCAAACGTTTGGTCACCTAACTCCTGACCTATCAGATTCTTAAAAAAAAAAAAAAAAAAAAAAAAAAAAAATGACCAAGTAATACTGAAACCTGGGGGAAGCCTTAGCATTTTCAATCTTAGAAGGCAACTGAAAACAACCTAAACTGAGCAGTTATGTAAATGAGGTGTGTTTAGATTCTGAAGTTGATCAGACCAGGTCATCTTTGCCAGATTTCTGCAGGGACTCTGGAGTCTAGAGAGAAGGCAACTGAATATTCATGCACTGCCTTAACCTTGGAGTCCTCAGGCTTCTAACTTGCAAGTTTTCTGCTTAGAACTCAGCATTTGGGGCAATGGCTTCCAGCATTTTTTTTTTCTTTTACTTTAAGTTCTGGGATACACGTGCTGAATGTGCAGGTTTGTTACATAGGGATACATGCGCCATGGTGGTTTGCTGCACCTATCAACCCATCATCTAGGTTTTAAGTTCAGCATGCATTAAGTATTTGTCCTAATGCTCTCCCTCCCCTTTCCTCCTACCCTCCAATGGGCCCGGTGTGTGATGTTCCCCTCCCTGTGTCCATGTGTTCTCACTGTTCAGCTCCCACTTATGAGTGAGAACATGCGGCATTTGGTTTTCTGTTCCTGTGTTAGTTTGCTGAGGATGATGGTTTCCAGCTTCATCCATGTCCCTGAAAAGGACATGAACTCATTCTTTTTTATGGCTGCAGCATTTTTTAATATAAAAAATCTTACAGTTTACTAAATTCACTTGCCCATTTCAGATCAATACTCAAGACCGAAGGCTTTCTACTTATCTAGCCTTCCTCATCTTGACCCCAGGATTATCTGTGCTTTCCCCTCATTAGGCACCTCTTCCACAGATTACCACTCTCTCAAAGCCACCTCTGCAACTCTGTGCTGTGTCTTCTGCCTGACAGACTCTTCCTAGTGCTACCTGCAATATCTGTTCCCTCTCTTCCCTCAGTGCATAGAGCCACTCCTTAGCAAGTTTAGCTTCTTCACTTTCTCTCAAAATCTTGTGCCTTCAATTTACCCTGCTGGATGTTTGTTTGTTTGTTTAAGAGTCTCAATCTGTCACCCAGGCTGGAGTGCAGTGGCATGATCTCAGCTCATTGCAACCTCTGCCTCCTGGGTTCAAGAGATTCTCCTGCCTCAGCCTCCTGAGAAGCTGGGACTACAGGCACCCACCACCACGTCTGGCTAGTTTTTGTATTTTTAGTAGAGATGGGGTTTCACCATGTTGGCTAGGCTGGTCTTGAACTCCTGACCTTGTGATCCACCTGCCTCGACCTTCCAAAGTGCTGGGATTACAGGTGTGAGCCACCGTGCCCAGCCTGGATGTTTCTTTACTAAACTCATCTCCACCTGATGCAGTTTGGATATTTGTCCCCTCCAAATCTCATGATAAAATGTAGTATCCAGTGTTGGAGGTAGGACATGGTGGGAGGTGTTTAGATTACGGGGGTGGATCTCTCACAAATGGCTTAGCACCACCCCCTTGGTCATGAGTGAGTTCTCACTCTGAGTTCACATGAGATCTGGTTGTTTAAAAGTATGTGGTCCCTGCTCCCTCTCTCTTTTTCCTGCTATTGCTATGTGATACACCAACTTCCCCTTTTCCTTCTGCCATGATTGTAAGCTTCCTGAGGCCTCACCAGAAGCAGAAGCTGGCACAATTCCTCCTGTACAGCCTGCAGAAACATAAGCCAAATAAACCTCTTTTCTATGTATATTACCCAGTCTCAGGTATTTCCTTACAGTAATGCAAAAACTGGCCAACACACCACTTGGCTTATTGTTACAGGTCAGCCACCTCTTATTCTATTTGTTTGGGATTTTTTCTTTTCTTTTTCCTTTTTTTTTTTTTTGAGACAGGGTCTCACTCTGTCATCCAAGTTGGAGTGCAGTGGCACCATCATGGCTCACTGCAGCCTTGGCCTTCCAGGCTCAAACCATCCTCCTACCTCAGCCTCCCGAGTAGCTGGGACTACAGGCATGCTCCGCTATACCCAGCTAATTTTTGGCTTATTTGTAAAGATGAGATCTCTCTATGTTGCCCAGTTTGGTCTTGAACTCCTGGGCTCGAGCAATTCTCCCACCTCAGCCTCCCAAAGTGCTGGAATTACAGGTGTGAACCACCATGCCCAGCCACCATCTCTTATTCTAAACATAAATCTAAACATCCTTTGACAAAATTCTCTGTTTTTGTGCAAGTTCTCTTTTTTTGCAACTCCTACTAACATCTAATAAAGACTAAGTTTATCAAACTTAACCTATAGAGATAATGTACAATTTATGAATATACAGTATATATTCAATATTACCTTGCTACAATTAGCAAAACACCAAGAGGATTGTAGGTAGGCACGTCTGTGTATTTGAATATCATTGTATGTGATTTTCCTCTATCTCCCTCCAACTAGAATGTAAAAACTTTATGGATGCTGTAAATTAGTTTATTTTGTTTACTTCTGTACACCCAGTTTCTAGAATAGTAAGCCTCCCAAAAGTATATTTCTTGAATGAACAGATGAAATCCATTCTTCCATGGGGGTAATCCCATTGCAAAATAAACTCCTACATCTTTAACTTTTCTACCCTATATTTCTCTGCCTCACTGTGGTGACTAAAACCTGATTCTCCCAGAGGTAAAATTTCTTCTGTAGATCTTCCAAATCCATGAGTTTATCTGCCTGGGGTAAAACCTCTTTTCCCTTTGAAGTTCCTGTATTTGGCTCTCCTCTGCCCTGCCATGTTGTCCTCACCAATCCACTCCCCAGTACGCACTCTTCCTTCATCAGGGACTTTGGCATGTTGCTTTCCATCTGCATCGCCATCACAGTTCCCATCATCACTCTAGGAGACTCCTATAGGCAGAGGGATGACAGCTCTGATGCCCGGCCCTCTCGGTTCCTCCACACTCTCAGCACTCCAGCCCCCTTTCCCTGCACACTTCATTAGCTCCTTGTTCCCACAGTCAAATGTCACCCTTATTACAGAAAATGCCACCTGTACTTCTTGGACCACAGCCACCTACAGTTTCAGCTCCCTCTCAGGTGCTTCTCTTTACCTGTACTTACCCTGCACACAATCTCCAACCCTTTTTGAGTCTTTACTTATTCCCATAAGCCCCTCCTTCCTCACTTCCTTTCCTATGTAGCTCACTGTTCACCAGCCCAGAGACTTCTGTGAACCCTCCAGATTTGAGACAGGTCTCGGTTAATTTAGAAAGTTTATTTTGCCAAGGTTGAGGACACACACCCATGACACAGCCTCAGGAGGGCCTGATGACATGTGCCAAAGGTGGTCCGGGCACAGCTTAGTGTTAATACATTTTACAGAGACATGAGACATCAATAAATATGTGTAACATATACATTGGTTCAGTCCAAAAAGGTAGGACAGCTTAAAGGAGGGGCTTCCAGGTCATAGGTAGATAAGAGACAAATGGTTGCATTCTTTTGAGCTTCTGAGTAGCCTCTCCAAATAGATAATCAGATGTGCATTTATCTCAGTGAGCAGAGGGGTGACTCTGAATAGAATGGGAGGCAGGTTTGCCCCAAGCAGTTCCCAGCTTGAGGGATTTTAGGGGCCCAACATTTATTTTCCTTTCACACTTCTTTGTCAGTACCTTGACCTCCCTAAGTGTAATGTTTTTGCTTTTTTCGTTTTTGTTTTTTCTGTTCCAGCCACCCAGAGAAGTCAAAATGTCACCTTTTTCCCTGTTAGAGAAAATTATGCTGTCTTACAGATTGATGCCTTAAAAACACCTAACCTCTAACCTCAAGCCCCTAACCTCAAGGCATGCCTGATGCTGTCCAGCTGTCTCTTGAATTTCTTTATTCGGCCTTCATTTTCCAAAGGAACTATTTAAACCCTCTTAAATCCTTCAACATTTTAACCCTTTCATTTGCCCCAACACTATGCAGGTAAACATGTCTTCCTGTTTCACAGAGATTGTAGCCAGCACTAGGGAGCTCTTGACTTCCTTCTAGGCCTAGGAGCTAACCAGGGATGGATTCTCTTCATTCCATTCTAAAGAAAGAAGTGCTGCCCCCAACCTGCATTCTAAAACCCAACCTTTGATCCTTCTCATGGGCTTGGTTATCTTGATTGATTATTTCATTTCTCTTCCATGTCGTTAACTTCTCCATATATGTTGGCTCCTTTTCAATAGCATTTAAAGATGGGCAAGCCTGTCTTACCAAGACAAAATAAATACTCCTTGAAATCTACATCTTTTGCCATCCACCTCTTATCTCTGCTCCTTTTCACTGATAAATGTCCTTAAAAGAGTATTTAGAGCTGGCCAGGCATGGTGGCCCATGCCTGTAATCCCAGCACTTTGGGAGATCGAGGCGGGCGGATCATCTGAGGTCTGGAGTTCAAGACCAGCCTGGCCAACATGGTGAAACACTGTCTCTACTAAAAATACAAAATTAGCCTGGTGTGGTGGCACATGCCTGTAATCCCAGCTACTTGGGAGGCTGAGGCAGGAGAATCGCTTGAACCCGGGAAGAGGAGGTAGCAGTGAGCCGAGACCACGCCACTGCACTCCAGCCTGGGCAACAAGAGCGAAACTCGGTCTAAAAACAAAAAACAAATAAACAAAAGAGTGTTTAGAGCTGCAATAACCACCCCCTCACTTTCCGGGGACCACTTCTTCCTCCCGGAGCTCTCTCCCCTTGTAATCTCCACATTTGCCACCTGCTTCTCTAGTTCGTTTACTCTAGTTCTACTAGTTCGGTGTCCTCTACAGCTGCCCTCTTCTAACCCTGCCTGTCTTCCTGATGATGGTGTACCTTAGAACACCATTGTAGCAGAGACACATCTGTTTGCATCCCACCAACAATTTCAAGGTCACCTTGACATTTCCACAATAACCCTTTATCCACAGCTCGTTACAATGAACATTTTCTAAATGGCAGCCAGAATTCAAAGATGAAAAAGAAACACATGATCACTGCTCCCAAAAATCTCAGTCTAGTGGAAAAAGCAAAAATGTACACATTGAATTAGTGTACATAGCATGTGGTAATAACATGATTTCCTAGCTACCTAAATTGTAGGGGAATTATGCAGATTAACCAATCTTGTTTCCACATTTTAATGACTCAATTTACAAAATAAGCTTTTACACAGTTTCTCAGGATTACGATTCAAATAAAAAATTTTTCCTGTCTTCAAGTTATTCCTACTCATAGCCTATTGCATTAGTGAAATAACTATTTATTTTTACATATGACTAAAAGATTGCCACACATACTCCTAAATTAAACAACATACTTTTCAAAATATATCATTTTTGTTTCTACTTTGCAATTGGAAATAGATAATGAGACAAATTTAGAAACTAGTTGGCTGGCAAACTAATTTATCTGTCTCCTATATTAGCAAGTTTATAAGAATTTTGACATACCATAACATATGTATGTATTCAATCAAACCAAATTGGCCCATCAACAAATAGCAGCATGGCTTGAGAATAGCATTGAGTGTTGTTACAAATTATATTCCTGAGAAAACATTAAAAACAATTCTGAAGAAACTAAGTGAATGAATTACAAAAAAGAAAACATTTATAAAGTAAGCACTAATATTTAATATTTATTATAGAATTCCTTTCCAATGTTGTCATAAATTAGCTCTAAGCAAGCCATCAAGCCAAGCTTTCAGTTTTTGCCATCTTTTTACATCTTTGAAATAACATTTTCCTTAAATGGGATCATCATTTCCTCACCCTTTTTTTTTTTTTTTTTTTTTTTTTTTTTGGAGAGATAGAGTCTCACTCTGTCGCCCAGGCTGGAGTGCAGTGGTGCGATCTTGGCTCACTGCAACCTCCACCTCCCAGGCTCAAATGATTCTCCTGTCTCAGCCTCCCGAGTGGCTGGGACTACAGACGCACGCCACCATGCCTGGCTAATTTCTTTTGCATTTTAGTTGAGATGAGGTTTCACTGTGTTGCCCAGGCTGGTCTCGAACTCCTGAGCTCAGGCAATCGGTCCACCTTGGCCTCCCAAAGTGCTAGGATTACAGGCATAAGCCACTGCACCCGGCCATTTTACTCTTATAGGATTAACTTTTAGTGACAGATAAATTGTGTTCACTTGAAGAACAGAAACCCAGAGCCTAGAGGCTGCCTGCAGAATAGTCTAGCAGGTAGCTTTCTCTAAGAGATAGATTGGGATCATTAAAAACAGGTCTCCTTGTCTCAACTTAACTTCCTTTTCATGCACACTACCATGCATGTCACTGTATATAATTTAGTGTCATGCCTTTTATCTAAAACCACATTTTAGGCTTTATGAATTACCTGTTAAACATGTAAGCAATACTGCTACAGTAGAAAGAAAATGCTCATTTTTATTTCACTCAAGAACAAGTCCAGATAATAATAATTATAAATACTAGATAATACTTTGGTGTGATGATAGATGGATAAAATAGATATATAAATCAATATTTAATATTTACCTAAATATCACTATATGATTTACACCTATACATGTAATATATACCTATATATTATATATAACATATTAATATATAACATATCACATGTTTGTGATGGTTAATATTGAGTGTCAACTCGATTGGATTGAAGGATGCAAAGTATTGTTCCTGGGTGTGTCTGTGAGGGTGTTGCCAAAGGAGATTAACATTTGAGTCAGTGGACTTGGGTTGGGGGGGGGGGGGTCCAGGCTGTAGGTGAATTTAAACATTTTCTGGTTGACAATCAGCTGAGTTTGTCTAAAGACCTGGGATTAATAGAAAGGGAATGTTCAGGTTAAGATAAAGATTGCGGAGACCAGAGTTGTTTTTTTTTTTTTTTTTTTTTTTAGATGGAGTCTTGCTTTGTTGCCCAGGCTGGAGTGCAGTGGTGCCATCTCAGCTCACTGCAAGCTCCACCTCCTGGGTTCATGCCATTCTCTTGAGTCAGCCTCCTGAGTAGCTGGGACTACAGGTGCCCACCACCACACCTGGCTAAGTTTTTGTATTTTTAGTGGAGACAGGGTTTCACAGTGTTAGCCAGGATGGTCTTGATCTCCTGACTTTGTGATCTGCCCGCCTCGGTCTCCCAAAGTGCTGGGATTACAGGTGTGAGCCACCGCCCCTGGGCCAGAGTTTTTTTGAAGTCTTATAGTGGCTGCCCTTAGAGACGATAGATGATAAATATTTCCTATTAAGTTCTTAGTTAATCTTTTTAGGATTGGAAGCACCTGGGAGAAAAAGAGCTCACTATATTAATAGAGATTCTTTAAAGATGTAAATTTTCTCCCACAAAGAACAGCTTTGCAGGGACAAAATATGGCAAAGAAACATGTTTTGGGGTAAGATATTTTTATTTTCTTCTTTGTCTCATAATGTTATGCCAGAGTCAGGTTGGAAAGTAAGTCATGATATATAGGGTTAAATAAAACCCATCTGATGAGAATTTATGGTTTGTAGGGCCTGACTCCCCAGACCTCTTAGAAAGGAATATTGGGCAAGATAAAAAAAAAAAACATAAAGATTTAAAAAATCAGAGTTTAGTCCATATATACATATACATACATACACACACACACACATATATATATCTCCTATTAATTCTGTCCCTCTAGAGAACCCTAATACAATGTTATATATAATATACACACACATATATAAATGGACACACACACACACACGTATATACACACATCTCCATTTTATAGATGAGGACACTAAGGCATAGAGAGACTGACAAGCTTGCCCAGAGTCAGGGAGCTAGCATATTGTGTTGTTGGGATTTAAACCTAGGCTTTCTGGTTCCAGAAATAATGTCTTACTTGTTCTAAAAGTGTCCATTTTCCTTGAATATTTAAGCAAATGTATTATCTCTTAAGTTTTATCCTTCTTGGAAGTTTTATCAAACTTGGGAGCAAGTTAGCTTAGCTGAAACCGACTCATCAGGATCAGCCAACTTTGTTCTATTATTGATTTTGGTTTGGTTGTGCTTGTTTATTTATTGTGATGATGGTAATTGTGTGTGCATATGTTATTAATGATGGTGAATTTTCTGTGAAGCAAAAGAAGTTTGCATTTCAGGGCCTCCTATTTGTCTGGGTCTTTTCTGTAGTCAAGGTCCCTAGTAATATGGTCACATGGTCATATGTTTTCATAAATTTTATAAAATTAATATATTGTGACTATAAGCAGTTTAGGCCACTGTGTCTATCCCCTCTTATTTCTCTTCATATCAGTTGTTAAGTGATCATAGACATTTTGGTAATTCAAATAAGAAATTAAAAGCAAAATACAATAAATCTGAGCTATGAGTTGGGGGGGCACTATGTAGGCAATTCAGTCATGTCCATGTATGCCTAAATTATTTCTAGACATCCCTACATAAGAATAGTTTCCAGAAAAATTTCTACAGTCTTCTCTACTGACTACACAATGTCATCACACAAAGAATGAGGGCAGAGGTTTAACAGGAATAGAGTCAGATAATAGGCTATATAAAATCCTTCCAAATAATATAGTTCAATATGTGAAAGAAAACATGATGGAGTTTTTCTCGCTATCACAATAAGCCTAAAATGTATATGCATTATTAATAATTACTTAGAAACAAAACTGTTCCAAATAATAATTTTCACAAAGTTTGCCTTTCAAGTAGGATACAGTATGTTTGGCAAATCTTCGCTCCTACTAAAACAACTATGGAGAAAAAAGGATAAATTAGAAAATTATATTGCTAAAGTCATCAGAACACTATGGAAGCAATGAGAACTAGATGCAGTAAAATTCTGAACAGAGAAGAGCCCTTCCTAAGAGGGCTGCCAATCAATAGTTGTTTCCTTTGCGAGGGCATTTGCAAGTTTGGGCAAAGGCTAAGGCTCAGGCTTGGCACAGGTGGAAGAACTCCACTGCAGAAAACCAAGACGAATAATGTTTCTGAAAACTTCAGAATGGTAGATGGAGATCTGAAGGAGCACAGACACATGACCCCAAAGGGCATTGGCTGAGTGCTGAGGCAGTATAGGAAGTGGGGTGTTTATCTGTTCAGGATGCTTAAGTGACAAAATCCTTCTATAAATACAACATATTTGCAAGGTTTTGAACCTGTTTGGGTGGAAGGTTAAAGGGCTTAATTTAAAGGATCCAAAAGATACATATTATATTACTGAAGAAGTAGAGACTCACTAGACTTTTCATCAAAACCCTGGTAAAGCCAGTCAAAAAGGATGGGACTGAAAGGGAGAGTAAAATTTTGCTCAATTTCTTGGTACTTAAGATAATAGGTCCTATTTTAAACCATGCCTCATCTCTTCCTCAAGATGTTTGTCAGATATTGAAGCTACATGGGGCTGGAGGCTAAATAGTTAAGCTCAAACTCAGAAAAATTGAATTGAAGGGTTTAAGGTCTGAAGAGACACACATCTACCAAGATCACAATCAGAAGATCAGTGATATAGCAGAGGTGGGCTAAATCTAACTAAAACTACAATCCAGCTCTGACCAAGCTCAATTACTGATTAGATTTAAGTGACCTGGCCAGGCACTGTGACTTATGCCTGTAATCCCAGCACTTTGGGAGGCCGAAGCAGGCAGGTTGCTTAAGCTCAGGAGATTGATACCAGCTTGGGCAACATGGCAAGACCCTGTCTCCACTATAAATACAAAACACTGGCCAGGCATGGTAGTGCATGCCTGTAGTCCCAGCTACTCAGGAGAGTGAGGTGGGAGGATCACTTGAGCCTAGGAGGCAGAGGTTGCAGTCAGCCAAGGTCACACCACTGCACTCCAGCCTGGGTGAAAGAGTGAGGCCCTGTCTCAAATAAAATAAAATAAAATAAATAAAATAAAATAAAATAAAATAAAATAAAATAAAATAAAATAAAATAACCTTCCCCTCGTATTACCTTCCCAAGAAAAGAAAGAACAATTTCTCTTGGGGAAAAATGACATTATAGTCATTATTTATAGATTTTTAAAATTTGGCATAAAATTTAAATTTAAAAACCAATAAACAAGATAATTTATCTCATAGTCAAAAGAAAAATTAAGCAAGACAAGAACCTCAGTTTATCCAGATATTGAAATTTGTAAATATGAAAATAACAATTATAACTATAGTAAAACAGAGGAAAGGATGGTTAAAATAAAGAAATGAATGAAAAGATGCATAATGTAATAAACAACTTGAAGCTATAAAAATCAAATACAAAAAAATAGCCGGGCGAGGTGGCGGGCGCCTGTAGTCCCAGCTACTCGGGAGGCTGAGGCAGGAGAATGGCGTAAACCCAGGAGGCGGAGCTTGCAGTGAGCTGAGATCCGGCCACTGCACTCCAGCCTGGGTGACAGAGCAAGACTCCGTCTCAAAAAAAAAAAAAAAAAAAAAAAATCAAATATACCTCCTAGAAATGAAAAATGCAATTATCTGAAACAAGGAATCCATTAGAACAATCTAGGAAATGCAAAACAAAAAAGATTAGTGAACTCAAAGACAAACCAATAAAAAAACATTCACACTGAAGAATGGAGGGGGTAAAGCATAGAAACAACAACAATAAAAGAGATGAAAATTCATATGGGAGACATTCAATTGTAACATATTGTATTTGGATTTCCAGGAAAGGGTAGAAATGGACCAGTGAAGTAGTCAAAGAAATAAGGCAAATATTTTTTGGATTGATGAAAAGGAATAAATGACAGACTTATAAATTCAGTAAACCTGAATCAGGATACTGTTCTTTTACTCTCTCCCTCTTTCTGTCTCTGTCTCTCTCTCTATCTCTGACACACACACATGCACACACACACACACACAGAGACACACTCCTAGGCAAATGTAGGTTAAAAACCATAAAGATCACGGGGAAAATACAAAACACGAGCCACTAATATCAGGAATGTGAAAAGCGACATCACTACAGATGCAACAGATCTTTTAAAAATAATAACAGGATAATTGTGAATGACTTTATGCCACTGAAATTTCCAATAAAGTGAAATTTAAAAATTTTAAAAATCACAACCTATGAAACCTGACAAAGGAAGAAATAAAAAAATCTGAATTATATATGTAATTATAAGACCTTCCTGTGAGAATGACCCAGATCTGGAGTGATTCACTAGTGAGAATTCATACAAACATTTATGAATAAAACAGACCAATCTTATACAAACTTTTTTAGAAACTAAGGGGAATAAAGGAAGTACTTCCTAACTCCTTACTGAGAGCATGGGACAAACCTTGATTCCATACTCTGACAAGAAAATTTAAAAAAGAAATACTACAGACTAATCTCACTCATAAACTTAGAGGCAAATTTTTTTAAAAAATTGGAAGAGTGAATTCAGTAATATGTAAAATGAGTAATACACCATTTAAACAAGGTATATTTCATGTAGCTAAGAGTGTATTAATATTCAAAACAGTGTAATTTACTTAATAGTAAGTGTAATATTCAAAACTTAAAGTTATTTACTTACAAAAACTTAATGTAATTTACAACACAGTAGAAAACCATGCAGTCATCTTAATGAATGCAGAAAAAATGTGACAAAATTTAACACTTGTTTATGGTTTTAAAAACATAAAATCATGAATAGCAGAAAGCTTGTTTAAACTGATAAGCACATCTACAAAAAGAAAACCCCTCATATTTAGTGGTAAAATATGGAAAATTTTCCACAATAACAAAAATGAGACAAAGACTATTACTACTTATGTTCAATGTTGAAGCAGAGATCTTGGCCATTTGAACAAAGCTATAAAAGTAAAGAAAATAAAGACTCAAAAGGCCTATTATAAACCATAGTAATTAAGACAATGTCATATTGGCACAAAAACAGACAAAATGACTAATGATACAGAATGGCATTGATATACACCAACTTATGTACGCTCCCTGATTTATGACAAAGGCAGCACTGTAGTGAAGAGGGGGAAAGGTAGCCATTTCATTAAATGGTGCTGGGTCAGTTAGATAACCGTATGGACAAAATGAGTCATTCCAGAAGGTTGGAAAGCATGGAGATGTTGTGACCTGGCTTGTTATTGTTACATCAGCCAAGTCTATTGCATAGTCTCAGCCACCCAGTGTTTCCAGCTTAGATGATCCAATGTTGTTAAAATAGTAAATTATTTTTTGCATCAGGATGAACATATGGTGGTCTCTTCCCTGTTCATCAGGATGCAAATACGGTGGTCTTTTCCTTGCTCACTTCAGAATTCTACTCAAAATTATTTCAAAAATTGCCTGAGTACCTGCAGTGTTCTATTATGAATTTGGCATGAAAGAACAAAAGAAAGGGAATGGCATCAAACAGATACACACAAAGTGAGTAATATTTGTCTTGCCAACATAGACTGCACAATGAAAGAAAAAAAAAAGGAAGAAAAAGAAAAGAAAAATTTGTCAAATTTCCATGAATTTGGAATTCAATCTGAACCATATGTAGCTCCAGATTAGGTCATATTCTCATGATAAAATTACTAATTTTGTCTTCAATTTTGTTTGCTACTCAGTATTTCCATGATCTCTTATTAGCTGATCTCATGCATTATTTATTTGGTCTGTATCATTCAGAAGATAAGGGACTTTGAAGCCCTGAAGTTTCACAGGAGGTTTGGTACTCAGTGATTAAGGTACAAGTAGAAAGGTAAAAGAGTTGGGTACAGTGGTACACAGGCTCTGAAACAAAGTCCCCTTACTTGCTAGCAGTGTGATCTTGAGCAAGTTATTTCCTCTCCCTGTGCCTCAGTTTTCTTGTCTGTGGAATGAGTTTAATAATAGGACCTACTTCGTTAGGTTGTTGAGAATATTAAGAGAGTTTGAGGTTAAGGCACGTAATATATAGTGCCTGACACATAATTAGTCCTAAAAATATATTAGTTACCATTTTTAGATGGTAAGAACCATACAGAAAATTCTTGTCCTCTAGACACTGACTTTTTCTAATTGCATATTAACCCAGGCTTTCCACAAATTGTGGTGATTTGGAACAAATTAGTATTTGCCCCGTTCAGCTCAGTTTTCCCATTAGTAGAGGGCAAGTATGCCTTTCTGGTTTCCCATCAGAAGCCAGTCGGGAATAAGAGGCAGTAGAGCAGAGTAGCAAAGATCTTAGGCTTTGGAGCCAGTGGCCTTAGTTTAAAACTCCTCTGATAGTTTCCAGCTGTGCTACCTTGCAGTGAATGATCTAATTCCTCTTCTCATGTTTAAAATGGGGACATAATGGCATCAACTTCATAAGATGATCAGGAGAGTTACATAAGAATGCATTTAAATTGTTTAATGATCATTTGATGTGATTACTAATAGTCATTGTGCTATTTTATTATTATTATTTGTCCCAACATAGAAATGCTTTGAATTCACTGAAAGGATGCATTTGAATAATTCAAAGCAGATTATTATCTTTCAATTTTCAATAGCAGAGACTTCGTTTCTTTTTTTCTTTTTCTTTTTTTTTTTTTTGGTAGGGAGTCTTGCTGTCACCCAGGCTGGAGTCTGGAGTGCAGTGGCACTATCTTGGCTCACTGCAACCTCTGCCTTCTGGGTTCAAGTGATTCTCCTGCCTCAACCTCCCGAGTAGCTGGGACTACAGGTGCATGCCACCACATCCGGCTAATTTTTTGTGTTTTCAGTAGAGACAGGGTTTCACTGTGTTAGCCAGGATGGTCTCCATCTTCTGACCTCGTGATCTGCCTGTCTTGGCCTCCCAAAATGCGGGATTACAGGTGTGAGCCACCGCACCCGACCTGAGACTTTGCTTCTTTTAGCATGGTGTTGGTTATACTCCAGGCACGTGAGTCTTTACCCAATTAAGATACTCATTGTAGACTCTTTGCAGTTATTTGTTGACACAAGTAATATACAACATTCAGGCTCTCATCTAGTTAAATATTAGATGTGATCCATAAAATAGGTGTATAACCAAACTCTCTTTAAAATGTAGTGTATCATTCATTTGCCCCAGAGTTTATGGACTATTCTTACAGAGGATCAAAGCTGATGATTTCTATGTAAATAATTGAAATTGATCTTATTACCTTGTGATTTTAGGCTTTCTCTCAATCACTATTACATTTCCATGACTCTCCTGATACTAATAGTCCAGTATTATTACCATTGACTATGAAAAAAATACAAAACAAAATAAAAACAAACATGTCACGGGGCTCAGTTCTATCGGCTGATTATGCAGCAGATGTCCATGAATAACAGAGAGGAAGAAAACGAGTATGAAAAAAGAGGTTTCACAATTCCAAATGGAGTTAATTAGGAATGAAAGTTGCAATGGAATGGAGTGGGAAAGTCAACTGGACTTACCAAGGGCTACCCTAAGAGGGTGTCCAAACATCATTGAACTTCTCTCCAGCTAGTCTCTAGACGGTTGTTAGCACCCGATTCCCTGGTAAGAGAGCAATGCAGTGGGTCATCAGTAAGACCAGAAGTTCTACAGACAGTTATAAATTATGAAAGGAGAGATTTACTTGAAAGAGTAAGCCAGAGTGGCCTCCAGGAATTTCTGAAACATCACATTGGAGCAGACACTGAAATCTAGTAGTTGTTAGTAGCATACAAAGGGCCTGAAGCAAAGTAATCAGAGAAAAAAATTATAAGGTAGTGGGTATATTGGCTCAGACCCAGTAACATAAGACATTCATTACACCAGGACACTGTAAGTCTCTGAACACTCCTCAACTCTCTCAGCTGTTAATATAAGATGAGAGTGAATGTTTGGGTCAATAAAATTATCTGCTATTTCCATATCCAAAAAGCAGACAGGGTTCACTAGTGGAAAAATGTAGAGGTTTACAATGAGCTTTTAAATCAACAATTTAGCCTTATGTCATTCTATGCATAAGTCTTTCACTACCAGCAAAGAGTGACTCCTTCAAAAAGTTACTGAGCCTGTGAGTTTTTCCAGGACAGAGGAGGCTGGATTTCTCACAGGTTCGAATGTCAGCCACCACTTGCAGAAAGGGTATTTGAAGGATGACTGTTGTATAACCACAGGCCGAGGCTCAAAAGCCAATTCCAGTTAAGCCCGATAATAGTTTTTGACATTTAGTGACACTTTATCCTTCAAAAGTCTTGGGTAGCTAAACTGCTTGCCTGCATTTTCTGTTCCTATGGCAACTGGTGATTTTAAAATGCTAATCTTAGTTGACCTTTTTTATTCTTTTTTGTTTTGTCTCTTCCCTAAAAGTTCAGCTCAGGGCTAAATGATTATCTGTTCTCTGGTCTCAATTAAATTTTCATCTTACAGTGTTGCAGCGGTCTCCCAAGTGGGCTACTTACACTCCAGGTTTCCAAGACAATTCATTGTGGGTATAGAAAGAACAATTAGAACTTCTATCTGTATTTATTTTTAACCTAAAAATAAGGAAACTACGTTTTACTAATTCTTAGCATTAGTGCAGACGGGCATACGCGGCGATTTCTTGAATCAGAAAGGGCTGTGCTCAGCTAGAAAAAGTGAGGTTTCCTACAGAAAGGGGAAGTGCTCTGCAGAACTGGAAGAAGGCTGACTGTGGCAACCTTATCCTCCTGTTTTCTTTTATCTTATTGCAATTTATCACAATTTACTTGCTTCTAGTTATGAAGTTATCTAGTTTTAATTAAACTAAAAAGTTACCTAGTTTTAACTAAAGTTTTAACTAAACTAATCTTCACAAAATAGACTAGTAGCTGATACAATCCGTGCAAAGAAACCATGGTTTGAAAATGCACTGCTAATGCAAACACAAGAAAAACAACAACAAAAAAAATCAGAGCCAAAACAAGATAGCATGGGACAAGAATGCAATTCTGAAGCCAAACTGCCTGGGCTCGCATTCCTGACACTATAATATATTAAAGTGACTTTGGGCAAGTTACGTAATTTCACTGTGTACCAGTTTCCCCTTGTCACATAAGAATGTAATATGAAGTTCTCATCCCTACAGCAATGGTTTGTTGGGCAGATTAAATGAGCAAAGCCCATAGTGTATAGTTAATGCTTTTAAAAAAATAGCTTTTATCATTTCTTCTAAGAAGGGCAAAAGCACTGATGGTCTAATGGTTTAGATCATCTAAAATTATCAAGACTAGTTGTAACACGGGACATGGGTTCCCATCTACTATCATTAACAATAAACCTCTTACTATGGTTATGTAGGCATGTGACATAGCTAAATAATAGCGTGTATCTGAATATGCATTGTGTATGTATGCATGTACTGATACATATATACAGTCATGAGTCACTTAGCAATGGGGATATGTTCTGAGATATGCATTGTTAGCTGATTTTACTGCTATGCGAATATCATAGGGTACGCTTACACAAACCTAGACTTTGTAGCCTGCTACACACCTATGCTATATAGTAAGGCCTATTACTCCTAGGCTACAAACTTGTTAGGCATGTTACTTTACTGAATAGCATCAACAATGATAACACAATGGTAAGTATTTATGGGTCTAAACATTCTATCTAGAATTCTGACATTTCTAGAATGACATTCTATTCTATTTCTAGATATTTCCAGACATTCTATGTCTAAACATAGAAAAGGTACAGTAAAAATACAATATAAAAGAAATCTGGCTGGGCGTGGTGGCTCACGCCTGTAATCCCCACACTTTGGGAGGCTGAGGCGGGCGAATCGCGAGGTCAGGAGTTGGAGACCAGCCTGGCCAACATGGTGAAACCCCATCTCCACTAAAACTACAGAAAATTAGCTGGGCTTAGTGGCGGGCGCCTGTAGTCCCAGCTACTCAGGAGGCTGAGGTAGGAGAATCACTTGAACCAAGGAGGCAGAGGTTGCAGTGAGCTGAGATCACACCACTGCACTCCAACCCGGGCGACAGAGTGAGACTCCATCTCAAAAAAAAAAAAAAGAAAAAAAGAAATCTGGTACACCTGTATCGGGTAGCTCCATTAAAACCTTAGAAAACCACTGTTGTTGTATATGTGGTCTATTTTCGACCAAGACATCATTATGCAATACATGACTACATCTGTGTATACACACACACACACACACACACACACACACATATATATATAGGATAGAGAGAAAAGCATCTGGAACAATAAAACAAACCTACAATTTTCTCACCATTTCTAAAGTCATACAACGCACAGTCTAAATTGTAAAAAATCTCACTAAACTTGATAATAATGTTTAGAGGCCCCATTTAGTAGCAAATGACAAAACAGCCATATTCCATGGCAACAACTGTGTTGTTCCCAACAGGGTTAAAAACAGCTAAAATAATACATAGAAAGCTCTTTTTTTTCCTGTCAAAAGGTTCTTTTGGCACACATGGAGAAATTTAGCTAAACATTTGAAGAACCAACTATTAGATTACTATAAAAGTGATTTGCTGTACATCAAAGGAACTAAACCACTTTAGCATGTCTTTGCTGAATGTACTTGATAGGTTATATTCCAATAATGATACATGCTTTTGTGAATCAATAAAGGCAAGATGCAATTGAGAATATATATTCTCAATGATAAATGACTACTTAGAAAACAAAGTTTATGGGAATGCTACATAAGAAAACACTGAGGAAGAGGATGCTTTGAATAAAATCTTGGGAATAAAAGATCATAAAGTAAGCTCATGAAGACAATGTGACACTCAAAATAGATTCACAGCAGAGAAACTGGAGTCAAAAGTGTACAAAGTAGTACCAGATGTCATTCCTGAGCTTATTTTTACAGACGTAATACTTCTAAAGCATAATACTTATAAACTATAAATTATTTTGTATCATAGTTTAATTATTTTTAGCCAGATTTAAAATAATTGCCATATTTAAATTTAAGTTACGGGTTTTTTTTTCTTTTTTACAAAATTATATGCCCTTTTCTGTGTTAGCAAACGTCTAGCAGGGTCTATTTTGTATATTAGGGACATATTCTCAAACATGGGTCGGAATTATTACAGACCGTTATTTAAAGGGCAGTAGAAATTCCACATTTAATAAATTTTAAAAAGACTTATTCTTTTTTGAGGAAAATGGTCTATAACAATTCTTCAAAACTTGTTTTAGTATTTAACCTTTGCTGGATGAAAGGCATTTCTCATATCGAGCTTAAGTCTCTCATATGCTACATTTGGAGTGCATTTTTATAGTGTAGTTTTTTGTTTGTTTGTTTTAGTTGTACATTGTCCTCATGAGGAAAAAAATTCACATACCTAAGGGAGCACTATCCTTCACTAAATGCTTTTCTGGACTTCACTAAAAAGGGATCACCTTAGGCCAAAATATTGAGTTTTAATTACAAAGAGAGAAAGTAAAGGTAAAAGTCTGCATCCTGGTATTAGTTTGAGGGAGTTATAGAATCAGGATCCTTTGAAGGAGCTTCTCCTGGTACAAGATAGCTTGGTAGAACCATGTAGATTTGGAGCTGTACTTGACTGTGTATTTGTACCAACATCTTGGCAGCCAACTGCATGAGCTTCCACACGTTGGCACAGCATAACAAGGACAGAGACTCTTCGGTAGTTCTGGGTACTACGTTCCACATGTTAGGAGTAACCTTGAAAGCAGGTGAACTTTGCTTTCTCTAGGGAATAAAGGAAGAGGTGCGGAAAAGAGGGGAAAAAAGGTGCAATTTCTATTGCTGAAGTTTGAAAAGTAAACCTGGAAGAAATATGCAAATGACCAATATCCACATCCAAAGATGCTCAACATTACGAATTTTTAGAGAAATTCAAACCAAAATCACAATGAGATAACATTGCCCACCCATTAGGATGGCTATAATAAAAATAAAAAATAAATATATAAAAACAAAAGCAGACAATAACGATTGTTGGTGAAGATACAGAGAAATTGCAAACCTTGCAAACTGTGGGTGGGAATGCAAAATTGTGCTACCATTAGGAAAAACAGTATGGCGGCTCCTTAAAAAAACTAAACATAGAATTACCACGTGATTCAGTAATTCCACTCTTGGTTACATACCCAAAAGAACTGAAAGAAAACCCTCAAAGAGATATTTGTGCACTTATGTTTATAGTAGCATTATTCACAGTAACCAAAGATGGAAGGAAGCAACTCAAGTGCCCATAGTTCAATGAATAAACAAAATATGGTATGCACATGACATGGAATATTATTTGGCCTTAAAAAGAAAGGAGGCTGGACGTGGTGGCTCACGCCTGTAATCCCAGCACTTTGGGAGGCCGAGGCAGGCAGATCACGAGTTCAGGAGATCGAGACCATCCTGGCTAACACGGTGAAACACCATCTCTACTAAAAATACAAAAAAAACTAGCCGGGCGTGGTGGTGCCTGTAATCCCAGCTACTCGGAAGGCGGCAGCAGGAGAATGGTCTGAACCCAGGAGGCGGAGCTTGCAGTGAGCCGAGATTGTGCCACCGCACTCCAGCCTGGGCGACAGAGACTCTGTCTAAAAAAAAAAAAATTCTGATACATGCTACAACATATATTAATCTTGAAGATATGCTAGGTGAAATAAGTTGGTCACAAAAGGACAAACACTGCATTCTTCCACTCATATGAGGTATAGAGTACAAATTCATAGAGACAGAAAGTAGATTTCCAGGGGCTGAATGTGAAGGCAGAAATAATAAGTTATTGCTTAATGAGTACAGAATTTCAATTTTTCAAGATGAAAACAGGTTCTAGAAATGAATGATGGTAGTGGTGGCACAACAATGTGAGTGTATTTAATGCCACTGAACTGTACCTTTAAAAATGGTTAAAATGGTACATTTTGTTATGTATTTTTAAAATCACAATTAAAAGTAATTTTATAAAAGTCAACCAGGTTTTCTAAATTGAATAGCGTGTTCCTAGCTAATTTTACCGATGCCTTGAGTCACACATTAGAGATCACTTTCAAACTCATTTTTAGTGGTTTCATTGGCTCCTTCATTCAAAAATGAGCATTTATTGAACCCTTTATTAAGGATCAAGGACAGAGGTTGATTTTAAAAGGAAATACAATTCTGATTAAGACACAGTCCCCAGTAATAAGAGAAAAAGCAAATGAAGAACAGGATTAATACTTGCAGAGTCACACTCATAGTTTGCAATTTTATGTGCATTATTTCAGTTGTTCTGACTCAGGCAGTTATTAATACATTCTTTGGGTCATGAAACTGAAGCTCAGAGAAGTCCAGTAACCTGCCAAGGTCACACAACTGGTAAGAAACAGAGCCAGGACTCAAACTTGGTCCAACTCCTAAATCTTTGCTCTTTTGCTATACCAAGAACTCTTAGATCCATCCTTGATTCCATCCCGCCTGGGCAAGTCACCCTATACACATGTTCTAGATCCATTAGATCATTTTGGGCAATGTCTTCCTCTTATATTGGATTTGCCTTGGAAAACAGGTTGCAAAGGTTCTACTTAAGCTTGAGAACCTCTGGACTTCTCACTTCTATCTCATTTCTAAAATCAAAGCTAAAGGTACAGCCTCCTTACTTAAGAATCATCCATGATATTCCATATTAGCTCTCATTCAAATTCTTATTTAGGCATACCCAGGATCCTGTGTTCATTCATTCATTCACAAGGATTATTGTGTTCGTAATTTCCCCAAGCGTCATAGTCTGAAGCCTAGTGTATTAAAACCTACTTAGTACAGGCAATGCTCTAACTAATAAAATACTTTGCTTCTTTAAGTATATAACATCTTGTTTAATGGATAATTAGAAGGCTATTACGAGGTTCACAAGTTGCATGGTAATTATTTAGATTCTTACCTAATCACTCCAAATGCATACTTGCTGTAGATCTCTGTGTAGTCAATTATCACACTCAATTATCTTAAACTAATCAGAATGCACCAATGAATTTTGCATCCATAATTCCTAAGGCAAGTTCTCCACACTTCTGACTTCCAGTTTCTGTGTCATTCTGTTTAATTCAGACCTTTGCTGCCTAATTCATGCTTTTCTTCGTAACAAGGTCACTAGCTAAATTATTTCTTCAACTCCTGACAAGTTGATCTTAACATAGGCCTTCAGGTCTAACCAACAATATATCAGGAAGCCTGAGTGTCATATTTCAGCAGCATTTTCTTAGTTTACATCACAGATACAATTTGGGGGCTTGAAGGGGGAAAAAGAAATAAGGCAAATTTAGCATATTTAATCTTAATAACCAGTCCTAAAAGCAAGAAAAAAAATAATGCTTGAACATGGGATACATAGCAGAAAATATTAGTATTCTGATTTTGGAATAGCAGAACATTTATGAGGAAAATGTGGCTCACAGTGAACTATAATGAACACTTGGGATGCACCCATTATTAAGTATTGCTTTTAAGTATTGTTAATGTCTTTCTGAGATGACACCTGGATCCACTGTGAAACTGGAAAACTGCTATGGAATAGGATTCTGAAGCCTCCTGTTTTCTAGTACCTGGTGCAGAAAGAGTTGGCCCACAGCACATATTGTCAGCTATAATGCCCCTTTTTTTTTGGTATTAACCCATTTTTATGAGATATTCAGAAGAGGCAGACCTATAGAGAAAGAAAGTAGATTTGTGGTGACAGGGTCTGAGTGGCAGGGGGAAGTAGAAGGTAACTGCTTTATAGATATAGTTCCCTTCTGTTGTTATGAAAATGGTCTGGAACTAGAGAGTGGGGATGGTTATGTAACATTGTGAACCTACTAAATGCCATTGTATTGTATACTTAATATGGTTATTATGGTACGTTTTGTGTTCATGTGTATTTAAAAAAAATATTTCCATAGGTTTTTATTTCCATAGGTTTTTGGTTACATAAGTAAGTTCTTTAGTAGTGATTTGTAAGATTTTGGTGCATCCATCACCCGAGCAGTATACACTGAACCCAATTTGTAGTCTTTTATCTCTCACCCCCTTCCCATCCTTTTCCCTTGAGTCCCCAAAGTCCATTGTATCATTCGTATGCCTTTGTATCCTCATAGCTTAGCCCCCACTTATGAGTGATGAAAAACGATACTTGGTTTTCCATTCCTAAGTTACTTCACTTAGAATAATAGTCTCCAGTTCCATCCAGGTTGCTGTGAATGCCATTCATTCATTCCTTTTTATGGCTGAGTAGTATTCCATCATATATACATACCACAGTTTCTTTATCCATTTGTTGATTGATGGGCATTTGGACTAGTTTCACATGTTTGCACTTGCAAATTGTGCTGCTATAAACATGTGTGTTACAAGTATCTTTTTCATATAATGACTTTATAGCGCCTTTTTGAACTAAATAATTGACTTTGGAATTTATTTTTGTTGGTGTTGCAAAGGAAGCAACTCAGCCCAGCATTCCATAAGATCACAATAGATGCTCCCTCTGAGCAGAGCATTGAGGATAAAATTGACTAACAGAAAGACTACACTAGTCCTGGCTCCCTGGCCTGGTAATTGGTCTACCTAGGGCCGAGTTGTATACGGTCTTTGAGCTATAGACTTCTCAGCATGGCTATAACCGCTGTGTGAACTTGGGCAAGATACTTAATATGTTTGACTCTCAGTTTTCTCATCTGTAAAATAGGGCTATTTATGTAGAATCCCTAGTTCTTTGATCAGCGTGAAAATTAAATAAGATAATACATGTAAAGATCCTACAAAGTAAAATTATTATGCTTTTAGTAAAATATTAATATAGTATAATAAAAATATTATGCTGTTAGTAAAAGAGCATAATAAGAAAATAAAAAAACATAATAATGTTTTATTTACTCAAGTAATAGAATTGGTATAAAGCTGAAATGAGTTTTGGCATCCATAAATGAGGAAACAATGTGTTCTATCCCATAGGATAGCTGTGAAAATAAACATGTTAATATGCTTGAAGCATTTATAACAGTGCTGAGCACACGGAAGGTGCTCAGTTAATGAGATAGTAATACTGGATCTACCTTGTAGAGTTGTTACAAAGGACACAAGAGGTAATGTAGAACTTTAAGTTACCTTGAAAATTTAGAGAAACACATAAAGATTATCTAACCAAAATGTTAGTTTTGAGGCTTTTGCCAGGTGTTTTATATTCCCATTATTTTTAAAGAAAGTTTTATTTTGGTTTTAATTGACAATAATCGTACACATTTATGGAGTACAATATGATGTTTTGATACCCGCTACTTTTCAAAGTCTTTCTTGACAACCAAATCTGTTTAAAAAGTAATGTTATGACTGAGAATTTACAGATATGGATTTTTTTTAACTATGCTCAGAGGAACCCCCTCTGTAGCTGCCAAAGAGAAGGATATAGGAGGGTGTATACATTAAAAAACATCCACAGTAATGCTGCACAACAAAAAAAAACAAAACAGTGGCATACAACAATAAGCATTTATTTAGCTCATGCATCTGTGATCAACCGAGGGCTGGCTTATCTCACTGGACTCAGCTAGATGGTTTTATGGACCTTAAATGGAATCGCTCATGCTTCTGGGTGTTAGCTGGGAATTGGATGCTCTAAGCTGGGCTCTCAGGATCAGGCTGGCTGGGACAGCTCTGCTCCATATGTATTCCATCTTTCTCCTAGGCTAGCCTGGTCATGTTCTCCTCATAATGATAGCAGACATATAAGTAAGCAAATATTTTACATCTTTTGTCATTTAACATTTACTAATATTCTCTTGGTCAAAGCAATTCCAGGGACAAACTTAAAGTCAAGTTTTAGGAAAATGCAGTCCACTTCTTTAGTGGGAAAACTTCAAAGTCACATAGCAAGAGACAGATATTCAAAGAGAGGAGAATTGAGGCCATTAATGTAATTTTTCATAGTCAAGGAACATGGTGACTGGCCAGAGCTTTGGAAACCCCACATCTGCTGTAATAATTTGTATGTTTTATTGGCATATGTATGTTAATAACATATAAATTTAATTAGGAGTAACCCAGCTAAAAAAGACTTGAACATAGTTCAGAGAAATTTTAAAAACAAAATTGATATATACTATTTGGATGATATGGAATTGGTACTAAAAATAAATAAGCTTTGATAATGAGGGCCTAACCATATCCATGGGATGTTCCACTGGAAAATTGTTGGGAAGTCAGAAGAAAGTGTAAAAGTGTAGAAGCTCAGGGCATTGGCCATCTGGTAGGGTAGAGCATTGAACAATGAAGAAAGGCTAAAAAATGAAAGGTGATTAATAATTTTTAAAAAGCCAAAATTTGGCCCAAAGACAGCCCTAAAGGCAATTTTCTGTCAAACCTATCTGGCCCGAAGGAGAGAAAGAATAAACTTGAACATTCTGACTTTAAAGGTACGCATCTATTAATGGCAAAAACCTCAATTACTTTTGCATCAACCTAATATTTTTGGAACTTTCTTAATAAAATTCAGCTGTTGCAGAGGTAGTTATATATTTATCTCAAGAGGAAATTTTTTTTCACTGAAAATACCATCAGCATTTCCATTTTAATGCCTTCGGGCACCTGGACAAATAAAAGCCAAGAAAATCAAAACAAATGATAAAATGAGGAATGGGCAAACAACCTTTTGTTCATTCAGATTCAAAAAAAATCTTTTGAACTGGTTTCAAAATATTTGATTCAGAAAACCTAAACTGTGTTTGTCAACTGCATTCTTGTTTTCATTTAAAAAGAAAAAGAAAAAGACAAAAGGGCCTCCCATCTTCCCATGAGTATAATGGTGGAAATTCAACCCGTATGTTTTCTGATTCATTTACACTTAGCTCATCAAAATATTTTGTAAGAGCTGAGCTCTTTGGTGGCCAAAGATGCTTTGTGGTCCTTTTCCCTTGAAACAGAAATATTGTGGTTTATCATCAGCTTACACAAATTCAAAAAAAGGTTGAGGAACACTCCTAAATTTATTATCTCATAAGGCTGGAGTGAGTTATAAGCTTGGAAAATCTGTTTTCCTAAACTGGCTTCTTCTATTCATAATTTATCATAATATTTCAATTCTACCTGTATGGTGCTGATCTCATTTTCACCATTCACATTAGTACCAATGCTGTCACTGATAAGGACAAACCAAATAGCAAAGGATCAAAGTCTCAGAAACGATCCAGGAAAGAAAGGAGGAGGCTTTGTGCAAAAAGTTCCGAGAAATTTTGGAGGAATATGAATGTTTTGGAGTGTAGTATGATTCTGTAGTCAGATTTCAAAGGTAAAGAGCATGTCTTCTATTCATCAAAACTCAAACGAAATGGCTGGGTTTTTCATTACATTTTGGGGCCCAGACTTAATGCCAAAACCTAATATGCATTTATCAAAAGAAAAGATAAATTTTTTCCTTTGTTTTATGTAACTGATCTGTGGCCCTGTCCAGTGAGATGAACAGCTTTTACTAAGAACATATCAGGGGGAGATTTTAGGGAAATGCAAACAAGTCAGAATAGAAATCATTCTACAGATAGAAACAATAGAGAACATAATTGAGCAATGGTACAATAAGGGAGCAAACCCAGGTTATGAGATGCCATATACATGATTTTTCTATGCAGCATATACTGCTGAAAATTAAGTCAAAATATTTATGATGAATTCATTTATATTATTAGTTTGTCTTATGATATTCACTTAGAGTCAGAAAAGCTTAATAACAGGTAGATGAAGTCAATAGTGATACAATTGTTGACTTTTCTTCTTTTATGTTACACATCCATTGATAGGCAATGCTCTTAGTCCTACATTCTCAAAAATCATGTAATCTCTGATCTTGAGTTGCTACCTTTTGTTATTTTCAAGCCTAACACTGTATACAAGTCCCCATCCCACATCTTCAGGTAACTCTCAGTAATATCAGATAAAAGGGTTCTTTTGGTTTTGGACTGCATCAACAAAAGCAGCCTTCCTCAAAGCTGGTCAAGTGACTTTCTTTGCCCTTTTTCCCACGAACTAATTTTCTTTGCTCCAGTGATGAATAAAGTTAAACTGAAAGTTTCATGACAAGAAAAATTAGATGAAAGTTATCTTCTCATCCTAGGTATATTGTTTCAATTTGGTGAGGAGCACTGGGGAGAGCAAGTTTGTGATTCTTTTTTTTTTTTTTTTTTTTTTTTTTTGAGGTGGAGTCTCGCTCTGTCACCCCAGCGGGAATGCAATGATGTGATCTTGGCTCACTGCAACCTCTGCCTCCTGGGTTCAAGCAATTCTCCTACCTCAGCCTCCTGAGTAGCTGAGATTATAGGTGTCCACCACCACGCCCGGCTAATTTTTTGTGTTTTTAGTAGAGACAGAGTTTCACTATGGTGGTCAGACTGGTCTTGAACTCCTGACCTTGTGATCCGCCTGCCTTGGCCTCCGAAAGTGCTGGAATTACAAGCGTGAGCCACCACACCCGGCATCTTTTTAAAACATCATCCACACAGAAATAAGTACTTTGAGGCATGAATCCACCAGGATGCAAGCACTGTTTGTTTTGTTCAATAGGGTACTTGCAGTATCTAGAACCGTGTTGCTATGGTTTGAGTTTTTCCCCTCCAAACTTCATGTTGAAATTTGATCCCCAGTGTGGAAATGTTGGGAGGTAGGGCCTAATTGGAGGTGTTTGGGTCATGAGGGTGGATCACTCATGAATAAATTAATATCCTCCTGTGGGAGCAAGTGAGTTATCACTCTCATGCATCTGGATTACTTAGTGGAGAGAGAGTTGTTATAAAAGTGAGTTCAGCTTCCAGAACTTTTGTTTCCTCTATCACCATGTGATCTCTTTGCACACCTGCTCACTTTCCTGCTTCCCCATCATGTTTTGACCCAACGCGTGCCCCTCCCCAGAAGCTGGCCAGATGTGGTGCTATACTCTTGAACTACTGCAGCCTATGAATTCATAAGCTAAATAAACCTCTTATCTTTATAGATTACTTAGCCTCGGGTATTCTCTGATAGCAACATGAAACGGACTAAGACAAGTGCCTCGCTTATAGTAGGTGCTCAATAAATACTTGTTACATAAACAAATTAATTCTAAGAGAAACTCCAAAGAGATCAAAAGGTCAGTACCCTCATGACCTTAGAGCTTAAACCTCTTTTCTCATTATAATTTCCACCACCTAGTGTTTGATCATGAGTGCCCTGGAATTGATCCATCCTTATCAGCCCTCTTCTTTCTTGGGTGTTAAATGACAACAAGGCTCTTGCCATTCCCTGCTATTTCAGCCATATCCTTTCAGGTCTGCATCTTGGATCTTGTCATCATCTCAAATTCTTTTACTTTCAAAATCCTCATTCATGAGTTCCTGTTCTCCCAACTTGCTTTTCAGTCACTTCCGCTATGACAGCTTTTCAGCTTCATCAGGACCTCCAGTACCCTGGACCACGTGCATTTCCAAATCCATCCATCCCTTTATTCAGTTCCTTCTATATACAGCTTCAACTCCTACTTTCTGTTTTATTTTTGCCTACTGCCAAGCAACCAAGAGATGCTACAAAAAATACTACATGATAGGGCAAATATAATCCATTAAAAATATATGGTCACCCAATTTAAAAGGACTCATAACCTTGCCCGGCAATTCTACTACACTCTTGGCACCTGAAATGTGACCTGAAGACCAACAACATTGGTATCACCTAGGAACTCAAAAGAAATGAAGAATCTTGGGTCTTATCTCAGATCTAATAAATCAGGATAGAAAGTTTAAAAAGATCCTCGGCTGATTCACATGCATAGGAAAGTTTCAAAGCACTATACTAGATCATCTATTTTCTTTTTCTCTTATGTAATCAAGATCTTCATTGCAACTGGATTCTTCCCATAGAAAGAAGTCATGTTCAATGCCTATAACTACACATCTCCCTTGAACTACAGTTCTTCCTCTTCTATCATTTATGGCCAGCTTACTCAAAAGAGATATGTATAATGACCGCCACCATTTCTTCCACTAACACTCTTCTGAAGCAAATTCCTGTCTGGCTCCTATTCTTATCACTTTATGGAAACAACTTTTGATAAGTTTGCTGGTAACATCCATGTCACAAAACCTAATGCATGTTTATCAGCTTTTATCTTACCTGATCTCTGATGAGCATTTTGACATTGTTAATGTTTCCTTCCTTTTCTAATAGCTGCCTTCCCTTCACTGTTACATCAAACACTCTGTTTTCTTTCTACCTATGTAGTCACACACTCTTTCTCTGTCTCTTTCATAGGCTCACTGCCAGCCCCTCAACATTGTATTTTAATATCTAGCAGAGTTCCTGACACCAAATAGTAACTCAATAAGTAACTATTGGATGAATGAATGAATAAATGTGTTCTGTATTGAAGATATGCCTATTGTACTCCAGAGGCCAACTTTCTATTTGCTATTTGTCTCTACTAGTCAGTTTGAAACATAGCCCTCTGTTGTTGTGTATTAACCTTAAATCTTCTATATTTCTTGTCTTTTTAATTAGGTATTACATTTCTTAAGGGAATCCACTGAGTATTACGAATCCTTATTATTTACTCTTAAAAAAAACCCTTCATAACCATTAATAACATCCTTTTCTTCAGTAGCATTGATAGTGCATGGAAAGAAGAGAGAGACTGAGAAGATGAACAAAGTTATTCATTTAATTTATCCAGAAAATTGTTTGAGAAATAAAAGCCATTGGCCTGTGTTGTTGAATGATACACGCTAAGCTATCTTACAGATTTCAGACCCATAGATACTGTAATTGAAATAGATTTGAGAAAGCATCTACCCAACCTCTTCATCTCCAAACTAGACAATGGAAACCCAAACAGACAAAATCATCTGGTACATGCAGCACTTTTTGTAAGATAAAATGTATGTAACAGAAACAGAGTATGAGCTTATTCTTTATTTAAAGTCTGTCTCTGAAAACCATAATGAAAACTTTCTTCTATCAGAAATAATTCTTTCACAAGTCCAGGAAAATAAAACCAGGCAAGCAAACATATTTGGCACCCAAACTAAGTTGGACTTTCTAAAACCAGGTACGTTTCCCTGAAAGCTTTGGCATCTATGTAGAAAATGTTTGATTTGGTAGTAGGTAGTAGGAATATCCAAGTACATATGCCTATTACTTCAAATTGTTGTTTTCTCATATCCCTAATAATTAATTAAATTTACAAAGGATAACCCTATTGAAGCAAGGTTTATAATTCTGCATCATTGTGAATCAGTGTTTGTCACTCTTCTGAACTGTCTGAAAGGCTGAATCATATGGAAGCAGTAAAAACTTCACCAAAAATGTTTTGGTGAGATGTTCTCACTTCATTTTCTGAAAGTATGGATCCAGTATTCAATACAATTTCCATCAATGTTGAAATTCACCGGTGAAGGAAGACAGAATATTACACATGTGCACTGTAACGGCCTTGCCACTTAAAAGGCAACCTGTGCCACCAGTGATATCTGCCTCCTCTGGAAGTTTGTCAGAAATGGGACCTGGAAACCTGTTCTTAAAAAGCCTTTCAGGCAATTCTTGTATGTGCAAAAGCTTCGGAAACACTGTGCCAAAACACAGGTTTTCATAACATCAATTAGCTCACCCATGTGGAAGTTGTGCTGATTCAGATGCAGTTTTGCTAGGCAATAGGAGAAGAAAATAGTGAAGCGAGAATCATAAACTTCAGCAGAAAGGAAAAAAATTCCTTCAGCTCATCTATGGAAGAAGTAGAAGCACTTTCAGAAAGCTCTATTTTTAAAAAATTAAAAATGAACCCTTCATTCAGGGCCTCCTTCCAGAAAAACACCCACACGGACCTTGGCAGTGTCATTTCCTCCTGTTCTCACCTTTAAACAGCGCAGTTGATCAGAGCTCCTCTTCCATTTGCATTGCCTCAGTGCCTGTGTTTCCATTTTACTTACTCCGTGCATTTTTAATATCCTGTGAAGCAGCTCCAGGCATGCTGAGCTGCTGCCTGCCAGTGTCCAAGGTACCAATATTCATTTTTGTGATTGTTCTGGTTATAAAATTGCATAAGTTGTGTGTGGTCTCCCCAGCTCTATTTCCCCCAAGAGTCTTGTTATTTTTACCATATAATTTTGCACGAAAAAAGTTTTTAATTTTTCAGGAATACAAATATTGTGGATAGTAGAAATCCTACAGCTTGTATGAAATGTGAATAATTTTGTCTACAATAATAAGCTACATTGATAAAAAATCATATCTTACTTTTCTACTAGTCACATAGAAAGTTAATAGCTGTCATAAACGACTACTAATTAATTCAAATAAATGTTACTGTTAAGTAATGTATATGTATACTCACACCTTACCTGAATATAGCTTTTGAGCTTTGTTCCAAGAGCTGTAACATCAGAATGAAAAACTCAAAAGTCACTTTATTTAACATTTTGAGACACTTAGAAACACCTATTTTTTAAATTTAGATGTTTGCACACACACAGACACAATTGAAAAAACACTTAATAGAAAAACTGATGTAATGCAGTTAACAATGTCTGTTAATAAGTAGGCACCAGGAGGAATGCAGAATTTACAAATCGAGCACTCCAGGTTAAAAAATATAACTGAAATCAAAATGGAAATAGAAATAATATTCAATATTATATTTGAACCAATCAATATCATTCAAAGAAACCTAGTCATTTAGATGTTGCACATCAGAAAATGAAGGCTAAATTTTCTTAAAAGTTACTTGTTCTGGCAAGAATATACCATCTATATTTCTTTAATTTAAATTTTCTAATTTAAAAAGTTGTATATATTTATTGGGTATAACATGATGTTCTGAAATATGCATACATTGTTGAATGGCTCAACCAAGCTAATTAACGTATGTATCATCTCACATATTTTTCGTAGTGAGAACATTTAAAATCTACTCTTAGCCATTTTCAAAATACAATACAATATTATTAACTATAGTCACCATGTTGCACAATAGATTTCTTGAACTTATTCCTTCTAACTGAAATTTTCTATCCTTTGGCCAACATCTTTCCAACCCCTGACCCCAACCACTGATAACCACCATTCTCTTCTCTAACTCTATGAGTTTAACACTTTTAGGTTCCAAATATAAATGAAATCATGTGGTATTTGTCTTTCTGTGCCTGGCTTATTTCACTTAACACAATGTCCTCCAGGTTTCACCAATATAGTCACAAATGACAGAATTTCCTTCTTTTATAGGGCTCTTATAGTGTATAGTGAAATATACACTATTTCATTGTGTATATATGCCACATTTTCTTTATCCCTTCATCCACTGATGTACACTTAGGCTGATTCCATATCTTGGCTATTGTGAATAATGCTCCAATGAACATGTGTGTGCTGATATCTCTTCAAAATATGAATTACATTTTCTTTGGATATATATTTAGCAGTGAGATTTATGATGTAGGGATCAATTTCATTATTCTGCATGAGGATATATAGTTTTTTCCAGCACTGTTTATTGAAGAGACTGCTGTTTCCTCATTGCGTGTTTTTGGCACCTTTGTCAAAAATCAATTGAGCATAAATGTGTACATTTATTTTAGGGCTCTCTATTCTGTTCCATTGGTCTATGTGTGTTTTTTATGTCAGTATCAGACTGTTTTAATTATTATAGCTTTGTAGTATATTTTGAACTCAGGTGGTATGATGCCTCCAACTTTGCTCTTTTTGCTCAAGATTGCTTTGGCTATTCACGGTCTTTTGTTGTTGCAGATGAATTGTAGGATTGTTTATTTCTATTTCTGTGAAGAATGTCACTGGTATTTTGATAGGGATTGCATTGAATCTGTAGATTGCTTTGGTCAGAATGGACATTTTAACAATATTAAAGATAACTTCGGATAGTATGAACATTTTAACAATATTAATTCTTCCAATCCATGAACATGGGATATCTTTTCACTTACTTGTGTCTTCTTCAATACAATTCTTGTTTAATTTACTGTCAGGCTGGTCAGATTGGTAGAGTATACAATATAATAATTTACTTGAAAAATATAAGAACCATATGTTTTAATAGATCTAACAATCCAGAAGAAAGAATTTTATGATTCATGGAATTAAGAACACTTTGGCCAGGTGCAGTGGCTCACGCCTATAATCTCAGCACTTTGCGAGGCCAAGGTGGGTGGATCACTTGAGGTCAGGAGTTCAAGACCAGCCTGGCCAACATGGTGAAACCCTGTCTCCACTAAAAATACAAAAATTAGTCAGGCATGGTGGTGTGCACCTGCAATCCCAGCTACTCAGGAGGCCGAGGCAGAAGAATTGCTTGAATCTGGGAGGCAGAGGTTACAGTAAGCCGAGAATGTGCCATTGCACTCCAGCCTGGGTGACAGAGTCAAATTCCGTCTCAAAAAAAAAAAAAAAAAAAAAAAGGAAAGGTTTTGTGTTGGAGGCAACTTTAGAGACTCTCTAGTTCAACATTTTCTCCTTAAGGATTATTTAAAAATGTTTCTGACAGATAGTGACCCAGCTTCTTCTTGAACACAAACACTACAGATTTTTGTGTGTGTATGTGAGAAACTCTACTTGGGGAATGCTTCATTTCTTAGTTCTTCCTTCCATTAAGACAAAACATGACTCCTCATATCTTCTAGTTATTAATCCTAGCATTACTTATTTATAATGTTACATTGATGAATCTAATCTTTTTTCCATAGATTGCTTTAAGTGTTTGAGATAATTACAATTAGATTCCTCAGCCCTTGAAAGTTTCAACTGTTCATCATCTGTCTCTATTTTTTAATTATAAATAATGTTCAGTCATCACCACCTGCTAGCAAGTTTCTGAATGTGCTTCGATTTAAAGTCAATGTATTTCTAAAAATGCAACATTAGAATTAAACACAAAATTAAAGATATGATCTTTCTGATATGGAGTATAAAGATTCTGTTATCTGCCTTCTTCTAGACAGTAAACTTCCACCCAAGCTGTTTAGTGTTAGCTATTTTTAAATTTACCATATTATAATACTATTAATAAGTTCCTTATAGCTATCTAAAACCTCCAGGATTATTACTAAATTATTATAAATTATTACTATGCTACTAACTTGCTGATACTGTATAAGTTAATAGCCATTTGTAAGGCTACTAAGGATATTGAGACTGTCTTCTCACCCTCCACCCCCCCGCCCAAAAAAAAGCTGGAAGTGGTTCATTAAGAAAACTTATTTTGGGCTGATTCTCTTCCCCACTTTTTTCTTCGAACGGGGCATTGTAGACAGTCATGTTTTTTCCCACTATATAATTATTTCATGCACATTACTTTACCTGGCCTACAGAGATATCCGTGAGGATCTTTATTAAAATATTTGTATAAATAAGCATTTTAAGCATTTGTTCAATCTATCAATATAGTATTACTTGAAAGAAAAGAAAATGGGAAGGAAGGAAGGAAGGAAGGAAGGAAGGAAGGAAGGAAGGAAGGAAGGAAGGAAGGAAGGAAGGAAGGAAGGAAAGAAGGGCAGGAGGGAAGAAAAAAGGAGGAAGTGTCAAGTTTCAAAAGATTTGGTCTTAGTAAATCCTTGGCCCCTAAAGATCCTTGCTTTCTAAATGTTCGTTAAATAGGCAGTAATAAAAAAAAAAAAAGTTAAAGCAAACACATAAACAAAAAACAAAGAAAACAAAAAGTTAGTACTTTTTATAAAGCATCACATTTCCAGATTTATAACCTTGGTTAAAAACTTTGCATTCTTGTTTAATTCATTATCAATTTCTGTACTCGAAGAAGTATAGCCTTTGAGAAGAAGGATACAAAAGTCACAGACAAAGGTAAACCTCCTAGGATCACCACTTGAAAAAGAAAGCCAAGCCCTCACCCCAAAATTCATTTGACCACCACTTTTGGACAGGGAACTGAACTGCAGAAGTGACTAAAATGGCAGTAGGCAGAAATACATTAGCAAGAAGAACTATTTGCACATCGTATATAGCCAATTAGTTCATATTCTGAATAGCACTTTTTGAAGAAGAACAAGTCACAGTATCATGGTCTTTTCTTTAGATCTTTCATTTGTCATTTTTGCCTTGGGACAATCTGAGCTAATCCTCAATCAAGGCCATAATGTTAGATAATGGTTGTAATTTTATTTCTCAGGTAAAATTTCAAATACCTAACATAATACATATTATATTTAGGATTATTAAGGAGATATAAAATAGCATTTAGGTCTTGTTATCTGATTCTACAAGTGATTCTTAAAGAGACCAGCTTTGCTACCAAAGGGAGGAAAGTGTTTTATTACTTAGCAGAGAAAATTCAACTTTGAGTCTTCTCAGGGCAAAATCAAGTTTAGGGTCATATAGTCATGGGAGATTGGTTGATGGTCAAGAAGGCTTTCAAAGCTTTAGAATTATGTAGAGAGTGTGTTGACTTGTAAAAATACCAGGACACCGATTGTAGATAAAATATAATAGCAAAATGATGGTTAAGAACTTGTACTATAAAGTTAGACTATCTCATTTTAAATCAGAGCTTCACTACTTACTTTGTCACACTAGGCAGGTTATTTTACAATCTCTATGCCTAAATATACTAACGTGCAAAATGGGATAAAATAATGCTACCAACCTCATGTATTGTTCGGGGGATTAAAATGATTTAATGCACATAAAGTACTTAAACAGTATCTAGTATATCATAAACATTCAATAATTGTAAGCTATATTCATACAATTTTAACCATGTAGCTTATGCTTTTAAAAAGAGTTGACAGAAGGACATATAAATCTGTGTACAATGTTTTGCACTGTCTACAATGGTTTATACAATAAGTTACAATTGTTTATTCAATGGCTTTTGTAATTGTGTATAAAAGCACATGTTGCTTTTATAATCGGGGTAGGTTAGATGGGTAGGTATTTAGCAAAAATGTTTGTTATTCTTCTTTACTCCAGAGTTTTGTCTTTGGGGTTATATGTGTATTAAGATGATATTTAATGATCGGCTTTGTCAGTGGTAACTAGGCACAACAACAGCAACAGAGAAAAAAAAAAAAAAACCAGCTTATGCAACTCGAACTCACATGAGACTGATTTGTGTCAAAGACAGAGTAATTTATGAGGCTCTGACTGCCAAACAGACTGATATTCATGTTGGCTATTCAACACATTCTCTTCTTAGTAGAGAATTTACTCCAGAAATCAAAGGAAGATCAAGCTGCCTAGTGAGTAAGAACTGGGAAGAAAAATACAGAAATAGCCCTGCTCACGCAACCTGAGGTTCTACCAGTTAGTCAGGATACTTTTTTCCCTGAAGGACCATGAAGACATACTCCTTCCATCTTTTCCAGGTTTTCTTTTCAGTTATTGGATAATATCAACATCAGTGTTTTCTGTTTACTTCAGAGAGAATACCTCTAATCATTTGTCTTCAATTGCAATTGACCTCCTATCAAGAAAGCTGTGACTCTACCTCTTAAGACACTAATGGAACCCTGGGTTCACGATGATTCTCAAAGAGTAAAGATAATGTTTCTAAAGAAATTAACCTGTCCCATTCATTATTTGCTATGCTATGCCATAAGATGTATCACTAAATGTCTTTACACATAATCACAAAATAGAGAATTAAAGATATCTCTAACAAAGATATACAAGTGCACACGGATGGAAATGCTTATAAAGTGATGAATTCAACAACAATCTCAGTATATCTGAGTAAATCTGAGTACCTTCATTATTTCCAGAAGCTTAATCTTAAATTCTGCAGATGCATAAAAATTTATTCTGAAATCTGAAGGCGTTGAATTCACCTCATGAACTCACCCTACCTTCATTCCATCACAGACCACGGATTGAGCAGCTCATCCTTCTAAAAGATAAGAATCTGAAAACCCATACACTTGATAGGAGAAAGGTACAAATGAGATGCATGGAAAAATATGTCCACAGACAAATTAACTGACTAAAATACAATGGGAGGAGAGAGAGGTTAACACTGGCCCAGTGAGATTTCAGCCTCAACAGCGTTAGACAGTATACTGAAATATGACAACAATGGTATGGCTCATGCTGAATCACAAGAAAAAGAATATCTAAGTAATTATTCTGAATGTTCTTCATTTTAAAAAATTACATGCAGAAATATTCAGAAAATTCTGGAAAATCAACGCTATTTTTGTATGTTTGTAAATATTTCCCAAATATTCTCATTTTTGATTTGGTTCAATATGCCAGTCACACTTCAACCAAAGCTGTTTGCATATTACACAAATAAATCTTAATACCCCCCCCCAACACTTGCATTTGAGAAAATGTTCAAATACCAAATGAAGCCAACTGTTAAATAACAAATCATAATGTTTGTTAACTAACTTTTAAATTGAGCTGCTGTTTTTCCCCTCTAAGCTAAATGAGTTCCCTGTGTCATTATTTTGCATATGCTTGAGAAACACATTGTGTAATGTCTAAAAAAAATGTGGCTGAAGGTTTTTAAGTTCTTAATTTTTAAAAAAAACTAGTGACACTACTGGAGAAATAAACATGATGTCTAGGAACGGGCTCTTTTAACAAGTATGCGGAAGAATTTTCAAGTTGCCGTAAGTGATTCAAACTTCTCAACTTACATAACACCGATCACTTTGCAAAAAGTTTAGGAAACATAACACATTCAGCTTTGGACATTTCACAAGGCAAAATGTCAGATCCTCTCAAACCAAATATGATAAATGCAAGCACTTTATTTTCCATAGATCATAATACAAAACAGTTCATGGAGTTCAAAGGGAAACTAGGGGTCCCAGTGGTTTTGTGTGTAATGGGCCAGATGCTGCTTCTCTGCCCAATTTTGGGGCAACTTCCCCGAGGGATTTTTATGCAATTCCCTAAACTGGATGAATATTTGTTCTCCTAGGCTCTCACACCAATTTCTTTCTCCAGTGGTAAAAAATAATTTTTGTGTGCTTACTTGTGTACTTCATCTCTTCCTTAGTAGATGGGATACTTTTAACAACTGAAACCCTGTCCTATTCATTTATAACAAGGCTTCTTAGAGGTTTACCATTGGCAGAGATATTCAGTAGTTTACCTTTCAACCCCCCAGCCACCTCGTGCTTCATTTTATTCCTCTCTCACTTGGATATCTTTGTACATCCTGCTGCTCTTCTCCCAAAGATTGCTCATTTCCCACACTCTATTAGCCTCATTCACACACATACTCCACTTAAGCACTTCTCATGTTTATGGTACTTTGCTCATACTTCTGTCTCCCCGTCTCCAATTTGTTAGCTCACTGATGATCGAAAACAAATAAAATTGTATTTCTCTTTACCTAGGGCCAGGTGCACAGTGGTCATTCTCTAAGAAAACAAGTTATGATAATAGTTAAGAAATCAGACTCTGGGATCAGACTAGACATGTAAAACTCCAGGATTTGCCCTTTCTAGTGGTATGAACTGGAGCATTTAAAAACTTTCACTAAGCCTGTTTCCTCATCTATAAAATGGGGCAAGATACAGAGTCTACCTCATAGAGTTGTTGGGAAAATACAATGAGAACAAATAAAGCAGTTAGGAAATACACAATGACTCTTAGATGTTAATATATTCGTGGAATTAAATGTAATTTCATAACCTCTGCCAAATCACCTATACTCTAGGATGCTATATCCTCAATAAAAAATAATAATACGAAGGGTATAAAAAACTCTTATTTTTCTGCTATTATGAAAAAATTAAAATGTTATTAGCTAGGAGACAGGATCAGCTACTAAGTAGTTAATGCATGTTTAAAATGCTTTCAGCCGGGCACAGTGGTTCTTGCCTGTAATCCCAGCACTTTGGGAGCCTGAGGCAGGCAGATTTCTTCAGCCCAGGAATTTGAGACCAGCCCAGGCAACCTGGTGAAACCTTGTCTTTACAAAAGATGCAAAAAAATAGCCAGGCATGGTGGCACAAACCTGTAATCCCAACCACGCAAGAGGCTGAGGTGGGAGGATCTCTTGAGCCTGGGAAGTCAAGGCAGCAGTGAGCTAAACTCATGCCACTGCTCCAGCCTAGGCAACACCCTGCTTCTCTCTCTCTCTCTCTCGCTCTCTCTCTCTCTCTCTCACACACACACACTCTCTCTCTCTCTCTCTCTCTCTATATATATATACACACACACACACACATGCTTTCTATTTCAAATATTTTAATTAAGACAAACTCTTTCCTTCAAATTTGCCTTAAAAAAGAAAGAAAAATATATTAAACCAAAATAACATAAGAAGTCCATTTTAAAGCTGTGTGTTACATTTCTGTTTTTACCATGAAGGAATAACTGGCACCAGATTGATCTTCCCATCATAGAAAACTAGAAAGTAGAAAAAAATGTATTTGTAAAATGGCTTTCAAACATTTGGCAGCTGGCTGGGAAGGACTGTGGTCTTCAAGAGAAGAGAAACAAATGAAATGATTTCTCTGATCATCCTGGCTTTCTATCTTGAAGGCTTTACTGAAAACCAGCACACAGCTCAGATACCCAGAAAGGGCATGACATTCTCCATAAGCTGGAGAGAAATGGTAAGAGGGAAGGGAGGGAAAAGGAGAGGGAGGGAGGGAGGGAGGGAAAAGGAGAGGGAGGGAGGGAGGGAGGGAGAGAGGTAGAGAGAGGGAGAGGGAAGGAGAGGGAGGGAGAGGGAGGTAGAGGGAGGGAGAGGGAGGGAGGGGGGAGAGAGGGAGGGGGGAGAGAGGGAGGGGGGAGAGAGGGAGGGGGGGAGGGGGGGAGAGAGAGAGAGAGAGAGAGAGAGAGAGAGAGATATCTTGGAACTCAGGAAAGCAAAAGCAGCTATAATTTGTGGAGCTATGTACCTGAGAAAACTATTTAGGAAAATACCTCCAGAAATCTTCATAAGAGTCGTTTTAAGCCTTTGGCTGAACTCTAACCTGCACGTGCATAGGGTGAGACTCTATAAGATTGGATAAAAAACAAGCAGTTGGAAAAGAACAGTTATTTCTGGAGCTTACCAAGTGGGAGATATTTTTGTTCTAACCAATCAGTGTAAAGGAACCTTGTTGATCACTAGGGCATTCAGTGGACATCTATGAAAGACTATGTTTCAGAGGAGGACTAAATTAAGCCTACACCCAACTCTACATAAAGTAATAATATAAAGCATGTAGAATAGTATTACAAAAATTCAAGGACCAAACATACAGAAAAATCTGCAGACTCAGAATAAGCAAAGATTTCTTAGCTAGGGCATAAAATGAATACATATCAATTAGACTTCATCAAAATTTAGAATTTCTGCTCTTGAAAAGACACTGTGAAGAAAGTAAATGGCAATTTAGAGACTAGAATAATTTTCAGTATATCAACAGAGAGATGGAATACAGAGACTAGATAATCTTTAGAAGATTTATATCCAGAATGCATATATTTATATGTATATATTGTCAAATATTACAAATGGCTCATTAAAAAATAGGTCAAAGATTTGAACAGAATATTTCACAAAAGAAGATAAAGGAATAGCCAATAAGCACATGTTCAATATCATTAGCTATCAGGAAAACACAAATTAAACCAACAGTGATATTTCACACATGTATAATTGCTAAACTGAGAATCCTGAGTGTTAGCAAGGGTATGGAGTCACCCAAACTCTACTATATTGCTAGTGGGAGTGGAAAAATGGTAAAATCACTTTGGAAAGCAGTTTGACAAGTTCCTGTAAAGACGTACATCTATACATTTACCATATGACTTGGTAATTTTAATCCTAGAGAAATAGAAACCTTTGTCTATACAAAGAAATGTAATTCAATGTTTATAGAAGATTTAAATATAATAGTCAAAAGTCTGCAGACAGTAAATGTTCCACCTCAAGGGAATAGATGGCAAATGGTGGATATTCATGACATGGAATACTAGTCAGCAGGAAAAAAGGAACAAGCTACTGTTATGTGCATGTATCTTGTACAGGAATGAATCTCAGAAATATCATGCTGAGCAAAAGAAGACAGAGGCAAAAGAGTACATACTATATGATTCTATTATATGACCTCAGAACTAGGCCAAACTAATCTAAAGTTATGTAAATTAAGCTTCTGATTGCTAAAGGTGGGAGACTGCAAACAGGCAGAAAGAAACTATTTGCAGTGACAAGAATGTTCTGTACCTTGATTTGGAAGGTGGTTACATAGATGTATATACTTGTCAAGTTGAACTAAACATTTAAAAGGGATACATATGATGATGTGCAGTATTGTATGTTGTATTTATCTTAAGCTATAGTTCAATAACATTAACATTTAAGTTTTCATGAAGAAAATCCTCTTGTGTGAATAAAGAAATAATCCTCTGGTATGAATAAAGAAAAAAAATGATGAATAAGATTTTCTTAAATTTATTTTTTTTCTTTTTCTACAAAAGATGCATTATATCATAGCCATTTAATACAAAGCTTTAGGAGTGCAAAAAACCTGTGGTGAAATCCTAGCCTTGTACTTTACTAGATATAGACCTTTGGCCAAGTTACTTTACCTCCCTATGCCTCTGCTTTCTCATCTGTAAAATGTGAATATTACCTTCTGGGAGAATTACTGTAAAACTTCATAGAGACGATGCCTCCAAAGCATTAAGCACAATGCTTGCATATAAGTACTCATTACCTATAAGCCATTGTTATTTTAAATGTCATTATTAGTAATTTCATCATAGCATGATTACAGGAGGAACTTACTAATAAATAAGCATATACATCAAGTGTATTTATCAAGCCACAGTAAGTAACAATGACTTGAATTTAGAATTATAGAAATAACTAGAAGCTTAAGCAATAGCTCAAACTTTTAATATCACTTATTTGCCCCCAATGAAATTACAATTATTGCAGGAGGAAGATGGATTTTGATTTTTGAACATGCAAGAATTACTCAGCGGCTCAGTATAACAAAACATAGAACTTCATCTCCAGCGGAGGATGTCCCTGTTGCTAACTAGCATTTTCACGCCTTAATAGCTACAGTGTCTAGAGGCTCTTTCTTAGATCGTTGTATTAATGTTGCTGGCTTAGATGTCAATTCAATACATGGCATGGAAAAACATTGTCCAAGGCAGCATTTCTTACCCCTGGGAGTCTATAAAGCCCTGGGCTTTTCAGGAGTTCTGGAGTCTGCTACTTACCTAAAACTGTAGGCAAAGCTGGGCAAATGTATTTATGAACATATTTTGAGGCTGTGGTTATAAGTCCGACGTTTAAAAGAGTCTATGAACCAAGCAAAGATAACTTAAAGCATACTTGAAAGACAAACACATTAGTAGCCCTGAAGGTTCCCCAGAAAATATCCAGGAAAACGTCTGAACACCACTATTGTTTTCCTATTTTGAAAAATGGAATTTCATTTGCTATAGTAAAGTGTCTTGGAAATTCCCTTGTTGTTGATGATACTAGATTAGTCCATGTGACTGAGTGGTCATATGAAGGGTAGCCCCAGATTAAAAGCATTGCATAGAACAAGCTGATCGGAAAGGAATTCTATTTTTAGCCTCCAGCTTTGTCATATGTCTAATTTTCCCTGTGGTTACAGTGGCCCATTGCCAGTGTCCTCTGAGGATGACTGGGCTGAGGAAAATAGGGATTCACTTCCTACTGCCGACCACCAACAAAGGCAGGATATATTGGAAATCCTGGCATGAGATGCTATTATTTATATGAATATTATTATGTTATTTCATTATTTTTCAGGTGCCAAAGGGCAAAGTCTATTTTTGAAACACAGAGGAAGAAAAACAGAAATCTCATATTCTACAAATTTGTAGATTTCAGAACCCAAACAGGACTGCCTAACGTGCTTTCTCCTTCCCCTTGGGGGTGGAGGAGGTGCTTTGCAAGGTTGTCCTGGCATGCTCTAGGCCCTGGACTCCTGGAAAGTTTAATGACATAATGGGCACCTGTACCTTCATAGGGTTTATCTACCACCCTGCGAAAGTTGTCAGAAGCAAAATGGAGTCACTAATGTTCAGAAAATCCTGACAGATAGGGCCAGGGAAGGCCATGAAGAGAGGATTCTCAACACTTGTATGCTTGATAACAACAACAAAAATGAGACAATCCACAACCTTACACAAAGATCATAATAACTTTACACAAAATATACTTCTGCCAGGACATCTGCCCAGCAACTGCCTCCCTAACCTCGACAATCATCACTCTTGTTATTGATCTTTGTTACAAAGGATAATTATTTCAAAACAATTACGTAATACTCCTGAATTGTTTCCTTTAAAAACCTTTGTCTTCCTTTACCTCCCTGAATATGCACATGTTTACTAGGGCATGCATATATTCCCGTTGCAGTGTTTTATTCCCAAATAAATAGGTTTTCTTTCAGAAAGCCTCTCTCTGTTTGTTATTTAGGTTGGCATTCCCTTCGAATGCATATATCTTACCAAGACTTCCAAATAGATTTTCCATTTCCTGTTCATCCATTCCAATAATACAGGATCACCCATATAGCTGACCAGTGTAATGTGCTGCAAAATACCAAGGTGATCCACATCCCTGCAGACTTTATTCTGATTATGGAAGAAAAATTAGTATGGCCAAATATATGCTGTTTTCTATCTCATGCAAATTTGATTGTGTACTGTTTCTTGTTGTCCTTCCTAAGAGTGATGGAAAAAAATGTATTAAGTCAACAGTCATATACTGTGTACCACAGGCCATGTCAATCTGCTCTAGCAAAGATACAGTATCTACCACCACAGTTGCAATCAACAGGCTTCTAGCTGATGGAGTCTGTGATATCCCAATGTCGTTCAACAGAGTCTCCGTAGCATAGAAGCAGGCCCTAGACTGGTGAGTAAAACAGAGACATGATGGGGATCATCATTCTTGCAGCTTTTAGCTCTTTAAAGTTGGCATCAATTCTGTCATTCCCTCTGGAATTCAGGAGCATTATTTTTCATTTACATAGAGTAACATCTGCTGCTTTTGGTAGACAGATCTGAGTTTTTACACACACATAAATTTTTGTAACTATACTGTATGTAGGATACAGGATGATTTCAACACACCCCAAAGAATTCTCTTGTGCCATCTCTTTCATTCCAATCCCCCACAACATGCACACAGAGACACGTAGACACATATCTAACCTCTAACAATCACTGAGCTATTCTCTCTCTTGCCTTTTGCAGAATGCCATGTAAATATAATCATACACACGTAATTTTTTGAAACTGGATTCTTTCGCTTAATAAAATGCATTTGAAATTAATCCAAACTGCATATAACAATCATTCATTCCTTTTTCATTGTTGAGTAGTATTCTACTGTGCAGATGCACCATAGTTTATCTACTCATCTACTGAAGGACCAGATTATTTCGAGTTTGAGAAAATTATACATTTTAGAGCTGTTGTAAGTATTTATGTACTGATTTTTATGTGAATGTATTTTAAAAACTTTCCAGGTTAGTGTATTTATCATCAATTGCTATGTAACAAATTATACCAAAACTCCACAGCTTAAAACAATATGAATTTATTTCTCTTTATTTCTTTGAGTCAGGAGTCTGGGCATGGGATGGCTGTGTCTTCTACTTCAAATCCCTCACAGGATGCAATCAAGTTTTGTCAGCTGGCCTAGGGGAGGATTCAAATTTTAGGTCTTCCATGGTGGTTAATAAAACTGTTCCATGTGGCTTTTGGACTGTCTGAACCCATGCAACATTGTCATGGGTTTTCTGACCTTTAATTGCATATCCAGTTGGCATGTCCACTTCTCTGAACCTTTTGAACCTTTCCTCTACCATTTGGCATGGCAATCCTGGCATTGCTACTTCACTTAGTAGTAGCTATCACCTTCTACTTGTTTTCTTTCCTTTCTTCCTTCCTTTTTTTTTGTTTGTTTGAGACAGAGCCTCACTCTGTCACCCAAGCTTGAGTGTAATGGCACCATCTCGGCTCACTGCAACCTCCGCCTCCCAGGTTCAAGCGATTCTCATGTCTCAGCCTCCCCAGTAGCTGGGATTATAGGCGTACACCACCACACCGGCTAATTTTTGTGTGTGTGTGTATTTTTAGTAGAGACAAGGATTTACCGTGTTGGCCAAGCTGGTCTCAAACTCCTGACCTCAAGTGATCTGCCAGCCTCGGCCTCCCAAAGTGCTGGGATTACAGGCGTGAGCCACCATGCCCAGCCTCCTACTTGTTTTCAAAATTCATTCTAACAGCATATTAGTACCATCTGCCAGGGTTGCTACCAAGGTATAAAATCCTACACTATAGGAGGGAGCTCCTTTATCAACACACTCTACTTCATCCAACTTTACATATTATCCTCGTTTATCCACTACCCTCAAGATCCAGCCCCAGGTATACTACCCTGGCTAGGTCCTGCAACTCCTTCTGTCTATAGTCAGTGTCTTCCTTAACTAATGTATCACTTCCTCAGCTGGGCTGATGCCACATTGCATTCCAAATCTACTAGTCTATTGGCTAGCAGGAGAGGTGAGGGTATAGTCTGAGATTAATCAAATGCAGATAAACCTCATCAGTAAAAAGTGGGCTACTTCTGCAGGGCCAGAATGAGATTCAAGACTTTCATGTGCATCAGCCGAGGTATAATCTGTGGGTGGCAAGCCACCCAGGTGCCGAGGCAAGAGATCGAGGGCACGAGTTGTTCCAGTATAATAAAATATATAAAATAAGAATAGTTATACTAGATATAGATAATAGATATGATTATATATGAATATCATTAATCATTAGTTTATAGCAATTACTCTTTATTCCCATATTGTAATAATCCTTGATCTACAATCATAACCTAGGAAAAGCCAGGCCATACAGAGATGGGAGTTGAGGGGACATAGTGAGAAGTGACCAGAAGACAAGAGTGTGAGTCCTCTGTCACGCCCGGACAGGGCCACCAGAGGGCACTTTGATCCAGCGGTAACGCCAGCGTCTGGGAAGGCGCCCGTTGCCAAGCGGACCGTGGTCTAGTGGTAGCGCCAGTGCCAAGGAAAAGTACCCGCTAGTTAGTGGACCAGGAAAGGGAGTCCCCCTTTCCTGGGGGAGTTTAGAGAAGACTCTACTCCTCCACCTCTTGTGGAAGGCCTGACTATCAGGCCCACCCACAGTTATCTGGCGGCCTAACCATCTCCCTGTGATGCCGTGCTTCAGTGCTCACATTCCTAGTCTGCTTTCATGTTCTATCCTGTACACCTGGCTCTGCCTTCTAGATAGCAGTAGCAAAATTAGTAAAAGTACTAAAAACCTCTGATATGAAGAAATAATGGCATAGGCTGTATCTTCTCTCTCTCTCTCTCTGTCTCTCCACCTCGGCTGCCAAACAGGGAAGGGCCCCCGTCCAGGGAACACTTGACTCATGTGACCTTGTCAATCACTGGAGATGACTCACACTCCTTACCCTGCCTCTTTGTCTTATATCCAATAAATAACAGTGCAGCCTGGCATTCAGGGCCACTACCGGTCTTTGCGTCTTGGTGGTAGTGGTTCCGCGGGCCCAGCTGTCTTTTCTTTTATCTCTTTGTCTTGTGTCTTTATTTCTACAATCTCTCATCTCCGCACATGGGGAGAGAAACCCACCAACCCTGTGGGGCTAGACCCTATAATAACCAACCCAAGTTTCAGGGTCCCAGTCTTCCCTGATAAAGGCCCAGACGATGGCATAGTAGATCTGTTGGGATTAAGAATCTGACTTTCTCCGGAGCTTAGCTACTCTTGAAATTAAGTTCTATGTTATAATCACCTTTTTCTGTCCACTAGCTGCAGTAGATGTGAAACTTTTTATGTTGTTATGGAGACTGGCTTTCAAGCTTTACCTTTTATTGATTATTCATCACAGGCTTTTTGTCATTTTCCAATAAATTGATAACCGTCATAAATAAATATCCAATTCTACAGTACTTATAATACCCTCCTCAAAATTCTAAAATGGATAAAACAGTGTTTCTCTAAGGACATTCTCTTTCACGATTTCCCATCACAGTCAGCTTCCTAGGTCCACTTTCAGTGCAACTTCTAATACCAACTGTCATAGGTCAGGTTCACTAGGAAATAAACATTGAGATTCTGAGCTTTATGTGTTGCAAGTTCATTAGAGAATAAGGAAAGTAGGATTTGAGAAAGATAGGTGTTTAACTATGATGCAATGCAAGAGATGCCTCAACCAATCCAATCGGGGGTTTTAGAACTTGGAGAGTTCTTCAGAGTGATCCCCATGGAGCAAGGGGACAGAGCTTTGTACTCCTACCTCAACCAGTCATTGGATATGGACCAACCACAGGGATGGAGCATAACCTGGGGTGAGGCAGTTTTCTTACACTGAGGACAGTTTCTAGAGAATACCTAAGCTGCTAGCCATTAATGGGCAACACCTCTAGCAGCTAGAAGAATGAGTTCCTTGGTTCTGAAGCGGGGATCTGGGCAGCGTTTACTAAAAGGCATAATCCCAAATTGTTTTAAGTACTTACAACTTATGCAGATGGAGTTAAAGAATGTAACAGAGCCTTATTTCCATTGGAGATTTGGGATTTCCCCTTGACAGTAGGCATTTAAACTAGGGAGTAGGGGTGTTGAAGGTAAAGCATGTGTGAAAGTCCTGGGATAGGAAGAGCTGGGCAACTTAAAATCTAAGATTTCTGGAGCACTGATTTCAATTGGGATAGGATGAGAGTAAAGATGTAGGAAGGTCAAGGTCACGTGGAAATTCATAGACCGCTTAAGGGATTTTGGATTTTATCAATGGCAATAAACTACTGAAGAGATTAAAGCAAGAAAGTGTCCATTATTATTATTACTGCAGTTAGAAAAACTCACCTTAGCTAGCTATTGTGTGCCAAATGAATTACAGAGGAGCAGAAATAGAAGTTAGGGAACTAAGAGAGTTTGTAATAACCCAAGTTAGAGATGTTGATTTAGTGTGACGGAAATAAGTTTAGGAATAAGTGGACTGATTCGACACGGATTTTGGAAGAAGATTTGCTGGGACTTGTTGCTTAACTACAAATGGAGAATAAGAGAATGAACCTTGTTAGGAATGATGTCCCAGTCTCTTCCTCCTCTGTAGCAAAAGAGAATGAGGAGAAATGACCTATAATATGAACTAAACATAAAGAATTTTATATCATGTATTCCCTCATAAAGATACTAGATTGGTACCAAGAAAGAAGCAACATAGTTTAAGGACATTTATTTTTTTCTAGACTCAAATCATCTGGGCAGAAAAGAAAAATATTTTGTCTAGTTGAGCCACAAACTGTTTCCCCTTCATTTTTGAAAAAATATTTAGCAAATCCATGAGTTTTTCCTTATCTGCTGGTTTCTTTAGGACTAGGTTTGGAGTCTTACTGTAGGTGGCCTTTAGAGAGATTTTTTGAACAAATATGATCCCTGCCCTCCAGAAGCTTATTAGAGAGATTAAGTCATCCATACACTGTATTTGTGGTGAGTATCCTGGAGGAGGAAAAGGAGAGGGAAGGCATGGGCTCTCCTTATAGCTATCACTCCCACGTTTATTTCCTCCTTTCTATTTTTTTTAACAGAGGAGACAAAAATGATTTTTAGTGAAAGAAAAATTGCTAAAAGGCCATCCTGGAAAGTACATAGAAAAAAATTGTGGCTTTAATGGCAACCAAAACTATCAAGTCCAAAGACTACACTAGTGTTACAGGATTCTTGGGGTGTCACTTTTTTGACTAGAAACCTCTGTGGCCAGTGGCACCTTGGCCCGGGTTTATCTCAGGCCTGCTGGGCTCGTTCTGCCCACTTAGCCTGGTGGGCTGTGCTAAGCTCATGCTACCAGCCTAGATCCCACACCTGCCAAGGATGAGTCAACCATACAGCGGCGAGGGGTGTGTGAGTGAGCATGGACTCTGGCCACTGCATAATCAGACATGCCAGGTGCTGCAGTGGGGTGGGCAGCTCCAGGTACTGGCATGGGTGCCAGCTCTCTGTGAGGCTGTGGCTGGATCAGACACACTGCAAACAGCTTCCAGAGCTAGCACCAGGGAACGTGGTGGTACCCAAAAGCTTGGAGATGCCAGGAACCACAGGACTCCAAAGAGGGAGTCACAGCTCTGGGGAGTTCCCAGGTCTGGGCTTCCCAAAGGGCCACAGATCTTCTTTCTTTCTCTTTACCCACAATGTGGTAAGCAAGGGACATGTTTCAACCCTGTTTGTGTTTAGCTCCTTTAGTCTCACCATTCAATGGGTTCTGAGTTCTTGTCCTGTGACCCAGAAGAATGAGGTATGCAGAGAAGTGGAGGGTGATCAAGGTGAAGAGGACCTTGTTAAGTGATAGAAAAGCTCAGTGGAGACCTGCAGTGAGTAGCTCCTTTCTGTAGCCAGGGTGTCCCAACAAGTAAGTGTTCAGCTCCTAGCAGAGAAGAGACCCTGAAGTAGGAAGCTCCTCTCTGCAGGCAGGTCATCCTGTCATCTCTGCAGCTCTCAGCAGAGATGAGGCCCTGGAGAGGGTAGCTCCTCTCTGCAGCTTGTCGGCCTGACATCTCTGCAACTCTTAGCAGAGAGGAGGCCCTGAAATGTGCACCTCCTCTCTGCAGCTGATCATCCCAATGTGTGCTCAGCTCTGGCTGAGCCTGGAGCTTTTATGGGTCTCAGATGGGAGGAAGTGCATGCCAGTTGGTCCATGAGCGGCCATAGGCAGGGCCAGAAAACGTACCACAAGCTCCTACTCCAGTCTGCAGGACTGGCAACCCAGCCCCCAGTCTTGCGGCCCTCCCTGGCCTGAAGGTGAGGCCTCACCAGGGACCTACCCCCTTCCACCCAGAAACCTGTTGGCCTCCTGCCGCTGTTCTTGGTACCCAGGCTGTAGGTGCCAAGGGGTGCCTGAAGGCCAGCACCAAGCTGCTCTCAGCACCCCCTAAGCTTCCTCCCATGCCCATTGGTGCCCAAAGCTGGCACTGTTGGGCCGAGGTGGCAGGGAGCTGGTGTGTCAGCACTGCCTCAAGTGTGTGCACACCCAGCCAGGCTGCAACAGTGCCCAAATACAACCTTGACTTTGCTTCAAAATTGGAGTTGGGGCCAACAGCAGGAAAAGCCAGGCAGTGGGATCAGACACTTCCGAGCCTGCGAGTAAAGGGGAGCTTTCCCAGGCCCCTAAGAGTGCAAAGATACCTGGGTTCACAGTCACGGTTTGGGCAGGTGCTGCTGTGCAGGAGTGGGGCGGTGGGTGGCTGGAGTGGGACCCTGACTGCTCCATGGAGGTGAAGGCCTGGGTCTGCAGCCATGACTTGGGTGGCTGCAGCTGCACCTGGGAGGGTGGGCCTCCTGCCTGCTCTAGGGTCCCAAGAGCACAGAGATGCCCGGGTCTGCAGCTGTGGCTTGGGCAGCTGAAGCAGCACCTGGGGAGCTTCTGCCCCAACTCAGAAGGGGCAGGGCTTTGCTAGTTTCCAGCTACCACTGGCTCCATAGACTGTGCAGCCAGTCCGCACCTCCCTGCTGCGACTGGCATGATGGCAGTGGCTGCTCCAGACGGCCTGCCACTGTCATCACCAGAGTTGTATGTAATGGCATTCACAAGGCTGTGGTTTGCTATAGTTTTCTAGGAGTTGAGGTTCCCATCAGAAAACTCAGAAGCCAATAGAATTTCAACCTTTCTGAGTCCTGACTCAGTGCATCAAAGCACACCCAAACAGGCTCTGTACCCACCCTTCTCTTCACAAACTCTGCAGATGAATGAGAAGTATGAAGGGGAAAGAAATGAAAGAATCTGAAGTTAGGTTTGTACAGTGTGTGTCCAGGAGTCTACTTTGGGCAGTATTATAGGCACTGTAGTCCATTCTTCTCAAATCCCATACTCATTCTACAACTGGTTATCTACATAACCTCAGAAAAGTTCCCTAAGCCTCCATTTTCTCATCAGAGAAATGAGGACAATAATGTTGTCCCATCAGAGTTCCTACAAAGATTAAATGTGACCATTGACACAAAGATTAGAGGCTTGCTCCATCAAGGCTTCTCAATACATGTTAGCTGTTATTACCAGTACCACTAGGCAGAGAATGAGGATGCAAAATAATAAAACAGAGTCCTTGCAATTCCTTAAGAAAAATAAAACATTTATATAAAATAATTTTATGGTCAATAGAGGTAAGTCACCACAGGACTCAGCGATATCAAACCAAAAAGGTAGGAATGAATAAGTGAAGTGTTTAGGATTTCCAAGAGTGACATTTGGTCATATAAACCGAAAAATAAAGAAGTTCACTCAACACATAATATAAATTATTCACCAAAAAAGTCACCCAAGAAGACCATAGATATTCAATAATGTCAATTACTTCTACATGCGTGTTCTAGTTACTATAAGTGGTTTCATAGACTATCTTACAGGAGAAGAAAACAGGGTTGGGGATAGAATGAGTTGATAGACATCAATATTTTCTGTGAAATAACTGTTTACTTGGTAGCAGCGAGATTTCTCTGTGTCCTTGGTTGCTTGCAATGCATGAAGAACAGGAAGTTAATTAGCAAATGAGTCAGAGAAAAAAATCATGTACTGATTTTCCTTTCTACATGTGTTCAAAGGTTAGGAGAGGGCAGAAAATGGACTGACAGTCCCATGATGGTGAGCCAGACCACTCAGCCTTTGCTGTTTGGAGCGGCAGCTGTGGCACAGAGTGTGCAGCCTGTCACCAGAAGAAGGCATCAATTCCTGGGCATAGAAAAAATGTTGTGCAAGTCTCTTTAAGGGAAAATGCACACCCAGCCATTGAAAAAAAATGGAAACAAAACATAAATAGATTCAGAAGTGTGGTATTTTGATTGCTGAAGTTTAGGAAATGTGGAAAATAAGAAAATGGAGATGAAATTAAAACTGAATCAAATTATCCTTTTTAATTTATCCATATACAGAAATTAGATGCTGGTGGACTCCCAGGGAAAGTTCACATCCCCACAAATGATTCAGAGCTTGGTGTTAAGTAGCAGCCGATAAAAAGGAGCCATGTGGCTATTTTGGTGTTCGCGGTTAAGGGATGCTTCAGGGCTACAAAACAGTCCAGTTTTTGAACCACTTTAAAATAAATAATAGAAAATGACTTTACCAACTTACCCAAATCTGCTAACATTGTTTCAGAATTCCTTAAATATCCCTGTGTAAGAAAATTCTTGTGAACTTAAAGTGACACTTTTAATAGTATTAGTTATTTTTTGTTAAAGTGCCCAGCGACCTTGATTGCCTGTGAGATCTGAAGACTTAAAATGGGCTATCCTTTCAGTAGAATCAGGAAAATCACCATTTTAAGAAAAAATTGAATTTTTCCACCTTAAAAATTCATGTACTAAATTGCCTTTACAGAGATTTGAAGAGCATCGTTTTACTGCATGTAGAAAGACATGCAAATGATTTTACTGCCTTAACTATTTGCCATCTCTAAGCAGTTTCACAAGGAGATTGACACGTGGTAGAAACTGAATGGGGGTACTTACAGAAGGCAGCTACTATAAAAATGTTGGATTTAAATTGTTACGTGTAAATAAGAAAAAGAAAAATATGAAAATATTTTCAAATGTACTAGAAAATGAAAGTTCTGAGTGCACTAAGCTAGCTTCTTAAAAAGTTGTTTTGGTATACAGTAATTTCAAAAGAAACTTGAGGAGGTCCATATCATATCCCACCTCTAGAATTGCAGGATCCTCCCAAGTCAATAGAGTTCACTCACTTGGTAAGATATCTGGAGTCAAGACACACTGGGGTCAGCCTACTGTTCTCTTTTTCATCTCAAGGAAAGAAAAGAAAGTGCAAAATTATTTCACTAGTTCCTGGAGGCATGCCCACATTTTTATGGAAACATCTTTAGGCATGAGTCTCCAAAAAGAAAAAGATAAGAAGTTCTTATGCATGACTCTTCTCCACTCCTTTATCCGACTCTGAATATGTACATTTGGAAATGATTAAAAACATGCCACAAATGTGTTTTTGACCTGGGTGTCTTTGAGTTGAGGCATCATTCCGTTTTTTGTTTGTTTGTTTTTTTAAATTTTGAGACAGTCTCGCTCTGTCGCCCAGGCTGGAGTGCAGTGGCGCAATCTCGGCTCACTGCAAGCTCTGCCTCCTGGGTTCACGCCATCCTCCTACCTCAGCCTCCCGAGTAGCTGGGACTACAGGCACACACTGCCATGCCCGGCTAATTTTTTGTATTTTCAGTAGAGACGGGGTTTCACCGTGTTCGCCAGGATGGTCTTGATCTCCTGACCTTGTGATCTGCCCGCCTTGGCCTCTCAAAATCCCACACCTTGGGATTACAGGCATGAGCCATCGCGCCCAGCCAGGCATCATTCCTTCGAACAAGTGCCTAAGACACGGGTTGAGCACTGTGGGTAAATGTAAATATAAATACACACTGTCCATGTATATTATGTAACATTTATCTATGGGAACCAGATGAGAAGGCAGACTGAGGATCTTAAAAGGAGATACTTCTTGGAGACAATGACTTCACAAAGAATATGTGAAGGAAATATCACAGGCAGGATAACAAATTTTGTACTTCAGAAGCCTGATGCCAATCGGCCTTAATTAAATCAAGACCTCGGGCGTTTCTGTGAATGAGTGAGCAGTAGATATGTTTTAAATATTGTAAAAAGTTCCCTTAAATAAAGACTTTTATGTCAGTTCAAGGCATGAAAAAGATTCAGGATATATCCGAGCACAGTTTTCCTAGTAGGACACATCTGCAAGTCCTAGTAGGACTTTATTGTTTCATGTCAACCTGTCTTCTTATAAATATTAGTAAATAGTTCACTGAGACTCAGAAGTGAAAGTGAGAAACGATATCAAAATATAAGATTACAGGCTATGTTCTAGAAATGCCACATAAAAACCACAGACAAAGCCAGCTCTACAGCTGTGAAATCAATCATACTTTAAAAATACTTTATTTTAATCACCAAACTCACAGATAATTATGATAATTTTGTGTAAATAGTCAATAAACACATAAGTCACCTCTATTTTACTCAAGTATATTTCCCAGTTTCCACTGGAGCAATGGATGGATGATATGTGCTTAATATTTGTTAATTTTTATAGTGATTGTGTTTGATTAACAAGATAAAACAGCAATTGAAAGTGAAGTTATTTTTTGTCTGCACTCATCAACTACCCATTCTCCAACTGACTTTATATGAGCAAAAATATGTAAAATGTGGATCTCAGTTAAAATGGAACATAAGGTCAGGCGCCGTGGCTCACACTGTAATCCCAGCACTTTTGGAGGCTGAGGTGGGTGGACTGCTTGAGCCCAGGAGTTCAAGACCAGCCTGGACAACATGGCAAAACCCTATCTCTACAAAAAATACAAAAATTGGCCAGGTGTGGTGGCACGCACCTGTGGTCCCAGCTACTCTGGAGGCTGAGGTGGGAGGATCTCTTGAGCATAGGAGGCAGAGGTTGCAATGAGAAACATCACACCACTGCACTCCAGCCTAGACGACGAGAGTGAAACCATGTATCCAAAAAAAAAAAAAAAAATTGAACATTTTTTCCCATCCAAACATTAGCTCTCTGCCAAACTTAGAAGAAAGTGCATCTTATTCTTCTACTATAGTCTCCAAAGGCAGCCACAAGATTATAGTTCTGAATGTAGACAGAACTGAGAACATTGTGTTCACTTCTCTGTTCTCTTCATAATCATTGCAACAGGGATAGTTATCAGTGAGAAATAGCTGGACAATCAAATGACAGTAATCACAAGAGTGTAAACAAATCAAGGAAGGCAGGAGGGTGGGGAATGAAAAATGAGGTTTTTTTCTTTCAGGGAGTTCATGCACTTTTTGAACATCAGTTGAGTTTAAATAAGTGGATTACCAGGACACCAAAGATAAAACCTTGAAGATTGCTAAGGTCTCAAATAACGTCTCAGGTCACACATGGATAGAATCAGCAGGAGAAAATTTAATCATATATAACGGTTAGATTTTCCCTGTGTGTGTGTGTGTGTGTGTCTGTGTCAACACCAAATTTCAAAGACATTTCTATGATTTCCCTTTCAGAACATTTCTTACCATCTTTCTTCTATGAAGTGTTAAAATGAGCATTGTCTAAATAATGTTATTCCAATGAAAATTGGTTATTTGGATTGAAATCAGTTGGGGACACATCAGTTCCCTGAATATCAAGACAATTTTGGCTAAAATGGGAAAGGTCACCTATTATTTTTATGTAGCTAACCATAGAAACAGGTGGATGATTACGAAAAAATCAGGAGTATCCAAGAAAAATAGTAATCAAACATTTCACAGGAAAGCCCAAGGAAATTCTGACACCTCAGTGCACATCATTTGCAAACTCTATTTCCCCTTCTGCCTATCTGCACGGACATTTTACTTGACTTTCAAAGGCCCCAAGTCTTTCCTCTATAGCACAACTAAAGCACCAAAGTTCATCTGCCTTCTAAATGTTTCAAATTTACATTTCAGCAAAGGAAACCATCAACAGAGTGAAAAGACAACCTACATAATGGGAGAAAATATTTGCAAACCATACATCTCATGGTGCGATGAGTCTCCAAAATGTCATATTTATAACTTCTACAATTCAATAGAAAAAAGAAACGTAATAACCAGAATTTTTTGAGGAGCTAAGGGCTTGAATAGATAGTTCTCTAGAGAAGACATATTAATGGCCAACAAATATATGAAAAATGCAAATAGAAAGCACAATGAGGTATCATCGCACATCTGTCAGGATGGCTATTATCAGTAAAACAAAAGACAACCAGTGTTGATGAGGATGTAGAAAAATTGGTGGGATTACAAAATGGTGCCGCTGCTGTGGAAAACAGTGTAGAGGTTCCCCTCTTAAAACAAAAATAGCACTACTATATAATTCAGCAATCCCAGTTCTGGATATTTATCAAAAATAATTGAAATTACAATGTAGAAGAAATATTGGCACTTTTATGTTTATTGATCACTACTCACAGTAGTCAACATTGGAAATGACCTAAATGGTTTTGTTTTTGTTTTTGTTTTTGTTTTGAGACGGAGTCTCGCTCTGTCACCCAGGCTGAAGCGTAATAGTGCGATCTCGGCTCACTGCAAGGTCCACCTCCCAGGTTCACGCCATCATTCTCCCGCCTCAGCCTCCCGAGTAGCTGGGACTACAGGTGCCTGCCACCACGCCCGGCTAATTTTGTTTTTGTATTTTTAGTAGAGACGGGGTTTCACCATGTTAGCCAGGATGGTCTCGATCTCCTGACCTCGTGATCCACCCACCTCGGCCTCCCAAAGTGCTGGGATTACAGGTGTGAGCCACTGTGCCTGACCCCTAAATGTCTTGACAGATGAAAGGCAGATAAAGAAATGTGGTATATACATACAATGCAATATGATGCAGCCTTAGAGAAAAGAAGACAATTCTGCAAAGACAACATGGTTGAACTTTTGTGACACAGGCCATCCATATAAAGATGCGTACTGCATGATTTCATTTCTATGAGGTACCTAAAATAGTCATATTGATAGAATCAAAGAGACAAATGGTGGTTGCCAGGTGCTGAAGGGAGGAGGAAATGGGGAATTATTAATCAATGGGTAGGAAGTTTTAGTCAAGCAAGATGTACAGGCTCTAGAGATCTGCTGTACATTGTACCTAGAGTCCATAATAATATATTGTACACTTAAATTATTAAAGGAGTAAGATCTCATGTTAAGTGTTCTTGTCACAATAAAATGAAATAAAATTGACATTTGATTATGATGAAAACGAGATATTGCAGAGTCAGTAGCTGATACCTAAAAATCCATGCAACTAAATAAAATTTTGAAGTATAGCATATGTTGAAGTATTTTCCAATCATTATGAAAACGAAGGAAAATGGTACAGAATGAAAGTCAGCTAACAATTTAAATGAAAATCACATCCTCTAAAGACAGTAAAAGAGATGACTAAAACATAATTAAAGACTAATCATTTTAATTGCTTCTGTCTTATGGCTGGGCAAAATGAAGTGAATCCATGGAATTGTCAGGAATTCATAATCAAATTAGCATCTTTGCAGTTGGAGAGTTCATTGCATGACCTTATACTTCTTCATTCCCAAAGTCTGAAACCATGTCTCTGCTACGATGAAGCACAGACTTGGCCCCTGCAGCATTTTGAAATGTGTTTGGTCTGAACATGCACAGGCTATCAGAGACCCAACCTTAAAACCACAGAGGATTCTAGAGTAATCTAATGCTTTCACCTGTCTCTAATCAAACCATTTCCACATATCCAGAGTTTGGTTTTAATTTTCTAGTGCAATCAGGGAAAACTGTTGAGATTTTATATTTTTGGTCTCTCCACATCAGCACGAATGGTAATACATCATCATTTCAGTTGGTTTATATTATTAATCACCTTCCTGCTTACAAATGCCTCTTGTAACTTGTGTTCTCCAAAAGAATCCAATAAAAATAAAGAATGGGGTGAAGTAAGCAGGTTTCTGAGGAAAAAAGCAAATTAAATGCCGTGCTTTCGTGACCAAGGAATATTATCCAACAGCATATATGTTTTTGAGTTGTTATAAAAGAACTCACAGCAATCATTGGAACTCATAGAGGCTCTTTGTTTGTCTGCAATTACATTCTCCTGAACTAGTATAATACTTCTGCTTCGTGGAGCCACTGTTTTGATCGTTCTGATGAGAGGTCTGATTCTTAAATTATAACATTTCACTTGTAGATGTTTGTGGCTTCTAATATTAAATCAACTGAAAAATTAATATCAAGAGCAACTAATTTTGGTTTTGTCTCTCTCCTCTGTCTGTTTCTCTTTCTCCTCCTCCTCCCCTCTCTCGCCAGATACAATGTGCCTGTCAGGAAGCAAAGTGACATGTCTTATTAAAGTGACTTTTTTTCTATATTTTAATCTTATATATAACTTTATACACTCTTGTGATGATTTTACATTTAGGAGTAGCTTATATGGCATTAGTTCCTTATATTTAGCTGTTTCATCCCATCCATTACATTCATCCAAATAAGATTAATTAAGTCATTATTACATGCAAAACATCCCTCACTAGCAATTGGGGGATTGATTACAGGATGCCTGTAGATGTCAAAATCCAAGGATGCTGAAGTCTAGTATATAAAATGGCATATTATTTACGTATACCCTATGTGCACTCTCCTGTATACTTTAAATCATCTCTAGATTACTTACAATACCTAATACAATGCCTACACATGACTTCATTCACAAGGATTCAGCATAGTACTAAGTGCACGGCAAATTCAAATTTCACTTTTGGGAACTCTGGAATACTTTTTTCTAAATGGGCCCACTGCACTAGCACTGGAGACGTAGAAGTATAAATAAGGTATCAATGACCTCCAGGAACTTACAATCAATCTCCTTCACAAGCACATCTATTCAAGAGAAGCCTTTGGAGAATGCAATTATCTTACCTCCGTCAGCTTCTAACACATAATCAGGCACTTATAGATTTATTAAAGAAGAATGGTAGTGATAACAGTGGGCTAAGGTGGGTGCTCAAATACCAGTGAGACCTCAACCCCAGCTGGTTTCAAGGCTCTTCACACCATCGTGAGAAGGAATTCAAGGATGAGTCAGAAAATAGTGAAAGTATGGAGATGTATTGCAAAATGAAAAGTACACAAGAAATAAAGAGGGGTGTGGGTGCACTCAAGAGAGTGGGTTGTGCAATGAGGCTTGAGGTTTCTATCTTTATGGGTTTGTTTAACCAAGAAGTGGAATATTTATGACGATTTCTGGAAAAAGGTAAAGATTTCTTGGAAGTATGGTGCCACCCATTTTTACACTAGATGTGTGTGTTACCAGAACTGTCCTGGTGCCGGTGGGTGTGTAACTGAGAATGTTAATGAGCAGATAATGAGGTCCTAGGTAAAACCTAGGTCAAATCTAGCACCATGTAGGGACCATTTGGTCTTAGCCAGCTTGGCCCACACTCTGGTTTTTTAGGGGTTTATCAGCTATTACCTAACTTACACAGCGATTTCACCAGCTTTCTTTTGCTACTCATGTAAAACTGCTGCCTGAAATTTTCTATTCTCCTGCAATCACCCTGTATTATTCCTGTCTCAGTAGAGTAAAATGATAACTCACTCTTACCCTCACGCTCACATCATATGCATCTTGTCTGGCAACCAAGTGGTAGCGATGCTGTCAAATTATTATACATTATATGATATCATGTAAGGTATAGTGACAAAAACTGAAGTTTGGAGTCAGACACAGCTTTTGATCCCAAATCTGTACTTTTGTTTTACCTGGGCTGGTGCTGCCTTTAGAAGGAGCCATCTGTACTTGATTGTACTTCACTATCTAATTCTAAACTCACAAGCAATCAAAACTCATTTTCTCCCAGATCATATCTCATGTTCAAGCAAATCCAAGTATTTTCAGCCTCAGGAAACACACCTTAACTCCTAATCTCCATGACTTTGCTCATGCTATCTCTTCTGCCTAAAACATCTATCCAATCACCTGTGTCTGGCTACTTCTTGCTCGTTGTTTAAGATGATGCATAGACGTCAGCTCCACAAATTTGTTTTTAGTCCTGCAGATTGATTTTAGTACCCTTCCTATGCACTCTCATAATAACTACCAATTCTTTCTCATTGCAGTCTAAATGAAAAAAAAAAAAAGAGAGAAGATTTATTTATCTTGTCTACATAACTTCATGGCTTTCTAATCTCTATACATTTGATTTCTAATATGAAGGTAAGATAATCAGCCTAGAATCAGTAGACCATAATAGTATCATTGTTTTAATAACAATGATGAATTTGCCTGAGTCAATTATATACCCAATCAGTAGGCTTAAGGAAGAGGAGTGGCCTCAGAGAAAAGGTAAATATTTCAAAGAGTCCTACATAGTTCCAGCTAAAGAGAAATAAATCTCTAACTAGATAGTAGATAATGTAATTTCAACATTGATAAAGAAATTGTATTATCATGATAACCAGAGTAATCTTAGAAAATAGCAAAGACTAAAACTGCCCATGAAGACATAATGGAGAACTAAAAGAAGTCTGTTTGCATAACAATCAATCACATCAATTTTTAGAGGTTGTTCAAAGTTCTTATTATACAAGTTTAGAACCTCAGGCCAAGAGATGATATATTCGAAACTACCTACTTTTTTGATGAATTGTATTAGTCAGAGTTCTCTGGAGAAACAAGATAGATAGGATACATGCTATAGACCCTATTTTATTTTATAATGTAAAATAAATATGATACAAATATTAAATAAATATGATATAAATATTTTATATATAATGAAGATTATAATATATATTACATGCATAGAACAAATAGTGTGAATATGTGCATATATACATAAGATTTATTATGGGAATTGGCTCACTGTCTTATGCAGGATAAGAAGTTCCATGATCTACCATATGCAAGCTCAAGACCTAGGAAAGTCAGTGAAGTAATTCAGTCTGACTCCAAAAGCCTAGGAACAAGGGAAGATGAGGATGTAAACCCCAGTCTGAAGGCAGGAGAAGATGAGACCAGATGTCTCTGCTCAAACAGTGAGCCAAGAAAAAAAAAAAAAAGCCAGCAAATTCCTTCTTCCTCTACCTTCTGTTTTATTTCTTCTTTCTCAATGGATTAGATGATGCCCCCGCCCCACTGGGGAGGGCAATCTACTTTACTGCATCCACCAATTGGAATGCTTATCTGATCTGGAAACACCCTCACAGATACACCCAGAAAGAATGTTTACTCTGAGCATCTCATGGCCCACTCGAATTGACACATAAGATTAATCATCACATGAATTCGACTTTGTTTCACAGGGCAAGCACTCTACAATAGTAACCTCAAGACTAGGTCATCACAGACAAGAAAGGTGCCAACTAATACTCCTCCATTTCAGTGGTTCCTACTCTTGGCTGTGAAAGTGGTTTCATCTTTCAAGATGAAATTGGGAGTTGAAAAATAATGGATTCCTGGATCACATCTCAGACCTTACAAGATCAAAATTTCTTGAGCGTAGACACCCAGCCTAATACTTTTTAAAATTCCAGAGTATATTCTTACATATCTTTTCTCACCTCAGTCACTGGACCAGCACTGGGGAGCCCTCTTATATCTGAGACAGATTTTGAGACACAGCCCTAGAAAGAAACCTTAAAGACATGAAGTAAAGAAAATAGATGAGGGTCAAAATCAGAAAGATCTATCAAAATGGTAACAATAACCAGGAAATTTGAAATTAGTTAATAGGTATCTTTTACATGGTTAAAAATAAGCTTTCATATTTTAATAAATTTTTTTTTGAATGCAATGAGAAAGCTCTCATAGATAAGGTCTCAGTAGCATGCAATACTACAATATAGTGGAAATTATATGAATATTTGTAGGCTAAATCTGTCTCAACTCACAGATACAATGGAGAATGAAATACAATACAGTGCTTATTTTTCCACTTTGTACACACAAAAATACAGGATTATTGGCATGTTAAGGTTTTCCTTCAATTTTCAATTGATGGTCACCAAAACAGCTGTAAACAAAGTAATCTTTCAGAAAAGTTTTTAACAAAGCAAAAAAAAAAAAAAAAAAAAAAAAAAAAGGAAGAAATCTCACTCATACAGAGAGGCATTCCGCCAAATTACTAAAATTATATTTATTTCAGAATTACATACTGAATCATCTATTGTGCCAGTACATTCTGCATTTTAGGCTTAATGTGATTGTATTTGTTTACACTTCTTGTTATTACAAAACATAATGCTACTGAGACATGTTCTAACATTTAAAGCAATGTCTGGACATTACCCAAGCAGTCACAGACTGGCTACAGCTTCACTCATAGCTGAGTTATGTGCTATGCCAGCAAGAGTGGTCTGTTTTCTGAGCAGTAGATGTCTACATTGCTTGACTACATTTTTGTAAATTTTCTCTAAAGATAATAATTGATGGCTACATGTCTTCAGCCCAATAAGAAGAAAATTGGAGAATCTGTTCATTTTAGGCAAAAACAATGATGCTTGATGCTTTAGTCAAGAATGTTTAGATCTTGTTTTATTTAATTCATAGTGCATATAGGTTATCAGTCTATGTTATTATATGACAAAATTAGTTGACAAGACATTAGAATACTGATCATCAATAAAAAAAGCAACCCAAATAATGAATACCTAGATATACTAGTTAGCTTGGGTCACCATAACAAAATACCAGGGACTGTGCAGCATAAACAACAAACATTCATTTTCTCAAAGTTCTGGAAGCTAAAAGAATGAGATCAAGATGCTACCATGGTTGGGTTCCGGTGAGGGCTCTCTTCCTGGCTTGCAGACAGCCGCCTTTTCGCTGTGTCTTCATATAATGGTGAAAAGGAGAGGAAGCAAGCTCTCTAATGTCTCTTCTCATAAGGACATTAATCCTATCGTGAGGGCCCCACATTTTTTACCTTACCTAACCCTGATTACCTTTCAAAGACCCCATCTCCAAATAGCATTTCATTAAGGGTTAGGTCTTTCACATAAGAATTTGAGGGTGAAACATTCAGTTTATAACCCTGCTGTATGTCAACAAGGCCACCAAATTATAGATAGATTATTGGGCCAAAATACCCAGGCTACTATTACTCAGTGGAGGTTGAGGTAAGGATTCATGTTGAATGGCTTTAGACACGTTAAGCCATGTTCCTGAAGAATGGGTAATCTATTTGATTGACAGATGCTAAGCAGAGAGATTTATCTTAAAGGTTTTTAAACATGACTCTCATGGCCTTGGCCAGATAATCATTAATACTGCATAGAAGAGGAAAGCCCAGAGTGATTCTGTTAGAGAAGCAGAAAAATAGAGCTCTGTCCAGTCATTCTCCATAACAAGGAGAAAAGGTGGCCAGAAATTAGCAGAAAATATTAGATTTAAACAATGGCTTCCCAGGAACATGGTTAATATATTCAATATAAACCTTAAACAGGTACATAAGCAAAGATTACAAATGCTTTCATGGCTAATAAGTGTCCTGAAGCAAGAAATGTGTAATTGTATTAGAATAAGTGGACTATCATAACAGATTCCAAAAATCTATAAGAAAGTTTCAGTTCTGGCCTGAACTGTATCTGTAATGTTAATAGTTAAGAATTATCACCAAATTTCTAGGAAGGAAAAACTGAAGATTCATAATAGAAAACAATTTTAATACCAAAATTTTCTTGAGAAAGTTAAGAATATTTCTCAAGTATAAACTCACATATTAAACTATGTATAGTTTCAATTACGGACTATACTATTAGTGAATGTCAATGCATTCTTTTTCACCTTGATATAAAGTCCTGAGTTAAAATACCACGCTAAGATTTCTTACCCATGAATAGCTGCATCAGGAGGACCCTTCCTATTAGATTCAATTTTTAGGAACCCAGAGTGAGCAAAAACAAAGCAGGTTGCTCTCCTTATAATTTTTTTACCCAAAGTTATTTCTAAATATGATAATAATGGGGCTCAAAATAATAATGTTAATAGTAAGGATTAAAATAAAAAGTGCTAACAATTCTAATTTAAAAACAAAACAAAACAAACAGTGATGCCAATGATTTAGTTGTAAAAGATGCTGGTGGCCAGTGATAGAGATGCCTGGAATCCTACTACAAGCCTAAGTTGCTATCTGAAGACAGAATACTGCAGAGGTTACCAAATATTCTTAGGTTATATCACTCTTCAGTATCTCGGAAGCTTTTTCGAGGCAACCATAGGCCAAAAGAAATAACAATCCCATGTATTAAGTCAGGTTCAAATGATTTAGATATAGTAATCTATAGTGTCTAATAGATGTTGCTGTGTGTCTCCAGAAAAATGAAAATACCCCAAAGTAACTCCAGGAGTTTGCTAAGTTATCCAAGAGTGTCTCAGTACACAATTTGAGAACCATGGGTATATTGTATTGGTTAATTCAGGTTTTCAAGTCACACTACCTGGATTTGAATCCAGTCACCACTAATGATTATATATGTAACCTTGGGCAACTTGTGTAACTTGTAGTGAAACGTTCATACTTTGGTTACTCAATTATAAAATGGATTTGATAATACTTAATAGAGTAGTTATTATGATGATTCAATCAATAAAATCTATGTACAATGAAAATGCCTGGAACTCAGATCAGTAAATGTTAGCTATTTTGTTATTATTGAGCATGATATATCAAATAATCTTCTCTTTCTTGTGATTGCAATAGATTTATAGAGTACAAGAGATTCTTAGAAAAAGCTGTACGTAAGAATGGGCACAAGTTTTCACCTCTCCCTTATTTGTAACAAGCTGGAGTTAAAAAGTTCTGAAGATAATCTTACCAAGGAATTGTCATGTGTACTTCCTCCCAAAACATATCAAAAGCGGAACTAAGTCTTCCCTGCTGCTCCTCCTTGAAATAAAATTCTTGCGTATTTTGTTTTTTGTTTTTTTGAGATGGGCTCTCTCTTTGTTGCCAAGGCTAAAGTGTAGTGACATGGTCACAGATCACTGTAACCTCTACTTCCCTCAAGTTCAAATGATTCTTCCACCGTGGCCTCCCAAAGTGCGAGAATTATAGGCGTGAGCCACCATGTCCAACCCCTTGTTTTAATTAGTGCTTGAGTCATGCAAATAGTTGGAGTTTCCTCAAATATAATATCTCTATATCTTTAGCATCTAATTAAATGCAAAAAGAAATGCAAGAAGTTAGCCAAGCTTTTGATTGTAGACATGAAGATTTTCCAGCCCATTCCATGCATTTCACTCCTGCACTTTTATCAGCAGAAAAAGGTAGTGAGATTATGATGCCTTCAAAAAAAGAGATTGCCAATAAAGGAAAAGAGTAAATGTAGTGAATTTTTGCAGATACATGTGTAGTTTGCTGCGTGTACTTTGTTTTGCTTAACCACTTAATTGGTTTATAGTTGTAGGATATAGCTTTAGAGAATGCAAAGCACACAAATTCCAAAGGGTGGTCATTGCCTAGCTCATTTTTAATACTAACGTGATCTTTTTGGCAATGTTATGATGAATAAGCTATATATTTCTATTACAAAGATTGTCTTTTTAAGCTTTGGCAATGGGCTTACAATCTTCCTCTTCACGTTAGGAAACCATAACATTTATAACAACCTCAGTATCTATACTATCAGCCATGGTAAATTACATTATTTGTTCACCATGTTTCCATAGAAGCAAAATATGCTTCTTTTGCCCCATTGGCTTTGGGGTAGGTCTGTAACTTTCTTTGACCATTGGAATTTAAATGAACAGGAGGTATACTATTCATATGGGCTGAACCTGAAGGTACGGCTTTATTGTTTGATTCTGTCTCTTTCCTTTTGTCCTGACCATCAGAACAGCATATACCAAACCCTGGCTGCTTAATGGGTTTGCACACGGACCTGAGCCCAGCAGAGCCAAGCCGTAACCAACCTCATCCTGACATTAACGAAAGAGGATGTCTTCTTTTTACAAGCCCCTGAGACATTGAGGTTGTCTGCCACCACCACAAGAGGTGACTAATACCCCAGTCCATTAAAACTCTACTTGAAAATTACTTTGATCTCCTCTCCGTTCACGGCATTCACCTCTATTATTCAAGACCATACTATACGTGTAATCATTATCCCCAATTTCTTTACTTCTGAAATTTTAATTTCCAGGATTTTACTCCCTCTCTCACTATAATGTCCTGACTCTTCAGATTCTCCAACTTTTTTACTTCTTTACTGCCTCTGCATGCAGCCTTAAGATGAATTGAGATTTCTATATCTTTAACATCTCATGTTTCATTCACTCCATTACCCAGTTCTCGGGCCCTGCTTCTTTCGCTTCCTAGTCTGGTGCCAATGGTGCTTCCTTCTACACTATTTATGCCATTAACTCTCCAGGGAACAAGCCTACCATTGCCCCCTCTCTTCTTCTATATCCATTCTAGTTTATTCTGGAAAAAGTCCACACACCTATTTCTATCAATGGTTACTACTCTAGTTACTGTTGCTACATATCAAACTGCTCAGTTTTATTTATTGTATCCTTTGGATCAAGACGTTGCCCACACAGTTTTATTATTTATTGTGTCCTTGGGGTCAAGAAGTCAGGAGTAGGACTCAGCTGAGTGATTCTTCCGAGTGTTGTATAGTTTATTGGTTATAAATAAGACATAAAGCCAGCCTAAATTCATGAGGAAGAGAGTTAGATGCTACCTTTTCATAGGAGGATGGCAAGTTACTGAATCAAACTGGGTTCTTTTGTCTGCACTCATTGGAAAACCAAACACCAAAGCACCAGTAAACTGGTAAGGGCACAGGAGCAAATGCTCAAATGTGTCTCTCTGAGCTGGGGGCTGCGTCAGGTTTTATAAGCATAGGCTAATGAGATGTGATTTGATTGGATTTCACAATGAGATGATGCCAGGAGGCATGATCTGATTGGATCCTCCCATGGGGTGACAACAGGCTCAATTTGACTGGATCCTGGATTCTGCTATATGGCATCTATTTTGTAATTCAGTCCCCACACAATCTGAACACTAACATTCCACCCAGGGATGCACTCTTGGTTCGTCTGCGCATGCTCAGGTTATGTGACCTTCAACGTGCGGGCACATGGCAACTGAAAAACATCTCACTACTTTATGACGTAAAAGTTGAACCAGATTGGTCTGGTGTGGTTACACAAGGCCACATCTTAAAATTACATGTAGAATGGTTAATATTGTTGAAACAATCTATGGAAAATACAAAATGCCATTCTAGTCCCCCCAAAAGGGGATAAATGGCTTAAATAAGTTTGAATGATATTATATTCATAATCTCATATTTGTCTCATAATTATTATGCTTATAATTTATTCTACTCATAATTATGAGTCATAATCTCTTTTCCAAATAAAATTTAAAACAAATGTTAAGGAACAGTCCCAAGTATTGAGAAAATCAGTAAAGTCCCCTTATTTTCCAGGGGCATGGGAACAGCAGGCCACACAGACAATGGTCTACAGGTCAGGAGATCTGAATTAGAGCAAGTAGACCTGAATTTGAATAAAAAATGGCAAAGAAAAAATAAGAAATCTGTGCAGGAGATTTTATGTTACATCTCATATTAGAATCAGTGGGGAAAGTCTCAACTAAAACATGCTTTCTTGAAGGCTTGCTTTCATTTCCTCACATTCATGACTGACAACTGTATGTCCCATCACACCAGGCAATTTCACACACACCAATTCATTTAGTGCTCAGTTGGGTCAGAGGAGAATTATGATCCTGACTTCCATCTAAAAACATTGTAGTGAAAATAGAACACACAGACACACAGTTAATAAGTAGAACAATAAAGATTCAAAAATAACACCTTTGTGACCCAAACCCAGTGCACAGTCTACAAACATAAGATTCATTCTGAAGATGGAGAGAGCTCTGTGAGTAGTAATGCTAAGAATGACAGGATTATATACACAGGGTAGATAACACCTGAAATAGCATAGTAGCAACTGCTAGAGAAGAAGTACTCTCACTAACCCACATGAAGGGATTTCTGAGCTAAAAGGATACATGTTCAAAATAAGATTGCATATTCATGAGCTAGCCCTGCCAAAAGGCTGTACTAATTTATCTGGCCACAACCATGAAAGAGTGTACATGTTTTTCCCACCCTCACCAACACAGAGTAGAACAATTTCTAATATGTATTCATCTCCTAGAGAAAATATATCTCATTTTATTTGTAGTAAATTGGCTATTATTATAATGTGCACTTTATATGTTTATTAATCATGTGGATCTCCATTTTTATGTGTGTACACTTCATTCTTCCTGGTTCTCTAGCGAGAATACTTCTCCAACAGCACACTACTGAGAAATGCCTTCCAAGTCCAGTATCTCAAAGGAAGTCTCTGTTCATCTCTGAGAACTGTGGGCCACTGACCTTCAGGCTCCCTACACTTTCCACCTTAAAATATTCATGACCCTCCTCTAAGACTCCATACAAAGATGTGCCTCACATTTCTCATCACCCTAGTTTTACAGATCTTTGGGGTGTCACTTTTCTGACTGGAAACCTGTGGCCAGTGGTGCCTTTGCCTAAGTTTTGCTTGGGCCTGCTGGGCTCATTCTGCCCATTCAGCCTGGCAGGCTATGCTCAGCTCATGCTGCCAATCCCATAACTTCAAGGGAGATGCAAGTCAGGCATGGAGTGGCAAGGGGTGCATGAGTGAGTGTGGGGTCTGGCCACTGTGCAGTCAGACCCACCAACTGCCTGCCAGCTACCATGGGGCAGGCAGCTCCAGGTGCTGTCATGGCACTGACTCTCTGCGAGGCTGTGGCTGGACCAGGAGGACACCAAGCCACTTCCCTGGCTGGCACCGGGGAATGCAGTGGCACCCGAAAACTTGGAGATGCCAGGAACCACGGGGCCCCAAAGAGGGAGTCACAGCCCTGGCTCAGAGAGCTCCCACGTCTGGACTCCCTGAAAGGCTGCAGCTCTTCTTTCCTTCTCTTTACCCACAATGTGACAAGCAAGGGGCATGTTTCAGCCCTGTTTGTGTTATAGCCCTTTTAGCCTCACCATTCAGCAGGCCCCAACTTTTTGTCCTGAAACCAGGAAGAACGAGGTATGTAGACAAGTGAAGGGTGAGCCAGACAAAGAGGAGCTTCATTGAGCAATAGAACAGCTCAGTCTCCTGAAGGGGGCAGCTCCTCTCCATAGCCAGGGTGTCTTGTCGAGTGTTCAGCTCCTAGCAGAAAGAGTAGCTGTGCTCTGCAGGCAGGTTGTCCCAACAAGTGTTCACTCCCAGCAGAGAGGGTAGCTCCTCTCTGCAGCTGGTCATCCCACCGTCTGTGCAGCTCTCAGCAGAGAGGAGGTTCTGTAATCTTCTGCTGATAACTTATTTCTCTAATTGTTTATCATTTCCTTAAGTTCCGAATTCAGATATCCAGCGGCCTGATGCATATCCATACATGTGAATAAGAGGCACTTCAAGTTTAGTATGACATAAGCATATTACATATTAAGAAAAGTGTTCCTAATCTATAACACCACTTCACAAAATTCCTTGGTCCAACTTCCCTTGGATTACTGAAATATACTCCGATTCATTTCCCTGTTCTCTCTCTTGCCCCCAAACCTCCCCAAAACCCACAGAGCAGCTGGGACAATCTGTTTAAACCCACAACCCCAATAAAAAACTCTCCGTTGGCTTCCCAATGCAGTAGGATGTTAACCCTAACACCTTACAGTACATACAGTGCTTCACATGACCCGGCCCTGACATGCATCTCAACCTTAATCCCCTGCCACTCTCCCCACGTCCTGACATAGAGGATGCCAGGCATCCTGGCTTTCTTCCTGTCCCTTGAACAGGCCAAGATCTTTCCTATTTCAAGGTCTTTGCTCTTGTTTTTCTCTCTACTTGTAGTGCTCTGCCTTCCATTTTTATACACGAGTACGCATTTTAACATTTGGGTCTCAGCTCAAATAGTCCCTCCTTACTGAAGTTTTTCTGTCCACTCCCTCTAAAGTGAGCTACCAATTACTTTTAAAACAATCACCTTATGTTATTATTGCCATAACACTTACAATCTGTTGATTATTGTTTGCTGTGCTTATTTATGATGTTCCTTGCTTCCAAAAATGTAAGCTCCACAAGGAAAAGGTTTTGTCTTTCTACCCCTCAAAATCCCCAGCGCTTAAGCTAATACCTGTCTTTCTGTATAAATGCATATTGATTCAATGAACAAATAAATGAAAGAATGAATTCTGCCTCAAGGAATTTATCCTAATAAAATAATTGAACTACACATACAAGGATGTCTGTGATAGTACTATTCAAAAATAGCAAAGAATTAGAAACAATCTAAATGACCAACAGATCAACTACATAGTTTGTATATTACCTATGCCACAGAATAGTGAATAAAAGAATAAGAATTGAATAGATTTACATTAATTGACTTGGGAAAATGTTAACCAGATATTGTTGAATGAAAAAAAGCTATGTAACCAAAGCCCAAAGTGTGCACCCATTTATATAAAATTATGTCTACACAACATTATATTGAACTATGCATTAATATACATATATGTGTGGACAGATGTCCAAAATTCTGTCTGGAAACATTAACAGTGATTATTTTTGAGAAATCTGGGACTGATTTTTACTTTGTTTCTATACTTTTCTGAATCATTTCAATTTTTATATGAGCATGTATTGTGTTCACAATCAGAAAAACATTTCTACTACTAGCCTTTGGCTCATCAGATTGACAGTCCCAGGATTTTTCCAAGTAATTTTTGAGGAAAAAAAGAAGTTTTTCAGTATACTTCTTCTAAATCTCTCTATTTAAAGTTTATTTATTTTCCCCCGTCTTGCTTTTCTTGGTGCTATTTGAAATGTGGAAACACTGTAAGCATTGCAAAAATAATAATAACAATAAAATAAATCAAAAAAATATTATTAGGCTAAGCTTTTCAAAGTGTATTTTAACGTAGCATCAAGCATGTTCGCATTTTTATTACTGATTATAATGTTCAACAGTCTGTGACACAACAATTCAGACTTTTTGGCAGACAGACCCCTGTTTCCATTTCTTTTAGTACAAGATGTAGGGTGTGGAAACTTTCTACTTCCTTGGAAACTCTTCTGAAAACGGGTTTTCACTCAGTGCAGTCTCTAAGTGTTTAAGAGGTGACTGAATTTCTGAAAGTGGTCTGACTGTTTTAGTGCCGCTGGCAACCGCTGTAACTTTCACACTATGTGAAAGGGGGAAAAATTCATATTATTAAAAATTTGCCCTAGATCTCTTTCCCATTTCCTTTTTTTTTTTTTTTTCCAAACAGAGGCCAAAATATCAGGATAATTTTTCTATGGAAACATTTAAACTCAGTATCAAAATATTTGCTTATATGACTACATCTCTGAATAATACTGATCATATTAATCACTTATTGTTATTGAGAAGGCAGCTACAAAAAAAAAATGCCTAAATTCCACGCAGGTTTTTCTTTTCTTTTCTCTTTTTTTCTAACCTCTGTACTGCCAAATAGAATATCCATTCCTATTCAATTTCCTGAGGCTCAATAGGATACCTAAATCCTATATATTTTTCATGGAAGAAAACAAAAAAACCCACTGCCTTTAATTAACTTTTTAACTGGGAAAAATATAACAATTTTTTTTTTCAAATTAAAATAGTCTCTGTCTGCTCCTATCATTCAGAAGTTGGCTGGTGTATTAGTCCATTTCAGCTCGTATAAGAAAATACCAAAAACTAGGTGGCTTGTAAAAAACAGATATTGATTTCCCACAGTTCTGTAGGCTGGCAGATTTAGTGGCTGGTGAGGGCTGACTTTCTGGTTCACAGAGAGTGACTTGTTGCTCTGTCCTCACATGGTGAAAGGTGTAAAAGGGCTCTCTGGGGTCTATTTTATAACGGCACTAATCTCATTTATAAAGTCTCCACCCTCATGACCTAACCACCTCCCAAAGTTCCCACTTTCTAATACCATCACCTTGGGGGTTAGGATTTTAACATATTAGTTTTAGGGGAACACAAGCACTCCGACCATGGCAGTTGGCTCCCTAGGACAAAATCCTAAAACTAGGCAACTTGGATGTCTGTTCTGGATGTAGCTATTTGCTTTGCTGGAGTAACAAGTTAACGTTCCAACTTCCCAGAGAGTCCTTTTGCATTCTCTGCTGATGGAGTTCAAGAGGAAGCTGGCCATGAACTTTTGGGGATACTGTCTCTGTCCCCAAAGCTATCTTTCCCACTTCCTTAGCAGAAGGAAGAAGATAGGTAGACTGTGGTGAAGGATCCAAATTATCCAACATGTTTTATGGCATAATCAGAGATGGAACATAGGTTTCCATCTGTGTGCATCACTGATTTTTTTTTTCAATTCCAATATCTCATCAGTTCCTATGACTTTGATTATCAAGTAATCATTGATGCACTATACATCTTAATCCCCAGCTTTATTTCTCACTTCATTGCTGAACTTCAGGCCCACGTGGACAAATGCCTTCCCGAAAATTCAGCTCATCACAAATTGAATCCATCATGTTCTCCACAAATTGGATCTCTCTCTTTTGAGTTCTCTATATTGGTTGATATGCATCACTCAATATCCTTCAGTGCTGATATCTAAAATTGAAACTTAAAAGTCACGGTCAACTCCATCATGGTCAAGAGACCTTCCTCAAGACCTGTAAATTCTACCCTGGTGATGTCTCTGATATCTATTCTCAGCTTTTTATGCTAAGTGTCATTTTCACAATCAAGTCCCCATTATCTCAAGTCAAGTCCAAGAACTGGCAATCTCTGGCCTGTAGGCCAAATTTAGTCCACTGCTTCTCTTTGAAACAAAGTTATATTGGACTGTTTGTGGCTGCTTTCACATTACAAAGTCAAAGTCGGGTAGTTGTAACAGGGACTATATGACACACAAAGTCTAAAATATTGACTATTTAGCCCTCACCTTCATGGTCTAAACCATAGCAAAAGCCTTCAAAAAGTGTACATTGCTTATGTAAAATATGCAATAGGAAGAAGAAATAGATAGTTATGGAGAGAAAAGGAAAGAAACAAACATAACCTTTCAACCCACAATAATAACCACTATAAATCTTTCTATGCTTTTCCTGGGCACATAATATTATTCTTTACAATAATTGAATCTTAATTGTATATACTATTTTTCCCAAATTGAGTCTTATTTTTTAGTAATATTAAATGAGTTTTCTCCTAAGTTTTTACAGTTATGTAATATTTAATATTATAAAGATTATTAGGGTTCTAAGGTTTTCTAATAGGCATTTTCAAATTACTTTCTGGATAGGTTGTATATTTCCATCACCACCAGGATTGGGATTTACAGCTAAACCAAGTTTTAGGCTCTTCAATTCTAGCTAAATATAAGCATCACTTTTTATGATATGGTAACTCAATGCTATTTTTATTTTTACCTCTGTGATTAATAGTAAAATTGAGTATTTTATAATATGTTCAATTACCACTTGCATTTTTCTTCATGTGAATTGATTAGGCTTATTATTTTCCACTTGGCAATTTCAGTGAATATCTTGACCTTAATTACTTACTAGTATTTCCAACAAAACAAAAATGATCATGGTCCACAAGTTCACAAAGTAATGTACACCGATGCACAACATCAAGATTCTAGATATGGTTCTTCTTGATTGACAGACTTATGAACTAAATAACTAGCTGTCTTATTGTATTAGTCAATTCTTGCACTGCTGTAAAGAAATACCTGAGACTGGATAGTTTATAAAGAAAAGAAGTTTAATTGACACACATTTCTGCAGACTGTACAAGGAAGCAAGACGCTGGCACCTGCTTCACTTCTGAGGAGGCCTCACAAAATTTACAATCATGGTGGAAGGTGGAGGGGGAGCAGATATGTCTTACATGGAAGGACAAAGAGCAAGAGAGAGCAAGGCAGGCGGTGCTGCATGCTTTTAAGCAACCAGATCTCACGAGAACTCACTATCATGAGAACAGCAACAGGGGGATGTTGCGAAACCATTCATGAAAAATCCACCCCCATGATCCAACCACTTCCCATCAGGCCCCACTTCCAAAATTGAAGACTACAGTTTCACATGAGATTTCATGAAGACACAGATCCAAACCATATCACTTATCCACAGACATCCAATATAAGCAATAGTCATTGTTAATAAAACAACAATAAAAATGTAAGCACTTTACATACATTTACTCACTTTAAATCTCACAACAGTGCCATGAGCACACATCATCCCCATTTTATAGATAAGAAAACTGAGGCACAGAGCACTTAAGAGATCCAAGGGCTCGCTTGGCATCAAAAGCCATCCTCTTAACCATACACTATGCTGCCTCCTACACTGATAGTAAAAGTAGGAATCCTCTGTTTATCTTATTAGCCTTAAATATTGTGAACAGTGGCCCTTTAACTTTTTTTGTTTTATGTGTGCTTGAAGGAATTTTTTTGTTACATAGAAATTTCCTGTGATCCATAGTTAAATATAATCACTTTTTATATTTATTTTCTTTTTCTCTCTTTTTCTTTTTCGACAGAGTCTTGCTCTGTCACCCAGGCTGGAGTTCAGTGGTGCAATCTTAGCTCACTACAACCTCCACCTCCCAGGTTCAAGCAATTCTCCTCCCTCAGCCTCCCAAGTAGCTGGGATGACAGGCATGTGCCACCATGCCCAGCTAATTTTTGTATTTTTAGTAGAGACAGGGTTTCACCATATTGGCCAGGCTGAGTCAAACTCCTGACCTCAAGTGATCCGTCTTGGCCTCCCAAAGTGCTGGGATTACAGGCATGAGCCACAGCACTTGGCCACGTATTTATTTTCTTTCCTTCACATTGTTTAGAAAGACAATCCTGAGCATAGAATTTACTTTTTTTATATATATATTTTGACTATAGCTGTATTTTCAATTAATTGTTATATATCTCTGATTATAGAAAACTTAACTCTATGTTGTCAATTCCAAATCATCACTCACTGAGGCATCATGTGTATTCTTAAAATCTCAATCTAGTCATGCAACATAACTTCCCCAAAATCTTCAGTAACATCCCAGATCATACAGAAAAACAAAGATTTTTTTTTTTCTTGTTTTTTTTTTTTTTTTGAGATGGAGTTTCACTTTTGTTGCCCAGGCTGGAGTGCAATGGTGCGATCTCAGCTCACTGCAACCTCCACCTCCTGGGTTCAAGCGATTCTCCTGCCTCAACCTCTCAAGTAGCTGGGATTACAGGCATGCGCCACCACGCCTGGCTAATTTTATATTTTTAGTAAAGATAGGGTTTCTTCATGTTGGTCAGGCTGGTTTCGAACTCCTGGTCTCAGGTGATCTGCCTGCCTTGGCTTCCCAAAGTGCTAGGATTACAAGTGTGAGCCACCATGCCTGGCTAATAATTTTGTTTGTTTGACTTTCAAGATCTTGTAGGATCTAGTTACAATCTACCTCTAATTCACTCCTCACTATTTCTCCAATTTTCACTAGATAAGCTATTCAACATTTCCAGAAGACACCCCATATTTCCTATCCTCCTGCCTTTTCTTATTCTCTCTTTCATTTTTAGAGGATGACCTCCCAAATTGGACACCTTATTTGCCATCAAGCTCAAACACTGTATCTTCTCTGGCGACTTCCTGAGTCCTTAGTAGGAATTATCCTTTAGGTTGTTATTTCATGGTATACATGATTATTGTATTAATTACATGGAATAATAAAGCCCACCCCACATCCTCACAAATGTTCATTAGCTCCCAAAGAGCAAGGACCAAATCCTACTCAGTTATCTTTCCATCACAGACCTCAGCAAATGAGCATATACTCAATAAAAACACTGAGCAAACCAAATTGAATGAAAATGCTTGTGTCAGTTCACTCACTTTTCTCTAATGCAGTTCTTTCATCTCCTATTTTATCTCTTCTTTATTCACATCATTGTGTACCATATGTGAAGTTATCTGTGGCAGCACTGTAATGCATTATTCATATCCTAGAGCCTTTTTATGGAACAATTAATTTGAGGAATAAAAATATTTGGAGGTTTTCAGCTTTCTCTTTTACTCACATTTTGACTAAAAAATGTTGGATAGCTATTAGCAGCAGGACTCTTAAAGGTAATGACATCTTATGAATCTGAATAAACTGTAGTCTAAGACAACAGTTTTAGGCAAAAAAGACATTTTGAAAAACTGACTTTTGTGAATCAAGTTGTTTTAAAAAATACCCACAATAACATAGTCATAAATATTTGCCAGCTGAAAGCTATAGCTTTATGAAAATTGAGAGTATTCAAAAAATGCCGTATGTATTTTTCAGGAACCTGAAGTCATATTTACCTTATTTCTTTTATTACATAGCCTAGTAACCAAAATGTGTACTTCTTCAGAAAATGTAGGACATTCGTTGAAGCTGTACTAGGCTTCCAGAATTGCACCTCTCTTCCAGCACTACTTCACAATTAGTATTCAAAAGCACTCATATAATAAAATAGAGATTATCTTATTTGAAAACACTATTTATGTCTTTTTCTAAAGAGGGCTTCCTTTTAAAATTAAGCATCAATCTCTGAAGTGAAATATGCATGTAATGGGCATAAAGCAGTTAACTGGAAAATTTTTGTGACCACAAAACAATTTGGGAATACTGAGAGCACACATGTAAAAGCATCTTACAGTCAAAATTCAACTAAGATGAATTTTGAAACTATTGTAAATGACAAACATTCTTCCCCCAACTTTAGCAACAGATATTTTAAAGCAGTAAGAATACTTTCAGGCCGGGCGTGGTGGCTCATGCCTGTAATCCTAGCACTTTGGGAGGCTGAGGCAGGTGGATTGCATGAGCTCAGGAGTTTGAGACCAGCCTGGGCAATATGGTGAAGCCCTGTCTCTACTAAAATACGGAGGGAAAAAAAATAGCCAGGCGTGGCAGAATGTGCCTGTAGTCCCAGCTACTTGGGAGGAAGGAGAATTGCTTGAACCCAGGAGGCGGAGGTTGCAGTGAGCTGAGATGATGCCACTGCATTCCAGCCTGGTGACAGAGTGAGACTCTGTCTCAAAAAAAAAAAAAAAAAAAAAATACTTTTAGGAAAGTTTAGCAAAAGAGAGTAAGTAGCAGAAATGGACATTTCTGCATTGCACTCATTGGATACATTTCAGGATCTCTGGTTCAGCGCATGAACTTGCCACAGCCTCTTTCTCCCATATCATCATCTTCTACTATTCACCCTTCATTCCACCCACACTAGTTTGTGCTTTTCTTTTTTGCCTCAGCGTATTTTGGACTAAAAGGACCGGAGACATTACAAAATTAAAAGAGGGTTTTGGGCCTCTGAATTCTATTGACAGGAAACAGGCTGAGAATACTACCACACAACTGCAAACACAGGGCAATTCTCATTGAAAAGGAAAGATGGCCGGGTGTGGTGGCTCATGCCTGTATTCCCAGCACTTTGGGAGGCTGAGGCTGGTGGATCACTTGAGGCCAGGAGTTTGAGATTAGCCTGGCCAACATGGCAAAACCCCATCTCTATAAAAATAATGCAAAAAATTAGCCAGGCATGGTGGCAGGTGTCTGTCATCCCATCTACCTGGGAGACTGAGGCAGGAGAATCCCTCGAACCCGGGAGGCAGAGGCTGCAGTGAGCAAAGACCGCACCATTGCACTCCAGCCTGGGCAACAAGAGTGAAACTCCATCTCAAACAAACAAAAAAAAAAGGAAAGAATACTCGGAGGTCAGATCCAAGAGCCATGGAGTATCATTTCTAGGATAGAGGACTAAACCCTAACCAAGGAAGTCATAACTGTGTCCAGACGGATTTCAGAATCACTATGGACTAGGGATGAAAGTGTCTTCCAGTTTCTTCCTTTTTGAACTGGAGTGACTATAGCAGTTATCCTATGCCTAGCCCACATCCCATCATTGTATGCTGAGTGTGTGGGGAGCAGATAACTTGTCTTCATTGTTCACAGCCTCTCACCTTGACAAAAACTGTATTAGAGGATTTGTAGTCAATGAACTGCAAGGAGCCACATGGACTTGGATCTAATGCACTTGGACCTGATTTGGAATGTGGGATCCTGGACCATGAATTTGAGCATAATGCCATAATAGAATGAGATATGGGGAGCCTTGAAGAAGACAGGAGTCTATCTTGCAGGTGAAAAGGTGTGAATTGTGTGGCCAGAGAGCAGACTGTCTTTTCAGAAAATTCCACAGCAATTCTTCCAGGCCAGAATCTTCCCACCAGAAAGCAGTAAAGCTGTATTTTCCCTACTCTTGGAACCAAAGAGCCTTTGTGACAGCTTCAAAGAACAGAAGTTGGTGAAGTAATGATGCAAAACATCTAAGGCAAAGTCATAAAATGATAGACAGCTTCTGCCTGACTCTCTCTCTCAGGATATTTACTATTAGGACTCAGCCACCCTGTTGTGAAGAAGCCCAGACCACATGGAGAGGCCACATAAAGGTGTCCTAGGCAACAAAGCCAGCTAAGTTCTCAGTTGACAGCCAGCCTCAAAGGGCAGATGTATGAATGAACAGCCATTTGCAACTGCTAAATGCCCTTAAAGACTCTTCACTGGCACTGCTGCTTTTGGAAAGCTTTCTCTTACTCCCATGATCTGGGGTGGATTCCACTCCTCCGGGTCCCTAGCATCCTGTGCCATTTCTAGTGGCACAAATCACACATACATTGACTGTTAGGCGAGTATCCATCTCCCCCATCAGAAATAAAGATCTTATTAACAGTACCTGTCTTTCTTATTTATATTCTCAGCACTTAGCATAATGCACAGTGGATAGTTGAACAATGGTAAATGTGTAGGACCAATGAGGTACTAAATATAACACCAGAAATAGTAAAAATAGCATAGGTGATTAAGATAGTTGAACGAGGACACCAGCAAACCGTTAAATTTGTTTTTAGCAGACAGACACTCTGAGCGCACTCTGTAAACAGACACTAAGACTGATACCAAAGTCTGAGGTATGGATGAGAGAGGGATGCAAAGTGACCAACTCAGTGTTTGTCTCCAGAGGGTATTTTACACCTTGAAAGATCACTGGGAGTCCCAAAGAGATTCTGTTTACATGGGTTAAATTTTTCAGTATTTGCCACATTAAAAATTAACACTGAGAATTTCAAAATGTTTACTCATCTTCCAATAACAACAAACCGATTATATGCTAATATAAATAACATTTTATGAAAAATAGCTATTATTCAAAAAATAATTTAGTGAGAAGAGAGGCATTGCTTTGTAATTTTGAAAATTCCTTTAATGTCTGGCAGAACAGAGAAGGCTGGATTCTCATACCAGCTTGGGCATTCCATCTGCCATGATATATTGTTTTGGTTGACGTATATAAAGAAAATCCATCCACACACAGCTATGTAGTTGAAAAACTTAACTTTCTCAGATAATTGTGACACTTACCTTGATACCTCATCGAAACTCTAGTGATAATTTCCTAAAGGTTAGTTGCAATATGGAATCTAAAACAATAATAATAACCGTTCACTCTCAGTTACATTAAAATCCCTTGATCTATCCACGACTTTGAATGGATCTTTTAGTCATCCACAATTTGTAACATCATACATTGGTCATTTAGAAAATGTTGGTTCATTGAGTTATACAGACTGTTAAAGTATTAACATATTTTATAATTCAATATCAAAAATTCAAGCTTGACATTTTCCTGGTATTTAAAGACTTAGCTGGTAAGATCAGAGGTGATATTAACAATGATTAACAAATATTAACAGTGATATTAATGTTTAACAAATATTAACAATGATTAATATTAACAATGATATTAACAATGATTAGCAAATATTAACAGTGATTAACAATCATATTAACAGTCATTAATATCTGATTGTATCAGCTAAGTCTTTAAATACCAGGAAAGTGTGAAGCTTGTAGTAACAGACATGGTTTTTAGAAATTCTAATTTTGGTTGAAAATCTGAATTTTTAACATTAGCATCAGATATTGTTCATTGTTTCCCTTGAAGTGAAAGGCTCACTCGATCCTTTTCAAGAAAATGTCACTTAAATACTCAAATCTGAATATCCATAGTTTATCTCTCAGCTGTTCTTTCAAGCAAAAATTGTGTTCTGTGAACAAAAAAAGTGTCTACTCCAGCTCACGGCCCAAACAATCATGCACATGCTTCTTCATGAGACAACCATCATGATTTGGAATGTGGCAGAAGTACTTAATGTGAATTTCCCATTTCATCACACAGACTATTGGGGGGAAAGGTAATCAAAATTTGAGATGTAATAAAGTCAATAATTATTACAGCTTTATCAAGGACATTTGTTAATAAAACTACTTCCTTCTTTTTTCCTTCCTTCTTTCCTTCTTGCCTTCCTTCCCTTCTTTTTAAATTGTAAATTATTGGTATTGAGGTTTCAGCATCAGTAGCTTAACTCTCCATTGCTTTTGCAACACCAGTAAAAATGTCAACAGAATCAGAGACAAATACTGTCTCGGTGTTAGAAAAATAGCGTTGGCCTCAAAAACCTCCTGCTAGGACTTGGAAAAAATTATATTTTTTGCTCCTCCTTCCTTGCCCAAGGCTCCATGGAACACACTTTGAGAATCATTGTACAATCTTTACATAGTCCTCATTAAGAGCTTCATTTGTTTTCTAGTATTGAAAAAAGAGTAAATTTCAGAAACGCTATATAGTTAAACCTCAGATTTTAAAATTCAATGTATCTGTCATCATAACTCTGTTAACAGAAATTAACATTTGCATATCACTAATTTGATGTGAACAATATTATATTAAAATACAAATAGAGAAACAGGATAGGGATAAAAGAAAGAGGAGTAAGTCTGCAAGTTTGTAAATAAGGAAATTTGATACTGGTACCTTATTACAAAAACTGTGCTAATTATTCTCAGATATTAGGCATTACTATATATACCTACATATGGATGTATGTGAATGAGTCTAAATAGATATATAGTTGTAACCACATGTAAGTTTGCATACAATTCCTCCCATAATGTGAGTTCAATTCTTTTCAAGAAGACTCTTTTATCTTTATACAGTTGCAAGGTAAAGTGTCTGTATTGGTTTAATTGTGCTCTCCCTAAATTTCCATATTGAAGTCATAACCCTTTGTGCCTCAGAATGTGACTCTAATCCAAGACGACTGGCATACTTACGGAAACAGGAGATAAAGACCTAAACATACACAGAGAAAGGATCATGTCTTCTGCGAAGACAGACGAAGTCGGCTGTTTACAAGCCCAAAAGAGAGGCCTCAGGAAAAAAATCAACCTGGCTGACACCTTCATCTCAGACTTCTAGCCTCCAGAATTGTGAGAAAACAAATGTCTGTTGTTAAAACCACTCAGTCTGTGGTATTTGTTATGGCGGCTCCAGGAAACTAACACAGTGTCCTTCAAATTAGTTGAATAGAGGTAGTTCAGTGGAGCAGACTAAATGGACATGTATTATGCTCTTAGTGTTCTCATCCAGTAAGATCAGTTAAGGGAGGATACTCAGAATCAGTGGAACTTCACATTTGAAACTTCCGAACTTTAAACCTGAGCTGAAACTTTTCCAACAAGGAAGTTTCTCCTTTGGGGAAGTGTATTAGTCCGTTTTCACACTGCTAGTAAAGACATACCCGAGATTGGGAAGAAAAAGAGGTTTAATGGACTTACAGTTCCACATGGCTGGAGAGGCCTCACAATCATGGTGGAAGGCACGGAGGAGCAAGTCAAGTCTCACATGGGTGGTGGCTGGCAAAGAGGGAGCTTGTATAGGGAAACTCCCGTTTTTAAAACCATCAGATCTCGTGAGACTCATTCACTATCAAGAAAACAGCACAGGAAATACCTGCCCCCATAATTCAATCACCTCCCACCAGGTTCCTCCCACAACAGGTGGGAATTGTGGAAGTTATAATTCAAGATGAGATTTGGGTGGGGACACAGCCAAACCATATCAGGAACTAAGCAAGTTCTCACATGTATTATTTCCTTGATAACTCTGTTCTGTTTGATCATAAAAAGAGAATCCGACCAGAAATATGCCATGACTTTCTGTCACCTATTGCTTCTCTCCTATCTACTGTGATCTCTGAATTACTTACATTTAATGAACCAATGAGCTTGAAGCTATTTCACATCTCTCATTCATGCATTCATCTTCCTTGTCATTTGATAATTAGAAAAACCTACTGAAAGCTAACTAGAATTAAAGAACCATTCTATATGCTGGCAATACAATTAAAAACATAGTTCCTGCCATTATGGAGCTTACATTCTATTAGGGGAGACAGAAGATAACAACATCAATATCAAAGATAATAATATGCCAGCTACTTATTTATTTATTTAAGACAGAATCTCATTTTTGTCGCCCAGGCTGGAGTGCAATGGTGTGATCTTGGTTCATCGCAACCTCCACTTCCCAGGTTCAAGTGATTCTCCTGCCTCAGCCTCCCGAGTAGCTGGGATTACAGGCACCTGCCCCCACGCCAGGCTAATTTTGTGTTTTCACTAGTGACAAGGTTTCTCCATGTTGGTCAGGCTGGTCTCAAACTCTCAACCTCAGGTATTCGCTGGCCTAGGCCTCCCAAAGTGCTGGGATTACAGATGTGAGCCACCATGCCCATCTTCGCCAGCTACTTAGATTCTATGAAGAAAAATAAATTATGCATAGGATGGAGACCAGGTGAGGCAATGCTATGTTACTTAGACAGGCATCTCTGATGAGGTGAGAGTTAAGCCCAATCTGGAAGTAAGTACAGGTGCAAGTCAGGCAGCTATCTAAAGAATTTCATTTTAAGCAGAGGAAACAGAAACTTTTAAGGCCCTGAGGTGGAATTTGTGGAAGAATTTGGGGACACTTGCATTAGAGTATGCAAGAAAGAGGATAACAAGAGAATAGTTTTGAGAAATTGGGAGTTGGCTTTGGTGGTCACTCTAAGGAGCATTTGATTTTTATTCTTAGTGAAATAAGAAACCATAATGCTGAGAAGTGATCTAATCTAACATTTTCTTAATTAATTAATTAATTAATTTTGAGACAGAGTCTTGCTTGATTGCCCAGGCTGGAGTGCAATGGTATTATCTTGGCTCACTGCAACCCCCACCTCCTGGGTTCAAGCGATTCTTGTGCCTCAGTCTCCCAAGTAGCTGGGATTACGGGAGTGCACCACCACACCCAGCTAGTTTTCATGTTTTTGTAGAGATGAGGTTTCACAGTGTTTCTCAGGCTGGTCTCAAACTCCTGACCTCAGGTGATCCAGCCCTGACCTCCCAAAGTGCTGGGATTACAGATGTCAGCCACTGTGCCCAGCCTCTTAATTTATTTTTCTTAACTGACACATAATAATTGTACATACTTACCTGGTACAATGTAATGTTTCAATAAATGTATACATTGCATAATGATCAAATGAGAGTATTTAGCATGTTCATCACCCCATACATTTATTACTTCATTGTGGTGAAAACACTCAAAACCCCCTCTTCTAGCTGTTGTGAAATATGAAATATAATACTGTTAACCATAGTCACCCTACTGTGCAATGGAACACCAGAACTTCTTCTTTCTAACTGTAACTTTGTACCCCTTAACTAATCTGTCCCTTTCACCCCCTTCTCTCTCCCTTCCCTGCCAAGACATGCTCGGTCGGGGAGACCCTAACCCAGCAGCGCTAGAGGAATTAAAGGCACACACAGAAATATAGAGGAGTGAAATGGTGAATCAGGGGTCTCACAGCCTTCAGAGCTGAGAGCCTCAAACAGAGATTTACCCACATATTTATTAACAGCAAACCAGTCATTAGCATTGTTTCTACAGACATTAAATTAACTAAAGGTATCCCTTATGGAGAACGAAGGGATGGGCCGAATTAATTGCAGTAGGAACACACCCTAAAGACACAGATCGCTCATGCTAATTGTTTTCCAGCACAGGCGTTAGGGAGATTATGAACATGTTACAGTGCTGCAGAGATTTGGTTTATGGCCAGTTTTGGGGCCAGTTTATGGCCAGACTTTGGGGGGCTTGCTCACAACACTTCCCCATCCTCTGGTAACCACTGTTCTACTGTCTACTTCTATGAGATCAATTGCTTTTGCGTCCACATGAGTGAGAACAGTTGGTATTTGTCTTCCTGTGCCTGACTGATTTCACTTCACATAATGTCCTCTAGGCTCACCCATGCTGCCACAAATAATAGCATTTTATTCTTTCTAATGGCTGGCATTTTCCGGCTCAGTGTGGTGGCTCATGCCTAATAATCCCAGCACTTTAGGGGGCTGAAGAGGGTGGATCACTTCAGCCCAGGAGTTCGAGACCAGCCTGAGCAACGTAGTGTGACCCCATCTCTACAAAATACAAAAGTTAACCAGGCATGGTGACATTCACTTCTGGTCTCAGCTACTTGGGCGGCTGAGAAGTGGGAGGACCTATTGAGTCTGGGAGCTCGAGGCTGCAGTGAGCCGAGATAGTGCCACTGCACTCCAGCCTGGGCTACAGAGTGAGACCCTGTGACAAAGAAACAAACACACACATTTATAAAAAGAATAAAAAGTAAAAATAAAGTCCTAAATAGTATTCCACTGAATATAGATACCACATTTTTTAACCCATTCATCCATTGATGAATACTTAGTTTGATTCCATATTTTGGCTATTGGGAAAAGTGCTGGAATAAACATGGGAGTGAAGAAATCTCTTTCACACACTGATTTTATTTCCTTTAGATATATACTCAGTAGTGACATTGCCGGATCATTTGGTAGTTCTATTTTTAATTTTTTTAAGGAACCTCCATACTCTTTTCCATAACAGCTTTCCTAATTTTCATTCCAACCCACAGTGTATAAGTGCTGCCCTTTCCCCACATCCCTCCCAGCATTTGTTACTCTTTGTCATTTTGGTAACAGCCATCTTAATTGGGATGAAGTGTTATCTCACTGTGGTTTTAATTTGTATTTCCTGATGATTGGTCATCTTCAGTATTTTTTTCATATACTTGTTGGTTGTTAGTAAAAATATCTCCTCAGGACTTTTGCCTAATTTTAAACTGGATTATTTGGCTTTTTCTGCTATGGAGTTAGTTGAGTTCCTTCTATATTCTGGATATCAACCCTTTGTCAGATGCAGAGTTTGCAAATATTTTCTTCCATTCTGAACATTGTCTCTTCACTTTGTTGATTATTGTTATCATTTTTTGTTGTGCAGAAAGCTTTTTAGTTTGATGGAATCCATTGTCTATTTTTGTTTTCATTGTTTGTGCTTTTAAAGTCTTATCTGAAATATCTTTACTCAAACCAATGCCATGAAGCATTTCTCATATGTTTTCTTCTAGTTTTATCACTTCAGGTCTTACATTGAAGGCTTTGTCCATTTTGAGTGTATGTTTGTATGTAGTAAGGCAGAGTTTCATTCTGCATGAAGATATGTAGTTTTCTCAGCACCATTTATTGAAGAGACTAATTATTTCCCCAATGTACATTCTTGGCACCTTTGCCAAAAACCATTTGGCTATTGGTGTATGGATTTATTTCTGTGTTCTCTATTCTGTTTCATTTGTATCTGTTTTTATGTGAGTACCATGCTGTTTTTATTTCTGTACCTTTGTATATATGTTGAAGTCAGGTAGTGTGATGCCACCAACTTTGTTCTTTTGGCTTAAAATTGCTGTGGTTATTCAGGGTCTTTTGTGGGTATAAATGATTTTAGAATTCAAAAATCAAACAAGAACACAAAGACACACACTCTCTCTCTCTCTCTCTCTCTCTCTCAGAAACACAAAAGAAAACTACAGGCCAATATCCCTAATGAACATAGGTACAAAAATCCTCGACAAAATATTAGCAAACCAAATTTGACAGCACATTAAAAGACCATTCACTATGGCAAATGGGACTCATCCCATGGATGCAAGGATGGTTCAACACACAAATCAATAAATGTGATATATTGCATTAACAGAATCAAGAACAAAACTCATACCATTTCAGTAGACATAGAAAAAGCATTTGATAAATGTCAACATCCCTTCATGATAAAACAAAAAAAAAACTCTCAAAAGATTCAGTATAGAAGGAATATACCTCAACATAATAAAGGTCATATGTGACAAACCCACAGCTAACATTATACTTCACTGGGAAAAGTTGAAAGCTTTTTTCTAAGATCGGAATAAGGCAAGGATGCCCACTTTCACCACTTTTATTAACATAGTACTGGAAGGTCGAGGCAGAGAAAGAGAAAGAAATAAAGGACATCTAAGTTGGAAAGGAAGAAGTTAAATTATTCCTGTTTGCACACTACATTTTCTTACACATAGAAAACTCTAATATCACTACTTTAAAATTTAGAACTAATAAAGAAAATCAGTGAAGTTGGAGGATACAAAATCAACATGCAAAACTCTAGCATTTCTATATCCCAATAGCAAACTCTCTGAAAAAGAAACAGAAAGCAATTCCATTTACAACAGCTACCAAAAAAAGATACCTAGAAACAAATTTAACCAAAGATGTGAAAAATAACCTACAATGAAAACTGTAAAACCTTAATGAAAGAAACTGAAGAGGATATAAATAAATGGAAGATAATCTGTGTTCTTGGGCTGGAAGAATTAAAATTGTTAAAATATATGTACTAGTCAGTGATCTATGGATTCAATGCAATCTCAATAATATTCTACACAGAAATGACCTAGCTTTTTATTAGGACCCCTTTGATTGCCGTTTAGGAAATGGACCAGAGCTGAAGTTGGAAGATCGGTTAGAAGATTTTTGCAATAAGCCAGGTAGGAAAAATGACAGTGGCTTTCTGCAAATCTCATACTTGCTTGACAAAGGTCACCTTGGATCCTTTGCAAACTTTGATTTAATCATTCCACATTATATACATTTATCAAAATATTGCATTGTACTCCATAAATGTGACCAACTATAATTTTTCATTTAAAATAATGTCAATTTTAAAAATAGACAAATAAAAAATATAAGACTTGCAACATTTGAAAAAATTTAGATTCAACAGGCTTGAGGTGGAGCTCAGCAATTCATGTATTCAATAAGTTTCTCAAGTGAGTCTTCTTACTGGGCAAATTTGGAAGTACAGGCTTGGAGCAAGTGGAGAGGAGAGAAGCAGAAGACATCAGAGTCTGGATAGATATTCTGAAAGTTGAATAGACAAAAATAGATACTGACACGACAAAGGACAAAACCAAGGCTGATTCCAAAAGCTGGGGCCATTAGAGCCATAGAACAGGGTAACAAATACGGGTTTTCTTTTGGTAGAAATATCTGGGGAACCCCTCGCAAGGACAACCTACCTAAAAATTTTAAAAGAGTTGCTTGAATCCCCACCTCCAACCCACTGAACCCCATAATTTGTATTGACTCTTGACCCACCCTATCCATCACATCCACCCTGCTTAGAAGCATGGGCGAATAGAAAAGGCTGAGGAGCTTGTTGGAGGGGGCAGAAATAATGAGTTCAATAGCTTACAATAACCTATATGCATTCTTCAGGCAAAGCAAAAATTATCAAATTATGTGATGTTTAATAAAGCATTTTTGTCACATCCTTTTAAAACTAATCTCTTTTTCTCATTGTGAATCAACACATTGGAACAATACATTAGAATCAACACATTGGAATTCAATCCATTACTATCAATATACTCGAATAAACCATGTGATGGCTGATTTTTGTCAACTTGACTGGGTTAAGAAATACAGCTAATACAACATTATTTCTGGATGTTTGTGAGATTAGCATTTCAATCAGCAAACTGGACAAAGAAGATCTGCCCCTAACGATGCAAATGAGCAGTATCTAATCTGTTGAGGACTCAAATAGAACAAAAGACAGAGGAAGGGCAAATTCTCTCTCTCTCTCTCTCTCTCATCTTGATCTGGGATGTTGTTTTTTCTTGACTTCAGAAATCAGGGCTTCAGGTTCTCAGGTCTCTGGACTCTGGAACTTCATAGCAATGGCCCCACCAGTTCTCAGGGCTTTGGCCTCGGACTAAAAGTTACATCGTTGGCTCCCTACATTCTCAGGCCTCCAAAGTCAGGCTGGATTACACTGCTGGTTCTCCTGGTTCTCCAATTTGCAGATGGTAGACAGTGGGACTTCTAGGCCTCCGTAGTCACATGAGTTAATTCTCAAAAGAAATCTCCTCATATATATGCATAGATCCTATTGGTTCCGTTTCTCTGGAGAATCATGACTAACACAAACAATAGTTAGTACAAGTTGCTTCACACTTTACCTTTGGGTTAACCTTCTTTACATAACAAAAGCCTGACTGAGCAAACTAACTGAGTGGTTAAACAAATAATTCCTTTTTCTCATAGGAAATAGCTAAAATTCTTCTTCTAACCCAAGAGAAAGAAATCTTAAATTTGATATGATTTAAAAAAGAGATTTATAAAGTGATTCATGTTTTCCTAGTGAAGAAAAGTAAACTTATTCATTATAACTCTGATATATCTTATTTATGGAGAGGCGCTCATTGTTTTGTCCCTCTGTGTCTTTCTGTACAAAGTCCAATGCAGTTTATACCATCAAGAGCTGTCTTTCTGAATGTAAATCACATTTAATGGTATCACTTACACATAGAAAGTTTTCCATTTTCTTTAACTTACAGAAAATAAGATGAAAAAGACTCCATTTCCCAGAAGTCATGATCAAATTTCAGATGACTTTTTCTACTCCACAATAAGCAAATACCAAATTTAAGCCAGAGAATCATCTGAAAAAGCTTGGCAATGTTATAAGAGATCAGAGTTTTGAGGAGCTTGTTGGAGGGGGTGAAACCCCAAGATTGATAACTTACAATAGCTAGTATGCATTATTCAGGCAAAGCAAAAATTGTCTAAGTGGTGTTTTATAGAAAAAATTTTATCAGGTTGGTTTAAAACGTTGAATCTCTTTTTTTCATTGTGAATCAACACATGTTTACATGCAGATATCCAAATTTTACACTTGATTACAGGAGTAGTTAAAGACAGATTACAACATTTTATTCCCAGAAGCTACTTTTCTTCCATTGCACTGGCAATCTCTTCAAGTTTTTGTGGGGCTTTTTAAGCAGATGTTTTAAGTTGTAATTTGAGTTACAGTTTGCATTTCATCCTACCATTGATTAGTAGATTCCAGGCACCCAGAATCTACTAGAACATTCTTACCCTTCATCACCAGTTGCTAAGTATTTGATGCACACAAAAGCATCCCATAATACTACGGAAGTAATCAGCTAACAAAGGGAAAAAAATATCCTTCCTAGCATCACTCCCTCTTTAACTCTTCCATGGGCATGTGCTTCTTTTCAAAATGCATGAATAAACAACATGCAGGCCATATCAGCCCTGCCTTCTAGGAGCATTTATCCATTCCTTTCTTCAACAAGTATTTAGCACCTTCTATATGCTAGGCAATCTCCTGAACATTGAGGGCCTAGTGATAAGAAATAAATTTGTTACCTTTACAGAGATTACATGCTGGTGAGAAAATGGAAAATTAACAAATGAAACTGAACAATAATACAATTTCTGATGGTAATATGTGACATGGCAAACATAAACCATATCTTTTTTAAATTTAATTTTTGTTGTTGTTGTTGTTGTTGTTGTTGAGACAGAGTCTCGCTGTATTGCCCAGGCTGGAGTGCAATAGCGTGATCTCGGCTCACTGCAACCTCTGCCTCCAGGGTTCGAGTGATTCTCATGCCTCAGCCTCCCAAGTAACTGTGACTATAGGCACCTGCCACCACATCTGGCTAATTTTTTTTTTTTTTTTTTGTATTTTTAGTAGAGACGGGGTTTCACTGTATGGGCCAGGTTGGTCTTGAACTCCTGACCTCGTGATCCTCCCACCTTGGCCTCCCAAAGTGCTGGGATTACAGGCGTGAGCCATCGCGCCTGGCCTAATTTATTTTTATTTTTATTTTTTTTTGAGACAGGGTCTTGGTCTGACATACAGGCTGGAGTGCTGTGGCTGGCATGGTCACAGCATGATCACGGCTCTCTTTCCAGGTTTAAGCAATCCTCCTACCTCAGCGTCCCCAGTAGCTGGGACTACAGACACACACCACCACACCTGGCTAATTTTTTTTCTTTTCATAGAGGCGGTGTCACACTGTGTTGTTCAGGCTGGTCTCAAACTCCTGGGTTCAAGCTATCCGCCTGCCTCGGCCTCCAAAAGTAAAATCAAAATTTTAAAACAGAGAAAGGCCATTAGTGAAAAATTGGTGAAATTTGAATAAAATATTTGGTTTAGTTAATATTACTGAAACAATGTTAATTTTCTGTTTACGATTATTATACTATGGTTAGGCAAGATATTAACATAAGGGGAAGTGGGATAAGTGGTATAGGAGAACTCTCTTTTTACTGTTTTTGCAACTTTTCTCCAAGTCAAATTAGTTCTAAATAAAATTGAAACAAAAATAAACAAAGTAGAATAAGAAGAAAAAGAGTAGGCCTGGCACGGTGGCTCACACCTGTAATCCCAGCACTTCAGGAGGCTGAGGAAGGAGGATCAGAAGGTCAGGAGTTCGAGACCAGCCTGGCCAATATGGTGAAATCCCATCTCTACTAAAAAAATACAAAAATTAACTGGGCATGGTGGCATGCGCCTATAATCCCAGCTACTCGAGAGGCTGAGGTGGGAGAATTGCTTGAACCTGGGAGGTGGAGGTTGCAGTGCAGTGAGCCGAGATTGTGCCACTGCACTCCAGACTGGGTGACAGAGCAAGACTCCATCTCGAAAAAAAAAAAAAGAAAAAGAAAAAAGAAAAAGAAAGAGAAAAAAGAAAAAAAAAAAGAATACTATTATAATCCTTGAATTATACAAGGAATGAGAGGTTTCCAGAGTTCATATGAGTCATTGGTGGTAGAGCTGGGAGCAAGATGGGGAAGATTTTAAAGAAAGAAACAAAAGACAAGTATAAACAAGCTTCTATTAACTATAGAACTATGGTAGTGCTGGTATTAGAAGTAGGAAGATACGTATGAATGGATACAGATACTGATAAGGAGATAGATGTAGTTGTAGATGCAAACATACCCTGTCCTATAAAAGATAAAACTATTGAGCCTGCATTGCATTTTCACTGATATGCAGTCACACGATGGCTATTAATTTGCGGGCAGAGGACAACACAGGTATGACTAGACTTCTTCTAATGCGAAAAAGCAAAGGAGAAAAGCTGTGTGTATGCTAAAAGACGTTAGAAAGTCATGGTTAAGGAACAGAAAACCCTAAGTCAGCCTGAGTCAGAAAAAGCCAGCCAAATGATTTTTTTAAAGAAAAAGGCTGCAGGGTTGAGAAGCACAGTGTTGGCCATGCAATCAAAAAGATGTGTATGAAGGACATGGGTTTTAGAGTCAGAAGCCTCACTTCAAATCGCAACTCTGTCACTATCTTGCTTTGGGTAAGCTTTCTAACTTATCTGAGTCATGGATTTTCAACTGTAAACTGATCATAATAATTATAACCATTTCTTAGCGTTGTTATGATGAATAATAGAAGATTCAGGAAGTGCACCTACACAGTATCTAGAAGTTTCATAAATGATAATATCCTTTGGCTTCCTACCTTCTCCTTACCAATCATACATCTGTATACCTCTCCTATTCCCAGAACTTACACCAAATTTTCAAAGAGCGATGCTTGCCATCCAGCAAAAAATGACATGACTACAGAAGCTCTGGGGCAGAAGACCAAGAGAAAGCAAACGTGCACACCTCATAGATTCTGATAGAAACATCCTTTTCTTCCAGATAGCTACCAACATTGCCACCGAGATTGAATCACAGGTCATGTGGGGCACTGCAACGTGTTTATTTATCATGAAATTTATAGTGTTCGTCAGCGTTTTTTTGTTTTTTGTTTTTTGTTTTTTTGAGGTGGGGAGTTGTTTCTTTTCTACTATCTCAGATTAAGAATGCAAGAAAATAACGGTGATTAGTTTGTCCAGGGATTTATTTTATGGTAATTCCTGGTTTTCCAAGTATTTGATCAAATAAGAAAAAATGTGATAACTCCTCAGAATAAGAAATTGTGATGATATTATACTCCTGTGTACATAAGGATGTTCCATGTTACATTTCAGAAAAGATGAATTTAACACTAAAAAGATGAAATGTTATGTGTAAGTCCCCACTTGTCTTCTTTCTAATTAAAAGTACAAATTTCAAATATAAGAGCTGATATTAAATCAAATCTCCTTAGAGAAACTAATTAAGGAAACACACCACCCCATGTCATTTCTCCAAACATATGTTTAGTGTCCGCCAAATTATTATTATTTTCATTCATAAAAATAACAGACGAAGTAGGGAGTTGATACAGTTACCTAATTCATTTGAACTTCAAACTTATAGAACAGACATGACCATGTAAAATTTCCATGAAATAGGGGCATGTCATCCGTAGCCCACAGAAGTCATAGCTTTCCATTCCCTACCATATACATCATTTTTGCTATTCTCTTCCTTCCCATATAGTCTTCTCCTAATCTCACCTTTCAGGCTAGGGAGTATAAATGGAAATTAGTGTATAATAATGTGAATAATCTCAGGAGTTCTATTTGTGTAAATGAACATGTGTGAGAACGTTTGGTTTTTGGCTATACAAAAGAGAAATGCAGATGGCACAGGAGAAAAAAAAAATGGACTATTTTTGGAAATAGTATTTTTTAAGTTTGAGGTGCACAAAGTGTTCCATGGAGTCCTTGCAAGAATATGAGAGATTGAGAGATCAAGGTTTGGGAGAAAACCACCCACCATCACACACCTTTATTTCTTCTTGACAACTCATCAACACAGCGGTGCGGAGAGAATGCAGGGGGAGCAGAGTTGGCAGTGTGAGAAAGCAGGCAAGGCAGATGAAGAGAAGACATGACTGCGGTTATTTTGTGATAGTTGCTGGTGCTGCTGCCCAGCACTGAGTCTCACTCCAGTGGCGGGAGCACCCTGTATTTGTTTTAAGGGGAGTATACTCGCTTACTTTCAGCCTTCATGTTTGTGGTGGAACTAATACCAGTTCTCAGCTCCAAGAGTGGAGAATGACACCAGGTGAAGGCAATCAGTGCATTTCCTCTCCCAGGCCACAAATTCAGATGTAAGCACCTAGCCCAGGCTAGACCAACCAGAGCCATGGAGGCTCCATTTGGGGATTCTACTTGAGCTTTTGAGGAAGTCAACTCTCCTTTCAAAATTTCCCAAAATATCATGTTGAGTAGTTGCCACCACCAAAGCGTGACAATAAAGACACCCTAGAGAAACTATTGCCAGCCTTTGAGCCTAATTCAAGTGATGCCATAAGGTACAGGCAGACCTCAGAGATATTGTAGGTCTGATTCCAGAACACTGCAACAAAGTGAATATCGCAATAAGGCACGTCACACAAATTTCTGGTTTCCCAGTGCATATAAAAGTTATGTTTACACTATACTGTAGTCTATTAAGTGTGGAATAATATTGTATGTAAAAGCACAGTGTACATATCTTAATAAAAAATCATGCTAAAAATGCTAATCATCATCTGAGCCTTGAGCAAGTCATAATATTTTTGCTGGTGGAGGGTCTTGCCTTGTTGATGGCTACTGATTGATCGGGGTGATGGTTGCTGAATGGTGGATGGCTGTGGCAATTTTTCAGAACAAAATAACATTGACGTTTGCTGCACTGATTGACTCTACTTTGCACAAAAGATGTCTCTGCAGCCTGCAATGCTATTTAATAGCACTTTTCCCACAGCAGAATTGCTTTCAAAATTGGGGTCAAACCTCTCAAATCCTGACACTGCTTTATCAACTAAGTTTATGGAATATCCTTTTGTTGCCATTTCAAGTATGTTCACAGCATCATCAGTAGCAGTTTCCATCTCAGGAAATCACTTTCTTTGCTCATCCATAAAAGTAATTCTTCTGCCATTCAAGTTTCATCATGAAATTGCAGCATTTCAGTCACATCTTCAGGCTCCACATCTAATTCTAGTTCTCTTGCTATTTCCACCTCATCTGCAGTTACCTTGTACACTGGTCTTGAACCCCTGAAAGTCATTCATGAGGTTTGGAATCAATTTCTTCCAAACTCTGATCAATATTGATATTTTGACTTCCTCTCACAAATCATAAATGTTCTTTTTTATATAATTTCAACTTTTATTTTAGATGTAAGGGTAAATGTGCAGGTTTGTTACATGGATATATCACACAATACTGAGATTTAGGGTACAATTGACCTTGTCACTTAGGTACTGAGCAAGTAGTCCAAAATAGTTTTTCAACCCTTGCCTCCCTCCCTTTCTCCCCGTCTAGGTGTCCCCAGTTGCCATCCTTATGTCCATCAGTGTTCACTGTTTAGCTTCCATTCATAAGTGAGATTATGTGGTATTTGGTTTTCTGTTCTCGCATTAATTCACTTAGGATAATGGCCTTAAGCTACATCCATGTTGCTGCAAAGGACATTATTTCACTGTTTTTTATGGCTGTATATTAATCTACACATTTTCCTTATGTAATCTACTGTTGATGGGCATCTAGGTTGATTCCATGTCTTTGCTATTGTGAATAGTGCTACAATGAACGTATGAGCATGTATTTTTTTGGTAGAACAATTTATTTTCTTTTTTTTTTTCTTTTTTTTTTTAATTTATTTATTATTATTATACTTTAAGTTGTAGGGTACATGTGCATAACGTGCAGGTTTGTTACATATGTATACTTGTGCCATGTTGGTCATCCCATTACTGGGTATATACCCAAAGGATTATAAATTATGCTGCTATAAAGAACAATTTATTTTCTTTTGGATATATGCCCAGTTAAATAGGACTGCTGGGTTAAGTGGTAATTCTATTTTAAGTGATTTCGGAAATTGCAAAATGGCTTTCCACAGTAGCTGAACTAATCTACATTCCCACCAACAAGGTGTAAGTGTTTGTATTTCTCTGCAGCAGCATCTATTGTTTTTCGACTTTTTAATAATGGCCATTCTGATGATTATGAGATGATATCTCATTGTGATTTTGATTTGCATTTCTCTGATGATTAGTGATGTTGAGCATTTTTTCTTACGTTTATTGGCTGCTTGTATGTCTTCTTTTGAGAAGTGTTCACTCATGTCCTTTGCTCACTTTTTAATGAATTTATTTGTTTTTTGATTATTCAATTGCATAAGTTCCTTACAGATTCTGGATATCAGACCTTTTTTGGATGCATAGTTTGCAAATATTTTCTCCCATTCTGTAGGTTGTTTGCTTACTCTGTTGATAGTTTCTTTTGCTGTGGAGAAATTCCTTAGTTTAATTAGGTCCCATGTGTCCATTTCTTTCTTTTTTTTTTTTTTTTTTGGCAGTTGCTTTTGAGGACTCAGTCGTAAATTATTTCCCAAGGCCAAGGTTCAGAATGGTGTTTTCTAGGTTTTCTTCTAAGATTCTTATAGTTTGAGATATTATGTTTAAATCTTCAATTCATCTTGAGTTAATTTTTGTATGTGGTGAAAGATAGGAGTCCAGTTTCATTCTTCTGCATATGCCTAGTCAGCTATTCTAGCACCACTTATTGAATAGGGAGTCCTTTCACTATTGCTGATGTTGACTTCGTTGAAAATTAGATGGCTGTTAGTGTGCAGCTTTATTTCTGGGTTCTCTATTCTGTTACACTGGTCTATGTGTTTGTGTTTCTGTATCAGTACCAGGTCTATTTTGGTTATTTCTACCCTTCTATTAATAGTTTGAAGTTGGATAATGTGATGCCTCCGGCTTTGTTCTTTTTGCTTAAGATCCATTGGGCTAATTGAGCTCTTTTTTGGCTACTTACGAATTTTAGAATAGCTTTTACTAATTCTGTGAAAAAAAAATGAGATTGTAACATGACAGAAATAGGATTGAATTTGTAGATTGCTTTGAGTAGTATGGTCATTTTAATGATATTGATTCTTCCAGTTCATGAGCACGGAATACTTTTCCAATTTTGTATCATCTATGATTTCTTTTACCAGTGTTTTGTAGTTCTCCTTGTAGAGATCGTTCCTCTCCTTGGTGAGATGCATTACTAGGTTTTTGTTTTGGTAGCTTTTGTAAATGGGATTGTGTTCTTGATTTTGCTCTCAGCTTGAATGTTATTGGTGTATAGAAATACTACTGATTTTTTTGTACATCAATTTTGTATTCTGAAACTTTACCAAAGTAGTTTATCAGTTGCAGCAGCCTTTTCACAGAGTCTTTAGGGTTTTCTAGGTATAAAATTATATTGTCAGAGAAGAAAAATAATTTGACTTTTTTCTTTTCCTATTTGGATCCCTTTTATTTCTTTCTCATGCTTCATTTTCTGGCAAGGATTTCCAGATCTATGTTGAATAGGAATTATGAGTGTAGTAATCCTTGTCTCTTTCCAGTTCTCGAGTGAAACACTTCCAGTTTTGCCCATTCAGTACAATGTTGGCTGTGGATTTGTCATACATGGTTCACATTATTTTGAGGTATGTTCCTTTGATGTCTAGTTTCTTGAGGGTTTATATTATTAAAGTATGTAGACTTTCTATATGGAAAGCTTTTTTTCTGTATCTATGGAGATCATCATAGGGTTTTTGCTTTTAATTATGTAAATGTGGTGAATCACATTTATTGATTTGTGTATGTTGAACCAATTTTGTCTCCCAGAAATGAAGCCTACTTGGTCATGGAGAATTAACATTTTCTTGTGCTGCTGGATTTGGTGTGCTAGTATTTTATTGAGAATTTTTGTGTCTATGTTCATCAGGAATATTGGCCTGTAGTTTTCTTTTTTCATTGTGTCATTGCCAGGTTTTGGTATTAGGGTGATGCTGGCCTCATAGAATGAATTAGGAAGGAGTCACTACTCTTTGATATTTTTTGCAATAGTTTTAGTAGTATTGGTACCAGCTCTTCTTTGCACATCTGATAGAGTTGTTGTTGTTGTTGTTAGTAGTAGCAGTTTTTGTTTGTTTGTTTGTTTGTTTTGTATTACTGGTTCAACTTCAGAAATTAATATTGGTCAGTTCAGGGGTTCCATTTCTTCTTGATTCAATCTTGGGATCTTGTGTGTTTCCAGGAATTTATCCACTTCCTCCAGATTTTCTAGTTTGTGTGCAGAGAGGTGTTCATAATAGTCTCTAGGGATTTTTTTGCATTTCTGAAGGACTGGTTGCAATGTCACCTTTGTCATTTCTGATTGTGGTTATTTGGATCTTCTCTCATTTTTTCTCTGTTAATCTAGGTAGGAGTTGATTGATCTTGTTTATCCTTTCAAATAACCAGTCCGGGGTTTTGTTGATTCTTTGTATACATTTTTGAGTCTTAATGTCATCCGTTCTTCTCTGATTTTAGGTATTTCTTTTCTTCTGCTAGCTTTGTGGTTAGTTTTTTCTTCTTTTCCTAGTTCCTCTAGGTGTGACTTTAGATTGTTAATTTGTGATATTTCTAACTCTTTGAGGTAGCCATTTAGTGCTATAAACTTGCCTTTTAACACTGCATCCCAGATATTTTGGTATGTTATGTCTCTGTTTTAATTTACTTCAAAGAATTTTTAAATTTCTCCATTGAAAATGCAGGAAGAAATAAACATCTTAAGAAGAAATCAATCAGAGCCTCTGGAATTGAAAAGCTCACTTAAGAAATTTCAAAACATAACTGAAAGCTTTATCAATGAACTACACCAAGTAGAAGAAAGAGTTTTACAGCTTGAAGACCCATCTTTCACACTAACCCAGTCAGGCAAAAATAAAGAAAAAAGAATTTTTTAAAAATGAATAAGTATTTCAGAAATATAGGATTATATAAAGCAAAACCTACAAATTATTGGCATTCCTGAGAGAAGTGGAAAAAAAGAAAACAACCTGGAAAATGTGTTTGAGGGAATAATTTTAAGAACATTTATCCAATCTTGCTAGAGGGGCAGACATTCAGGTACAATAAATCCAGAGAACACCTGTGAGATACTATACAAAATAAACATCACCAAGGCATATAGGCACCAGACTGTTCAAAGACAATGCTAAAGAAAAAAACCTTACAGGCAATTAGAGAAAAAGGTCAGATTATATATAACAGGAACTCTATCAGGTTAACAGGGGACTTTCAGCAGAAATCTTTCAAGCCAGGACAGATTGAGAGCCTATTTAAAGTATTCTTAAAGAAAATAAATTCCAATCAAGACTTTCATATCCCACCAAACTAAGCTTCATAAATGAAGGAGAAATAAATTCTTCCCCAGACAAGCAATCCCTAAGGGAATTCATTACCACTAGACAAGCCTTTCAAGAGGTCTTTAAGGGAGTTCTAAACATGGAAACAAAAGAATACCCGCTATCACAAAAACACAATTAAGTACATAGCCCACAGACCATATAAAGCAATCACACAATGGAAACTACAAAGCAACTAGCTAACAACTTTGTGATAAGTTGTTGTTATCACACATCAATATTAACCTTGAATGTAAGTGGTCTAAACACAGCACTTAAAAGGCACATAGTATCAAGTTGAATAAAAGATAAGAACCATTCATCTACTGCTTTCAAGAGATCCATTTCACATGTAATAACACCCATAGGCTCAAAGTAAAGAGTCTGAGAAACATCTATCACATAAATGGAACACATAAAAAAGCAGTGCTCACTATTCTTATATTAGATAAAACAGACTTTAAACCAACAACAATAAAAAAGGACAAAGAAGGACATTACATAGTAATAAAAGATTCAATTCAACAAGAAGACTTAATTATCCTAAATATATACACCCCCAATTTTGGAGCACCTAGATTTATAAAACAAGTACTTTTAGACCTATGAAAGGACCTAAACAGCTACACAATAATAGTGGGGGACTCTACCACCCAACTGATAGCATTAGACAGATCATCAAGGCTGAACACTAACAAAGAAATTCTGGACTTAAATTCGACACTTGATCAGGACCCAATAGACATCCACAGTGTAACTCCAACCCATTAGACACAGAATGAGCATTCTTCTCATATGCATATGGAACATACTCTAAGAACAACAATATGTTCAGTCATAAAGCAACTCTCAATAAATTCAAAAAATTCAAAACCATACCAACCATACTCTCAGACCACAGTACAATAAAAATAGAAATCAATACCAAGAAAACCTCTCAGAACCATACAATTACATAGATATTCAGTCATGCGCCTGAATGACTTTTTGGTAAAAAAAAAAAAAAAAAAAAAAGAATGTTCTTAATGAGATCTAAAATGGTGAATTCTTTCCAGAAGGTTTTCAATTTACTTTTTCCAGAACCAACAGAAGAATCAATATCTACAGTAGCTATAGCCTTACATAATATATTTCTTAAGCAACAAATTTTGAAAGTCAAAATTACTCCTTGATCCATGGTCTACAGAATGGATGTTGTGTTAGCAGGCATGAAAACATCAATCTCCTTGGAAATTTTCAGAATTCTTGGGTGACTAAGTGCATGGTCAATGAACAATAAATTTTGAAAGACTTTTTTTTTTTTTTCCGAGCAAGAGGTCTCAACATTGGGCTTCAAATATTCAGTAAATCATGCTGTAAATAGACATGCTGCCATCCAGAATCTGTTGTTTCATTTACAAAGCACAGGAAGGATAGATTTAGAATCATTCTTAAGGGCCATAGAATTTCTGAAATGGTAAATGAACATTGACTTTGATTTAAAGTCACTAGCTGCATTAGCTTCTAGCAAGAGAGTCAGCCTGTCCTCTCAATCTTTGAAGCCAGGCATTGACCACACCTCTCTAGCTATGAAAGTCCTAGATGACATCTTCTTCCAATAGTAGGCTGTTTTGTCTACACTGAAAATCTGTTGTTTAGTGTAGCCACCTTCATCAATGGTCTTAGCTAGATCTTCCAGACAACTTGCTAGAGTTTCTACATCAGCACTTGCTGCTTCACTTTGCACTTTTATGTTATGAAGATGGCTTCTTTAATTAAACTTCATGAACCAATATTGGCTGGCTTCAGCTTTCTCACCTCTCTCAATTTTCATACAATTAAAGAGAGTTAGGGCCTTGCTATGGATTAGGCTTCTTCAGCTGAAGAGAATGTCACGGCTGGTTTGATCTCCTATCTAGATCACTCAAACTTTCTGTTTACCAGCAATGAGCCATTTTGCTTTCTTATCACATGTGTGTTTGCCAGAGTAGTGTTTTTAATTTTCTTTAAGAACTTTCCCTTTGCTTTCACAGCTTGCCTAACTGTTTAACACAAGAAACGTAGCTTTTGGCCTTGCCTGGCTTTTGACATGCCATCCCCATTAAGCTTAATCATTTTAGCTTTCAATTTGAAGTGACAGGTGTGCAACTCTTCCTTTCACTTGAGCATGTAGAGGCCATTTTAGGTTATTAATTGGCCTAATTTCAATATTCAGGGAATTGAGAGGCCTGAGGAGAGGGAGATTGACTGGGGAACAGCCAGTCATTAGAGCAGTCAGAATACATATAACATTTATTGATTAGGTCTGGTGTCTTATAGGGGCACAGTTTGTGGTTCCCCAAAATAATTATAATAATAACATCAAATATTATTGATGACAGATCACCATAATAAATATAATAATAAGTTTGGAATATTGTAAGGATTACCAAGATGTGACAGATGGACATGATGTGAGCATATGCTGTTGTAAAAATAGCACTGACAGACTTGCCCAATGCAGGGTTGCCACAAACCTTCAATTTGTAAAATAACATACTATCTGTGAAGTGCATTAGAGCAAAGTGCAATGAAATGAGGCATGACTGTAGTCATAGTCACAGACTGTAGTAGTTCGAATCATTTCTTTTGGTTAAAGCTAATTTGAGTTGGGTTTTCCATCACTTGTTAGAGAAAGAAATCATATTCTCAGAATTCCCCAAATGGTACCCACTTAAATTATTCATTATCATCAGTCTCATGAATGGTCATATACCTCTCTGGTCATAGTGAGTGCAAGCACCTTCTACAGACTCCTGGATTGGGATGAGGAGGAGGTGCTATTAAGGACTCTAGAAATCTAAAAAGTAGGATGTCTTGGGAAATTTGAAGTCCTTAAATGGAAATGTAAAACATCAAAGACCAATTTTGCCTGACTCAAATGTTTCCCTGGAGCCAACTCAGTGTCATGGCTTAATTCAAATCGTCAAGAGAAATAATTGTCAAAGACTCATAGATTCTTAACAGCAAACTGGGACTATGGGACATTATAAGAGCTGTCTATGTCTGTTCAATGGGTTTAAAGACCAAATGAATCTGCTCTAGCTGAAAACCCTGAACTAAAAAAAATTAAAGCTCTCATATGTAGTAGAAATGAATTCCCTAACCTTTAAAATGCCCTAGCATAAACAATATAATTGCTGAAGGTGACGGTTGAAAACAAAGGTATAACTGAAGAAGTTTAGTGTTAGAATCACTGAAAAATTGAGAGCATTTCTTTATATTTGTTGATGTAAAACTGAGTTAAGCAAATTGAAATAGCATTTTGTAATAAAAGCTGAAAATTTTAAATTGACGTTAAACTACTGATCCAATGATGATTGGTGCTTTGAAATAATAGCACACATGGAACACCAGAAAATTAAAACACTGAATATTAAAAAAAAAAAAAGTGGCCAGGCATGGTGGCTCATACCTGCAATCCTAGCACTTTGGCAGGCCAATATGGACAGATCACTTGAGCTCACAAGTTCCAGATGAGCCTGAACAACATGGCAAAACCCTGTCTCTAATAAAAATACAAAAATTAGCCGGGTGTGGCGGTGTGTGCCTGTAGTCCTACCTATTTGGGGGGCGGAGGCAGGGGGATTCCTTAAACTAGGGAGGTCAAGGCTGCATTGAGCTGAGATGGCACCACTGCACTTCAGCCTGAACAACAGAGCAAGACCCTGTCTCAGAAAAAAAAAAAAGAGAGCCCTGAGGGTGAGGACAAGTGTTCTGTTACAGAAATCTAGTTCAGAAAACAAAAAGGCAAATTGGTAGATTGTCTCCTAAATGGTCACCATCAATTAATTGCTTTCCTCCCTGTACATATATGCCAAATCCCACCAAGCCCATTCCTTCCACCTCCTTGAATCTGGTCTGGCCTTAGTGACTTGTTTGACCAATAGAATATGGTAGAACTGACATCCCAGGACTTCTGAGACCAGGTCATAATTCACCTGGGCCTTTTCATGCTCCCTCTATGGGAAAGCTTCTTCTGGGAGAAGCCAGCCACTATGCAAGAAGTCTGACTTCCCTGAAACCACCATGCTGTAAGGAAGCTAGTCATGTGAAAAAGTCATATGCAAAGAGAGAGAGAGAGACAGAGGAAGAGAGGGGAAGGGATTGGGGAGGGCAGGAGGGGAGCTGGGAGGGGAGAAGGAAGGGGAGGAGAGAGGGGAGGGGAGGAAAGGGGTGAGGGGAGATGAGAGGGGGAGGGAAAGCGTAAGGAAGGGGAGGGGAGAGAGTAGAAGGGAGGAGAGGGGAGAAAGTAGAAGGGAGGGGAGGAGAGAGGGGAAAGGGAATGAAAGAAGGGAAAGGGAGAGGAGGGGGAGGGAAGGGGAGAGGAGAAGGGAGGTAAGAGAGGAGAGGGGAGCAAAAAAGGGGGAAAGGAAGAGAAGATGGGCAGGGGAGAGAGGAGGGGGGAGGGAAGAAGGGGGAGGGAAGATAAGAGCGGGAGGAGAGAGGGGAAGGGAGAAGGAGAGGGGAGGGAAGAGAAGATGGTGGAGGGGAGGGGAACAGAATGGAGGGTAGGAGAACAGAGGGGAAAGGGGAGGGGGGAAGGGCGATGGAAGAAGAGAGGGGGGATGGGAGGGAAGAAGGGGGAGGGAAGAACAGAAGAGGGAGGGGAAGGGAGGGAAGGGGAGAAGACAGGGGAGGGAAGGGATGGGGGAGGGGAGGGGGAGGGGAGTAGAGAAGAGGAGAAGAGGGAAGAATGCCTGGTCAGCTTTACCTTTCCCAGCCATTGCAGTTCAAGTTCCAGACACATGAGTTAAAAAGTTATTGTGGACATTTCAGCACAGCAGATGTGCTACAGAGAAGAAGTAAGGAAGGCAACCAACATCCCACACCAATATCCTAGTCTACCCATCCCAGCCAACTCCAGCCATTAAAGCCATAGCCATATGCCACCTGAGGTCCCAATCAGCATGGAGCACAGATCAGAATCCCAGACATATCCTGCTCCAATTCCTGACACACACAGAGATGAATATGATAAAAATGATTTTTTTTAGACCACAGTGTTAGAGTCATTTGTTACACAGTAATAGGTAACCAGAGCAACAACTGTCATTTGAAGTCAATATTGTTCATCTGAAATTAGCACTTTCAAAATTGATTGCTCATGAAGATCCAAAATATGCATCAAGAAGCAGGAGAGTCATATGTTTCACAGAAGCAAAATCAAAAATGAGATACCAAGTTTTTTAAATGGTCATATTGAACTTCGTTAAAGCCGAGAGCAAATAATGGAGATCTTATAGAACATTTTAAGGAATAAACAAATAGAAGCAATACTTACAAACCTGAGTTCTGAGACCTCGTCTTAAAATATTAAAGATTATTAAGATCATGCAATCAGCAAACGATGACTTAAGGAACAAAAGCTTCTCACCATCTGTTTCAGTTAATTTGGCCAAGTTAACACATCTGAGATTAAGTAGTTTTGCCAACACAGACTTTGTTTCAGATTTTCTAAACTTACACTACCTCTGACCTTTATGATTAAAATCTAATTAAAAATGTAGTTATTTTTAAAAGATAAAGATGGTGTAATTGTCTCATCTATTAAAGTTATGACTAATTGTTAACCTTCTTAAATTGCTGATTCACTGCCATGCCTTTCATTTCAACCTTTTCAAAGCAAAGTCCAAAAAATTCAGATTGCAAAACCAACTCTGCTGAAAAAGAAATGCAATTCACTTTCATTGCATGATCAAAGCAATCTGAAAGACTTTTACAGATTTACGGGTCTAACCTTCAGAACCATGAATTAACTAAATCTTTGATTCACTTACCCAACTTTTCAATTTAAACTTATTAACCAAAAATATGTATTTTACATACTTTTTTACAACTGCTGTATGTATGCCTATCCCTATCCTAAGTGCATGAAGAATTATAAAATAATTAGAAAGCATTGCCTCTTGCTATCTTATTGGGAAAATAAAACTGTGAACACAAATAAGTCTAATAATAACATAAGACAGGTCTGCTTTCTTCCAGGGACACAACTTACCTATAGATGGAAGAGGAAAATCATATATGCAGATGGCAATCTTGTAACCCACTGAATACCACAACGTTTTTCCCAGTGTTTTCTCTGGATACTAGTTGGCCTTCTCTGCTAGGCACAGAAGAATCCTTATTTTTAAGTAAGTCCCTCTCTGCTGTTACCCTGGATCGTAAAGTTGCCCAGTGAGAAACAGCTGTCACCGAAATTCCAACATTTCAGGCTTTGTTCTTGAGACTTGATTTGGGGCCCATGTGAGGACCCACCATGTTCTCTGTCCATGGTCCTCAGTATAAATGCCATGTCTGTTCTGAACCAGGCCTCTTGTCAATCTTGGCTTTAAACTCTTCAAGAAGATGACTCAGAATCTCTTTGATGTGTTTCCCAGGGAGTCTCTAAAATTAATTCTTTGTATGCCACATAACTGTATGTGAAATTAGGTCACACAAAAATGCTGTGAAAATTTGATGAAAACACTTCACAGTCATACTCACATAAGGCACTGACAAATACTACTTTCTTAGTTTTACTTGTTAAAATACATAAAGCATTTTAGGAAGGACTAGGTGTATTTGAATTGCATTTGGCTTCTAAAATGAATTAGGAAAGACTGTGCATTTTCTCTTCAAATAAGGTTTTTCTTTGTTAAGCGTAAGTGCTTTTGGAAAAAAAATCTTAAGCAGAAGGTCGAAATAAAACAGATTAATTAGTATTGTTTTGATGCCCTTTAAAATACCATCTACCTTGTCTCCAACCACTTGGCTCAAAGACTTCACACAGAGCCCCCACTGTACAGTACTCCCCAGAAATACTAAAACTCCACTGAACCCCCAACTACATATTCTCTCCTAATTTTTAGCTCATTCCTCTCTCATGCATGTGTCATTGAATTAATTTTTTTTTTATTTAGAACCACCATAACCTCAGATTCATCTCTCCAGAGATCAAAGATAGGTAAATTATGAATGTCAAAAGACTTTGCTGAATGCAGCTCCTTATAAAGTATGTCAGGATTAAACATTCTAAAGCCAAGATTATCTAGCCCCACCTCCACCCTCCAAAAAACGAAAAAAGACAAGAAAAAAGAGGCACCAATCCTTTAAGAGCATCTGTATATTTACAAAGAACTTACTTTGTTTTTCTCATCTATCCGATTCAAAATTTTCCATGTGGATTTTAGTTTTGTGGAAGAAAGCTCATTTTTTTTTGAGACAGTACCCCTAAATTTACACATTTAAGCCCCTCACACAGACACTCTGTATCATAAAAATACTTCATTCGAAGCACAGGACTTTGATTCTTTGATTTGATTTGACCTGTAGTTACCTCTTGCTTTGCCTGTCTCATTTTCTTCCATTTAGCTACAATTAACTATAACATGTTTAAGTCTTCTTTATTTCTGGGCTAGCACTTCCCAAGTATGACCATCCATCATTCCGTTCCTGTAAGTTTTCCTATCTCTTGGTACCCACTTGGGTGAAACTTGAGTTAAGAAAAGTGATTTTTGTTTTACGTCATTGGGCATCTCCTATTGCTTCTTTAAAAAATGATTTTCAGAAGTCTTGTGTACCTCACCCCAGTTATGCTGTTATATCTGAGACATTTTTCCTCTCCAGAACTAAACTGAGTCTTTTAAAAAGGAATAGAGACCTTTGTAGAAAAAAAAAAAAAAAGTCTATGGTCCCAAGAATGGGTAAACATTCCAGAGAGGTTCTTGTTTTTCCCCCAACAGGTCTGCCCATCCCTACAAATTGCGTTCTTGTAAGAATACTCTCAAAGTGAGTCACAACAACAAAGTAAACAGAGGGTTTCTCAACGTGACACAGGAAGAATTTTTTTATTTGAATTTGCATGTTGTTTATATTTTCAAGCAGGAACTGGAAGAAAGAGGTTTCACTCTCATTGAGGATATCCAGTCATGAGTTCTTTTTAAGCTTTGCTGTTTGCTCAATTCCCTTCAGCAGTGCATATTTGGAATGGGGGACTATGACTCAATTTCCCTTCCTTTCATCTCACTTACTCTTTCATCCATCTTTCCCAACACTCCACGAGGAGATTCTTTGCCAGTGTTCATTCCAAACCTCAGTTCTAGCCACATCTCTCCACCAATCTATTCCTACCTTCAAAAGTCCAAGTTTCCACCCTTTCAAAGTTCCTCATAGCCCTTCCTCATTCTCTGCTCATATGCATCCTCTGTTTCTCCCCTCACACATTGCTATTCCAGCTAACCTCCTCTGTGTGCCTTTTCTCTCTTCTTGCCTAAAACAATATTTTTCTAAAATTCCTAATTCCTTTCCCCTTTATTATTTGGTCTCCAGGTCCATAAATAACTATTCTGAATTTCACCTCTAAGAATAATTCTTAGAGGAACACCTTTGCCCTCAATTATTATATTTTTCATATTATTTGCCAAGTACATAAAATACTGCCTTTTACGGCTAGGCTTCCCATAATTCTTAAATCAATATATAAATAAATCATGTTTGTCCTTGTTGTTGCCAATTTTATCAACAATTCTCTCTCCTTGAGTCAAGAATAATGAGAACTCTGATTGCATATCCTACTGCTAAGATCAATGTGTAAGGAACACATTAGATATGTTATAGTGAAGCATGGCTACGTAGCAGCCCAGAAGATGAGAAAAAAGGAATTCTGTACCTGGTCAGATTTGACAGAAAAAGGAAAGGAAGGGAGGTGTTAGATAGAGAAGCAGGAGGACAGGATGAAAGCAACATGGTGGGAAAATGACTAAATCTAAAATGATTATAATTCCCAGTCTCATTTCAGTCAAGTGTTCTGTGCTAGAGTTGCAAGACGTAGTAGAAGGACATTAACATGTAAGGAATCCTGGTGAAGTATCAGGCATAGGAACCCTATTCAAGGTATAGAAGAACTGCAGCAGAGAGAAATATAACATGGGGGAAATTCCGGGTCACTCAAAATAGAAAACTTTAGAAAGCCTCACAGGTTATGTTGGGGTGGATGGGATTTGGGACTGGCATTTACTTAAATACTTCTTAGGTCAATATTAGTCAGGGATGTAGAGTGAGACTGGCCCTGTATATGAGAAAATTAGTAAGCCCAGCTTTGGAACTAGGAAACATAGAGACAAAAAGAGAGTGAGACTGACAGTAACTTTGATTAAAGGGTAGTTTTAATCCTGTGCTTCCATTTCTTACTCTGTAAAATGGAGAGAGTAGGGTTTGCCCTTTTGCCCAGTTGGATTGTTTTAAGTTTAAATCAGAAGTATGTAAAGAGCCCCTAAAATCCAAAAGATAAATTATTATTGTTGCTATTATTTTCCCTTTTTGGAATTGAACATTTCTGTTAGAAACAGTCTAGAAGTTAACAAGCTACTACACATTATTGTATAAAACTAAAAAGGAGAATCAATTTGATCAAGTTTGTTTTTAGAACTACTACTTGGAGATTAGGCTCGCATGCTTAAGACTTCTGTAATATTTGTGGAAGAGCTAATATTTGTGGAAGAGCTACAGTTACCATTATAAAAATAATTATCTCCTATATGCCAAACATAGTGCTAAGGGACTTACCTCTATTTTTTTAAATCTTCACAAAAGCCCTATTCAGTTTACCCAAGGTGATCCTAGCCAAGTTTTTCCATCACTGCTTGATTTCAAAAATAATGCTGTTTCTACCAATACAGTTCCTTTCAAACCCTAATCATTTTAACATAAAACTTTTTTTTACAGAAATCTTATGAAGAAATCCAGTATAAAAAAATGGAGTTGATCTTTTGAAGGAGGGATGAATGAGAGAAATTCCACCCATTTGCCTCCTCCTCAAACACTATATCCCCTAGAGACACCTTCAGTGATTTCTTGGAGTTCCTGGAATTTAGAAATATCTACTCATTCCTTCTTGTCCACTTTTCAATGTAGTCTGACTACCTAAGACTAAATATAATTGTCATCCATTTGGGGAAGGAGGGTAGCATGGTTTAAGGAGCAGAAATGCTATTCAGTCAGTGCTGCAGCAGTTTGTTTAAATTGATGTGCTTCTTTGTATATCAGCTCTGATGCCATTCTTTGTGAGTCTCTTAAGAGGTATTTACTTGGTACTTGTCATGATCAAAGCACAAAATGAGGATGATTACTTCTCTCAGCATTTCAAGTGAAATGTGTGAAAGAGAAGAAAATCTTCTGTGTCACGGAGTTGAAATCATCCTGAGCTGGTCATTCAAGCCCTAGCTGCCATGCGTTTGCGGTTTAGTTTTGGGGAGATTACCACTAGGGCCTCAGTTTTCTCATTGGTCAAATCTGGTTGTTGAGTCAGGTATTCTGTAAGGGTTTTCTAATTTCTAGAACCCTCTAAGTCTGTGAAGAGTCTCTCTAGCCCTGTTTACACCTCAGTCCAATTCACCATCCCAGCCAAACTACACTAATGCTTAGAAAGGCTTTGTTCTTTCTCTTTTTTCTTTTCTTTTTTTTTTTTTTGAGACGGAGTCTCGCTCTGTCACCCAGGCTGGAGTGCAATGGCACGATCTCGGCTCACTGTAAGCTCCACCTCCTGGGTTCACACCATTCTCCTGCCTCAGCCTCCCGAGTAGCTGGGACTACAGGCGTCCATCACCACACCCGGCTAATTTTTTTGTATTTTTTTAGTAGAGACAGGGTTTCACCATGTCAGCCAGGATGGTATCGATCTCCTGACCTTGTGATCCGCCCGCCTCGGCCTCCCAAAGTGCTGGGATTACAGGTGTGAGCCACTGCACCCGGCAGGCTTTGTACTTTCTTTGACTATTCTTTGGTATGCATGGTCCTGCCTAGTGCTGTGTTGGTAAACACTTAACATTAGCCTGATTTGAAATGTTTCCCAATTTTTATGGTGTAAAGATTTCCATCATAACCAATGTCAAGCTACCAACGTGAGGTCAACTGAATACATGGCAGTGCAGCATCATATAGTATTTCTGCCACATGAATACATTAGGCATCAATAACCTCCAGTGACAAGTTTTGAGTATTCTTTACCTTTGTCTTTAATATCATCTATGTAACTTTATATAATTTAACTTTTAATAATGACTCACAGTTCTCCCCACTCCCCGCTCCACTGCTGAGTTCAGGGGGGTAACTTACTACAAGTCTGGCCCTATATATAAGAAAAATAGCAAATCAAGCTTTGGATCCAGGAAACACAGAGTGAGGAAAAATGAGAGCGAGACTGAGAGTAACTTTGATTAACAGGTGGTTTTATTCCTGTAGTTCCATTTCTTACTCTGTAAAATGGAGAGAGTCAGGTTTGCCCTTTTGCCCAGCTGGATTGTTTTAAAGTTCAAGTGAGAAGAATGTGAAAAGACACTGAAAGCCAAAAGATAAATTATTATTGTTGCTATTATTTTCTCTGTTTGGAACTGAAAGTTTCCATTAGAAGTCTAAGTCTGACACAAAATAATAATATAAAATCAGGAATATTAGAAAACCCACGTGTAGTAGAAATAAATCAGTTCATCAACTTAGAGAGGCTGAACAACTACAGTTTCATCCACTTGGTTTTAAAGCTCTATGATGCTTAATGGTTTGACAGAAGTTTAATTTGAGCTCAGAACCACTGCTATAAAAAGTACTACTGGATGCACCTGTGTTCATTGTACTATATTAAAATAAAGACCAAAAAAAGAGCTTTTTGGCATTTCTGTATTTCTGGCCATTTTCTAATGATTTATGCAGCTGTTCACTGAATAGGAAAACTTATTTAAGGAAGTAACTGTTAAGAATTAAGGGAAAAAGAGAAACCTGGAGGTTGTGATAGAAGCATTATTTTCGAGATCTTGGTAACTTTTTCAATGTTTTTGTTGTTGTTGGACTGTTATGGTACCAGCTTACTCAAAATTAAATAAGCAAATGACATGTGATGCTACCTGGATGAAAGCCAGGCTCATATGGATGAATGAAATATTCACAATGATATCCTGACTTAAAGTGAAACATGTTGCAGAAAACAATTCTAAGAACGTGAAAACCATTATCTCATGTTCAGTCACTTTGCATGATTGAAACTGGTGGTGAAATTTCGCTTGGAAAAAGTCACCATCATTTGCCATATGTGTTTCTGTTACTACCCACATATAGGCAGTAGGTTACCAAAAAATGTAGTACAGTTTGAACAAGAGGTAACAGTTTATAGAGCTCCTCCCAATTCACATTTGTAACAAGCAGGGTAGTTTTGGTCAAAGGAGCAACTGCTCACAACTAAGTCAAATACTTAAGATGCATTTTTGATAAGAAATCATGAAGGTAGGAAGAAATGATAACTATGTAACATTCTAAAAAGGCTGCACATACTAACAGAGCTCCATGGGAAATAGTCTGACTCTATTGAAAAACATTATTTATTCGAACTAAAAGATTAAAACCTTTTTCCTGGAACTCAGAATAAAGTATGCTTGTTTATTTTAATAAAGTTCCTAAGGTTTCTGTGGACATGGCATTTTTGATTGACATTTTTGTTGCACTGTATCTAAGGAAAGGCAGTATAACGGGTGGCTATGGAGACTTCCAAATGCATGCTTAACCCCAGGAGAAGGATCAGACAGAGGTGGTGTATGTACAGCCCAGATGTTTACTTCTCTTAAGCAAAATTAAATTTAATAATAGGAAGAATTCTGATGAAAATTCAAAAGTTATGTTTAGAATGTAAAATAGGAGTTGATATTGATAGTGTGACTTTTTGAGAGATGGACAAAGGAAAATATGTGTAAGACTGAATTAAGGTAGATTAATGGGGAGGGAGATATATGATACACAGAAATGGGTTGTGGAGTTAGTCAAACTTGGATTCAAGTTACTAGCACTGTCAACTACAAATTGGATGACCTTGGGTTAGTTAGTTGACTAAACTGTCTTGTCTTCAGCTTCCTCATCTACCAAATGGGAATTTAATGTCCAACTGAACAGGACAATTATGAGGAATCAATGCAGTGATAATTGTGAATTACCCAAAACTTGGTCACTATGAGGATAAGAAGATTGTATAACCATCTGCCACTTGCAATTTTTGTAGAGTCCATGGGTATGAGGCACCCACCCTAGAATGAAATTGAAAAATACTTGAGCTAGGTCATATACAGTACTGTGTCTTTCTATAAAGAATGGGATAGTTGAAAGTGATTAAACGCAACAGTCTGGAACTAAAAAATGGAAAGATTGGGCAAGATATTAAAAACAAACCAACCACAATAACCTCCCAAGTCGTAACAAGAATTGGGCAATAGAAGGGTAGCCTGAGTCACCATGAAGAAGACACAACGATAGGTTAGAAAGTAGATGAAACCACTCTGGAATGACTACAGATGAAGACTGCTTGAGGTCGATGATATGAAATGGATTTTCCAATCCCAATCTAGTTTATTTTTATCTTCCTCATGAAAAGTAAAATAATTCACATGACAGTTTGATTGAGACCTTATGAGTGCCACTTCCATTGTGCAAGACAGGAACATTTAGGGCAGGAAGCTTTTGCCAAATGGTAACAGAAGATGGCTGAGGCCAGTGTGAGTGAGAAGCAAGAAGAGAATTGAGCAAGAATTTAGTGAATTTTGGAGAAAAGGCCACCAGGGTAATCCGAATCAAAATGTGTGATTGTCATCATTAGAGTCTCCTTTCATTTGTGTCACTCATAGACTTAATGAGGGGGGAAATAATAAGAGCCTAGAAGTCAGAACCTTTGATCAATGCCCTCTGGTCTGTATTGTGGGGTTACCCTTCAGGGAATGTCTGCATATTACATATTAAAACAAAACCCTAGGCAGTTCTCAGATGCCCCCAAAACCTAACTGTTTCTATAGCAATTCCTGAAATCTACAGGAAATTGCAAAATTAATACATTTGGCTTACAAGTCACTAGCTGTGTGTCCTTCAAGATTACTACTTGGTACCTGTGACAGTCTAGATGAGATTTTAAAGTCTCTAAAAAAAGCCTAAAGACCAGTGTAGACCTAGGTTTAGACAATCTGTTCCTAATTTTTCTTTGCCCTTGGAGGACTGTTAAGAGTTTTATAAAATAATTGCCATTTCAGTGCTGGCGAGCTCAGACAGTTTACGTCTCCAATGTATGGTTGAGAGTGAGAATAATTAGAGTTATGAAAAATCAGTCTCTCCCATCAATTTCCAGGTACAGGCTGTACCATTGTTGGGCAATTTCATAATCTCATTTGCACATCTGTGTTTGTTTAATGTTTGAGTGTGCTTGGATATGCTGGCCATCTATAAATCCCCATCCATTAGGTAGCCTGGACTTTCATAAGGAGATCCAAAGACCTAATGAAAAGAACATTTTGGTACCAATTCTTTGTTTACAGAGAGGATCTTTTTCTTTTCCCCCAAAGAGCTCAAAGTACTTTTCATTAAAACATTACTGCATGTCTATGAAATAGGTAGTAGGTTGGAAGCAGAAGCTCTATATTTTATAGATGAGCAATTAAGCCTCCAGCCAGCATGACAGAATCCTTAGAAGACAGAACCCAAACTTCCAAGCCAGCTAAACTTAGTTGCTTCCCACACAGTCACTCAGTAATACACAAGCCAAACAAAATTGAAGTTTAGACTAACTGCAGAGAAATGAAAACTTAACACGGAAAAAAAAATGTATTTTCAATGGATTTCTATTGTGTTTCCTTTTCAGGTGTGTATTTTCAATGCTATTCTATTAATAATAACAGCATCATGGAGTTCTCATTTACCTTTCAGAATCAGGGAAATACCTCTGTATATGGTAGGGAGATAAGACCTGAAAAATTAATCATAAAAATGTGAGAACAAAAACACAATTCTAAATTCTCATTTTCAGGGAAAACTGTTACTAAGACATGTTTTATAAAACACGTCTGATAATGTTCACCATATGTATGCAAATGGTGTGTGTGCGTAATCGTAAATGTAAGAAGAAATGACTTAAGATAAAGTAGGGAAAACTTCTGTTTGACACAAGAAAAATATTTCAAATAACAGAATTACAACCACTAGAACAAGTTACAGAGAAAGATTGCAGGCAAATCTACCCTTAGTATTTTCAGGGCTCGAGCAATAGTAAAAACGATGCTTGATTTAAATATTCTATTCCCCAGCTTTGACAAATAGACCTTTGTAATGACAAAATAAGAAATGCATTAAGTTATGATTTGTCATAAGACTAAGAATCGACCAAATATCTAAGAATATGAAGCATATGGACCAATGGAGTAAAACATAAAATGTAATTGTATTCAAAGTATTCAAGTTTGAGTGTATTTTCATCTAAAAAATAAAATTACATGTAAGATATAAAAAATAAATTGAATATATTTTTTAAAAGTCATTTTTCTTCTAAGAATTCAAAATTATACTGTAAGCTATAAAAATAAAATTAAAAATTAAAACTATTTTTATAAAAATGAAACTATTTGCAATTCTAGTATTTGGGACCTATCTAGTCAGCATTATAAACATCAGTATCACACATCATGCATATATGCAAATGTAAACATAATACAGATTGTTTAATATAATAAAATAATTTTTTAGCTAATCCTTGCAAATCCTGCACTAATTTAAGAGTTTCTCTGGAATCACAAATTAAAATATTAAGAGAAGCAAGAAAATGAATAGTTGGCACTGTTGAGAAATGATATTTTATCATGTAATAATCTAGTATTCCTATTACATAATGCATCATATTATTGGACAAATTAACTGATTTGTCGTTCCTCTAAATCAAGCCCTTCTACTGCTCAAATTATCCCTGTACTCTGAAGCAGTGTCCATCTCTGATGTCAGCAGGGTTGCAATCCACAAACCTTCATGGCCTTTGGACACAGTTTCTTTTGTTTTGTGGACACGCAGCAAGGAATACAGAGGAGCTTTTCTCTGGGACTTGGACAGCGTTGGTTAAAAGAGTAGATGTTTAGGATTATTGGTCACACTATGCCAGCATCAAGTGCTAGACCCAAATGACAAAGAATCCTGTGTGTTCTTTAATAAATTGTGTGTGTGTGTGTGTGTGTGTGTGTGTGTGTGTGTGTGTGTGTGATGTAGGACCCTCTAAAGTGCAAAGCTCAGAAGAAACCTTTTGCCTAGGTCTAAGGATGATATTGGTTATAGAGTCTTAGCACAATCAAAACTTTCAAGAAGCTTTTTAGAGAGGCATAAGTTATTCAAGAATGTTTGGGCCGGGCGCGGTGGCTCAAGCCTGTAATCCCAGCACTTTGGGAGGCCGAGACAGGTGGATCACAAGGTCAGGAGATCGAGACCATCCTGGCTAACATGGTGAAACCCCGTCTCTACTAAAAAATACAAAAAAACTAGCCGGGCGAGGTGGCGGGCGCCTGTAGTCCCAGCTACTCGGGAGGCTGAGGCAGGAGAATGGCATGAACCCGGGAGGCGGAGCTTGCAGTGAGCTGAGATCCGGCCACTGCACTCCAGCCTGGGCGACAGAGCGAGACTCCGTCTCAAAAAAAAAAAAAAAAAGAATGTTTGTAGGGCTAGGGGAGAGGAGAACCTCCATATTAAGGCTGATTTGTTTGTTTGTTTTTTTTTCCTTATAACTAGATATGTGGGCAATGCACCTCAGATCTATAAACCAGGTTGCAGGACTAAAACATTTGCATGCAATTTATAAAAGGATCTTTGTAAGATTTGCAAAATGGGTATGGTGAGGTATCCTGGTTTAATGGTAGCAAAGGAGAAATTCTGTTTTATTTTCATCAAGTAAGACCATACTTCATGATAACAGTGTATACCTAAATTCAAATCTCTATATACATCCACAAAACACCAGGTAGGTCAGCAAGCAGGGCAACTAAAATCTACCATAGTTCATGCCTCTAGCATAACTATAAAAGGAAATGCTACTGACTCTGATGTTCATATAACTAGGTAAATATCCACTGAAACCAGTGGTGAAAGATCTGGAGTCATGCCCAAGAAAAGAATCAGGTGAGGGCTATGTAATAAAGAAGAAAGTGTGATGGGATCCAAGTGGCAAAAGAAATCAGACAACATCACTCACAGAAAGAGAAGAACCCATCCTGAGTAGGAAAACAGAGAACAGTTCTGACACCCGAGGAATCAGAATTCTGGCACTGCAGCTTCAAAAGGAAGAACACTTGAGAGTGAGCAAGATTAGAAGTGCCCCTGTGAGAAGGCAGCACTCCTTAGGGAGAGGGAGGTGACACAGAAGGGAAAAGCTTGGCATCTCTGTTGGATCAGGAGAAGGGAGGGAGTGCTGGACAATTGGGATTCTGGGCTAATGAAAAATATTCAAATGGAATAACATGCTAGTTCAGTAGGATGGATTACCAAGTACATTCTAAGCAATTGAGTAGAGAAGATATTCCAGACGCATATAATATCATCTGGAATATCTTCCAGAGCATGTAGATGGCCGGGGTTGCTCTTGCCTGCTGAACGCACAGCATACCAAGTACTGTAATGTCAAAGAGTAATCTGCTTTATTTTCTCTTTTATACTGACAACTTTTGGAATAGTAGCCATTCAATAGACATTCCTAAAGAGATGATTTGAGATGAACTAATAACTATTATCACTTCAAATCAAAGGGACAGTAGGTATAAACTAACCCATTTATCTTTGTGTTTGTTTGTTTGTTTTGTTTTGCGTTTTTCATTTGTGAGAATTCTGACACTAGGACAGAGAATACAAGCATCCCTGCAATCGCAGAGCAAATAATCAGATCGTTAGAACTTTGAACAACAAGGAAAAACGATCTGCTCCCTTATGAACCAAATTGTCATTTTCTGTAATAATGACCTCAGAATTCTGCTGATAGAGGAAATAAAACACTTTGGACTAGAGTTCTTTCCCTCTTAGGAAAAAAAGAAATCTGCTTCCAAATTCTGCCAAATCAATGTTGATCCAAAATCCAAGAGAATAAAACCCAATGTACTTGGAGTATTTTAAAAAGACATTTCTACTTTTGTCTACCCACCCCCACCACTTCAAAAAGTAAATGCATTTGAAAAAAATCATGAGAACAAAAAGCACTAGCACTAGCAGGTTATACAAGTTGCTTCTGGATATATTTTGTCTAGAATTCTGCGTTCTTTTAACAGATGTCTGACTTCTAGACAGTTTCATTTTGCAAAAAAAGCTTGAATGAGAGTTCACATTTATACACATACTACCTTTGAGCTAGCTGTTAGATAAACCTGGAACTTATTGGCAGTTTCATCACCTGCCATTACTGAGATCAAAATGGAAATGATCTTCTGCAGAATCAATTGAAAGAATGATGGGGAAAGACTTCCTTTTGCCTCTTTCTTCCTCCTCCACCAATTCAACAGTGAAAGAGCAAAGCATCCATTAGCAACTAGGCTTCCCAGCTAACTTATAATGACAAGCCATCAAGTTCATCAGGGGTCACAATGAAAATAAGGGTGACTTGCTATTCTCCTTTAATGTCTGAGAGACAAGAAAATGGCAGTAATTAGTGCTGGGAATAATTTGATTTAGACTGAAAAAGGTAAGCTCCTAAATACATGAAATTTGGAGCCATTGAATGGATCCAAGATAAAATGGAAAGCTTCCTACCTCAGGTCCTTTAGCAGAGAAAGAAACCATATTAGTCATTTCATAAGAAATAATGAAATCTTGTCATTTGCAGCATCATGGATGGAAATTAAGGACATTATCATGAGTGAAATAATCCAGGTGCAGAAAGACAAATACTACATGTTCTCACTCATACGTAGGAGCTAAAACTGTTGATTTCGTGGAGATAATGAGTAGAATGGTGAACACGAGAGGCTGATAAGGGTAGATGGGAGACAGGGATGAAGAGAGGTTGGTTAATCGGTACCTTCTATCTAGTCAGCAATTAGATGGAAGGAATAAGTTCTGGTGTTTAATAGCATAGTAGGACAACTATATTTATCAATAATGTATTGTGTATTTCAATATAGCTAGAGGAGAAGTTTTGAAGTGTTCTCAACACAAAGAAATGACAAATTCTTGAGGTGATGCATAGCCCAATTAACCTGATTTAATCATGATACATTGTATGCCTGCATCAAAATATCACATGTCCTGTAAACATGTACTACTGTATAGATAAAAAATTAATTTCAAGGGGAAGAAACCAGAAAATAAAAGATGACAAGAAAAGAATAGTAAAATGAATATCTAATATGCATTGATTACTTACTAAATATGAAACACAGAGATAATTATTTACATGCATTTTTCATTTAATCATTACAATTATCTTTATAAGGCTGATATTATTTTCCAAATGTCCATATAGGAAAGTTAAAGCTCAGGGAGGTAAAACAATTTGTCCAAAATTAGAGCTGAAACTCAAGTCCAGGACTTTCTGATACTACAGGTTATAATGATTCTCATTACTATATCCTATGGGGGGAACAAAAGACTACACAGAAAAGACTGAAAAAAGTTATAAGACAAACAATTGGAGAAAATATTGGCAACATGTGACTGAAGAATGGTTAATATTCTTAATATAGAAAGAGCCTTTAAACAGTCATAGGTAAAAAGTAAGATGAGTAATATAAAAAATAAGCAAAGGGTGAAGGGGAAAACAAACATAAAAAGAAGAAAAAATGCTGGAGCAAGTTACCACAAACACAGTGGATTAAAAGAGCATAAATATATTATCTTAGAGTTCTGGAAGTCAGAATCTAAAATGGGTCTGCAAGAATGTTGATATGGTTTTGCTATTTCCCCACCCAAATCTCATCTTGAATTGTAGCTTCCACAATTCCCGCATGTTGTGGGAGGGACCCAATGGGAGGTAATTGCATCATTAGGGTGGGTCTTTCCTGTGCTGTTCTCGTGATGGTGAATAAGTCTCACGAGATTTGATGGTTTTATAAGGGGGAGTTTCCCTGCACAAACTCTCTCTTTGCCTGCTGCAAAGAGACATGACTTGCTCTTCCTTGCCTTCCACCATGGTTGTGAGGCCTCCCCAGCCATCTGAAACTGTAAGTCCATTAAACTCTTTTCCTGTATAGATTAACCAGTCTTGGGTATGCCTTTATTAGCATCATGAAAATGGACTAATACAGATTTGTTCATTCTGGAGCTTCTTTGGGAATCTGTGGTTTGCCTTTTCCAGCCTCTAGAGGATGCCCACATTCCTTGCTTCATGGTCCCTTCCTCCAATTGCAACAGCATAGTATCTTCTCTCATCTCTGACCTCTGCTTACATCCTCACATCTTCTCTCTATAACTCTTGCCCTCCTGTTTTCCCCTTATAAGGACTCTGGAATTACATTGGGCCCACCAAGGTAATTCAGGATAACCTTCCCATCTCAAAATCCTTAATTCAATCACATCTATAAAGTCCTTTTTACTATATAAAGTAACATATTCTTTATTATTATTATTATACTTCAAGTTCTGGGATAAATGTGCAAAATATGCCTGTTTGTTACATAGGTATACACATGCCATGGTGGTTTGCTACACCCATCAACCTATCATCTACATTAAGTATTTCTCCTAATGCTATCCCTCCCCTAGCCCCCCACCCCCTGACAGGCCCCAATATGTGATGTTCCCCTCCCTGTGTTCATGTGTTCTCATTGTTCAGCTCCCAGTTATGAGTGAGAACATGCGGTGTTTGGTTTTCTGTTCATGTGTTAGTTTGCTGAGGATGATGGCTTCCAGATTTATCCATATTCCTGCAAAGGACATGAACTCATCCTTTTTTATGGCTGCTTAGTATTCCATGGTATATATGTGCCACATTTTCTTTATCCAGTCTACTATTGATGAGCATTTGGGTTGGTTCCAAGTCTTTGCTATTGTGAATAGTGCTGCAATAAACGTATGTGTGCATAGGGCTTTATAGTGGAATGATTTATAATCCTACAGTAACCAAAATAGCATGGTACTGGTACCAAAAAAGGTATATAGACCAATGGAACAGCACAGAGCCCTCAGAAATAACACCACACATCTACAACCATCTGATCTTTGACAAATCTGACAAAAACAAGCAATAGGGAAAGAATTCCCTAATTAATAAATGGTGCTGGGAAAACTGGCCAGCCATATGCAGAAAACTGAAACTGGACCCCTTACTTACACCTTATACAAAAAAAAAAAAAAAAAAAAAAAAAAAAAAAAAAAACAACTCAAGATGGATTAAAGACTTAAACATAAGACCTAAAACCATAAAAACCTTAGAAGAAAACCTAGGCAATACCATTGAGGACATAGGCATGAGCAAAGACTTCATGACTAAAACACTAAAAGCAATGGCAACAAAAGCCAAAATTAACAAAGGATATCTAATTAAACTAAAGAGCTTCTGCACAGCAAAAGGAAGTATCATCAGAGTGAACAGGCAACCTACAGAATGGGGAAAATTTTTGCAATCTATCCATCTGACGAAGGGCTAATATCCAGAATCTACAAGGAAATTAAACAAATTTACCAGAAAAAAACAACCCTATCAAAAAGCGGGCAAAGGATATGAGCAGACACGTCTAAAAAGAAGACATTGATGCAGCCAACAAACATACGAAAAAAAGCTCATCATCACTGGTCATTAAAGTACCACATTCACAAGTTCCAGAGATTAGGACATAACCAGTTTTTTTTTTGGGGGGGAGGGGGTCGGTGAAGCATGATTCAGCCTTCCACAGTTGAAACCAAAATCTTATTTAAAACAGCAAAGAGATGCCATTTTTGCCAACTGAATTGGCAAGAATACAGAAAACGAATACATTCACACCCTATTGGTAGGAGCACCAACTGGCATACAGTTTTTGAAAGGCAATGTGGCACTATATATCAAAAAAATTAAAATTCTACTGCCCCTGACTTGAAATTCAATTTGTTGGAGTTGGTCGTAAGGAAATAACCATAGACATTAACCAAGGATGATAACATAATTGGCAAAAATCCAAATTGCTTCAATACATTATGGTTTATCATTCAATTGTACTCAAAGCTGTTTTTAACATCGTAATGTAGAAAAATACTTAAAGATATGAGAAATATTTTATATGAGAAGTGCTATAAGCAAAAAGATATATTTCCTTTTTAAGAAGAATATTAATAAATAAAATTTTGCATATTTGAAGTTATTTCTCTATCCTCCAGGTTTTCTTCAATAAGCATGTATGACTATTATAATGTAGTAATATCAACGCTATTTATCAAAGAACATTCTTCAGCTTGATACCAAGCAGGTAGAGTTCCTGTCTTGCCAGGCACCAGGGAGAAGGATGTGATCATCTTCTGGGTGCTGATCAGCCTTGGATTTCTCTAATTCTCCTCACTATCAATAAAGTCTATGACAGTTCCTGAGGATGAAACACTAGAAGCCAGGAAAACAGCAGAAAGAGAAAGGACCTTGAATCAACGACCTAAACTGGAAAGTCAGTTCAGCTATTTATGAGGTGTGTGACACTGGACAATTTATTTAACTTATCAGAGCTTTGGTTCATGATTTGCAGACTGTTTCTAATGATACTTATCTTCAGGATTCTCATGAGGAGTACATGAAATTATGAAGAATATAGAAGTCACACACCAGTGCTTTGGGGTGAGGCAGCTGGTATTCAGAGTCTGGGTTTTTCCTTTACTGAATACATGGATAAATTAAGTATGCTTTTACCCTTTCGTTCTCAGCTTTCTCCATTTTTTATAGAGCTAATAATACTTAGAAAATAAATGTACAAAGCACTTTAGAGTTTAGCACAGTGCCTGGTCTCCCATACATAGTGAAAATTTAAAATAATAATAATAATAATTGATATGGTTTGGCTGTGTCACCCCCCCAAACCTCATCTAGAATGGTAGTTCCCAAAATTCCCATGTGTCATGGGAGGAACCAGATGGAGATAACTGAATCTTGGGGGTGGTTTCCCCCATACTGTTCTCATGATAGTGAGTTAGTTCTCACAAGATCTGATGGTTTTATAAGGGGCCTCCTCCTTCCCTGAGCACTCATTCTCCTTCTTGCTGCCTTTGAAGAAGGACGTGTTTGCTTCCCCTTCCACCATGATTGTAAGTTTCCTGAGGCCTCCTCAGCCATGCTGAACTGTGAGTCAATTAAACCTCTTTCCTTTATAAATTACCCAGTCTCAGATATATCTTTACTAGCAGAGTGAGAACTAACACAATAGTGAATATATCAAGTATTCAGGCAATTACCATGCTTTCGTTATTTCTAATTATTATGTTACACAAGCATGTTTTGGAAGTTCTTGGTTAACATCTTGATGACAAAAATCAGGTTACTTATGTCTTGTTTTATTTTCTATTTTTCCTACTGCCTGTATAATTGCAGAACAGGTTACTCATCTCTTTATCACTTAATTTTGGAATAGCCAAGTGGCCAAAGCTTCATATTGGTCAGATACATGGCTTGAGAAAATTTATCTTTCAGACTCTCCACAAGTCTTCCTTCTGTGTCAATGAAGATGTGAGTGTTTGGTATAAATGTTCTTAAATTGATTACCCATAGTAATAAGCCTAAGAAATTGCTTATGGAGATCCCTGCAGGAGTAACTATTATTATACTCTCTACCTCCATGAGATCAATTTTTAAGCTCCCACAGATGAGTGAGAGTTTGCAATATTTGCCTTTCTATATCTGGCTTATTTTACTCAACATAATAATGTCCAGTTCCATCTGTGTTGCTGTAAATGACATGATTTCATTTTTTTATGGCCAAATAGTATTCTATTGGGTGATATATATCTATATCTATATCTATATCTATATATCACATTTTCTTTGTGCAATCATCTTTGATGAACACTTTGGTTGATTCTATATCTTTGCTATTGTGAACAGTGCTGCAATAAACATGGGTGTAAATGTAATAGCTTTCAGCCTACTTTTTTCTTTATTTTCTCCCAAAATATCCCCTTTCATCCTAATTCTCACACATTTTCAAGAGTAAATTTTGCAAAATGTGGCCAAGTAATTTCCAAGCTAACTCTACAGAGAATCCTTGAATAATTCCCCTTCATACTTAGGATGAAAATTCAAACTCCTTATAACAATATGCAAGGTTCTTTAGTAACTCACCAGTCATATTTCCTATCATGGTCCTTCATGCATCTTCAGTTGCAAAATTACTAAAATTCTACAAGGTAATTTCAATGTCCTGGTCTAGGACGCTTTTGTCAGTTTCTGACTCTTGCCGTAATTCACCGCAACATTTACATGACTAATTTTGAATTGTTTTGCAAGTCATCTCAGTTGCCACCTCCTCTATGAAGCGCTTCTCAAAGAAGACTCTTCTTGAATAAAGTCTCACTTCTAGTCATGAACATTTGCACAGACTACAGCATCACTGTTGAATAAAATTTTCTGTGATGATCATAATATTCTACTTCTGCCTTATCTAAAATGATAGCCACTAGCTACATGTGGTTGTTGAACACTTGAAAGGTGACTATTGCAACACAATTGAATTTTAATTAGATTTAATTTTAATTGATATCCATTTAATTTTAATTGATGACAACTATAGGTTCTTCCTGAGAGTATGCACACTTGGCCAGAACTGCATAGACACACAGGACATCTAGTTGCACGTTGTTACCTTACTGCCCAGTTGTGCCTTAAATTCTTGTTTTTTTTCATTTCAGGTGGCTTGAAATCTGAAACACCATATAAACGTTGGGGAGGCTCAGGGACAGCCCAGCTGGGGATCTGAAGTTGATGGAGAAGATTTTGCCTAGGCTAGCCAATAACCGGCAGACAAGAGTCATCCTTTCACAATTGCTGGAGACAGTAGACCTTCTTCAGGACCACAAGCAAGGCACCATCTCTGGGTCTCAGCTTCCTCAATTAAAAAGTTAGAGGATAGAATCATATTGCCTTTGAAGTCTCCCTTACCTCTAATAAAACTTTACCAATAGCCAGGCCTAGGTTTTACCCTATTTCCATTTTAAGAAGAGTTTTCTTTTCCATACAAAGTAAATCCCCTTTCCAGATGTGCTTTATATTGGAAAGAGGAGAAGAGCTGAGAACAGAAAGATCTAAGTTTAACTCCTGCTCTCTACTTCTTAGTGTTATGACATTTGCAGTTTTCTAGCTCCATTTGATTTGTCTGCAAAATAGAATGATAATGTTGTAGGAAATGAATGCCATATAACGTCCTTAGTATGAGACACATAGTAAGTACTAAATAAATATGGTTTATTATCATTAGTGTTATGGGAAAACCACTCAAAGTTACAGGCTTTCCCCTAATGCACAAACTCCTAATTTTTTCTGCTTTTCTTTAATATCTAAGAAATCTAAGATAACCAGTTTTAGGCCGTCACTTTATTTCCACATTTGAAAGATTCTTCCTTTGTCTACTTATGATTCCCAGCACTAGCTGTGTAGTCAGGCCCAACTGACAAATGGCCTTTCAAGTGAAAAAGAGCATTTACAAAACAGAAAGAAACCATTTGAGAATGGTACCTCCCTTACTCCTCCAAGAAGAGATGGGTCAACCCCTCGATTCCTGTAACTTAAAATTATAAGTCATGAGTAGACTCAACATTTAATTACTATTCTGAACTCAATTTAGTATTATACTCAAGCATGAGACCTGGATCACATTGGCAACATTGAAGAGCATAATGTCTATCTTATTCAAGATGCCAGACTATGGAAGAAATATTTAAGATATACTAGAAAGCACAGGGTTCAAAGAGCAGGCCTGGAATCTTTCATATGACTGACATTTGTGAGAATTCCCTCACTGCTACTCTACCAGAACTAAGATCAGGATATTAGCAAAACCCAAGATGGAGATCTCTCTGTTTACCTTTCATGACGTTTTCAAATGTCATATGGTTCTCCAGAGAAGGAAGACTTCAATGAACAGAAATCTGGGGACTCTGGAAAGATGAGCCTTACTTATGTGGCAAAGTACTTGAGAACCCCAAGGTATGCTAACTTTACCAAAAGAACAAATACAGTCATTAATTCTGGGCTGGGGAGAGAGAGCACCCTCTGCACCTAGGACAGAATTAGCCATGAAAACCTAGGCTGCATACAGATTAAAGATATGTAGCTCTTAGCCAGTGTCTGAGCAACATGCTCCCTGTGTTGTTTTTAACGAAAATTTCCAGGTAGCTTTTCCATCCACAGCATCCCTGGTCGGAATAGTTGATTCCTACCTGTCCCAGCTATAACCCAAACCTGCATTGACTGCATCTATGGCCCAAGTCCTGCTAGTAAACTTAACTTGAACTGATGCCTACCTTCCCCACCAGGCCTTTGTGTCCAGTGTAGGCTCAGCCCTTCTAAATTTCAGTGTGCTGTCCTCCTGGTACCATGACATAGCCCAAGAGGTAAAAGTTCAAAGCCAAGATTTCTTCTGACATTGTATTCAGATAAAGCAAAAATGAATTAATTAAATCATATCCCAAACATCAGTTTTAATACTTTGTTATAGATTTAGTACTCCTGGAAATGAGAAGCTAACAATAACAGCGGGGCAGGCCAAGAAGGACCATCCCTGAGGATGGACTCCTGCCCACTCACACTGCCAAGAGTGTTAGCGCACAACACCCCTGTTCCCTCAATCTCACCTCCCAAGATGTTGATCTCAGTCCTGACCCTCAACACTTCTGGCTGAGATCTGATTGCCCTGGGCTTTCTGAGAACAGCAATCTGAAAAAAGAACATGTTGTCCAACAGTTTCATGGCAGGCAAGAATTTTTGCCTTTGGCATCGTTCATAGGCCATCAGAAGATTTAAAGATCTTTCAACCCAAATGTACTGCTCTGACTTTCCCACTGTTTCAGAACCCCCCTCTCACACTATGTTCTCTGGTTTCCATCCCCCAACACTCCACTAACACTGTCCTTTCCAAGGTCATCAGCGACCTCACTCTAAATAAATCTCAAGGCGATTTCTCTGTTCTGATCTTCCTTCACCACACCCTTCTTCTTAAAAGTCTTTCCTCTTTTTCTTTGCAATTTGCAGGCTCTCTTCTGTTTTCTTTCATATATATATATATATATATATTTATATATTTTTATATTTATTTATATATATTTACATATATATATTTGTGGGTACATAGTAGGTATATATATTTATGAGGTACATGAGATATTTTGATTCAGGCATGCAATGTGTAGTAATCATGTAATCATGTAGTAATCATGGAGAACCGAATATTCATTCCCTCAAGCATTTATCCTTTGTGTTGCAAACAATCCAATTATACTCTCTTAGTTATTTTTAAATATATAATTAAATCATTTTTAACTATAGTCAACCTGTTCTGAATAGTAGGTATTATTCACTCTTTCTTTTTGGTACCCAAGAACCATTTCTGCCTCCTCCCAACCCCCACACTACCCTTCCCAGCCTCTGGCAAACATCCTTCTATTCTCTATTTCTATGAGTTCGGTTGTTTTGATTTTGAGATCCTATGTTTGTTGCAGCACTGTTCACAATATCCAATATTGGGGAACAACCTAAGTGTTCATTAACAGATGAATGGATAAAGAAAACATGGTACATATACACAATGGAGTACTACTCAGCCATAAAAAGGATGAGATCCTGTCATTTGCAACAACATGAATGGAACTCAACATTATATGAAGTGAAACAAGCCAGGCACAGAAAGGCAAGCTTTATTCTCTTGACTCAACATCTTTTTGCCACCTCTTTCCTCTTCCTTTACTCCTTTATTTTTCTCTGATACATCTGTGCTATAAATGTCTTCACAAGTATTAATTTGTTTTCTTCCTGTACATGCACACCCTCACCAATCACTTCTACAATAAGACCACTCAGAACTCCCTAGAGGAACTTTTATTCACCACCATCCACAGCTCTGGTTAGGCCCTCTCTGCTTTGGCCACCAGTGTTACAAGGCCCTTTCTGCCTTGGACACAAGGGCTACCAATCTTGATCTGTCCACACGTGGACAGAACAAATTGTGACAAAGAGAAAATGCTCTAGAACAGTGCGAGAAACCCTCTGGCCAGAATTTGGGGGAAGGCATGAATCTGGTGTGCAAACTCCACAGGCAGGGGAAGAACCAAGCCCTTTTATTTTGCAGCTGGGAGATGGGTAGCCTGGGATAAGTTCTCAATCCCAGCTTGCCCACTGCCTGGAAACAGACTCAGGGCTGTTAATGGGGGCACAGTGGGAGTGAGACCAGCCCTTCAGTTTGTGTGGGAGCTGAGTAAGGCCTGTGACTGCTGGCTTTCCTTCACTTCCCTGACAAACTGCATGACTCAGCAGAAGCAGCCATAATCCTCCTAGGTACACCACTACATTGACCTGGGAACCTCACCCCATCCCTCAAAGTAGCTGCAGTAAGACCCTCCCAAGGAGAGTGTGAGCTCTGACACGCATGGCCGTGCCCCCACCTGATGGTCCTTCCTTGCCCACCCTGTTAGCTAAAGACAAAGGGTATACAATCTTGGGAGTTCTAGATCCCTGCCCACCACTGGTTCCTCTCCACGCTACCAGAGATGATGCTCTCTGGAAAGTGCTACCTCCTGGCAGAAGGCCAGCCAGCATGAAAATAGAGCATTAAACCACCAAAGCCAAGAACCCTCACAGGGTCCCTTTCACCTCACTGCCACCTCCACCAGAACAGGTGCTAGTATCCACAGCTCAGAGACCCATAGATGGTTCACATCACAGGACTCTGTGCAGACAACCCCCAGTACCAGCCTGGAGCTGAGTAGACTCACTGGGTGGCTAGACCCAGAAGAGAGACAACAATCACTGAGTTCAGCTCACAGGAAGCCACATCCAAGAAAAGTGGGAGAAAACGACATCAAGGGAACACCCTGTGGGACAAAAGAATCTGAACAATAGGCTTAAGCCCTAGACCTTCCCTCTGACAGAGCCTACCCAAATGAGAAGGAACCAGAAAACCAACTCTGGTAATATGACAAAACAAGGCTCTATAACACCCCCCAAAGGTCACACTAGTTCACCAGCAATGGATCCAAATAAAAAAGAAGTCCTCTTAGGCCGGGCGCGGTGGCTCAAGCCTGTAATCCCAGCACTTTGGGAGGCCGAGGCGGGCGGATCACAAGGTCAGGAGATCGAGACCACAGTGAAACCCCGTCTCTACTAAAAATACAAAAAAAAAAATTAGCCGGGCACGGTGGCGGGCGCCTGTAGTCCTAGCTACTCAGGAGGCTGAGGCAGGAGAATGGCGTGAACCCAGGAGGCGGAGCTTGCAGTGAGCCGAGATCGCGCCACTGCACTCCAGCCTGGGCAACAGCGTGAGACTCCGTCTCAAAAAAAAAAAAAAAAAAAAAAAAAAAGAAGTCCTCTTTTTACCTGAAAAAGAATTCAGGAGGTTAGTTATTAAGCTAATCAGGGAGGCACCAGAGAAAGGTGAAGCACAATGCAAGGAAATCTAAAAAAATGATACAAGAAATGAAGGGAGAAATATTAAAGGAAATAGATAGCTTAAAGAAAAAAAAATCAAAAATTCAAGAAACGTAGGACACTCTTATAGAAATGTAAAATGCCCTTGAAATTCTCAGCAATAGAAGTGAACAAGTAGGAGAAAGAAATTCAGAGCTCAAAGACAAGGTCTTCCAGTTAACCCAATCCAACAAACCCAAAGAAAAAAGAATAAGAAAATATGAACAAATCTTCCAAGAAGTCTGGGGTTATGTTAAACGACCAAACCTAAGAACAATCAGTGTTCCTAAGGAAGAAGAGAAATCTAAAGGTTTGGAAAACATATTTGTGAGAATAATTGAGGAATACTTCCCTGGCCTTTCTAGAGATGTAGACATCCAAATACAAGAAGCACAAAGAACATCTGGGATATTCATTGCAATGTGCCTAGGCACATTCTCATTAGGTTAAGACAAAGGAAAAAATCTTAAGGACTGTGAGACAGAAGCATCAGGTAACCTATAAAGGAAAACTTATCAGATTAAGAGCAGATTTCTCAGCAGAAACTCTACAAGCTAGAAGTTACTGGGGCTGTATCCTCAGCCTCTTCAAATAAAACAGTTATCAGCCAAGAATTTTGTATCCAGTGAAACTAAGCATCATATATGAAGGAAAGATACAGTCTTTTTCAGACAAACAAATGCTGAGAGAATTCACCACTACCAAGCCACCACTACAACAACTGCTAAAAAGAGCTCTAAATCTTGAAACAAATCCTGGAAGGCCATGAAAACAGAACCTCTTTAAAGTATAAATCATACAGACCCTGTAAAACAAAAATACAAGTTAAAAGCAAAAACAAAAAATAAAAACACCAAAGTACACAGGCAACAAATAGTACGAGTGCAATGGTACCTGACATCTCAATACTAACACTGAATGTAAATGCCCTAAATGTTCCACTTAAAAGATACAGAACTGCAGAATGGACAAGGACTCACCAACCAACCATCTGCTGCCTTCAGGAGACTCACCTAACACATAAGGACTCACGTAAACTTAGAGTAAAAGGGTGGAAAAAGGCATTTCATCCAAATGGACATAAAAAGCGAGCAGGAGTAACTATTCCTATATCAGACAAAACAAACTTTAAAGCAACAGTGGTTAAAAGAGGCAAAGAGGGACATTATATAAGGGTAAAAGGCCTTGTGTAACAGAAAACTCTTATAATCCTAAACATATATGCACCTAACACTGGATCTCTCACATTTATAAAACAATTGCTAATAGACCTAAGAAATGAGATACACAGCAACACAAAACAATGGGGGACTTCAGTGCTTCACTGGCAGCACTAGACAGGTCATCAAGGCAGAAAAGTCAACAAAGAAATCATGAATTTAAATTATACCTTGGAACAAATGGACTTAACAGATATATACATAACATTCCATCCAACAACCAGAGAATACACATTCTATGCAATACATGGAACTTTATCCACGATAGACCATATGATAGGCCATAAAATGAGCCTAAATAAATTTAAGAAAATTGAAATTATATCAAGCACTCTCTCACAACACAGTGGAATAAAACTGGAAATCAACTCCAAAAGGAACCTTCAAAACCATCCAAATACATGGAAATGAAATAACCTGCTCCTGAATGAGCACTGGGTCAACAACGAAATCAAAGTGGAAATTTAAAAAATTGTTTGAACTGAATGACAATAAGGAAAAAACCTAAACCTCTTGGATACAGCAAAGGCAGTGCTAAGAGGAAAGTTCATAGCTTTAAATGCTTACATCAAAAAGACTGAAAAAGCACAAACTTGAATTCTAAGGTCACACCTCAAGAAACTAGAGAAACAAGAACAAACAAACTGAAACCCAGCAGATGAAAGGAAATAACCAAGATCAGAGCAGAACTTAATGAAATTGAAACCAAAAAAAAAAAAAAAAAATACAAAAGAGAAGTAAAACAAAAAGCTGGTTCTTTGAAAAGGTAAATAAAATGGATAGACTATTGGCAAGATTAACCAAGAAAAGAAGAGAGAAAATCCAAATAACCTCACTAAGAAATGAAACAGGAGATATCACAACTGACACCACTGAAATACAAAAGATCATTCAAGGCTACTATGAGCACCTTTACATAAATAAACTAGAAAACCTAGAAGAGATGGATAACTTCTTGGAAGGATACAACCCTCTTAGCTTAAATCAGGAAGAATTAGATACCCTGAACGGACCAATAACAAGCAGTGAGATTGAAATTGTAACTAAAATATTATCAACAAAAAAAGTCCAGGACCAACAGATTCACAGCAGAATTCTACCGGACATTCAAAGAATTGGTATCAATCCTTTGACACTATCCCCAATATAGAGAAAGAAGGAACCCTCCCTAACTCATTCTATGAAGCCAGCATCACCCTAATACCAAAACCAAGAAATGACATAACTGAAAAAGAAAACTACAGACCAATATCCTTGATGAACATTGATGCTAAAATCCTTAACAAAACACTAGCTATCCAAATCCAACAACATATCAAAAAGATAATCCACCATGGTCAAGTAGGTTTCATACCAAGGATGCAGGGATGGTTTAACATACATAAGTTAATAAATGTGATTCACCACATAAACATACACACATAAAATCACATGATCATCTCAATAGATGCAGAAAAAACATTTGACAAAATCTAGTATTCCTTTATGTTTAAAACTCTCAGCAAAATTTGCATAGTAATGTAATAAAAGCCATCTATGACAAACCCACAGCCAACATAATACTGAATGGAGAAAAGTTGAAAGCATTCCCTATGAGAACTGGAACAAGACAAGGATACCTACTCTCACCACTCCTCTTCAACATAGTACTTGAAGTCCTAGCCAGAGCAATCAGACAAGAGAAAGAAACAAAGGGCATCCAAATCAGTAAAGAGGAGGTCAAACCATCACTGTTTGCTGGCAATATGATCGTTTACCTTGAAAACCTCAGTGTTTCCTCCAGAAAGCTCCTAGAACTCACAAAAGAAGTCAGCAAAGTTTCTAGATACAAGATTAATGCACACAAATCAGTAGCTCTTCTCTCTACCAACAGTGACCAAGCAGAGAATCAAATCAAGAACCCAACCCTTTTTACAATAGCTTCATAATAAAAAATAAAAATAAAATACTTAGGAATATACCTAACCAAGGAGTTGAAAGACCTCTACAAGGAAAACTACAAAACACTGCTGAAAGAAATCACAGACAACACAAACAAATGGAAACTCATAGCATGCTCATGGATGGGTAGAATCAATATTGTGAAAATGACCATACTGCCAAAAGCAATCTACATATTCAATGCAATCCCCATCAAAATACCACCATCATTCTTCACAGAATCAGAAAAAACAATTCTAAAATTCATGTGGAACCAAGAAAGAGCCCACATAGCCAAAGCAAGACTAAGCAAAAAGAACAAATCTAGAGGCATCACACTACCTGACTGCAAACTATACTGTAAGGCCATAGTCACCAAAACAGTGTGGTACAGGTACAGAAATAGGCACACAGACCAATGGAACAGAATAGAGACACAGAAATAAGCCCAAATATTTACAGCCAACTGATCTTTGACAAAGCAAACAAAAATATAAAGTGGGGAAAGGACACCCTTTTCAACAAATGATGTGGGATAATTGGCTAGCAACATATAGGAGAATGAAACTGGATCTTCATCTCTCACCTTATACGAAAATCAACTCAAGATGGATTAAAGACTTAAACCTAAGACCTGAAACTAAAAATTCTAGAAGATAACATTGTAAAAACCCTTCTGGATAACAGCTTAGGCAAGGATTTCATGACCAAGAACCCAAAAGCAAATGCCAAAAAAACAGAGATAAATAGCTGAGACCTAATTATACTAAAGAGCTTTTGCACAGCAAAAGGAACAGTCAGCAGTGTAAACAGACAACCCACAAAGTGGAAGAAAATATTCACAATCTATACATCTGACAAAAGACTAATATCAAGAATCTACAATGAACTCAAACAAATTAGTAAGAAAAAAACAAACAATCCCATTGAAAAGTGGGCTAAGAACATAAATAGACAATTCTCAGAGAAGATATACAAATGGCCAAGAAACAAAAAAATGCTCAACATCACTAATAATCAGGGAAATGCAATTCAAAACCACAATGCAATATCACCTTACTCCTGCAAGAATGACCATCATAAAAAAAAATCAAAAAACAGTAGATACCGGTGTGGATGCAGTGAATAGGGAACACTTCTACACTGTTGGTGGAAATGTAAACCAGTATTACTCCTACAGAAAACAGTGTGGAGATTCCTTAAAGAATGAAAAGTAAAATACGATTTGATCCAGTAATCCTACTACTGCATACCTACCCAGAAGAAAAGAAGTCGTTATACAAAAAGTTACTTGCACACTCATGTTTATAGCAGCACAATTCATAATTGCAAAATCGTCAAAGCAACCCAAATGCCCATCAATTACCGAGTGGATAAAGAAACTGTGGTATATTTACATGATGGCATACTACTCAGCCATAAAAAGGAATGAATTAACGTCATTCACAGCAACCTGGATGAGATCGGGGACTATTATTCTAAGTGAAATAACTCAGGAATGGAAAACCAAACATTGTATGTTCTCACTGATATGTGGGAGCTAAGCTATGAGGATGCAAAGGCATAAGAATGATACAATGGACTTCGGGGACTTGAGGGGAAGAGTGGGATGGGGCAAGGGATAAAAGACTACAAACATGGTGCAGTATATACTGCTCAGGTGATGGATGCACCAAAATCTCACAAATCACCACTAAAGAACTTACTCATGTAACCAAATACCACCTGTACCCTAATAACTTATAATATATTATATATATTATATATATAACATACATATTTTATATATATATTATATATATAAAACATACATATTTTATATATTTTATATATATATATATTTATATATATGCCCTTTGTTTGGAGATGAGTGATCCTATCCTCTGATGCTGTCTCTTTGAACCCAAGAGTCAATTTTTAACTTCAGAATGAAGTTCAGAGCCGGGTTCACTGGAAATTCACATCTTGTCCATCAGCTCCTTCAAACTAAAATTGATTCTGATCCTGACTTGTTTGCTCTAAAGCCCATTTAGAATTATTTTCCTCAGTCACTTTTCATTCTGCTTCTTTTTAACTTTAAATTTGGCACCTCCTTCTTGACTCGACTCATGCTCTCCTTGCATAGAGTTCACCATGTTCTTCCTCCACCAGGGCCATGATAGTGCTGGAAATAGAGTCCTTGTCCTTACTGACGGGGGAAAGTAGGCATCAGCTAAGTACTCCCAAATTCTTGTAGGATGATAGACTGTGATCAGAGTTAAGAAGGAGATTTGCAGATGCTGTCTGTGGGAATGGCAGGGTAATCTGAGTAAGTCTGGAAATTAGGGAAGAGAGGAAGCATGAGCTGAGATCTGAAGGATAAGAAGCAGTTAACTTTTACAGAGACCAGTGGGAAGAGCATTCCAGCAAGCTGGAATGGAATGTGCAATGGTCTTGTGGCAACAAGAATCACAATGCATTAGATAATCAGAAGAAAAGACCAGCAGAAAAGACTAAATTGTGGAGAATGGGTTTGTGAGTGCCTGAGAGATGATACTGGTGCCAAATCAGGTAGGACTTTTTCGGCCATGCTAAGAAGGCTGACCTCGGGAAGCATGTGTGATCTTTATCCCAACAATAATAAGATATTATTAAATTAATTTAAGCTTGTCATGATTAGAATTGCCATGTATATAGAACAGATTGAGGGTAGGGGAAAGGGACCCAGGGATGGATGCAGGGAATTCAATTAGGAGGCAAGAGATACGTAAGGTACAGTAACCACTTTTGAGGTGCTCTGAGTTTATATGGGAAAATTATTAGCAATTAATAAAGCAAGACTGCACTTTTCCCATTCACATGGAAAGATTAAATGATCTATAATAATAGAAATAACTATCTCCAATATCAACTACAAAGTTAACTTTTCATGTATTTTCCTAGTAATTGTTTCCCCTCTATATGGCAGAAATAACTCTTTCCTTAATGTCCACACCTAAATATTAAAGTGTAATTACACAACGATCATAAGAGAAAATGCCATAAAAATATGTGACATTGCTGCTGCCTGCAATGACATTTCAAACTGCAGCCTGAACTGGAGATAGTAACATATTTAGGGAAACTATGTACAAAAGCAAGCTAGAAACCATCGTGTCTATGTTCTCATAAAACGCAGCAACAACAATAATAATGGTCTCTATACTGCCACACCTGAAAGAGAAATTTGGGGAAACAGCCAACCTTGGCTAGGAAGCAAATTGTAGAGGGTGGTACAGTCAGTTTGCCCAAGGCTGTGGAAGACTGGTTCCTGGCTGCCCACAGTCTCATAGTCACATGTTGCTTCAGGCTTCAACAAGCTTAGTACAGTCATAGGCAGGAAACAGCAAAGCCAAAGGGATTAAGTGACTGCTGCCTGCTTGTGTGTTGGCCCTATAGCAGACTCAGGAGATGCCAACTGGCACTTGGGCTGCAGCTTCCATCTTAAAGAGAAGCAAGCTCTCCCCTTACACAGACCCAAATTTCCCGCTTCTGAATTAACCTGTCCTAGAAAACCATCCTTGGCTTTGCAAACATAAGTAAAAACATAGCCCATCTTTTCTCCTCTCCCCATTGTGCATCTGCAAATCCCTACTAGGCACAAATGCAAAACAGTTGCCAATGTCCTTTTTGGGATTTGTAGGGCAAGCAGCCAGTTGGCTGCCTGTAGGTTATTCACACTGCAATAGGAAACAAATTTCTTGCTGCAATTATCCTTAAAGTTCTACTGTTTACCCCAGGAATAAATGAATTGCTGCTGTTAAACACCCTTTCCCACATTGTCCAGCACACATCTGTAAATTCCAAGAGGAATGAGGGTGAGCAGGTTACCAGTTCAATACTTCTGGGAAGGAATGGAGATTGGCCAACTGGAATTCAGCTTATTATTCATGGTGGAATAGAACTTGAGCTTCTTATTGCAAATACTCCTGCATGTTTCAGTGCTTACTTATGTACTTAACCCAACTTGGATCTCAATTTGTAATTTGCCCTTGTTTACTACTGACTGTGAACTGGAGGAAATGAACAAGAAAGACAATATGCACACCTCAAATATTTACTGAATACCTACTAAATGCCAGGTAGTGTGTTTGGTGCTGACAATTGTCCACAGGAATTTTGTATTATTTAAAGAATTCAGTAGGGTATACTTTTTCCATCACCATCAACTATTTGACCTGTAAGTGGAGATTTCATTCTAAATAGCTTTTCAACTTCCCTTCACTAAGCTTCAATCATCAAGCTTACGGTCTTCTTATTCCTGGCCAACATCTCATACAGTGGTTACTGAAACCACCTTCTGAAGTAGCTTGCCTTTAGAATGCTTATGCTTCTGTCCTTTTAAATAGACTATTGTTTTTATCTGGAATACCCTTCTCCTGCTTCTATGACCATGAAAAGCCTACAAATCTTTGTAGACCCATCTCAAGTATGGGGAGGCAGGGAGAGACACCGATATCCCTTAAGGGTGTGGCAAGAAATTTCACAGGCAAAGACTAAAATGAGTCCAGAGTTGCAAATATTGGAACTGGGAAGCCCCTTAGGAATCTATATTTTTAAATATGCCTTTCAAATATTGTGATCTGTTTCTCATCTGCTTTCTGTCTGCCTCTTTTCTGATTCTTGTTTTAGCTGACCAGCCCCCTCTGATTGTGTTGTCCAACATAAACAATAGCCTCATGGCTTTATCATCTTCAAGGCCCAGTGATCACCATTAATGATTACATTCTCTGTGTTGTTTAACTAATGTTTAAGGGAGATACTAATGTGTTCCTGGTCTATAGTGGCTCTACCTTGGACCAGCATCCCACCCTGGATGAACTGGTTGTGTCTGGGAAACTGCATTCCATGGTACCAGCCAGCTAGGCTGTCATTTCAGTGAGACCACAGACAGGTTCATGGAGGAAGGTTTTGTGAGCAACACAGAAAATAGTCTGTTGTGTAACTTACCACACTTACGTTGTCACTAATGGATGTGTCTTTCTTCCCCCCGACACACTCCAATCTATTATGCTATAGATGCCTCTCCAGAGCCATATGTTATTTTTCTGCTACAATATCACTTGGCAGAGTCCTTGGCAAATAAATAGATTTTCAATCAACATGTGTTGAGTAAGCCTTTTAAAAATATAAATTGGATTAAGTTGCTCTTTTTCTTAAATGCTTCAGTAACTTCCTACTCTATCTAAAATAAAATTCAAATTTCTTTCCATGACCCCAAAGGCCCTACAGGTTCTTATCCCTCCTATCTCTCCAAGTTAGTCAGGTGCATCTCACCTCTTCATTCTCAGTGGTTCCACTAATGGAATTTTTTTCCTTTTATTTCCTCTAACACGTAAAAATTGTTCCAGGCTCAGCACCTTGACAAATATTGCTCCCTCTGTCAGGGATGTGGTTCTGATCTTCTCAGGGCTGATGCCCTCTCAATTCCCCTTTGGGATGCAGCTTAAATTTTATATCATCAGAAAACCCTTTCCTGACTCTCCATGTTTCCAACAATATTCTCTATCATTCTGCTCTGCTGGGTTTGTTAAAAATGTCTATCACAATTTTGGATGGCTAGTTTACTTATTTACTATCTTCACCCCAGATTAGACTGTAAATGCCAAAGGCTGAGGACATATCTCTTTTGTTTTCTCCCATATATAAAGAGCTTCATATTGGCACTTAACACTCAATAAATATTTGTGAATGGACGAATGTATCAGAAGAAATTGGTTCCAGTTCTGTCTTGCTCACTGATGGTGATTTTAGGCAGATAGCTTTTCCTTTCTCAGCTCCAGTTTCCTCTTCTGCAAAATCAAGAGATTCCAGAACTGACGGCATGGTTATTTCTCTTCGCCTGAGAACTTCTAAGGCTTTCTCTTCTGCGATGCTTTCCCGAGCTAACCTATCTCATTCTGGGCCCACTGGATGCCTAACCTGAAATACTATTTTGCAGTAGTTGTCTTAGTTACTGTGAGGTCCCTGGAGACATGAACCAGGGACCCTTGGAGAAAGAGAGAAGGCTGGGCCACATAGAAATTTTGAGAATCCTGAAGAAGTTTTTAAGAATGAAGAAATTCCCAAATATGGCAATAAAGTGTCAGAAATGTAACCATTTTAATTTTGATGAAAAGAAAACTATCAAAATTTCCTTCAACAGAAGTATTATGCCAATGTTTACTGAGCATTAATCATATGCATTAAAGAACATAGAACATTTTTCATCTACCATCTCATTTAATGTGACAACACTTCCATGATAGACTTATTTCGGGAATCCCATTGAACCATGCTCCCAGATGCAAACACTTGTAAGTTTCTATCCATGTGGAGGCTGGGTTGGCCCTGTGACCAGCTGTGACCAATAGGATGTTAGCAAGAATAATGCAGAGGAGGTCTGATGCGTGCTTGCACACTGGGGCTTGTCTTCTTGTACTGTTCCTCCATGAAACCCAGCCACCATGCCGTTATGAAACCCAAAAAGCAACCTGGAAAGGCCCACACAGAGGAGAATCAAGGGCCCTAGTCCCTAGCCCCAGTAGGGCTCCCAGGTTGCAGCCGGCACCAATTGCCAGCTATGTGAGTGAAGACATTTGGGGCCTTCCAGACATCCCACAGTGACACTCCATGAAGCAGGACTGCCCAGTCAACAATTCATAGCATCATAAGAAAAATAATAATAATTTCTTTTTCTAAGCCACTAAATTTGGGGGTGATTTGTTACTACCCCAAGCAGTCTCAAGACTAGATAGTATCTCATTTCCACAGAGGAGAAACAGACTCAGAAATGGCAAATGATCAAAATCCCATTATTATTTTAATTCTGGTTTATATTTGCTACCTTCTCTGGAGAGTTGTGAAAGACCCTTCAAAATAGCTGATTTACCTAGAGCTCCAATTGACGAGGAACCCCTGTATGGATCACAGGACCCTGTTCCCTCCACCTCAAGCCACAGGTGACTGAAAGAAATTGGCAGCTAACTCAAAAACAGCCAAGTCATCAGCTGGCCAGCAATCTACAGGGTAGCCTGGAGTGCAAGTCAAAATACCAAGTCAAACTAAACCCCATCAGGTTTCCCGTCTCAAGAATTTTCACTGAAAATACCAAATGACTAAGCCAGCTAAGTAGTAGAAACTGAAGTCAACATGACAACATGTGTTAGGCAGAAATATGACATATCGCAACACACCAAAGTTAGAAGAAAGCATAATATAAAGTAATATGAGCAAGCAGAAAGTATAAAGAAGAACAATATGTAAGAATACAGGTGAATATTGTATTGATTGATACCCAAAAGCAGAAGGAGGCAGAGGGAGCTATGCAAAGACATAGAAAAAGGAAAAACAGCTATGTGTCAGATCCTCCATATGATCCCCGATACCTGCCTAGTTTCCCAGTGGTTTTTCAGTTATGAATTTAATACATTGTCTTTTAATGAAGCCATCTTTTCTTAAAATAATTTGAGTAATTTTCTATCTCTTGCAACCTTGACAGCCAAACTAAAACAAATTTCAAACAGGAAATAATTTCCACCATGAAAAATTTACCCAGGAATGATTATGACTTTTCTAGTTCCTTTTAACAAGCATTTATTTAATTTTTAACAAGCAGGCTTTCAGGATTGTTAGATAGAGATAATGGAAATGGGGAACCTGAGAAAAATGTATGTCCCAAGTTAATTTTCTATCCAGAATGACTTGAAGCTGCTCAGAATAATTTGAGCTATTCAATTATCAAAACATTGAATTTAGAGTTCAAGGCCCCAGTACCTTCTTCAGACACTTGCAACCAACAGCTTCTCATTTGACCCAATTTGCCTTGTGAATTAGTATGCACATAAGCATGATAACTAGCCCCCCAAAATTCATATCATCCATGAGTAGCTATACCAAACTTTACAGGTCTAGAAAGGAAACGAATAAACTAGTCAAAGGAATAAGGGAAATATTAGTGCTGCAAAATAAATTAATTCTACAAATAATTTTTTTAATAATTTTAAACCTGATTTTGATTAGAAGATTTAAACCCTTAGAATAATTTACTTTGGTTATTCTTTGTCAGATTTATGAAGTTCTGTCTTTAAAAACTGTGTATATTGCTGAAAGATTGTAAAATTTAATAGCAAACAGATTACGTACTTAGGAATAGACTAAGCACAATTAGCACTCACATTCCTCCTACTCCTATAAATAACTCAGTTTCCTTTCCATGTCTGCAAATTTCATTACAGTAGTGGAAAAAAAGAGGGGGGAGAGAATAAAAAGGAAAAAAGAAAAGCCTTCTGATTCTCTTTCACTGCAAAGTACAGATCCAATCATTCAACCAATCCAATCATTCAACCAGGGTCTTTGTATAGCCCTAGGAAGGGGCACGGGGAAGGGGTGGGGGTAGAATAAAATAATTCTGTCTCTGGGTCTTATCCCCCTAGCTTTGGAAAGAAACTTTTCTACATGTGGCTTTGGAATTCACCTGCTAAAAAAGTGTACTGGCCTTTTCAGCAAGCAACCTGCCTCATGGGCTTCTCCAAGATGAGCTTCAGGGATCTCAGAACAAAACACTGTGTCCCTTGCATAGTTTCAAGTTATATCTACTTCAGAGATTCTACTTAGTTTAGCAGTTTGGTGTTAATAGTGCCTGTAAAAAGAGAAAGACTAGACAGGTGTTAGAGGAAGGTATCTGGAAGAAGTGAAATTCTGGAAGCTTGAAATGTACAAGTTCCTTCAGAGACTCTTGTGCCCCACCCACCATGTCACTCCTCTCTAGGGAAAAGTCTGTGTCTAAACATATTTTAAGCCCTTGGGTTTATGTTCAGTTCTTGCAGGGGTCTGTTTGTGTAAGGTGAGGTGGAGAATAGAGAATTTTCTTCATTTTTGTACTGTGTGAAGGAAAAAACTTTCTTTTTTCATAATCTGGATATTTCAAAACCCTCTTAGGTGAAAGTTTGTATTTAAAAGGTGAAAAAAAAAAAAAAAGTGGGTAAAGGACTTAGTAGATATTTCTCCAAAGAAGCGATAGAAATGGACAGCACATATATGAAAAGATTCTCAACATCACTAATCATTAGGGAAATACAAATCAAACCACAATGAGATACCACTTCACACCCATTGGGATGATTATAATAAAAAACAAAAGGAAAAAAGAAAAACAGGAAATGACAAGTGTTGATGAAAATGTGAGGGAACTGGAACCCTTGTGCATTTTTGGTGGGAATGTAGAATAGTGTAGCTGCTGTGGAAAACAGTACAGCAGTTCTTTAAAAATTAAAAATATAATTATCATATGATCCATCAATTTCATTTCTGGATATATACCAAAAGGAATTGAAAGCAGGATCTCAAAGAGATATTTACATATCCATATTTATAGCAGCATTGTTCACAATTACCAAAATGTGGAAGCAACTCAAGTATCCACTGACAGACAAATGGATAAAGAAAATGTAGCATATACATATAGAATATTATTCAGCCTTAAAAAAGAAGAAAATTCTGTCCCATGCTACAACATGAATGAATCTTGAGGAGATTATTATAAGTGAAACCAGCCAGTTACAAAAAGACAAATACTATATAAGTCCACTTATATGAAGAACCTGGAGTAATCAAATTTGTAGAAAGTAGAAGGGTGGCTGCCAGAGACTGGGGGAAGCAGAAAATGAGGAGTTGCTGCTTGATGTGTTAAGAGTTTCAGTTTTGCAAGAGAAAAAAATTCTAGATATTAGTTGCACAACAATCTGAACTAATTTAAAACTGGTGAAGTGTATGTTTAAGCATGATTATGACGGCAAAATTTATGTTATGCCTATTTTTACCATAATTAAAATTTTTCAAAAATATTTAAAAGAAGTAATTATCATAAAGTTCCTAGAAGATTTTTATAGGACCCACTTTCTGAGAAGTAGAGCCTGATCCCTCATGATAATTAGAAAAATCAATAAATCAAGGTTTCTTTCTTCTTCCTCTTCCTTATCCTCCTCCTTTATCTATACTCGCACCCCACCCCTTTCTCTCTCTCTTTCTTCTAAGGTTTTCTATTTCTGCTCTGTGGCAGACACTCTCTAAGAGGACCCTCAATACAATCCCCGGCTTCTAACAGCCACACACTTGTGTAAGCACCTTCGCTTGAGTGTGGGCACGACCTGTGTCTTGCTTCCAATCAATAGAATATTGCAAAGGTGATGGGGTGTCACTCCTAAGATTACATTACTGCATACTGTAACTCCTGTATTGTTTGCAGATTCTTCCCTTGCTGGCCTGATAAAGCAAGCTGCCATGCTGTAAGCTGCCCTAAGGAGAGACACATATGGCAAGAAACTGGGACTCTCAGATGATGGCAAGCTAGGAACTAAATCCTGACAACTATGTAAGAAAGCTCAGGAGTGGACCTTTCTCAGAGGAATGTTTGGGTGAGACTTTAGTGCCAAGCTGACATCTTGATTACAGCCTTGTATAATCAGAAAACTCTAAAACAAAGAACCTAATTAATCCCTGCCCATATTCCTAACTCATAGAAAAAAATTGAGATAATAAATGTGTATTGTGTTAAGCTATTAAATTTATGATAATTTGTTACAAAGTCATATATAAAAAATGCATGCTCTATTCCCCTCCATAAACAAGCTCCCTTGACAGGATTTTAGTTTTTATGAATATGCATAATGTGATTTGCCCCAGACCTTGTCAAGGATTGCCTCAGCTCCACTATTGCTTCTCATAAGCAACCTCATTGATCTCTGGGTCTCAGGTCCTAGTACCTCGGAGCATCAGCTAGCCCAACTGGGATCACACTCATTCACCAAGGCAGATGAGCACCTGTAGCTAACAGGTCTGCATTCCCATCAGTCATCAAGACAGTAATTGAAGGCAGAGATTTTTTAAAAGGGGGAGTGGCCTGAAGGCCCTGACCAGTGTCTTCAGCATGTTATACTGGCCCTCTCTCTGTTTTCTTGTGAAATGAAGTTGAGGGTCAGATTAGTGTGAAGGTTGTCCTGAGACTTCAGAATTCTTCCATATAGATGGAAGAAACAGTATAAATAACAGTAATTATCTAAGCTTTGCAACTCAATAAATAAATTTTTATAACTACAACTATATAAACGATATATATGGTATTCAATCTGGCAACTAAAACCCAACATCTCTGACATTTGCAGATTGCAGTGGCCTTCACAGGTGCCTGAAACTAAATTTGCATCCAAACTAAGTTACCATATTGGAAAAACACTAAATAGTGAAATATTCCCAGTGTGAGCAGTTCAATTTCAGTTAGAATAATTATTTGTAACATTTATCAAAACCTTATTTTGCTAAATATAAATACTGAAAAACCATCCAATAAACCTCTGTATAATTATTTTTTCTTTTGTATTAACTGCCTGAATTTTTTTGAAACAAGGTTATATTTATAAAATAAAGGGAGAAAAGTTATTCTCTTTCTCTAAAGGCTTGTTTATTGGGCCATCAACAAAGGATCAAGAAGATATTTTGGAATTCTTACCAGTGGAGCAGCAGAATTGAAACGCTTGGGACCTTGGGCTTGCCTGAATGTCTTCTAAGCCACTTGTGAGTAGAAATCAGCTGCATATATTAGCATGTGAGATATGTTTTTCTTAAATCAGGAGATAAATTGTTAAATTCTTTGGTGTTTCCAAACATGGAGCAGACTTCTATCTCTTCTCCAAAAAAGTTGCATAATTAATAAAATTCATATCATTGAACCAATTCTTTGCTCTCTTTGCTTGCAAAAGTCAAAGTTTATTTTCCTACTCTCCCTTTGAAGAAAGACACTTGTGATAGATGGTGGATGACAGTCCAGGAATTCGACCAAAATGACAGTACACGCCCTATAAGCAGCTGTGTGTTGGCTATGATTCTGTTTTTTGTGCACATCTAGTGCAATGCAGCCAATGGAAAGAAATAGTCACATTTGATCATGCCACTAATCCAGAAGGCATTTGCCTTGGGTGTCAAGGACACACAAGATGCAGTCAGTAGAGGTCACTCCAGCTTACAGAAATGGGAAGACAGGTAGGACAACTTTGACAAACTAGTTAAAAGCTTCTCTGCATATATGTCTAATTCAACTGTATCTAATTTTAACCATTTAAAAATGTGGTACATCAAGACAGGCCATGGAGAGGAGGCATGGGAGGGTGGGTTAGTGGATGCAGAGCATGTAAGTACAGATGGGGAAAAGAATCAGGTCAGACTCCATATAAGGAGGTATGCAAGAGTCATCACCGTGCCCATCTTCTGTGTTCCAGTGGCTTGGCCTGCCCGACTGCTCTGGCTACACCAGCATCCTCACTTGGTCTGCACGAAGCCCCACAAGCGGTAGTCACTTACAAGTGGTGGCAGCATTGGGATGGAAGACAGCTGTGTTTGCTTTTTCCTTCCCACAATGAGTAGTCTCTTATAGTCTGGAGAAGAGATGGAACCTCAGATTTGAAGGTCATCTCCTATGATCTCATTATTGGTAATTTACCTAAAATCATATAATTCAGCGGTGTGATACACTCATACCCACAGTCTTGAAACGTTTGAAGATTTATATCTACAATATTCAGCTGAATCCCAGGTTTTGTTGTTGGTTTTGTTTTTCCTTTTTTCTCCCCTAAAGAACTGATGTAACATAAAAAAAGGTATTTTTAGCCAGTGGCTCGAACTAGTTGAGAAAAGATGAAACAGCATCTTATTATGTTCGTAAAACAGTGAATTTAGTGCAAGCTCAGCATGATTTGGGGTCCTTTGTTTAAAAAGGCATGTGCCCTGGCCCCATATCAGAGGAGTCTGATTCAGTCCATCTGGGCTTGAAGCCCAGAAGTCTGTATGTAATACAGTGCCCTCAGGTGATTCTGATGCAGCCAGTCCAGGGACCAATATCAGAGAATCAGCATTTAGAACCCTCCACCATTCCCACACCGTTAGATTATTACAGAAATATAATATTCTGGGCTTTTGAAAGCCTGTTGCTTGGGAGAGGTCCCCTGTTCATTATTTCCTGATTCTACCAAGTCAGAGAAAGGCAATCTATAGCCCCTGGCAACATTGTTGATATCTATCCTTCCTCCCTATTCCCTTCCCTCTTTTACCTTCCATTTCTTCTATTTTTGTTCCTCTTCTCAAACTCTTTCTTGTTTCATATTCTTTTCTTTTATTTCTAATATATTTCCCATGCTTCAGCCATGGGACCATGTGGGTTTTTCTGATATAGCTGCCTAGTCAAAGAGTGAGCTGGCCTACAGTGTTGGTGCCCTAGAGTGTTGCCCTAGAGTGCTGCACTCTGCTGTCCTAGAGTGTTGGTGTAAGGAAATGCATTCTTAAGAGTGGAGGGATGTATGGCCCTGAAAAGCTACTGCGAAGATCTGGCATAAACTGCAATGGCTGCCATTGCATTGTCCAGTGTGTCACCCTGTCAGTGGGATTCAATCAGAAGTCAGGAAGGCATTCAAACTGATGACCCACCTGGTTATAGTGCCAGGAGTCTCATCAGAGTTTCTCCATAGCAAAGGTGTCCAGGACAAAAATTCAGCCTAAAATCAGTCCAGCTTTCATCAAAGGCAGAGTTCCAGAGCAGGTTATCACTGGGGGGCAGCCTAACATCTGGTGAAGGTTGTAGACAATTGGATTATAAGGGCCAAGTCTGACTAAGATCACGCTAGTAAACTGAGCTAGCCACATTCAGGGGGATGAGAGAGAAGGATGGAAGACTGCCAGTTGAGCCCTGCTGTGTGTCAGGTGCCACAGAATAAATTTGCACAGGTAATACCCCTTGTGATCCTCATGAGGGACCTGTGAGTGTGAGTGGTTTTGTCCTGTTTCCCAAATGAGAGACATGAGACTCAGAAAGTAAGTATAATTCACGCAGGGTGACACATTTACTGAGTGGAGTCGACTAGCTCCAAATTCAGAGCTCTTTTTATTCCATGACACTCTCCCTCCAATATCCCAAAGGTTCTGGCCTTAGGATTACCATCAAGTATTCAAAGAGAGATGGCGGGGGGATGGGGGCAGTTGTCTTGTTCAAATTCACTCCTCTGTGAGGATATTTTGGATTCTTCTCACATCACAAAATTACGGAGCTAGAAAGGATCTTAGTGGTCATTTAGTTATAACCCTTATATTTCAGATGAAGAAGCAGAGACCCAAAAAGACAGAGTGCTTTGCCCAAAGTCACATGGTTACTGATAGATCGGAATTAAACCCAGCTCTTCTAATGTGCACTTCAGTATTTTTCTTGTGGCAACGTTTTCCAAAAGACTATCATACGCATTTTGAAAATACATCAGAAATTAAAATGTGGCCATGTAAACTTTTCCCCAAGTTTCTATCCTAGTTCCAGCATGAAACTTGCTTAGAATCTTCTGAAATATATGGTCTTAAAATTCCATTATGTGAAGCTGTGTGACTCTGTCTCTAAGTCTCTGTTCCCACTGGAACCATCTAGAATTGCTATAAATTCTATTACTCCTTTTAAGGATCTTGCCACATAGATGCTCCCTGCCAAAGCTTGACCTCCAAAATTAACAAGACATTAGTCATAGAGATCTCTAACTTTAGGGAAATCCTATGCCCCTTTTATGTGAATGTCGCTGGCATCAATAAAATGGGAAGCTTACAGAGTGGAACCTGCCCTCTCTAACTCTCAAACCCCAAGACAAAAGATGAGAGAGGGAGGACCTAATGATCCTTTTCCACTTACTCTTCCTCACTCGGTCCTTGATCCCTGCAGGGAGTCAGTTTTGAGACAGACAGACAGACAGATAGATAGATAGATAGATAGATAGATAGATAGATAGATAGATACACGCATACATACATACATACACAGAGAGGATAGATATAGATATAACATATCTATCTAAATCAGTACTTTACACACACATAAATATACACCATAGAGATAGAGAGAGTGATAGATTAGAGAGAGATAGATAGATAGGTAGATAGATAGATAGATAGATAGATAGATAGATAGATAGATAGATAGATAGAATGATTGATTTATGTATGTTTGTGTGAAGTATATACCAGGCAACTCCTAAAGTTAATCTTCTCTTGCTCCTTCCCTATATATTATCAGCAGAAGGGGTTGGGAGGCTGAGTATATTAGAGGTTAAAATCCATGGGATTTAAGTATAACTCTTGCATGAAAATTATAGCTTTAGCATCTGTCTTTTAGCCCAGTATGGCATTTCTCCTTCCCACCTGTTCTAACTTGTAATGACTAACTTAATGCATATATTTCTTAGCATTTGGTGGACTCCATCAATACAGAGACCAACCTGTCTGATGTTTTAAGAGACAGGGTTTTGCTCTGTCACCCAGGCTGGGGTGCAGGTGCATGATCATAACTCACTGCAGCCTCAACCTCCTGGGCTCAAGCAATCCTCTCACTGCAGTATCCTGAGTAACTAGAACTGTAGGTGCATGCCACCACACCTATTCAATTTTTATTTTTTTTATTTTTTGGAGAGATGAGGTCTCACTACATTACCCAGGTTGGTCTCAAACTCCTGGCCTCAAGTGATCCTCTTGCCTCAGCCTCCTCAAAGCGCTGGGATTACAGGAGTGAGCATTGCACCTTGCCCTGTCTGACCCTTTGATAATCAATCTTCAACACCTAGAACAGTGTCTGGAACTAAGGAAGCAGTTAATAAATACTTTTGGAATGAATGAATAAGTGACATGGTGTAACATGATATGATACAATATTGAATAGCAAAATGTGTTCACTAATCCCACATGATCAGTGTCTCAAAACCCAAGACTCAGTTTTCCCAAATTAGCCCATGTTCAGTGAGTTAAAACAGGTTAACACCACTCTCACTGCTAACTAGTGTCAGATCTAAGAGAACTTCATAAAGATCTTATAAAAAATTAATCAAGCATCTCTGAAGTCAGAGATCAGGCAATATATAATAACTAAATTAGAACAAAGAGAAAATTTCCAAAATGTAGTTGAAATTCAACAAGCTGACTATAGGAAAGAGAAGGGAACAATACTAGTTTTCATGTCAGAAAAAATGTTCATGTATTTCATATGATTATAGTTACATTAATTTTTCTTCTCTATATTTTATATATTAAATGTTCTATAGTAACCAATTGTTACCTGAGATGGAAAAAGAATAAAATGTGTTAAGAAAAAAAAAAGGACTAAAGGAATGGAGGGGGAGAAGAAGAAGAAAAAGGAGGGGGAGAGAGAGAGAGGGAGAGAGAGAATGGAGGGTGGAAAACACCTCATGAGATGAAAAAGGACAGTCTATTTCTCCATGACTGTAAAACCACTGATTGAAAATGGAGAAAAGTCAAATCCACGGTTGTTTTGTCTCCATGACACTAAACACTACTGGTTTTACTTTTTCAAAGGATATCTTGAAATGATTAGCTATTTTGGCATCATGGAGACACACCACCATGTAAACAAGGAAAACAACATATGAGCAACCAAGGAGGGCCATAGCCCACGTTGAATGGCTTAAAGACACCACAAAACACATTGGTGTATCCTTATCTTGAGAAATTAACACAATTAATTAATTTCTCCAGAGAATCAATATGGTTCAGTCAGTGGAAAATATTCGAGACTTAGGAAAATGAATCCCTAGGTTCTATTGTCTACCCTTTCAACAAGTAAATCTGTGAACTAAAGCAGGTGATTTAACCACTCTTCCTCTTCTATGAAAGTTAGGATAATAGCTTCTGTCTTATTTATTCTCACACTGTTGTAGGTAGAAAATAGTTTCGAAAATTACATTTTGTAAATTAGGGAAAAGTGGCTTTTTTAATATAAAATATAAAATAGTTAATATAAAATGGTTGCATAAGTATGACCTTACCATGTGCAATCAATTGAAGATCTTAAAGTGCTCTTCATGAAATGGTAATATGAAAGGCTTTATAGTTATTTGTTAACATTTGCTTCACAGAGAAATGGCAATGGAATTAAGTGCAGTAGCTAAAAGTTAAAAGCAGAATATGGTTGACAGACATGAGCAAAGCTATAACCCTACATGATTGGCTACAGATTATTAGTTTCTGGAGCACAAGCTTTGCAATTACACTCGTTTGTATTCCTTACATTAGTATGGCTTTGATATAATATAGTAAGGACTGAATGTTTTGACACTTAATGATATTTAAAATATTTTAATAAAATAAAAGGGCTAAAATAGCCAGTCTCTACCATACTTGAGGATTTTCAAAAGGACAATGGTAAGGAAGTAGGTAGCACCTTAGTGATTCATGTCAAAAGGAAACTAAGAAAAATAGGTTTCCCCTGCTGCACCTGACCCGACAACATCTCATTAAGCCAGTCCTGGTCACAGTTGTTCCTGACGTCATCTTGGGACAATCTTCACAAATGTATTTGTGTGTTAGGCTCCTCCACGGACCAACAGAAACTGATGCCCACAACTAACCAGATGCAGCGGCAACCACCCCTGCTTTCCACAAGATTCTGTAAAATGCTGATGGAGCAGGAAATAGCTATAAAAGTTCCCCTGAAATCCTCTAGGGATGTCCTGTAACATTTTCCATGGAAATGTCATAAAATATTCCATGCAATTAGTTTCACTTAAAGAAACATTTGTCAACTTGTTTTACCTTCTTAAAGGTGACATTTTTTCTTTAAATATGTGTCATGTACAAAAAGGTTTTTGTTGTTTAACAAAATACATCAACATCATTACCACCGTGGGATTCCGACTGACAGAAAGATAACAATGGCAAGATTAACTTCAACAAAAACCGAAGTAAAATACCATAAATGAGGAGCAGAGTTGGGGTGGTGGAGTATAGAATGTGGATGAAATTTTTTAAAGATTTTTTTTAATCAAAGCCCTACCTTTTTATGGGGTTATTTTCATTTTCAGAAAATATGAAATGACCTAAGAATAGAAAGACTCACTGTTATCCATGTAACCCTAGAGAATTCGTATGAATTAAAATTTACTCCTAGGCTCCTAATCTGACATTAAGTAAATACGCTACAAATCAAACTATATTTTCCAAAGCAGAGAGTAATGTTACCATGTCGTCCCCACATGCTTGGGATGGAAAACAGGTGCATGGGTGAGGCTTCCTGAATGCAGCTATTTCACGCTCAGTCCCCAGGTGGCTTATCTATACCCTGCTCCACACATAGGTCACTCCAAAACTGGCATAGAGTAATTTTCCACTGGGAACCCCAGGGTTTTCAGAGTGACTGTTGAAATGCAGGATTATCCCACAACACTTTCCCTCCCTGAAGCCGTGACACCTTTATGTGTCTTTCCATTTCACCAGAAAGTCTGCCATCTGCACACCCCCATGACCTTGCTGGGTTCTGCCCAACAGCAACCAAAAGCTAAAAATTCCCTTGTCTAGATTGATTGGGTTGTTTGATCAGTAGTTGGTGCTCAAATGCCTTCATTTCATCGGATTCTCAAAAGTCTTCTTGCTCTTCTCTGGTTGACCTTTACGGTATAAGGGTATGATATGACTAAGAAGAATTATCCAGCTTCAAAAGGCATTTGTAAAAGTTTAGAGAGATTGGAACAATAGAGAGGGGGAAAAAGAGGTAGACCAAGGAAGAAGTACCAGATAGGAGTCCTAGACTCTGTGTATACAGTCTTTAGAAGGAGTCACTATTGAGAGAGGTGCAGGAAAACTGGAAATGTAATTTATACACAGAACAGAAATCAGTCATCAAAAGATATGGACAACAGATATACATCAAAACCTACTTTGTGAAGCAAAAGCAGACTTAAGAATGTGACAAACCAGGAGATACCCATCTGAGGGGAACAACGGCAACATTTAGAAGGTATAGAGAAAGGTAAGATTTATTAAGAGAATGAGCTCAAAAGTCATGATGGGCACATAACTTTTTCAGATGAATTTGTATAAATAGTGAGTTAATTGTATCCAACAACAACAACAACAACAACAACAATCCCCGGAACCTAACTGGGTCATTCTACCAGTTGTAGCCTTAGGAGTCTTGTTTTATGATGAGGTCTAAATTAGGGATTGGAAATGGAAAAAAAAAAAAAATGATATAGGGACTAAAAGGAAGAAAAGGACAGGCTAACCATCCAAGAGTGTTCTCAAAACACTCAGGGCCTTAACATTGGTCAAGAAGAAAATGGAAATCAGTTTGATGGAACGACTGAGAAAATAATTTCCTAGTAAACTGAATGAGGACACATGACATTGTCTGGCTAACAGAACATGACTGGCTGCCTCCAAAGAGATGTGCAAAGGGTGCCACATTGTCTGGGATTGTATCAAAGGCTCAAGTCAACACCCCAGTGCTAGTCCTTTTCTTGAGACCAACTCATTTCATCTAGCCATCAATCTTAGGTTTAAGACAAGAATTTTAATCTATTAATGTACATGGAAAAAGGAAACAGCCTCTGAAATGAAAATTTTACTCAGGAATGAATAGTGTGAGCTATCCTCATTCAAAGTTAGTAAAAAAAAATTCATTAGGGTGATTGATGATCATAGAATATTAACAAGCATTGTTAATAAATCATCTGAATGTTCCATGAAATCAATCTAAGAAAACATAACATAGTCATCTCAACAACCAGCATGGCCTTGTCTGGGAGCCAGGAGTGCTTAAAGTCCCTCTACAAAAGTTTTGTTTCCCCTGGATAGCATTTTATAGAACCCTGCCAATATTTACCTCTGTGAATTTTCTGTTTGCTTTGCTCACCCGTCCGGCTGGCATAAGCTTTTCTAATACATTCCATCAGGCTACAGTTCAGTCTTCTAAGCCATAGAGTCTTTCCCTTTCCTTGCCTCTATACATCTCTGTTGTGACCTGTGTAATAATGTACTGGTTTTGAAGTTTAACTTCTAGAGATTAATCCCATGTCTGTTTTTAGGTTCTTGGAGAGAAGGATAGTATAAGACACTTCTCTGTACTGCCAGATCCTGGAACAGAAGGGACTGGCTTTCCTTCCCATTTAAAAACTTAATGAGATTTTTAAGGCCTATTATTGTACTTTTCTTATTTATATGTTCATATCAACAGGCCCCAAATCATTTTAGTCCCCCCATGCTAGACATGGAAAGTTCTTTTTATCAAGGTCATTAATGAATTCACACTAACAAAGAAGAGTTATCTGTGTTACATTCAATATTTGCAGAGAAAAATAGTGAGCTTCTCTAGAGAAACCCTAGCAAGTGATAATCAAAAGTATCGAGGAAACAAATGAGAAAAGAAGATAAGTTGTGTAAATCACATTCGTATTTTAGAAAGGCGAAGTTGAAAGAGACAGATTTAAGGCAAACTCAGAATTATACAATGGAAAAATACTGCACTGAAGATGAAAGGCCTGCCTGGCAAATAGATAATGCCAAATTTGATGAGAAAATACATTACATTTCCTTTTCTTTGAAATCTTAGTTGATATTTTCCACTTTAACTGGAAAGAAATAAGCTCTAAGATGTCAGTCAACACTTGGAAAGAGAGGCCTCCCTTTCCAGATACAAAAACATGGAGGAAATGCCTAAATGTTTTTTCTGTGAGGCACAAACCCCTGGAAAGTTCAAGATCAGCTCACAGGCTATGAAAAAAAATCTGCTTCGGGTCTTTTGTTTGGCTGTTAACATTTTTTTCTCTCTAAGGAAAACTGCTGAAGGGGCTGGAAGCAGGAGAAAGAGGTGGTTGAAAAGAATATACTTTCCCTCTGCTTTTCAGACAGGTCCTCTCCCTCGGGGCCTTTGCTTTGATCTTGCCTTTGTATTTACTTGCTACCCGGGCTTTAATTTACTACCAGGTAACTGCTGATCTTGCTCTGTCTAACCTACATAGATTAGGGAACATGCTCATGAACTTAGTCAAAATAATCTCAGGAGACCCGAGACATTTTCTCACTACTCTCACCTGGGCCGTCTTGGATCACTGGACACTTTGCTTGTCATCTATAATTCTGCAACTAAACTGAGTTAAACTCTCGGCTGTTATTTCCCCCCATTTTAAAAGCACCACAAAGATTAACCTGTTCTTTTCCAGCTGGATACTATGTGCTCCATGACCAGATTCAATTTCTTATGTGTGCTACACAAGTCTCCAATCTTAAAAGGGCTCTGCTGATGGTTCCTTGAAATTCTTAATAATGTTTGAATAGTTGCACACAAGGCCAGCACAAGCCCTGCAAATTATACAGCTGGTCTTGTGTGTAACTATTTTTCCCTGCCTGAAATCCAAAAGCACAATTGCATTCCTGATGTGACCTGACAAAATCCAGTCTAATGGGGTAAAACATGCTTTATCAGTCAAGAAAGCACCTAGATGAAAAAGCTAAGCGTAGCCAGCTGCAGCTCCAGCCACATATGCTGTCACGCTTGTCAAATATTCAGGAGCATGCACTCATTTGCTTGGTCACTGCACTAAGCAAAATAAAGGCCTCCAGTCATGTCACATGCTAACATCGAGGAGAACCAGAGACCACGGTTGTATTAATTGAAAAGTCATGTCCAGACTTCAGCCCTTGCTTCCAGAAAGTTCAGGGCAAAACTCATGAATTCCAGGAATGCACGGAAAAAGAACCAAAGAACAAAACTGGATTTCTACCTAAGTTTAGAAATCAAACGCTACTGATCTAATGCTTTAGCTGAAATCTTTTATTAGAAATGGCAATAAAACCCAACCAAACAACTAGAACACAGACCATGTTTTATTCCTTTACATAATCATTTCTTAACTTCATGTGGACAAGAACAAAGTGATCATGAGTTATATTATTTCCTGGCTTAGAGTAAAAATGCCTACCTTTTTTCAGCTGGGGAATGATTTGTAACCCTTCCTCTCCATACCACACTTCTTCTCTTCCACCGGAAACTCATTATCTGTTGGAGGGATTGAGGCAAAGGGCTGAATCATATATTTTCCTAGTGTCCTTTACTTGTTACATCTGTCTTGTTAAACACAGAATGGAAACTGATATGCTTTGGCTCTGGGTCCCCACCCAAATCTCATCTCAAATTGTAATCCCCATAATCCCCACATGTTGAGGGAGGGACCAGGTGAGAGATGATTTGATCATGGGCACAGTTTCCCCCATTTGTTCTTGTGATAGTGAGTGAATTCTCACAAGAGCTGATAGTTTTATAAGGCAGTTTTCCCTGCTCACTCTCTCTCACCTACCACCATGTAAAACGTGCCTCTTCCTCTTCTGCCATGATTGTAAGTTTCCTGAGGCCTCCCTAGCCATGTGGAACTGTGACTCAATTAAACTTCTTTTCTTTATGATTACCCAGTCTCAGGTATTTCTTTATAGCAGTGAGAAATCTGACTAATACAGAAACCTATGAGGCACTTGCTTCTGAGGGAACCCAAACGCAGGTTTCTATTTGAAGAATTTAAGACAAAATTGTTGCAGCAAGATTTTCAGAGGGGGTCAACTACATCTACCAACCTTATCACACACTTGCACCTCAAACTCTTAGTGTAGACCTGTGTAAAAATCATAGCCCCACAATCAAAGAAATTCAGACACTGACTGGATATTAGATGGTATTTTTAAAAATCATTGTTTTAATGTAGGTATAAAGTGATGTTTTCATTATACATTGAATAAATAGTTCTCTTTCGGAAATATTTACTGAAATATGCTATCTATAATATATTACAGAATCTGCTTCACAGTAAGCCATCTGGGGAAGGGCTGGAGTAAGACTGGTAGAAATGAATAGAATTGTTTATGAGTTAATAATTTTTGAAACTCAGTGATGCGTTCAGGAAAGTTAATTGTGATGTGTGTTCAACTCTTCTATGCATATGAGATTTTCCATAGTGAAAACTGTAAAAAATATATTTTGATGTATTACATGTTACTGTGGTCCTGATGCTACCATTTCTCAGCTGTGGAATATTAGGCAAATAGCTCTCTGAGCCTGTTTCATCTGTGTACTTTTCATAGTCATAGCTACCTCTTGGAGTTATGGGAAATGAAAGAGATAGTATACATAAAGTGACTAGCAAAGGATAGTTACTCAATGAAGGAAAAGGCATCTTCAGCATGGCCCAATTTCTTCTTCCACTCCAGGTCATCCTTCAAGTAAAGTCTGCTACTGGCCCTCAGCTGAGTGTATTCCTTTCTTTTGTCTCCTTGTCAGCCAGAGTCTAGACTGAGCTCCAACTTCTGCTTACTTTATGAAATCAGATAGGACTTCAAGAATTCAGCTTGCCGAGTGGAAAGATAGTGTCTTAATCTCCTGTGTAAGCTCCCTTCCAACTCTCACCCCTTCCAAATGAACACAAATATACATTTGGATTTTCCATAAACAACAGCACGTGCCAAGCAGGTTTGTGTAGACTGCAGAAAAATGTTCTTTTGATTCAGATCCTGAAAACACATCGCTGAATTACTGTACTAAGAGAGAGCATTCCCCAGTTCAAAGTTGCAGCTGCCTACAAAGAACTAATACAACAGATAAAGTTATAGAAGTAACTTGCGACTATTTTAATCATGCTGACCTTCTGAATATTTTTAAATTAATATACCTTTTTTATTTTGTATTTTACTTTTTATTTTATTTTATTTTATTTTTAACCAAACACAGCATTGAATCTCCCTGAATGTTAATGGTGTAAACCAAGCTCGTCCAAATCGTGGCCTGCGGGAAGCATGTGGCCCAAGACAGCTTTGAATGTGGCCTAACACAAATTTGTAAACTTTCTTAAAACATTATGAAGTTTTTGTTTGCAATTCCTTTTTAGTTCATCTGCTATTGTTAGTGTTAGTGCATTTTATATGTGGCCCAAGACAATTCCTCTTCCAATGTGGCCCAGGGAATTCAAAAGATTGGACACCCATGGCTATAAACAAAAGTGAACCGTGACCTAATGGTGTTTACATAGTGGACCTTCTACTATGCTGAATTTCCTTACGGGAGGTAAATCAGTGTGAACAAATACTGTTTTCTTCCAAGAGAGTTGGTAGAATTCTAAACAGAAGACTATCTCAGGTTAAGTTACACAGAAAAGGTATTTTTCCAGTGTTTTAACCTTAATTTCATCTTTGGAGGATCAGAGTATTATTTTCCCTCACACAGCATCTTCTTTCTGTATTCTAGCACTGTGCTGGGTATTAAAAGCAGAAAGACAAAGTCCTCACTTTAAAGAAAAACTACACAAACAACCAACATTGACTAAAGGTTTAATGTGTCCCAGGCATTGCAAGGAACACTACATTTATCCACTCCTTTAACAAATATCAAGCATCTTCTTTGTGTTAGGCACTGTTCTGGCACTGGGGATGCCGCAGTGAATGAAACACAAAATTGCTGCCCACGTGGTGCAAACAGTAAATGAAATAAAATGAAGTCACTTGTTAAAAAAATTCTATGAGATGGTGCTTTACAATTCCCATTTACAGATGAGAAAATTGAGGCACAGAAAGGGTGAGTCATTTCCTTAATATTCTAGCAAACAGTAAACCTGGATTTTGTATCTAGTCATTCTCTCTCCAGAGCCCAAACTCCTTATCATTCTATTGATGATTCCTCTGGTTCTGTTTTGCCACCCAAAAACTGACCCAATCAGACTGGACCCAATGGGGCGCTGCAGCTAGAAAACCATGCCAACCAGAGTCACACCTGGACAAATTGCTAGACTAATGAACTGGGGGAGAAATTTAGGAGGCATGGTCAGGTCTACTAAAATATACTCCCAGCCACTCTGCTCATCAACCCAGGCCAGCCTCACCAATTTGGCTTTCTGCATCTGGCCTTTTGCTTTTCGTCTCAGTCATTATTATCACATAATCTTAAACCCTTAAAGATGGGAGAAATTTGAGATCATTCTTAATCTGGTTTAAACTGAGAATGAGCCCGTGGTTGGCATCTCTCTTCCCAGACCTAAAATTAAATCTGCAAAGCCCCATATCAGATTTCTATTTCTTTTCTCCCTAACCTTTCTGTCACTTTAATCTCTTAACCCCAAATCACAATTGGTACAACTGCTTGGGGACAAGCCGTTTCAATCAAATTCCTACTGGCGATAGGCTTTGCAATATACCAAGACTGCAAGGGCAATTAACTTTGGCAAAATAAGGGTCACACCTAATTTCCTGAGAAACTCATAAATTTCATGTAATCCTGAGTAATTGGACATCTATCAAAGGGTTCATACAGTAATTCTCTTGAGAGATCATTATAATCTGCCAGTTTGATTAATTTCCCAGAAATATAAAGCTCAAGTTGATAAGCTTAGCCCTCACCCTGCTGCAGAGAGAAAAACTCGAGCCTTGGCAGCTTTCTAAGACACTGCTCAGGCCCTACTTGCCCGTGGGAGATTGTTTTCACACCTTTGTAATATTTTCCATTGACTCTATGCTCAAGGGAAGAATCTGAAGCTGTATATACACAGATTCACTACGTTTACTTCTCAGCTTCATGAGGTCTCCGACTTCACCTTTAAAGAACACCCATCTATTTGGTAACTCCAATATTATGAAAGAACTGGTGTTGGTATAAAATGTGAGTTTTCTTGTACATATTGTTAAAGTCAAAGAAAATCATCCATATTGTGATAAGAGAGAATATACACCAGTTGAGCTCTCTGCTGTCAGGAAGTGCAATAAAGACATGATATGTAACAGGAAAGATACCTAGAAGCCCGCCACTGCCTTGGCTTGATGCTTGGATGGTCTGGTGTTCACCTATTACTTGATTCCTCAAAGGTGCTCAGAAACTGATGCTTCTGTGTCACCGGGAGACAGCTTGAATATTTTGCTACTGTTCCTTATTCAGCTTTGACCTTCCTAGCAGATAAAGGACAAGAACATACCACATTTTAGATGTTCACCAAATAATCTCAACACAGGTTGTTTCCTCAAGCAGTTAGAAACATCTCTGCTGTTTTCAATGTGTTTTTGTTTGGTGGATAGTTTTGCTGGTAGTGGAGGAGGCTGTTTTCTTTTTTAAATTTCTTTCAGCAATTATACTAACCTGGATACATTTCATCATCAAAGGATTGAATCAAGTATTAGGAAATTGCATGGAATATTTTGGGCATCAGCTCCTTCTACCAGGACTGATCCTTAAAATGAAAGACAAAAACTGCTCTACTCCCTTGTCATGTTTGTTTGCAGTCTGTTTGTCAAATTAGCTGTTTGTTTTTAGCAAAGGCTATTAAGAATTATTTTTAGTTTAAATACGCAGACCCTTCTCAAAATGTGGTGATGCTAGTTTCCTGGATACTAGATACTAGATATGACATTTGCAAGTAGACTTTGGTTTTCCACACTATATTTTTTTAAAAATTATTATATCATTACCCATGATTTATTCCACTCCAAGGGGCCTCCCAGGCATTGTTAAGTGATGCTTGCCTGAGCCAACTTTTAAAAGTCATAACACCCTTCTAGTATTTATTCAGGGACATTCCATCTATTCTTTCCCTGAAAAAAAGACCACATTGCTTTTCTTCTATGTTTAATAGCCCAACACAAATCACTAACCAGTGTTAAGGCTGACAAGCTCAGTGAGGGCCGTCCATTTAACAGCCAAGCTCAGCAAAGGTGCATCTTCCATGGCAAACAAAGGGCCCAGAATTGAAAACATCTGCTGGCTGCTCTGGTCCCAATCTGTTAATATTGTGAAATGAATGGTTAAAACCACTTCATTAACTGTAGGTACTAGAAATGCTGCATATGGGTGCGTTATCACTCAATGTGTGGTTTAATTTAATGTCTTGATTCCACTGGGAGAAAGCCTAATCCACAGGCTATCAGTGATTTATCACTATCCTCAGGTATCTACAGTATTGCTAACATTTTTTAAGTTAAAACATTCTTTGTCAATGATGTTTAAAAGGAAATGGTATGTAGCTGGTCAGTGGAGGAGAAAGAAGTGTAGGATAGAGGATTACTAGGTATTGATGGCTTGCTTACAAAAACCTAAAGGTATTTTTTTTTAAGTTTTACAACATACAGATCTGCTGCTTTGGACATCAATTACAATACTTTGCACAAGTTAGTCGCCTGCTTTTGCTGCTGACTTTGCTTTGATTCACCTCTCAGTTGACTCATTGATTTTTGGACTCTGGTGCAAGCAACAACAAACTGTAAAAATACCAAGGTTTGAGGCACTAGTTGAATTAGTCAATGATTCTCTATTGCTGTTACCGAGGCTGTGAGCAAAACACAAAGTATAGAAGACTAGATTCCCTAGTTCAGTTTGTGTATTTGACCAGTTTCTCAACAAAAGCACACTTAGCGTATGGGCATGACAATTATTTGTGTCATCTTACTGCAACAGTAGGATGTTTAGTATTCATGGCCCCAGAACCAGACAGTAGTATTCCCCTCCCAAATGCACACACACATAGAAACTCAGTCACACCCCTCATTTCCAAAATCCTAAATATCCCACTCTTTCTGCCATCTTGTAGCTGTCCAAAGTACACACCCAAACTACTTCATTCTCCCATGTTTTCCCTCCTTTTTCCATGCCCCTTCCCCACCCTCCCCCACCCCAAAAAAATTGCCTAAGTCCTGGTAAAATGCCTCAGCCCAAATTGCTCACTATAATATTTGTTGATTTAAGCATCAATACGTGTTCAGCTCCTTGCCATTTGTAAAGATAAAAGCAATTTAATGATCCAATTAAAGTGACTCACAGTAAGGTCTCAATGACTAATAAATGTAATCTTTTTAGGGGTAATTACACATGAAGAAAGAATAGCCCCACCTTGAGCCTTCTCCCAGTGCCCATGATACAAGACAAAAGTCATGAACTCAAGACTCCCTTTATGAAAGGTTGGTGACTCCTGGTACAGTGGAAAACTTAGGAAACCCTCTTTTTGACTACAAAAAGTTAACAACAAAGCAATTTCATCTCTCCAGCATCATCAAAAACACCATATCCAGGTTAGCGTCATTATTTTCCTATTCTCTAAGAGCAAAGCAAAGTTAAAACTAAGGGAGAAGAATAAGAGGTCTTGGGTTTTCTGGTTGTACATTGATTCTTAAGTCTTTCTGACTTGTCTTGTGACAAACTAACCAGAAACCCCAGACATGTCTTCTCAGAAAATCTCCTAAGTTTCTATTTTATTTGGCTGCAAAAAAAAGAGAAAAGGAAAAAGAAAAAAGGAGTTTTATTTAAGTTTTTAACTTTTACTAAATGCAATTCCTCTTCCCATAAAAATTACAGCAAATTCAAAGTCTAACAATACGGCAAATGATGTTGCCCTTGGGAGGTAGTACATAAATTTTGGGAGGGAAAAACAGGTTTGACTTTCATTTTATTAAAAATTCATAGTCAGGACTTTCTTCTTGTAGAATTGCATTGCTGTCTTCAGCATTACCTCATAAAAATACTCAGAGAAAACACCAGTGCTCTTAAAATGATTTGAGTATTTTTCTTTCTTGGTACGCCTTGGTACATCATTACGTTGAAGGATTTAATTGCAAGTGAAGAAACCCAGTATGTTCTCGGAGTTATTTTCCACTTTTCCCTTAGCATGGGCATTTTGCTTTGACGTCACTAACAGTCAGTGAGAGCAGAGACAGGCAGTGGTTAAAAGAAACCACAACTAGCGGAAAATACACTGATACTGTTTCTTTCATCATTGTCATTCACTGGTGGTGTCATTCATCATGCACTGCTGTGTAAGTCGTCATTTTTCGCCCGACTGTGCAAGAACAGAGGCAGATTATGCTGCTATTCCTGGAAAACTGGTACAAGAAAGAAGGGTCACAGCTCCCCCTTGGAGCTGCTGATGATAAAAACCTGTTCACAATGTTTAGCTGCAGCTCTATGACTGGCTTGTTTGGGGAAAATGCATCTTAATAATGCTATTTTTGAAGACATTTTTGTAAAAATTACTTTATCATTTATTTCTCTAAATTCTGTGATTTTGCCTTCTATAATCCTCCATTGCAAATGGAAATTACAACTCATTAGTTAATTAAAATGTTATTTATTGGGGCTTCAGTATAGACAGCGAGAAAGCTGTAACACGTGAGAATTGTTTCCTTACAGTTGTCTTATGTCAATATATGTGTATATGTGTGTGTGAAAAAATAATTTTTAAAATCATATTGTAAAAATCCTAAGTTGAGTTTTTTTTTAAATCAACAGAGCATCATGTTGAATATAGCTGATAATTGAGTACTACGCATCTCAAGAGAGGAAATTTCTAGTGCTCTCATTACAAAGTAGGTGAAGCATTTGAGTTGATAAATATGTTAATTCACTTAATTTACTCATTCCACTTTGTATTCAAAAAATCGTAACACCAGTTTGTGTCCCATAAGTATATGCAACTATGATTTGTCAAATACAATTAAAAGTAAAAAAAAAAAAAAAAATCCCTCTAAAAAAGAACCTGTGGAAACAACTTAGCTAGTTCTCATTCTTCTATTTATACCCTAAGTCATCAAGTTCCATGCTTTAACATGTTTTAAAATACATCTTGCATTCATTTAGAAATGCCAAAAAGTATAATTACAAAATAAGCAACAATGTACCCACCACCCAGCTTAAGAAATAAAGTGGGCAGGGTGCAGTGGCTCACGCCTGTAATCCCAACACTTTGGGAGGCTGAGGTGGGCAGATCACCTGAGATCAGGAGTTCAAGACCAGCCTGGCCAACGTGGTGAAACCCCATTTCTACTAAAAATACAAAAATTAGCCGGGTGTGGTGGCACATACCTGTAATCCCAGCTACTTGAGAGGCTGAGGCAGGAGAATAGCTTGAACCCAGGAGGCAGAAGTTGCAGTGGGCCAAGATCATGCCACTGCACTCCAGCCTGGGTGACAGAGTGAGACTCTGAAAAAAAAAAGAAGAAAGAGAAAGAAAGAAACAAAGAAAGAAAGAGAGAGAGAGAGAGAGAGAGAGAGAGAAAGAAGGAAAGAAAGAAGGAAAGAAAGAAAGAGAGAGAGAAAGAGAGAAAGAGAAAGAGAGAGAGAAAGAGAGAAAGAGAGAGAGAGAGAGAAAGAGAGAAAGAGAGAAAGAGAGAGAGAGAGAAAGACCAACATGGTTGAAGCCCCAAAGAACCACTTCCCAATTATATCTCATCTCTGTCCCTTAGAAGCTAACTATTGTCCTGAATTTGGAATTTATTACTCTAATAAGTTTCTTTATAGTTTTACTACCCACATCACACAATGCGTGTCTCTAAACCATATATAAGTGGCATGCTTTTACCTTTATATGGCATTATACCATATATTTTCTCCTGCACCTTGTCCTTTTTGCTGCTCTATGCTGTATTTGTGAGATTCATCATAGTACAGTACATTCTTAGCATGGAATAGTATACAGTAGTGAAAGAAAAAGAAGTGTAAATGATGTTCTGCGTTTGTTCTTCCTCTGCATTGTAATCACCAGTACCTTATTGCAGCCTCTCTGGCCTTTACACTTGGACCATTATCACTGTCTCAAGTCTCTACCTACTCTAAAGTAATTTCCAGTATACTGCCAGGCATGTGCCTAGAAACACTACTTTCAAGATGCTAAATTGTGCAAAAATATTTAGTGAATCTCTGCTCTTTACCACATCAGGACCAAGCTCCCATGCCTAACTTTTAAAATGTCAATGCCATGCTCACATCCTTCAGCCCACCCTGAAGATCACCTGCAGTATCGGGGGAAGTTCCCACATACATTCATGGTTTTCTGCCTCAACTGTCTGCTCCCCTTCCTGCCTGCGGCTCTGGCTACGGTTGTGAGCTCAGCCTGCAGGAGGAAAGGCAAGGTGAGTTATTGCCCCAGGCAATAAGGAAGCACAGAAGCTGGTAAATAAACACCCAGCTTTTTTGCCCACAGTGGAACACTCCTGAGATATGCTCTGTGTGGCCTTTTAGAAAGTCTCTAGGACAATGGAGCTCCAGTTGTCCATAGTGATAACGCATTCATTCACCTAAACTTTTTTGACTTTTTTCCTTTCCTGTCTCACCTCCCCACTGTCCATGTGTGCCTCATGAGTTCATCTCTCACAAAAACTACTTACACTTGAGTCCTTGCCTGAAGGTGTGCTTTTTAGACAATTGCTACCAAAATTGGCCCTAGATAGTTACCCTTAGGATAAGATTCTGGAATTGAATCACTTGCCAGTCAATGGCAAGGGGCATCCTCCTGCTGATGGTAAGTGGGGTCGTGATAAACCTGGTGGACTGCAGCCTCACACTTACTAAGATGCTCACCTGTGGTGGGTCAAGTACAGTTAGAGGGCTTTCTCTAGCACTGGAAAGATACAAGAGCAATGCAAATTGTAAAGATTCTAGAGTTAAATTTTGTTGTCAAACGTCCTAGACAGCTTAAAGAAAGAAAATTACAGTCTGGAATAGCTAGCCATCAACTCATGGCAAGCTGTAGGAGCCAGAAAGCCTACAGGCATCTGTAGAGTTGCCGAGAAACCTATGCATCCTGCAGCCAGCAGACAAACTATGCTGAAAGGCATGCCTAAGCTTTGATCTTAAAAGTAGTGGAGTTGCAAAGAGATTGAATTTGTAGCTTAAAATGTTCTCTAGATAAAAACCCAAAGTGCTAAAAAGGTAGCAGTGGGACCTATAAACTTAGGATGGAAATTTTGTGGGCTGATGACCTTAGGAATTTTGAACTTCCTCAATGCCCTTAGGAACTTTGAACTTTGGAGTCTGATGAACCCTCCAGGGGTTCAGAAACAGCACCTTGCCTTTACTAGTAAAGAAGAGCATACCACGACCTGAACACTATTGCTTAAGAAAAATGCCATGCAAGATGGTATTTGACTGCTCAAAAATGACCCTTGGCTCCCCTCATTGTTTCTAGATCAAAAACTAGGGTCAATTCTCACTCAGTACAGCACAGGTGAGGAAGTGCATTGTTGCTGTGGGAGGAAATGAATTACCACCAGAATAGCTGAGGGATATGGCTTCTCTGTACTTGGGATAACCAAGAGAAAATGCCTGGAAATTGAAATGAGGACATGGGACTAAGGATGGCGAAGGGCACAAATAAGCTTGGATAGGAGATAATTTACTGGTAAAAGGGAACTTTTGTATGACTTAAAATTTAACCTCCTGGCAAAGAGTTCTGGAGCCTTTCCTAATACATTGCTGGAATAATAGCCCCTTGATGACTGGAGAGGATAAAGGCCCACAGCAAATTAGGTGGAGATGCCAGAACAGGCTGAGCAAAGTATTAAAGGAATCAGAAGGTCCAGTTTTAGCATCGGCTTGGGGTTGATATCCTGAATGTTGGGGTACTGGCCTTCAAAATGTGGTATATATGTTGATCAGATAGCCCATTATATGGTGCTACCTCCTCAGTAGCCAGAATATATAGTCTTGGAACCAAGGTTTTGTTTCACGTTTTTAGAAATCAAAACTGAGATATTTATAATAAATTTATTTCCTGATTTGTAGTAATATTAGCCTATTACGTGTTAATATAAATAGCATTTTATAAATCTGTCAGGTCTGGCTTGATTAAAGACATTTAGTCTTTAATTGTTAATAATGTAAGGACCTTCCATTCTGTCTTTCATTGCTCACGTAACGTAACTGTTGATAAAACTCATCATTGTAGAACCAACAACACATCCATGATGTTGCTCTCAAGAAATTCAGTCAGCTGAGAAATGCGTGGGAATTTGAGAAGTAAAACTTCAATAGAAGACTTTCAATTGACTTCCTTAGAACTCAACAACATGGACTCCATGATTGATCCATTTCTATTTTTGTTAAAGGACTCAATTATTAATTTAGAGATTATTTGTTTCTGTAGTCACTTGCTAAACAAGCTGTTACAATTATTCATTTACATATTTATTAATCATCATGACTTTATTTACACATCTGTCAAGCACATAATATATTCTGGATGTTCATTTTCAAAATGAATAGTACATCATTTCTACTTCTCAACAACGCCAAATCCAGACAAGGTAATAGACTGCAAAGACATCATTATAGTAAATGGATATAGATTATACTAGCCATAGGAACAATGGAAGCCCATTTAACTCTACATTTAACATGTAAATGCTAAACATTTAACGCTACCTGGAGAGGTCAAAGAAGGTTTTGACAAGGAAGCAGACTTCAAGATGAAATCAGGAAGGACTAGTAGATTATTTTTCAGGTTGATAAGATAAAGAAGATGGCAGAAGAGGTTTTATGAAGAGTTAACAGCAGGTACAAAATCATAGGGGCTTGAGGGACCACTGCATTTGCAGACAAACAAACAATTTTGTGGTTGGGATATAGGCAGAGAAAGGAGGGAGACAGGCAGTGAGAAGAGAAGACCATAAAGGCCTTACACAGCATAATGAGGAGTTCCTACTTTGTCCTGTAGAAGTGGGTTTTATGGCCAGGTATGATGGCCCATGCCACCTGCAATCCCAGCACTTTGGGAGGCCAAGATGGGAGGATCGCTAAAGCCCAGGAGGCGTAGATTGCAGTGAACTGAAATTGAGGGACTGCACTCCGGCTTGGGCAACAGAGCAATATCCTGTTTCAAAAAAAAAACAACTTAATTTTATAAGAAAGAAGTGAGTTTCACATCTGCCGACACACTAGCCTAACAACAGTGCATGCATTTGTGAAATTGCTAGGGTATGAGACATGCAGATATTCTTTCAGATATTCCTTCACTTCTTACACAGAATATAATGATTGTCAGTCAATAAATTTAAATCATTTAAAAAAATATGTGATGGGAGAGTGGTAGCAGCAGGAAAGAGAAGGTGGACATGGTGGCAAAAATATACCACATTACAGCCCCATCATAGCAGGTGAAAGAGATTTACAAGGTACCCCAGAATGTCAAAGGATGTCAAGATGCAAGATCGAGATTGCAAGAGCTCATGCCACTGCTGTTTCCTTCCATCTGGGGAGGGAAAATGATAGAAATTCTCACACAGGCCTACACTCAACAATTCTCAAAGGCCTATTAAGTCTGCCTCAAGTTAGCTATGACCACTAGAAGGGACAGGTCGGGAGTGGTACCATGGGAAAAAAAAAAAAAGCTGCTCAGTTTTTTTGGCCATGCTCCATAATCAATAACCACATCACCATGGTGTGCTGCTCTGTGCCCCATAACATGGTCCCTTATTTTAACTTTAATGTTCCTCAGACCCTTTCAATTTACCGATAATATCATTATAAGTTTCTAACAATTCAGTAAATGTTTCTATAGAGATCTTTGTAAAAAATTCTCCAATTTTTGAGGCCAAATAAAGAATATAGACATGCACTTTGGGAGGCTGAGGCAAGTGGATCACCTGAGGTCAGGAGTTCGAGACTAGCCCGGCCAAAACGGTGAAACCCCGCCTCTACTGAAATTACAAAAAATTAGCAGGTCCTGGTAGCACGTGCCTGTAGTCCCAGCTACTCGGGGGGCAGCGGCAGGAGAATCACTTGAACCCAGGAGGCGGAGGCTGCAGTGAGCTGAGATCACACATTGCACTCCAGCCTGGGCAACAAGAGCAAAACTTCTTTTCAAAAAAAAAAAATACATGTATAGACATGATAACTTAAAAACATGTCATATGAAAATATTGAAAACAAAAAATTGACGATTATTCATATTCCTATCATTTTTAGTAAAATAATGTAAGAAGTAGAACTATCCTACATGTTCATACTATGATGGTGGTTAATTTTAAACCTCCAGTTGACTGGCCACAGGGTACCCAGATTCAATGTTATTTCTGGGTATGTCTGGGAGGGTGTTTCTAGATGAGATTAGCGTTTGAATCAGTGGACTCAGTAAAGTAGACTGCTCTGCCCAATGTGAGTGGGCATCATCCAATCCACCAAGGTTCTGAATAAAATAAAAAGTAGAGAAAGGAAGAAGTCATTATTTTTCTTTCCTGCCTCACTGTTTGAGCTTGAACACCCCATCTCATCTTCTCTGGCCCTTGGACTGGGATCTACGACATTGGCTCCCAGGCCTTTGGACTTGGCCTGAGTTATACAACTGTCTTTCTGGGATCCCCAACTTGGACAGCTGATTCTAAGTCTTCTCAGCCTCTTAATCTATGAGCCAATTTCTCATTATAAACACACACACACACACACACACACACACACACATAAACACACACATATCCTACTCGTCCTGCTTCTCTATAGAATACTGACTAATACTAATCATTTAGGACAACCTCCTAATATTACTATATTTATAAAGATACATCTATCTAAGCTCACATGCATTTTTTAAAAGAAAGATCAACAACAAAAAGACTGTTTTATACCCACAGACGTGTCCCATCCTATATTTTTTCCACCTAACAATTTCATGTACATACTTCCAGGTCTCGGTATAGTAATCCCCCCTTATCTGCAGTTTGCAGTTTTTCTTTCTGTGTTTCCAGTTACCCACAGTCAAACAGGGTCCAAAAACATTAAGTGGAAAATTCAAAAACTAAACAATTGATAAAGTAACAAACTGCATGCCATTCTGAGTAAACTGATAAAATCTCAAGCTGTCCCTCTCTATTCCACCTGGAATGTGACTCATCCCTTTCTCCAGCATCTCCACACTGTAAACACTACCCACCTGTCAGTCACTTAGTAGCCACCTCAGTTATTAGGTCAACTGTCCAGGTATTGCAGGGCTTATATTCAAGTAATCCTTGTTTTACTTCATAATAGTTCCAAAGTGCAAGAGTCTTGTGCCTGATGTATAAATTCACTTTAACATAGGTGGTATGTACGCATAGGAAAAAACATAGCGCATAGAGGGTTTCATGTTATCTGAGGTTCCAGGCATCTACTGGGGGTCTTGGAATATACCCCCATGGATTAGTGGGGGACTACTGTACATAGATCTACCTCTTCTGAAGATTCAACTGATTATAAAACACTGTCTTTGGGGCTTAAAAAATGGGGGAGAAGAAATGGAGGAAAGAGAGATTGATTGAAAACAACAATACTTACATGATATTTACCACATAACATATCTCACTTTGTTGCTATGTAAATATACATATTAATATCCCAGTTTTATCAATGAGGAAACTGAGGCACAAAGGAGCTAGACCGATATTAAATGATAAGGTTGGGTGGGATAAATCTTAGGCAGTGTGATGGTTAATACTGTCAATTTGATTAGATTGAAGGATGTGAAATATTGTTCCTGGGTGTGTCTGTGAGGGTATTGCCAATGGAGATTAACATTTGAGTCAGTGGACTGGGAGAGGCAGACCCGCCCTTAATATGGCTGGGAACCATCTAATCAGCTACCAGCACGGCTAGGATAAAAACAGGCAGAGAAACGTGGAAAGACTAGACTGGCTAAGTCTTCTGGCCTCCATCTTTCTCCCTTGCCGGATGCTTCCTGCCCTCGAACATTGGACTCTAAGTTCTTCAGCTTTTGGACTCTTGGACCTATAGCAGTAGTTTGCCAGGGGCTCTCTGGCCTTCAGCCACAGACTGAAGGCTGCACTGTCAGCTTCCCTACTTTTGAGGTTTTGGGACTCAGACTGGCTTCCTTGCTCCTTAGCTTGCAGACGGCCTATTGTGGGACTTGACCTTGTGATTGTGTGAGTCAATACTCCTTAATAAATTCCCTTTCAAATATACATCTATTCTATTAGTCCTGTGCCTCTAGAGAATGCTGACTAATACAGGCAGTCTGTTTCTTGAATCTTAACAATCAATCTCTGTACTGTTCCACCTTTGAAAAAGAAAGTAATCAATGTATTTGATATTATGGCAAAGAAGAAGTCACATCACACTTGGCTCTAAAAAGAGAAAACACTTAAGATATATTTTGGCAAACACTTTCAGTACATACAGGTTTGTTGCTTGTTTTTAAGAACTATTACTAACAGCTTTCAATGGAACACAGTCTTGTGAACACTATTCTGGAAAATCCATGTGTTATAACAGAATACTCACTGCGTGTTCAAGCTTCCACTTTTCACCTTTCCTTGAAGCTTCCTAGAATTTTATCACTTAGGGCTCTTGCTGTGGCCTTTGAACTAAGGCTGAAAGTTGGGAAATAAACAGGACATTTCAGGAAAACCTAGATACTGTGTTTCTCAGAATATTAGAACTGTCCAGAGGTAGACAGCGCTCTCACTGAGAGCCATCACCTACCCCGGAGTCCTAGGTCTCAATCCTAGACTTTATAAATTGAAAACAAAGAAACAGTTCCCTCTTCTCTCTAATCCTCAAAAGTTTGGCAACCGGAAAACCTCTGGGACTGAACAGAGAAGCTCGGTTGGATACAGGTGAATTCAGAACTTCTTAGGAACCAAGACTTCAGGTTGCACCAGTGCATTAGTGAGTTGATTCTCTGCTGGAATAAAGGTGAGTGTATTAGTCTATTTTCATGCTGCTGATAAAGACATACCCAAGACTGGGCAATTTATAAAGAAAAAGAGGTTTAATGAACTCAGTTCCACATGGCCTGGGAGGCCTCACAATCATGGTGGAAGGTGAAGGCACGTCTTACATGGTGGCAGACAAGAGAGAATGAGAACCAAGCAAAAGGGATTTCCCCTTTTTATAAAACCATCAGATTTCATGAGACTTATTCACTACCACAAGAACACTATGGGAGAAACCACCCCCATGATTCAACTATCTCCCCCTGGGTCCCTTTGTACAACACACAGGAATTATGGGAGCTACAATTAAAGATGAGATTCAGGTGGGGACACAGTCAAGCCATATCAATGTGAAACAAACATAAATTTGAAAAACTTTTCCTCCATAAACCCTGACCAGAGTCTCTCTCTTCTGAATATCTCATATTTTGAGGGAAGCAAGGTACAAGTAATAGGATGACAAAAAGAGCAAAATAAAGAAGAAAGAGAAAATGACAGGGATAACTGATGGGTGGGTGGGAGAGAGATGGGAGTGCTCAGAGAGAAGACAAAGGCAAAGAAGAGGTGTAAGAAAAGTCAGAGAGGACAGAGATTGTAGTGAGTATTTGGGGTTGCTTATTGACTTTCGTTTCTCCCTTTTTCCTGGTTGGTAAAAGCCTCATTTTGTTTAGGTATCTAATTATCACTGCCTCCATCCCACCCCATATGTATGATTCAAAAGAGGGTAGGCTATTCCTGCTGAGAGGGAGCCCTGATTGACACAGGTCAGTCATGGTGATACTGTTTTCCTTGACAATTATGAAGTTCAGGGTGAAGTTCTACTAACTGAGGCTCCAACAGAAGTCTGCCATGTAACATCTGCAAACTGTTTCTACTCTTAAGGAAACACAGAGTGAGACAGTCCCTGATATGGTTTGGCTGTGTCCCCACCAAAATCTCAACTTGAATTGTATCTCCCAGAATTCCCATGTGTTGTGGGAGGGGTCCAGGGAGAGGTAATTGAATCATGGCAGCTGGTCTTTCCCATGTTTTTCTCGTGATAGTGAATTAGTCTCACCAGATCTGATGGTTTATCAGGGGTTCCCACTTTTGCTTCTTCTTCATTCTCTCTTGCTGCCACCAGGTAAAAAGCACCTTGTGCCTTCCGCCATGATTCTGAGGCCTCTCCAGCCATGTGGAACTGTAAATCCAATTAAACTTCTTTTTCATCCCAGTCCAGGGTATGTCTTTATCAGCAGCATGAAAACAGACTAATACAGTACACTGGTACCAGTAGAGTGGGGCCTTGCTGAAAAGATACCCAAAAATGTGGAAGCAACTTTGGAACTGGGTAACAGGCAGACGTTGGAACAGTTTGGAGGGCTCAGAAGAAGATAGGAAGATGTGGGAAAGTTTGGAACTTCCTAGGGACTTGTTGAGTGCCTTTGCCCAAAGTGCTAATAGCAATATGAACAATAAGGTTCAGGCTGAGGCGGTCTCAGATGGAGATCAGGAACTTGTTGGGAACTAGAGTAAAGGTGACTCTTATTATGTTTTAGCAAAGAGATTGGTGACATTTTGCCCCTGCCCCCAAGATTTGTGGGACTTTGAACTTGAGAAAGACGATTTAGGGTATCTGGTGGAAGAAGTTTCCGCTAAGCAGCAAAGCGCTCAAAATGTGACTTGGCATTCAAAGGCATTCAGTTTTATAAGGGAAGCAGAGCATAAAAGTGGAAAATGTGCAGCCTGACTATGTGATAGAAAAGAAAAACCCATGTTCTGGGGAGAAATTCAAGTCTGCTGCAGAAATTTACATAAGCAGCAAGGAGCCTAATGTTAATCCCCAAGACCATGGGGAAAATGTCTCCAGGCCATGTCAGAGACCTTCATGGCAGCCCCTCCCATCACAGGCCTGGAGGCCCAGGAGGACAAAACAGTTTTGTGGGCCAGGCCCAGGGTCCCTGAGCTGTGTGCAGCCTAAGGACTTGGTAACCTATGTCCCAGTTGTTCCAGCCATGGCTGAAAGGGGCCAACACACAGCTTGGGCTGTGGTTTCAGAGGGTGGAAGCCTCAAGCCTCATCAGCTTCCATGTGGTGTTGAGCCTGCAGGTGCACAGAAGTCAAGAACTGAGGTTTGGGAACCTCTGCCTAGATTTCAGAAGATGTATGGAAACACCTGGATGCCCAGGCAAAAGTCTGCTGCAGGGGCAATGCCCTCATGGAGAACCTCTGCTAGGGCAGTGTGGAAGGGAAATGTGGGGTTGGCCAGAGCATGGGGCAGTGCCTAGTGGAACTGTGAGAAGAGGGCCACTGTTCCCCAGACCCCAGAATTGTAGATATACCGACAGCTTGCACCACGCACCTGGAAAAGCCACAGACACTCAATGCCAGCCCATGAAAGCAGCTGGGAGTGGGGCTATATCTTGCAAAGCCACAGGGGTGGAGCTACCCAAGACCATGGGAAGCCACCTTTTGCATTAGTGTGACCTGGATGTGAGACCTGGAGTCAAAGCTTTAAAAATTGATTGTCCCACTGGATTTCAGACTTGCTTGGGTCCTGTGACCCCTTTGTTTTGGCCAATTTCTCCCATTTGGAATGGCTGTATTTACCCAATATCTGTACCCCCATTGTATCTAACTAAGTAACTAACTTGCTTTTGATTTTATAGGCTCATAGGCAGAAGGGACTTGCCTTATCTCAGATGAGACTTTGGGCTGTGGACTTTTGGGTTAATGCTGAAATGAATTAAGACTTTAGGGGACTGTTGAGAAGGCATGATTGATTTTGAAATGTGAGGACATGAGATTTGGAAGAGCCAGGGCTGGAATGATATAGTTTGGCTGTGTCCCCACCAAAATCTCAACTTGAATTGTATCTCTCAGAATTCCCACATTTTATGGGAAGGATCCAGGGAGAGGTAATTGAATCATGGCAGCTGGTTTTTCCCATGCTATTCTCATAATAGTGAATTAGTCTCAAGAGATATGATGGGTTTATCAGGGGTTTCTGCTTTTGCTTCTTCCTCATTCTCCCTTGCTGCCACCATGTAAAAAGTGCCTTTCATCTTCTGCCATGATTCTGAGGTCTCCCCAGCAATGTGGAACTGTAAGTCCAACTCAGCCTCTTTATCTTCCCAGTCTAGGGTATGTCCTTACCAGCAGCATGGAAACAGACTAATGCAGCCCCTTTCTGCCTCTGGCTATTGTCACATCTGGAGGTGATGCTTGAATCTGCTCCTGCCCTTCTCCCACTACAAGTAAAATGAGCTTTAGAAGGCAGGCTTTACTAGCAGTGACAGAGATGGAAGTATAGAAGAACATCGGATTCTAAAATTAGTCAGCTTTTCCTGCAACCATAAACAGCTCCAATGTGTTAGTGGCTTAAGGCAACACACTTTTCTTTCCTTTCGTCATGTGAGGGCTGTGAGACTTCTGGCGCCAATCAACCCCCAGTGTCTTCTCATTTTAGACCCAAGCCAAGCAGCAGCCACTACTGAGACCTGCTGCTCTCAATATCCAGAGGCAGAAAGGGGGTGTCTCATTCTGTGTTTCCTTAAGAGTAGAAACATCTGGCAGAAGTCAGAGGCAGCAGCTTGCAAAGGAAACTGGAGCCAACCTACTCCTGAAAACTTTCTACGTGGATGTGTCGTGCTTGCTCTCTCCCTACTGTCCAGAGCATGTTATAGGCTAAGCCCAAAGTCAATAAGGTGAGGGGTAAGGGGACAGATGGGGGAGTAAGGAGAGTGGAGAATCCTCTTCCCACAGGGACAGGGCAAGTCATGTGACCATAGGCAGAAACATTTAATCCTCTTATGGAGAAGAAATGAAAATTTGGGGACAAAAATCCAATCAGCCAAGGTCCTTGGTGACATTATTGAGCCACTAGTAAAAGCACTCCCAGGACCCTATTTCTGGATTTCCACTTCTGTGAGATAAGATACTTCCTTATTGTTTAAGTCTGAGTCTTCTGTGATTAATGCTTTTTTAGAAAAGAGCACCTTAATTACGCAGAGAAAACACCAAATGATTTGCTCATATTCAGAAGTGGAGGAAGAAAATGGAAACTGTCAATGGACCAGGCAAAAGACAAAACCCTAAGCACTGATTCTCATTCCCAAACAGATCAACGCTTTTCTCTCCAACTGCGAAAAAGAAGACAAGGCTTCCTATAATGTTGGAATGGTTCTGAGGCTAGATAATGAAGAACAAATATAGCCAGGAGGTTCGGGCAGTATGATGGGTGTTCATGAGTTTTTATAGGTTTTGTTCCCATTCGGTTAAGTACATGTATATATGCGCCAATGAATCTGAGAAAGAAAGAAACTCAAATTGACATTATTTTTCCTTACCAGTTCAATCAGATATATCTTACAAGAAGAAAAATAAAATGTATCTGTTTATATCTTCTGCAGAGTCCTAATTAGGAAAAAAAAAAAAAAGGCAGGCTGGTGGGACTGAGGAAAAGCAAAAAGAGAAAGCAGACAGGCTACGAGTCTGTCTTGCCTTTCTTCATGGTCCAGGACATGCTCTCCTGCACAAATAACTCACCATCTTCCGGCACCCAGCTATCACCAGACCCACAGTTGATAGAAAATTGAAAGTTAGCTCACTGCCATCTTGGTGTTATCAGTATTGCACAAAGCCCTCTTCAGGAAACAGCACCATCCTATAAAATCCTCACCAAGCCTTTGTCTCCTTGCAGTCAGTCCCTCTCTTACTTATCTGCCCATTGCACCCTTGCAACATATTTGCATACTTTAATAAATCTTTCTTTACCTACAGCTGTTTTGGTAAATTATTTTACCACGCACACCATTGGCCTCAGATAGTCATGAACCACCTGCAACATCTTCTACTTACTCATTCCTTCATTTCAATATGCTCCAATATGGTCTGTCTGCCAGGCCAAAAAGTGTATAAATATATACACATACATATCACTAAATATATAATTATAGTTATATATGGTATATGCATATATGTAGATGTATTGATTTTTATACATACATATTTTTAATATATATGCACAATTTACATGAGAGAGGTAGATTTTAGAGTCTATTTATCTGATAAAACACAATCTTATCATACAGAGTTTGGGAAGAGAGGTAGACCTAAAAGATCTGCTTAAGCTACTGCTACAAACTAAAATGACCTGGTAAGAACTTTTACTGAACTCACTGAAAGAAGAAAAAATTAATGAAAACATTCGAGCTGTACAAGAGGACAGAATCAAGGGAGTTACAACAATCATCTTTTGTTTCATTTTGCTTTATTATTTTTCTTTCTTTTTTAAGAACGTTGAAGCTGTGACCACAGAGGTGATTGGAGAATCACAGCCCTCCTGAAATGATATCCAAACAGAAAATTTTCCAATACATATCCTAAAATCACAGAGCATGTAATTCCACATCAGCTCCAGGAAAGCAGCATCTTTGCTTAGGATATGGAAATTTGGAAGCTCATTGCTATAATCTGTGGTTATGATTTCAAGCTCCCCCAGTGATGCCGGGAATCAAACCACAGACTCCTAGTGCTAGGAGCCTTTATTGTAATCCAATAAAACCTTAACAACTAGTCTTCATTTTTATGATAAATTAAGGGCCTCATTTGCTTTAAAGTAGTAAAGCAGTCCCTCTGCCCTGGAGTTTACCTCACTGTGGAAACAGTCCTAGAGAAACACTCAATTCAGAAGGGGTAAAGACGGTAGGGGAAAAGGAGCCCAGATTCCCCACCTTGGTTGGGTTCATGGGTTCAAAAACTTCAAAACAAGTGAAAAGCTCTCTTTCAAAAGAACTGATCTTTTAGTATGAGACTCTGCTTGGGATTTTTGACAATATCTTACGGACACTGACTTCTTAACCTGGTACTTCAGTCAGTCACAGAATGTCACCTTGAAATCATAAATGGGACATCTGGAACTGAGGCCATGTGTACTACCCACCCACTTTCAATTTAACTTTATTTTATTTTATGTTGGCTAATTTGAATTTTTATTCAGAAGCTCAAATTCTGCCCCAATTGCCAGTATTTGCTTTGCTGTTATGTCATCTTTGTGAACTAATTTGTTGCAGAATGACCTTTAAGTCCAAAACAAACTTAAAACAAGGATCATATTTACTTCACAACATGAATTCCTTTCTAAGATCCAAGGCACTGGGACATCAAGCTACCCCAACATCTACATGTGTTATTAAAGAATTCCAAAGGTAGGCTTAGAAGGGTCAAAAATGTTTAAACCCTAAACTAGAAAGACATTAAATTATGGCAAATTTGAAATGAAAACAGTTTTTCAAATTTAAGTTCAAGATCTCAATTAAACCTTCCCCAAATTAAGAACAAAGTATAGGCAGCCAAATTTTGCATCTCTCAATTATTCCATAACCAACACCTTAAAAAAATTTTAACATTGAAGTCTCTGCATTTATTCAATTACTAATTAAATGTATTCATTTCATGTATTCATTCATGAGTAACGCATGTGGTAGGAAATGAATACATTACTCCAAATTAGAAGTTTCAAGACCAATATTCTAGTTTTAGGCAGCCAATTCACCAGCTCTGTGTCCTCAGAAAATCAATCATTGTGAGAACTTAAAAATGAGGTAATTACTCTAGAGCTGATCTTTAGAAATAAGGTCTCTTTTTAAAATAATAATAGTCTATTATTGAACATTAAGATTACCAATTAATATCGAAATTTGAATTTGAATTCTATAAAACCATATTAAACAGAAACATGGAGAAAACTTTACTAAAGCATGCTCAGTTATCCATGAATAATCCAATTCACATTTAGATTATTCAGAGTCACTTGTAAATAGTTATAATAATGGCTAATAGTTAATGCTTACTCTGTGACAGGCACTGTTTTGTCCTAAATGCTAGATACACATACACTCATTAATTCTCACCCAAACTATATGAGTTGCATTCTATTAATATCTCTCATTTTACAGATGAGGATGCTGAGACAAAAAGAATTAAGTACCTGCTATATCATATTTCTAGAAAGTTAGCCAATATCTAAATTCAGAAAATTTAATTCCCAAATCTGTGGCATTTAAATAAATTATATTTAATATCTCCAATAAGTGAAAGGGAACCAGATTAAAGCAGTAAATATTGAATATAATTCAGCAACACAGTTTATTCTGAATACATACACTTAAATACCAATGTTTCTATACCATTCATATTTGGAAGAGATGCTTGTGTTTATTCAGAAAGTAGATAGTATAATGCATAGCTCTCCAAGGTTATCTCAGAAGCCTGTTGATCCCTAGTAAACATGTCTTTTCTTCTATGTTATTGACATATTTTTGGACAAAAGTATTCATAAGATAACTCATTTATAAAACACATATCACTTGTCAGGCAGTATGGATGCCAGTCAACAAACATGGTCGAAATAACTGGCGTCCCTGCATCAATGCTCTCAGTTAGTCATCTCTTACCCATACTCTAGGCTTGGTGATATGACTTTCCATGGCCAATGAAATCATAGCAATAGCAAATGGGATACCAGCAGACTTGAAAGGTACTTACTCATTGGGTGCTGGCATATCCTACTGTTCTTAGAAACACTGCTGGTTGGTAAAAACTTAATGGTCAAGTCTTCCCTGTTACCCCAACTGAAAACCAACCAGCCACCAGATATGTGAGTGAGGCCATCCTACACCAAAATATTCCAACCAAAAGATTTACCCAAACAATCTAGAGATTCTCAAGAAATAATACATGTTTGTCATTTTAATCAACTAAGTTCTGGAGTGGTTTGTTATATAGAAAAGGCTAAATGACACATGCATTATGCCAAGTCTTTAACAAACATCATCTCATTTAATGCTCACAGTAATCAAGCAAGGTTAACATAATGTGATTATGTTGTTTTCAGAATAAATAAAGTGGTGTAAATGAGGTACTTTCAACATAGTTAAATTGTATGGGATCACAGAACTTCGTGTATCTCAAACTATAAGACACAAAGCATTTACTCATTTGTCACTTAAGAGCTACAGTGAGGTTGATACTATAAAGGAAGAATTCTATATAAGGGTATCCTGACCCATTTGCATGTTTCTTACCATGTTAAACTTTGCATAAAAATTATATTTTGAATAATTTCCAAAATTCATACTTTGGATAATTTCTCAGTGAGTAGTAAATTGGACACTATGATTACTAATTCTTTGGCAAATTAAAGATGCTAACTTTCTGCAAATGCTGATCTGTGGCTGATATTTTGACTCTGCTTATAGCAGCTTCAGTACAGATAATTAGTTGCTCTATCACTCCTGTTATATTCTAATTTCTAAAATGTTTTTTGCCAAATACCAATTAATATTCTCTCTATAGCTATGATGTCTCAAAAAGTAAAAATAATAAAAGTGTTTTTTGAAAAGATAAAATACTCCAATGAATAACTATAATAATAAATCTTACAGGGCCCAAAGCTTCATCATAGACATTTATTGCATTAGTTAAGATAAATTTAAAAGATGATCACTTATCTGACTTTTTTTCTAACATCCTTAAACCAAGCAGTAGCCCTAAAAATCAATATTGATTTCTAGGACATTCATTTTAATATTCCTAGTTATATTAAAATGAAAAGGAAATGGAAAATGAAAGCCTAAGAATATGGAAGAAGGGGTCAAAAGAGTTTGAGAGAGAGAAGGAAGACAAAAATGACCTCGTGGCTAGCGTGAAACTCAATGTTCAGCTCCATCTTCTATATCCAAATACCAGGAAAGGCCAGTGATAAATTCAGCCCCCGGGACTCAGCCCAGTTCCTACTGCACTTGTTAGTACGTAGAAACTTGATATACACATTTAAAAACCTGGAAACTCTTTTATGCATGCACAGCTTTTCCATGTCCAGTTTATTCTCAATTTTATGACTTTCAATAAATGGGAGAAGAAAAAAGAAGAAAGAAACGAATTTATCCAAGCTGTGAAATTTTAGATAATAGAAAATGCTTCAAAATTAGTGGTTTGAATGAGGTTTATACTAGTTTATGCTTTTTTCCTTTCCACCATCTCCCCAACAAAAGAAAATCCCACATTACTGATTCCAAGGGGGTAATATTTATTTAAAGATAATTGACAGCTTCAGCCAATCATTTCCCTTCTCTTTCCAAAGGAAACAGTGGATTTTGTAATTCCAGATGCTTTCTTTACACACTGCAGCAGTCATATGATTTTTCAGTAATAAATTGGACATTATTATTACTAATTCCTTGGCAAATTAAAGATGTTAATGTATTAAACTAGAGCACAATATTTTTACTTTACAATGTATTCACAATTAGCAGCTTTTCTTGCTCTCGTTATGATTCTAACTTAATTATCAGTTGACACATCAAGGCCATTTTATTTAAATAGAAATTCCATTTGAAAATAACATGTATTTTCTGAGTTTTATCATCCCATCAATATTCGCTCAACTGAGAAATCAAAACTTTCAGTTTAATTTAGTTGTATTTATAATCCTAACTATTCCACTCCAGACCCTCTTAAAAGAATAATTGTTAACGTTGTTGATATTAATAACAAATTATTGTGCTGACAATGGCTGTCTCATCATATTGGTCTCCCCACATTTGGTTCTTGTCCTGCTTTCTATTTTAGAAATGTAATTCATCATTGTCATATATTCATGTAGTGTAAAAAAGTAAATGGGTCTACAGAACTCATTTTGAAAATTAACAGTTCTCTTCCCCTTCCATGTATTGTATTCCTATTCCCCAGAAGCAACTACTTTACACTCTCTTAGATGTTTCTTTTGGTATTTGCTTTCCAATATCTGAGCAACAAATAATATTATTTCTTGATTTTCAGTTTTAGAGTACTGCCTATTGGCTTTTGCTGTAAGAGATATAAAATCTTTTAGCTATATTATATTTTGTATAATATGTTTTATTTTATATTTATATTATATTTTATATTATTTTATAACTATCACACTGAAATCTGAGGTTTTAACTCCTAAACTACCTCTACCCCCAACAACTACTCTCCATACACTCACCCTCCCTGCAGTCTCTCAACATTGCTATATCAAAATTTTTTAGATTAGTACTTAGTCATAATATTAATATTACTATGCAAATATTTTTCACCACTAAGCCATGCCATATAGGTCAAGCATATTCTCTTTCTCTCATACATATGATCATCATGGAGTTGATGTTTATTTTGTTTTGGTTTGTTTTGTTTATATTGTTGGTGCTTATTTTTCTGCCAATCAATCACAATTTTATACCCAAATTCTCTGTCAGAAATAATTCTCTCCTCAATTACATTTCAGGTATTCTACCATTTTCAGCCACTTAAAGACTATCCCCTGGGATCCTTTGTTCTACAGTTGCAACTGAGACCAGTTGCGCTGTACATTCACTATTTTGCTCTCATCCTTGACGCTTCTTTCACCATCTTCCCAGAGATTCCTTTTACCGCCTTGTATTGCAAGCCCTGTGACCCCCTTTGTGTTTGTTTACTCCTTTTAACTGTGGGAGTACATTCTTTAGTAGCACCAATGAATAAAAACGAGGTAAATTTTTTGAGATTTGAATGTTTAACATTTTCACCTGATTCATGGATATAGAATTCTAGGTGGAAAATCATTTTCTCTCAAAAATGTAAAAACACCATGCCATAATTTTCTAGCTTCCAGTTTAGCTGTGGAGTCTCAAAGTCACTTCGCCTTTTCCCAGGCAGTCAGCCACATAGTCTCATCACACATCAGGAGTGTCTCTTGAATTTGTTTTCTTCTCATTATGCCGCTGTCACTGCTCCAACCAAGACATGTGCCATCTCTTCTCTATACTGCTATGATAATCCTCTCATGGATTTCCCTGCATCTAGATTTCCCTTCTCCAACAGTTTTCTATTTCCAAACACACGTCTGATCACGCTTCTCCCGAGCTTAGAACTGGAAGGTGACTTTTTATTGCTTATTTTTTAGAATGGCAGCCAAGATCCTTCTCCTGGTCCCACTTTACGTTTATATCACCTCCCACTCCCAACCATCATTGTTCTCTTCCCTAACCACAGTGAAGAACATGATTTTCCACTTATCTACATCATACACGCTTTCATGCCTTGGAAGATCTTTGTGGAATGCCAAGCTGTCTGCCTTCTCTATCTGTTGAACTCCTACTTATTCCTAAAGACAACAATGTGGTGTAGAGAAAAAAGCACAGACTTTAGAACCCTAGCTTTAATACCAACTATATGCATGACCTTAGGCAAGTTAAATAATCTTTCTGAATATAATTCTTTATTTTTAAATTAGTAATAATATGCCTCCTTCATAGGACTGCTACAAGATTGAATGAAATGATGAATGTAAAGAAATTAGCATGGTGAGAGGCTTTTCATGAATAAATATTGGTTTTTATTTTCATTTATTCAATCTGACATCTTTTCTGTAGAAAACTGAATTCCCTCATTTTTATTCTCATTGCCAATTATCTTCACTCTCCTCTTACTCCCATTATTGTCCACTTCATAATAACATTTAAACTCTCTTATCTTAAAAAAAAAATTCAAGGTGCCAGCACTGTCACTGGTATGAAATATGTGCACAGACACTGGTGGACACTCCCCTGCAGCACCTACACCCCCCTGCGGCACTGCCACTGCTGGAATGACTGCCCAGAGGCTGGAACCTTTGCACCTGCTGGCGTCCCACAGCAGCCAACTAGAATGCATCCCACCACACTGCTATCACTACTGGCACATGTGAATGAGCATGGATTCCACTGCCACTGCCTGAAGAAGAGCGTTGGCTGGCACCACCCATCAGAGTGTTGTGACCAGTGGTCTGTGAACACCTCAGACCCTGCAGTGCAGCAGGTTTCTAAACTCCAGGGGCTGGAGAACAAAGTCAGCGTCCAATAGCAGCCCTCCAGAGCTACAGCATGCAGCCCAGGAATCCTGAGCTGAACGCTGGTCCCTTAAAATCTTCCAGAAATAAAACCAGTTGACTGAAATCATCTTATACCATAATCAAACCCCAAAGGACATCAAAGAGGACAAAAGAAAAAAAGTCCAAAAAAACAGCAATTTCAAAGGTTAAAAGAACACCAGCCCACAAAGATGAGAAAGAACTAGGGCAAGAACTCTGGCAAGTTGAAAAGCCTGAGTGTCTTCTTACCTCCGAACAATTGCACTAGTTCCCCAGCAATGGTGATTTGCCAGGCCAAAAGGACTAAAATGACAGAAATAGAATTTGGAATATGGATAGAAAAGAATATCACTGACATTTAGGAGAAAGTCAAAATCCAATCCAAGGAATCTAAGAATTAAATAAAATGATACAGAAGCTTATAAATAAAATGGCCATCATAAGAAAGAGACAAACACATCTGATAGAGCTGGAAAACTTACTACAAGAATTTCATAATGTAATCACAACTATTGAGAGCAGAATCAACCAAGCTGAGAAAAGAGTATCAGAGCTCAAAGACTGGCTCCCCAAAATAACTCAGTCAGACAAAAATAAAGAAAAAACAATAAAGAAGAATGAATGATAAAATATGGGATGATGTAAATAGACCAAATCTATGACTCCTTGACATCCCCGAAAGAAAGGAAGAGAAACTGGGCAATTTGGAAAACATATTTCAGGGTATTATCCATGAAAATTTCCCCAATCTTGCTAGAGAGGGCAACATTGAAATTAGGAAATGCAAAGAATCCTTGCAAAATGCTACACAAGAAGACCATCCCCAATATACATAGTCATCAGATTATCCAAGGTCAAAATGAAACAAAAAATGCTAAAGACAGCTAGAGAGAATGAGTAGGTTACCTACAAAGGGAAGCCCATCAGGCTAACAGCAAACCTGTCAGCAGAAACTCTAGAAGCCAGAAGAAATTGAGGGCTTATAATCAGCATTCTTAAAAAAATTTCCAGCCAGGAATTTCATGTTCAGCCAAACTAAGCTTCATAAGTGAAGGAAAAATAAGATCCCTTTTGGACAAGCAAATGATAAGGGAATTAATTACCACCAGACCTACCTTACAAGAAGCCCTGAAAGGGACTGCTAAACAGAAGGGAATGACTACTACCAGCCACTACAAAACACAGATTTAAGAAACAGCTCAGTGATACTATAAAGCAACCACACAAACAAGTCTGTGTAATAACCAGATAACAACATGATGACAGGATCAAATCCACACATATCAATATTAACCTTTAATGTAAATGGACTAAATTCCCCCAATTAAAAGGCACAGAGTGTCAAGCTGGATAAAGAAGAAAAACCCAATGGCATGCTGTCTTTGAGAAACTCATCTCACATGCAATGACACCCATAAGCTCAAAGTAAAAGGATGAAGAAAAACCTATCAAGCAAATTGAAAACAGAAAAAATACAGGGTTGCCATTCTAATTTCCAGCAAAACAGACTTTAAAACAACAAAGATCAAAAAAGACAAAGAAGGGCATTACATGATGGTAAAGTGCTCAATTCAACAAGAAGACCTAACTGTGCTAAATATATAGGCACAGAAGCACCCAGATTAATAAAGCAAGTTCTTACAGACCTATGAAAAGACTTAGATAACCACACAATAATAGTAGGAGACTTCAACACCTCACTGATAGTATTGGACAGATCATCAGGGCAGAAAAGTAACAAACATATCTGGGAGGGACCTGAACTCAACACTTGACCAAGTAGACTTAATAGACATCTACAGAACTCTCCACCCCAAAACAACAGAATATACATTCTTCCCATCTGTATGTGGCACCTACTCTAAAAATCACCACACAATTGGGCAGGAAATTTTTCAAAAAACTGAAATCATACCAACCACACTCTCAAACTATAGTGCAATAAAAATAGAAATCAATGCTAAGAAAATCACTCAAAACCTTACAATTACATGGAAATTAAACAATCTGCTCCTGAATGACTTCTGGATAAATAATTAAATTAAGGCAGAAATCTAGAAATTATTTGATACTAATGAGAAAAAAGGTACAACATACCAGAATCGCTCAGACACAGCCAAAGCAGTATTAAGAGGGAAGCTTATAACATTAAATGTCCACATCAAAAGGTTAGAAAGATCCCAGATTAACAATCTAACATCACAACTAGAGGAATTTGGGCCAGGTGTGGTGGCTCACGCTTGTAATGGCTCACGCTGGTAATCCCAGCACTTTGGGAAGCTGAGGTGGGCAGACCACTTGAGGTCTGGAGTTCAAGACCAGCCTGGCCAACACAACAAAACCCCAGCTCTACTAAAAATACAAAAATTAGCTGGGTTTGGTGGCACATGCCCTAATCCCAGCTACTCAGGAGGCTGAGGCAGGATAATTGCTTGAACCTGGGAGGCAGAGGTTGCAGTAAACTGAGATCATGTCACTGCACTCCAGCCTAGGTGACAGAGATTCCATCTCAAAAAAAAAAAAAAAGACCAGAGTAATTAGAGAAAAAAGAGCAAACAAACCCTAAAGCTAGCAGAAGACAAGAAATAATCAAAATCAGGCCAGGAATGATGACTCATGCCTATAATCTCAGCACTTTGGGAGCCTGAAGCAGGAGGATTGCTTGAACCCAGAAGTTTGAAAACAGCCTGGGCAACATGATGAGACCCCATCTCTACCAAAAAAAAAAAAAAAAAAAAAAAAATTAAAAAACGAAAGAATCCAACTCAGAGCTGAACTGAAGGAAATTGAAATGCACAAAATTATGCAAAATATCAATGAATCCAAGAGCTTTTTCTTTGAAAGAATTAATAAGATAGACTCAAGCTAGACCAATAGAAAAAAAAAGAGACCAAAAAAAAAAAAATCCAAACAAACACAATCCAAAATGACAAGGGAGATGTTACCACTAACCCCACAAAATACAAAAACCTTCAGAGACTATTATGAGCATCTCTATGCATGTAAGCCAGAAAACCTAGAAGAAATGGATAAATACAGTCTCCCAAGATTGAACAAGGAAGAGAATAAATCTCAGAACAGATCAGTATGAGTTCTAAAATTGACTCAGGATTAAGTAAAAAGCCTACCAACCAGAAAAAGCTCAGGATCAGATGACACTTAGCCAAATTCTACCAGATGTATAAAGAAGATCTGGTACCATTCCTACTGAAACTATTCCAAAAAAATTGAGGAGGAGGGACTCCTCTTTGACTTCATAACCAAGTAGGCTTCATTCCTGGGAGACAAGGTTGGTTCAACATACACAAATCAATAAATGTGATTCACCAAATTAACAGAATTAAAAGCAAAACCCATATGTTCATCTCAATAGATGTAGAAAAAGCTTTCCATAAAATTCAACACCACTTCATGATAAAAACCCTCAAGAAACTAGACATCAAAGGAACATACCTCAAAATAATATGAGCCATCTATGACAAACCCGCAGTCAACATACTGAATGTGCAAAAGCTGGAAGTATGCCCCCTTGAAAACCAGAACAAGATAAGGATGCCCTGTCTCAACATTCCTATTCAACACAGTACTAGAAGTCCTAGCCAGAACAATCAGGCAAGAGAAAGAAACAAAAAGCATCCAAATAGAAAGAGTAGAAGTCAAACTATCCCTGTTTGCAGAGGATATGGTTCTCTTCCTAGAAAACCACACAGTCTCTGCCCAAAAGCTCCTTGATTTGATAAACAACTTCAGGCAAGTTTTGGGATATAAAATCCATGTACAAAAATCAGTAGCATTCCTGTATACCAACAACGTCCAAGCTCAGAGCCAAATCAAGAATGCAATTTTATTACAATAGCCACAAAAAGAATAAAATACCTAGGAATACAGATAACCAAGGAGGTAAAAGATCTCTACAATGAAAATTACAAAATACTGCTTGAAGAAATCAGAGATAACACAAACAAATGGAAAAATACACCATCCTCATGCATAGGAAGAATCTATATTGTTAAACTGGTCATAGTGCCTAAAACAATGTACAGATTCAATGCTATTCCTATCAAATTGCCAATATCATTCTTCACAGAATTAGAAAAAACTATTTTGAAATTCCAATGAAACCAAAAAATAGCACAAATAGCCAAGGTAATACTAAGCAGAAAGAACAAAGCTGGAGGCATGACATTTCCCAACTTCAAACTATACTACAAGGCAACAGTAACCAAAATACCATGGTACCGGTATAAAAGCAGACACATAAGCCAAGGAAACAGAATAGAAAGCCCAGAAATAATTTCACACACCTACAATCATCTGATTTTCAACAAAGCTGACAAAAGCAATCAATAGGGAAAAGACCCCTATTCAATAAATGGTGTTGGGATAACTGACTATCTATATGCAGAAGACTGAAACGGGACAACCCCTTCCTTACCCTACATACAAAAATCAACTCAAGATGTTTAGATTAAAACCTAAAAAAAACTCTGGAAGATAACCTAGGAAATACCATTCTGGACATAGACTTGGCAAAGATTTCAAGATGAAGACACCAAAAGCAATTGCAGCAAAAACAAAACTCAACAAATTGGATCTAATTAAATTAAAGAACTTCTCCACAGCTATCAATACAGTAAACAGGCAACCTACAGAATGAGAGAAAGTATTTGCAATCTATGCATCCAACAAAGATCTAACATCCAGAAACCATAAGAAACTTAAATAAATTTACAAACAAAAGCAAACAACCCCATTAAAAAGTGAGCAAAGGATATGAACAGACACTTTTCAAAAGAAGAAGCTGTGTATGGTGGCTCACACCTGTAATCCCAGCTCTTCAAGAGGCTGAGGCAGGTGGACCCCTTGAGACCAAGAGTTTGAGACCAGTCTGGACAACATGGTGAAACCCCATTGCTATAGAAAATACAAAATTAGCCAGGCATGGTGGTGTGCATCTGTAATCCCAACTACTATGGAGGCTGAGGTGGGAGGATTACCTGATCCTTGGAGGTCGAGGCTGCAGTGACACCTGATCATGCCACTGCACTCCAGCCTGGGTAACAGAATGAGACTGTGTCTCAAAAAAAAAAAAAAAAAAAAAACAAAACAGACATATGCATGGCCAGAAAGCAATGCTCAACACCACTAATCATTAGAGAAATAAAAAACCACAATGAGATACCATCTCACACCAGTCAGAATGGCTACTATTAAAAAATCAAAAAATAATAGATACTGGCAAGGTTGTTGAGAAAATGGAACACTTATACACTGCTGGTGGTAATGTAAGTTGGTTCAGCCATTATGACCAGTTTGATGATTTCTCAAAGACCTTAAAACAGCATTACTATTCAATCTAGCAATCCCATTATTGGGTATATACCCAAAGGAATATCAATTGTTCTGCCATTAATACACATGCACGTGTATGTCCATGGCACCACTGTTCACAATCGTGAAGACATGGAATCAACATAAATGCCCATCAACAGTAGACTAGATAAAGAAATGTGGTACATATACACCATGAAATACTATGCAGCCATATAAAAGAATAAGATCTTTGCAGTACCATGGATAAAGCAGAAGGCCATCATCCTAAGCAAACTAACACAGGAAAAGAAAAACAAAAAAACAGGGAAGGTCTCAATAGGATGTCCTACTGTGACCTCCCTTTGTGGGATATCAATTTGGTGGATTCATGCTCCCAATAACACTGATACGAAATTGCCGTCTGGAGAGTTAGACTAAAAGAAATAATGCACATATTCATCTCTTTGACTCATTTTCCTTTGATTTTGTATATTAAGAGACTAGTTTGTTCTTGTTTCTGGTTTTGCTGTTTGTTCATTTGCCTGTTGGTTTGCTGTTTGTTCATTTGCCTTTGAACACAAAATTTGTTTCAAAAAATTCCAAGGCAATAGAATCAGCACCTTCTTACCATATCTTATCTGCCACTAACGATCTGTCTGGGCCAACTTGGATGCCTTGAACAAGCTCAATGGCTTACTCATCAGGAACACATTTTCCTGCTAGGATACTGATAAACCATCAGCAGTTCAATTGATCTTAACTTCCCCAGTCTAATTCCAAGGAAATTTACCCACATTGACTACTTGCAAAAGGCCATTTAACTACTCAAAGACAGTGAAATTGGTATAGAAACACTTTGCAGGAAATCAACGTAAACCTAAAAAACCATCCAGTCACAGTTAAAGACTTGGCTCTGTGTAATTCCAAACCTGAAGTTCCTATTTTCCAACCTCTTGGTTTTCTTTTCTGCTAAAGGATTAAGACGAATAAGTGATAGAATGAGAGACAGAGACAGGGAGACAGAGGTATTTTTTAAAATAATTTTCAAATAAAAATCATGAATAGAATTATGAAAATTGTATATTTACTAAAGAATTGCAATGTGACATCCCACTTCAGACTCCTGATCTTCAGTCCCTTTATTCCAAATATTCAAATTTCATTAGAAAATAACAATTCCAAAATCCAAAATTCTCCAATTAACATGTACTTAAAATTACTAGATAATACGAAATTTGAAGACAGATTTTGCCCCATTAAATGTTCTCAGCTTTTGTACTCTCTGTCATGGTGCATAATTTGAACTTTAAAATTTCTATGGAAAAGCTAATAATCTATTAAGATAAAAACTCACCTAAGTTTTGCAGCCAAGGACATTGAGGTATGCACATTCTATTCTGTAGAAGAGAAATAAAAGTTTTACAATATTCACTAGAAGGAACACAGTGAAAAACAAGCTGCACGAAACTAATCCCCCCAACCTACAAAGAAATACGGACAATTGAGGCTTAATAGTGGCAGTCATGAAGAAACAAGGTCATGTCAAATTTACAATGGTAACAATTTTTAAGGGAACTCTGAAAATTCATTGATTGTATTAGAAGAGTATTGTTTATGTGGTCCTCATTGTCCAGGGTGGAAATCAAAAGCTCAGTTTACTAGGGGTCTCCACATTGACACCACCCTCTCTTCTCTACCCATTCCCACCCCGTAACTATACACAAGCATTTCTAGGCTTCCAACATAGCCGGGTTTCATGGTGGGATGAAAGTATCATTCCAAACTCACAGTTATTCAGGAACAGTGAGAAGCCTCAAATCGCCAGTTTCTCATTGCCCCAGACCAAAGCCTTAGATTCCTCCTCTGTCCCAGGAAACTATACTGCTTGGGCAACTTGAGGGTGTAGATACACTGCATTTGGATCTCAACCATTGTGCTTGGTAGTTGCTCTCCCCATTCAGAGTTCCCAGGTCACTCAGTGGTGGCGTGTCCCAACATCACTTTCTCAAACCATCTGTAGAGGCAGCACCTGCTAATTCCCTGCTGAGATTTCTATTGGCAAGGCTTGCTCCAAGCACTTGTTCAAAGCTCTGGGAAATTGCATAATATTGAGTTAACTTTCTAACTGCACTTTCTGCTCCTGTCTGTGGTTCTTTAAGGTAAGGTACATTTTCATTCATCTTCTATTGAGTGAAATTCGTATAGAATTTGAGTTTCCTTAATGGCCCTCACAGACAGCAGCAACATAGAGCTTATCAGTCACCTCTGTTGGGATAGAATGCTGTATTATAGTCCCTTGCTGTTGGAAGGGTAGTCTGAGGACCAGTAGCATTGGTATCACCTGGGGGTTGAATAGAAGTGCAGAATCTCATCCCCCACCTCAGCCCCATTAAATCAGAATCTGTATATTATCAAGAACTCAATGTGATTCATATGCACATTAATGTTTAAGAAGCATGGCATGCTGGTGGGGCTATGGAGAAATAAGAACACTTTTACACTGTTGTTGGGAATGTAAATTAGTTCAACCATTGTGAAAGACAGTGTGGCGATTCCTGAAAGACCTAGAACCAGAAATACCATTTGACCCAACAATCCCATTATTAGGTATATACCCAAAGGAATGTAAATCATTCTATTATAAAGATACATGCACACATATGTTCATTGCAGCACTATTCACAATAGCAAAAACATGGAATCAATCCAAATGCCCATCAATGATAGACTGGATAAAGAAAACGTGGTACATATACACCATGAAATACTATGCAGTCATAAAAAGGAACGAGATCATGTCCTTTGCAGGAACATGGATGGAGCTGGAAGCCATTATCCTCAGCAAACCAACAGAAACAGAAAACCAAACACCACATGTTCTCATTTATGAGTGGGAGCTGAACAATGAGAACATGTGGATACAGGGAGGGGAACAACACACACTGGGGCCTGTTGTGGGGAGGTAGGAGGAGGGAGAGCATCAGGAAAAATAGCTAATGCATGTTGGGCTTAATACCTAGGTGATGGGTTGGTAGGTACAACAAACCACCATGACACACGTTTACCTATATAACAAACCTGCACATCCTGCACATGTACCCCAGAAATTAAAATAAAATAAAATGAAGTGTGGCAAAAAAATGTTTATTCCTGTGCATTCCACTTACATATGAAACAAAGGAACATACATCCAAAACTCCTTTTGGAAATAGCCCTTGCTTCTATCTAGTAAATTTCCAAGGGAAATGCATAATAAAACATTCTAATATGTGCGGGATATACCTAAATGAGGAATCCCTTGAGGCTAATCAATGGTTTTCTGTGCAAAAAAGGAAATCAATGGCATTTGATATGAGCTGATTTAACTTGCAAATGATATGGCATATTTATGCAAATAATAGCAAGTAGGCACCTAGTCTTCTCTACCAAAACCCACACTTTATGTCACACCTGATTTTTGTTTCATACTCATGGAACTGTTTATGATGACACTTTCAGGAAACTGTTCCTAGTGAGAGGAAGAAAATCTGAAAATGATTTTTAATATTCTTTGTGAGTTACCTGTAATAGTTCTTCAATAAAAGCCAGAAATTTTGCAAATTTGCCTTTTACCTCAATATCCCTCACTGGTATTAACTATGATAAGAATAACCCAGCATATAAATCACTCAGTTTCATCTCTACTCAGCATCTTTAGTGAAAGGGCCTAAAAGGCTGAATGTTTAACAAGCACCAGCATGATTCTTAGCAACAAGGAATTTTGAAAAACTTGGCAAGTTGTTCCACACTTGAGAGGGTATCAGATTCACTAGTATTCACTCTGTTAAAAAGATCAGGTTTCTGGATCCCAGCCTGATTCAGTAGATTGATGGAGAACCACAGGATCAGCATTTTAAAAAAAAATAGCCCAGGTGATGCTCAGTGAAATATTCCAAGAACCACCCCTTGAAGGTCATTGCATAGGGGGATTACCCTACTGCAAATTTGTCCCCATCCTGTTCTCTGGGACGAAAGCCACTCTCAAGTCATAGTCTACTGGATCATATTTCCCATGGTTATGGTTCAGACCTTTACAGCCCAATTTAACACAAAATGTGTTCTTGCCTCAATGACGTTACTAACTAGTTCCCTGTAATTTTCCTATCAACAACTAAACTCCCTACCAGTCCGTTAGATCCTCAGTAGCTAAGGTTCCTGTCCTCAAAGCCCAAATTACCCTGATAAGGTCATGGAAAAATTCTTCCGGCTCTATCCAATGCCAGCTTCTTGAGCAGAACTGTGCTGTCTACCTGCTGCCTGCGACTGGGGATCCTTGTTCATTGTTGTGATCTTTTCTTTGTTTCATTGATCAGAGGTTTTCATATTTATTTTTAGCCATGAAACTTTTCCAAGAAAAATCTTACTTGGAACTCCAGTAGAATATCAACCAAGCAAAACTGCTCTGAGCTAGTGGAACAAAGGAAAGTGAAGGTAGAATCTAAGTAGGCATTCTTCCCCCTCCCCAATGCATACATGCCTGCACACAGTCACATCCCCATTCACCCATTTACACACACACAACTATTTGCTCACATTTATGCACAGTTGCATTTGCACACTCCTGTTCAATCACACTTACACATACACAATCACATGTATATCCCCATTTATACAAATACACTCACATGCACACACCTTATTTGCTCACATTTACATACACACACACACACACACACACACACACACGACTCTGAGGCAGTTCTGCAGAACTTTGTGAATCTATGGAACACAGTCTGAAAATCTCTACTCTGAGTCATGGATTCAATTTTTTAGGCATTGTCTTATTGGACTGCCTTTCCAGGCTTGAATTCCTGACTTTAAATCTACCTTCAAAAGATAAAATGTCTCTTCTTGAAAAACAACTAATGAAATTAGCTCCCGTGTTTACACTTCCAGTTCCATCTTACTCTACAGATTGGGTAAAAGTTCCCGTCCAAACAATTCCTGTTCAGACCTACTCAACCATTTATCAAGTTTGGGCTGTTATATGCTCAAAAATATTTTCTGGAAAAATAATTTAACAAATTAAAGTTAGAAATCATTATGTGCAACTGAAATACCTAGTATTTAATGCTTTGGTACTATTATAAATTATGCTTTTTTAAAATTTAAATTTATATTTTTTCCATGCTAATATATTGAAATACAATTGATTTTTGCACAATGACTTTGTATCCTGCAATCTTGCCAGGCTCATTATTACTTTTAGTACCCTTTTGAAGATTCTTTAGACTTCTCTGCACAGGCAATCATGTTGTCTGCAAATATAAACATGGTTAGTTCTTCCTTTCCAAGCTACATGCTTTTTATTTATTTTGCTTACATAATTGCACTGGCAAGGACCTCCAGTATGAGGTGGATTAGGAATGGTGAGAGCAGACATCCTTGTCTTGTTTTTAATATTAGAGGGAGAACATTCTATCATCAAGTATGATGTAAGCTCTAGGCCACCTTTTAGTGTATGCTCTTTATCTTATATAAGAAAGTTTCATCCTACCCCTGGTTTACATAAAGAGTTTTTATCATGGGGCAGGGCGGGGTGGCTCACGCCTGTAATCCTATCACTTTGGGAGGCCAAGGTGGGCAGATTGCCTGAACTCAGGAGTTTGAGATCAGTCTGGGCAACATGATGAAACCCTGTCTCTATTAAAAATAGAAAAAATTAGCCCGGCATGGTGGTACATGCCTGTAATCCCAGCTACTCTGGAGGCAGAGGTTACAGTGAGCCGAGATCGTGCACTGCACTCCAGCCTGGACTACAGAGTGAGACTCTGGCTCAAAAAAAAAAAAAAAAAAAAAGAGTTTGTATCATGAACAGGTGTTAAGTATTATCCAGAAGATCATATGGTTTTCCTGCTCCAAGCTGTTGATATGATGAAATTCATTGATTGATTTTTGCATATTGAATCAGCTTATACATCTGGTATAAACCCAGGTAGGTCATGATATATTATCCTTTTCATACAGCATTGGATTCATTTTGCTAGCATTTTCTCGAGAAAATGTGTTTTACATCTATGTTTATGAGTGATAATTGGTCTATCGTGTTCATTTTTTGAAATGTCCGTGTCTGGTTTTGGTATCACGGTAATGTTGGCCTTATAAAATGAACTGAGAAGCATTCTTTTCTTTTTTTTCTTTTTTTCTTTTTATTTTCTTTTTTTTTTTAGTTTTTGGAGACTGAGTCTCACTCTGTCACCCAGGCTGGAGTGCAGTGGTGTGATCTCAGCTCACTGCAACCTCTGCCTCCCAGGTTCAAGCGATTCTCCTGCCTCAGCCTCCTGAGTACGTGGGACTACAGGCGCCCGCCACCATGCAGGCTAATTTTTTGTATTTTTAGTAGAGACGGAGTTTCACCGTGTTAGCCAGGATAGTCTCTATCTCCTGACCTCGTGATCCGCCCGCCTCAGCCTCCCAAAGTGCTAGGATTACAGGTGTGAGCCACCGCACCCGGCCGAGGAGTGTTCTTTCACCCTCTATTTTCTGAAAGACTTTGGGTATAATTCTTTTTTTTTTTTTTCCCCTTAAATTTTTGGTATAACTCACAAGCAAAGACATCTGAGCCAGGAGTTTCCTTCATAAGAAGATTTTTAATTACTAACTCTGTTGCTTTACTTACGGTAGGTACATTCGTATTTTCCTCTTTCTTCTTGAGTTGGTAACAATAATTTGTTTATCTTTCTGGTAATTTGCCCATTTTATTTAAATTGTCAAATTTTTAAATTTAGTGTGTTCTAAGCTGCTATTTAATTTATTTAAGGTCTTTTGTCTATAAAGGGTTACTCTATTATAATAATAATGCTCTTTCTCAATTTTTTAAGAAAAGATGTAGAGTACATATATTTCATCATTACATTTGAGTATCTTGACTAAATTCACAGAAACTACATTTTCTTCTTTAAAAATGTATTTATTAGAGAAGAAATATATGTCTATTATAGAAAACCTACAAAATGATACAATCAAAATCTTATTCATTGATAAATACAGCACATCCTTCAATGCATATTCTCCCGGTATTTTTTCCTGTGAAAAACAGTTTTCACCAAAACGAAATCATGTTGAACAAAAGGCATTATCGGATGGTGGATTAGTTTCCTATTGTTGCTATAACAAATTATCACAACCTTAGTGGCTTAAAACAAAGACAACTTTGTAATTTTACAGTTCAGGAAGCCAGAAGTCCCAACGAGTTTTCCCGGGACCAAATTAAATTGTCAGCAGGGCATGCTGGAGACTCCAGGAAAGAATGTTTCTTTGTTTTTTCCATCTTCCAGGGGCTGCCTGGTTTTCTTAGGTCATGGCCCCTTTATCTGCTAAATGAGTAGATTTCAGCTCTTGTCACAAAAGGAAAAACACCAAAGGTAACCATGTGAGATGATACATATGGTAATTAGCTTTTCTATAGTAACCATTTTACTATCCACATGTAACCAATAACATCATGTGATATGCAAAATAAATTTTATTTTAAAGGCCACGAAATATTGTCAAGTTTTTGGCACCGATTTTTTTATAGTATTTCTTGATAATCATTTTAGTTTCTGCAGAGTTCATAGTTATGTCTCCTTTTTCATCCCTGGTTTTGCTAATATGTGGCTTTGCTCTTTAATCAGTCATTTTAGCTAAGGGTTTATCAATTTGTTGATCTCTTCAAAGAATCAACCTTTGCTTTTATAGATTTTCTCCACTGTTTTTCACTGTTGTTTTATTGATTTTCAGTGTAATCATTATTGCCTTTCTTCTGCTTCTTTGGTTTTAATTTACTCTTGTAATTTCTTAGAGTAGAAGCTCAGGTTATTGATTACAAGTATTTCTTCTTTTCTAGTTTGGTATTTAGTATATAAATTTCCCCCTGGGCAATGCTGTAACTCAGTCCTCAAGTTTTGATATGTTGTACTTTCATTTCATCTCATTCCTAATATTTTCCAATTTTCTCCAAAAATTCCTCTTTGACCATGGTTTAAAAGTGTCGTTTTAAATTCCCAGATATTTAAAAATTTTCCGTGTACTTTTCTGTAATTCATTTCTAGTTTATTTCCATCAGAGAGCACAGTTTGATTAATTTCAATTATTTTAAATATGCCAAGACTTGTTTTATGGTCCATCTTGAACTATCTTGGTGACTGTTACCTATGTGCTTGGAAAAAACATGTTTTCTGCTGTTGTTGGGTGGAGTATTCAATAAACATTAGATAAGCTGATTGATAGTGTTGTTCTGGAATTCTATAGCCTTACTGGTTTTCTGTGTACTTATAGCAATTCCTGGGAAAAATTATTGTTTATGTTTTCTTCCTTTTGCTTCTAACCTATCTATGTCTTGATATTTAAAGTGTAGGCATCATATAGTTCAGAATTATCTCTTTTTTAATTCAATTAGACAATATGTTAATTAATTTGTTCAGGTCACTTACATTTAATGTATTTATTGATATGGTTGAATTTAGGCGTACAATTTTATTATTTGTTTTCTCTCGTCTCTGACACTTTCCCCCTCAGTTTCTCTTTTCTGCCTTTTAAAAATTATTTGAGTATTTAAATATTCCATTTAGTTTATCTACTAGCTTTTGTTTATACCTCTATATAAATTTGTATAGTGGTTGCTCTAAGTTTTACTACATACATCTAACTTTTCATGGTTAGAACTAGAGTTCATAATTTAATATTTCAAGTAAAACATAGAAGCCTTCCTAATATATAGATGCCTTTATCCTCCCACTTACATTTGTCAAATGTAGCCTATCTACATACACTGAAAAGCAAATCAGAAAATGTAAATTTTGTTTTCAAGAGTAATGCAGACCTTAAAGAACTCAAGAGGAGAAAAACTCATTTTAATATTGACCTAGATATTTGTCACTTTTACTGACTATTCCTTATTGTTTCTCTTCATTCTAAAGAACTTTATTTCGCACTCATTTTAGAGCAGGTTTCTTAGTGATGAATTTTCTTAGCTTCACTTCATCAAAGATGTCTTATTTTGCCTTCATTTTTAAAAGAAAGTTTCTCTGGGAATTCTGGATTAATAGGTTTGCATTTTGTTTTCTGTCTTTTGTTACGTGTCACTGGCTTAATGATCTCAGAGATTTTTGTTCATTCAGATTGCATTTCCTCTTGCATGTAACATGTCATTTTTCACTAGTTTCTTTCAAGATATTTTTGTCTTTGTTTTTATTTTTGTCCTAACATTTTGACTATGATATGTCTGGGCACGGATTCCTTTGCATTCAATCATTTTGGGATTTGCTGAACTTCCTGAATCTGTAAATGTTTGTCTTCCTCCATATTTGGGGAGTTTTAAGCCATTATTACCTTAGACATATTCTCCCAATCAACCTTTTTCCTATCATTCTGAAACTCCAATGATACATTAGAATTTTTTATATTATTCTATAGGTGTGAGAAACTCTATTCATTAGTATCCTAATAAATTATTCTCCCTTTTCTTTGTATTGAATGATTTCTATTAATTTAGCTTCAAATTCACTGACTGTTTCTCATGCCCTTTCAGGAATTGGGTCTATCTCATGCCTATTTTACTTTTCATATTGTCTTTCACAGTTACGGAATTTTATTGCCTTCTTTTTTTTTTTTTTTTTTGGACAGGGGCTCTGTTGCCTGGGGTGGAGTTCAGTGCACAGTCTCAGCTCACTGAAATATCTGCTTCCCAAGCTCGAGTGATCCTCCCACCTCAACCTCCTGAGTAGCTGGGACTACAGATGCATGCCACCATGCCTGGCTAATTTTCGTATTTTTTATACAGATGAGGTTTCACCACGTTGCCCGGGCTGGTCTTGAACTCCCGGGCTCAAGCAATTCTCTCACCTCACCCTCCCAAAGTGCTGGCATTACACATTACACTCATAGGCTACTACTTTATTTGCCTTGTAATCATTTCTATTTCTCAGATTAGAATTTCTTTCTGTTCATTTCAAGTGTGTTTACCAATACTTTGTCTGATGCTTCCAACATTTATTTAAGCTAGAAATTTATTCAATGAATTATCTTTTCTCTTGAGAATTAGTCACTTTTTCCTGCTTCTTTCTTTATGGACTAATTCTCAATTACATCCTGGACATTTTAAAAATTATGTTGCATAAGCTTTAGGTTTTGATAAAAATCGATTGGGTTATGTTCATTTGTAGTAGCCAGCAATAAATGCAGTTGCATTTATAATGCATGTTCCATCTCACTTTTTGTGTTCAGTGATCTTAAACTCAGTTCTGCTGTCAAAGGCTGTGCTGTGCTTCTTCGGGTCTGTCCCGTAGATGCACTACTCAGGGATTAGCCTGAAACTTGGGCAATCTTCATTCATTTCTCAAGGCCTTTGCTATGTTTGTTTGGGTCTAGCTCTCAAATGTGCTGCTCAGAGATAAGCCTTGGACCTTTGTGGGTCCAGACACAGAATTACGCATTGTATTCTTCAGCCATCTGCTCTCGGTGATGCCCCCACACCCCCATACACTCATAGACTGTTGGTTTTTTTATTTTTTTCTCTGTTTGCTCTGACTGAGAAGACAAGACTTCTCTCTGAGTTTTAGCTGTTTGCACTGACAATTTCATGCTTCTCTGTCACTGAGGCCTGCCGTCAAAGCAAAACAAGAGAAAAAAAAAGAAAGAAACACAACAGACATCTGCTCACATTATTCAGACTACAGGGACAGCTTTTTCTACTCCTTTAAGGTAAATAAATAAGGTTGCTCTTGGAGTTTTCACCTCCAATTGTACCTCCATTGCATAGTTCAGGACTATAAGAGTGAAGAACAGGCCAGGCGCGGTGGCTCACACCTGTAATCCCAGCACTTTGGGAGGCCAAGGTGGGCAGATCACCTGAGGTCAGAAGTTTGAGACCAGCCTGACCAACATGGTGAAACCTCGTCTCTACTAAAAATACAAAAATTAGCCGGGCATGGTGGCAGGCACCTGTAATCCTAGCTCCTCGGAAGGCTGAGGCAGGAGAATCGCTTGAACCAGGGAGGTGGAGGTTGCAGTGAGCCGAGATTGTGCCATTGTACTCCAGCCTGGGGGACAAGAGTGAGACTTTATCTCAAACAAACAAAAAAAAGGGAAGAACAACAGCAGCAAAAACACAGTCCCTTAAGGTTCACTTCTCCAGTGTTTTACTGTATTCCACAACGCTCTATTTTTCTTGACTGTTAAGTAACTTCAGATAGTTGATTTTTAGTTGTCATCAGTGGAGGAGACACGCTTGCATTATTTCACCTTGGACAACACCAGAAGCCAGAGGAATCTATAAATAAAACTTAATATACATGGCCCCACATGAAATACCAGGTTATCATAGGTCTTAATTAATCTAGTTCTAAAGTGTAATGACCCTGGATCACAACTTTATTGAAAACTTCTAACAGCCCGGTTATTAAATATAAGTTTCAGAGAACAATATAAGAACGTACTAGAAGATACTCCCCAAGATGATTTTGGTAATGCTCAAGCATCTTGAATCATTTTCCAAAGGTTTTAGGAAGAAAAAAAAAAAACCTAAGACAGGCTGTGCCTTAATCCTCTCATACCTTAATTTCACAATTTGTGTGTATTTTGCAGGAAATCAAATCCATCCACATCTAATCCCTTAAACTTTCATCAACCAAACATTGCTTTTTAGAGCCATTTGATATTTTAGACCTTAGTAGAGGTTGTTTTTTTCTTCCTTATAAAAACAGGAAGTGGTCATCTGGCAAAAGTAAATTTACTTGAAAATTGTAAGTTGGTCATGCTGAGTTCACAACTTCAAATGCATGGTTCATGGGCACATTCTTGACTTGGCAACACTAACCTATTTGCTTCCTTCAGTCCTAAAAATCACCTAGTATTAGATGTATTTACAGAAATTAGAAATCATTAATCTTTTTTTTTTTTTTTTTGGAGTCTCGCTTTGTCCCACAGGCTGGAGTACAATGGTGCAATCTCAGCACACTGCAACCTCCGCCTCCCGGGTTCACGCTATTCTCCTGCCTCAGTCTCCCGAGTAGCTAGGATTACAGGCGCCTGCCACCATACCCAGCTAATTTTTGTATTTTTAGTAGAGACGAGGTTTCACCATGTTTGTCAGGCCGGTCTCAAACTCTTGACCTCAGGTGATCCACCTGCCTCAGCCTCCCAAAGTGCTGGGATTATAGGCGTGAGCCACCGCACCCAGCCCATTAGTCTTAAAGGTAGTCATAACTATCATTTTTTATAAAGGAAAGGGATTGGGTGGGCACTGAGGAAAAAGCATAGGAAATTTTCATTGAATATAAAAGCTGAAACAATCTGAGTAAAATAAATAACACAACACAGTTGACCTTTGAACAGCACAGGGATTAGGGATGCTGACCACCCATGCAGTTGGAAATCCAAGTGTAACATTTGACTCCCTAAAAACTTAACTACTAATTGCCTACTGTTGACTGGCTGGAAGCCTTAGCAATAACAAAGATAGTAGATTAACACATATTTTGTGTGTGTATGTGTATATATAATATACTGTATTCTTACAATGAAACAAGTTAGAGGAAAGAAAATGTTATTAAGAAAATCGTAAGAAAGAGAAAATATATTTACTATTCATTAAGTGGAAGTGGCTCATTAAAAGTCTTCATGTTGAGTAGACTGAGGAAGAGGAGGAAGAGGAATAAGAGGAAGGGTTGGTTCTGCTGTCTTAGGGCAGAGGCAAGAGGAAATCTACATATAAGGGTCCATGCAGTTTAAACCTGTGTTGTTCAAGGTCTACCGTATTGAATGATTCCCCACCATATAAAATAAATACCTGTGAGTGCATACTGACATAAACGTCATTGAATGAATGGATAAACAAATAAACACATAAATATAAGTAAAAAACAAAATTGTTTCCTTTTCTACACTCACAACACTTCTAATATCAAACGTGTATGGGTTTTTTTCACCACAAGCAATTTTTCAGGTCTCTGTGGACCCAAAGTAGGTATCCTACAATTCGATTCAATTCTGACACTATTCACCTGCAGTTAGCTCAGACCCCACAGGTTAAAAGCTAAGACTGCCCCTCACTTCAGACACCAATCACAAGTGGTGAGTGCCCTGGTTACTCACTACTTCTATCTAATGGTAGCAGAGGCAGGTACCATGCTTGTACTGCCTGCAGAACTGTGAGCCAAATAAACCTCTTTTCTTTATAAATTACCCAGTCTCAGGTATTCTTTTATAGCAATGCAAAATAGACCAACACACTTTGCTGATTTGTAAATCGGAGGTACCCACAACCCCCTCCTTAGGTTGAAGCATTTGTTAGAATGGCTCACAGAACTCAGGAAGACAGTTTACTTGCTGGATTACCAGTTTTCTTACAAGGGATACAACTCAGGAACAGCCAGATGGAAGAGATGCGTAAGACAGGGTATGGAGAAAGTGACATGAAGCTTCTGTGTCCTCTCCAGCCATCTCACCCTCCCAGCACTTTCAGCTATTTGAAACCGAGGGCTAACCTGATTAAGCCCGTCAAACTTAATCTGCCTTGCTTGCCTTTAATCACTTCTTAGTTATCCTTAAAACATATGTAGCTAAAAGTTACATAGCTAAGCAATCCACTAGCTTTCTTATAGATAACATCTCTAACATATACATCTCCATGGTAATGGCTGCTTAGAGTTGTTCTTCAGGAATTGGGGGTTGGGGGTAGGCTGGTTAAAGGTAGTTGAAACCACCAACTGTCTGACTGGGCCTGGTCAAATGCCCAAGAGGTGACTTTTTTTGACATCAGAGGGCCAAAACCTCCCCCCTTAGATCATGCTAATGCCACCGTTTTCTGAACACATGCTCTATTAAAAACCATGACGCTTGACTACACACGGCAGATCAACAATTACCTCGTGATATAGTTTGGATGTTTTATGCCCTCCGAATCTCATGCTGAAATGTAATCCTCAAGGTTGGAGGTGGGCTTAGTGGGAGGTGTTTGGGTCATGAGGGTGGATTCCTCATGAATGGCTTAGTGCCATCCCCTTGGTGAAGAGTGAGTTCTCACTCCATTAGTTCAAGTAAGAGCTGGTTGCTTAAAGCCTTGTATCTCTCTCACTTCCTTTCTCACCATGAGACATGCCTACTCCCCCTTCAACTTCTACCATTACTGTAAATTCCTGAGGCTTCACCAGAAGTCAAGCAGATACAGGTACCATGCTTGTACTTCCTGCAGAACTGTGAGCCAAATAAACCTCTTTTCTTTATAAATTACACAGTCTCAGGTATTCTGTTATAGCAATGCAAAACAGACCAGCACACCTTGCTTTTCCTTGTCCCCAGTCACCTTCCCCTGTGTTTTGGACCACTTTGCACCTTTATCCCATAAATTTCTCTAAAACCCTATCTTTGGGGAGGTAGATTTGAGATTTCTTCTCCCATCTCCTCGCATGGCAGCCTTGTGCATAAAATCTTTTCTTTTTTCCAAAACCTGTCATCTCAATAATTGGCTTACTGCACACAGGCAAAATAAACCTGGTCACTAACATACTCACCAATTTGGGAGCTCTCTGAAAATTGTCTTGTGGGATTCTATGGAGGCTTTATTATATAGTCATGATTGATTAAATCATTGGCCACTGGTAGTCAACTCAACCCTCAGCCTCTCACCCCTATCAGGAGGTCAGAATATAGGGTTGAAAATTTCAGTCCTCCTTGGCCGATTGTGGTAGCTCATGCCTATAATCCCAGCAATTTTTTTAGGAGGCCAAGGTGGGTGCATCACCTGAGGTCAGAAATTCAAGACCAGCCTGGCCAAGATGGCAAAACACCATCTCTCCTAAAAATATAGAAAATAGCTGGGTGTGGTGGTGCATTCCTGAATCCCAGCTACTCAGGAGGCTGAGGCAGGAGAATTGCTTAAACCCAGGAAGCGGAGGCTGCAGTGAGCCGAGATCATGCCACTGCACTCCAGCTTGGGCCACAGAGTGAGACTCTTGTCTAAAAGAGGAAGGGAAGGGAAGGGGAAGGGGAAGGGGAAGCGAAATCTCAGTCCTCTGATCACAGGCTTGGCTTCCCTGCAACTAGACCTCATCCTGAGGCTTCTCAGGAGCCACCAGTCATCAGCCATCTCATTAGTATGAAAAAACACACATCATTTAGGAGATTTTAAGAGTTTTAGATGCTGTATGCCAGAAAATGGGGATGAAGAACAAATATGTATTTCTTATTATAAATCATAATATCACACTAAATAAGGAATAAGAGATAATTTTCCCCTCAAATAGATAGACTATAACTCCCCACCCCATAAGTGTAAGCTACACATATTGACTTCTTTCCAAACAGTACAAAATGGAAAGCTGGCTGTGCTGGGCAGAGGAGGAGAGCATAACTTTATAGTGGAGAAACCTAATAAACCTCATCCCAGCCAAGTGATCAGGTTAGCAACAACAGTGATGTCATGTTAATACCACATACCTTTGATATGATTTTATAAGAATGGCCCTTTACCTCCGTATTCTTCCTCCTCAAACTCTGTAACCTCTGTATAACTGAAAAAACAAAAATCATAAACATTGCAATATGGAGGCACCCTACAAACTGACTACTCCTCCTTAAAACTGTTAAGGCTGGACGAATGCGATGGGTCACACCTGTGATCCCAGCACTTTGGGAGGCCGAGGCAAGTGGATCACTGGAGGCCAGGAGTTCGAGACCAGCCTGGCCAACATGGTGAAACTCTGTCTCTACTGAAAAATACAAAAATTAGCCGGGCATAGTGGCACACACCTGTAATTCCAGGTACTCAGGAGGCTGAGGCAGGAGAATTGCTTGAATCTGATAGGCAGAAGTTGCAGTGAGCCGAGATCGCACTGCTGCACTCCAGCCTGGGTGACAGAGCAAGACCAAGACTCTGACTCAAAAATAAATAAATAAATAAATAATAAAAATAAATAAATAAAACTGTTAAGGCTATTAAAAAAATAAGAAAAATCTGAGAAACTGTCACAACTATGAGAGGCACTAGGAGACATGACTAAGTATAATGTGGTATCCTAGAGAGAATGCCAAAAAGATCACTAGGATAAAATGAGGGAAATCTGAATAACATATGGACTTTAGTTAATATATCAACATACTGGTTCATCAGTTATGACAAATGTCCCCTACTAAATGTATGATATTAATGATATTAATTATAGGGGAAACTGAGCACATGGTATATGGGAACCATCTGGACTACTTTCACAATTTTTCTGTAAATTTAAATCTATTCCAAAATTTAAAAGTGTACTTAAAAAATCCATCCTGAGTTATCTTCTCCAACTGCCCACTAACAATCTTAAGTAAAGAATGTCTCTACTTATTTTAAATTTGTAAAAAGTAAATTGAAACCATTTCCAAAATGCCCCTTTTGATCATGCTCAAAATTGGCATGTGGCAAATTTATTGACAATGATAAAAAGCATGTGTTTTGTTTACTCTGTATTTCTACCTGCAACGAAATAGTCAAACTTTCATGCTCTCTTGTCTGACAGTGTTTCTGTTGCATGGCAGAAGTCTGAAGTTGTCTGAAGACGACTTCATTTTTTGGCTTGTGTCTTCAAAACCCTACAGTTTTTCAGTAGATCATAGTAAGTGTATTTCATATGGGGTGAAAGAAGTGAGAGAAGTATTGAAGAAAATGAAATATTAGGAAAAGAGAGAAAGCGGAAAAAGTATAGTTCCCCAAACTTAGATATGTTACAGAGATCCTTGAGTTCTATGACTAGTAGGGATCCCAAACCTGTTTCCTCTCAGCTTCCTAGAAAATGACTAGACCTCAGTAGACAGAATGGACCAACCTATGAAGGCTTCACCCAGAAAACTAGCAATCCTGATCTTGGCAAAGATGCCAATGCCCAGACAGAGAAGCAGCAGAGCCCCTCTACAAGGGCCCACACCAGGGTTAGCCCTTGAATGTTTTCTACACTGCCTAAGATGCCAGGAACTTTCTTTCAACTCCCTAGGAACCCCAGTTTTGATTGAGAGTCAATTCCCTGCTAAGTCAGCAAGTTAGAAACTGAGAGTCAAATGTAATTAAATTTTTGTAAAAATAATCTAATCTTTCCTCTGAATTTATACAGTAAGTTTCACACCTACTTCAGAAACAGAGTGTAGAGCTATCACTGAAAGAGCATCAAACACTGCACTTTGAGTTGAAGAATAAAATGCTGTGTACAAAGATCATACTAAATAGAAGGGAGACAAAGGACTCATGAAACATGCTCTCAGCAAATCTTTTATAATACATATAATGTCATTTATAGAATTCCTAATTGGACACGTCTCTATATAAGTTAAAAATCATCTACCAAATAAAAGCCTACAGTGTACATCATTCTTAGTCATTAATGGATTATATGATAAAAAATATGATAGGACTTTGCATACATAATTGCAGTTATCCACACTTTATGGAGGGAAGCAGACAGAATTAGCCCACTTTGAGATGTGAGAAATGAGTCTCCATGCAGAAAAATAACTCACCTCAGATTGTGCGCCAATAACTGCCGTGGCTACAGAGAGAGAAGGTAACTCTAAACCTGTCCTCTCCTGAATTCTAAAGTTCACCTCCCTCTTTGGCCTCGGCTAGGTCTGCTATTTTTATCATGGTACTATTTTCATGCAAGATTTGCCAACCCGGGAAAGAGTAGCTTTGTTTTTATAGGCTGTGTCTTCTTTGGGTAAAGAAAGATTTGGGTCAAAAAAAGTTCCATTTCATTTTGTAATCAGAAACATTTCATGGAAAATTAAAATTGCTACACAAGCTGTACTGCACACACCATGAAGTGTTCACTCATAAGAGATCATTGAGGCATCCCAGGACACTTTGCCCATCTTCAGATCACACTCCTTTCCTTCGATGTAGAACATTGGTCTGGACTTCAGAACCCATGAAAACTGAGCTGACACTTCAAAAGTTGGATAGTTCGGGTCAGGCAAAATAGTGTGGAAACTTGTACATGCCAGAAGCACCTCATCTATCCAAGCCAGAGGAAGACAACCACTGAATGTCTGCATTCAGCTCTAAACCAGCTTCCCTAGGGCCCCCAAAAACACCAGCATGTCCCTCCATTGTAATGCAGACTCCACCAAATAAACAAGCACCCTATAGATTTAAAAATTTTTGAGATAATAGATCACATTTTAAATGATAACATCAATGAAGCTTCTTCAAGATTGAGACCTTACATAAGTGGCATTAGAGTGACTGCAGCTGTTCAGTGAAAGTGTCTCTTTCTACTTCTTCCTGCTGATTTTTTTTTCCTTCTCTGCCAAAGAAGCATTGACTACATATTTTTTCATTATTTTCTTCGTGTCAAGTGGAACTTTTTCTTCCAGGTTTCACTGCTCAGGTCCATATGTCTCCTTTTTCTTCTTTTTGTTTTTTTTTTAAAGATACCACATAACAAAAATGTTTCTCTTATATTAATTTTGTTACTCAGGCAAAGTAAACCATCACTCCTTGGTATGTCACATAAAAGCCAGAAGAGTAGTGACTCACTCATGCAGAGATTTTATTTAAAACATTTGCTCTGTGGTCAGCATAGATTAAAGACAGATCAGGTTGCCCTCAGAGCAGTGCAGGGATAGTGAGAGTGAGAGATGTTGCCACTTGGTAGATAAACCACACACCATTCACATGACAGTCACTTTCCTTGGTCCCCTCCTTCAAGACTGGAACACCTGCATTCAGCAGACTTGGGCTGACTGGCCTTGTAACTCTGAAGGGTTCTTGGAAAGATGTGACATTTTAATTTTGTGATAAAAAATGAAACGGCTGCTGAAAGAAGATCTGAATGTCCCTTAGGGACTCCTGGTACATGGAGAAATGAAAAAGAGAAACTGGTGGGGAAGAAAAGGGAAAAGAAAAAAGAAAAATGAGGGAAAGGAAATAAACCAACAAGAGAGCACTATGACAAGTTTCCATTGTTCTTTTTCTGTGCCAGAGAGAGTGGAATTTTAAATGATTGCAAATTGAGCGGCTCATGGGTAATCGATTTGGTCTCCACCAGTAGAGGTCAGAAACCCATGACATGTAAATAATATTTATACAGTTGAAACAAGGAACAGATGAAGTCCATGGAAAAGAATGAATCTCTGCTTTTTGATTTTTATAGAAAAGCACAAATTTCAACATCTGAGACTGACACAGTAAGAAAACTGCACATGGTAAAAGCTAAAGTGTGAATGAATATCCGTAACTGTCAGTATTTATTCGGCTATGTGCTATTTATCTCAGGTCTACCAACTAAAATTAGTTAATAGTCAACCAAATTCATTGGTCAATTCATAAAAATCAGCTGATTGACTGATTTTGTGTGTGTGTGATCACATCCATTTCCAAATATACTTGTCCTAGAGCAACTTTTCTTCTCCCCTTTCATTCTTCTTCCCTTTTTTCTTTTTTTTTAATATGTAAAAAAATCACTAATTCTTTCACACTTAAAATAGCCTGTGACCTGCTGAAGATGGAAACTGTCAAGAAGATCATAGGATCTGCGGGTTTGAAGAAATTCCAGTGGTCATCTAGCTGGACCTCTGATGAGGGCAGGAATCCTTTCTATAACATCTGGTAGTACATGGTCACCAAAGAAAGTCTGCTCATATATTTTCATTGATAAGGGACCTGCTATTTTGAGGGGCATTTAGTTCCATTGTTTATGCATCTGTATGTTAAATCCGTATTTTTAGGTGTGGGTAATAAATTAATAAACAACAAAATCATAAGATAGTGATAAGTATAATTCAAAGCCTTAAAACAGAATAATGTGACAGTGAGTAGATAGCTACTAAAGACTGGGTGTTCGACAATGGTCTATTGCAGGATATGACATTGGGGCTCAGAAATAAGTGTTTTCCAAGCAGAAGGAATAAGCAAGATGAAGAGTCTAAGGTGGGAATCAGTTTGGCATGGAAAAATAAATAAGCAGGCTGGAGACTGATGGGCTAGGTTCAGGACGCTGAAAGACAAGCCTGGAATGGGTGCAGAGATCATTCGATGTTGGGCTTTGTGGGCTGTGACGAGGATTGCGTGTTCTATTCTAAGCACAATCAGATCTATTAGGCAGTTTTAAACAACATATTTAAAAATATTGCTCATGTAGAGAGAATAAGATCCAAAGCAGCAGAAATAGAAGCAAGGAAACCAATTATAAGGCTATTATGATAGATCAGAGAAAAGATTTTGATAGTTTGGATTGTGGTGGTGATGCAAGAAATGGAGAGAAGTGAAAGAATTTGGATTATACTTTCAGGAAGTCAGATTGGCACAACTGGCTAGATTGACTTTGCAGCATGGGGTGGAGAAGAACAAAAAAGAATCATATGCACTGTCAAGATACCTGGCTTGAACACCTGAGCAGGTGATGGTACAAGTTACTGACATGTAGAAAACAAGGTGATCACTAGGTTTCCAGGCAATGAAAGTAACCCAAGAATTCTGCTTTAACCTCACTATGTTTGAGATGTCTGCCATGTAGGCAGTTGGCCAAACAATTCAGATGTTCTAGATAGAAGCCAGATATTTTCAGGCATCTGCATTTTGTAAGATAATTAAATTATTAGTAGGTTAGTCCTAACATTGAACTGAAATTTTCTCCTTGTCATTACTACCCACTAGTCCTAGTTTTATCTTCAGAGGACAGACCATTTCTCACATGATGATATGGTTTGGCTGTGTCCCCAGCCAAATCTCATCTTAAATTGTAGCTCCCATAATCCTCATGTGTCAGAGAGGAGGAACCCAGTGGGAGGTAACTGAATCATGGGAGCGGGTTTTTCCCATGCTGTTCTTATGATAGTGAGTAAGTCTCACAAGATCTAACGGCTGTATAAGGGGCAGTTCCCCTGCACATGCTGTCTTGCCTGCTGCCATGTAAGACATGCCTTTGCTCTTCCCTCACCTTCTGCCATGATTATGAGGCCTACCTAGCCAGGTGGAACTGTGAGTCCATTAAACCTCTTTTTCCTTAAAAATTACCCAGTCTTGGAAATTTCTTCATAGCAGTCTGAAAATGGACTAATACACATGACAGCTCTCCAAGTATTTGATAAAAACGAAGGTTAATATTTACTGTACACCTGGTATATGCCAATTATTTTGCTCATAGTCTCTTATTTGGACTTTCTAGGGTATATGAGGGCATGAATTATTTTCCCATATTAAAGAAAACGGAACTGAAGTACAGAGAGAGTATCTTGTCTAAGGTCACAAAGCTACAAAGTAGAGAAGCTGAAATTCAATGCAGATCAATCTGATTCCCAAGACGAATTAACACTAGTGCTCTCAAGTGTTTCTCAGATAGCAGGGCTTCCAGAATGTTTCACCATTCTCAAAGTCTTCTGCTAGCTTCCTACTTCAGCAACATCTCGCTTTAAATTTTGGTCCTTCCAGTGAACACATTTGATCTGACCAAGGAGGAATACACCCATCTTCTGGACAGATGCCTTCATAGAATGATGCTGGACATTGCATTAGAGTAACCACATCACACTGCTGGCTCATATAAAATTTGTGGTCAACTGCTGTCTAGCCAGGGCTCCCACATCCTATACTTGTGCTATAATTTTTTTTGCCTACATTAAAAATGTCAGGATATTTGAAACCTGAGTCTTTTAACTAGCAAATTAGTTGTTACCTCCACTTTTCTTCCAAGGCAGTCTGATAAGTGGGCCTTTTGTCTTTGTTTCATTTGTTGATTAAAATGACATTTACATTATAGAATCAAAATTTTCAATATAATAAAAAATAAAGGTTAAGATGTATTGTGTGCCTACTGTGATTCCAATATTATTTTAAGTCTCAGTTTTCTCATCTTTAAGATGGAAATCGTAATAGTACCAAACAGCAAATGACAAATTGCCTGTGAAATTCCTAACTATAAGGTCATACTTATCTATCACTCAAAACTTTGGAAGACCATCTTATTTTAAGACAATGTCCAGCCTTTGATATTAAGCCACTCTCTGATGTAACTAAGGAATATTGTATTGGGAAAGTATACGGAAACTAAAAATTAGTCCGCCAAAAGCAGTTTGCAATGGAAAACAAGAGTAAATGATCTTACTATGTCACTGAGAGTTGCAACCACCGCTTAATTGCCCACCGATAGTCTGGTAAGTAAGGCATTGTTGATGTGTTTCCCATTCTACCCCAAAAAGGAAAAGGGCCTCCAGGAAGAAGATCCTAGGGAAGGACAGTAATGGAAGGAATGTACTGAAACTCCCTCCTCTGCCCAAATCCAATACAATTATTTATTTGTGCCCTGCGCATAATCTGTGCTTCCCTTAGTTCAGATTCTCAGAAGTAGATCATGAGACAAAGGCTCAAGTGTAAGTTGTTTGTTTGGAGGAGATGCTAGGAAACACCAGAAAAATGGGAAAGTGAGCCAGGAAAGGAAAATAAATAAAAAGTGCATTATTAAGTTAGTTACTACTGAGAGTAAATGGTATGTAATCCTGCTGGGAATCTCTGGTAGCCGGGGTAGAATTTGTGTCTCAGTGTTATCCCATCCCAGTTAGTTAATTATACACTAATTCCCATCAGTCATTGATGGAGACTGTCAGGGTAGGGGGTTAATTCTCAAGCACTTCCAGAATGCCCTGTGCACCAGAGAAAGCTGTCAAAGAGTTGGAACCATGGTCAGGCCTGAGGGAATGTAGACTGGGAATAACAGAATATGCTACAGCCAGTGAAGGTTTCTCAAGACCTCCAAGCTCTCCAATAAGCTAGATGATCAGATGTATATTTTTCTGGCAGGATGCATGGCCAACGAGAGCAGTTAAAACAACAGAAGCGTGGCCAAGCACCATGGCTCAGGCCTGTAATCCCAGCACTTTGGGAGCCAAAAGCAGGCAGATCATGAGGTCAAGAGTTCATGACCAGCCTGGCCAATGTGGTGAAACCCCGTCTCTACTAAAGATAGAAGAAAACTAGCTAGGTGTGGTGGCGTGCACATGTAATCCCAGCTACTCGGGAGACTGAGGCAGGAGAATCATTTGAACCTGGGAGCCGGAGGTTGCAGTGAGCCGAGATCAAGCCATTGCACTCCAGCCTGGGCGACAGGGTGAGACTCCATCTCAAAAAAATAAATAAATAAAAATAAAAAAATAATAGAAGAGTGTACTCTGGACAACTCAACAACAGCAACCACAAAAATTTGTAAATGGGCAAAAGGACTTAAATAGACATTTCTCCAAAGAAGATAAACAAATGATCATTCACTGGGCTCATTGCACATGAAAAGATGCTTAACATTATTAGGTAAATGCAAATCAAAACCACCGTGTAGTATCACTTCATGCTCATAAGGATGGCTCTTATGAAAAATCAAAGCAAAACAACAACAAAAACTAAAAATAACCAGTGTTTGTGAGGATGTGGGGAAATCAGAACCCTTGCAAACCGGTAATATAAATGTAAAAATGCAACCACTATGGTAAACAGGAAGTTCCTCAAAAAGTTAAACATAGAATTATTATACTATCCAGCAATTTCACTCCTAAGGATACAACCAAAAGAACTGAAATTGAGGACTCAGACATATACGTGTGCACTAACGTTCCTAGCAGCATTATTCACAATATTCACATTATTTACATTATTGTTCATATTTTCCCATCAAAAGGTGGAAACAACCCGACTGTCAATAGATTAATAGATAAACAAAATGTGGTATATACTTACAATGGAATATTATTCACCTACAAAAAGCAATAAAATTATGATATGTGTTACAATATGGATGACCCCTGAAAACATTACGGTAGATAAAATAAGCCAGAAAGACACCAAAGGACAACTATCGTATAATTGCATCTAAATAAAATACCTAGAATATGCAAACTTACAAAGACAAAAAGTAGATTAGAAGTTACCAGGGTTTGGAGAAGGGGCATTAATGTTTAATGGGTACAGAGTTTCTATTTGGGATGATGAAAAAGTCTTGGAAATAGATAGCAGTGATGATTACCCAATACTGAAACTGTACTTAATACCACTGAATTGTACACTTAAAAATGGTTAACATGGTACGTTTTTTTACGTATATTTTATCACAATAAGAAAGGTCAAAACAAGTTGATTTTCTTTTCAATTACAAGTTGAAGAATAATTTTCAAAGATGGGCACATAGTGTGATCCCATTTTTCAAAATGAAAATAAAAGGGGAACGTTGGAACCAATAAATGCAATGCATTACAACTGGGACCTATATCCCTCATTGTAGATCATGCTATCTGAGCGCCAGAAGCTTCAGTGAATAAAAACATGAGTTTGCAAAAGATAACATTTCAAATGTGTGAACACATACATTTTAAAAGACCTACAACTCTTATAACTATAACCAAATTTCTCTTTTTATTGCTATAAACTTGGTCATAATATTAATATTACCATTTTCTCCCAAAGTTCTATAACATCTACATTACCAGGTCTTTCTTGGTCAAAACCAGCATGTCATCAAGTTCAGAGTAATTCTGACCTTTATTTCTTGCTAAACTATTTTTGATATAAATCTATTTTCAAAAGTTGTATAAACCAATAATTTACTAAATGTTCAACTTTCTATTTTGCCTGCTCCCTCCCTCTTATTCCTTCATAAAATTCTCTTACCCTCTGCATAAAATGTATCTCTTTATTTTTTTTTTTTTGAGTTGAACACATTTTGCCATGAACATGAGGCTTCGTGCATGAAAGTTCGTCTCCCACTTCCTCTTCCCAGTGGCACAGTCTTTCAACTGCCAACTCCCCTGACTTGAACCTTGGTGCTCCCTACAGAGTGGCAGCATGACTCAGAAGAGAAAATACAATGGGTGGGTACAATCAGACCTGGGTTCAAATCCCAGTGCTACCATCTATCATATGATCTTGAGTAAGAAACATGGCCTTTCTGAGTTTCAATCATATCTTACATAAAATGAGTCTAATACTACCTCTCAAAGGGCTGATGTGCAACATATATTACACTAAAAAGCATTTGGGGCTAAATGCCATGGCTTACACCTATAATACCAACACTTTGGGAGGCCAAGGTAGTAGGATTCCTTAAGGTCAAGGAATCAAAGCAAGATGCCATCTCTACAAAAAAAATTAAAAATTAACCTGGCATGGTAGCACATGCCCGTAGTGCTAGCTACTCAGGAGGCTAAGGCAGTAGAATCACTGGAGCCCAGGAATTTGAGGCTGCAGTGAGCTGTGATTATGCCACTGAATTCCAGTCTGGGTGACAAAGCAAGACCTTATCTCAAACAGCAACAACAACAACAACAACAACAACAAAAACCTGGTTCATTACATGCCATACTTAGTGCTTAATAAATTATTTCCTTTTTTGTATGACTTCCTTCCCAGATCGTAATTGCATTCTATTATCCTATAGTGGATAATGATCTTGGACCCACAGTACTCATTTTCCTCTTCTTTAATTGTAATAGTACATTTATCTGGACTTGGGCCATTCATAATAGAGATTCCATGATCCTTGCAGCCAGTTATGGTCATGTCACTAAAAGGAAAAAGCAGAAGGCACTCTCTGATATGAACCAGTTTTGTTAGACGAGTAAGTTCTAGAGATCTGCTGTACAGCATAGTGTCCATAGTTAACTATATAATATTATGTTCTTCAAATTTGTTAAGAGAGTAGATTTCATCTTAAGTGTCTTTACCACAAAAATGAGGGGGAATCACAAGGAAACTCTATTACCTTGTGTGTTAATCTGTTTTCACACCGCTATACAGAATACTTCCTGAGACTGGGTAATTGTAAAGCAAAGAGGTTTAATCAACAGTTCTGCAGGTTTAACAGAAGGCATGGCTAGGAGGCCTCAGGAAACTTGCAATCATGGCAGAAAGCGAAGGGGAAGCAAGTACATCTTACATGGCGGCAGGAGAGAGAGAGCATGTGTGAAGGAGAAACTGTTAAGCACTTACAAAACCATCAGATCTCGTGAGAACTCACTCACTATCATGAGAACAGCGTGGGGGAAACTGCCCCCAAGATCCAATCATCTCCCACCAGGTCCTTCCCTCAACATGTAGGGATTATGGGGATTACAATGAGATGAGATTTGGGTGGGGACACAAGTCAGATTATGTCACTTTGATTGTGGTGATGCTATGTGGTCCAACTCAGTAAATTGTACACATTAAATATGTGAAGTTCTTTATTTATCAATTAAACTCAAACTCAATAAAGCTCAATAAGCATCTTAATAAAGCGGTTTGCTATTAAAAAAAAAAAAAAAAAGTAGGACGCTGCCCTAACAATGGTTGATATGAATGAACCCCTTGCTGTCTTCTTTTCCAGTCTGCTGACTGGCACACAGACACTGATATTCTGGAACATGAAGACAAAGGCTTGGGACAAGGGAGGAGAGATCTGGAAGGAACCTACATCTGAATATTCCATGGAGCAAAGCAGCCATATCGTCCTAACCCACTCACCCCCAAGCATTATTTATATGGGAGAAATAAGCTCTTTTCTTCTTAAAGCCAAATTATCTTTCATTTATAGAAAAATTTTATACTAACTCACATATCTTCCTAGGAATCCTACATTTTCTCTTTTGGGATAATGGAAGAGTCCTCCTCAGAGTTCTTTCCTATTTCCCATGAGAGGAATCTTACAGGTGAGTCAACTGAGGCCAATCTAGCAGGCTGTGATGAACACTAAATGGTTGGGGACTTTTGCTCTGACATATGTCATCATCGAAGTGCATGAGTATTTTATAAGATGATCAATGCTAAATGGCGGAAATATTTTGCCACAGCATTAACTAGACTAAAACCATCTTTACAAGATAATTGAAAAGGATTACCTAAGAATCTGAAGGAAAGTTACTTTTATGATCATACTTGTTATGCTGTAGTAATGTAATATGCTGCTAAAATCCATTTCAAACTGTTATTTCTATGAGAATCTGTCACACTAATTCTCACTAGCTATACACAAAGACAGAATTGAGTACTATCGATGCAATGAAGTTCTGGGGTAAAAGGAGTCAGGCTCCAATCTGTGTTGTGCAATGCTGTAGCAGTGTACTTTGGGGGAGTTTTCTTTTTTGTGTCTCAAATTCTTCACCTATTTTATGGATTTACAATAATAATTAACAAGATTAATATGATTATTAAATGCAATAATAATGTAGAGTATTTAACATAGTACCTATAGAAAGCACTAAATACATGTTAGTTGTCATGTTCTATATATTATATATATATAGTTTGTTTGTTTGTTTTGTTTTGTTTTTTTGAGACAGAGTCTCACTCTATTGCCAGGCTGGAGTGCAGTGGCGCAATCTCGGCTCACTGCAACCTCCAACTCCCCAGTTTGAGTGATTCTCCTGCCTCAACCTCCTGAGTAGCTGGGATTACAGGCATGCGCCACCATGCCCAGCTAATTTTTGTATTTTTAGTAAAGACTGGGTTTCACCTTGTTAGCCAGGATGGTCTCGATCTCCTGACCTCGTGATCTACCTGCCTTAGCCTCCTAAAGTTCTGGGATTACAGGCATGAGCCACCGCACCCAGCCTAATTTTTTTAATACTTGTTTCTGTAAAATTTCTCTGTTCAAAGAAAAAAAAAATCCACAAAACCTAGCATATTGTGGCACTAAAAACTGTAAAATAAAGTATATTAAATACAATCTAGCAAATGGGTTATTTGAATATATTTCACCTTGAAGGTGACTCCTGCTAAAAATGTGCCAAGACCAACGAATGCTAAATTTGGTGAGCAAAAATTTTAGGATAACAGGATTTACATAGTCTCATAGTGCCTCCTTCAAAGGTATTTATTAACACCAAAAAGGTGAGATGGTAACTTTACAACCGGTATACCCAGCAGATATTACCTTAACCAAGTGATCAAGGTCAACATCACCAGCAACGAGACAAGTCAACATCATGAACCTCTTATTAATTCATGCTTAGAACGCAGTATCATTTGCGTAATATTTTGCCAAAAGTGAATAACTTCAGTCCAAACAGGAGAAAACAGCAGACAAACCCAAATTGAAAGAGACTACAAAATTTGTTCAAAATTGAAAGTCTTTAAAAATTTGGCAAGGAAACCTGGACGAGCAACAAATATAAGTAAACCTATATTTGATAGCCAGCCTATATTTGAAAAATGTCAGAGAATAGATACTCACTTTATCTAATGTTTTCACACCTTAAAAAAGAGAAATTTATTTTGGAAATGAAGTAGATCTATAAATGTTGATTTTAAAAGATTTTGAGTGGAAAAACACAAATTATTTTAATTTTATATAAGACTATGGGCTGGGCACAGCAGCTCACGCCTGTAATCCCAGCACTTTGGGAGGCCAAGGAGGGGAGGATCACAAGATCAAGAGATGGAGACCATCCTGGTCAACATGGTGAAACCCCATCTCTATTAAAAATACAAAAATTAGCTGGGTGTAGTGGCGCATGCCTGTAGTCCCAGCTACTCTGGAGGCAAGAGAATCACTTGAACCCAGGAGACGGAGGTTGCAGCGAGCCGAGATTGCCCCACCGCACTCCAGCCTGGCGACAGAGAGCGACTCCGTCTCAACCAAAAAAAAAAAAAAAAAAAGAAAAGAAAAGAAAAGGAAAAGAAAAAGACTAGGCACACTATAATCTCATTTATGTAAAAAATGATTTACATCTGCCTGTGCATTTTTTACCTTTGTATATAAAATGTCTGAAAAGATAAAAAATACAATTTGTGATTAGTTCTTTGGGTAAAAATTGGAGGCTGAGAGATGAAGGGAGAAAGTTATTTTCACCCTGCATTTCTATGTACTATTTCAATTTTTTAGCATAAAGATGTATTATCTTTGTAACAAAAATAATATATTTATTAAAAATGAATGTAAATCAAACCTGGATCCATTTCTCATTTTTGTCACATGTCTGCTAAGTCACTTAACGTTTTTGGACCTCATTTTTCTCTTCTGTAAAATGAAATTATTATTTTATATATTAGTGATTTAACTGGAAATCTCTGCAAGCTTGTCCAGCTTGCCTTATTTTGTTGTTATTGTTGTTGTCGTTGTTCTGTTTTGTTTTGTTTTAGGCTTTTAGCAGCCTGAAGCCATGGTTTTTAGTTCCTGTCTCTGGTGATAAGTGGAAAAGAGGGATGAGGAAGGGGCTTCACTGGCCCAATCAGAAACAGAAACTAAGAACCTATGACTGTATTCTTGCCTTTGAACAGCTCTGCTAGGGTGTTGTGCAAATACAGATTCCCGGGCCCCACCTCAAGTCCTATTAAATCAGACTCCTCGGGCATAAGGCCCAGAAGTGAAATCTGTAAAAGCTCCCCAGTTGATTTTGGTTCTCCCTTTCCGGACCTGGCTAAGCAGGAGGCGCCATCATGGGAGTTGCCATCCGCCACAACAAGGACCGAAAGGTTCGGCGCAAGGAGCCCAAGAGCCAGGATATCTACCTGAGGCTGTTGGTAAAGTTGTATAGGTTTCCGGCCAGAAGAACCAATTCCATATTCAACCAGGTTGTGCTGAAGAGGTTGTTTATGAGTCGCACCAACCGGCCGCCTCTGTTCCTTTCCCGGATGATCCGGAAGATGAATCTTCCTGGCCGGGAAAACAAAACGGCCGTGGTTGTGGGGACCGTAACGGACGACGTGCGGGTTCAGGAGGTGCCCAAACTGAAGGTATGTGCACTGCGCGTAACCAGCCGGGCCCGCAGCCGCATCTCAGAGCAGGGGGCAAGATCCTCACTTTCGACCAGCTGGCCCTGGACTCCCCCAAGGGCTGCGGCACTGTCCTGCCCTCCGGTCCTCACAAGGGCCGAGAGGTGTACCGGCATTTCGGCAAGGCCCCAGGAACCCGCACAGCCACACCAAACCCTAGGTCCGCTCCAAGGGCCGGAAGTTCGAGCGTGCCAGAGGCCGACGGGCCAGCTGAGGCCCCAGGAGCCCCGCACAGCCACACCAAACCCTAGGTCCGCTCCAAGGGCCGGAAGTTCGAGCGTGCCAGAGGCCGACGGGCCAGCCGAGGCCCCAGGAACCCCGCACAGCCACACCAAACCCTACATCCGCTCCAAGGGCCGGAAGTTCGAGCGTGCCAGAGGCCGACGGGCCAGCCGAGGCTACAAAAACTAACCTTGGATCCTACCCTCTTATTAAAAAGATTTTGAATGCTGACCAAAAAAAAAAGTTTATATCCACATCACTTTCCACAAGAGTATGAGAGCCTCCCAGGAGAGAAGACAGCGTAATTATGCCTGCCATTTTTACTTCGGGAGTGGTCACGGGACTTGACCAGTGAAATGTTAACTCCATGAATACCAGCAGGGATGTTAATGTGAGTGCATGGATTGGTTTGTTTGCATGTCTTTACTTAGCCATGAGAAGAACATATACTAGGTAACAGCTGATCCCCAAATAAGGAACTACAGGGAGCAGACTTGAATTCAATAAGTATGTGAAGTCAAGCATAGGTAAGCAATCCTAGGTAAGCCATCCTAGGTAAGCCCTCCAAGACCGCTACTGACCCACAGACCTATGAGTGAGTAAGCATTGCTACAGCAGCAACTATCTAATAAGAGTGGAAAGTGGAATTTTGGAGAAGCCAGTCCACCCAGCAGATTAAATAAAGAGTTACCCCCTAGAGATGGTTTTGTTCCTCTGAAACAATGCTTCACAGCGTTTAAGATGCAGTTTTTCTATCTACCTGGCCCCTAGAGTGAGGAAAAATGGAACAAATTTCCTATTCAGTCCACACTGTACATATAGTGTATGCAAGAAATGAACATTGCTCTTATAAGTCACCATAGATACAGGGCTTAGCTCTTTGGCGTATCTCAGACAATCCTGACTAATACAGGAAGGAAGTTCCAAGATTAATTCATCAGTTCTTCAATGTCATGGAACATTAAGCTTTCCTTTTTTCCATTTTTCCTTGTTCTACGGACCACCGTGTCATCCCTTAAAGTTTCAAGGTGGTTGTAGCAGATCCAGGCCAGAATCAGGTAACAGGCCCACGTCCTGACTGTAAGAGGAGAAGCTAGAAAAACAAGTGGTTTTGCCTTTTCGTTATATTTACTGGAAGACAAGCTTTGCCAGCCATGAAGAAAATAGGAGGAACAGGTGCTGCGTAGGCAGCCAACAGGTTCTTTGAATGTAGGATGGGATACTATCTACATTTGAGATTCTACTATTTACTGAATGCTTTCTCTATGTCAGTTTATTTTCATAGCTCATAGACATTATTTCATCCCCCGCCACCCATTTTACTGATGAGAAACTGGAACACAGGGAAGCTAATTGGGAATCACAAAGACAAAGCAACATGTTTAAGATCACCCAGATTGTAGATGACAGAATAAAGGTTTGAACCCACGCCTGACTGTCTGTATTGAAGCCCTCTTATCCAAACACCCTTCATGTAAAGACTTCTGCTTCTCTCCATTGTTCAGTACTTCAAGACAGCTACTGATTCTGCTGCATGACTCTTCTGTACTACAAAAGAGGTGCAGGACAGACACAAAAACAAAGTCCCTCCCTGGGGCACTGAATTACCCACCCCCAAAGAAAAAGACAGATGGTGATCTTTTTTCTTTTTTTTTCAGTGTCAAAGCCCATTCCAGTGAAACAAGCGCCTGCTGTCCCATGACTTATAACACTAAGTGATGTTCAGATTCTGTTGGGTTCCTGAGCAAGCATGCCAAGTCTGTTTGCAATTTCCGCAGCTCATAGCATGCTTGTCAGAGGCTTTCCATTCATTTTCACTAACGCTTCCCTGGCCTTTTGAAGGCTTTTCAGCTGAAAGCCAAGAGTCCAGGCCCCAGATTCTCAGAGGCTGGCAGCCCTCTTAAATGCATTGTTCATATCTCTGTCTCTCTCTCTCTCTTTCTCTCTCTGCTTTTTCCAAAGAAAGGACATCTTGGTACAACTCAAAAAGCTGCAAGCTGAAAACGCACTGAGAGTTTGAGCAGTAAGTCCCTGGTGTTGCTCATACCCAGAGCATTATTATCCCCTTAATCATCTCTCTCTCTCTGGACAGTGGTCTGTCTTGATCTTTCTGGGAGAGGCAACAAAGCAGCTGTGGTAGAATTTGATGCCATGTTGATGGCGTTGCACTGTTTCTTCAGATTCTCACATGGATGTGTGCCCTTGTGGGTGGCCTTCCATGCAGAACAGAGCAGTCCTTCTTCCCAGAAAGGCAGCGGAGCTTCCCAGCTGTGGTATCTTGGGGAAATGAAGCACATCCCCTCTGCTGTAGAATCATCTTAGCTTTTCCCACTTTGAAAGCTGGTTCCCAGAGAAAAGATACTAGGCAATTTTTTTTTGTAGAGTACTGATTGTATTGCTGTCAAATCAATGGACTAATCACCTATACGCATTCTTCTCTCTCAAACTATGAAATTTTTAAATGGGAAAACAGAGAGCTTGGGAAGAAGGAAGCAACAAGGGCTTTATGCCTCTGTGGTAGACAGAATTCTAAGATTGACCCTCAATAACCCTAACCCTTCTATAATCCAATACCCAGCCATTTGAATGTGGGTAGAACATGTGAATATGATGAGTGGTTACAAGGCAAGAGGGAGATTATGCAGTTGAGCCTGAATTAATCACACAAGCCCTTTAAAAGTAGAGAGATTTTGCTCGCTAATAGTAAAAGAGAAGTCAAAACGATTCTAAGTTTCAGGAGGATTCTATTTGAGAGATCCTGCTACCAGCCTTGAAAAGTTAAGCTTAACTGATGAGAGGGTCTGGGAGAAAGTCCATGGCAAAAAGCTTGCAAGGGGCCTCTAGGAGCTGAGACAAGCCCAAAGCTGAAAGCAAGTAAGGAAATGGGGTCCTCTGTCCTACAGCAGTGAGGGACTGAATTCTGCCAACACCCTTAATGGATCTGGAAATAGATTCTTCCCCAGGTCTCCAGGGAAGAGTCTAGGCCAGCCTTGAATTCAGTCTTGTGAAACTCTAAGCATAGAACCCAGTCAGGCCCTCTCATCCACCCTTTTCCTCTATATAACTGAGAGATGATAATTGGAAGTTGTTTCATGTGGTGAGTTTGCAGTAATTTGGTATGCAGCAATAGAAAACTCATACAGCCTCTTTCACCCATTCCCAGGAATCACAACGTTCAATTGGCAACAAATTGCATTTAATGAGTACAGACTCTAAATCATATAGATCTTATTCATTACATTATCTTCCGGCTTCGTTATGCATAGTAAGTATGAAATCAATCTTTGATGAAATGAATGAGGCAATGCTTAAAAGCACAGGCTTTAAAGTCAGAGACACACGAATCCAAATCCCAGCCTCATTACCTAGTATCTCCATGATCTGGAGTGGGTCGTTTAAGGTCTCTGAGTCTCAACCGTTGTTTCATTTGCAAAAAGAGGGTGAGCATGACACCTGCCCATTTTACTGGTTCCACTACTAGGAGACACAGTTGACTACTAGCTTATTTTTCACCTTCTCCAGTGGATTTGACAAAATTAGACTCTACTAATTTCCCACCTACATATAAAACCATTTTTTTTTTCAGTCCCTTGTTGGAGATCTTTCTTTCCCATCTATTTCTTATATGTTAGAGTTCTTCAAGGTTTGGCTGTTTCCTTTCTTACGAATTATTGCATAAATTTCCGTGGCTTCAAATGCCATACACTTATCAATCTTTTTCAAGATTCTTTCTCTACACCAGCTCTTTCTTTGGGGCCCTGAACCCATAGATCTAGCAACCTGATAACTCTATTTGTATCTTACTAGTTTCTGAAACTAAGAGAAGGCCTATATTGAATTCATGACTTTTTCCCCCCAAAATTACTCCTCCCCTAATGTTTTCAATCTCCATAATGTCTCTACCATTCACTCCTACCGGAAACCTGGGAGACATCTTTGAAAACCTCTTCCTCAGCCATTCACATTCAACTCAACACAAAGACTTGTCAGTTGTACCTCTAAAGATATTCCTTATCTACCCTTTTCTCTCCATCTCCACAGCTATTCTTATACCCATCCAAGCCACCATGTTTTGCTTGGACCATGATAACATCATCTAAATGATATCCCACTTCACTCTCGTTTCTCTAAAATCCATTCTCCATTCTGTGCCCATGTGATCTTTATAAAAGGAGAATCTAAGTATATCATTGCTCACATTAATATTTTTAATCTTATATTGGCCTTAAGATAAATTATTAATTATAGGTTAAAATTAAGTTATTAGTCAAATATTAGGTCAGTTCTTCTCTAATTTCAGCATAAAATTAAATACATGAGGTGTCTGCACAGCTCATGTGCTCTTATTTGGAAATGTTTTTGCCACTTTTGCTGAAGAAGTTGCCAGATTTTTCGACCTGGTTGTCCTGTAGTTCTGACCAGAACTGGCTAAATAGGAGAGGGAAGGAAAGAAAGACACAGAGACAGAGGCAGAGAAACGTCTGATATCTTTGTAGTTCCCATGACACCAGTAGTACTTCCCACAGTTGGGTTTCATGAAATTTCCCTTACTTACTTGTAAATACATTTCCTTTTGGCCAACATGAGTTTGTTTTTCTTTCAACCAAATAACTCTTAAACAGAAATAAAATTAGCCTTTTGCCTTTCCTTCTCAACATAATCCCAAACTTGCTTCCAAATTTTAATTTGCAAAGTCATCATAATTTGAAAAGTACTGGTGGATTTCCCAAGTCCAGGGATTCATTTGCTCTGAGTTCTTCAGAAGCAACCAGCTTTTGCCAATGGAAACACAAATGACCCAAATCAATGATATATTTTTAACTTTTTATTTGGAAATAACTTGAAATTTACAAATTGTGGAAATAAAAATAATATGAAAATCCCCACATAACAATTATTCAAATTCACCTATTTTTAACATTTTACCCCATTTGTTCTATCATTAAGACTATTTGTCAATGTATGTAGCTATCTAGCTACATCTAATTTCTTGTCTGAACCACTTGATGGTAAAGTAAATACATCATGGCCTTGGACCTATTAATGTATCAGTGTATATTTCTTAACAATAGGAATGTTCTATTATATAACCAAAGAAAAGTTGTCAACCTTGGTGAATTTAATATTGGCAAATGTTTTTCTGTACACTTTGTATTCCAATTTTCTCACTTGATCTAACAGGGTCATATAGCACATTGCCCCACCCACCACTCCAGTACAAAATTTAAGATCAAGTATTGTATTTACTTATCATGTCTCTTTGGCCTCTTTTATTTTAATTTTTTATTAACATCATTATGTTGTAAAATAGATCTCTTGAACTGATTTCTCCTAACTGAAATATTATATCCTTTTCCCCAATTCCATTCTCCCCCTGGCCCCGGTAATCAGATCCTACTCTCTGCTTTTATGAAGCTTACATTTCTACATTCCACAGATAAGTGAGATCCTATGATATCTGTCTTTCTGTGCCTGGTTTATTTTACTTAACACAACAACTTCCAGGTTCATCCATATTGTTGCAAATGACAGACTTTCCCTCTTTTTTAAAGCTGACTAGTAATCCATTGTGTATAGATGCCATATTTTCTTTATTTATCCATTGATGAACACAGGTTGATTCCATATCTTGGCTATTGTGAAGAGTGTTGCAATGAACATGGCAATGCAAACAGCTCTTCAACATACTGATTTCATTCCCTTTGTTTATATACCCAGAAGTAGGATTGCTGAATAATGTGGCATTTCTATTTTAATTTTTTGAGAAATCCCAAATTGTTTTCTATAATGGTTTTATTAATTTACATTTCCACTAACGGTATACCAGGGTTCCCTTTTCTTTATAACCTTATCAACACTTATCTTTTATTTTTGACCTCTTATAATCTGAAACATTTCCATAGTCTTTCATGATATTGATGCTCTGGAAAAATACATTCCTCTTTTTGTTTCATAGAATGTTTCTCCTTTGGATTTTATTGAAGTTATGTGTTCTCAGATGGAATACTGCATAGGTAATGTGGTGTCCTTCCAGGGGTGTGACACCTGGAGGGACACAAGGCCACCTGTCCTTCATGGGTGATGGTCACTAGGACCACTAGTCAAGGTGCAGTTAAGGTGTGATCTGATTCTCCACTGCATAATTATTGTTTTTTTTTTTTTTTTTCTTCCTGTATTAGGGTTCTCTAGAGGGACAGAACTAATAGGATATATACATACACACACACACACACACACACACACATATATATGTATCAACTCACATGATCACAAGGTCCCATAGTAGGCCATCTGCAAGCTGGGGAGCAAGGAGAGCCAGTCTGAGTCCCAAAACTGAAGAACTTAGAGTCCAATGTTTGAGGGCAGAAAGGGTCCAGCATGGGAGAAAGATGTAGGCTGGGAAGCTAGGCCAGCCTAGTCTTCCCACATTTTTCTGCCTGCTTTATATTCTAGCTGCACTGGCAGCTGATTAGATGGTGCCCACCTAGATTAAGGGTGGATCTGCCTTTCCCAGCCAACTGACTCAAATGCTAATCTCCTTTGGAAACACCCTCACAGACACACCTGGGATCAATACTTTGCATCCTTCAATCCAATCAAATTGACACTCAGTATTAACCATCACACTTCCTTACAATAGATAAGCAGTCTGTAGAGAGACACTTTGAGACCATACAAATGTCCTGTTTCCCATCAAAATTTCTTCTAGGATTAAAAATCCATTGATTATTCTTATCAGATCCAATCCATACCACGATGGTTGGAAAATGATAATTTTTCAACTCCAGCGTTGCAAAAGCCCTCCTTCTCTCCCACTTATTTATCTATTTTTGGTGTAAATCCATGAGTTTCTTTTTTCCCAGTGATTTATGTTTTATTATTGTATTCCATTATTTGATGCTCATATCAACCTAGATTTTCCCAGTGGTAGCCCCTTTGAGCTGAATTTTTTTCCTTGTGACAGGTCATGATAGGTAGATGGATGTAGTGCTTTTTATTTTATGGCATAACAATATATTTCAGGCTCATTTTGTGCCCATCCTGCCCCAGCTCTGAAATCAGCCATTTCAATTATATTTTTAAATTGATGTATTGTAATTGGGTTTTTATTAAAATGGGGCATATTTATATCTGTCTCATTCTTTGTTATCAGAAAGTTTTAGCAATACATTAGAGCAAAACAAAGAAGTTTCAGTGGAAAATTCTTCTAGTGGCTTATTTCCCCTGAGTTTTTTGGATAGGAAGATAGGCTGTAATACGGGCTGAATTCTACTTATTGAAAATCAGTGTATTATTATCCTACTCTTCTGAGAGCCAATGCTTGGCAGGCATCCTCAAATTTTATTGTGAGTTACAATGCTGGTGATCAACCAATCCAATAAATTGCTCAGTTCTTCCAGTTCACTTAGAGAAAATATGATTTTTCTTTAAAAATATGCAAACTTGTTGGAATTCATTTCTTCATCTACAAGTATAATGATTTTGACTAATTTTACACAAAAATATTGCCAAGTGTGGGCTTCATAAATCTGTCTCATTTTGTTACTTGCTACTCTCCCCAGCTGCTTTGAACTTAGCAGAAAACTGCCAAATTAAAAAAATAATAATAATAAGCTATCATGTGCTGTAATTTCCTCTTTGGGGGCATTTTTAATTTTGTCATTGTACATCTCATGCTTTAAAGTAGATTAAATACATCTGATCCGGTGCCCAAGAAACAATTATTTCCAGTGTTAAAAACAGAATTGAGAATTCAGGGGATGGGAAGTTAGAACTTGAACTCTGTCTTAGATTTTATGTGACATGTGTTAACATCTCATCTAATTACATTCATTACCTTATTCATCTTTAGAAACAAAATATTAATGAAAACTGAAAGGACTGAAATAACAAAAAATGGATTTTTTTCTGGCCTTATATTCATACTGAATGGAAGTGTACAATTCATTGAATGATACCCAGTTAGGTTGATGAGATGGGGCTTTGTGATGGAGTCAGATACATTCAATAGGATGTAATAAATAAGAAACACGTAATGAGTCTGGGCACGGTGGCTAATGCTTGTAACACTAGCATTCTGGGAGGCCGAGGTGAAAGGATTACTTTAGTTCAGGAGTTTGACACCAGCCTGGGCAACAGAGACCTCATCTCTACAAAAAGTTTAAAAATTAGCGAGGTATGGTGTCATATGCCTGTGGTCTCAGCTACCTGGGAGGCTGAGACAGGAGGATTGCTTCAGCCCAGGAGGTTGAGGCTGCTGTGAGCTGTGATTATGACACTGCACTCCAGCCTGAGTAACAGAGCAAGATCCTGTCTCAAGTAAAAACAAAAACAAAAATGAAAAACAAGAAACACGTAATGGAGTGTTAACGACTAAAAGGTTTAACTGGTTAGCATTGGCTCAGAGGCTCTAGCACCGTAATCCAGACTATCATTTGTCTTATTAGATTTTAAGACTCAGAAGAGCTGAGATGAAAGGAGGGTTATTTTTAAATAATACTTTTATGAAAATATAATTTACGTTCCGTAAAGTTTACCCTTTTAATGTGTACAATTCAGTGATTTTTTAGTATATTCACAAAGTTGTGCATAGATCACCACTATCTAATTGTAGAATATTTTCATCACCCCAGAAAGAAACCCCATAGTCATTAATATTCATTCTCCTTTCCCCCTTCCCTTCAGCCCCAGCCACTGCCAACTTACTTTATATGTATGTTCTATTTATTTGTCTATTCTGAATATTTTACATAGATGCAGTTATACCATGTGTGGTGTTTTACTTCTGGTTCCTCTCCCTTAGCATCATGTCTCTAAGGCCCATGCATGTTGGAGCATGTGTCAGTGCCTCATTCTTCATTATGGCCAAATAATATTCCAATGTTTATATGCATTATAAATATTTCATTTACCAGGCATGGTGGCTCACACTTGTAATCCCAGCACTTTGGGAGGCCGAGGCAGGAAGATCACGAGGTCAAGAAATTGAGACCATCCTGGCCAACATGGTGAAACCCCATCTCTACTAAAAATACAAAAATTAACTGGGTGTGGTGGTGCGCGCCTGTAGTCCTAGCTACACAGGAGGCTGAGGCAGGAGAATCGCTTGAACCTGGCGGGGCGGAGGTTTGCAGCGAGCCGAGATTGTGCCACTGCACTCCAGCCTGGCGAGAGAACAAGACCCCGTCTCAAAAAAAAAAAAAAAAAAAAAAAAAAAAAAAAAAAAAAAAAGAACAAATCTTTTATTTATCCACTCATCAGTTGATAGATATTTGGATTGTTTTTACATTCATAATGCTGCTATGAATATTTCTGTACAATATTTTGTATGGACATATATTTTTAGTTCTCTTAGGTACATAGGAGTGGAACTACAGGATCATATAGCAAATCTGGGTTTAACTTTTTTTTTAATTTAATGTAATTTTTTTTTTTTTTTTTTGAGAGGGAGTCTTACTCCGTCACCCAGGCTGGAGCGCAGTGGCGTGATCACGGCTCACTTCAACCTCCGCCTCCTGGGTTCAAACAATTCTCATATCTCAGCTTCCCGAGTAGCTGGGGTTACAGGCATGCACAACCATGCCCGGCTAATTTTTTGTATTTTTAGTAGAGATGGAGTTTTACCGTGTTGGTCAGGCTGCTGACCTCAAGTGATCTGCCTGCCTTGCCCTCCCAAAGTGCTGGGATCACAGGTGTGAGCCATGGCGCCCAGCCCATGTTTAACTTTTTGACAAACTCCCAAACTGTTTGTCAAAGCAGCTGTACCATTTTACATTCCCACCATCAAAGTCTGAGCATCCAATTTATCCATTAACTCACTGATGCTTCTTCTTATCTGTCACTTTTATTATTTCCATCCTAGCAAGTGTGAAGTGTTAACTCGTTGTGGTTCTCATTTTCCTTTCCCTGATGACTAATGATGTTGAGAATCCTTGTATGTGTGTATTGACCATTTGGATGTCATCTTTAGAGAAATGTCTGTTCTAATCCTTTGACTGATTTTAAATTGGGTTCTGTGCCTTTTCATTTTTATTTTTTTCCTGAGTTGTAAGAGTTCTTTATATGCTTTGGATACAAGTCCCTTATCATATACATGACTTGCAAAACTCTTCTCCCCATCTGTGGGGTTGTCTTTTTACTGATGGTATCCTTTGTAACACAGAAGTTTTAAATTTTGATGAAGTCAAATTTATCTATTCTTCCTTTTGTTGCTTTCGGTTATGTCTAGGAAACCACGGCCTAATCCACTGTCACAAAGATGTACTCTTCTGTTTTCTACTAAGAGTTGTATAGTTTTAGCTCTTACACTTAGATTTTGATCTATTTTTGGTTAATTTTTGCATAGGATATAAGATAGGGATCTAACTATATTCTTTCACATGTAGATAACACTTGTCCAACACTATTTGTTTAAAAATATATATATATATTCTTTTACCCTTGAGTTGTCTTAGTACCCTCATGGGGAGGAAGCTTTTTGGGTGAGTTTGTCTCCCACGAAAATGTAGAAGACCTTTGAAATTCCCTTAACATTCACAGTAACAAGTTTCTGGTTTCCCGAGGATTGAAGAAAAAGGTGTTCCTTCTCCCCAGCAATAGGCTAGCTGCTGGGTGTTGTGGCTCACATCTGTGATCCTAGTACTTTGGGAGTCTAAGGAGGAAGAACTGCTTGAAGCCAGGAGCTCAACACCAGCCTGGCCAACAAAGTGAGACCCCATCTCTAAAAAGAAATTTTAAAAAATTAGCCAGGCAGGGTGGTGCACCCTGTACTTCCAGCTTCTTGGGAGGCTGAGGTAAGAGGATTGCTTGACCCCAGGAGTTTGAGGCTACAGTAAGCTATGATTGCATCGCTGCACTCCAGACTGGGCAATAGAGTGAGATGCCATCTTGAAAACTAATTGATTTATTAATTCATTAAAATTTAAACAAAAATTCAAAAACCGACGTGATTGGATTCTTCTTTATTGAATACCTGCAACAGACTATCATTCCATCTAGGAACTTATCACAATCTCTGTTGTTCTTTGGCCACTTGAAAAAACTTGCCCTGCCACAGAACGTGTATTTCAAAGCTTAGCTGAGGCTCCAGAATCCCAAAAAATGCCTTTATTATTGAATCACTGGATAAGATTTGGAAAAAGTGGTGCAGTCATTGACACACTATAAGATTGCAAATCTGCTATACGATCAAATGTTCAAATAAGGATGAGACACTGAAAGATTGGTGAGGCCATTCTGCCTTAACCAACACTTCAATTGAGAGAGGGTCAGGTAAGGTGGCAGGTAACTTCTTTCCAGAAAGTCCATTGAAGAAAGTGAATCATAAAGGTCAATCTGAGTCCGATAAATCATTCTACTTCCTTATAGATCCGAATGCCATGATTCGTAAGCAATTCTCCTTTTATCTCATGTTAAACTCTCTCTCAACAACTTCACCTCTAATTCTTTGTTGAGAAAGAGCAACTCGTTTCTGGTGAATCACTTTGGAGTAGACTACTTCTAAAATAGCCCCCAGTGATCCTTGCCTTCTGGTAGGTATGTCCTTGTGTAACCCCTCACCATGGGTGGCCTAGACCTAATGACTTGCTTCTAAATAACAAAAGTGATGGCCTATTACTTCTGAAAGTAGGTTATAAAAGGCTGTGACTTCTATCCTGCTGGCACTCTCTTGCTGTTTCTCACTTTCTCATTTTGATTAAGCCAGCTACTCTATTGTGAGCTGCCCTCTGGAGAGGCTAAGTACTAAGAAACTGTGGCTCTTAGTCCAACAGCCCAGCAGGAACTGAATTCTGCAAACAGCATTGTGAGTAAGCTTGAAAGTAGATCTTGCCCCAGTTACGCCTCAAGATGACCGCAGCCTTGGCTGATACCTTGATTGCAGCCTTGTGAGAATCCCTGGGCTGGAGGATCCAGTCAAGTCATTCCCAGACTCCTGATCTACACAAACTGTGTGAAAATACATATTCTTGTTGTCATCCACTAACTTCGGGGATGATTTATTATATAGCAGTAGATAACAATACATGATATTACTTGATCCACTGTTTTCTATTCTGTGCCCCAGTTCCTCAATAAACTGCAAGTGATGTCAAATAAACGCTTCCTAAATCCTGGGTTTTCAAATCCTTTCTTGAAACTCTATCTTTCCAACCTCTCATTGCTGTTCAATTACTGGACCATTCTAACCCTACTCGCTCCTATTCAGTCTCAATGAAAAGTCTCATTTTCACTGCATCATCTGGATGTTCATTGTCTCACCACCAAATTGCACCTTTCTTCTCACAAACGCCTTCAATTTCCTAGTGTTAACCAAAACCAGGTTTCTTCAAAACCATATCAAAGCCTTCTTCAATGGAGAAAATTCCTGCTGTCATCCCCTGCCCAACCCAGCATCCTGCTCTGTGTTTCTGCCATTTGCTAATCATGGGAAGTTGGGTTATTATTTAAGCCCTCAAAACCTCAATATCTTCATTTCTTAAATGGGGATAATATCTAACTCACTGAATTGCTCGAAAATTAGTAAAATGGTGTAGGCAAAAGTGCCTGACAGTGCTCATCCCTCAGCACATACCCGATTGATAATTGCTTTTTTTCTTTCCTGATATCAATTTCTCATTCATTTATTTAATAGTTTCTTATAGACTATATTATGGTCCCTTTTTTAAGGCAGGTCCTGGTGATACAGAGATGAAGATACTCACCATCTTGAAGATACTCATCGTCTGCCAGGGATACAGCATTTATCACACTTTTATTGAAGTTATTGGTTGGTCCATGATAGAGGCTCATATTCTGGGAAAACAAAAACAGGGTACTTATTATTATCCTGACAACTCTTTACTAATTCATGCCACTTACTTATATCTGCCTCTTTCTTTAATCTTCATTATAATCTACAGAATTCCACAACATTTTTCATCCCTCACTCTCCAACTTTTGGCTTGGAGTCTTTCTTTCCACTCTCCTCTGGTCATTACTCCCTAATACAATCAGCTACCATGTTAAATTATTTTAACATAATGGCTCTCACAATTCCCAAACAAATCCTATTATTAGATCCCAAAGATCTAATAATAATCCTACCTTTAGTATTGATTAATATGGCTATCCTCACTCTTCTCCCTTAGACTTCATCATCTTTATTCAAACGTACCTCTTCTTGCACTTGCTATGTCTTCTCTTAGAACATTGTTTCCTTCCCTATTGCTTGACTAATTCCTAAGCATTCTGTGCATCCTTGCCCGCCATCGTATGACCCCAGCTAATCACCTAATCAATCATTGTTTCCCTGCAGACACCTGATGCTTCAGGCCATTGTATCATTCATGGATCCCAGGCACAATGCATATCATCCTCCTTCTAAAATTATGTTCAGTCATTTGCTCCATGAAGGATGCCTTCTCCCCTCAACCAATATTAATCCATCAGAATCTCAATCATCCTTCAAGGACCATTACAGACACAATGTTTTTCTTGTTTTAAATGCTTGTGCTCTTTCTTTTAACCCTAAGGATGTTTACAACACTTTTTTTTTTTTTACAGCATTTAAACTACATTCTTGAGGCTAGTGTCGTAATTTTATAGTTACATGTTTATTGTCTAAAGTATATCTCCTAATGTTTGTTTGTTGTTGTTGTTGAGGCAGAGTCTCGTTCTGTTGCCCAAACTGGAGTGCACTGACGCCATCTTGGCAAGGGCAACACCTCCCAGGCTCATGAGTTTCTCATGCCTCAGCCTCCTGAGTAGTTGGGATTACAGGCGCACAGTAATGCATCCAACTAAATTTTGCATTTTTATTTATTAATAATTTTTCTTTTTTTGAGACGGAGTCTCGCTCTGTCGTCCAGGCTGGAGTGCAGTGGTGTGATCTCCACTCACTGTAAGCTCCGCCTCCCGGGTTCACGCCATTCTCCTGCCTCAGCCTCCCAAGTAGCTGGGGCTATAGGTGCCCACCACCACGCCTGGCTAATTTTTTGTATTTTTAGTAGAGACGGGGTTTTACCATGTTGGCCAGGCTGATCTCAAACTCCTGATCCCAAGTGATCCACCTGCCTCAGCTTCCCCAAGCGCTGGAATTACAGATGTAAGCCACTGCACCCGACTGAAAGTACATACCCTAATGTTTGAAAACCAAAATTATGTCTGTGGCAGCATGAGAATGTTCTTCACAGATCTTTCAAGATAGGAGGATAATAGAACAAGCTCTGGAATCCAGCATCAGGTTTGTGCCAAGGGTATACCTCCCACAGGCTGCTCCTGGCCAATGACTGAATGTATCAAGGGATACTCAGGCTAACCCATTCTTTGGACACAAAGGCTCTCCTCTGATGGCCAGCTTTGACTTAGGACTCCCCAGGAGCACTACTGAACTTCCCTCAGATGGAGGGTGATATCCATTTAGGGTCACACTTGCTTCTCACTGTGAAGGCTCTCCAAGTCTATCCCAGCCCCCTCCCCATTTTCCTTCATATGGCATTTTCCCAGATGTTTCCAGCTGTTTCCCCACATGTTTAATCCAGTCTTGGCATCCACTTCCCAGAAGACCAGGAATAACAAAACTGGTGCCAGGAGTGATCCTCAGAAACAGGCAATGAGTTGAGGATAGAACTGGCTAACCTACCACCCAGCAGAGGAAGAAGACAGTATCCTAGTTGGAAGGAGGGGCATGGATAGTCACTGGCATGAGGTAACCCACCATTCCTCTAATAAGGACTAGCATTTCCCACTGCAGAAGCCCCTCTCCCACAAAACAACACATGCCAGTGGTAAATGAAATGATAGCCCCATGCCCCGCACCACCCTTCCACACATACACGAAGATGTCAGGTCCTAATTTCTATAACCTTTGAATATGTTACATTACATGGAAGAAAGGACCTTGTACATGTAATTAATTAGAATACTGAGGTATGAAGATTATCCTGGGTTATCTGGGTGGGCTCAAAGTGTTCTAAACAATGATGAAAAAACCAAAGATGACACAAACAAATGAAAAGACATTCCATGCTCATGGGTTGGAATAATTGATATTGTTAGGGTGACCATACTTTCTAAAACAATCTACACATTCAATGAAATTCCTCTCAAAATACTAGTGTTATTCTTAACAGAAACAGAAAGAAAATCCTAAAATTCATATGGAATCAAAAAAGAGCCAGAACAGCCAAAGCAATCCTGTGCAAAAAGAACAAAGCTGGAGGCGTTACACTGCCTGACTTCAAAATATATTACAAAACTGTAGTAACCAAAAAATCATGGTATTGTTATAAAAATAGATACTTGAACCAATGCAACAGAATCCGGAAATGAATCCATACATTTATAGTCATCTGATCTTTTGATAAAGCCATCAAGAACAGACACTGGAAAAGGACACCCTCTTCAATAGGAAAACTGGATAATCATATACAGAAGAATGAAACTGGACCCCTATCTCTCACCATATACAAAAGTCAACTCAAGATGGACTAAAGACTGAAACATAAGACTTGAAATTATAAAACTATTAAAAGGATATTGATCTAGGCAGAGAATTAATGGCTAAGACCACAAAAGCATAGGCGACGAAAACAAAAATAGGCAAATGGAACTACATTAAACTAAACAGCTTCTATCCAGCAAAGAAAACAGTCAATAGAGTGAAAAGGCAACCTCTTGGATGGGAGAAAATATTTATAAACTACTCATTCAACAGGGAACTAATATCCACAGTATACAAGGAACTCAAACAACTCAGCAGTAGAAAGAAAGAAAGAAAAGAAAGAAAAAAGAAAGAAAGAAAGAAAGAAAGAAAGAAAGAAAGAAAGAAAGAAAGAAAGAAAGAAAGAAAGAAAGAAAGAAAGAAAGAAAGAATCCCATTTAAAAATGAGCAAAGGACATGAATAGACCCTTCTCAAAAGAAGACATACAAATAGCCAACACATATATGAAAAAATGTTCAACATCATTAATTACCAGGGAAATGCAAATCAAAACCACAGTGAGATATCTTACCCAAGTTAGAATGGCTATTACCAAAAGACAAAACATAAAAGATACTGATAAGATTACAGAGAAAAAGGAAAAGGGAGCTCTTATACACTGTTAGTGGAAATGTAAGTTTATACAGCCACTATGGAAAACAGTATGAAGATTCTTAAAAAAATTAAAATATAATTACCATATAAGCCAGAAGCTTCACTGTTAGGTATTTATCCAAAGGAAAAGAAATCAATATATCAAAGTGATTACAACACTGCCATATTTGTTACAGCACTATTCACAATAGCAAAGATATGGAATCAATGTAACCGTCCATCAATGGATGAATGGGTGAAAAAAAAAAAACTGTGGCATATATACACAACAAAATACAATAAAAAAAGGATGAAATAATAATAATTTCATCGAATAGCAATAAAAAATGATGAAATAATATAATTTTCAGCAAGATGGGTGGAACTTTAGGTTAATATGCTAAGTAAAATAAGCCAGGCACAGAAGACAAGTATTCCATATTCTAACTCCTATGTGAGAGCTAAAAAAAAAGAAAGTTGATCATATAGAGGTAGAGAATGGAATAATAACAGAGACTGGAAAAGGGTGTATGTGTAGAAGAGGGAATGAAGAGAGGTTGGTTAATGGGTACAAACACAGTTAGATAGAAGGGATACATTCCAATTTTTGCTAGAAAAGCAGGGTGGCTAGAATTAACAAAACTGTATTGTACTTTTCAAAATAGCCAGAAGAAGACTTAAAATGTACCCAACACATAAAAATGATAAACCCTTAGGTGATGAATACCCTAAATATCCTGAATTGATCATTACCCATTCTATGCATAGAACAAAATTTCACATGTACCCTCATAAATATGTACAAATATAATGCATCAAAAAATACTTAAATATAAAAAAGGGTTCTTGTAAGAGGAAGGCAGTAGGGTCAGTGTCAGAGAGGAGGACACAACAATGAAAGCAGAAGTCAGAGAGAGAGAGAGAGAAAGAATGGAGATGTTACATTGCAGGACTTGAAGGTGGAGGAAGGAGCCATAAGTCAGAAAAGGCAAGTGGCTTCCAGGAGCTAGAAAATTCAAAGAAACAGCTTCTCTCTGGCTAGCATCTTGATTTAGAACTTCTAACTTTCAGAACTAGAAGATAATATTTGTATTATTGTATGTCATGAAGCCTGTGGTAATTTATTTATTTATTTATTTATTTTTGAGACAGAGTCGCGCTCTGTCTACAAGCTGGAGTGCAGTGACATGATCTCGGCCCACTGCAACCTCCACCTCCCAGGTTCAAGCGATTCTCCTGCCTCAGCCTCCTGTGTAGCCGGGACTAAAGGCATGCGCCACCACACCTGGCTAATTTTTGTATTTTTAGTAGAGACACGGTTTCATCATGTTGGCCAGGATGGTCTCAATCTCTTGACCTTGTGATCCACCTGCCTTGGCCTCCTAAAGTGGCCTGTGTTAATTTATTACAGCAGCCATGGGAAACTAACACAGTGCCCACTCAGGAGCTGCCACATCTTCTCTTCTGCCTTCCAGGCTGCTAAATAGGGAAAAATTTCATCATAACCAGGCTAGGGATATGCTGAGTCTGGTAGGAGCAGAAAGCAATTATATGCCTAAAAGACTACATCCTGAAGAACTGGCAGGAGTCAGGGAAGTTCTCCTGTGATTTGAATTTGAGGATGCTTGATCAAGGAGACAAAAAAGTAAAGCTGGATATGCAAGATTTCATTGAGTTAGAAGCACTTTATTTAACACAATTTAATGTTCTAGCAAGGTATGGAGAGAATGAGAAAAACTTGTTGCTACTGTGGCTCTTAGAAGCCTGGAGAAAAGCAATGGTCAGCTTTTGGCAATGTAGAAATGCCTGCATTTCCCTAGCAGGTGACAGAGGAAGAAATAAAGGGGCTGAGGGAATATACTTGCTAAAATGGATAAATGATGTGAGTCTAGAAGGTCCACCAGATGAGCATGTTCCATAGGAAGCCCAGAGAACACAGATAGCTTTCACCAAGGTCATCAGGAATGCACTGATGAGAGGGGACAGACCACCGTCACTAAGAAGTTCAGAGAAAGTTTCTTTGCAGGCTAGGGTTAAGGGAGGTGAAGCAGTCACAGGTCTTAGCTTAGTAGCGTGCATGGGAATGATGGGACTGTGTAGAGGACTATGTTAGCACATTCCATAACAACACTGACAGTCTGATCTATAGTTTCAGGAGTGGGGCTTCAGAGAAAGTGAGTTCAATCTATTGATAGGAAATATAAGTTTTATTTTATTTTTTTTAAAAAAAGGTCTATATTTCATCCATCCTTTAGTAACTCACCACTGTGTTCACTTCAGTAAAGTTTTCATAGCACATCTAAAGCCTCTGTGAGGCTCAGAAATATTTGTGAAACAAAATTCTGGAACCGCAAATAAAATGTTAAATGGTCTCTTTAAATAGAAAATAACATATCTGGAAAATTTTCATGTAACTGTGTGCTTTAATCAGCCTTTCCTTTTCTAAGCATTATGTGTTTAAGTAATAGGCAATAGAAATATACTAGGCCGGGCTCAGTGGCTCACACCTGCAATCCCAGCACTTTGGGAGGCCAAGGCAGGCGGATCACCTGAGGTCAGGAGTTCAAGACCAGCCTGGCAAACATGGTTAAACCCCATTTCTACTAAAAATACCAAAAATTAGCCGGGCATAGTGGCAGGTGCCTGTAATCCCAAGTACTCAGGAGGCTGAGACAGGAGAATCCATTGAACCCAGGAAGCAGAGGTTGCAGTGAGCCCAGATGGCACCATTGCACTCCAGCCTAAGCAATGGGAGCAAAACTTCATCTCAAAAAAAAAAAAAAAAAAAAAAGAAGAAGAAGAAATATACTTTAATCTTTGGCAGTCAAATATTATGTCCTGTAACCAGATCGTAATCAAATGTCTTGGAAGTTATATAGTGTATAATCATAATATGTTGGTTTGACATTTCATATCTCATCAAAGAGGATGCCTACCTGCAATGCTCTCTTCAGTTGCAGAAGCTGATAAGTCAGATACTTCATCTTGTCCAGAGGCTTCATGGTGTAATGGGGAAAAAAGGGGGGCAGGGTTTAGAGTCCTGACAAAAGAGATAGGAATGTCAGCTCTGCCACTTCCTAGTTTTCTCAACCTGGACATGTTTATTAACTTCTCTCACCTCGGTTTAATCATCTATAAACAGGAAACAGACACAGGCTTCTTGCAAACCATATATGAGATAATATCAACTGATACCTGGTCAACAAACGCTAATTCTGTTCCAAAATCCACCCTCTCTCCTTCAGTGTTCTTTCTTAACCATCTCCATGTCCCGTGGTATTTTAGCCTTACAATGACAGATTGTGAAGAAACGGACTAGCATAGACCAAAAGATACATAGCCCCATCTTTGAAAGCCACTTCCATTCACAATGGTCAGAAAATCTTGAATTAAAAAAAAAAAAAAAAAACTGACCTCTTTTACCTGAAGGGTTTTTATTTTTCCTCACAAGGTCATACATACTGGTTTTTTCTTTTTTAAATTTTAATGCAGTAAGAAACATTTAACACTTACCACATCTACCCTCCTACCAGATTCTTAAGTGTTCAATATAGCAATTGTTGTGCACATACTCAATGTTGCACAGCAGATCTCTGGGGCTTGTGCATCTTGCATAACTGATTTTGTGCCCCTTGATTAGCAACTCCCCATTTTCCCCTCCCCTCAGCCCCTGGCAACCACGATTGTCTTCTTTGCTTCCATGACTTTGACTGGCAGAGACAAATTCTTAGTAATCACCTATAAAACAGCTAAATTTAGATTTCTGAAGGTTTTAAACTACTCAGAGGGCTGTTGGTAGGGCTTTATTCCTGATTCTTGACTGCACTTATATATCTCTAACTACTAGCACCTGCCTTGGCCTTCCTCCTTTCAATCTTGTATTAGTCTGTTCTCACGCTGCTATCAAGAAATACCCAGGCTGGGCACGGTGGCTCATGCCTGTAATCCCAGCAGTTTGGGAGGCCAAAGCAGGTAGATCGCCTTAGCTCAGGAGTTTGAGACCAGGGTTAAACCCTGTCTCTACAAAAAATACAGAAATTAGTCAGGCGTGGTGGTACTCTAGAGGCTGAGGTAGGAGGTTGGCTTGAACCTGGGAGGTGAAGGATTGCAAAGAGCCAAGATCACACCACTGCACTCCAGCCTGGGTGACAGAGCCAGACTGTCTCAAAAACAAAAAGCAAAAAAAAGAGAGAGAGAGAGAGAGAAGGAAGGGAGACAGGGAGGGAGGGAGGGAGGGAAGGAGGAAGGGAGGAAGGGAGGAAGGGAGGAAGGGAGGAAGGGAGGAAGGGAGGAAGGAAGGAAGGAAGGAAGGAAGGAAGGAAGGAAGGAAGGAAGGAAGGAAGGAAGGAGAAAGAAAGAAAGGCTGAGACTGAGGAATTTATAAAGAAAAGAGGTTTCATTGGCTCACAATTCTTCAGGCTCTACAGGAAGAATGGCACCATCTGCTTGGTTTCTAGGGAGGACTCAGGCAACTTACAATCATGGTGAAAGGCAAAGGGGAAACCAGCACTTCACAGGGCCAGAGCAGAAGCAAGACAGAGAGGGTGTGGGGAGGTGCTGCATACTTTTAAACAACCAGATCTCGTGAGAACTTATGACACAGTACCAAGAGGGGATGATACTAAAGCATTCATGAGAACTCCACCCCCATGATCCAGTCACCTCCCACCCGGCCCCACTTCCAACACTGGAGATTACAATTCAACAGGAGATTTGGGCAGGGACACAGATCCAAACTATATCAAATCTGTGATGTTGCTTTCTTACCACCTATATCACTACCTACTCGCAGCTATAAATAATAGAGAAAATAATGCATTTACAATAGCATATCTCATAGTTTCTATCTGCCTGCCAATGTAATGACAAGCAACCTCAGCCGAAACCCAAAGATAGCAGAATGCAATTCTAATCAGGAAAAAACGCCCCTAACAGTTCAGTGGCTCCCTCCAATCTGTAGCAAGCTCACTCACATAACACTCCACCCAGAGATCTCTGCAGCTGATATGGTTTGGCTCTGTGTCCCCACCCAAATCTCACTTTGAATTGTAACAATCCCCATGTGTCAAGGGTGGGACCAGGTGGAGGTAATCGGATCATGGGGGCAGTTTCTCTCATGCTATTCTCGTGGTAATGAGTGAGTCTCAAGACATCCGATGGTTTTATAAGCATCTGGCATTTCCCTGCTTGCATGCATTCTCTCCGCTGCCACCCTGCGAAGAGATGCCTTCCACCATGATTGTAAGTTTCCTGAGGCCTCTGCAGCCATGCAGAACTGAGTCGATTAAATCTCTTTTCTTTATAAATTACCCAGTCTTGGGTATTTCTTCACAGCAGTGTGAGAACAGACTAATACAGCAGCTGTTCTCCATCAGCAACATCAGCCTTACTTAGATGGTTAAAAATAAAATGTTACATTCGGGGTGGGGGCAGGGTGAATGGGGAAGGTAGTGGCTAACCCAAGGCATTAGGCATTTTCTTGCTCAAGGAATGATTTTTGAAGATTTACAATTGTTTCTGTTCCTCTCCACTGGTATTTTCACCAGACAGATTTTTTGCTAAATGCCGCAGAATCATTAGCCAACTTATGTCCCTTGAGTAATGGTATTTAATGGTTTTTTGCAGAAAAGTTACATTAGTATAAATCAGTGGTCTTCAACAGGTGGCAATCCTTCCCTATCCCAACATTTAGCAACTTTTGGAGACATTTTAGGGGCAGGAAATTCTAGTAGCATCTAGTGGCAAGGGCCAGGGATGCTACTAAATATCCTACAATGCCCAAGATAATCCCCCGCAATGAGGAATAATCTGACCCAGAGGTAAATAGTGCCAAGGTAGAGAAACACCAATCGTTCCATAATTTAGCTATGAATGCATGTATGGCAAAAGGGGAAGGAGCTATAATGCAATATCAAAAAAAAAAATCACGTTACAGCAAAAAAAAGAAGCTAACATGATCTTTGTCATAGAAGAAAACTTGTGACATTTGGAATAGGGAGCAAAAAGTCTTTGAAACACAGGAAGGAAACTTGCATTTATAACAGGTCACTAAAATTAATTAAAAAGATAACAGTGCCCTGAGCTTGCCAAGTATGCCATCGTGACTGTAGCCTCATGGATTCGTAGGCACGCCTGTAGGAATACAGAAATAGGTTTATTTAAGCCTGACTTTCTTTTGAGCACTGGCAACAGATGAGTTCTCTGCGCCAAATCCTGCCCATAGAAAGCTAATGGGTGTTGCATGCAGTTATCCAAGAACACAAATTGGCTTTGTGGCTTCTTGTGGCATTTGGCTAGCTGAATCAGAGGAAACAACTAGAAGCTGAGGCAGATGGTTCACAGGCAATATGCTATAATGTCTTCTTACAAATATGTAGTTATGTATTAATAGGTAACCTCTTAGGAAACATGGACAAATATATCATTTTTTGCAATTCCCAGTTTCTAATACAGCTCTGTATGTTGCTGGTGCTCAATACCACTGGTTTCATATTTGTTAAATTATCTCATACTCTCTTCAAACTCATATCCTCATATCTTTGGAATGTGGAAGCAGACACAAACAAGAAGTTTAGCAAGGAGTACTTACTAAATACCAAGTACTTCATCAAGGGCCAGAAACCCAGTGATAAATAAGATGAGTATGTCCTCCACCATTTCTGAGCCTGTTTCTCCTCTGAGTTTATTGTGGCCCTTTCTATCTAAGTGAGGCTGAAGGCCATTCCTGTAACAGAAGTAAAAGTTGAAATTCTCAACTCCACGCTTCTTCCATGAAGTCCTCCATCAGGAACATGCTAACAGGTTGGAACAAGAGTTTACAAATACGTACGCTGGTCAGGTAGAAGAGGGGAAATGGTGAAAGAGGAGTAAAGGAGAATGGTGTGACTTCTCAGGTAAAGAAACTATCTTCAACAAGCTCCTCTGACAGTGGGGAAGATGGTGTATAACGTGGTATTGAGTGGAGGCAGAACTATTAACCTGGACCAGAGCTACTGGTGTTGAAACAACGATTCTAGCAATTCTGAGACCAATGGAAAAAAAAAAATTTTATAACCCGTCTGCCAGCCTGTAAGCCTGTTTCCACTTCAGAATTAATTAGTATCAACATTTTACCAGCCAATATGTCTCAAAAAAAAAAAAAATCAACAATGTGCTTTGCTTTTTTCTTGCACAATAAACCCCTAGGGATTACAGATACATTTATACCACATCTTTCAGGACTGTTGGAAATATTAACCAAAAGTATGTGCCTAATGATTGTTTTCATTTTAATGCATTTGTATTATTTTCAATGAATGAAATTTATTAAATGACTATATAAATGTGATATAATATGTCTATAGGTAAAACAGTTTCCATAAGCCTACATAAAGCAGAAAATTTTGTCGGACTATTATATTCTGACTCATCTTCCACTTGTAAGATTAATATCTCCTATATGTAAGGTAAGTGGCTCTGTAAATTATCTGGTCAGAAGATGTGACTAGAAATTCATAAATGTTCTATTTCTATTAAACCTGTCTCATTGACACAGCCCACTTTTATTCTCTCCTATTCTGCAAGACTTCGAAGGCTGGTTTAACATTCCTGTGTTCTCAGCTATATAATTCTGGTCTTTCCACCAAAGCAGTTTTATTTCCTGACAGTCACTACAGCTTATGAAAGCCAGTGCTATTGGGAAAATATTCCAAATGCACAGGTTATGTGGTTGTGGAAAACAGACATTAATGGAAAAGGGACTGAAACCAAGTTCTCTTCCGATTGCTATTTTGGAACCTCTGGTTTTTCTGTGGAGCTCCAAGTCAGTGGTGATTGCAAAACCAAAAAGACCAAACAGAATATTCGAAAAGCAAATGACCAGGAGGAGTTTATTTAGAAAATAGATAAATACAAATTGTGCTTTATGGGTTTTCATGTTTATGTCAGAAGGAATGGGTAATGTTGGACGGTCTGAAAGTGATGCTGTGGAATTTCTGTATTTCTCTTATGTTTCAAATCATTCTCCCTGCATCTGATACTAAACTCTTCAGAAAGGTTTCACAGCTGTGTCCTTTGGGCACAGGGCATGTTCTGACATGCAGAGGATTGTCTTGCGCAGCCTGTGGCCGCCAGCGCCACCTAGCTTCTGTATACATTTCCTCAACTCAACAGTTTTCCAAATTGTTCAATTAAATGAGCCAGTCTTCCATGAGGGCTCAGAATCGGTCTCACAGATTTTGAATGATGAAATTCAGGACGGGAGTTGGAACAGCCACACTGCTCTGAATGGTTGTCAGGTAGAAAGACATGTTCTCTAAGTCTGTGGAACTTTAGGTAGGATTGACAACGTTTCTCAATGCATTCGTCGCCTGCCTGTCTTTTATTTGACAAACCTTTGTGTGCCAAGCAGTTAGATAATGTGCACAGAGACCCAGCTTCTGAACTTTAACCACTATGTTTTAAATTAGTATTTCTAAGAAGAGAGTCTTTGCTAGGCTCACACTCAGGGACTGCTTCCCAATGAAGGAGATCAGAGTATGTCACCCCAAAATATGCCCCCATAAGAATTATTTTGAGCTAGGGGCAATTGAGAAAAAGCAGACACAGAAGAGCTCCGCCTACCACCTCTGCCTTAAAGCAGGGCATAAATTTCCCCTCGTGAAGGTGTTAAAAACTTCAGACGAATTAGATTTAACAATTTAATTAAGCTCATGAATCAGGCAGCTCCCAGAAACAAAACAGGTTTCCAGCGACTCTTGGGCTGCCACATGGTCAGGTAACATTAATAGGCAGGAAATGGAAAGTGAGGTTCAAAAAATAGAAGTGAGGTACAGAAACAGCTGGATTGGTTACAGCTCAGCATCTGCCTTGTTTAAACGCAGTTTAGACAGTTGGCTGCCTGTGATTGGCTGGAACTCAGCTGCTATGATTGGCTGAAACTTGGCTACTTGTTAAAAGAATAGGTTACAGTCCATTTCAACATCCAGTTAGGCTACAGTTCAGTGTGTATGGAGAAACTGTAAGCTTTAGGCTACACAAAGGTGTCCCCCTACCCTCCCCTATTAGAAAGATAGGAACAACACTTATCAGGAGATGGAGATAGCACACCAAGATGTGCTGTGTAAGCAAACTTTAGTAAATAACTCTTGTTTATTATTGCTTTTCCTCATAAATTTACCTTCCCACCATTCACCACCCCTAGAAGCCCAAACCCTCTTTCCTCTGTCATAGTCGCTTCTCCCCAGGTTATTGTCCTTTGCTAAAATGGTATAGACACCCTCCAGTTTACCTGCTTTTTGGGGGGTTTTCACTTCTTTTCTATGAAAACCCTGCACACATAAGAATATTAACATCACATACAATGTGTACAATTTTCTTCTATTCATCTGTCTTTGTCAGTTTAACTTGCAGGCCCAGCCTCAGAATATAAGAGAGTAAAGAAAAAGTTTTACCTCCCATACATTTAGAGTCAGTGAACAATTGATTACTAAACATGAGAAAGTTAGAAAATCTAGGGGAAATGGCATGAGGTAATTTTCTCTGTCTCAGAATGTCTTTCATCGTTCTGATGTCACCTTTGAATGGAGTTTATGATTCTTGTATTTTTAAAAGATAACAGCGATCTCATCCAAAGAATCATATGCTTCTATCTCTGGGCTAACTGATGACTATAATGAGAGAAACACAGGAGCACAGAATCATGGGTCAGGTTCATTCTTTGTAGATGAGACCAGTTGCTGGAGGGCATGATTCAGTATACTTTAGAGTCAGTGGGTGTTTGAAATATATAAATGAAATCGACACAGATAAATAGAGCAGTTGGACAAATAGCCTACTTGGATTGTCTGGAAGGCCTTTTCATTTTGTTTTATTTTGGAAGCCAGGACAATATGATTACCAACTATTAGTTGAATGACGAAATTTTCCAGATGGTGATGATGATTAGAATGATCAAGAAATTCGAAGCTGTTTCATCCTCATGGGAAGGCTTCAATGGAATAGACTCCCTGCTGCCTCCTGTAGACTTGGACTTATTTAGGGAAAACCCTACAATGACTACAGTTTCCAGTTGTAGCAACTGGAAGAAGAAAGAAATAGCACCTACAAGCCTGAAAGTTCTCTTCCTTTCAATGAAAAAGCAGCTTAAACCTGTCCAAAGTCATGTATGTTACCTCGCCAAGTAAAATTTTATCATTCTGTATGCTGAGTGAGGTTTCTTCCCCTCCCAAGAGGCTTTAACTATAGAAACTTTATGGTTTTTTTTTTTTTTTTTTTTAAAGAAGGGGGTCTAGCAACAACCTCAGTCATTCTTTACTGACAAAGGAAGCAAAGATGAAAGTCCAATTAAAAGCCCATGAAATTTCCATCATGTTTCTTTGAATTGAGTTTGGAGTCTTTGGAATTCTCAAAATAATTCACATGAAGATCTCAGATGCCAATGTATTTTCTGACTCCCTTCAAGGTAGCCATATGAGGAATGGCAATGAGTTTTATACCAGCATTTGCTGACAGTAAAATATAATGAAAAACATTTATTTGTAATAATGTTGACCACATTCTAACTGCCATTTAATGTAACCACACTATATTTCATAAGGTTTCAATTTAGCATAGCTAATCACAGGGCCAGTTCTACTCTGATGTAGATCTTTTGCATTCTGCCTAAGAAAATGTACTGAAGTGCTGCTTAGGAGAGAAACCCAGCCAAAGTCACATTTGGAATTAAACACGTTAGAGTTTTAAACTTTTTGAAATGTATAAATGATAAAATGAAGATTTAAAAAAAAAAATTATTGTTAAATATAAACCATTAGCAAAGGGAAATGTTGGTTACTATCTGTACTGGGTTCATGGTGGCTCCCAACAAAATATACATCCACCCAGAACCTATAAAGGTGACTGTATTTGGGGAAAGGGTCTTTGCGGGTGTAATTAAGAATCTCAAGATGAGATCATCCTAGATTAGGGTGGTCCTAAGTGCAAAGACAATGTCCTTATAAGAAGAGGAGAAAACACAGACACAGAGAATGAGGCCATTGAAGACCAAGAGAAAGACAGAAATGATGCTGCCACAAGCCAAAAATCACCCGGAGCCACCAGAAGCTGGAAGACACAGGGAAGGACCGTCCTCCAGCACCTTTAAAGGGAGCATGGCCCTGCCAACACCTTGATTTCAGACTTCTGGCCTCCAGAACTGTGAGAGAATAGATTTCTTTCCTTTTTTTTTTTTTTTTATTATACTTCAAGTTCTAGGGTACATGTGCACAACGTGCAGGTTTGTTACATATGTATACATGTGCCATGTTGGTGTGCTGCACCCATTAACTCGTCATTTACATTAGGCATATCTCCTAATGCCATCTCTCCCCTCTCCCCCCACCCCACAACAGGCCCCAGTGTGTGATGTTCCCCACCCTGTGTCCTTTTAAGCCACCACATTTGTGGTCATTTGTTACAGTTGCCCTGGGAAACTAATACAGTACATTCAAATATCACAACAAAAAAAATCAACTAAGAGGAATGAATGTATAAAAACAAATCCTGGCCAGGCGCGGTGGTTCATGCCTGTAATCCCAGCATTTTGGGAGGCCGAGGCGGGTGGATCATGAGGTCAAGAGTTCAAGACCAGCCTGGCCAACATGGTGACCTTGTCTCTACTAAAAATACAAAAATTAGCTGGGCATGGTGGCATGCACCTGTAGTCCCAGCTACTCGGGAGGCTGAGGCAGGAGAATTGCTTGAACCCGGGAGGCAGAGGTTGCAGTGAGCCGAGATCGCATCACTGCACTCCAGCCTGGGAGACAGAGCAAGACTCTGTCTCCAAAAAAAAAAAAAAATCTCCACTGATCAGTGGAGGAAGCCTTTCCTCACATCCACCCTCCACATCTATCAGCATGGGAAGCTGCAGTGAGAAAGTTTACATCTTTTAAAGCAGTTGAAATTTAGAAGTATAAGAATCAACAAAACTATAGAAAGTACTATTGACTCACCATTTCCTAAGCATGTCTTTTTTTGTTACACTTCCATAACTTTGCAAATAGTGTTCTCTTAGCCTGGGATGCCTTTTTCTACCTACGGAATCTCTACATGCCCTTCAAGATGGGGGACAAGTGTTGTCACCACTTCCACGAAGCTACCTTCTACACACACACACACACACACACACACACACACACACGAGGCTACCACTTTATTCTGGCTTCTACAACATTTTTTACTTACCTCCAGTACAACACACATTACAATGCTTTGTGGTTTTTGGTTTATGGAGCTGTCTCCCCCACTAGGCTGTGAGGTTTACACGTGCAACACTATGACCTACTTATTCTCAACCCCTCTATATATGGTCTCCAATCATTCAGTAGTCTAGCCTGAATTTCCTTACCACGTAGTGGCTAGGTTCCAAGGCCTAAGAAGCAGAAGCTGCCAGTTATCCTAAGGCCTAAATGCCAAAGTCCTAGAAAGTTGTTTCTATTTTATTCTATTGTGCAAAGCAAGTTATGAAGGTATTCTAGATTAAGGGGTGGGGAAATAATTTCCTCTTGTTAATCCAAGACACTGCAGGCATGTACAGAGATGGGAGGAATTGTTGATGGCCATATTTAGAGACTGACCTACCTCACCTGAATTCCAATCCCAGCTCTGTTCTTAATAATACTATGACCTTAGCCTCAGATACATAATCTCTATGCCTTTACATCCTCTCCTATAAAACTAGGATAACACTATCTATTTGAAAAGACTGTTAAAAAGACTAAAGGAGATATTATAATTTACTTAGTGTGGTTTTTTACACATAGTAACCTTCTAACAAATGATAACTATTTTTTCTCTTCTCATAAAGGAGGTGCATTCAAAAACAGGAAGTTAGTAGACTGCTAAAAGGAAATGCTGAGAGAGACCTTCATGGGGAGAAGAAATGAAGGGCAGAAGGACAGTAAAGACAACCTTTATCAACTTCAATCAGTTGTGTCCAATTTTGTTGTTACTAGGCAACTGTAGAAGAAATACCCAAATCTGGCCGGGCGCTGTGGCTTACACCTGTAATCCCAGCACTTTGGGAGGCTGAGGCGGGTGGATCACAAGGTCAGGAGTTAGAGACCAGCCTAGCCAACATGGTGAAATCCCGTCTCTACTAAAATACAAAAAATTATCCAGGTTTGGCGGCATGCACCTGTAATCCCAGCTACTCAGGAGGCGGAGACAGAAGAATCGCTTGAACCCAGGAGGCAGAGGTTGCAGTGAGCTGAGATCATGCCATTGCAATCCAGCCTGGGCTACAGTGGGAGACTCCATCTCAAAAAAAAAAAAAAAAGAAAAAGAAAGAAAAGAAATACCCAAATCTGCAAAACGAAGTATTTTGGGTATTCACCAGCAAAGTATATGCATGTCTAGGAAACTTCACAGTTGAATTTCAGGGAATATATCACAGCTTTGCATGATTTTTTTAAACTGTACTTTCCTTTAGAAATAATTTTGTTTCTGTCTTTTTTTTTTTTTTTTTTTTTTTTTTGAGACAGTCTTACTTTGGAGTGCAGTGACATGATCTTGGCTCACTGCAGCCTTGACCTCCTAGGCTCAAGCAATCCTCCTGCCTCAGCCTCATGAGTAGCCAGGACTACAGGCCCATGCCACCACACCCAGCTAATTTTTTGTATTTTTAGTACAGACAGGTTTTTACCATGTTGACCAGGCTGGTCTCGAACTCCTAACCTCAAGTGATCTACCTGCCTCGACCTCCCAAAGTGCTGGGATTACAGGGGTGAGCCACCATGCCCGGACTTGTTTCTGACTATTAAAGCAACCAATGGCCATTGAGAAAATTGTAGGTAATATCAAAAAGTAGTAGGAAGAAAATAATTAATATCCTTAATGCTATCACAAAGCTACAAGAAATATCTGAACCTATTTTTTTGCAGTAATTTTGTCATCAAAATATTCATCCATAGCTGATTTTATGAGTATACACTGTGCAGTCAGATCGGGCCACACACTCGGAAGAATCCCATTCTTGGTTTAATCCTCTCCTATCACCGCCTTGAAATTCTTAATAATTTTTGAAAAAGAGATTTCAAATTTTTATTTTGCAAAGAGCCTACAACTATGTAGTCAGTCCTGAATGCATGTGTGTATGTTTGCTGGTATGTATCTGTGTATGAAAACATGGAAGTAGCTACATATGTACACATGCATTAGTACCCCAAGCATATGTAGAATTATATACTTTATTTACATAGCTTTATGGTTACCTATATTTTATCTATGAGCATGTCATGTTTTAATTAACTATTCCATTCCTCTTACATTTTCAGGCTATTTACATTTCTACTTATGTGAATTTTTTCAGCACATATCTTTGTACATATACAGTTTTTTATTTCATCTTTTATTTATTTCTGTCAGATGGAATTCCAGAAATGGAGTTACTGGATCAAAGAGTCTAAATATTTTTAGGTTTATATTTTCAAATTAATTTTTTAAGCAAAACTGTTGAGATTTATAGTCCAAAGAGCAGTCAACAAGGGTGCCTTAGGTATATTTTATAAAAGACCACTAACAAAGAATTCACTTTTAGAGGCAAGATGTCAATGGTTGAGAATAGAGATCGAATTCATACTTTATTTTTAATATTAGCCATACCATTTACTAGCTAGATAGTGATTTTGTACAATCTTTATTTGTATTTGTACTTTATGTGCCTCAGTCCCCTATATAAAAATATCCACTTAATTAGAGGTACTGTGAAGATAAATTTGAGCTTGTATCATTCAACAAGTTTGGACTGAATACTAAATCTGTTCTAGGCATCTGCTTGGCCCAGGAGATGCAGCAGTGATCAAGATTGATAAGTCCTTACCCTCTTGAAGGTGGGCAGGTAAGTTAACAGTTCGAGAAGACAAGTTGGGCAGAAAACATTTTTTAAAAGTATAATGCGTATTATAAAAGAAGAAATAAAGTGTTTAAGGGTAGATAGTTGTGGCCAGAGAAGGCCTCTGAGGATTGGCATGGCTCTGAGACCTAAAAAATGTGGGTGTAGGGGAGCTATCCAATGAAAGTTGAGTGAGCAGGAAGGAGCATTGAAGACAGAGAAAAACATGTGGGACATGGGCCCCCCAGTATGTGTCAAGTTCAGAAAAACCAAAAGTCACATATAGGTAGGGTGAACAGAAGTCCCAGATTATCCAGACAGTTCCTGTTTATACTAAGTATTGTGGCATAATAATTAATAGTGCACCTCTTTATCTCAACAGCATCCCAGTTCAGAAGGTAAACGATGCAATCAAAGTATAGCAAGAAAGCAAAGAACAGGAGGGAGAGTAGGAAGGGATGAGCTAAGGGTACTCTTTGGAGGATTTAACATGTTAAGAAGTTTCATCTGTATCTTAAGAGTCATTTATGGATTTTCCACAGGGAATTTACATAATCTAATTTGCCTTTTTATAGACAGATACAGCTATATCAGAATAAATGATTTTTGTTGAGTGAAGAATAGCATTTGCAAAGAGTTTAGAGAAGTTTACAATATCTAAAAATAGGAGGAATTACTATCTAGATTATTTTTAGAAATTCATAGAAATCAGCAGTAAAAAAAAAATTTTAAAATCCAGTAGGCAAAAGGTTTGAACAGACACTTCCCACGATAGAAAATCCAAACAGGTAACATGTATATGGACAGATGCTTGCCCTCAAAAGTTATCATAAGATGTGCTGCAATTTTAAATACAGTGTTCAGAGAAGCTTTGCTAATGAGATGACACTTAACTAAAGGAGAAAACTCTCTAGGAATCTGAAGGCGGAATGTTCCAGGTAGAAAAAACAGCAACAAAAGGAATGGCCCTAATCTAATAGGTGGTTAGATATATTCAAGTCAAAATACAACTGTGGAAATCTGATTGAAGCGATATCCTCTAATATAATCCATAGGTGTCATGCCAAGAAGAGTTAATGGATCAGGGATGGAGGAGGATGGGGAAAATAATTTAATAATTAAAATGTGATTAAAGGAAGAAGGAAACTTGCTTGGATTAATCATACGTATACTAACAACTCAGTCTTGTGGACATGAGGTCAAACAACAAAACAATGACAACCAGAGCAAAGTTATCTAGGATACTGGCAAAAGAGGTGAGTCAAGAAGTGAAATGTGTGAAGCTAAGCTAAGCAAGAAGAGAAGTAAAGACCAGAGGGAACTGATAGAAATGTTCAAAGGACCAGAGGTCATGAGAGGACCAAAGAACCAGTATAATAGGAGCTCCTGTTAGGAGTTAACCAGAAGATAAGTGATCAGAGTTAGAGAGAGGGAACTCTGGGTTTCTAAAGTGGAACAACTGGAATTGTCAACATGGCCCAAGGTACAGTCATTGAAAGCAGTATAGAGGAGGTCATTGTTGATTAAAAAAAGAGGTTATCAAAATTAACAACCAGGGAAAGGAACTGAACAATTGGTAGATGTTATTTTTATTGCTATTATTATAACTCATCACAGCATTCTTAAAAACTACAAGAAATATATAAAACTATATGTAGAACAGAATCAGAGTCTTAGCAAACAAATATTATCTTACAAAAGTAGTACCAACAGAGTTCTGTCTCCAAAGCTAGCTTATATTCAAATCTATGGTGTCTAAAAGAACAGAAGAGAAAACAGGATTTCAGACACAGCATGTATTAGACCATTTTCACACTGCTATCAAGAAATACCTGAGACTGGGTAATTTATAAAGGAAAGAGATTAACTCACAGATTCACACATCTGGGGAGGCCTCAGGAAACTTACTCATGGTGGAAGGGGAAGCAGGGACATATTACATGGCGGCAGGTAAGAGAGAGGAGTGTGTATGAAGGAGGAACTGTCAAACACTTATAAAACCATCAGCTCTCATGAGAACTCACTCGCTATCACAAGAACAGCATGGAGGAACTGCCCCCCATGATCCAATCATCTCCCACCAGGTCCCTCCCTTGACACATGGCGATTCTGGGGATTACAATTTGAGATGAGATTTGGGTAAGGACACAGAGCCAACCACATGATGTCACTAATTATGCTTTTTCATCTTTACTGATTTATATGGAAGGGGCTTCTCTGTCTTTATCTACTTGTTGCTAGTGTTTTTAATTAGGAAATTTCAGAACTGGTGGTGCAAGAAAAAAGAATAATTATGAGGTCATCCTGATTTGGAGGGTGGAGAGGAAGGAGAAAAGGAAGATTAAGAAGATCTTGGAAGGAAGATGGCTAAACAGCCCTCACACACTAGTAAATCTAGATGCACTAGTAAATCTCAATAGCTAACATAAAGAAAAAGGGACTAGCTTTCCATTCTTTCCCATTTAAACTATTTCTACTTTATTCCATTTGAAACAATCCAGTGAGATAAGTTTAAAACAGCTGAGAATGTCTCTATTCATAGTCACTCCCTGTACAACATCGCACATAACACATACTCTAACATCTAACACAATATAACACCATTTGGGATGTGCTTGACTAAGTATCTAAAATTGTCATAATAAAGGAATTCAAAGCTCCAATTTTTCTTTTTTTCTAATCATTTACATTTTCCAGCCCTCCCTACAAACTCCAATTTTCCTTCTTGAATTTCATCTTATTTTACCATTTGAAAGTGTTTCAGAATAGAAAGCATAAATAGCAGCTTCGTTTTATTTATACAAAAGTGTTTCTTGCTCTTTACTGAGCCACTGGTTCCCATAGCCTGATTTTGGAGGAGGCAGGATAGCTGAAGGCAGGTTATTTCCCATGCATTCTCTGAATCTGTCCCACAGGCTGTTTAACACAAGTTGAAGGAAGTACATTTCGGGAAGAAAGTTCAGCATAGGATGTGGTACAGGCCTGGGGATAGCCTACACAAATGACACAAGGTCTTAGTGTGGCCGTCAAAACAAGGAAGATGGGAGGCTGGGTGTGACTCAGTGACTAACTCTCCACCTTGGGAAACCAGGAGTTCTTGTGAGTAAGCCCTGCCCAAGATAATGAAAGTATAAAAATATATTTACACAATAGTCATTGAAGTTAAGTGTTTTTCATCTTGTTTTCTAGTCTCCTGGCTAAACAGGAAGTTTTTTGCAGGATGCTCCAATATCCTCTGTTCAGAGTAACAACTTTAGCACTTTGCTTTCCTTTTCTCCCACGATACACTTAATGTTTCCGCTCTAGGTCCTGGATTTAGTCACAGATTTCCTGTAGGAAGCTAAGGCCCTTTGGCTTTTTTGCAAGAATCAGGCATACTCCACATAAAAGAGTCACAGGGAACCTTTTGTAGATAGCTTCGTCTTATTGATGTGCCTTGGGGAAAGTCAGAATGGGTGAGTTAATAAAACTGCAAAATACAACCAGCACCTCTGTCAATCTCCATAACACTCACTGGAAGTCAGGTACTTAAAATAGTTCCTGATCTTAGGGGAAGGATAAGTGATTCACTGGGTTCACTGCAAAAGGAAACTCTTTCGCCAGAGCTTATCTTGGCACCTAAAAAACATTACAAGGGCTAAATGCTACTGGCATATAAAGATGATGATGAAAATAAAATTAAGCCAGTGGGAGCTGGCTATATTGTATTAACATCTAGAGTGATTACATTAACAGTTGCCAATTTTCCTTTAAACTAATATTCTATTCACCTGGACATATTTAATTATAAGTTCTACCCTTCTGATTCAGTAGAGCATGGTGACAGATCATGTGGACCTGGAGTCAGGGGCCCCTGGGTGTGTGACTCAGTTCCAACACATTTATCTACATGATATTTAAGAAATCTGTTCATTGACTTGGGATCGATTCCTCTTTTTCTTCATCTTTAAAATGGGAATAATAATTGCATTTGGTTGAATCAAAAACTTAGCCATTTTTGTAGATTAAAATCTACATAAATTTCTTGTAAAGATTAGGGATCTAATACATGTAAAGTGCCTGGCACACTGCTAATACCTGTTAAAATTTAACAAAGCAATTATATTTTTATTATTATCATGTTCCATCATTTGTTCTTTTGATCTCCAGTTATGGAGTAGAAATAAAATGTGGACCACTTAATAACACTCTGGAATATAAGATACTAGAGGACAGCAGTTTTTATATTGGTTCACTGCTACATTCAACCCTAGAAAAATGCCTGGTACACAGCACAGACTCGGTAAACATTTGCTACATGAATGGATAAATTAATAACATGAAGATGACTACAACAAGATAGAATTTACCACCTGTCTTAAAATCAAGAGCTATTTTACCCCATTTCTTTTTAGAAAAATGTGCTATTTGTTGAAATAGTAACTTTTCTAATTAGACCAGGTGGACGGGTGCATTTTCAAGATGCTCAGGTACACCTAGTTCTGAAAGCCTTAATCTCCAGAGATTTCAGGTCATCCCAGAAATGTCAGTGGCAACCCAACTGAAGAAACAGCTGAAGTTACAGGAGGGGTCTGCTCTAAGTAACAGGAACCAGCTTGGATGTCCACCATTCTTAAAAACTCATGATAGTTATACCTGTTCAGAGGTAAGAATGACACATTTACTTTTGACATTTACCTTCTCAATTTGTCTTCTGCCTCAGTTTCTTTCCCTTGCAACAAACAAGGAAACTATAGAGAAGTTCTAAAGTAGCGATATTACTTTTCATTTTCTTTCTTTTTATTTTATTTCATTTTTGTTTTGTAGAGATAAGCTCAGGATGGTCTTAAACTCATGTACTCAAGCAATCTCTCCACCTTGGCTTCCAATGTGCTGGGATTACAGACATAAGCCATCACACCCAGCAGATTTTTCTTGGTAATTTATAGCAAAAGGTCTTGGGCCTGATCCTTAAAACCTATGTAGTGGCATCGACTGAAGGCCATAAGAAATATTAAGGAAATGGCCTTTGGCATGAAATGTTATTGGTGTTTTGAGTCTACGACTGAAGAGACATTGATAATTTGAAGAAACAAAATTAGCATACTGATCATGACTTTTTATTTACCAGCCACAGGATCTTTTTTAAAAGAGTATGGACATAATACTGATGCAGGAGTTTTTCTCGACCCTTTCGTTGGAATTGCAACAGAGGTGCCCTGTTTATTTGGCCTGCTGCACTCAACCTTTTGCGGGAGGGAGCGTATGAGCGAGCAAGTGTTCCAGACAGCCGCTTTGGGTGCTGGCAGGAGCAGGCTCCAGGCAGGCCCCGTGGCAATGCCAGGGTGGGGGTGCCTGTGACCCCTGAAGCCCCAGAGGGCATGTTACAATGCTTTCTTAGCTCCGCCGTCCATGGATAGCAGTGTGTTATCAGCTCAGTAGATTCCTTGACTCATTGTGTGGAGCAGCTGCCCTCCACCAGTGAACACACAGGGCCAGTATGACAACCTTTTTTGGGTATCCACACTCGGTGGATCCCAAGCTCCTGTCTGGCATCCAAGAAGAATTAGGTTGCACGGACACTTGAAGGATGGTGGAGGTGGAGAATTTTATGTAGCGATGGAAGTGGCTCTCAGCAGAGAGGGATGCTGGAGAGGGGACAGGAAAGGAAGATAATCTTCCCTGAAGTCTCGTTGTCTCTGGCTGTCTCTTCTCCAAAGTCCAGCCATCCCCCTGAAGTCAAGTCAGCTCTCTCCAATCAAGCCGCTTCTCTCCTCTACTGACTGAGTCTGGGGTCTTTATAGGCACAAGATGGGGATCCTGCCAGGCCACAGGTAGTTTTGGAAAAGGCAACATTTTATGGTTAGAAAGACATTATTCAGAAAGAACCAATTGAGAGAGAGTGAGCGAACAGGGATAGAAATTCTCACTTTTGAGCCGCGGGTTTCTGGATTTTTGACCTGAAGGTGGGATTTTGCCAGGGCCCCACCCCTGTCTGCCTAGAATTTCTCTGCCTCATGCCTCTATCAATACAATTCTTATTAAAATGTATAAGTGGTACAGATAGGCAAAAGTGTAAAGGACAAGCAAGCCAGCCAGCTCTGAGCCACACTGCCTGGGTCTCAGTCCTGGGTCCATCACTTACTAGCTATGAGACACTAGGAGAGCTGCTTACCCTCTCTGTGCATAACTTTCCAGAGTATTAAATGAGATGGTACCCAGGAAGCACCTTGCACAATGCCTGGAATGGTGAACACTTAATAAATGTCATCTTTACTGATCCTATGATGTTTAATAAAGATAACATCTGCTTTGGAAGAGATGCTTTTAGAAAGACAGGATCATCAAAACGCTTTCTTCTTTTTGTTTTGTTCCCATTTACATCATTTCCCTTAAAATAGTGTCAGTTCTGAGGTATTTAAATTTTTATTCAGCTAAAAAAATAGTTTGACATTGCAGATATGGCATGGTTGGTCATACTCATTGTTTAAAAATAAAAGATCAACAACAACAACAACAGAAAAAACCTTTTTGATGATGTTCACTGGAAATCTTCACACTTCGATTCATCTTTTGACCATCTTCCTGTTTCAGTAAGATTCTCATGAGACTCTTGGAAGAATATAGTCGAACACACTCGAGAGTGAACTGTGCACCCACTTGTGTTGTAAGGATGTTGTTTATATTTTAGATCCTGTTTTCTTCCTGGATGAAGTGCCGCTGTTACCAGGTGCTTCTCCCACTGTTATCGTCTCCTCCTCAGGACTCAGCCTGCTGGAGGCAGCTTCCTGCAGGCTCTTTGTGAAACTGGCCACTAAAGAATAGGAGAGAGCCTGTCAAAGGTTATCTCCCACCTGGGTTGCAGTTTCCATGAATATCAAGGTTCATCACAATCTGCTGCAGCAATTTATATGATGTGTCACAGGGCACATAGAAGAGACAGAGTTCTTGCTGAAGGAGAGCTCAGAAGGGGGAAGAAAGATAATGGGGGTGGGCAAATGAGATGCTCAAGGGAATTCCTTCAGTCAGATGCTGTAGACATCAGTTAAAATACAATGCCTAACCCTTCTGGAGAAAATAATGAATGCATGACACACTGTACAATGAATTCTAAATTGCTTTGCACATATCTGATGGTCATGTTGCTCCCAAGAACAACTTTCGTTCAACTATCCAAATAGAATGAACACCTACTTCCAAGAAAAAATGTTGTTACCTTCTTAGATAATTAACCTCCAAAATTGAGGCAAAATGGACCAATTTTACTCCAAGAATCAAGAGGCAATTCATGAGGTAATCAGAAAGCAAGGATGCTTAATTATGCATCTAAACCTCCTGATTCAGCTATGCCATGCCATAGAGCCAAAAGGAAGATTGATCTCTGCCCAAGTCTACTTCCCAGACTGGGAAGATTAGCAGGAGGGCAGAGGCTCACAGGGGTACAGAAACTGACAGTATGGAAGCCCCACTGCAGCCCTGTTAGATATTTCAATATCTGCCAAGAAGTAAGCACCATGCCTGTAGAATCCACTTACTTAAGGAAATGAATTACTAGGGTTGCATCCTCTGAGTTAGCAGTTATTGACGGTAACAGCAAAGACTTGACTTAGGAATGGGGAAAATATCACTCGTTACACTTCCTCTGAGCCAATCTCAGCTATTTCCTCTTTAGTACTCATGGCTTCCTTCCAGGCACAGACAGCCTCAAGTAACATTCCTATAATTCCCAAACCAGCCCGTCCTACCCCAAACCAGTTCACTGATTTCAAGGACAAATCCTAAATGGTAATCATAACATCAAAACGCAAAGCATCATCAGGAATTTTCCCCTTGTTGACAAATTAGAGGGAAAAATGGAGCTGAAGAGGGTGATGTTGAATAAGAGAACATCATTATCATTTCTTAGAAGTACTATTGTGATAAGTTTTCATAGATGTCAGAAAATAGAGATTTGGGAAATACATAGAACTGCTTTTATTCTGAATTAGTTGTTCTGGAGTCAGGTAAAAATCTTTCCTGAATCCCTAAGACAATCACTTTCCACCAATTGGATAACACTAAGAAGGTTTTAGACCACAAGGGAATTTGAAACACTTCCCACTAAGCTAGAACTAGAATATGTCTAGGGAAAGCCATGTTTCTGATAAAGAGATTTCAGTCTCAAAAGCAAGTGAGAAAACATTGATTTAATTTTTAAAAATCAAGTGAGCCTCACTACTCTGAAAATATTAATCAAAAAAGAAAAAAAAAGAATCATGGTTTCTGCTCACACTGGCTATAATACTGAAGCTATACTCCAACATATGCCTAATACATTGTCTAATCCGTGTTTAACATTCTGTATTTAGTGTTTTAGTCATTTGAGTTAGGACCTGCATTCAAAAAAATATTTATTGAATGCCTAACATTTCCATGCACTATGTTAGGCAACGGCTATGCAGAGATGTTTGAAACACAGCATTTGACCCCTAGTATTTCAAATTACTACCTAATGAATCATTGTTAAAAGTAAAAATTTTCCTAGAACATTTTGAGCATCAAAATAAACAATAGTTATAGATTATAGACCACAAAATAAAATTTAAAACCTATGAGATGAAAGAAAGAGAGAGAGAGAAAAAATTGAGGGAGGGAGGGAGGGAGGGAGGGAGGAAGGAAGGAAGGAAGGAAGGAAGGAAGGAAGGAAGGAAGGAAGGAAGGAAGGAAGGAAGGAAGGAAGGAAGGAGGAAGGAAGGAAATGGAGGAAAGATGTGAGGGAGGGAGAAAGAGAAGAAAGGAAAGAAGAAAGCAAGCAAGCAAGAAAGAGAGAAAGAGAAAAAAGGAAGGAAGAAAGGAAAGATGTGAGGGAGGGAGAAAGAGAAGAAAGGAAAGAAAGAAAGAAGAAAGCAAGAAAGCAAGCAAGAAAGAAAGAGAAACAAAGAAAAAGAAAGAAAAGAAAAGAAAGAAAAAGAAAGGAAGGAAAGAAGGAAATAAAAGAAAAAGAAGGGAGAGAGGAAGAACCTTGCTAAGACTAGATTTCAAACTAGTAAATATGGAAGAATAAAGGAATTTCACTATATTGGCCAGGCTGGTCTCCAACTCCTGTCCTCGTGATCCACCCACTCGACCTCCCAAAATGCTGGGATTACAGGCATGAGCCACCAAAGAGAATTTTAAAATTCCTTTATTCAGCAGGGCACAGTGGCTCACGCCTGTAATCCCAGCACTTTGGGAGGCCGAGGTGGGTGGATCACGAGGTCAGGAGTTCAAGACCAGCCTGGCCAATATAGTGAAACCCTGTCTCTACTAAAAATACAAAAAATTAGCCAGGCGTGGTAGCAGGTGCCTGTAATCCCAGCTACTGGGGAAGTTGAGGCAGGAGAATTGCTTGAACCCGGAAGGCAGAGGTTGCAGTGAGCCAAGATCGCACCACTACACTCCAGCCTGGATGACAGAGCGAGACTTTGTCTCAAAAAAAGAAAAATCGCTTTGGGCCACCACCATAATAGTAATTGTTATAGAGATGAACTATTAGTGGATGCTAAAACTACAGGTGGAAGTTTGATTTAAAAAACAGATACTTATATAAACTCAAAGCATTTTCCCACAAGACACGTATTTAGTACAAAGGGAAAAAACAGTAATTTTACAGTGGAGAAACCCTATCATCTTAACCAAAGGGATAAAAATTACCACCAATAATGAGAAAAATAGACATCATGTGCCCCTCATTAGATTTCACTAAGAAAGACAAAACCTCACATCTGAATATTGCCAAAAATGCATAATGTAAATCAAATCATGAGAAAAATTCAGACAAACCTAAACTGAAATGTGATCTACAAAATAAATGTCCTGTATTTATCAAAAGTATCAAGGTCATGAACAATAAAGAAACACGAAATAATTGTTTTACAATGAAAGAGAATAAAAAGAAATAACAATCGAATATAATATGTGATCATGGACAGGATACCAAATGATAATTTTTTTTTTTTTTTTGCAGTAAAAGACATTATGGACAAATGATAAAATTTGATAAGATCTGTCAACTAGATGAAGGCTCACAAGTGTTTTCTCTAGATCAGATGGTAAATGTTTTCAGAGACTGCAGGCCATGTAGTCTCTATCACAACTATTTAACAATACCATTGTAGGCAGAAAGCAGCCAAGGATGGTCCATAAACAAATGGGCATGGCTGTGTTCCAATAAAACTTTACTTACAAATATAAATGGGAAGCCACATTTACCAACTGCTGGACTAAATTAATACTAGATGAATATTAATTTCCTAATTTGCTTATTGTACTGCGGTTATGTGAAAGAACATTTATTTTTAGGAATCATGTACTGAAGCATTTCGGGATAAAAGACATCATATTTGCAACTTACTCCCAAAAATTTCAGAGAAAGAAAAAGAAGATAAATAATAAACAGGTAAATAAAATAAATAAAAGAAGACAAGAAATAAATAAATTTGAATATTCGGGGAACCTGGTGAAGGATATATGGAAACTCGTAGTACTATTTTTGCAAATTATCTTTAAGTCTGAGATAATTTCAAAAACAAAGAGCTAAAAGCAAAGCATGGTGGTACGTGACTCCTCTAGTCCCAGCTACTCAGGAGGCTGAGGTGGGAGGAGCCTACGAGTTCAAGACCAGCCTGGGCAGCATAGGGAGACCCTATTTCTAAAAAACATATCAATTTAAAGTTGAGAAAATGAATTATGGGAGGAAGCCCAAGTGGAATAATGCCATGTAGATAGAGAAAATGACTTGAGAGGTAGGAGTGTAGGAGTGTAATGGAGAGTCAGCAGCAAGACATAAAAATTATAGTTGACAGAGATAATGGGGATAGAATTTCCTCTAGGGCTGCCTTTTAAAGACCAACTTAAATAAAACTGATTCCCATTTTCTTACAGGCCATAACTTTCAATGATGCCCAAAAGCACAGTTCACATAAATGTTCCTCCTACTATGCATTGTGTGCAAAATGCATAACTCTAAAGGGAAATTGCTTCTACATTTTCTCCTCCTCAACTCCCACATTGTTGGGGTTGTCTGGGCTTTTCAAATGCCACAGAAATATTTTGCAGAGCGCAAAGAGCTGCCAAACACTGCAACCAAAGTTTGTCCAGACATATGCATAAGTGACTGGGATGTGAATTATGAGATTATGGAAATAAAATCTTTACCTCTCAGACAGTTTCCAAGGCAATGCCTTAGAACTGATATGGACAAGAGGCAGGAGGGTGGGGGTCCTGAGCAAAGGCCCTACCCTCAAGCCTAGATACCTGAGGCCCTAAATGGGAACAGGCATTCCAATTTTTGCACCCAAAAGTTGCCTTTTAGCCCGCCACACCCCCCTATCCTGTACCCATATAAACCACAAATCCCCAGCTCTAAGAGGAGAGAAGGAGACAAAGAGAAGAGTAGTAGAGACAGGGAGAAGAGAAGGAATGTTGGGAGGAGTTCGGCTGGGGACGGTTGGAGAATCAGCCACTGGACAGCCAACTCCAGGGAAAGACCATCTTCCCACTCCATCCCCTTCCCAGCTCCCCATCCACCCCCTAAGAATGACCTCCACCACTAAATAAAACCCCAGCATTCACCATCCTTCAAATCCGTCTGTGACCCAATTTTTCTGGGACACTGGACAAGAGCTCAGAATACAGAAAGCTGTCACTCTGGCCCTCTGTCCTTGCAGAAAGGCAGAGGGTCCACTGAGCTGGTTAACACTTAAGCTTTACATAGACAACAAGGTTAAAAGAGCTCACTATAACACACACCTGCTTGAGCTTCTGCACCCGTCTGTCTGCATGCTCCCCCTCCCATAAGGAGTTTGAGCAGTGGCAGCTACCGAACAGAGGAGCCACATCCTTGTCGCATGTCCCACAAGGTGGGTCAGGGAACTCTCCCGTTTCAGAACTATGATAAAAATTTGGACAGTCATCCTGATATTATACAAATTTGAAAAATTAGCCTTTCCCCGGTAAGAGGGAACCCAAAATATGGGGAGCTCTATACCACAAAGGTTCAATTGTTGCTCATGCTAAGTCCAATGCAGACTTTTTTCCAGGAAAATTCTCTCCAGGACTTCTCCATCTTATGTTGCCACCATTTCCCCATCTCAGCTCCCAAGGCCTCTGCAGCACAGGAGGGGAGAACCCAAAAGTCATGGAGGGATTTTGGGGGCAGAAATGAAAGGGGCAGACATCACTTCTGCTCACAACCCGTTTGCCAAAACAGGTCCACAGCTCGAACTTAATTGCAAGCAAGGCAGAGAAAGGAAGGCAAGGAAGCACTGATATTTTGTGAGCACTAAATATCTCTGCCACCAAATCTCTTCTGGTTTTTGTTTAGTAAAAACCCATAAACTTTTATCAAGATTGTCATTTAATAGAGAATGGAATTGGATACATACCAAGACTCCCCCATACACATGTATTGTGTTTAATAGGACAGACTGACCTACATGTGACCAATAGGATCTGAAACTACTGTAACAATCCATCCTTTCCCCTACCCCCAACTTCAAGTCATGAAATAGAAACCAATTAAAAAGTATTTCCTTGGCATTTGGTCTCAAATGATCCTTAGCCACCGGACTAAGTTTAGGGCATTCAGGTCTCTATTCTAAATCTAAGGTAAACCCTATAAATGTCACAATGCATTTTGGCATTAAATCTCCAGCCTTTGAGAAGGTTCATGTGACATTTTCTTTGTGACAGAAATGATTGCAAGAGTTGATTTTGTTGGTTGGCTTTTTGTTTCAATTGCAACAGAGTCTGAAAAACTACCCGGCAACAAGTACACGGAATACCACTGTCCCCATAATAATACTGCAAGAGAAAAACATCTCAGGGAGAAAGAAGTTAGTACATTTCTGACATTCCAAGGTGTGAAAGGAAGCAATCTGACGTCTGAAAGCCGGAAAAAAAACAGTTCCTTGGCCCATGCTGTTCATACACCAAGGTCATCTAGAAGGTTATCAGAACTCAAAAATAAATAAAATTAAAAGTCTATTTTAAATGATCTCCTGTATCCAAAAGCTGCAAACAAGCACGTGAAGATTTCAATGTTTTATCCGTCTTGTTTGAAAGTCCTCATTAATACTGTATTATGCTGAGGGGTTATTGAACTCAGGTAAACACTAGAATTACAGAATGATTTCCCAACAAACACATTGCTCAGTATATATAATGAAGACTATAAGAGAAAAATCCTGGGGATGTTGTTAACTGAAAGGTGCAAAAATGAGGAAATGTCATTGCTCAAAAATAATTAGATTAACTGAAAAAACAACTCTTAATAGAACTAATATCATACTAAAGCAAAGGAAGTAAAGCAAGCTTTGTCTTGAAAGTCAAATGGTCTCCCCTTATATATGTTCATTTCTAGGGGAAAGGGTGATTTTAAGCTGCCAAATCAGTATAAATACAAGCCCCACTTATGGCCTGGCGCAGTGACTCACTCCTGTAATCCCAGCACTTTGGGAGGCCAAGGCAGGCAAATCTCGAGGTGAGGAGTTCAAGACCAGCCTGGCCAACATGGTGAAACCCTGTCTATACTAAAAATACAAAAATTAGCCCAGTGTGATCGCACGTGCCTGTAATCCCAGGGACTCCGGAGGCTGAGGCATGAGAATTGCTTGAACCTGGGAGGCAGAGGTTGCAGTGAGCCGAGATTGCTCCACTGCACTCCAGCCTGGGCAACGAAGCAAAATTGTCTTGAAAAAAAAAAAAAAAGTCCCACTTACATTAAAATCTGAAGAGTCCCAGTGCAGGTACTCATGTGCCCACGTGCTCACGTGTGCACACACACACCCACACAAACTGTATATTAACTAGAATATATTTTTAATATATATTTAGTGTGGCAGATGGGAAAGATTGTTGTATGAAACAACCAAAGAGGAGAGATACCAGAAAAAAGTAGAAAAAAATTCAGAAACACTAATAGCATGAAATGATGGAGAGTGTCCTAGCATATCTTCTCTGTACCTTGTTTTTGTCATTTGTTATTTCTGTAATCTGAGAAAAATCATACTTTTTTTCTCCAGGCCCCTGGTTGATCTTCTGCAACATGGGAATGGTAGCATGGATTCTGGAGGATACATGGAAGGATGAAATAACAAAATGTGTGTATATGACTGGAGTTGACCAAGCACTTTCTCGCTTTTCTTCCCTCAAATATATCACTAATATGATTGTGACTCTGAAAAATGTCTAACCACTTGCATGTGTGTTAAACAATAGATTGAAACTGAGTAACAATTAAGTACTATACAAATAATCAAATGAAGAGTCATTGGCTGGCAAAGATATAAAGAAAGTGTAAGAAAAACAAGATGCTAGGAAGGTTGTATTGTGTTTAATAGGACAGACTGACCTACATGTGACCAATAGGATCTTAAACCACTGTAACAATCCATCCTTTCCCCTACCCCCAACTTCAAGTCATGAAATAGAAACCAATTGAAAAGTATTTCCTTGGCATTTGGTCTTAAATGATCCTCAGAAAATCTACAAATGTGGACATCTATAGGCTCACGATTTTGAAAAGTTATTTGACTCAAAATTTTGGCTCTTGCTTTCCTCATATATAAAGTGATAGGTCAGGCGCGGTGGCTCACGCCTGTAATCCCAGCACTTTGGGAGGCCGAGGCGGGCGGATCACGAGGTCAGGAGTTTGAGACCAGCCTGGCCAACAGGGTGAAACCCCATCTCTACTAAAAATACAAAAATTAGCCGGGTTTGGCAGCAGGTGCCTGTAATCCCAGCTACTCAGGAGGCTGAGGCAGGAGAATTGCTTGAACCCGGGAGGTGGAGGTTGCAGTGAGCCGAGATCGTGCCACTGCACTCCAGCCTGGGCGACAGAGCAAGACTCCATCTCAGAAAACAAAACAAAACAAAATAAAACAAAATAAAATAAGTGATAATGATTATTGTAAAAATAAGGCATTATAGAGAGCCCCTAGCACAGTGCCTAGCAGAAGAATTGCCCTTGACTTCATCCTTTCCCTCACTTCATACATTCAGTTCACGAGTAATTCCTGCAACCTGTAACTTCAACATGTACCACACCACCCATTTCTTCTCATCTTTACTCTTGTCACTTTAGTCTCTCCTCTTTTCAACTTATTATTCATGTAGCGTATTAGTCAGGATTCTCCAGAGAAACAGAGCAAACAGCATGTGTGTGAGAGAAAGATATTTATTCTGAGAAATTGGCTCATGTGATTGTGGAGGCTGGCAAGGTGAAAACCTGTAGGGTAAGGTAGCAACTTTGAGATCCAGGGAAGGCTGATGTTTCAGCTCAAGTCCAAAGAGTCTGCAGGAAGAATTTTTTCTTCCAGAGGAGACACCAATCTTTGTTCTCCTCAGACTTTCAAGTGATTAGATGAGGCTCACCTGCATTTCCAAGAGTAATCTGCATTTCTCAGAGTGTTTTTTTTTAAAGAATAACTTCTATTTTAGATTCAGGAGGTACATGAGCAGGTTTGTTACCTGGGTATACTGTGTGATGCTGAGATTTGAGATATGAATGATCTCATCACTCAGGTAGTGAGCACAGTAACCAACAGTTTTTCCACCCTTGCTCCTCTCCTTTCCTCTCCACTCTAGTAGTTTCCAGGGTCTATTGTTGCCATCTTTGTGTCCATGACTACCCAGTGTTTAGCTCTTTCTTACAAGTGAGAACATGCAGTGTTTGGTTTTCTGTTCCTGCATTAATTTACTTAGGATAACGGCCTCCAGCTCCATCCATGTTGCTGCAAAGAACATGATTTTGTTCTTTTCTACGGCTGCATAGTATTACATGATATATACCACATTTTTTATATCTACCACATTATCATTTTCCAGTCCACCACGGATGGGCACCTAGGTTGAGTCCATGCCTTTGCTATTGTGAATAGTGCTGTGATTAACATACCAGTGCATGTGTCTTTTTGGTAGAACAATGTATTTTCTTTTGGATATAGAGCCAGGAATGGGATGGCTGGGTCAAATGGTAATTCTGTTTTAAGCTCTTTGAGAAATTTTCAAACAGCTTTCCACAGTGGCTGAGCTCATTTACATTCCCACCAACAGTGTATAAGCATTCTCTCTTCTTCACAGCCTCAGCAGCATCTGTTGTTTTTTGGTGTTTTTAATAATAGCGATTCTGACTGGTGTGAGATGGCATTTCATTGTGGTTTTGATTTGCATTTTTCTAATGATTAGTGATGTTGAGCATTTTTTCATAGGTTTGTTAGCCACTTATATGTCTTCTTTGGAGAAGTGTCTGTCCATGTCCTCAAAGTGTATTGATTTACACAGAATCTCATCTAAAAAATATCTTCACAGCAACATCTAGACTAGTACTTGACTGAGCACCTGGCTACCACGGTGTAGCCAAGTTGACACATAAAATTAACCATCATACATACAACCACCAAACTCATTCTTTCCCCTGGGCCTTAGTAGCCGCTGTCCCCTCTGTTTGGAAAACTCTTCCTTACATGCTTCATCACTCTCACATCACTCAGATCCCAGCACAAATGTCACCTCTACAGAGAGACCTTCCCGCCTAACCTATGTATTGCATTTTTGCTGCCACCTTCCTCCCCACAACATGATCTCTTACATCTCCTAATTTTATTTTATTTATATGCTTATTACTACCTACAGTCATCTCATTTCCGCATTCTCTCATTTGTTATGTTTCTCCCATTGGCTACAGGATAATTAGCTCTGTGTGTGCAAGGATCTTATCTGCTTCCCATTCTATCTTCAGTATACAGAATCCTGTCTAATACATAGTAGGCATTCACTAAGTATTTGATGAATGAATCAATCAACCAATCAATCCTACGTACTAAAATACTCTTTGATTATTATTTTTATTAATAATTTATATAGTTTATTATTACTGTTATTATTATTTGTACTCTGGTCTTTAAAAATCATACCCATCACACCCGGTGTGGTGGCTCACACCTGTAATCCCAGCACTTTGGGAGGCCGAGGCAGGCAGATCACCTGAGGTCAGGAGTTCAAGACCAGCCTGGCCAACATGACGAAACCCCATCTCTACTAAAAATATAAAATTAGCCGGCGTGGTGGTGCATGCCTGTAATCCCAGCTGCTCGGGAGGCTGAGGCAAGAGAATCACTTGAACCCGGGAGGCGGAGGTTGCAGTGAGCCAAGATCAGGCCATTGCACTCCAGCCTGAGCAATAAGAGCGAAACTCCATCTCAAAAAAAAAAAAAAAAATCATACCCATCCCATATCTGGATTATCTTTAATGACAGATGCTGAATTTATCCTTAATCCCACTTATCTGATGATTTCAAATAAAGTTTGTAAAATTTAAATTTTATTATATGAGAAGCAGGAGATAGATTATTAAGAGAATTGAAACAAGAGTTATAAAGCTTAATATTTCATACATTAACTCGTCTGATTATGGATATAAAGAATAGAGCCCTAAAATAGACTGTGCCTACACACACAAAATGACTTTAAAATGATTCAATAATTCTGTATAATTCAGGCTGAAATAACCAAGATTTGAGATATTTGGGTGAGTAAAGTAACGGTGAGCTTCTATTTCTTGGATTAGCTTGTTGGCTGGTTGTATTTCCTCCATTGCTTTGTACATGGAGACCTAACTGAGGAGTGTTTCAAAATTTACACCTGGCAGAGAAAAGGAGCTTCCCTGAAAATTTACTTTCTTTGCAAAGAGATGAAAGTTATGACTTCATTATTTCTGGAGAGAATGAAAACATGTAGGTAGATGTTGGATGGTGAAACCAAGTAAACCTCTTACCGAGGCATCTTTTCATATTTCATTCTATCTATACAATATACAACTAAACTTTTTGACTTGCTGATGAATATGGTGGTTGTAGCAGAAACAGATCTTTTTTTAATGATTGAGCCTAGATTTTGTTAGCATAAAGGCATATGTAGAAGTAATAAAGTCCCAAGGAGGTCTCTTCCACAAGGAAGAAGCCCTTCTTTCCCAAGAATCTCCTGGATGCCTCAGCTTCATCTTTTCTCTCTGTTTAACCTGAGACCTTCACATGAACATCTACGTTCAATCTTTTTAGTTTTTCATCTTTGAGTTGCATTTTCCCATGAGTCAAATTATTCTTTCAAAAATGTATAACTTGATGAAAATACAGGAACAGAAATTACCTACTTTCTTTTTCCAAAAAAAAAAAAAAAAAAACAAGATGCCAAAGCAGGAAAGAGATGGGCACTCCCTTGATACCCATAGGACATCCTGAGAACCACTTCCCTGTGGAGCATTTATTAGTATTAACTGAAAGCAAGACAGTAAAAGAGACCTTCTTTAGAAGAACTAAATCTGTATCCAGTTCATTTTGAAGATAAGAGGGAGAAAGGAAACTAACACCCTGCCCCTCCTTCGTGGCAAGTCTAGTCCTGAGCTCTGGACCTCTAAGCCCACTTGTCATTGAACAACATTGTGAAATAGGGATTATGATCCCGATTTACAGACCTGGGCAACTGATTTGACCTCTTTGAGTTTCAGCCAATGTGAGACAGAAAGGAGGATTAAGTTGGTCTGTCCAGCTCCAAAGCCTGCCTAGAAGCAAGCTTCATATCCAGTGACAGAAAAGGCCATCCAATGCAAAAAGCAGAAACCATAAAGGAAAAGATGAATAGGCCTAGCCACTTAAAAACAAAGGAAAAAATTGTATGGCAACAAAAAGACAAGTAACAAACTGGGAAGATATTTGCATATGTAAGAGAAAAATAATTAATACCCAATAGGAAAGTGATTCTTATAAATCAATTAGTAAAAGATAACCTCACAGGAAAAAACAATGGGAAAGGATTAAACAATTCATTAGAGACAGATGTTAAATAGCTCAGAAATATATACAAAGATATTCAAGTTACCCAATAACAAAGAGGACAGCCAAAGTAGCAAAGATTAAGAAGACAGGCCAACAAAACCCTCTGTTGGCAAGAGTTTGAGAAAATGGAAATTTACACACATCTCTGTAGAAACTGTAAATTGGTACTGTCTTCCTGGAGAAATGGGTGACTATAGTTGGTAATAATGTACTGTGTACTGGAAAAACTGCTAAGAATGTAGATGTTAAATGTTTTCACAACAAAAAAAATAAGTATATTGTGGTAATGGAGATGTTAACTAGCTTCATTTAACCACTTCACGACAGAGGCATATATCAAAACATCATGTCGCATACCATAAATACATATAATTTTCATTCATCACCTATAACTTAATTTTAAAAATTTAACTGTGTATGCCTTGAGTCAGTAATTACACATTTAGAATTTAATCTGAATGATAATGATAGAAAAGTTCACTCATAAATGTATGAGGAAAGTAGGGGCACTAATATTGATAATACCTCTCCAAAAATGCTTATCAATAGGCAACTGGTTGAATTATAATAGCCCAAAAATGAATTCCACTATTGAAAAAGATACTGCATGCTCATATATTTTTCTCTTTTATTTTTATATATTTCTATTTCATTTGAGATATATACATATATTCATTTCAGAAAAAACAAACTATAATTTTTGAGATCTGTAACATACCTAGCACTTGACAAAATTTGCAAAGCAATTTCTCATATTTTATTTCATAGTAAAAACTAAGTTTTCTGTCCAATGATGTTATAGTGTGATATGATTTCATGCTAAAAGCAATAATTTCTCGTTTTGCCTGTGAATTTCTTTTAATTATTTCAAATATTTAAAAGTAGGGAGGCTGCCCAGGTGTTTGGGTTCAGCAACCATGATCAAAAGGAGAGGGAAAATGTGGTTTTCTTTCATTGCATTTCCCTTGAGCATCTTCAAGACCCTTTGAAAGAACAGCTGCCTATCCCAGGCAACCTCTCTGCTTAGTCTACACGGAAGAGATGAAATTCACTCCTAAAGTGTGGGTGTTTTCAGGACCCAGTGAACTGGAACTTTCAGCATCTTCTGCAAGCCCCGTTAGGCCGGCCTTTCATGTGAGCAGGAAGGAAATGACTGACAACTTTCTCGTCTTTATGGAAGGCGGACTTTATTTCCAGCTCTCAGGTCAAAAGGCAGCGGAAGGAAAACAAAATCACTAAGAGATAAAGGCTAAAAATAACGTCCTGTGGGGTGAATCAACCCAGTTTGGGACCCTGAAGACAGCAACAAGGCAAGGATGTGCGTAGGGCTACATCTGCGTCATCCTTCACAGGTGGTCGTGACCAGAATCAAAATGCCTGTGCAAGAGAGGAAGAAGTTCTGCAAACAGGTGTGCTGGAGGGAAGGCGTGGGGATGGGAGAGGAAGAAGCCACTGAGTCGATCCTGGGCTTGAAGCCCACACACTTTCCCAACAGTTCACCTCCGGGAGAGCCCAAGGGCTGGACATGGGCTCGGAAGGAGCTAAAATTTGATTTGGGGTTTTGTGGTTTGGGTGATGCACTTTCAGTTTAAAATATAAATAGATGTGTTTGTGCAGTTGAGCTTTCCTTCTCTTTGCTTTTAATTGTCACTTTAGAAGAAGTAAGTCTATGATTCACAGGCTAATGCCAAAAAAGAAAAAAAAAAGGAGTTCTCATTGGGTGATTTCCTAGTTTATAGGAAGCAATGGGGTAATGGGTTTAAAAGTCACCTGAAAGACATCCGCTATGGACTTTGATGATGAGTATAAGAATGATTCATTTCATTTATATAGCACTTTAATTGTGTTTTTAGTGACATTCTAATTTGGACATACAACTATCCTAGGAGACATAAGGTGATTATTATTCATCATATTTTACAAGTTAGAAAACAGAGGTCAGATAAGTTAAAGATTGCATGTTCCCTTATAGACTGAGCTATAATAAACACACACACACACCACACGCACGCACGCGCACACACACACACATACATACACACACACATACACACCAGGCAGAATCATTATTATTTCCCTAACTGTACCACTGGGCAAACCTCCAAGGAGAAAACTGGTATTAGATGCTGCTAAGGAGAATAGTGCAAAAAATAAATAAAAAATACTGAGTAGAAAAGTATGAGAAGGATTCTAGCCTACATGGATTTAAAAACAAACTAGATCCCAACGGGATTTGAGCAGTGCTACCTTACAAGGTCTTTCCAACTGGCTGCTAAATGCTTCCACCAGAATATGCCACTAGTCCTAGGCACCACATCTATATGCACTAAACAAGACTGATCATCTTTCTTTATCCTCCTCCTTCCTTCCATTTCTATGTTAATGATGTCACTGTCTTCCCAGGCTCCCAGACTCCAGTGAGTTTTCCAATGTATCCACCTTCCCTGCCTTCTACATTCAATCAGTCCTCTTGCTTCAACCACTGAAATGACTCTTATATGTTTTCTGTCTTATATCCTAATACAATCCAGGATTCCTCCCACCTAGACAAATGCAATAATTTATTCTCTCTTCTCACTGCCTCCACATCTAATACAGCAGCTCCAATTCATCTCATGATCTATTCCAGCCAATCTTTCCTTAAATGTGACCTGATTATAACACTGTGCTGCTCAACATCCTTCACTTGCCATAGAATAAAGTCTAAATTTGTTGGCCGTGACATTTGAGATCATTCATACAATGGTCTCCAAATGTACATTTACAAAGATCCCCAATTTAAACAACACTGTAAGACCGCTTTCCCCAAATACTTCCTCTTACCTCAATATCTACCTGCTCAAGATCACTTTACCCTAAATATGCCCTCTTACCTCAATATTTGCCTACTGAAATTCCTACATCTCCCTTCTTTGTCTCCAGAAATATTCACATCCTTCAAGGTCTAGTTCAGATGTCCTCTACTTGATGGAGCCCTTTCCAATTATCTGAGCCATTAGACACCCCATTCTTTCCTTCTGCTCCCACTAGACTTGGCATCTCCCTTGCACCGTCTATCACATTTGGCCTCTTAATAAAATTGTTTTGTTTCCTAATACATTGCAACCTCTTTCAAGGTTTTTATAGAGATCATATTCTATACTTTACATCCTGGAAAGTGCTTGACATAACCCTTTGCCCATAGAAGATACTTAATATATATATATCAGTTGTAATAAATTAGAAGGACTAACCAAAGCTGGTAGCATAACTTCCAAGTTATTGAAGCATGCAATAATAACACCAAGCTACTTGCAATTCCCCAGACACTTATAATGAAAGCAATAGCTATTATTTACTGAACACTTACTATATGCTGAGGATATCCTACGCATCTTCTAGCCCATAGCAACCCTGTGAAATTTGTCATGTTCACATTTTACATATGAGAAAACAGAGGATTAATAACCCCTACAAAGGTACACAGATGGGAGACAAAGGACAGAGAATCAACGTTATCTAATTCCAGAATGTGCTCCTCACCACCATGCTATCGCCACAACTAAAGTAATGGATGTGTTTTCACAGGTATCCTGGACAGTTTCCCTAAAGAGGTAATACTTTTTCACCAAGGCATACACATCCTCTTGCCCAACCTACTCTGGAGAACAGCTGGATAAAGTCATGATGGGTATAAACCATGGCTGAACACCAAGCTGTGAGCTAAAAGAAAACAGAATCTAGAGCCCAAGAGTAGAAAAGGGGTCACCAAAGCAAGACCAAGACAGGAGCAGACCCAGTAGCTGATAGGAATTGAATCCAACAGACAGTGAAGCTGGAAACCTGACTTGGAACAGACAGGGGCAGGCATATGGACAAGTGCAAGGTCTGAAGAGGTCAGCAGTAGACAGGAACAAAACAAAAAGCTGACCTGCCAGGGGTCCAGAACACAGTCATGAAGAATGGGCTAGGAGTCAAATTCAAGCAACCCCAAGGCTACAGCTCCAGATGTGCTGATGTTTCTGGGAAGGCAGGACACAATCTCAAACATTATCTGACTTGGGACTTTTAGGTACAGTTAAATGGAAAGTCCTGCCCAGAGAAAAGAATGGTGTCTGGGGGGAAGGTAATTCAGAAACTTCCGATAATTTATTTTTATATCCCCAAAAGGCCATGGCACAATTGAAAGTGCACAGTAAACACTCCATAAACATTTGTCGATTACCTAATAGAGACGGAAGTTTGTTTATATGTTTTCCTCTTGTAAACACAAAGTAAATCATACCCAGTCAAGTGCCCCTTGCTTAAACTAGCACAACAAATCAAAAGTACCCTAACGAGGCCAATTCTTTTGTAGGGTGCAGAGTTGAGTCCTGCGGGAGAGGACTGCTCTATTCCCTAAGCCTGAGTAACTGGAAATGCCATACATCGCTGCCAGGGAATAAACAAAGATTCCCTGCCCACTTAAGAGCAGTACAAGCATTCTCCAAGATATTATGATTTCAAGCAGCATTTGGGAAGCTAGCTTGAGTCAAAACTAGACTCTTCCAGAAAGACCCATTCCATAACAACACTTCAAAAACTCATCTTTCCCAGATAAGAAAATTCACTATACATCATCATCAAATTTCCCAAAAAATCCAAGTTATCTCTGTTATAGAGGTCAAAATTCAAGGCCAATCATTCACTCCAAATAGAACTTTTTCAGATGTTTGAAATTCCCACATGAGTTAGACCAGACAAGATAAACTCTGCCCTTAGAGATTGCAGGAGGGGGGGGTTTATCTTCAGCAATTTTCCCTTGTAATCTTTGCTCTCAGATATCCTGAACTGAACTCATTATTCTATTTCAAATAGTATCAGTAACCAAAGTCAACAGAGAAAAGATTATTTTTATTGTTTATGAAATACTTAATATTTATTGTATGATATTGAAGGCTTAAACAAAATATCCTTCTTCATGGGTTACTCTATAATAATAATACCACCTGTAATAGCTTCCATTCAGTCCTAAATAAATTCTCCCTTCCTGCTAAACAGGAATATAAAACATTAAAACCCATGAACAAAATTAACATTTTTAACTCGGTCATTTTAACTAGCCAGTTCTCTATTTATCATGGATGTTGTGACCTAATCATTATTTCCCCTAATAGATTTTATTCCTTTAATGATTTTAATAGGCAAATCAGCCCCTTTTATGGGAGCTGGGATGATACACACATCCCATAACCAGTATCAGCCCTGTCTCAGTCACAAAACAAAAAGGCAACACAGTCATTTAAATCATAAATTAATACTCACACTTAGGCAAGGAAGAATATGTCCTAAGCTTTACCATAAGCTAATGGCCAAACTGTTAAGTCTACATAGATGTTTCTGTGAATCTACTGAAAAGTAATGAAAGTGTGAATATAGGAGAGGGTCCTCACTGAAGTCTAAAACATAGGTTAAAAATTATTTTTCCTTTACCCTTACAGAAAGGAGAGGAAAATCAGAAAATATTAACATAACCTAACTGTCCTATGGAATAAATGCAAGTGTCTCCTGATGGAAACATAGTTCCCTCAATACTGTAGTTAAGATGTTTTCCTCTAAGGCTAAGTAGAAGCAACAACATGGGTCTTACACACTTACCCATCAAAGGCAGAGCCCAAAACTGTGTTCGACCATCCAAACTCTGCTGGCCAGCCAACCTCAGACGTTCGTGGAATATTACTTCTCCTTCGCCTGACTGGGCAGAAAATAACTGACATTAAACACCTGGAACCCACAACATCATTCTTATCAGGCAGGCAGCATCAGAAAAATCTAACTATCTACTTACAGGAGAATGACCGCATATATAGAGTACATCCTACTATAAAATGCAACCTGCAGTTTAAAATTAAAAGTGGTTCTGAGTATACTTATACAGAAAGAGTTTCAAGAGATACTTGACATGTTACAAGCACGTTTATGTTTGGATGTGCAGTGGGATACCATTTACAGGAAGCCAAAATCACAAAAGAGCATAGCTCATCTAGAAGGATAAGCCAATCCAGCAAGAGAGTGCCAGGACTGAGGGTCGGCCATCAACAAGGGCTTTGGGTTTACTTGTATATTTTCACAATGAGAAGTACTGATGCATCTTTTATGTAAATGCCTTCTGCTCTTCTCCCCTTCCTCCAGCAAGGGCTTCTGGCCAGTCATGATCACCATGTTTAGTTGCAAGAAGGGTAGCCGCTCACGCAGTAAGCACCCATGATGGGCTACATGGCGTACTATGTAGGATATATCACCTGTGTCCATCTTCTTGGGAGATTTGTCCTAGCACTTAGCTCTGGCTTTTTGAAAGCTACTCTATTTTTCTTTTTCTTTTTTTTTTTTTTTTTTTTTTTTTTTTTTGAGACGGAGTCTCACTCTGTCACACAGGTTGGAGTGCAGTGGTGTGATCTCGGCTCACTGCAAGTTCCGCCTCCCGGGTTCACACCATTCTCATGCTCCAACCTCTCGAGTAGCTGGGACTACAGGCACCTGCCACCACGCTGGGCTAATTATTATTATTTTTTTTTTTGTATTTTTAGTAGATACGGAGTTTCACCGTGTTATCCAGGATGGTCTCGATTTCCTGACCTTGTGATCCACCTGCCTTGGCCTCCCAAAGTGCTGGGATTACAGGCAGGAGCCACACGCCCAGCCCTTGAAAGCTACTCTTAAATTTCTTATCGAAATGACTCAAAGTTTTATCTGTTTGACCCATTGCCTTTCAACTTCTTAGAGAACGCTCCATTTCAATCAAACAAGGTAGTTTGTTGCTCACAGTACTATTTTCCTGCTCAAAGACCTTCTGGGGCCCCTCTGCTCCCTGAAGCTTCCTCTGGTGGTCCTCTGAACCAGTATCTTTTTTCCTGAATTAATAAATCTTTTAGTAGGTTTCCAAAGCACTTTAGTGAGTACTGCAGCTCATAAACTAGGATTAAAAACAACAACAACAAAATCTATGCCTTTTTTATTTCCTCCAGTTTGCTAGGCTTCCCCACAGCAGAATGACAGCATCAATAATTTACAATGATTCTCCAAGTAAACTAATCATGCAAACCACACTAATAAAACATTGTAAGCCTAGAACTGTGCTAATGACAACACAGTGGTTACAAAATTAATGATCTCCCTGAACTCTTTATCCAAAAATATCCCACAGCACTTTACGGTTTTAAGATATCAAGAACCATTTTCCCTCTGCACAAGCAATTTGCTAGCTTCCCCCAGAAAGCACAAATGGCCAGGATAGGAAGTGTATGCTTAAAACTGGAAAATTACAAATATGTGAACCAGCTCTTGAAATTCCCCTTTGCACTGGATTAGAGCCAAGGTAACGAGTCTTACGCTTCCAGCCATGCATGAAAGATGTTTGGGGCTTTTTCTAATCCAAGAGCCAGAGCACTTTTTCATGTTGACTTCCAGGGGACAAGACACTAAGTGAAAGCATATCTTGCCACATGATTGACTTTTCTATTTTTTCTATTTATTTAAATGTGTCATCACAGCTAACCACATCTTTCATTTTATCCCATCCTATTAAGAAATAGGATAAGAGATTTGAGCCCATCATTGGTTTTTTTTTTTTTTTTTTTTTTTTTTAAGTAAGGATTTAAACGATAGATCTGAAACAGAAGGAATCGTCAGAAGGCTTGAAATTGAGCAGTATTCAAACACGGGTAAAGAGCACGAAATACCACCAAATCTGACCACCCACCCTACATTCACTTATCAATATGAAAACACTTTGTCCACAGTAAAGGGCTTTGAAAATGTAAGATATTATTTTAAAGGCTATTATAAAATGTCCAACAAGGACTCTGAGCTAAGCATATCGTATAGCACTAAATGTAGTGTTGGTAGGCGCTTGCGAGTTTTAAAAATCGTTACTCATTGTTATTAAGATGAATAATTAGTGTAGCAGCTGTTGGTGAGCCAAACACTCATCTTTGATACAGACTTACCAGGAAGAAATGCCCATTTTCTCAGCCTCTTACCTCTCCCTTCCCCTTGGACCCCAAAGCCACACAGGATGGGCAAAGTAGATCACGTGTTCGATGCATTGTGTATGTGCAAATCAGCATGTGTACACATCCCACTCTTCTTTGAGGAACTTGCACTAAGAGGATGGTAAAGGAAGGAGCAAAGCTGACTGTCCGAGCTGACTTCCAATCAGGATATCCCAGCTGGAAGCAAGCCAGCTTCCGCTCCTTTGAATAAAGCAAGAAAGACGTGACCTTTCTTATAAGTGAATGAACAATACCATCGGCATGACCCCTTTTATAGTGTGACTCTAAGTCATTTGGTAACAAGTGAACTCCTGGAAAAGACTGGTCCGGCAATAAAGTCTGAATATTCCAAAAGGCTGAATGAAACTGCCTAGTCATTCGTCTTTTAAAATCCACTTTTAAGTATTTCCTTTCACTTCAATGATTACCCTCAGGAGTAGTAAGAATCTAGGCATCTCATACACTGCTGACAAAAGAATATGGGGGTGAGGTCTCTTGGTGTCTTCACATTACTTAACAGCAAAAGCTTTCAGAATGTCCTTAACCTCTAACGTAGAAATCCTGCTTCTAGGAATTTATCCTAAGTAAACATTTGTAACGTCACAAACACTTGGCTACAAGAACAATTTTTATAAAGCAATTTATAAGAAAGAAAAATTGCAAGACATCTTACACACACAGTAGTCAGAGCCAGTTATATTCACTATAGTACACTCATATGATCACATATTCTGCAGTTATTAAAGAATGAGTATGCTTATTAAGAGTAATAAGAGCAAACATGTTTTCATTTTGGTAAATTTATGTTTGTATTGGTTGTGTGTAGGACAGACACACACACACACACACACACACAGGGATACACACACACATGCACTTTGAGAGTCTAAACCCAAAAAATATAACCAGAGTTATTTCTGAATGCTAAGATTGTGTTTCATTGTTTTCTACTTGCTTATCTGCATTCTCCCAATGAATATCTATTTTAATCATAATTTTTTAAAGTTATGTTAAAAATCTGCAACCCAGAGGAGTACAAGATAGTTTTTGTTTTTGTTTAGTTTGGTTACTGTCACTGCTATTTTCTTTGCTTCTGGTTCTTCTGTATGCTTTTTGTTTGTTCGTTGATTTAAAGGTAAGGTGATTAAGGTATGTTTAGCTCATGGACAAAAGAGAGTTCTCCCAGTAGATTTCTACATTATCCTGCTTTGTATGCCTTTCCCTGCTGACCTGATGAACACGTTCTCACCTGCACTGGGGAAGAAAAATAACTTCAGGATGGAGAGTCAAAATAACCCAGATGAGGTTTACGGCCTGGGCAGGGATGAAGGTTGTCGTGTGGACCCTTATGAGCACAACTGAAGTTCCGGACTGGTTGGCAGTTAGCACACACCCTCCAGTTTCCATAATTGCACTTCCTTAGGCCACCGGTGTGAGATCCTTTCTCTACCCCTCCTCCCATGGGGTCATGAAGTTAATCCTGTTAAAACACACACACGAGATTAAATCATCTTTTCATTTTTCAGACAAGCACATAACACCACCCTGACACTGAGCAGATCGCCTCCAGCTGCCTTCATAGGATGCTACTGGAGACCAATCTTTATAACCAGAAGAGGAGGAGGAGCTATTCTAACCTGTCGTTTTCTTCCTTTACATCACTTTTTCCTTTTAGGTCATATCCAAAAAAGGAAGGTAAATATATGTTTTAAATCATCTGCAGCAGTGTCTTAAATTATGTCATTTCTTAAAGGAGGAGGAGGAGGAAGAGGGAGTCGAGGAAGAAATAAGAAAGAAAACTGGAAAGAGAGGGAGGGAAGTGAGGGGAGGAGAGGGGAGGGAGGGGAGGGGAGGGGGAAAGAAGAAAGGGGAGGGGAGGAGAAGGAAGGGGAGGGGAAGGGAAGAAAGAGGAGGAGAGGGGAAGGGAGGGGCAGAGAGGGGAGGAGAAGGGAGGAAAAGAACATTAGTGATTGTCTTTCTGGTTCCTTTTCTACTGAAGCTTCACCTATAACTTCTTTCTATGAGATCCACTACTAGGCAATTCTGAGAGCTCCAGGGAACAGCTGCAAGGACACATTTCTGGCTAAATAAATAAGGTTTTCTATCTTGATTTATTCATTCAGCAAGAACATGTCTCCATGTCAAAAGCTGACTTAAGAATCTTGTAAAAATTCAGCAAGTATATCGTTGCATTCTTTTTTTTTAATTAAAAGGATTGTGTGACAAGGGAAGCAGTGTCCTACAGTTTATCAAGAATGAGTAAAGGAATCACTATACGAAGTATAATTTATCCCTTTTTCCATATCTGACTATTCTATGTACTTTTTTTTTTTTTTTTTAAAGAGGGAGTCTTGCTCTGCCGCCAGGCCGGAGTGCAGTGGCGTGATCTCGGCTCACTGCAACCTCCGACTCCCAGGTTCAAGCGATTCTCCTGCCTCAGCCTCCTAAGTAGCTGGGATTACAGGCATGCGCCACCACACCTGGCTAATTTTTGTATTTTTAGTAGAGACAGGGTTTCACCATGTTGGCCAGGATGGTCTCAATCTCCTGACCTCGTGATCCACCCGCCTCGGCTTCCCAAAGTGCTGGGATTATAGGCGTTGAGCTACCGCGTCGGCCTTTCTATGTCCTTATTTTGTAGAATTCCTTCCCATCTGCTTAAATAATCATAAGTGATGAGAAATCTACCAAGCATAATATGACCTTTCATTTGCAAGTGTGTACCGCCCAAAGAAATATCATGGTGCCTTCTTCAGAGTACACAGAGAGTACTCTTCAGATTGTAGGTCTGGCTCAAGAAGAAACTAAAGAATGGAGAGCTGTTCCTAGGCAAGTTGGAGGCTTCTAACCCCCACCCACTCACCCCCACATCTTACCCAACATTCTGACACGGTCACCCAGACCCCTTGCTCTGCAGTGAGACAAATTCACAGGAAGTCAGTATATTCCTCAAGGCCTACGCGCAATAAGAACAAACAGAGTCCACTTAGAATCCTCCCCAAACCACAGCAATTTAATATCAAGGGCACCAAAGAGAAAAACAAGACAATTCCCATTTAGGACATAAATGAATACTACTGTTAAATATGATTTTTAAAGTCAACAGACAATTAGGAAGGTATTTTAAGAACATTCGCCATTTAGATCTAACCTTTTGAAATTGGTGTCATGGTGGCCAAGTGCCATGGGGCACTCAGCAGCAGACTATTTACCAAGAGGGATCTTGCTCAGACTTCATTTTACTTTGTGATGCTCACTGTATTACAGGAGTAAGTGAGGATCTGAGGACAGCTTTTATTCATCTGGAGGGACCCAAGAGTTTCTGTAAAATAATGTGGGAAAATCAATAGGTACTAAAGGAGTATCTCGTATCATTTCCATATTAATGTCAGTTGAAATAAGGAATAAGCATGTATATAGCTCAGCAGGCTTTTTCTTGGTAATTCCGCGCTGGTGATCTCTCTTACGGGCGTAGCTACTGCTCTACAATAACAAAGAATTGGTGGATAATTCAGCTGTTTTACCCAGAGAGGGTGTGTTTTGTTTTGTTTGTATGTTTGTATTTTTAATTTTAAAAAGTGCGTTCACAGCCAGGTGCAGTGGTTCACACCTGTAATCCCAGCACTTTGGGAGGCCGAGGCGGGCGGATCACCTGAGGTCGGGAGTTCAAGACCAGCCTGGCCAACATGGTGAAATCCCGACTCTACTAAAAATATAAAAATGAGCTGGGTGTGGTGGTACAAGCCTGTAACGTCAGCTACTTGGGAGGCTGAGGCATAAGGATCGCTTGAATCTGGGAAGTAGAGGTTGCAGTGAGCCGAGATCGCGCCACTGCACTCCAGCCTGGGTGACAGAGTGAGAGTCTGTCTCAAAAATAATAATAAAATAATTAAAAGTTTATTCAATGTAGTTTCTGAGTGCACATGGTGAGGACATGTTCTGTAAGCCTATTAACTAAGAGTGCCTTCTCCAATTAAAAATGCAAAGGGGATCTTTCCATTTCCATGTTAAGAGAGAGCAAATAGAGCAAAAATTCTATGCACTCAACTGATTGTTTCTTCAAGACTTAAAAACCTCAGAAACAGGCCGGGCGCGGTGGCCCAAGCCTGTAATCCCAGCACTTTGGGAGGCCGAGACGGGCGGATCACGAGGTCAGGAGATCGAGACCATCCTGGCTAACACAGTGAAACCCCGTCTCTACTAAAAAATACAAAAAACTAGCCGGGCGAGGTGGCGGGCGCCTGTAGTCCCAGCTACTTGGGAGGCTGAGGCAGGAGAATGGCGTGAACCTGGGAGGCGGAGCTTGCAGTGAGCTGAGATCCGGCCACTGCACTCAGCCTGCACTCGGCAGAGCGAGACTCCGTCTCAAAAAAAAAAAAAAAAAAAAAAAAAAAAAAAAAAAAAAAAAAAAAAACCTCAGAAACATATTCTGATTCCAGACATCCATATAGCTCTTCACCATAGATGAGTCAACTCATTTCAACAATCACTTGCCCCCTTACACAAGGATGACACTCGATGACGATACACAAATAAGTGTGCTCATGAGTTTAAAGTACGTTGCCTTAGAGAGATTTTTCCAGCTGAGGCTGGTTTGGGTTTGAGACATGGGGGTAATACTTGCTTCCTCCATGATTACTAGAAATTCTCTCTTCTCCTCCATCTCCATACCCTGGTCTGATTAGTGCATGATAAGACGCATGTGATCCTGCCTTGTGCTGGCCTAGTGGAACTTCTAAGTCATTTCCAAGATCTATTAGGTGACTTCGGGTGACTTTAGGAGTTACCAGAAAGAGGGGGAAAAAATGATGGTAGTCTACCTACATAGGTATGGCTGAAAGTACCTGAGCTGGGAGTCAGAAAAATGATAGGTTCAAATCCTAGCTTTTTCGTTTTATTTATATTAGGCAATCGGTCTTTTTGAACCTCAACTTCTCACCTATAAAAATGGAGGGAAGTAAAACTGGTCTCTCACACTGGTTGTAAGAATTAAATGAAATTACATATAATCATTTAGTTACCAAGAAACAATACTAATACCACATGCCACTCATCTATGATAGTAATTTTATAACTGTTAATTCAATTATCATCAAATGTCAGCCACTGGGCTGGCATATATTACTTTACTTAATCTTTAAAGCAACCTATAGAATTAGCCTCATCTTACAAGTGAAGAAACTAAGACATCTAAAGGCGAAGAAATCTGCCCAAGCTTGTACAGTTTCACACCAAGAAAGTCTGACAATAAAATCCAGGTTTGACCAGTAATCTAGACTCATCCCTGCGGAACAGTGCCTGATCATTGCCAAGCGATTCTTAAGTATTTACTGCTTCTGCAAGAGAGTCTGTTCCCTATTTTTAAAAGTTAAATCCAATTGATATTTTACCTATTGTTATTTGCCCCTGGAATAAAGAGAAATCATTATAGGAGAAGGAGGAAGAGGAATTTACAATTTGCTCCACTGGGAAATATCATGAGCGACTGCCAGGTTTTCGCCCTCCCTGGGTGCACATCACAGCAGCCCTTCATAATATTTAGAAAGGGGCTAGGCACATGGCTCATGCCTGTAATCCCAGCATTTTGGGAGGCCCAGGCGGGTGGATCACCTGAAGTCAGGAGTTCGAGAGCAAACTGACCAACATGGTAAAACCCCCACGATTCTATTAAAAATACAAAAATTAGCCTGGCGTGGTGGCGGGCGCCTGTAATCCCAACTACTCCAGAGGCTGAGGCAGGAGAAGCGCTTGAACCGGGGAGGCGGAGCTTGCAGTGAGCTGAGATCGCGCCACTGCACTCCAGCCTGGGTGACTGAGCGAGACTCCGTCAAAAAAAAAAAATACTTTGCAAGTTGGTGTCTCATATATTATTCGGTTATCTTAGGAAGTATAGTGTCCCCCCTGCTAGACTCACTGTAGTTGTACTAGAAATGCCAGTGTTCGAAGACGGCTCAAACGCCAGGTACTTGAATTCGTTCTTTCGTTTGCCTTCTTCATAAGACACGGCGGAATGTTCCTGCGTCAGTGGGTTCAGGGAATCCTGTGTGTTTTGCTGCCCCCTTGTGGCTAGTTTAAAAGTCTCTCAAGTGATTTATAACCTGGATTAAAATTTTCCAATTCAAACTCCTCACGGCAGAGGGTTAAGTATGCATTCTTGGTATCATTGCCTTTGATGTAAAACATGCATATACACTAGCACACTGAATTTTAATTTATCTCTGAATGATAGAGTGATGGCTAAATTCTCAACTGCACTTGAAAGAGATCTTTTAATTCAAACTTCCACAATGTAGGATATTTCTTTTCTCCAAAGTTTAATATTGGAGCTTGATCATTCACCATATTACCAACATAAAATTGACCCCTAGACACAAAGGAACAAGAGGAAGATTGTAAACTCACCATTATGTTACCTGCTTCCTAGAAAGATGTTAAGCAATTTTGATATTTTAAATTGAGAGAGAAGAGAGAACACCACACGAGACAGAAGACACAAATCATTTTAAGAGTTTTTTCATCAATGCTGTGGAGATGCCAGAGATCGCAGCCACAGCTGAGAAGCGGATCAAGAAAAGAAAACAATAGAAACAAAACTGATCAAAATATGCCTAAATTTCTAAGAGAAATATTTATCGGATAGTTTAAAATCTAGTTAGTTAATTTAAACATTTATCGACCTCTTCTCTCCAGCTTTTCTGCACTCATTCATATTCACACGATTCCTGCAGAGGAGCCTTAACATCTAAGGGTTATTTCCGAGAAATATGAAACAGATGAAAAACTAATATTTTAAGAAACTACAATTATATTCTGTGAAACAATAATCAAACATTTGAAAAGAACTTTTTGCTGCTCCATTTTTTGTCAAAATTTACTCTCCTCCACTCCCACTTATATTAAGTTAGTAAACTCTAAGTTTTGAGATAAATTGCCTTTGGATTAGCAAAAATGTTATAAAGTATAATTATTAAGGTGTTATATATTATTATATACTTCATATATAACATATATGAGGTATTATATATGAAGTCTATATAATACCTCATATGTATATTATATAATATAATATATATCTTATATAGTATATATCATATATAATATAAACTTCCACAGTGTAGAGTATTTTCTCCAAAGTTTAATATTATCAATATTACTATATTATATATTGTTATATATATATATATAGTAGTTCACATATAATACATTATATATGAAGTATATATTAATATATATCAATATATATTTATGTCAATATTATATATAATATATTATATGTGAAGCATATAAATAATATATAATATAATATGTAATATAGTTATACATTATGTATATAACTATTCTAATATATTAAATAATATAAGTATATGTTAATATATTATAATATTATTAAATAACATAATATGATTATGATTATTAAATAGTATGTAAATTATATATTATAATATAGTATCACATAATATAAATTATTATATGATATATAAGCTATATGTGAAGTATATTATATATACCAAGTATAATATACCTATATATTATATGTTAATTTATTAAGGTATAATTGTAAAACATTTAAGGAATGTAAGGTATATTTAATATATAGTCAATGCATACAGAGACCTTGTTTTACTTTGTGGAAAAGTTGACGTGGATGTTTGGGTGTTAATAGGTTACTATCATTTAGTTATCTGGTCTGGATAGAAGATGGGGCACATTACTATAATTTATAAATACTAGGGTACCCTTTATGAAAATTGCATATCTTTTGATAGGAGTAGAGCAATAGATTTTATCCTTTAATTGTATTGGTTGCAAACTTTCACTGCTATGGATCCTTTTGGGAAAACGTGCATACAATCATAAACACACAATTTTGCATTTAATTTTATGAGGCTTACAGCTCCTTAGAAGCCATCCGTGGGTCCTAGGCACCCACAGCCACCTTGATCTGAATGCTATCCAGAGCTGTCCATTCAGCACCAGTGAGGCCGCTTGCACTGATGGAAAGAGCACAGGTCCACCAGGCTGAGGAAACAAGTAAATTTCAGTTCCTATTATGTGGTGATGGGGATGTACAAAGCTGAGCATGTAAAGAGTCATTCTTTGGATGCCATATTCAAATTTCGCTCAAGATTTTTTGATGTCAAAACAGTCTTATTTCCCTAGTCACAGGTCCATGAAAATACTGTCTATAGATTTTATTATACAGATATTATTACTGTCAACACTAATAGTACATCAACATAAATGTGTCATTTAAAGAATGCACTACACCCTCAGTAAATTATTAAAATCAGGATATTTTACCAAAGGTAATTTTACAATTTGAAAGACATACAGTTTTCTGATAAAAAAAAAAAAAAGATGGTTATTCCATTTCCTATGAGCTTGATAATTACTAGCCTCAAAAGACATAATTCCTTTAGGGGTGAAAAGGAGAAATTTGCTGCATTCGCTGAATTATTGGCAAAGATTAGAATTATCATCTACCTGATACGAAGCAGATCATGACCATGGAAATACAACGGGAATAACTGAAGCACAGCTTTTGTGCTGCTCATGTTCACAGATGAGACACTTGCTTCTAAACCTTCTAGAAGCCATAGTATAAAATATGATTTCTGCTTTGGGATTTTTGCTAACTGATGGAGGATAATACAGCACTCCACTGGGTTCAATTCTATAAGGAAAATGAAAATCCATGTTACAGGCCCATGTGTATTATACATCTTAAAATATTTCCATCTGCTTCTGAAGTTTCCATAAGAGAATGCCCAAAAGTCTTTTACAGATTAACAAGAAAGTACATGTAGAATTCCAATGGAGGTTTGTCCCACTTCCCGCTGCCTGCCACCTCACACACACCTAGTAAATGTTTGGTATAATTTAGCTCTGAATGAGTTCTCTATTCACATGCAAAAAGTATTACCTTTACATTTTCCATAACTTACTCTGACCACAAAACATTCATTCACTAACGCCAGACTATCCAGAACACAGACGCTGTTGTCCTGTCTTCGTCAGGACAGAATTGCATATTGGAAGGCTGAGCCCCATCCCCCACTAATCCCTTCCCAGGTCTTCCAATCTGATGTTAGAAAATGTTGCCGTCTCATGAATCACTGTAACTGTTTAAAGGAGTTAAACCTAACTGGGTATTTTTTCAGTCCAGAGGCATGATTGCATTTCCAAATAATGGTGGAATTCGTCTTTGACTATGGCTCTTAGAGAATGAATTCCTTTCTTTTGCTCCGTTGAATTGAGGCATAAAAGTAGCTCACATGCTCTATAGCTACTGCTTTCAACAAGTGAACCTGATTTTTTTCATTCTACCTGAATGGCAAGGACAGAGCTGCCCACAACAAGCCCCAAGTTTCAAAGGGAAAAGACATCATGCCAGGTGACAGCCCTCACCTTTCACACTTCTTAAGGAAGTCCCAAAAGGCAGGAACACATGGCCAGAGATCTTTTCCCCAATCCTCTTGTCCTACAGTTTGCATGTGGGCAACGCGGGATCACCCATTCCCTCCAGCTGGGAAATGAATTTGTTGTCACTGCTACAAGCTCAAATGTATAGGTTCTGGCTCCTAGCCCCTCAATCCCCTACCTTTTCTTAGTTGGCTCCACCAGTCGCTTTCACCTTAGATCTCAGTCTCAGCCTGCCAGTTGTGGCTGTGACTGGCCCCTCTCCACCCCTACATGCTGGGGAGTTGGCTTATAGCCCTGCTGTCAGACCTGGTGGCCCTGCTGTCTTGACTGCCAGGTTGCTGGGTTGCCTCTGTCTGGACCGATGTCCCATGATCTCCTCCACTGCAATTTTAAAAAATAATTTCAACTTTCATTTTAGAGTCAGGTGATGCATGTACAAGTTTGTTACATGGGTACACTCCTTCACTGCCATTTTTATGTGAGATCAAGTATAGAGGGAAAAGTTCAGGTCTCCTACTTACTCTTCTTCTCTGTCTCTCTTAGGTTGGTTCGCTGGTCTAAGTTTCTATTTGCACACCCTCGTCTCAGCCCAGATCAAAATCCAAGTCTCTATTCTGCCTGACCCTACTCTAACAAAACAAGACATCACCCTAAAGCCTGCCCAATTGCTGAAGTCCTGGTGATCTGCCCCAATGCCCACTGGAATGTCACCTGCCCATCCAACTGTGTCTCCTACTTCCACCCTTTGCAGCGCCTCTGCAGTTGAACTGGCTAAGCCGGTCCTGACCCCTTGCAGGATTTAGTCCTCAATAATTTGCTCTGGGGTTTGATCCTCAAGGATTGGCTGTGCCTTTCTGGATCGCCCAGAGTACCAAAGTCCCAGCTTATCCATGCCCCCACATTGGCCCATATAAAACATTGCTTTCCCCTGCAAAACGGAAAGCCCAAAAACTCAGTCTCAGGGTCAAGAAAGTGAGAAAACCTTGTCTTTGTTTTAATGAAAATCCAAAAGAGACAAGATAGAGAGATTAGTCCCTTCTGTCTGGCTCATCTGTTGACTAGCTGGGTAAATTTGGTCGAGTTATTGAACCTCTGGGTCTCCTTTTCTCCAGTTGTAAAAAGTGTCAGTAACGGTTCTCCTCTTGTTGACAATTTTGTAAGGACTAAATGAAACAGTGCTCAGTCGTTAATGTTATTGTTGTTTCCGATGTTTTCTTTTACAGTGAAATGTTATACTTTCTTTTATTTTTATTTTTGAGACAGAGTCTTGCTCTGCCACCCAGGCTGGAGTGCAGTGGCACCCTCTCAGCTCACTGCAGGCTCTGCCTCCAGATGCAAGCGATTCTCCTGCCTCAGCCTCCTGAGTAGCTGGGATTACAGGCATCTGCCACTACACTTGGCTAATTTTTGTATTTTTATTAGAGATGGAATTTTGCCATGTTGGTCAGGCTGGTCTCAAACTCCTGACCTCAGGTGATCCGCCCACCTCAGCCTCCCAAAGTGCTGGGATTACAGGCATGCGCCACTGCACCCAGCCAAAATGTTATATTTTCTTGACATTTTTAATATATTGAAATTATAAAACTGCCATATATTAAAAACTTTTTACAGATTTTGTTGCTCCACATGTTGCAACACATGCAGAAATGTGCATAACTGAAATGCACACACAAGGGAACGGTGTTCCATGGTTCTATGATAACTAAGATCATCACATGCAAAGTGAGGTTTGCCTGCCTATGACAGGCACAGTGCCAGATTCTTTACTTCTTTTTACAATTTCCGCTCCCCTCTCTTCCATACAGTTCTTAATGTTTTCTCCTATTTTAGGTTGAAAACTGAAGCTTAGAATGTTTAAGAAATTTAACCTCGACCCCAAAAGCTAGTAGGCAGTAGAGCACAGATTCGAACCCAAGTATGGGTGGCACCAAACATGATACACTTTCTACTGACATACGCTTTGTGCTTTCTCTGAGAATAAAGTAGTGTATTAGTCCATTTTCATGCTGCTGATAAAGACATACCTGAGACCAGGTAATTTGTAAAGAAAAAGAGGTTTAATGGACTCACAGTTCCATGTGACTGGAGAGGCCTCACAGTCATGGTGGAAGGCAAAAGGCACATCTTACATGGTGGCAGGCAAGAGAAAATGAGAGCCAAGTGAAAGGGGAAACCCTTTGTAAAACCATCAGATCTTATGAGACTTATTCACCATCATGAGAACAATATGGGGGAAACTGCCCCTGTCATTCAATTACCTCCCACCAGGTCCCTCCTACAACAGGTGGGAATACAAGAGCTACAATTCAAGATGAGATTTGAGTGGGGAAACAGCCAAACCATATCAGCAGACTAACAAAGTATATATGGCTTTTAAGTCTCAAATCCACATGAAATCCTTTCTCAAGTATTTGATAAATTGGAAAAACAACAGTTTATTTAAAAATATTTGAGGTCGGGCATGGTGGCTCACACCTGTAATCCCAGCACTTTGGGAGGCCGAGGCTGATGGATCACTTGAGGACAGGCGTTTGAGACCAACCTGGCTAACATGGCAAAACCCCACCTCTACTGAAAATACAAAAAATTAGCCAGCCGTGGTGGTGTGCACCTGTAGTCCCAGCTACTCAAGAGGCTGAGGCAGGAGAATTGCTTGAACCTGGGAGGTGGAGGTTGCAGTGAGCTGAGATTGCACCACTGCACTCCAACCTGGGTAATAAAGCAAGAATCTGTCTCAAAAAAAAAAAAAAGAAAGAAAGAAAAGAAAAAGAAATTATTTGTATGCATTCAGTATTTAAAGCATAGCCCAGCAATCTATAGTGTTTTAGCATCAGTGGCCTAATCTCTGTAAATAAAAAAAATTTAAAAAAGCAAATATTGAGTCTGCCTCTTTTTTCTAATGTATTATATCTCAGTCTTAATGAATACCCTGAAAATGTTTTTCAATATACATTGCATTTGGTATTTCAAAAGCAGTTGTCACTGTTTTAATCTCATAATACAGGATTTACAATAGGAAAAACAAATTAGCCCTATCACTTACATGAGAGGGTGAACAAAGTTTTTAGTGTAATATACAAACTGAAAAATATGAACATTTGTTCAAAACATTGAGATTTGGCTCAAGTGTAAGCTCCGACAACTTGTTCAGCCAACAAAAGCCAAGTATTATTGGGCTTGAGGGTCTAAAATACCTTCATACTTAAAATTGCTGGGTTATCCTTCCTTTACATACATATTTGTTTAATCACATTTGTTGAAAAAGGGTTTTGATTAGAGGATATTAAGAAAAATGAGTGACAATGATGTGGCAGACACTAAGTGCCTACACTTACAGATGATATTTTATTTAATTCTCATAAGAATTCTCAAGTAGTTCTTATGATTTTCTCCATTTTAAGGAGGAATAAATTGGGGGCACAGAGAGCTTAAGACATGTGTCCAAGATTTTAAACACCATACCTGGCTGTAGCTCTAGACTGGAGCACTCTTCCTTTTTTCTTTTTTTTTATTTTTAGACAGGGTCTTACTCTGTCTTCTGACTGGAGCCCCCTCCCTCCCTTCCCTCCTTCCTTCCCCTTCCTTCCTTCCTTCCTTCCTTCCTTCCTTCCTTCCTTCCTTCCTTCCTTCCTTCCTTCCTTCCTTCTTTAGACAGGGTCTTACTCTTTCTCCTGTCCAGGCTGGAGTGCAGTGGCATGATCACTGCTCACTGCAGCCTTGACCTGCCTGGCCTCAAGCAATCCTCCCACCTCAGCCTCCCCCAGCAGCTGTGACTACAGGCACGTGACACCATGCCTGGTCAATTTTTTTGTATTTTCTTTTAGAGACAGGGTTTTGCCATGTTCACCAGGCTGGTCTCGAACTTCTAAGCTCAAGAGATCCTCCCACCTCAGCTTCCCAAATTGCTGGGATTACAAGGGTGAGCCACCGTGCCTGGCCCTTCCTTGTTTCAGTATCAACAGGAGCTCCATCTCTTGTTCAGTGAGTTTTCAACCAGTGTCATTGTTTTGAAATTATTATTCACCCATTTTATTAGCATTATCAAGTCATATTTCAACTCATATTATGCAAAAGTATGTCATGAATCATAGATATTTTTGCACACAAATACAACTTTCAGAGAAACTAAATTAAAGCTCACTGGCTCCTTTGTTTTTAGATACATGAAGAGAATTCATGTTCTTTGTTATTGGCAAACAGAGTTGCCACTTGCCCTAGGCTTGTGGCTGGAAACAGAGCTAATCTATCCTCTTTATCAGCTATGGTTTAGGGAATTGGAGGCTCTCACAAACAGATACTTATGTTTATCTCTAGCAATGACTCATTTGATTCCAGTGAAGGAGTCCCAAAAGCCAATAGGCTCAAGAAAAGGATGACCCATCCGAAGATCACTATCTGACTAGCAAGACTAATTTAGCCACTTTATGGTGGAAGTTGTGAATTGTCCAGAAGTTTTCTAAAGCACACGATGTCACTGGCTTGACTTTTCTGGCTGCCAAATTGCAAGAGCCAAGAGAGATGGCATGCTCCCGATAAACAGTTCTACAGCTGTTGAAAGGTCAAGTGGTTTAGCAAGTTCTTGTCTAAGAACAACTCTTCGCCTTCCAGTCTGCAGGGTCATTCTGGATCATAGGAAAATGCTCTGAGCTGAGCTGATTACTCTTGGGCAAATAGCGTTATGTTCCAAGTCTGCCTCTTGTCTCTGCTTGGAGGACGGAGAGCCACCACTTGCCAAGGAAGTTTTTGACCAGACTGTCAGTGCAAGGAACTCCAAGGACCCAAGGTGGGGCACATTAAGTCTCAGACAATACCAGAAAGTTCCCGAATTTGGAGAGAGCAAAAGCAGCATTCTTTTAGATCATCGCTAAGCTTTGAAGTCACTATCTCCTAGACTTCCTTTGCTATGAAGCCTACACAATGTTTTGCATCCCTAAACCAGTATTACACTTGGAATCTATAAAATAATTTTATCTACAACTGATATAAATATGTGCAAGGATAAGGGTCACTTTTTCCCCTTCCCATTACTTCTTTTCAATAATCCTACAATTGAAAAAAAAAAAGAAAAAAGAGGCCGGGTGCAGTGGCTCACACCTGGTAATCCCATCACTTTGGAAGGCTAAGGTGGGTGGATCACCTGAGGTCAGGAGTTCGAGACCAGACTGGCCAACGTGGTGAAACCCCATCTCTACTAAAAATACAAAAATTAGCCAGGCATGGTGGCATACACTTGTGGTCCCAGCTACTCAGGAGGCTAAGGCATGAGAGTCACTTAAACCCAGAAAGCAGAGGCTGCAGTGGGCGGAGACTGTGCCACTGCACTCCAGCTTGGGCGACAGAGTGAGACTCCATCTCAACAAAAAAAATTATATAACATATAATATATTTTATAATATATAATATATAATAGGTATTATATATTATATATTATATATTTTGTTATATACGTATTATATATTTTGTTATATATATTATATTATATATGTATTATATATTTTATTATATATTATATTATTTTATTATATATAATATATTATATAATATGTATTATATTTTATTATATATTATATATTTATATTGTATATTTATAAAATATATATTATATTTTATATTGTGTATTTATAAAATATATATTATATTTTATACAATATATTTTTTATTTCAACATTTTGGGGGTACAGATGGGTTTTGGTTACATCGATAAGTTATTTAGTGGTGATTTCTGAGATTTTGATGCACCTGTCACCCAAGTAGTGTACACTGTACCCAAGATGTAGTCTTTTATCCCTCATTCCCCTCCCACTCTTCCCCTCCAAGTCCCCAAAGTCCATTTATATCGTTATTATGCCTTTGCATTCTCATTGCTTAGCTCCCACTTCTAAGTGAGAACATACAATATTTGGTTTTCTATTCCTGAGTTAATTCACTTGGAATAATGGCCTCCAGCTCCATCCAAGTTGTTGCAGAAGACATTGTTTTGTGGAGTAATATATTTTTAAGTGCATAAACAATTAACTTGGCCGGGCGCAGCGGCACACACCTGTAATCCCAGCATTTTGGGAGGTGGAGGCAGGTGGATCACCTGAGATTAGGGGTTCGAGAACAGCCTGGGCAACATGGTAAAATCCTGTCTCTACTAAAAATACCAAAATTAGCTGGATGTGGTGGCACATGTCTGTAATCCCTGCTACTTGGGAGGGGGAGGCAGGAGGATCACTTGAACCTGGGAGGCGGAGGTTGCAGTGAGCTGAGATCATGTCACTGCACTCCAGGCTGGGCAACAGAGCAAGATTCCATAAAAAAAAAAAAAAATTAACTCAGAATCGTAGATAATGTTTATTTCCCTGTATGTATTCTCTAAGTTTTCTCAGAATGTATTACCTAAAAAAATACAAAACAAAGCTATTTCCATTTGGAGGAAAAACACCTACTCAGCAAGTATTTATGAACCATGACCATCTGGGGTGGTGGGGAAGTATAGATAGGAGATTTGGGAGTCATTTGTGTCAATGTTTAATTCTCTTCTGTGTCATTTTAATTCCAACTATGGCTTAAGTCTTTCAGGCAGAGATGGCTAATTTACCCTCTGTAGAATAACATTATTTTGATCAAAGTGCTTTCCTTGACAAAACTGTAGATAACAAATACATGGAAACTAATTTTAATATTAATTTTAATACTGTTTTTCCACTTTCATCATTGATTTCAATACATCATTTCCACTGCCTCTTGGCCACCAATTTTGGAAAGAAGGAATAAGATCCAATTTTAAAGTTTACTGGTATATTCTAACTGTATTAGACTAACCAAGCATGGTAATTAGTTTTCAGACATTCTCACCATGAAATATAACCTCCAAGTATTCACAGTGGAAATTACACTGTGTGGTTAACTTGCAGCTTCTGTGTGGGCCTTCTGTATCACTAAAACTGGGGAACTCCAACTTCCATGAAAGAATTCTAACTACTCTGAGATATCCAGGCTATGAGGAGCCCAATCTAGCCACATAGAGAGGCCACATGAAGCAAGAGATGCTCCACTGGCCCCTAGATATTCCAGCCACCCTAGTCCAGACACCAGACATGTGATGGAAGAAGCCCTCCAAGACTCTCAACCCAGCCACCATCTGACAACACATGCATGAGAAACACCAAACAAAACCGCTCAGCTGAGCCCAGTCAACCCTCAAGATTGTCAGTAATAAATTGTTGTTTTAAGCTACTAAATTTTTGGGTTTGCTGTGTTTAAGTACATAACCAAAACATCAAGAAACAACCCCAAAATGCTTTTGTCATTAACCCAATTGCCTTTCTCCATTTTCTACTTTAATTCAGTTTCCTACAAAATCTTGAGTAAACAGGGAATCATTCTGATGGGGCAAATTAGTATCAGTAAACATGAGGAGGGGAAAACATGGAATTATCCAAATCAAAAGAAAAATACTTTAAAATCTAATTATATAAAAATCAGGAATGGCTGTGGAGAAGTGGATGAAATAACCTTCACATGTGATGTCTGAGAATCTTGTTTGTTCATGCCCTCCCTCTCCACATACCTGCACCCTTATAGGAACTTAAAATTTGTAATGTCAAGGAAGGCCTGTCACTTAAGAAAGATGAAGGATTATGGCAGTCTTGATACAGTTCAGGGGAGAAGGACTCCAAAGTCAGCATAATAGAGTCCATCGTCCCTGGGAAGTCATTTGAGTAACGTACACAGAAGTAGAGTGAGCCCTCTCCTTTGGATTCTAACTCTTGAAATGATTCAAATCTGACGTGAAACACCAAGGGCTTTTTAAAAAGTCTGCTTCTAATTCAGCAGCGTCAATCTGTTTAAGTAAGAAGCAACCTAGAATTCCATTACTGGGTATACAACCAAAGGAATATAAATCATTCTTTTACAAAAATATATGCACGCATACATTCACTGCAGCACTATTCACTATAGCAATGACATGGAATCAACCCAAATGCCCATCAATGATAGAATGGATAAAGAAAATGTGGCACATACACACTATGAAATACCATGCCGCCATAACAAGGAATGAAATCATGTCCTTTGCAGGGACATGGATGGAGCTGGAAGTCATTATCCTCAGCAAACTAACACAGGAACAGAAAATCAAACACCGCATGTTCTCACTTATAAGTGAGAGCTGAACAATAAGAACACAAGGACACAGGGAGGGGAACAACACACACTAAGTTGGGGGGTGGGGTGGGGGGAGGAAGAACATTAGGAAAAATAGCTAATGTATGCTGGGCTTAATATCTAGGTGGGAGGTTGATAGGTGCAGCAAATCACCATGGCACACAGTTTCCCTGTGTAACAAACCTGCACACCCTTCACGTGTACCCTGGAACTTAAAATAAAAATAAAATTAAAAGTTTGAGAAAAAAAAAAAGAAGCAAGCTAGAGATAAATGTGTGCTTCTTGGTATAACGGTGATCCACTCAAATACGAACACTCAGGTCTAGCAACTTTTCTCTAAACTGGATTAACATGGATACAGGTGAAATGGATCTAGTCCCTCCATTTATAGGCGAAATCAGAAAACTGTGCAGACTCAACCATATTTACTTGTACTAAGATTTTCTTTCCCAGAACATCTGGATCATCACACTGACTGATCATGTAAAGCAAATTTCCTAATATTACACCTATAGGACCAGGAAAAACTTGAATGACTAGTTGACCTCATAGTTCAGTGTCAGCAACACATGGAAGCCAAAAAACAGTTGGTCTTAATCTTTTCATTGGATCCATCTGGACTCATCCTTACCAAAACCTATCTGATTTTAATACTAAAATCTTGGCCTTCACTTCCAATCTAGGCTGCCTACAATATTGAGTCTGAGGGTGGGCACGGTGGCTCACGCCTGTAATCTCAGCACTTTGGGAGGCCAAGGTGGGCGGATCACGAGGTCAGGAGTTCGAGACCATCCTGGCCGACATAGTGAAACCCCATCTCTACTAAAAATACAAAAATCAGCCAGGCGTGGTGGCAGGCGCCCGTAATCCCAACTACTCAAGAGGCTGAGGCAGGAGAATTGCTTGAACCCAGGAGGCGGAGGTTGCAGTGAGCCAAGATCGCGCCATTGCACTCCAGCTCTGAGCGGTAGAGCAAGACTGTGTCTCGGGGAAGAAAAAATATAGATATATATTGAGTCTGAAGTAGACTAGAGATGAAATTCTTTTCTTTTCCTTTTTTTGTGTTTTTGTTTTTGTTTTTTTGGAGAGAGGGTCTCACTCTGTCATCCAGGCTGGAGTTCAGTGGCATGATCTCTGCTCACTGCAACCTCCACCTCTCAGGTTCAAGCAATTCTTGTGCCTCAGCCTCTCAAGTAGCTGGGATTACAGGTGCATACCACCACACTCAGATAATTTTTTTGTATTTTTAGTGGAGATGGGGTTTCACCATGTGGCCCAGGCTGGTCTCAAACTCCTGAGCTCAGGCAATCTGCCTGCCTCAGCCTCTCAAAGTGCTAGGACTACAGGCATGAGCCACTGCGCCTGGCCTTGAAATGATTTTCTAATGAGTCTTCAGGACTGCTGATATAGTTTGGCTGTGTCCCCACCCAAATTATTTTAGCTCTCATAATTCCCACGTGTTGTGGGAGGGACCCAGTGGGAGATAATTGAATCATGAGGGCAGTTTCCCTCATACTGTTCTCACAATAGTGAATAAGTCTCAAGAGATTTGAGGGTCTTATAAGGGGTTACCTTTTAGCTTGGCTCTCTCTCCCCTCTTGTCTACCACCATGTTGAGACATGCCTTTCATCTTACACTGTGATTGTGAAGCCTCCCCAGCCATGTGGAACTGTGAGTACATTAAACCACTTTCTTTTGTAAATTGCTGAGTCTCGGGTATGTTTTTATCAGCAGCATGAAAACAGACTAATATAACTGCAATACTGTTGTGTTCTTAGGTTTTGTTCTAGTCTGTTTTGGAAGTGTGGTGGTAGAAATAGGAGAAGCATAGAGAAAGAATAACAAGACTATATAGACCAGGAAAGCTTTTACCGGGAGAGCCTTTTATACCATGTTCCTGGAACACAGGGTTTCCAACAGCTCAATTAATGTACAGACTCACTACGCTTTTTAAAATGTCTTTTATTGGTTGTACATTTTCTTATGAGATCAACACACCATTTCTTTCAAGAACACTTTGCTCCTGAATACTTAATGTTGCTTGGCCCAGCTATGAAAGTCATAGCAAGCACTTTGACGGAAAAAGGTGGTTGGGTGTTTTTTTGCCATTATCACTGTCTTCTCTATCGTTAAACTGTTGTTTGAGTCAGTTTGTAGATTGACACAACATTGAACAAAACACACACGGTGTGAAGTTTTACACGCATATACACACATCTGGAGACCAGTTACAGTGTCTGCAGCTTCTTCCTTTCTCCTCAGCAGTATGAAACTGAAGAATATCCTGAGATAGGAAGTCGATGTGAAAGTTCCTCATTAAAAGAGGAGGTCAAGCTTGATTTAATCTCCCAATTTCATTTTCTTTTTGAGGTGGTCAGAGGGGACCCAGAACGGTAGCCAGATGAACCGGGGAACAACCATGTGGTTTAACATCTCAGCCATTTCCTTGGTCAAAAACACAGATTCACAGAAATATTTCGTGATACATCAGAAACCTACTTTAAAAATATGATCTTGGATTAGAAAGGAGGGAAATGAAAAGGTTGTTTTTCACTAGATGTGATGGGAAATTTCACCACAGAATGACCCACATACTTGTAAGGCAAAATTACCCTCACCTTTGGCAACTACTATAATTCTTTGTCTATTGACTGATAGAAGTCAATCATCCAGGCTTGTCCCCCATCAATGGTGTTTGCATGAAAAGATGAGTGTCTCAAGAATAGGGACCCAGGACAGGTGGCTTCTCCAAATGTTAAAAACAAACATAATTTCTTTAAAGCTATATTATCCCTCAATTCAGTATATTTCTGGGAACACTATTAAAACTTAACCTACATTAACACCAATGCTTATATCTACTGCAAGTCCTGCATATTGGCTATTTCCTTGGCTTTAGGATTTTGAGATAACATCATTAATAATGATAAACAATAGTTCAAATGAAAAAAAAATGCACACAACCTGGGTAACAGGAAAGCCAGCCTAAAATGAAAATGTTTGGAGCCACCAAAGCCAACAGGCAAAGAAAACAAAGGCATGCTGTCCCACAAAACAGGTATTTTAAATACAATCCTGAGGCCTTATTGAAGTGATCACTTGATGCTCATATATTTCCATATAGAAAAACACAAAATTTGATATACACCCCCAACTCCTTCTTTCCTTCTTCAGCTCACAAGCAAAGAGTTCCCAAAGGCCAGAATTTAACTTTAATATTCACCTCAAGAGCATGGAAACACTCCACACATGCTTTAGAGGTCTTTCCTTTATAAACTTCTAATGAGTTTCATGCTCTACAGTTCAGCCTGCCTCATTCACAAAGAGACAATGCGGCAATCCATAAAGAAGAGATGATTCCACCCAGAAAAAGCTGCACCTGGCAGGAAAGATGGGGGCCTCAATGAGGGAATCCACTGAATAGCATTCAGTCTTTTATTTCAAACTCCCCAGAGACACTACTTTGAAGTGTCGGAGATGGGTTTTGAAAGACAGGGGTGCATAGGACCTCTCCAATCTCCTTTCAGAATATTTCAGGTATCAAGAAGAGGTAGCAAGCTCCTAACTAGCTTATGGAACTACCTCATTCTAGCATCAGGGCATTTTCCACTTGCCCAAAGGCTCTCTTTACAATAGACGACGGTTTGAAAATAACTTTAGGGTGCAACATAGGCAAACAATCAATCATATATACAAATAACATGTGTCTATCTCAAAATTTACAGAAGGTAAGAAAACGTGTTGTTGTGTTTTCTTACAAAGACCATATTAATAAATGGAAGCAGCATTTTCAGCTATGAAACTGAAGCACAAAGAAAGCTGAAGAAATCCACCTCTTTTATTAAAATTCTTGTAAAGTTCAATTCCATAAAGAAATTCTAGTGTCTCCTCAAGATTTTCACAAAATATATAGAAAACTGTTCATGTATTTAAATAATTTGAAACTACATTCCTAACACCTCTTTCAGTTTTAAATGACTTAATTTGATGACTCAGTGTCATAGGAAATATGTCCTAGTTGTGTAATTACACACACACAAAAAATACTTTTCCTCTAAAAATACCTATTATTCTATTAAAACATCATTTCAGTTCATATAGAAAATCACTCCACTCAGAAAATAAATTTGAGACTAAAGAATAAATCAAACACAGAGGTAATACAGGAGATAAACAGAATTTTCTTAATCAAAACTCCTCAAGTGGCTTTTATGCAGAGATTGGCCAAGAACACTACAAACTGCTGCCCAATGTAAATTTTTGGCACATATAGTGTTCTGAAACAGTTGCTATGAAACCCCAGCTGTTAGATTTGCTCTAGTGGCAAACATAACACTGTCAGAATTCACCAGACTCTTTATGTGTGTGTACAAGGCACCTGATATGACTCAGTTGGTGGTGAAGCATTCCCTTGTGTGCAGTTCATGACAGATACACCACCATAGCTTCCAGCTTCTAAAAGCTGTACCAGGTTTCCATTACCCTTCTCCACCTATAACACCTTTGTAAAATGCAGCAAGGGGTAGCTCTGTTAGCTTGAGTCTCAGACCATACCCTGTCTGTGTCAACACTGTCCAAAGGATTTGCTTTTTTTCTGATAGGTCAATGAACAAAAATGGTAACTCCTGCCTCTGCAAACCTAGAAATGTAAAAATTCCACTGCATATGAAGAGCCCAGTCACTCCACTCCTTGTCACTGAGATGGTGAACAAAGATCAGGTCATTCTCAACCACTTTAGGAAAATACCCCATGTAAGGATCTATAACGCATGGCTGTCACACATCAATTCCTTGCACTTTTCTTTCAAAATGATTTATGCTCAATTAAAATTAAATGACCGTGTCTTCTTGCCACCTATCTCCCTATCTCTGTGAGCATACTCAATACAGTAAAAGCCAGGGACTCACAGCCATGGTTGGCTATAAAATTTCCCATATTTGAGACTGTTTAAAGTTCTAAAGTGGTCATTTAATCCAACGTTCCCAAGTGTTTAATGGCCACAGAGACTTCCAGTTAAAAGGAACAATACTAGAAGCCAGATATTCTGACTGGAGGTTGACAGAGGTTCAGATAGGCAGAGTTCACCTTCATCACACTCTCTTTCCCTTCTGTTCACAACAAGAGACCCTCAGAGGCACCAGTGAATATGGTCTGAAAACCACAGCTGTACCTCACTCTTATCTCCCCAAGTATTGGACATACAACAGGACAAACAACTTGAGATCAGAAAAATAAAATAAAACAACTACTTCTTCCCTATAATGCATGGCTTCTGAAACTTCAAACTGGCTTTCAGTATTATATTTTAAAATGATAAAATCTAGTTCATCTGGTGAAGACTTGTAGTGTATTTCTAAGAACATTCACAGTTCTCTGCATTATGGGAAAGAAGTCTGCTCATCAGGTAACCTTCTCTAACATCCACCTTTCTTAAAAATGTCTGCCCTCTGGAACCAAAGGTTAAGGAGCTCAGGTTTTGGTATTTGTGCTTCTTTACCCAGAGGAGGCTGATGGATGAGGTGTATATTCTAAAAATGCTTGAGGCATACTGTTCCTTCTTCTCAACCATCATATTTCCCGTTAATCATTTACTTTTGTTCAGCCATCTGTCTGAAATGGTAGCTCCTTCAAATCAATAACACTAGGGATACAAAAGAAAATGTTCTGATATCCAAATTAACGCCACTCTCTGAATCTTCTTATAGCTTAGTATTTTTAAGGAAAAAATAACAATAAAGGGTTGACTTTTTTATGGGTTTTCCCATAGGAAATCATCTCTGTAATACAGTAACACTGCAAATAAATTAAAGGATATACTTGTCTGCCAGCTTTCTTTTTAATCAGCTTGCTCCTTCAGGGGGTTCCTAATTTAGCACCACCCTTTGCATTTATCTCTTCTTCCAGCCCCCAAACATGACTTCACATCACTGTTCAGTCTTATATTCCAAAGTCCAGCAACAATCCCCTAGGACAGTGGTTTGACTTACTTTGTTGAAATATCTTGCAGACTCCAGTACAAATATTGGTAGTGACCAAATGATGCAAATGACTCATTTCTGACCACAGTAGAATATTACTTAGCGAAATCGGATACCCAACCTTGCTGCTTGCCTTTTAAAGGAAGTTCTTATTATAAGGTCGCATGTTTTGAAGGAGGGTTTCGCTTAAACTTCTCTTAGATAGCCCTTAAATTTTTAAGAACTGGAAACAATAGAGTTCATTTAGGCAGACTGATACAAAATTGTTGACTTTGATTTTTGATATATAAAAATGGCCAGATCAGTTCCTTACCACAAAAACATTAAGTCAGTCCAGGTCATCTGTGACCGGCAGAGAAATAACAAGCAAACTGCAGCAAAGGAAAATAGAGAAGACTTTTGAAGGCCTGGTCTAAGCTACAAACTCCAGAGATTACTTAGAAAGTTCTGTTTCCCACATTAAGACACAAGGAAGTGCTTAAACTTGCCAATACTCTCCCTGAATTCAGCCTCCAGGTCTTAAACATTAGCCTCCTTTCTTAAGAAAGACCCTGAATCTCAGAAATGCAAAAGTATAAACTGGAGAAAGCTACGGTGCACATCAAGATGAACTGCCCACAAAAAAATTCTATTCATACTGACAACACCTAAGAAAGAAATACAAGTCTTCCAAAATTTAACTGTAAACTCCCAAAAATAAAGGGCTCAATTTCCGAGTTGAAATGATAATACAAGTGATGTCAAGATACTGAAAGTCCCAAGGAATTAGGCTGAATATTTTTAAGTTCTATTAATATGTGTTTGTGTTACAAGACAATACTGATTTCTCACCAACAAAAATTCCCTACTACAGAGTTTTTTACTTTATGTCTCTGCTTAGGCTAGTGCCTTTATCACCTCTATAAGGAAAGAGGCTTTCAGAGGAATTTTGCTTGAAAAAGAAATTTGGATCAGAAACTGAAAAGATTACCTTCAACTAACGTCTTGATTTCAAACTACTTCATCAGAAAAATCTGTAATAGCACAATGATATTTGCATAGCTGTAAACAATGACTTTCTAAACCTCAGAAAAATAACACATCTTCTGTGTAGTCACCAGGAACAGGTAGCGAGTGATGTATTTGGTGGCAATGTGCTTCCCCTGGAAGGATAATTTCTTTTGAAGGCTCTGGAATTCAGGTTTTATTTCCCTAGGTGAAGAGAAAACATTCTTTTAGGTAAACTGCCAGATCAAATACTTCAATATGCCCTCTTAAGGAGTTTCCAATTATCATTCTAAGCATAAGGTATGTCTCCCTAATGGTGCAGCAGGAAAAAGAATGTTTCTGAATAATAAAGAGACTATAGCTTTAACCAAGATGTGTGCTATTGTTCTGGAAGAAAAAAAATGAGAAAGCTTCAGTCACTGGCAGACTGTCATTTTTATAGCATTCTGTATGGCAAAGAGAGTGCAAGTCTTAACAGAAGGTGAAGCAAATTACATAGCTGTTCTGGCTCTATAGGGAAGACAGGACTTCCACTAGAGGGTACAGGGCCCAGAAATTCAACTAGGGCCAGCAACCCAAGAAAATCACATCAGAAAGGAGGCATTTTCCATAGGCTCCTTAAAATTGAAATTTACCAATGATTAAAAAAAGAGAAGTACTCGTCTCACTTTTGTGGGACACAAAAGGGGTAGGCCTGAGTCTTCTGTCGCAGTGAGAACAGGGAGCTTTAAGAACACCTGAGAACAAATTTTGTAATTTCAAACTACCCTTTCCTACTTCCTTAAAATGTGAACAAATAATTGAGGTGGATGAGTTGGAAAAGGTTAAGAACTCCATCTGTCTTCTTCTACATTTGAGGTAAGTCTGATCTCCCAAATTCCCCAATCTCAGTACAGTTCAGGGAATAGAGAAATTGACTAGTGTCTGGGTTCGTGATTCTCCTTGTGTATAAACCACACTACAGAAAGAAACAAAGAAAATGCAAATAACCTAAGCCAAAGATACAGTTAACAACTAAGAGAAGTGTGACATTTATTTCCAAATTGAAGTAAATTATGTTGGTGACTGCATAGAAATGGAAAAAGTAAGTACTCAGTTTGATCTGAAGAAAATTGTTCTATCAGCTTCCAGAACAATTCATACTTACCTGAGAAAATTAACAAGCAACTTTCATGGAACTGAACAGTCTTCATCATTTCTGAAACCAGTTTCCTATGTCCATTTTCCTAATCTGCCTCAACAGCAGCTGAGCTCAATAGTCACTAAAATGGAAGAGCTCTACACATCTAGTTAATCAATTAGAGTTTTATATTTAATGCTCTAAAACTGGTGTTGGCAAACCAGGGCCTGTGGGCCAAATTTGGCCCATTGCTTTGTTTGTAAATAAAGTTTTATTGGAACACAGCCACCAGGCTCATTCATTTGTGTATTGTTTATAGATGCTTTCACGATACAACAGCAGAGTTGAGTGACAGAGATGGTATAAAACACAAAGCCAAAAATATTTACTATCTGGTCCTTTACAGAAAAAATTTGCCAACCCTGGTCTAGGATGTCACAGTCAATATTCTACAGAACAGAGCTACTGATCCTGTGGGCTATACAAACTGCAGCCTCCTCCCAACAACAACAAAAAAAAGTTTGCAAAATTATGTTTCATATACAATGTAAATTTTCCTAGGGAAAAGGTCCTAGCTTTCAATAGATTCCCAAAAGAATCCATAGTACCCAAATTAAAGCCAAAAAAAAAAAAAAAAAAAAAAAAAAACAAAAAAAACCCCCAAGAAGCATCTTTAGTTGTCAGCACATTTAACGGTGCTAGAGCCACTCAAACACAAAAGGAACACAGACCTCCTAGAATAAAATAGCTTTCTTTCTATTCTATTGGGTCTGGTAGCTCCTTCTTCCTAGATTTTACTCTGGCATTTTTCCATCTGACTATGCAAACTTTCAGAGGCCTAACTGAAAACTGCACCTTCTATTTGCAAAATTAAAATTTAAAAAAAAAGTCCTATGAAGTTGACATTTATTCGAATACCTTTTCACTTGCTAATTCATTAAAAGCAGAAGATCCTTTGAGCCAAGAAATCCCTCTTCAAGTCATAGATAGATGTTAAGAAGGCAAAATCCCAGCACAATAGACATTTAATTCATTTTACTAGATCTGACTACCAGCTCCAATAAATTTTATAAACATACAAATCTTACCTTCGAGGTCAGAGGGAGTAACATAGCCAAAACAGCATTTGGGTAGGAAATTAGGAACTAGGTATCCATTGTCCTTTCAGGCCAAAGAAAAAGGTGTTTTGTTAGACACTTTTAAGAGAAACAGAATTGTTTCTCTGAGCATAACTAATAAAGCCCCTTGATCAACAAAGACATTTTAGTGATAAACTATGAAATATTAACCCCTCTCTGCCTCCTTTGAGATTATAATTCCCAAGACACTAAATCAATTCAATGGGAGAAATCAGGAACCCTGTCCATCTTAGCACCAGCCTCCTCCGATGCTGGGGCTTGTGAGTATTGCATTTTTCTAGACTAAGACACTATGGCATTGCAGGACTGGTGAACAGCAAAGAATAGGGTTGCAATTAAAAAATGAATCAGCCTGGCCGGGCGTGGTGGCTCAAGCCTGTAATCTCAGCACTTTGGGAGGCCGAGACGGGCAGATCACGAGGTCAGGAGATCGAGACCATCCTGGCTAACACGTAGAAACCCCGTCTCTACTAAAAAATACAAAAAACTAGCCGGGCGAGGTGGTGGACGCCGTAGTCCCAGCTACTCGGGAGGCTGAGGCGGGAGAATGGCGTAAACCCGGGAGGCGGAGCTTGCAGTGAACTGAGATGCGGCCACTGCACTCCAGCCTGGGCAACAGAGCGAGACTCCGTCTCAAAAAAAAAAAAAAAAAATCAATTAGCCAATGGCAAGCAATAACAATACTAATAATAACAAAACAAAGAGTGAAATAATGTGGAGAATTGAATGGCCAAGAATTCCATTTTGAGGGTCACCAACAGCAGACAGTGCAAACATTGGCATAACAGATATCTGTGGTCCCCAAATTATGTACTGAGATATCCCAAGGCACCACAGCACGCTCACAGGCTTAGCAAGATGTTGTAAGTTTTTTTTTTTTTTTTTTTTTTTTGAGATGAAGTTTCGCTCTTGTTGCCTAGGCTGGAGTGCAATGGCGTATTACCGGCTCCCTGCAACCTCTGCCTCCTGGGTTCAAGCAATTCTCCTGCCTCAGGCTCCTGAGTAGCTGGGATTACAGGCATGTGCCACCACGCCCGGCTAATTTTGCATTTTCAATAGAGATGGGGTTTCATCATGTTGGTCAGGCTGGTCTCAAATTCCTGACCTCAGGTGATCCACCCACCTCAGCCTCCCAAAGTGGTGGGATTACAGGCGTGAGCCACCGTGCTCAGCCAATGTTAGAAATTTTTAAGGGAAACGTAGTGTCATATGCAGGACACTGCGCAAACTGCTATTATTAAGCTGTTGGGACCTAATTACTTAAAACACTGAACTATTAAGTATACATTTTGGCCTGGGGCACCATGAAAAAAATTACTAAGACAACTGAACACAGAAAGTTTAGGAATCTCTGGCACATACAATTTTTTGTTAGGCTTGAAGGATATACAAGAACTGTAAAATGTAAACAATTTCAAGCCATGCCCATACATACTCGTTTCCATTTCAGATGGCTTAAATGTGATAGAAGCTGCTTATTAAACCCATTTTTTTTCTGATTAAATCAGTGTGACCAAACACAGTCTTTAGGAAGAAATAGATTATTCCCCGTCATCAGGGCCTTCAATCATAGAAAATAGGTGACTTTCACATGCAAAATCGGTGACTACCTGATATTTTATCAACAAACTTATACCTTTATGGGGGTTCTATCTCCTTCAAAGTAGTCACTTCGGGAGATTACACTTATTCTGGGGGAAGAATGACTCTACTTAAAAATAATCATGCCCTTTGGGCAGGGGTGGTGGGGGCGGGGTGTGGAAATCTTCATTTGAAATTATCTTCAGAGCCCATGACATGGTGTTTTACAAAGACTCAGTGATGCTAAAACTCCAGCTCTGAGGGACGATTTAACTTCTAGAAATTGTCAAATACAGCTTTGTGCTAAATCTGATCAACAAGGCAGGTAAATCAGAGGGAAACACCTGGTAAGGATTTTTGTAAAAAGCAAAACAAACAACAACAACAAAAGTAATAATTCTCCAATGATGACACACATCTCAGGGGAGGGAACAGATTCTAAAGCCTTTTCTGAAAGAGAAATGGTAAAAATAATTTAATAGCATTATTTATATAAATACGGAGTCTCTCAAGGTGGCTACTCTGGTGGGCAATATTCATTGATACATACAAACATAGGGTAATTGTCTTAAAAGTTATGCAGATTACTTTTGGGGGCACACCTCTTAAACTAATAATATCACAAGAGAAATGACTATTTTAATAAACATTTTCAAAAATTATAACATGGACAATTATATGAAACAAAATCAAATACATTTGGGGAAATAAGTAGGATCTCTTTTGTAGAGCTATACTGATTTTGTAATACATTGAGAGGTGTAGACAGGGCTGATATTCAGATGGTCTATGCTGGTGAGGCATTAACTATTTTGACAGTCATCCGTGGATACAGATGTCTTTATATATAAATCTATATGTACAGAATACTCCCAATTTATATATAGTTTAGGTATCTTGACTTTTTCAAAAGCTAGTTGATTGAAACTTACAACACAGTTTTCCAAACACAAAACCATGCTCTAAAATTTAGTCTCGTGAGGCTATCAAGTCATTCTTTTGACTTTAGCGCATAAGATATTTAATAACAGTGCAAAATACTGCTTCTCTGGGGAAAAGGTGTTCTAAATTTCCTATCAGTATCCCAAGAACATGCCTTCCCTCATAGTTACAAAGAGATTTCCACTGATGAGGACAGGGAAAGAAATAGGACCTGTTCTTGTTACTCTCTGCATGTTACTCACTGCAAATGTTCAAAAGAAAGTAAATTTAAGTCAGTTCTCTTTAGAAGGTACTAGGTCAGTGTTCTGAACCCTGCTTCACATGAAGGTGTGTAAAAAAACAAAACAAAACAAAAAACAAAAAAACACCAATTCCTAGGCCCCACCAGTTAAATCCAAATCTCTGGTGGCTGGAACATTGGCAGCGACAGTGTTCACAGCTCCCAGATGGTTCCAATGTGCACCAGGGTTGAGAACCATAGACTAACTTGTTCTCTACCCTACTATTAATATGATTCTTTTTGCAAGTTTGGCCTAGGTTCACAGATGGGAGAGGCATACATATGAGAAGTTACACATTTTGTTTAGAATGTCTCAAAGTGGAAAAACAGGTAAGAGTAATTGGACCTGGACCAGAGAGACAATTTGCTTTACATCATTCACCAAAAGCTAAAATGGAGTAACCGGATTTTTTTTTTTTCCTATTGCTTCCTGTTTTCATAGATGAGTGAATAAAATAAGGAACACAATTGCAATTTTTCTCTTGGTCTCAAAGAGAAGAACTTCCAGATTTAGGAAGATAGATGGGAAAGTGAATGGCCATCATCACTAGGGTGATACTCCTTTCCTGGCTAGAATAAAATGAGGACAGAGGTAGCTTCAGAGCAGAGGAAGCTCATGTTTAATCAAACAGATATATCTTGGAACTGAATATGAAGAAGTGTTCGGAAGTGTCACACTCATTCTGGGCAGGAGCAACTCTTCCTTGTCAAGAACAAAGAGGAAAAAATGCAAACAGAGAAAAATATATGATTGCACTTCAAAATCTAAAAGGGGAAGGAAGAGAGGATTCAGGGAAGCAATCCTCTCCATATTGAACTTGAGGCCAAGAAAGAAAAAGTATGGTTTTCTTTTTTCTTTTTAAAATAAAAATCTTCTGTCCTTCCTTGTCCAAAAACAATGGTTCCTGGTTATTCATCATAGGTCTATATTTTCCCTGTCAATTACTTCACTCCTTGATCATCAAGAAACCTAGAGCTACAAATCAGAGAACCTGTGGGTATATTTAGCCATGAGAAAGAAATTCTGTTGCTTAGTCAACCTGCTAGGAGCTCCTGATGAAGCTCATCTCCTACAGAGGAGTCAGCTATTGCACGCTGCTAAAGAAAAATGTGGCCTCAACTCAACTTGTGGTTGTCTGGTAGTCCATGCCTAGGAATTAATTCAACCTTTCCCATTATTTCCTCATCTTATCAAATAATTACTCACCACCTTTAATTTTCTCCTATTCTAGCCCTTCTATGAATAGTAAGGCTGCTTCACTGAACAAGAAAACAAACAAAGCCAAAGAGTGCATTAACTACAAAGGCAATCCTTAGAACTTACACACGGCAGGAGAGACAAACGCAGAAGAAGGCACCATTTTTTTTCTGTAGTTTAACACATCTCCCCCTCAAAACTGACAAATGTCCTCCTTACCAAACAGAGATGCTCATGGAAACCATTTGGCAGGACTTGCGAATTGCCAAATATACAGAGAAACACACACACAGGTAGATGAATAGGTAGGTGGATATAAAATCATATTATGAATCACTTTCCACTAATACTATACCACAAGTGTCAGGAGAACCAAATGTTTTACTCTTTGAGCTGTGATATGAGTGATTTTTACGTTTTCCAAAGTTGGGGAAAAGAGTAATGACCAGAGCATCTCGCCACTTCCCCTAAAAGATGTGGTGATCACCCAGGATTGGGCAGATGTTTGCAAAAATGGCAGCAGTCACAACAGCTGGAACAGACATGTCACAAGAAGAGCTCCTTTTTGATATTTTTATAATATTCTCAAAGATGCATATTAAATAATTTCTTCTGGATCACAGACACAATTGAACTTAAAAAATAAAAGCCCTATAAATATTGCCAACCCAACCTTGTCTTTTTTTTTTTTTTTTTTGAATCTCCCTTCTTGTATAAAATGGAATCTTTTCAAGCAAGCACTTAAACATAAATATTAAAATAATAAATGGGACGAACTACAAATCTACTTATAATTTCATCACTACTGTAGCACCTTTTTGTCAGGGCTAATGCATTCATTTTGTAAAGAAAAAGAGAAATCTGAGAAGCTTGAGGACTCATATGACACATCATTAAATATTTAATCACCTTTTTAAGTCCTAAGCCTTTATCATAATTCATCCATCTAGACAGTTCATTCTATACTATAGATCCCAAGGCCCCCTCAAGAGGGGGAATAAAAAGAAAATTGGGAGAGAAAACCCTCTCAGAGGAAGGGTTCAATTATCTCAAAGATGACTCTCTATTGACGCTGTAGTGAACTTGCTTCACCCCAAAACCCACCAATCCACAGTAGGGTCAACCGATTAAGTCCATTGCTTTTTAATCTCCAAGAATCAGTTTTACAAAAGATGCCACATCTGTTCCTTTGGATTCATGTAGGGTGAAAAATGGATGTTGCTGGAAAAGACAAAGAAAAAACATGGCATTAATATTTCTCACTGACAAACAATATATGAGATTAGCAAATGAATAGATCCGCTTGGTACAGGGATTAAGTAACCCTATTTGAGTTAGGCTGGGCTCTTCCTACCCTTTCCAAAATCAAGCACACACCTAGTGATGCAAACGTTTTAAAGGTATCTCTTAGTTGTCACTCTTTCCATCCTGATATCTCTAGGTTTCCACTATATTCTTTAAACTAAAAAAAAAAAAAAAAAAGTAATTATGCTACGTAAGTTTCATCTACGGCAACATACAAAGATTGACCAAAAAACAACCCAAACTCTGATTTACAAATAGCCCTGGGCCCCACAAGGTCATTTTAGGCTAATATAGTAGTAAGATAATAAGACAATTCATAGGTGTATGCACTTTTTTTTTTTTTTCTTAGATGAGGTCTCTCTGTGTTGCCCAGGCTGGAGTGCAGTGGTGCAATCTTGGCTCACTGCAAACTCCATCTCCCAGGTTCAAGTGATTCTCCTGCCTCAGCCTCCCGAGTAGCTGGGACCACAGGTGCTTGCCACCATGCCCGGCTAATTTTTTGTACTTTTAGTAGAGACAGGGTTTCACTGTGTTAGCCAGGATGGTCTTGATCTCCTGATCTTGTGATCTACCTGCCTCGGCCTCCCAAAGTGCTGGGATCACAGGCATGTGCCACTATGCCGGGCCAGGTGTATGCACTTTTATTTCTCAGGAAAAAGATGAATGAATGAGAAGTCAATTTTGTTGAACAGTAAATGTGCAAGGAAGGTAGCCCTTGCCTTTGACATTGGAGAATTGGTTTAGACTGAAACAGTTAAAGCCATTTGCCAAGCCACGAGTTACACTTATGTCTCTCCTGATGAAGAATTGATCCATCTGAAAAATAATGTAGACTGCCAAACTCTAGTTATATGCAGAGAAAATTGAACTCGGAGATTAAGGATTGAAAAGGGAAAAGAAGAGTCTCTATCCACACAGCTCAGATCAAGTAAATTATAAAACCATAACAAGTCTTGTGCTTTGCTAAGGGAACAGGCATGGTGTGTGATTCAAGAGGTCATGCATTTCAAAACAATTCTGAACAGGAAGCCATTTTCTCTGCCCTAGAACAACTCTCCCCAAATTGCTCAATTTTGTTACAATAAGTGGCCGGCTCTCACAGCGGAACCGCCACCTCTACTTAGAAAGATATATCAGGTCATGAGCCACAGTTCTTACAGTGGAAACAGAACCAACCAAACCCAGTGGAAATAGAATCAACCAAACCTAACCAAAAAGGATAATTCCTACAGGTAGAACTTAGTCCCACGTGTCTCACCTCCCATGCTCACTTCCTTGATTGCCTGGTAGTACTATTTTCAATGACCAGTTGAGTAGCTAAATGTAAGCATTTTTACATCCAGACGCATAAGTGACTCAGTTTCCCCTGACTTTAGGGAGTTTAGTTTCCAACCTTTATGTTGCCCAGCTGTAGGTTTTCTAATTATAATTGTTTTAAACCTGACAGCGGAGGGTTGGATGAGTCAGCTCTGTGGAAAACTGAGTTCGCACCCATGGAAATTCTAGGAAACAAAGCAAATGGGAAAGGAATGAAGAAATTAAAACCCCAAAGAAGATAGATGGTCACGATTAAGTATCATGACTCAGAAAATGGAAAAGAGATTTTCTCCCTTTGCCCATCTGAGGACACAGGTTGGGTGCTGGCTCGGATCCTTACACTCATGAAATCAACTGAAGCTCTGGGTGTCAGGTCCTTCCTCCCAAGCTCCCTCAAAAACTAAATAGCAGCCATACTTCTGATTAGTAACCATATACACAGCACACTTACTAAGGGCTCTACCGTCATACTTATTAGCTTTCCCACATCCTCTGGACATTTGGAAATCTTTTAACGTCCTTAAAAGTTTTTTACTATCAAAACAGGACAGGCCAAACCTCAGATTATCTTTGTGACTGCTTCCAACACCTGCCAGCCCCACCTTGCCTTTTGTTCTGCTAGTGGCTATTAGCTCAGTGGATGAAGCCTGAGTCTGCAAATGAATTAAATAACCTGACTTGAAGTCTTTAATTTAAAAAAAAGAAAATCCCTAGGCATCCTTCCATTTATTCCCAGGCTGAGAAAATGCTATGAGAGCCAGAAGGCCAGGGGGAGGGGAAAACGGGTAGGGATGTCAAATGGAAAGTGTGACTTGCCTTCTTGTGTGGGTTTTGAGGCTGCAAAAGGTTAAGAGGGAACCCAGTCCCTTCTATAAACAATGAATTAAGATTAGCAAGGGCAGCAACCAGGAAATGGGCAAATGAGGGAGCATGAATAATACTCAGACTATAGTCCCAGGCTGGATTTCCCAAAAGAGGAGTCAGGGAGACAAGAAGGGAGGACTTTACACCATTTAGGCTCACTGATGTGCCTGAAGAAAACGTGGAGATCCATGAACATACTGTGAGGAATAGACAGACAAGCTACAGTCACCAGCAGGTCTCCTTGTCCCATGCACAGCACCTCATCCCTTAAGACTATGGTTTTGAATGGGTTCAGGCATTTTTGTTTAAGATACAATTCAACCTAGAACTTCCTAAGATAATTGGAGAACATAATTATTTCACTGGGCAATCACTTGAATGAACTGGTTTATCATTTCTCATGATTATCATCTAGGACAGGGATCAGCTACCTGTGACCCAGAGGCCAAATTTAGCCCACTTCCTGTTTTTTAAATAAAGTTTTATTGGAACACAGCCACACACACCCCATTTTTTTTTTTTTTTTAACACATTGGATATGGCTGCTTCCACATTGCAACACTGAATTCAGCCATTGTAAACAGCAACTGTATGGCCTACGAAGACTAAAATACTTACTATTTAGTCCTTTACAGAAAAAGTTGGCTGCTACCTACTTTAGAAGAATAAATTCTACTGAGTCATACTCCCCAGTGACGTTTGAGAAAACAAGCACATGAGATGATCTTAAAGAATACACACCCTTCAATCCATGTTAGCGAGAGAAACATTTGGGATTTCTATAAGAGGAACATGTCTAGGTTAAGGCCTTAATTAAAATGTCCTTCACCTGGAAAAAGGATTATTTTTTTCCTTCATACTTCCTCACCAACTCCTAAAATCTAAACAATTGCCTCTCAGCAAGTGTTTTCTCAATGCTAAAGTCAGGGAGTTTGGACTCAGATTTTCCATTTGAAAACCTCAATTCCACAGGAAAGCAGGGAATAGTTATAGCCGTAAAAGGCAAGTCCATTTCCAGAACCACAAAGACGAATGCTGTGAGAAGAAAATGGGAACCGACATGATTTTATAACATTAATATATGTGTAGGCCATAAAATATCACAGGATTAGAACATATTGCAAATGTAGAATTCAACTTCAGCTGCCCATGTATATTAATCATTCTTTTTCTCAAGCATGTTTCAGTGAAATTTCTGATCAGAAACCACTTGGAAGAAGAAAAAAAAAAAGTTCTGTATTTTAAATAGCCAGAAACATATAGAAAATGTTCTTCTTATCTGAAATTAGTTACAAAACATGGTGACTTTAGAATAGGAATACAGGTGCACACTTGTAGTCCCAGCTACTTGGGGGGGCGCAGGCAGGAGGATCGTTTGAGCCCAGGAATTCGAGACCAGCCTGGGCAACATAATGAGACTCCATCTCTAAAAAATAAAAAATAAAATATAAACAAATAAATAAAATAGGATTACAGGCTCCACAGTATCCTACAAGAAAAACTTTATATCTACTGTATTTTATGTGAAATTAATTCAAAAATGCCCTAGCAGGTGCATAAGCATATGTAAAAAGAGTAGACAGAACTGAAAAAGCCTTTGACTGGCTATTAAAAAATAATCAGGAAGAAAATATTCAACTTAAACATGTAGCATGCTAGGATTTTCTCAAACATTACTCATATTTCCTTCTTTAACTGTGAGTTTTAGTTGAATAAAACTGGTCGAGTGCTGAGTACCAGGGGGCTGCCTTTTAACGGACCCAGGGGAGGCCCAAGGAGATGGCCTCGTCTCCAGTTCATCCAGTTGCAAAACGGTTCAATCTTCAATCAAAGCTTAGGCAACAGAATTGAAAACCTATGTGACTGGCTGTAGCTGTCATGCATCTTCCTGATCAGCTTTCTATAATTCTTCCTGACTCGGCATTTCCAAGCTGTGCTTCCTCATAGCTAAGCCACCTCACCACAGCATTTGACATTAGGAATCCGTGCTTCTAAGACTGAGTTGGTCTTGAAGACAGCGGGGCTTGTGGCTGGGATAGCAGAGGAGGAAGCATTTAATGCCTGATGAATTCCAGTAAGAAACACTGATGTGTTCCAGTCAGCAAGGGTGTCAGTGTTTTATTGCTTTTGAAATTGTGCATGAACGTGACTCTTCTTTCCCCCACTAAAATGAAAACCTTGATAATTGAAACAAATCTAGGAAAGAGTTAACACAGATTAGCAAATAGTCTGAATTTTATATATTTCTCCCCCCTTAAAAAATGTGTTTCTCCTTCATTCAACATACACTTAGATAAAGTAAAGCATTGCCAAGTTTAGGTCCTTGCCATTTGTATTTAGCTTAGAATCATTAGTAATTAGCTTAGAATTGTAGTTACCGAGTTTTTGTTTGTTTGTTTGTTTTTCTTTGAGACAAGGTCTCACTCTATCGCCCAGGCTGGAATTCAGTGGCACAAATACGGCTCACTGCTGCCTTAACTTCCCGGGCTCAAGGGATCCTGCCACCTCGGCCTCCTGAATAGCTGGGGCTACAGGCAAATGCCACCATGCCTGGCTAATTTTTTGTACTTTTTTTTGAGTTGGGGTTTCGTCATGTTGCCCAGGTTGGTCTCCAACTCCTGGGCTCAAGCAATCTGCCCATCTCGGCCTCCCAGAGTGCTGGGATTACTGGCATGAGCAGCTACCGTGCCCTGCCTATAGTTACAACAATTTAAGAGAAGTTATTTTAATACAACAATGTTAAGATCTTACTTTCACTCTTGCTTTTTATAGATACAGCAAGTGATAAACTGTGAATGCTGAGGGAGTACAATTCAAGCTAATAATGCTTCGTCTTACTTTTTTCCACCAAAGTGAAAACAAAAAGCAAACATTTTTTTTTTTCCTCCCTAGCTACCACCAAAAAGTTGTTCATCTAATTTAGGCCAGATATTTTATCAAAAATTGATCAGTCAAATAGCATTTAAGTTTTTCTCATTATTGAAATCTCTTAAATCATACTTTCCTTCATTTTATCTTAGTAATATGTGGCTTCTCATATCTTTTAAATTCAAAAATATAAATCGTATACACATAATTTGCTCTGTATCACAACAGGTTTATCAGCCTGGAAAGAAGTTGCTAAGAATAGTGACAGGTTCCAACCTATGTTTAAGAAGGATGTAGGGTGAACTCTTTAACTCTCTTACCTGGAGTTCAATTCCTGTCACTGATGTCTCAATGAACCAACTCTTCCAACATGGTGATGTGATGATAATTTAGGTCTTAGTGACTTTGCCTTTTATAGCTATTAGTATACTCATGTTTACATTTCCAACAACACTCACCATTAGCTCTGGGTATGTAGGCCGTTCTTTGGAATTCTTCTTTAAGCTTAAAGAAAAAAAAAAATCATTAAAATCTAGAAGCCATATGTATTTTCATTAGACAAGGATTTCAGAACCTGTAGAACACTAAACATAATTAGCTTTAAAAGTGTATTGAAAACACAGCCTCCTATCTTGACTTTCCTCTTCTGTAACGCTTATGTATTATGTTTTAAATCATCCTGGTTGTACCTTAATGGGAAAAACAGTTGTGTGTGTTTGTGTGTGTGTGTGTGTGTGTGTGCACTTTCCTTTTGATACTTTACCAATGACATACAGACTAATTTTTCTGATCTAAAGCCATTATATTTCAAAAATATCTACTTTCCTCAATGCAGCTTTTAATGCCGTTTCCACAGACAAAGAAATTGGCAGGTGTTTCTTACATCACCATTTGTTATCTCTTCACTGTCAGGTACCTGGTTCTTTTTGCTTCTGTTTCCCATGAATATATAATTTGCTTTTATATAGTCCTAACCAAACCTGCCTGAGATAGAAGCAATAAACCCCTAATATTTATTTTCTTTTCCTTGAGACAGGTGCTGGCTCTGTTGCCCAGGCTGGAGTGCAGGAGCATACAATCTTGGCTCACTGCAGCCTCCACCTCCCTAGGCTCAGGTGATCTTCCTGCCTCAGCCACCTGAGTAGCTGGGATTACAGGCATGTGCCACCATGCCTGGCTAATTTTTTGTATTTTTTGTAGAGGCAGGGTTTCACCATGTTGCCCAGGCTGGTCTTGAACTCTTAGGCTCAAGTGATCCACGTGCCTCAGCCTTCCAAAGTGCTGGGATTACAGGTGTGAGCCACTGTGCCCAGCCCCCCATAACATTTCTAAGGTAATACTACTTGTTTATGACAAAGGTGATAAGACCTGTTTACGACAGCCGATAAAAGAGAAAGCACACTCAGTGACAGCAATTATTCTTTTAGAAATACTTTCCGGTCATGTGTTATTGTCAGGTGACTTCTGATTATTCTGCTCTCTGTTGACACATACGTTTAATAACATTTGATACCGGAGGCAATAAGTGCTGTTACTTATTATTTAACGGTAATAAAACTGTAAGATGAAGAGACCAACCCATCACCCCATCCTCAGCCCATCCCTATCCTTTATCCAACTCTGGCCTTCAAATGAAAAAAAAAGAAAAAAGAAAGGAAAGAAAAAAAAAAAGAAACAGTTTACTTGGAGGTGGAATCCCAGGTTACAGAATGGAGAAAAAGATGATTTTGAAAACTATGATTTGCAAGGCAACCTACAGACTCCTGTGCCCAGTGGGCCACAAAATCATCCATGAATGAAAAGGAGCTTTGCCTGGCATTGGAATGGAAAGGAATTTTGCCTGGAGTTGGAGGAATCAAAATGTAACTGATTCTTAGGTTGCTGGGATTTGAGCTAATGGATCGTTTTGAGCAAATGAGATCTAGTATGTGTGGCATGAGCTCTGCCTCACCCTCTGAAGCTAAGCATGACGGGGTAAGGTACAGAACCATGAGACAACGAAGTAGTTCAGGCACTTCGAGAAACTGTCGTTTAAAACGAAATAAAATTAAAAAAAAAAAAAAAAAAAGAGAGAGAGAGAAAGTTTTTGAACCAAAACAACTTAAAATCAGCCTACCAGTTTATTCCAGGCAATGCTGTGGGTGGAAGCCAGGGAACCTGAGACAGGGTACGGGTAGATGTGAGGACAGAAGTTTCAACCTGGAACTGAGGGCAGACCTAGGACCTAGTGACCTCACTGACCAGACAACCTATGAGAGAACGTTTCATCTCAACTGAGGATAAAAATAAGAGCGCATTAGAAAGAGGAATTAACAGCTGGCAAAGTCCGATTGATATGGGAATGTGTGCTGAGTGAAATGAATGAGTCCGTGTAACTCCCACTGATGGTTTTGTAGGTACCTAGATGCTGAGGGTCTACGTGGGTGGGTCTCAGCTGGAGGTCATTTTGCTCCCCAGGGGATATATGGAAACTGTCAGGAGCCATTTTTGGTTGTTACACCTGGTGGCAGGGTGTTACTGGCATCTAAAAGGTAGAGGCTGGGGATGTTGCTAAACATCCCACAATGCACTGGGCAATCCACCACAACAAAGAACAATCTAGCCCAAAACGTCAATAGTGCAGAGAGAAAGAAACGCTGTGCTATGTGTAACAGGTGGTCCCTCCTTGTTGCTGCTTCCTCTCCCCTTCACTTAAAAGGAACATCTCCAGCTGGTTCGTCTGTCTTTAAGCACATTCTCATCACGACCGTCTCCTGCCCTCAGCCCCAGGAAGCCAAAGTGTTTCTTTCTAAGTTCAAGAGCTAGTTTACCTAGAAAGAAACACAGAAGAAGCAGTGTGATCCCAGGAGTATTGCTGACTTGCACACAGACCCTAGTAAAAATAACAAACAGGCTAGAAGCCCTGAATTTCCCACTATTGTTCAAAGCAAATCAAAAACCAGAAATTCTTCTCTATCGTTGGAACAATGTAACACACTAAGTAAATAACAAAAAGCACAAGCACAACATTAAATCCACAGTCAATATTCAAATGGTTGATTCTGGTGTCTCTATTTAGAACTTAAACTCTGCATTGCATCTGGAACATTCTCACTGAGGACCCAGGCCCACTCCGTTACTAGCTTTCATCAGCCAACAACAATGTCAGGAAGAAAAGCTTGTTTCTCAAATGTAAAAATGTGCCGATTTTTTACTTTATATTTAGCAGAAGAGATAAAAGGACTTTAGCAGACTTTATATTTAGCAGAAGAGATAAAATGGATCATTTTGAGCAAATGAGACCTAGTACGTGTGGCGTGAGCTCTGCCTCACCCTCTGAAGCTAAGCATGACAGGGGTAAGGTATAGAACCTTACCAACAGATAGATGAGTTTAAATATCTCCATTTTTTAAAAATACTGTATTTTTTAAATGCTGTATTTTTTTAAAATATTGTATTTTTTTACATGCTGTATTTTTAAAAATACAGTATTTTTAAAAATTATTTTTAAAAATACTGATTTTGAATCAGGATATCTTTTCACTTCTGGAACAGCTTATAAAAATTTCTCGGCCAGGTGCGGTGGCTCACGCCTGTAATCCCAACACTTCGGGAGGGCGAGGCAGGTGGATCACTTGAGCTCACTGGAGGTCAGGAGTTCAAGACCAGCCTGGCCAACATGGTGAAACCCCGACTCTACTAAAAATACAAAAATTAGCTGAGCATGGTGGCAGGTGACTATAATCCCAGTTACTAAGGAAGCTCAGGCACAAGAATCACTTGAACCCAAGAGGCAGAGGTTGCAGTGAGCTGAGATTGTGCCACTGCACTCCAACCTGGGCAACAGGGTGATATTCTGTATCAAAAAAGAAAAAAAAAAGATTTCCAGTTTTGTTAACTCTGTATAAAGAAAATATGGGAAAGTACCCTAGTTGATCCATCATAAAGTGTTAAGGATTCCTGAAACCTCCAAGACTACTGGCCAATAGGCTATTCCTGGACTCCTGGCCCCTGATTACAAAGTTTACAATCTGCCCCAAACACTACCGCAGAATATGAATGGAAAATACTTACACAGCAAAGCAAGGCTGTTTATTAAATTAATGTAACTGATATAACCCATTCTTTCCATCTTTTACATCAAGAACACTTCAAAACATGGGCTAAGAATAGCAAAATACTCAGGATAAGGTTGGGGGGAAAGTAGATTTTCCATGTTTAGTAGGAAGTACTTGAAATTCAGTACACAATAACAACTTTGGAGTTCAAAGCAATACCAGTTTCTTTTTGAACTGGAATCAGACTTCTGAATTTTCAAGGGGCTTGTCATTTTCAAGCGTGCAATTAGCTAACTGCCCTAATTCTTTTTCCAAATGCCACAACACACGCTTCTGACCATAGCTGACACTAAAAAACAGCTCATGCTGTCTTGAGAATTGCTAGCTTGAAGTTTGTGCTGACCAGAGGATTTCTGCCTATTTGAATTCTCCCGATCATTTCCAAGAAGGGCTATTTGGTGCATCCACAGAATAAAAACACATTGCGCCTTTCAAGGCGTACACTTGTCAAAAGCTAAATAAACATCTAGTGCCTCTTTTTACTGTCCTTCCTGCACAAATAGGAGACTGAATTTGACTGTGTTTCATACTAGCTTCTCTGAGTCAGACAATATCGATGCTTGAGTGGGCCTCCACTACCCTTCGATATGCCATCAGACTGGTCAGTTGGGCCCACAGCTTCCTAAATAGGCCTGGAGAGAAAGCCAAAGGGAAGTCCAGCTGTTTTGGCACTCGGCAGTTGATTTTCAGTGACTTCCTTCTGTGAACCGATAGGAAGAGTTTATGATGAAACCGGCTAAGATTCCAATCTTTTGCGAACTCGTTTGTTAACCCCTCTGCAGGACTAGAAAGCAAGACTTCTCTATTAGACTTCTCTATGATGAATCCCAAAACAAGGCTGACATGGTCAACAAAACTCTACCCAAGAACTCCTTAAAATCCCTATGATAAGAAAGAGATACATAGGAAAAAGAGGAAGAAAATCTCATTCCGTAGTCCTATCTCAAAATAAATACAGAAAAGAAGGGTTTGCAAGAAACCACTGTGGGTTTGCTTTTTTCCTTTGCGTTCATATGGTTAACTCTTCTTTCTCCTTCAGGAAATATTTGTCAGACGTTACTGCAAAAGAAATGCAAAAACTGGAATTCTGGACTCTAGGTCTAACTTTGGGTGTGGCGATGATAGCCTGTAAGAGCTTTTCTACTTCACTCCACAAACTATGTGATTTCCTGTCAACTAACAAGCAGTGATCAGTACTAATGCGCCAGACAAGAGTGGCTGCCAAGTCAATTCCCTGGATACAGAATTACGGTACCTAGCAACATGGAGATGGCATCGTGCCAGGTTGATTCCTTGGGTGCAGGTGTATGATAGCATTGTGACATCAAATGCTTAGAGGTAGCATATACAAGTTCACAAATACTCTGATGGTTACCTAGGCTGTGGGTAATGTGTTCTTTTTCTACATACCAAAGACAGATGTAGGAGATAAAAACATAGATGTATCTATCTTGAAATTTGAGATGAAATATTTCACTTTCCAAATCCGTAGCCTCCCTTCCCCACTCAGCACATAGAGTTGAGACTTTCTGAGAAGTCAGGGAGGGCCATAGCCTATGTAATAAAAATATAAAAAACATGGAGATCACAAGGAAAAAAAGGTCCTTTAATGAAGATATGTCTCAATAATACAGCTTTATTCATGAGAAAAATAATAGCTGATAAAGGGGAGTTATGCGCACAGGGAACAGCCCTCTGTTCAACAAGAGGTAGAAGAGGTACTCCTCTGTTAACAATCACTTTTCTTCGGGAGGCTGAGGCAGGAGAATGGCGTGAACCTAGGAGGCGGTGCTTGCAGTGAGTCAAGATCGCGCAACCACACTCCAGCCTGGGCGACTGAGCAAGACTCCGTCTCAAAAAAAAAAAAAAAAAATCACTTTTCCATTCTTTCCACCAAGCTCCAGATCAAACCTCAAGCTTTCAGTAATCAAACAAGTAAAATCACTAGATTGCTAATGGATGGAGGTATGTACCCATATGTTAATATACGTATGAAAAATCAAATTGCTTCCATAAATTTCTAGGACAGTCATAAACTCTAAAAGAAAATCAGTGCTACTTTTTGAGTGTAAGATGACTTTTTCAACCCAGTTGAAAAATAATGTTCATCCTTAAGGGATATCAAAGAAAATATATTGGTGGTTTGTGGCAGGCAAAAAAATCATTGACCTGGAAGAGGAGAGCTTACATGCTGAAAAAGTCAAATTGAGGTTAAGTAAGAATGCTCATAAAATTCAGAATTAACAATTCCCTTCTATTTCTTAATTCCCATACCAACAAAATGACTATTTTAGACAATTGATATTCTTAAGTATAGCATTCTACCAGAACTACAATACTGAAACTTTGACGAAGGAAAATTTATCTTTTAATGACTTTCAGGGTATAGTGATTTGGGTTTTGTTTCTAGATATTTTCATATTTTATTTTACTTTATATTATATTTTATTTATTTAATTTTAATTTTATCTTATTTTAGCAGGGTCTTGCTCTGTCACCCAAGCTGGAGTGCAGTGGCACAATTATGGCTCACGGCAGCCTCAGCCTTCCATGCTCAAGCGATCCTCCCACCTCAGCCTCCCAAGTAGCTGGGACCCCACGTGTACACCACTACACCCAGCTAACTTGTGTATTTTTTGTAGAGACAGGGTATTATTTTTAATAAACCCAGATATAAGACAAACTGACTTACTTGAGTAGAAATGAAATGACACTGAGCAAACAGTATTAATAGAATTGACAGTTTCAGGAAAGCTGGGACATGTCTACGGCTCAAAATTTTTTAATTAATGAACTGTGGTAGCTGGGCTAAAATAAAAGAAAACGAGAGAGAAGGGGATATCTTAGCAGGCGGCCATGAAAACACTAAGGGTGTTACAAGGAGAGAGTAGGCACAGGCAGTCATTATATGAAGAGCAATGATGCGTATCTAGAACTTCCACATATGTGTGCACACATTGCAATTAGAAAACATTTATTTCTCAAGGTGTTCATTTTTCAAACATCTGTAAAAAGTTTCAGTGTTCTGATTCTTTGGAGAAAATTCTAAGTAAGAGAAAAAATACACTGGTGAAAGAAAAATCAAGCAATTGGATGATTTTTTAAAATAAATTGAAGAAAATAAGCCTTCTAAACAGAAAGTAGTTGACGGCAGGTCCATAGATCATATGTCGAAACCCAGGGTTATCACCGCAGCTGTACATAAAAATGACTTGAGAACATTTAAAAAAAATTAGTATATTGGCCCCTCCCCAGACCAATTAAATCAGCGTCTATGAGGATGAGTCCTAGAGGACAGTGATATTGAAAGCTCACTAGAGTTTTACAAATGAGCAGCCACAGTTGAGAATCATTGGATTAAACTGGTGATTCACAATGGTAGACTCGGCTTTCTCAAACTTTTCACACCAGCCTCGTTCTTACCAAAATTTCCTAAAGTACCTAGAATCTTGGGAAAAGGGGACAGGCGGGAGAAAGGTAATAGGGAGAATAATTTGAAGAGACTTAGCTAGATAAGGTCATTCCCCATTACCAACCCTCTTGAGAACTACTGTTCTGTATTACCCAAGATGCCTCATTCCTTTTTTGTTTTTTTTTTTGAGATGGCGTCTCTCTCTTATCACCCAGGCTGGAGTGCAGTGGCACAATCTCAGCTCACTGCAACCTCCGCCTCCTGCGTTCAAGCAATTCTCCTGCATCAACCTCCTGAGTAGCTGGGACTGCAGGCATGTGCCACCACACTTGGCTAATTTTTGTATTTTTAGCAGAGATGGTTTTTCACCATGTTGGTCAGGCTGGTCTCGAACTCCTGACCTCAAGTGATCCGCCACCTTGGCCTCCCAAAGTGCTGGAATTACAGCCATGAGTCACCACGCCCAGCCCCTCACCCCTTTCTTTGATGTGACCTTAAACATTTGAGGATAAGGTAATAAATAAATAAATATCCAACCAACCAACCAACCACAAAAAACAAGTTTTTGAATCCAGAAGGCAAAATCATGAACCCATCCTGGCAGAGGTACTACCACATCCAGCACACTCCCTCAAGGAAAACAGACAGGAAGTAGCTAGAAGATATGTATTTTAAGAGGCATCCAACAACTATTGTACTAGCACTCGAGGCTCCAGCCCCTCTCTAGTCATCCAGTCAAAAACGAAAACAAACAACTGCAGACCAGCCTCATACATCATCAGGGAAAAGTACCAGGGATGAGAAGGGGCCTTGGGCTAACAAAGAGTCCAAGAGCTCTTAGGTCACAAGCAACAGACAGTTGCTTTGTTTTATGTTTCTTCCACATTTCCTGATGAATGCTGTATTCACAGCTTTATGTTTTTATTTCTTATTTATTTGTTTTAAGATGAAGTTTTGTTCTTGTCGCCCAGGCTGGAGTGCAATGGTGTGATCTCGGCTCACTACAACCTCCACCTCCTGGGTTCAAGCGATTCTCCTGCCTCAGCCTCCCAAGATTACAGCTGTCCACCACACGCCCAGTTAATTTTTTGTATTTTTAGTAGAGTCGAGTTTTCACCATGTTGGCCAGGCTGGTCTTGAACTCCTGACCTCAGGTGATCCACTCACCTCGGCCGCCCAAAGTACTGGGATTACAGGCATGGGTGCTCCACCTCACAGCACTTCTAAAAAGCACGGAGGCCGAGGAATTAAGCCATGAGGAAGATGTTCCTTCAGCTTCCTCAGTACCTCAAACAGCCTTCAGAGCTCCAGACCCTTCCCCAGCAGTGAGTACTCAGAATGGCTCCCCTCCGAAGATCACAGCTGGGCCTGCCACCATCTCCCAGACCCCTTCCTCCAAATTCTCATCTACTTCTGTGGGATGGCCAAATACACTAACCTGGCTCAGGGATGTGCTTCATTTCTGGCATCCCGCTTCCAGCATCACTTGCCATGATCATTACTATCAAGTCATGCCAGGCATCATGACCTCTACGCACACAGAAATGACTTGATTGTCTAGAGAATACTTTCCCTCTGTTGCTTTTCTTGACTGCCCTGGCAGTTTTCATGAAAATATAGTTTACCACATGAGTATGGCTCCCTCCCTCTTTCCACCCCAACTTTCTTTGGATTCCCTTCCCAGAACTTCAGCATTGTCTCTTATGGTGGGCAAGTTTCTCCACAGTTAGCAAGTATTCAGTAGCAACCAAGGTTCTACAAGACTTCTGAGGACCTAAGAAACACTCTTAAACTACCCACTATCTTCTCACCCAAAGTAATTCTTTGCCTCTACTCCCTATCCCCAGGCCTCTAATGGGTCCCCTCAGCTTTCTCTTTATGCTTTAATCGACATCAAATTGCTTAAAGCTCACATAAAGGAGTTTCTTGCTTTTGTGACATTGTGAATGATATTCCTTCTGTTTGGAATACGTTTCCTTTCCTATTTCCCTTCTGCTTGGAAAACACCTCTCACGATCTCAGCTCCGGATTTATCTCCTCCAGAAAAGCCTATCCTGAGATCTTCCCTCCGAGTTTCTTAAATCACCCATGCCCCTATCTCTATCACTGCAGTTGCCACTTTATACTATAATTATTCATTTATGAGACTTCTCTACTTGACTTTGGGCTCAGCGAGGGCAGGGAGTGTGATACGGTCATCTTTGCTTCTCCAGCAGAGGGCGCACTCCACAAATGCTTTCGGAATGAATGTATGCATGATGGAGACAAACCCGATGGAAGAAACTCATGAGAACACATCTTCTTCTTTCACATTGACACTTGGGAGGTGAGGCTTTCTTACCACTGTGAGGTAAAGTCAACGAACTCTGCAGAGAACTTGTCTGCTGGGAGTTGTGGCGATGGCTCCTCTACCACCTGTTTGAGCTGCTGAAATGGAGTTCCCCAGGAATCATAGGGAAATCGAAGGATGGCCAACTCAATCTGGAGAAGAGAGGAAACAGCAGACAACAGTTTCAACAGGGCTGCGTTAGGGGATCACCCATGTTTCATTCGTGGAGAGCCAGAGGGAAACACAAGGCAAAGTTCAAGTATAAGGGGTGGGGGGAAATAAACTAATAATTTGTTCTCTAGCAATTTTCCCCAAATCCCTAGTGCTAGGGATTTTTAAATATTACTTACTAGCCACAGCCACTTAAGCCTATCTAAAACCAGGCCCCTCACTAAAACTCACTGTGGCACTTCATAAAAATTGTAAGCCAACAGTATTAAACTTCAGGATGTAAAGCTAAGAGGATTTCAAATGTTTGGTCTGAAAAGTAATTCCCAGCCTGAGACCTTTCCAGAGCTGAGCATCTACTGCCACCTGCAGGTCGCTTGGTGAAATGACAGGGGGAGAAAGCAACCTAGAACCAAATGACTCATCTTTTTTTGGACTTGAGAAAAGGCCACTTTGCATTACAGGATCACGTGTTTTCTGGGCAGGCAGGAGAAATAACTCATGGGATTTATTCAGCTGCTGTGCCTGGGGAGGAGCCAGGACCACAGTGGATAATTCCAGACCTCGGTGATCCACTGAAAATGTATGACCACCAAAGTGATGAAATTTACAATCACCAAAGCCATGAATAAGTTAGGAATAAATCATGTAACTTTAGGGCTTGTGTCTAAGGAAATCATCCTACTGGTTATCCTGTATTGAGGATATACCTGATTGATATGGTGTGGCTGCATCCCCACCCAAATCTCATCTTGAATTGTAGCGCCCATAATTCCTACATGTTGTGGGACAGACCCAGTGGGAGATAATTGAATCATGGGGTGGTTCCCCCATACTGTTCTACGGTTCTCGCGGTAGCAAAAAAGTCTCATGAGATCCGATGGTTTTATGAAGCATCTCCCTTTTCGCTTGGCCCTCTCATTCTCTCTTGTCTGCCACCATGTAAGATGTGCCTTTCACCTTCCACCATGATCATGAGGCCTCCCCAGCCACATGGAACTGTAAGTCCATTCAACCTCTTTTTCTCTTAAATTACTCAGTCTTGGGGATGCTTTTATCAGCAGTGTGAAAACGAACTAATACACTGACCTCATCAGTCTTTAACTTCTACTTCTCCAACAAAAATATCCTGGGAAGCATAGCCTATGTCCTGGAAAACACGGCCCTATCAGGGTTCACGCACATTAGCATTCTTTGCACAGCTTAAGTTTCTTGCCTTGGCTTGAATAATTGAATTTTAAACTATAAGGAATATGGTCAGATCCTCTTATTTTACAGATGAGGATAGGAAGATAGTCTGTGTGACTGTAACAATTACTCAAAAAGGCATACAGCTCGTCAGAGGTGGAATCAAGAGAAAAATTGGTTTCCCCAATCCCGTGTCAGTGTTTTTACTATACCACACTACAAACAATTATTACTCAAAATCTCCTACCACCTCAGCAGGAGAGGGCGCCCCAAACCAGCATTTAGGGCATTTGTTTCTTGGACCCAAAGTCCACCTCATTCAAGTTTCATGCCCACAACCTCATAGTTCATGACAATTGGCATACACTACCATCGTGATGCCCAGACTCCAAATGTCAGACTTCACACTGTATCCCTTCTGGTTGAGCTCTGGGTTTATTCTTTCAGGCTGGAAAGGAGACAGACAACTGAGAAACTGGGAAGACAGTTGAGATAACATTCTTAGTTCAACAGTCTCTGGGGATGGGGGTAGCATCAGCTGCCAAGTGAGTTGTTATAAGCTGTTAACATGCCTCTGAGGCCAAGAAGACCTGGTTAACTACAATAAATATCCATGTCTCCACAGGGTTTCCCTTCTTCTGTGTTTGTCTTTTCTTGGACACAGTAATGGATCAAGTTCCTTTCATAACAAATTTAAAATCTGCCTTAAGAAGAAACAGGGTATACGTTGTAAAGCTACTTTGCCCATCTAGAATTATCCTTGTTTAAAACATGAACAGTCCAGAACTCAATAAAACAAGAGTCACTGGGCTACTGTCCCATGCTAATAGACCTGAGCAATTTTTAACTAAACACAGACAGGAAGCTTTTCGATTCAAAGCACAAGTCCATTTCCACATAGAATCTAGCGTCTGTTCCTTCAGTTAAAGGGGATTGCAAGGTCTCTGCTAAAGGCAGTGAATCTTCACAGCTGTGAGGTCTTCTCATGACTAATCTAACTGTCTTGTTTGGGTAATTTAAGCTCTATTTACTATTTTGTCCTCAACAAACAATGCAATACTCCCCTGCGATACAGTGTGGAAAACTGTGCAGGCTATATGTATTGTATATATGATTTTTCAAATAACATATTTCTTTCACTTGATTTTTTTAAAGTAATACATATATAACTATGGTCTGAACGTTTGTTCCCCACCAAAATCCACGGGTTAAAATCTAATCGCACATGTGATGGTATCAGAAGGCAGGGCCTTCATGAGTCATGAAGGTGGAACACTAATGAATAGGACTGGGGTCCTTATAAAAGAAGCCCTAGAGAGATCCTTCGCCCCTTTCACTGTGGGAAGACTAAGCAGGAAGGAGATATGGATGATCCTGAGAAACGTGAGCCCTCATCAGACACCAAATCTTCTGGTGCCTTCATCTTGGATTTCCTAGCCTCCAAAAACTGTGAGAAATAAATTTCTGTTGTTTATAGGCTGCCTGGCTTATGTTGTTTTGCCATAGCAGCCTGAACAAACTAAGACAATATACGAAGCAAGTGAGTAAAGATTTCAGACATGACATTTTGAAGAAAAACTAAGAGGCAGACTACTTTTGGAGTCTTAGGTACATTTCCATTTTCCCTCTGTGGCCATCCATTGCTTGTTTCCCAGCATGATTTGTCAGCAGTGACATTACCAGATGCCACGCTAGCTAATGTACTTACGGCCATGTATGGTTTGCAACCCGCATCAATTGTTTTAGCAACAGAGTCCACCAAGTAGCCACTGATTCCAAAATCGCACATCTTCACTTGACCGAGAGCATTAATGAGTACATTAGAAGGCTTGACGTCTGAAAGCAAAAGCAACCAGGATCCCATCATTCCAGTCTGCTTTCAAGGTTCATTTCTCTACCACCAGAGGGCCTAAAATCTCCATTTGTCCATCTTCCTTTCCCCAAGTTGCCCAACACAGAAGTAACTGCCATCCCTGACCCATAGGTATAAACTGCTTATTGCTTTCAACTTGATTTTCTATTTCATGTTTTGTTCATGCCTCGTAGAACTGTGAATTTCTCAATACAAAAAGCTGCATTCTCCACTGATTTTATGATCTTCATTACCCTCATATTTGCAGTAAGAGCCTAAAAAATTATTACTGAATCAAATGCCCGATTCAAAATGATCTAATGATATTTAATGTAGGAGTAATAAAACAAAGAACAAAAAGGCAGACCGTGACACAATGATATACCAAACATGACCAAACCAACCTTTGTTTCTGTTTGGTTTGGTTTTTTCTTCAAGATAAGGTTTTACTGTCACTCAACTGGTATGCAGTGGTGTGATCATAGGTCACTGCAGCCTCAAACTCCTGGGCTCAAATCACCCTCCTGCCTCAGTCTCCTAGTAGCTAGGACTACAGGTGTGCACCACCATGCCCGGCTTTTTATTTTTTTATTTTATTTTTTTTGATAGACAGGATGTCTCTTGACCAGGCTGGTCTCAAACTCCTAGCCTCAAGCAATCCTCCCACCCCACCTCCCAAAGGGTTGTGATTACAGATGTGAGCCACCAAGCCCGGCCCAAAGCAACAAATTTTGATTGAAACCTCTGCAAGTGATGTGTCAGAGGTCACATAGTGTAAAGGATCATGAACCCAGGTATTCCAGACCACAGGGCAGGTACTGAAGAAGCAGTATTACAGACCAGATTTTAAATTAATCCCTTTGACTAGAAAGATTTAACTCACCCACCCATATGCCCAAAAAATGGAACTACAATTATCTCTGGATAATAAAATTTGAAATTACAGTTAATTTTTTCCCTTTGTGATACTTTTCACAATGCCCATAAAATTGGAAGATAAAGATTATTACAAAAGCTTTAAAAATTATCCTTTATAATTTTCCCTTTAAGCTGAAAGACATACAAATTTCATTTTATTATTTTTATACCTTACATATATTCTCTAATATGAATTACATATTTCATAATGGTGAAATAACCCTTAATGTTAATTTCAAACTTGTGAATAATCTACAGTCCTTTTCCTATCTGTATTCCTTACTATTTTCTTCTCCTCATCTTCCTTCATCCTATTTTTCCAATTTTTAATAATAACAACTAACAATAATAGGCACACTGTGGAAGGCATTTTACATTATTTCCAGGCTCAGAGAGTTCAAGAATTATCCAAACCACAAGGCCCTCTTACATACCAGTACATTCCATTATTTTTCCCAAAGACATGGTTGAGGGTATCTCTTCCCCGAAGTTTCCCTAACGACAATCACTAAGTGATAGCACTTACTTATTTTACATTATCTAAATTACTTCTATATTTGGTACTTGCTTTTTTTATTTTTTATTTATTTATTTATTTATTTTTTTGAGATGGAGTCTCACTGTGTCGCCCAGGCTGGAGTGCAGTAGTAAGATCTTGGCTCACTGCAACCTCTTCCTCCCAGGTTCAAGTGATTCTCATGCCTCAGCCTCCCAAGTAGCTGGGATTACAGGCACCCACCACCACACCCAACTAATTTTTGTATTTTCAGTAGAGACAGGGTTTTGTCATGTTGGCCAGGCTGGTCTCAAACTCTTGACCTCAGGTGATCCGCCTGCCTCGGCCTCCCAAAGTGCTGGGATTACAGGCATGAGCCACGGCACCCAGCTTGGTACTTTCATATTTCTAAGGGTTTTTTTTTTGTTTCTTTTTGTTGTTGTTGTTTTGTTTATTTGTATATTTATCTTACTTCCCTATAAGAATCCTGATGCATAATTTAATAAGAGTATACTTTCTTCTCATATACCTCTCAGGGCATCTATTACATTTTAAAAGTGATTTTAAAAGATGAATAAATGGATGAATGGGTGGAGAGAAGATGAATGAATTAATGGATGGATGGATGAATGCATGGTTGAAGACATAACAGGCCAATAAGAAGGAAGAAAAGGAAGGAGGAAGAGATAAATCATTTTATCCTGCCTCTTGTTGTCTGAAAAGGCTCTGCTTTATACCAGTTTTTCACACTTTCATGTGCACAAGAATCACCTGGAAATCTTGTTAAAATGCAAATTCCAATTCATTTGATATTGAGACCCATGATTCGTTTACAACAAGCTCTCATGTGATGGCCAATACAGGATCGATTTTTATCATATTCTCTAAAATTCTCAATGATGTAATCCCACAGCTCTGCTGGCTAACAAGTGTTTATATTCAATTTGGATGTAAGATAAAGATCATGTCTTCTTATGTCCTCAGCCATGATAAGGAATACTACTTATATGGTTTGCTATCCAATCTCAAAAGAAAGCCCCTTAGTTCTCTTGCCTGAGTCAATTCTACTTCCATTCATGGGGGGTTGGGGGTAGGGAGGGTCTCCAGGTGAAAGAAATTAACTTTATCAAAGGAACAGCCAAGGCAGCTCATGGCTGCTTACCTCTGTGAATGACAGACAGCTTACTGTGTAAATGTTCTAATGCTTTTACAATCTGCAAGAGAAACACAAAGATAGATTTATTTATCATATCACTGGAAAGAAATTGAATATTAAGTATATCAAGGTTTATTATGCTTGGCTTTAGATTACCAGTGAGATATTTTCTCAAATAGTGGTGGTCCTATCTAGGAAAATACATAGGAAGTTACGCAAATTGGACTCCATCCACCAGAGAGGACTGTATCTTATATCAGAAAGGATGTCTCCCTCATCTATCTTGTTCATTTGCCCTCATTCTTTTTCTCTCCACCCTCCTGAACCTGAATAGCCATGAAGGTAGAAGACCTTCTTTCTATTTATTTTCCTTCTGCTTCATTCTATGCCTACTAGTCTTAAGAGAATATTTTAAACATCCATAAATGAAAATCAAAATAAACTAATGTCAGAATATAGACACCAGGAATGTGGTCATAGCTGATGAATGCAGCACTTAGAGTCATTTAACCTAGAGTCTGCCAAACCAAAGCAGGGCTAGAATCTTCTATATAGTGCTCAGAAAGGAAAGCATGTATTTATCCATCCACCAATAAATGTCAACAGACATGTACGAATAGTAGCTCTGGCCCAGGTAGTATTTCTTCATATTGAGATACAAAGACACATAGGGACTTTATTTCTCACATTATCCTTGCAGTAGGGATCAAAAGGTACTCACAGAAACTGCTATTTTCCCTAAGATGTCCTCTGGAATTGTCTGGCCTTTATCAATAACTTGTTTGTAGAATTTATCTAGTGATGTGTCCATGAGCTCCATGCAGATCCACACATCACCCTGGAGACCAATTGGTTCAGGAATTGTTTAAAAGGATGAAAAAGGGAGAAAGAAAAATTAAAAAAAAACAGTAAATACCTGTCCTGAAGAATTAACTATTTCTTTCTTGAATTTTGAGGGGAAATATATTGCTTTCTGTCAAGATCATAAAGGAATTCACAAATAAGCAAGGTTATCTCCAAAGAGCAAACCAGTAGGTAGCTGAGCAGAACCTGCATGTGATCTCCTACCCCTTAATGAAAAATGGAATCTAATTACTAACAGACATAAGCAATAAAACCCCAGAAATCCAGGCCTTTACTGATACCACTGTCTAGGAGTTAGGTCTAGATGCCTACTCCCTGTCGGATCTCTCACACTAAACAACAGCAATAGTCAGTCAAAAAGCTGGTTTTAATGAGGTGAAGCCTCATAATTCATATCATGGTGAAGTGAAAAACAGAGGTAGAGGAAAGAGATCAAAGTACGTCTACATGGTACACAAGTAGGCTAGATGAAGTTCCTAAAGCAGTCCAAAGACCAGAATATTTCCAATTATAAGAGATCTATGCAAATCAGTCTATAGGCGATATAGAAAGTTCTGCCAAGATAAACAAAACAAAAAAAGAAAGGAGAAGAGAATCTCTGCATCTGAAAAAGGCTAACCACATTTGAAAATACCATAATTTCAATCCAACCTTTCCCCAGGGCATGTCATCATTGCACACACGTAAACCCCCCTATACAAGATGTGTCAAAGAAGAAAGAGCTCCATGATTGTGATGGCATTTACGTGATCAAAGAAACTTCTTTTTACGTTATTGTTCTCCCTGGACTTTGAATTGAAGGGTCACCTACCTCCCGAAACAGTGCGCCATAAAAGGTGACGGTGAATGGACAGTCCACCGTCCTCATGGAAATATCCAAATCCATCAGTAGCCTTTTCTGTTCCTGGCTATTTACTGTGGCTCGAATCCGCTGAATGCAAATGCATGGAAAATTTATGGTTACTACTCTGAGGATGAGGCAGGCAGGGACCTGAAGGAGTCCCATCATGAAAATAGTACAGTTCATAACACAACTTCTAGCAACAACATTGTGAATATCCACCCTAAGTGATTAGCTATCTGTAACACATGAAAATAAGGAAGGCTGTTACTCATTTGATTTCCTGAACAGTCTTGGTAAGAAACAAATTGATAGTATGTTTTGGAGAGTGACAAAATATTTTGGAATGTATTTCCAAGTTACAAAAACAATCTGGTTTACTGTATTATGTCTGTTCAGTGCAAAGAGGACACAATATTAAGGACTTTGCTGCTTATCTGAGGTCCCAAGAAAATAAAAAGCCAAAAGCGCTTCTTTGGGAACAGGTAAGAGTATTTGGAGGGAAAAGTAACTGTAAGAGAATTGGTACAGCTATAGGAAACGGAAGGAATTAGAGAGAAATAGAGAAACCGTTCATTCTTTATCCCAGTGCTTCTGTGGCAAGAAAAATCTGTCACTCTAGCAAATGTAGCCTTACAGAAACATGATTATGTCATTAAATGATAGGAAAGATACAATATCACTAGGCCTTCACGCTTTTTGCCTACTTAGCAAGTCAGCAGAAGAACAGACTGAAAAATCTACAAGATAAAAGTATTCCCATTCTTCAAAAGCAAAGGGATCCAAGTCCCTTTGATTATTCCTAACGATGGCCCAAATCTATTAACTCAACTAGAGATGTTAATTCTTTGTGATCCTCCCAGCATCTACTCAATAATATGAAATGATTTTAAATTTCCTTTCATAGCTCAAAAACTACGTAGATTGACCCTAGATATATTTTACCCTCCTTTTTCCACAAATGAAGACAATTTTCTCTCCCAATTCTGGTTTCTTGATTTTCAGGGGCAACTCTTTAAAAGCAACAAAATATAGAATAAAAGAGATTTATGAGTCATAACAGCCAAATGCAATACGTAAACTTTCGTTGGGATACTGATTTGAAAATCCAAAAGGACAAAACAAACACACACACTTTGAGATGATCAAGGAAATTTTTACTTGGACTGTGGATTAGATGAAGGAATTATTATTATCATTATTATTATTATTATTTGAGATGGAGTCTCGCTCTGACATCCAGGCTGGAGTGCAGTGGCATGATCTTGGCTCACCACAACCTCCACCTCCCGGGTTCAAGTGATTCTCCTGCCTGAGCCTCCCAAGTAGCTGGGACTGCAGACACGTGCCACCATGCCCGGCTAATTTTTTGTATTTTTAGTAGAGATTGGGTTTCACTATGTTGGCCAGGTTGGTCTCGAACTCCTGACCTCATAATCCACCTGCTTTGGCCTCCCAAAGTGCTGGGATTACAGGCATGAGCCACCATGCCTGGCCCATTAATTATTTTTAAGTGTGATGATGACATGGTAGTTTTGTAAAAATTTAAAATTGTGAAAGAATGGATGGAAGGTGAGTTAAGAGTTAAAAAACAAAACAAAACAAAAAAAAAACCAACAAATAAAAAGTAGATACAACTCACACCAAGGAAGCCTTTTCCAAAATACCTTTTGAGGAAAATATTCTTCCCTCCAAATAATCTTTTATGCTTTACCCTACGGAAGATGGTTTTGCTTCTATTAAAAGGGCTGGTTGACAATTGAGATGGACAAATGTATACACAGCAGATAGAAAACATTTGGGAGAATGTCAACTCTACCTTCACTGCCATGATCTGCCCGCTGGGCACGTGCCGCATCTTCTCCACCACCCCGTACGCACCTCGTCCCAGTTCCATTATAGGCTCTAGGTCATCTGCCTTCACCTCAAAGTTCTGCAAGAGAGAAAAGGAATAATGCAATGGGAAAGAGAAAAATAAACAGAACAGAGAGCACTTTATCTTCTATCTCGTTTCTCTCAATATTCTGAGGATTATTTCTGGGCCAGAAGATTTTCTAGCATGTCAAAGCAGCCTCTGAAAGCAAGAAGCTACAAGAAGGGCCAAGAGATGTCTAGGAGCTCCCACGGGGGTAGCCCACCTGCTTGTCCCAGGCAACACAGAAACACAACTTGGATTCAGCTTGCTTATGTCTCAGTTGAAGCTATTTCACTGCAGTTCTTTAGCCATGACCCTTCATTGTGTCTGTAACTCACTATTGACTGATGGCAACTAGATTATGTCTGAGCTTTGAGAAACACCGTCCCAAGAGAACCATCTACTCTCTTCAAATGCCTTCCATCAAAACCACAGTAGCCTGATTTCAATTCAACATTTTTTCAAAATAGCAAAAACTTTGCATACCACTTCCCTTTAAATGCAAATGTTTTTTGACTCATCCCCTGACAGCATGCTAGGGAAAACAAAGCATACATATAAAATGGCCAACGTATTAGCTGGCAGACGTGATTTTTTCTTACCTGATTTCCAATAGAAATGCAAGCCTTGGAGTCTAAATCTCGAGGTGGTCTAAGAAAGATAAGGGGGAAAAGAATAAACATAAGCTAATGAGTCAATTATATCCTTCCCAAATCACACGCCACTGGGGGTATTTTTCCTTAAAAAGAAAGTGGAAGTTCATGAGTAAACTGAAGCAGCATATGAGTGTGAATAAGAGGAGATTTGAAATAAATTACATTTGGGTTTAAATTACTTAATCTCTTTGGGGCTCCATTTCTTCTTTCACATGGGGATATTAATATGCCTACATTGTGAAGCAGGAGTGAGTATTAAATGAGATAATACAACTAAAATGCTTAGCAGAATGTTTGGCATACAATAAATATCTAATTCATATGTGTGATTATATAGATCAGGGTGCCTAACTCCCAAGCCACAGACTAATACCAGTCAGCAGGAGATGAGTGGTGGGTGAAGGAGAGAAGCTTCACTTGTACTTGCAGTCACTCCCCATCGCTCACATTACCACCTGAGCTCTGCCTCCTGTCAGATCAGCGGTGGCATTAGATTCTCATAGGAGCACAAACCCTACTGTGAACTGTGTATATGAGGGATATAGGTTGCGTACTCCTTATGAAAATCTAATGCCTGATGATCTGTCACTGTCTCCCATCACCCCCAGATGGGACCATATAGTTGCAGGATAACAAGCTCAAGACCCTCATTGATTCTACATTATGGTGAGTTGTATAATTATTTCATGATGTATTACAATGTAATAATAATAGAAATAAAGTACACAATAAATGTAATGTGCTTGAATCATCCCAAAACCATCCCCCCACCCAGTTCATGGAAAAACCGTCTTTCAAAAAACCAGTCCCTGGTGCCAAAAAGGTTAGGGACTGCTGATACAGGTCATTGTGCTAGAGTAGTAAGTCTCAAGCTTTATCTTTCATCCAAGAGCACCAATACATATAATTATTTCACCACATGTCTCACAATTGTTTTAAGAAACAAATAGCAATGGCATATATTCTGTTAACTCACAAAATTCATAGAACATAAGAATTTCAAATCTAGTCCCTTCTTTCATAGATGGACAGAAGGTCCAGAGAGGAAAAGTGACTCCCCCCAGCCCAAAGCTGCCCCAGGTCTCCTGATTTCCAGTTCTGCAACCTCTCTACTCTACCAGGCTGTCTCATCAAGCCCAGCAATATTTCTTCCATGCATAGCATTATACAATTCTGGGGTTTTCTTAGGAGCCAGAGGTTTGCTGATTTTGTTTCTATAGTCACTTCCTGAGTATTTATTTCTACTACTTCAATGATCTCTCAGGTGGTATCAATCTACTTAAGAGACAAATGTTTGGCTCTGGCTGTGCACACAACTAGAAGCTGACAAAGGCACTTTCCTGAAAGAAATGTACCAATAGTAGTACGATAAACATAGCAAATGCTGGCCAGGTGCAGTGGCCCACGTCTGTAATCCCAGCACTTTGGGAGGCTGAGGTGGGCGGATCACCTGAGGTCAGGAGTTCGAGACCAGCCTGGCCAACACGGTGAAACCCCGTCTCTAGGAAAAACACAAAAATTAGCTGGGCATTGTGGCACACGTCTGTAATCCCAGATACTCGGCAGGCTGAGGCAGGAGAATCGCTTGAACCCAGGAGGCGGAGGTTGCAGTGAGCCAAGATTGTGCCATTACACTCCAGCCTGGGTGATAGAGTGAGACTCTATATATATAAAACATACCAAATGCCAAAAAACACATTGTTAATGTGATCAAACAAAAAGAGCAACTAGAGGCTAAAGATGAAAGAATCCTGGTGCTGCCAGAAAAGAGGGAAAGAGGGTGAGCAGGCAGGTAAAGACTCATGTCTCTCTGGAAGCACATTCCATGCCAGAAGAAGGCAAAGGAAAATGGAAAGAGAGAGGAAAAGGGAAAGATGAAAGGCAGAGAGAAAAGAAACCTTTGCCAATGAGGACTTTTTCCAGCTCTCAGGTATGATTCTAACCCTTTTGCTGAAATTAAATACATAAATAAAATTAAAAAGTAGGGATATGGGCTGGGCGTGATGACTCACACCTGTAATCCCAGCACTTTGGGAGGCCGAGGCAGGTGGATCACCTGAGGTCAGGAGTTCGAAACCAGCCTGGCCAACGTGGTGAAACCCCATCTCTACTAAAAATACAAAAATTAGCCAGGCATGCTGGCGGGTGCCTGTAATCCCAGCTACTCGGGAGGCTGAGGCAGGAGAATCGCTTGAACCCTGGAGGCAGAGGTTGAAGTTGAAGTGAGCCAAGATCATGCCACTGCTGTCCAGCCTGGGCGACAAGAGCGAGACTCGGTCTCAAAAAACAAAACAAAACAACAAATAAAAAGAGGAAAATGGCAAGCCTTCTCTCACCTCAAAATTCTTTTGGAATACATAGAATACTTAAAGTTTTTTATACTAACTTAAAACTGGGGACTGAGAGAGAGAGAGCAGAAAAAAACAACACAAAACAAAATACACACACACACCCCCCAACAAACAGCAGTGATGTGTTTCTATATCTTGTGTTTCTGAGCAGGGAATTTTTCTTCAGAAAAGGTTTCTGGAAGAATCAAATTTCTAAAACGCTACTTCCTCTTTCTCAAGATTTCCAAAGCTGTTTTTCCTTAGTTGTCACAATTTGCTTGTACTAATTTGTAATGGCACTTTGAAATAAAGGCAAATATGACTTTAAACATGTGACTAATATAAACAACAAAAATCCTTTGCAATTATTCAACACGCTGATTTTTTTTTTTTTCTTTTTTTTTTTTTGAGACAGAATCTCACCCTGTCACCCAGGCTGGAGTGCAGTGGCGCGATCTTGGCTCACTGCAACCTCCGCCTACTGGGTTCAAGCAATTCTCCTGCCTCAGCCTCCCAAGCAGCTGGGATTACAGGCACCCACCACCACACCCAGCTAATCGTTGTACCTGGAGTAGAAACAGGGTTTCGCCATGTTGGCCAGGCTGGTCTCAAACTCCTGACCTCAAGTGATCCTCCCGCCTCAGCCTCCCAAAGTGCTGGAATTACAGGCATCAGCCACCACACCCAGCCATCACCTTGACTTTTTAAAAGTATGAAGCAACAGAAAGGTCACTAATTATTTGGGGCTGCGACTGTTTTTGCCATCCAATGAGGTTATCGAAAACGAGTTCTTCCAAGTCTAATATTCTTATATTTTATATATATAGCAGGGCTCAGCAAATTACAGTCTGTGGTCCAGCTAAGAATGACTTTTCCAAATTTAAATGCTTGTAAAAAGCCAAAAAATAAACAACAGCATCCTCTGTGGCCCACGTAATATTTACTATCTGGCCTTTTACAAACAAAACAAAACAAACAAACAAAAAAAGTTTGCTGAGCTTGGCTCTATACTAACTTTGCATTACCCCGGGACCTAATAGAAGGGTCTGGTGCCATTTTCCAGATTAAGAAAAATGAAACCCAGAAAAGCTGGGTGATTTTCTGAAGCCATACGGTCATCCGCAGAGCTGAAAATAAAACTCAAGTCACCTGAATCTCAGCCTTGACTTAAGGAGGAGAAAAAGGAAGAAGAGACGGAAATATAAAAAACTGGGCTAAGAGCTGTTTTACCTGCTCTCATGATTCCCATCGAGGCAGATTGAATACAAGGAACTTGCTCCCAATGCCCAGGCCTCCTCTAATGAAAATAATCAATTCGCCTGTGCCGCAGGCCCTTGGGCTCATCAAGTGGGCCAAAAATATCAAATGATGGGGCCAAGACTGACAAATCAGATTGGATTAGTTGACATTGTGCTCTGTCCAGGGCTGGGCATATTAGTTTGCCAGGGGCATTGCGATTCTGCAGGAAGTTTATACTGTGGGTGGATGTTCTCTGTCGCTTATTCAATATTTTAGTCCTCTGGGGAAAAAACCAAGCTTATTACAAAAATTCTTCCCCTGGAAGACCAAAGGTCTTCCAAAGGTCACCTAGTATTCATTTTTTATATGAACAACCAGCTTCGGTTTAGTACGATAGTTATTCATCTATAATTTTACGTGAGGAATCAGTTCACTGGTTATTATCACAATTATTATTCATTTATTCAGAAATATTTATTGAGCACCTATTTGGGCAAGAGACTGTGTGAGCCATTTACATAAAATAGCTTCCTTAATTTTTACAACTCTCAGTGGTAGTATTAATAGAGGTGTTATTACCTCTAGTGAAATAGAATAGGGTATGAATTGAAATCGAGGTATTAATACCTCTTTCAGCAATTAATATTGAAAGTGACTAAATAATTTAAGAACACTCAGGCTGGGAGCAGTGGCTCACACCTGTAATCCCAGCACTTTGGGAGGCTGAGGCGGGTGGATCATGAGGTCAGGAGTTCGAGACCAGCCTGGCTAACATAGTGAAACCCCGTCTCTACTAAAAATACAAACTTATCTGGGCATGGTGGCAGGTGCCTGTAGTCCAAGCTACTTGGGAGGCTGAGGCAGGAGAATTGCTTGAACCCGAGAGGCGGAGGTTGTGGTGAGCCACGATCACACCACTGCACTCCAGCCTGGGCAACAGAGCGAGACTCTGTCTCAAAAGAAAAAAGAACTCTTAGAGAGACAATGAGATTAGAACCCAGAGCTGCACCATAATGGCTTCTGATGCACAGTGTGCTGTAAAGGATACTACCTCTCATTTCACTAGCCATAAACTGTTTGCTCACAGCCTCTGCCAGTCTGCTGTGTGGCTAAGAGCACATCACTGAAAGTCAGAGATTCCTGAGCTTATATGCCAGTTCTTCCACTGAGAAGCTGTGCGATAATGCTCGCTTGGAGCTACCTTTCATCGAGCAGTTGCAATGCACCAGGCACTACATGAGACACTCATATGGATTATGACATCTAATCCTCAAGACAGCAACATCACTGTTATTCCCGGGTTTTGTTTGTCTGTTTTTTGAGATGGAATCTCACTCTGTCATCTAGGCTGGAGTGCAATGGCATAATCTCGGCTCACTGCAACCTCCACCTCCTGGGTTCAAGTGATTCTCCTGCCTCAGTCTCCCAAGAAACTGGGACTACAGGCGCCCGCTGCCACGCCCGGCTAATGTTTTGGTATTTTTAGAAGGGGAAACTAAGGCTTAGCGCAGTTAGGTATTTTGCCTAAGGTATTCAACTAGTGAAGTTTAGATCCCAAATTTAAACCTAAGTGTTCTGGCTCCAGACCCTGAACTCTTACCCATGAAGCTATGCTCAACAGTTTGGAGCAATGCACCTGACCGTTGCACCGTTCTGTTTGTTCACATGTCAAATGAGAGTAACAAACACTGCCTCTGAGTTTCTTGTGGTGGTTAAATGAAACAATATGAACTAGCAGCAAACTGATTTAGAATTGGTCACTATCAATTAAGGGAAGGGACAGCCCACACTGGCATCAGTAGCTCAGAGAAAGAGCTCAAACAGAGGGGCCACACACGTGGAACTCGGGAGAATGGAGCTTTGTCAAGGCCTATTTATTTTTGTGAAGCGCAGCAGAAGGAGGCAGGGTATGAATGGGAAGAAATCACCAAGCCAGCCTTCAAAAATTGCCAAGAAAAACACAAAATGTGGGAGCTACTTCTTTAGGAGTACAAATTTAAGCCTCGGCATTAAAGTCATAACAAGGAGACTCTTTGAGCTACGGTGGTATACTCTACAATAATGAAGTGATACTTTTTGCTTCACAAAGTGAAACAGATAAGTATATTCACAGCATATCCTATTAATACCATACGAGGGAAAAACAAAATATAAACTGCTTTTATCCTTGTTTATACCAAGAAAGCGTTTATGGTAGCCTTCCAAAATTCATAAAATTTATAAAATTAACATATACTTTATGCTATAATGTAAACTAATATAAAAGGTAAAGAATAAAAATTGTAAGGGGAAGGGATATAAGACTGCTGGCAGGTTGATATACGAATAAATCCCAAAGGAGATAGTAAAAATAAAAGCAGAAAGCAATAAAACTGAAAATAGGAAAATAAAACAAAGCCAGTTCTTCAAAAGAAAAAAAAAAAAATCAGTAAAGTGGATAAACCTCAAGCAAAACTGACAAATTTAACAAGAGAAGACACAAATTATCAGTATCAGGGAAGAAAAACAAAAAAAAAGGTGTCACAACAGATTGTACATCCATTTAAAGGATAGGCAGAGAACACTGTGAACAGTTTTACTCTCATAAATGTGACAACTTCGAAGAAATAGACCAACTCCTCAAAACCACATACTACCAAAACTCAGCCATAATGAAACAGATAATCTGAATAGTCCTGTAACTATTAAAGAAATTGGGATTGTGATTAAAAAGTCCCAGAAAAAAAAAAAATCCAGGCTCATTTTCTTTCATTGGAGAATTTTAACAAACATTCAAAGAAGAATTAGCACCAATTTTATACAATGTCTACCAAAAAATAGAAGCAACACTTACCAATTCATTTTTATTAGTATTACCTTAATACTAAAACTAGAAAATAATAGCACAAGAGAAATAATAAATAAACCATCACAGACCAACATCTCCCAAAAGCCTAGAAACAAAAATCCTCAACAAAATTTTAGCAAATCGAATCCAACAATGCACAAAAATATATACACCATAACTAACTGGGATTAATTTGGGGTATGCAAGGCTAGCTCAGTACATAAAAATGAATCAACATAATCTACATATCAACAGATCAAAGAAGAAAAATCTTATGATCATATCAATTGGTGCAGAGAAAGCATTCAACAAAATTCAATACCCATTCATAATAAAAGTTCTCAGGCAGGGCATGTTGGCTCGTGCCTGTAATCCTGGCACTTTGGGAGGGCCAAGGCAGGCAAATTGCTTACCCACGAGTTCGGACCAGCCTAGACAACACAGTGAAACCCCATCTCTACAAAATACAAAAATAAATTAGCCCAGTGTGGTGGCATGTACCTGTAGTTCCAGCTACTTCGGAGGCTGACATGGGAGGATCACTTGAGCCAGGGGAGGCTGAGACTGCAGTGAGCCATGAGCACACCACTGCACTCCAGCCTGGGTGACAGAGTGAGACCCTGTCTCAAAAAACAAAAACAAACAATCAAAAAAAAACCTCTCAGTATACTGAGAGATTTTATATAGCTGGGAACCTTTTCAACCTCATAAGTAACATCTACAAAAAATCTACAGTTAGCTTCATACTTACTAGTGAAAGACTAAATGCTTTCCCTCTAAGATGAGGAACAAACCAGTTTGCCTGCTCTCATCAACCTTACTAACATAGGACTGGACATTCTTGTCACTTCAATAAGGCAACAAAATGCAAGTAAAAATCAAAGTAAAGATTGGAAAAGAAGAAATAAAACTGTCTCCGTTTACAGATGCCACGACTGTCTACATAGAAAACTCTAAGGATTCGATGAAAAGCTTCTAGAACTAATGAGTGATTTTAGTAAAGTCACAGAATAGAAGATCAATTGCAGAATCCACAGAATACAAAATCAATACAGAAAAGATCTATTGCATTTCTATACACTGACAATGAACAAGTAAAAACCTAGCTCACAAATCAAATTCCGATTAAAATTTGCTCCAAAAAAACACTTAGGTATAAATTTCAACAAAATCTAATATAGAGGAATTGTATTATAAAAATACTGATGGAATAAAATTTTTAAAGTTGAAGAAATAGACCATGTTTGCAGATTAGAACCAAGGTAGTAAAAATGTCAATTCGCCCTAAATTGATCTATAGGTTAAACACAATTCCTACTGAAATCTCAGTAAGTTTCTCTGTGGACATAGACAAGCTTATTCTAAAACTTATATGAAAAGAGAAAGACCTTAGAATAGTCAACATAATTCTGAAAGGGAACAGAGTGAGAGGAATCATGTTTCCCTGTTATGACTTACTATGCAGCTGTGGTAATCAAGACAGTGTGATACTGGCAAAGGGACAGACACATAAATCAGTGGAACAGAATAGAGAACACAGAAATAACTTCAAACAAATATGCCCAATTGACATTTGACAAAGGAGCAGAAGCAATTCAATGGAGGAGGGATAGCCTTTTCAACAAATGGTTCTAGAATAATTGGTAACCCACTGGCCAAAAAAATAAAGCTCAACCTAAACTCATACCTTGAACAAAAATTAACTCAAAATGGACCATGGGCTTAAATGCAAAATGCAACACTACAAAACTTCTAGACAGATCTAGGACTACGCAAAATGTTCGTAGACTTATTAACAAAAGCATGATCTGTAAAAGTAATAATTGATAAGTTGAGCTTCATCAAAATTAAAAACTTTTGCTCTGTGAAAGACCCTTCTAAAATCATAAAAAGACAAATTACAAACTGTGAAAAATATTTTCCTATCATGTATCGGACAAAGTCCTTGTGTCCAGAATATACAAATAACTCTCAAAAGTAAACAATAAAAAGAATCTAATTAGACAATGGGCAAAAGATATGCACAGACATTTCACCAAAAATATGTAGATGGAAAATAAACACGTAAAAACATATTCTACATTATTAGCCACTAGAGAAATTGCAAATTAAAACTACATATAGGCTGGGCACAGTGGCTCACGCCTGTAATCCCAGCACTCTGGGAGGCCGAGGCCGGTGGATCATCTAAGGTCAGGAGTTCGAGACCAGCAGACCAGCCTGGCCAATATGGTGAAACCCTGTCTCTACTAAAAAAAAAAAAAAAAAAAAAAAAATTAGCTGGGCATGGTGGCAGGGGCCTGTAATCCCAGCTGCTGGGGAGGCTGAGGCAGGAGAATCACCTGAACCTAGGGGCAGAGGTTGCAGTGAGCCGAGATCACGCCACTGCACTCCAGCCTGGGCAACAAGAGAGAAACTCCATTTCAACAACAACAACAAAAACTACATACATATCACTACACATCAGAATGGCTAAACTGCAAAATACTGACAGTACCAATTGCTGGCAGAGATCCAGAAAAACTGGATTATTCAGACATTATTGGTGAGAACATAAAATGGTACATTTACTCTGGCCAACAGTTCAGCAGTTCTTTCAAAACTAAAGATGGGCTTACCATGTAACCCAGCAATTACACTATTGGGCTTATACCCCAGAGAAATGAAGACTTATTCTCATGCAGGAACTTATGCATAAATGCTTATAACAGCTTTATTCCTAATAGCCAAAAATGGAAAACTTCCCATATCTCCTTCAAAGGCTAAGGTGTTGAACAAACTATGGTATGACCATACCATAGATGGGTACTTAGCAATAAAATGGAAGAAACTGTCAATACATGCAATTACTTAAATGAACCTCAATAAAATTATGTTGAACAAAAAAGTCTCAAAAAGAGATGCATTATTTCATTTACATAACAATCATGAAATAACAAAATGGCAAAGGAGAACAGATTAGTGGTTGCCAGGGATTAAGGACAGAGATGGGGGGAAGAGGTGGGTGTGACTATAAGAGGGTAACATAAAGAGTCTTGTAATGTTGCTGTAGTGAAGTATCTTGATTATAATAGTATTTATGCAAGACTTATACATGTGATAAACTTTATAGAGCTACACATGCACACATACACACACAAATGAATACTCGCATAGCTGGCAAAATTAAGTTCTATGATTTGCACTACTGCCACTTTCTTGATCTTGATAATGTACTATGGTTGTGCAAGATGTTAACGTGAGATGGGGGGAGTTTGGCATGGCTTGGGGAAAGGGATATATGGGACTTCCCTGTACATTTCTTTGCAACCTCCTTTTAATCTACAATTACTTCAAAATAAAAAGTTTTAAAAGTATATCCCATAAATTCCTATACAGGTAGTAAAAGTAGGCCACATATTTGACTCTAAGCTCTTGAGAAATCAATCAGAGAGGAAACAATAGTAATTACACAGTTCACAGGTCTACCAAAAAAAAAAATTGCTCAGAGAGACCAAAATAAAGAAAAAAAAAAGAGGAAAAAAATATTGATAGTAAGTATGAGAAGATGGATCTTCCTCCTGCAGATTCCAATGAAAGGAACATTCTATCTTGAGTTTAGACCCTTGAGCTACAGTCCAGAACCCTGAAGAGTAGCCGTCAACTCTACTTTGTCCTTAAAAATTCTCCAGTGGAAAGTTTCTGTATACTGCTTCATGCAATGCAAGGACCAATGGCTTTAACAAAGTCTTAACAGCAGACAGGATCCCATTTCAAAGCACATTCCAACACTAGGGGGTGCACTTCCTGATAGTAGATCACAGCTAACATCAAAACGTATTACAAAGGGAGGCACTTTTGTAGACATGAGCAAAAGCCTTACCAACTCACTTTTCCATTAGGATGCCCTCTCTTTGCCCTTGCCCTGTCTCTCTAACACCTCTATTGTGATTCGTTTCCTTGGAGTTTCGATTCCTCTCATGCAGATGCCTTGGTAGGGAAGTACCTTTCCCACCACCAGATTAAAAAAAAAACAAGAAGGAGGTTCACAGAGAGGATGTCATTTACACGATGTCCTTCACTAGGACTTGAGCTGACTTAGGGATTTAGGCCAAAACCTCAGCTAATAAAAAAGTGTTCCTTTACCTCATTCTTCCTTCTGTTTATACAGGACAGAATTTAAGTGTCAGGATGTGGGTCCTCACCAAATACCATCTTTCCATCTCAACCCAAGTTTTATAGTAGTGGCTTTCACAGGGATTTTCCTGTTTGCTCCAATCTACAGGGAAAAGGCAAGGAAGTCCACATCCAGGGGCCTTTCTGGCCTTACATAGAGCCCCATCTGCCAAATATATGTGACATTCCATTCTTACTCAACCAATAACTTAAGACATTGAGTTCAAAACACTTAAGACACTGAGTTCAATATAACTGACTGATAAGATATGATTATTTCAGGTCTCAGAACAGTGAGCAAATGGCTTCCCCCCTTAAAGGGCTCTTCTAAAGTCAAGGCATTGCTCACCAGTCCAAAAATAAACCCCCAGGAGAAACCTGAAAGTACAAGGATTTGGATTCAGATGATGATCTCGCCAACTTACGTGGAACTGGTCTGAGGTTGCTCAAATGCTTCTTTTGGAATTTTAAGGCCAGGGTTTCGCTTCTTGCCTATGGGGAAAGATGTAAGGAAAACGTTAAGGATTAAATCATAGCAAGATAGCAGAGAAAGAGACTGCAGCAAAGGAAAGAGCTGACCTGCACATGCAGCTCTCACGTCTCCATTCAAAGCACCACTTCCTGCCCAGGAAGTTTGTGAGTGTTGAGAACCCAAGCACCAGGTAGAACAGAGCTTCCCAAATACAGACTGTGGTCATGAATGAGGTTTCTTCATCAGTCCAGGGGGCAAACATCAGGATGAGAATGCCAACTCTCTTTTCCTAGGAAGATCTGCCCTTTCTGCCCACTGAGTGTGTCATTGCAACTTCTTTTTTTTTTTTTTTTTTTTTTTTTAAGACAGAGTCTCACTCTGTCACCAGGCTGGAGTGCAGTGGCATGATCTCCACTCACTGCAACTTCTGCCTCCTGGACTCAAGCGATTCTCCTGCCTCAGTCTCCTGACGAGCTGGGATTACAGGCATGCACCACCATGCCTGGCTAATTTTTGTATTTTTAGTAGAGACAGGGGTTTCTCCATGTTGGCCAGGCTGGTCTCAAACTCCTGACCTCAGGTGATCCACTGACCTTGGCCTCCCAAAGTGCTGGGATTACAGGCATGTACCACCATGCCCAGCCTATGAGCCACCATGCCTGGCCTTGCTTTTTTTTTTTTTTCTTTTACACTATAATGGTGATGACAGACACTTGGTTATAGCTTTTTTTTTCTTTTTAGTGTTAGTAAAGGGCAGTCACCCTTATCTCAGTATCCCCCTATTTTCTAAATCGATCTGTTAACAACTACAAGAGTTAGCAATGGAAGTAGAATAAAAAATGCTTTTCCACTGTTCTGCCCTCCCCACCCTTTCCCAACCACCTGCTGTAATTTGAAAAACTTAAGAGAGGGATAGAGTAATACTTATTTACATTTGCCCTGTTCCGTAAAGGATTAAGATAACAGATGAGCTTATGCAAGGAGGTTATAACTTCTTCTTGGGCCAGATGGAAAGGTAGCTTGATGTCGATCATACCTGGGCTGAAATTACAAGAGAATTTGGCTCGAATACTTCTGTTGATGAGTGAAAACGAACAGACTGAGAAATACCAGCTCAGGAAGCAGATCAGAGCAAACAAGGGCCTGGGGTTTTCCCCATCCATGGAGATCCTGTGTCTCCCAGGGGAAACCAAGGGAGCACTGGATAGAATGGCTGGAAAGAATGCTACCTCCTGGCCGGGCGCGGTGGCTCACGCCTGTAATCCCAGTATTTTGGGAGGCCAAGGTGGGCGGATCACGAGGTCAGGAGATCGAGACCATCCTGGCTAATATGGTGAAACCCCTTCTCTACTAAAAATACAATAAATTAGCCAGGCATGGTGGTGGGCGCCTGTAGACCCAGCTACTCGGGAGGCTGAGGCAGGAGAATGGCGTGAACCCAGGAGGCGGAGCTTGCATGCAGTGAGCCAAGATCGCACCACTGCACTCCAGCCTAGGTGACAGAGCAAGACTCCATCTCAAAAAACAAAGAATGCTACCTCCTTTCCCACCTCTTCTCTACATTGCAGATGAGCACTCAGAGATAACACAAACCCTGGATACGGCCCTGGATAGATCCTGAAGCTGCAAAGAAACTTAAGAAATCAATTAAAATAACCTCCTTGCAGAAAAATGACATCCAAAGACTTCAGTGACTTGCTCCACATCACAGAGGTCAGCAATGACCCAGTCAGATCAGAATCCAGGTCTCCTGACACCCAGGTGGGAGTTCTTTCTACTATCCTGCAATAGAAGACGTTTAGAGATGACTGGAGAGGGGGCGAGTGAGAGGAACACGGGATTTTGAGTTTTAAAATATCCAGCTGACATCTGCTTCTTCCATGCACCACACAACTTCTAGAATCACTTTTCATCTGACTCTGTTTTTTCAATTGTAAAATGAGGAAGTAACATCAGTACTCACCTCACTTGACTGATATGAGAATCAAAGCAGATAACATATATGAAAAAATATTAAGATACCGTAAGTAGCTCTTAATTAGACTCATTTAGGGAAACAATTAGTACTGTCTCCTCTTTTTAAAAGTCATTTAAAAAATTCATGAAGAGAATTGGCTACATGATCATAGCCCACTACAATGTATAACGAAATTTTTTCTTTCTATTCCTTCAGAATCCAAAATCAGATCAATTCTGCCAAGTTGTATAAAGCCAGGAAAAAATATGCTTCGCAGTAATCAGCCTAGAGAAAGCCTTTTAGGAACACTTTCAGGCTTTCTCAATTCTCTCCTCATTTGGGTTTACCTATGTATTTTACACGGTTCAAAACTCACCATTCACTTTCCTGCTCTTGGAACTCAAACAGCTGTTAAGGATGTTACCAAATTGTCAGTTATTGACATCACATAGCGCTTTCCTAGGTACCAGGAACTATGCTAAGTGCTGGACCCAGTTATGAGAATCCAAATAGATAGATGGCCTAATTCCAACAATTGCCATCCATATGCCTCAGCCAAACAGACAGGAAATGTTATTTTCAAAGAGACTCTTCAGTGAGGAATGAATGACGGGTTCAACTTGTTTAGATAACTATACAGATAACTACATACAAATTCCAGTACAGGCGACAGATAATTCAGGTAATCCCAAGAGGCAACCCTACAGCCCTCTCAAAGAAAACAAACACTAAAGTAACACATAATTTGCCTATGAAAACTGGTCTCCAGTTGTCATTTAAGCAAACCAAAAGCAGAAGTTACTCTTAAATTCCTACATCTTCCTCTTATTTCTAACTCAGTTCTTATAAGATAGATGTAAAGAGAAATAGCTATTTATTGAGAAAACCCCTTTGGAAAACCTTAATATAGCAATTAATTAGTAGTAATTCTTAACAGCAATTAACTATTAAACCATAACTTAAATCACCAAAACATCTATACAAAGAAACAATAAAAAAGAGAGAACGTTTTTGGCACAGAGAGACCAAAGGAATAAAAGACCAAAATTATAATAAAGTCTTCCAAGAGGGAGGAGAAGGCCTTTGATTCTCTCCCCAGATCACTTTTACACCCAGCTATCCCCCCAACCCCCCACATCAACATCATTCTTACCCTGAATTTACTGCCTCCTAGTTGAAATTGCCAGCCTCCTGTCTCCAGACTCTAAACCCTTGACTATATATAAGTTGAACATCTGCATATCTTAAACCTAATATTTCCAAGTATATCAGCTCCTCAGAGCAACGAGAAAAAATAGATCCAGGAGACACAAAACCTAGTTGAATTACAGTGTTAGAAAATACTCTGCCTTCACGTTAAACAGTACATCAAATAAAATACAAATCACAAGCACACACAGCAACATTCTGCAATTCACTTACTTGCCCATCTCTGACAGAGCAGCACAATAAGAGACCGGCAGAGGCGACTCTGGTGAGGTTTTCGAGGCTGCAGGGAAGGCCAGCAGAGGCAAACCTAACAGAAGTCATTCTTCACTTAGCTCCAAAGACCACACTTCAGCAAGGAGAAACAGAACCGAACAGACTCCGCCCCCTCCTCAAGTTCGGATTGCAGCAAACCTCTGCAAGTTCATTGTTCCCAGGAAATTGCAGCTTCAGGAAGGGAGAAGGGAAGTGGGTCTATGTGGACACCCAGGCGTGACATTAATCATTAACCAGACTTGGAGGAATACATCTATAAATCTGGACAGTACCATGTTCTGCAGCTTTTCTATAAATGCCTCTTTCATTTCTTAAAAGAAAAAAAACAATATGTGGTCAGTTTCCAGCTGTGTTTACTTCACAGCAATCTGTTCCCCCAGGAAGGCAGCCAACACCTGACGCTAACATTGAACACTGTTAAAAAAAAAAAAAAAAAAAAAAAAAAAGGGAGGGAGCACCATGAATAATAAAGCTAAGTGGCCAACTATGTTCAACAGTCTTTGCCTTTGATATTCTAAAGCAAAGTAGAAAAGATGTCAGAAAAAAAAAGGCTTTCTATGATGTCACATGCTAGCAACACGCCTTCTCAGAAAGAGAGAATTCTATAGATTTCTGCAGATCGCAACAAGCCTCGACTGCTTATTGGCACAGTCTGCAAAGGGTAAGCCTCGTCGGCCTGATTGGGCATATGCAGCACTATATTGCATCAGACCCTGTTACACCCATGCCTGTGTTCTCTGAAAATAGCGTAGTCCCACCACACACATATATTTGCAAAATTCATCTTAAACCAAAGCAAAGCTGGGTCATTATAATCCCGGCCTGGAGCAAAATGGCACTGGAAAAAAAAAAAATTTTAAAAGCCTTGCCAATAGCTAGAAAATATTTACCAGGCCACAGAAATGTTCGCTAGCTTTGACTGCACCGAAAATGATGGGGTACACGAGAGGTCTTGCACACACTCTGAGAGGGTAAGCACAAAGCACTCCTCTGATGTTCCTCATTACATAAAACAGAAGATTGTGTTCCACTGCCAACCCAAACAGCATGAGAAGCCCACGCGGTCAACAGAAGGTGGCATCGTGAAGATACGCTGATGCCTAAATATTTGTTAGCTTGGCCGAGGGTTGGGGGGCATGATTGTGAGAGTTTATGATTATTGACACAGCTTCACAAAAGGATGGCAGTGTTTCCAGTGCCAAATTTATTTTAAAAATCTGTTTCCCAATATGAATGGGATTTCCAGCCAAGTAACTGGCAATCTAGAGGCCTTGGCTGCCCTCTCCTTACTACTTGCATCGAGGCTGACGTTCCAAGGGTAGTTGGCAATAAAATCAGCAGTGAAGTATCATTCAGTGTTATTAAATTGCAATCATCATATGCAAAGCAACGAACGAAGCAGGGCAGGGGAAGAGGCGTGCAGGAAGAAAGCTGGCTTTGCAACAGCAATGTAAAAGGGAACAGAGACCCTGCCATCCTCCAATCCTCCAAAACCACTGGTTCTTATATACCACTGAGATTCCAACCACTCAAGCAAATCTCTCTGGAATTACATAAAGTTTAGAGAAGAAAAGCTGAAAAGCTTTTTTTTTTTTTTGAGATGGAATCTTGCTCTGTCACCCAGCCTGGAGTGTAGTGGCACAATGTCAGCTCACTGCAACCTCTGCCTCCCGGGTTCATGTGATTCTCCTGCCTCAGCCTCCTGAGTAGCTGGGATTACAGGCACCCGCCACCACGCCTGACTAATTTTTGTATTTTTAGTAGAGATGGGGTTTCAACATGTTGGTCAGGCTGGTCTTGAACTCCTGACCTCATGATCCACCTGCCTCGGCCTCCCAAAGTGCTGGGATTATAGGCGTGAGTCACCATGCCCCGCCTCTTTTTTTTTTTTTTTTTTTGAGACAGAGGCTCACTTTGTCACCCAGGCTGGAGTGCAGTGGCGCTATCTAGGCTCACTGAAACCTCCACCTTACAGGTTCAAACAATTCTCATGCCCCTCAGCCTCCCGAGTAGCTGTGACTGGGAATACAGGCATGCACCACCCCACCCACCTAATTTTTGTATTTTTAGTCGAGATGGGGTTTCGCCATGTTGACCAGGCTAATCTCAAATTTCTGACCTCAGGTTATCTGCCCGCCTTGGCCTCCCAAAGTGCTGTTGCTGGGATTACAGGTGTGAGCCACTGTGCCTGGCTGAACAGCTCATTTAAAAACCTGCAGTCAGTTTGATTTCAGAGTCAGAATGAATCTCCTAAGACCTTACCTTTGGTCATACTGTTCCTTTTACCTGGAGGGCTCTAAGCTCTCTTGCAGACAAGAACTCAACCTTCCAAATTCAAAAGCTCCCTCATAGAAGCTTCCCAGAGCTTCCTGAACACAACCTAAGGATTACTATCCACACATTCCTGCTTTCATATTCCGGCACCTTACGCTGGGCCTGCAACACAGTATAAGCTCAAAGCAGCTGCCCTGCAACTTTGATATTTTAGCTGAAAAATGTCCACTCTCTCTAAAATAGATCTCCAGGACCATCTTCCACTCATTTCCCGCATACCTTTTCTCACAATCTAGAATTATTTTATTTTTGTATTTATTTACTTTTGCATTTATTTATTCCTTGTTTACCTATCTTTCCCCACTAGAATATAAGTTCCATGATGGCCAACGATTTTGCCCAGTACCGGCACATCGTAAATATTTGTTGACTGAATATTTGTTATTCTTTTCTCAACTGTTTTGAACATTTGTACAGAGCTCTTCAAAAAACACACAAAATGCACAACCAAGAATGGAATGGAAATTGCACAAACCTCTGCATCAGTAAGAATCATTTCAGATCCCAGCTGTCCCACTCAGTGATGTAACGTTGAGAAGGTTTCTTATCTTAAACTAAGTTTCTACACCTGCAAACTGGAGATGATGTAAAGTCTCCCCAGGTCATTAAGAGACTCAGTTGACACGGTGTGTGTGAAGAAGCCTAGCAGGGTCGGGCCTAATATAGGTGTTCAATAAATACTTTCTTTTCTCCCTTCCATATTTATATTTATGCTTATATTTTTAAAATATGAGCTAAGCAGAATGTTCTCTGGATGGCATCTTATTTCTTCAAATTCTGTGCTCCATTCTCCCTCTTTTGTGTTATTTATGCGAGAATTACATTTTTCAAACATCTCATCAATCTTGAATCAACCTCTCTTTGTGCCCACTGACTATGGGAACTTCTCCAGGTCTATAGAGTCAGGATTTCTGGGACGGAGTGTAGTGAGTGCTTATACTTTCAGGTTGCCTCAGTATCCATTTTTAAACCTAAGTTAAACTATCTCACATCAGAAGCAGGGCTCAGTCACTGTCGACACGGTTTCTAGTACCACACTCTGCCGGAGTGGCTCCAAACCAGTGGCCAGAGATGAAACTTACAGACATCTCTCCTGCCTAGCAGGCTGGCCTCCCTACTCTCCTGCCATTTCCTTTAAACAGACCATGCAGACATTTGCCCACAAACATAAGGTTACCACCTCTCAGTCACACTGTGACCTCCTAGAACTAGTGCCTGCTTGCTTTAAACCCAGCAATTAAAGCTCCCCGCAGGAGACTGGATAACGCCCTGTACCCAATAAAGACATTGGCTCACTGGTCCCTTCTCTGTGTGTGTGTGTGTGTGTGTGTGTGTGTGTGTTTGTGTGTGTGTGGCTTCCAGGGGAGTGTGTGTGTGTGTGGCTTCCAGGAGTGTGTGTGTTTGTGTGTGTGTGTGTGTGGCTTCCAGGTGTGTGTGTGTGTGTGTGTGGCTTCCACTGGGTGCCATACAGAGTGTCTCAGTGCTAAAAACTCTTAAAATCTATACACAACTATATCATAGTTGTGTCACTGAAACCACACTTCCAATCCTATCCTTACGGGTGAAACTGCCCCAGAAGGACTCGTGCAGGTGGGTCCCCTGCTAATGCCCTTTTGTCCAGGTCTCTCAGCTACTGGGCAGAGTAGTTACCGGCTAAGTTGATAGAGTGAGGCTTCAGGATCCATGTATTTTTTTAAGTTTCACAAGTGTCTGAGAAATCAGCCACAGTTAAGCAGCCCTTGTCTACCATGTGTCTTATGTAAAGTTGTTTTTTGTTTGTTTGTTTGACTTGCTTTACCATTTCTCACTTTGTGATGCCAATGTCACTTTCCTCCCAGGCTCCTGCCACTTCCCCCACAACCCACCTGTTTTCCCCAGTCAACTTCGACACTCAGCTCAAGCATGTTTTTCTCCAGGAAGCCTTCTGTGAAAGTCCCCAATACAATAAATACCTTTCCTCTGTGTTGCCACAGTACCCTGAACCTTCCTATCCTGATTAAGTGAGCCCATCTGTTCATCCACGTCTTCCACTAAAAACGCAAGCCCTTCGAAGTCAGGGTCCACGTCTTCCTACCTAGGCACAGAGTTTCAGCACTAGACCCAAAAATAAGAGGTAGAGATCACAGCAATCTGGCTCACAAGTAAGCTGCTTGAATTTTGCAGAGGCAAAATCTATAGGCTCTGGTCACTTACTGCCTAACAGGAACAAAGGAACAGAAGCTAAGTAGTAGTTAAGAGTAATAGTAATAGTAATAGTAATAGAAGTATTGCTGCTAGTAGTAGTGGTGGTAGTAAAAATGATGCTCGTCATCTGGCTTTTCCACCCTCATATGAAGTTAAGTAAAAGAGGAGAGTCAGGTCAGTGGGGGTGGCCAATCGGGAAAGGGCAGATCATGAGTTCCATTTCAGATGTATTTATAAGATGCTGGAGGGACGCATGGCAGAATTCAAGCAGGTAAATGGAGCTTCAGAGAAGGACAGGAGGAAATATGTAGATCTGGGAATAACAAACAAAGAAGCAGAAAGTTGCCTGAGACAGACGGAAACAAGAAGAAGGAAAGAAGGTGGCCGGGTGCGGTGGCTCACGCCTATCCTATAATTCCAGCACTTTGGGAGGCCAAGGTGGGCAGATAATTTCAGATTAGGAGTTCGAGACCAGCCAGGCCAACATGGTGAAACCCCATCTCTACTAAAAGTACAAAAAATTAGCCAGGCGTGGGGCGCACGCCTGTAATCCCAGCTACTCTGGAGGCTGAGCCAGGAGAATCACTGGAACCCAGGAGGCAGAGGTTACAGTGAGCCGAGACCATGCCACTGCACTCCAGTCTGGGAGACAGAGTGAGACTCCCTCTCAAAAAAAAAAAGAAAGGAAGGCAGCCAGCCAAACTAAGAACATTTTGAAGAATTGGTGAAGGACACAAAGAATTACACTCCTGTCAAAGGAGAATGAGCCAGGCTGTCCACCCGCTAATTGGGAAATTCTCTTCCCATTTGAAGAGAATAAAAGTGCTCAAATGGGTTTTCTTAGAGCTTCATGTGATTAAAGCTTAAAAAACAAACAAAGAAACAAAAAACTAGTGGACCTTTTATGTCACGTTAACAATTTGGTATTGACTAATATATTACTAAAAGAACCTAAAAGCAAATCACAGCCAATGCCCTGAGTTATGTTCTAGGCCCAGGGAGAAGGCAGGAGGCAGGAGGCAGGCAGCGGGGAACCCCTACTGTCTGTGTTCATCTCCTTCTGCATTTATGGGCGGCTTCACTCATGAGCATTGATCGAAAGGAAATGTAGTCCTACGGGGGGTTAAAAACATCATTTTAAAATAACAATGTGGCAATGGGTTGCAAAGAAATTTAGTGGCGTGCTCCAGCTTTTCAAAATACACACTGGGTTTGGTTAGGTTTTAAAAAATAAGTATTTATTTTTTTAGAGATAATACCAAAATGTTTATGAGTGAAATGATATTCTAGAATTTGCTTCAAAAAAAAGGCAGGGTGCGTGATGGAGATACAGATAAAATAAGATTGGCTATGAGTTGGTCACTGTCAAAACTGAGTGCTAGATACCTGGCAGTATTACAGTCTACTTTTGAATATGATTGAAATTTATCAAAATAACCAGGCGCAGTAGCTCGAGCTTATAATTCCAGTACTTTGGGAGGCTGAGGAGAGTGGATCACCTGAGGTCAGGAGTTTGAGACCAGCCTGCCCAACATGGTGAAACCCCGTCTCTACTAAAAATACAAAAATTAGCTGGGCGTGTTGGTGGGCGCCTGTAGTCCCAGCCACTTGGGAGGCTGAGGCAGGAGAATCGCTTGAACCTGGGAGGCGGAGGCAGTGAGCCGAGATCTCCACACTGCACTCCAGCTTGGACGACAAGAGCGAAACCCCATCTCAAAAAAAAAGAAAAAAAAAGAAATTTACCAATATATGAAGATGTTCTTAAATTGTAACAGAATCACAGAAAATTCTGTTTTAATAGTTAAAAGAGTGGCATAGTGAATAAGAGGGGTGAATTTTGTGTGTGTGTGTGTGTGTGTGTGTGTGTGTGTGTAAGTAATGGATTCTTGTTTTCCTTTGGTCCAATATCACAATTTTGGGGTTTTGTTTTGTTTTGTTTTTTGGTTTTTGGTTTTTTTTCTAGACAGAGTTTCACTCTTATCATCCAGGCTGGAGTGCAATGGCGTGATCTTGGCTCACTGCAACCTCCACCTCCCAGGTTCAAGCGATTCTCCTGTCTCAGCCTCCCGAGTAGCTGGGATTACAGACGTGCGCCACCATGCCTGGCTGATTTTGTGTTTTTAGTAGAAACAGGGTTTCACCATGTTGTCCAGGCTGGTCTCGAACTCCTGACCTCAGGTGATCCACCCTCCTCAGCCTCCCAAAGTGCTGGGATTACAGGCGTGAGCCACCGCGCCCGGCCCACAATTTTAATAGCACTCTGATCATCTCCCTTTTAACCAAAGGAAACTCCAAGGTAGTAACTTTAATTCAACCAGCTGCTTGAAGACTAAGGGGTAATAAAAAAAACGAAGGAAAGTTCTTCATTTGCAATCCCCCCAACTAGAATGCTATCAGTACAGGGTCTATTCTGCCTCTCACCCAGCTCCATCTGATTTCTTTGGAGCCGCATTCTATCCCCATGCCACTGGCCCTTGTTGGAGCGCACCTTAGTACACCTTACAAAGAGGCCTCTGGAATGCATGTCCCTGAGGATGTTCTGCATTATCTTACGTAATGTTCTCCTATAAAGACTCAGGGGGAAAAAAAAATGTGTATCAGTAACAGAAAGAATTGGCTTCTGCATAATTGATCAATTCCTGCCTAGAGCAAATGAGAATGATGTTTTCTTCCTTGGGTTAATGGTTAAAAAGCTTACAGCTAAACTAGGAATTATATTCATATTCATTTCTGAGTCACTGTGTTTTTACTTCGTTTCTGTCTTACCTCTTCTTTTAATAACATTTTATTATAGGACATTTTAAATGCAGGCATACACTGCGTCATGATGTTTAGGTCAACTATCACCTGGTGACATGGTAGCCGTCATAATGTCATAGCGCAATTCATTACACACGTTTGTAGTGCTAGTGGTGTAAACAAATCCATTGCACTACCAGTTATATGAAAGTACAGCACACATAATGATGTAGAGTACATAATATTTGATAATGATAATGACTATGTTACCGATTTATATATTTACTATATTATACTTTTTACTGTTATTTTAGAGTGTACTCTTACTACTTTTTTTTTTTTTAAGTTAACTGTAAAACAGCCTCAGGCAGTGTCTTCAGCAGGTATTCCAGGAGAAGGCACCGTTACCATAGGAGATGACAGTTCCAGGCATGTTATTATCCCTGAAGACCTGGGACAGAATGTGGAGGTGGAAGACAGTGATATTGAGGATTCTGACCCTGTGTAGGCCAAGGCTGATAGCTGTATTTGTGTCTCGGTTTTTCAAAAAGTTTAAAAGTAAAAATTAAAATAATTTTAATCTAGAAAAAGCTTAGAGAATAACGACATAAAAAAAGAAAATATTTTTGCACAGCTATACGTTTGTGTTTTAAGCTAAGTGTTATTTATTACAAAAGAGCCAGAAGTTTTTTTAAAAAAATTACAAAGTTTAGAAAGTTAAAAAGTTACAATAAGCTAAGGTTCATTTATTGTTGAAGAAAGAAAAATATATGTATAAACTCAGTGTAGCCTAAGCTTACAGTGTTTATAATGTCTACAGTCCATAGTGTGAGGCCTTCACATTCACTCACCACTCCTTCACTGACTCACCCAGAGCAACCTCCAGTCCTGGAAGCTTCATTCACGGTAAGTGCCCTACACAGGTGAACCATTTTTTATATTTTATACCATGTTTCACTATACCCATTCTATGTTGACATACACAAATATTGGCCATTTTGTTACAAGAGCCTACAGTTTTCAGCAGTCACACGCTGTCCCGGTTTGTATCCTGGGAGCAATAGGCCATATCATATAGCCCAGGTGTGTAGCAGGCTATGCCATTGAGGTTTATGGAAGTTCATTCGATGATATTCACACAATGACAAAATCACCTAATAATGTTTCTCAGAACTTATCCCCATCATTAAGCAACAAATCACTGCATATGAGAAAATAAACAAAAGAGTTATAATCAACCCCTATATATCCATTTCCCCAACGTCAACAATATTGATTCATGGACATTTTGTTTAGTCTGTATCCCACCCTCTTTCCCAGACATCAAATTATTTCATCCATATGTTCTACCAAATATCCCTAAAAGAAACTGACTATTGAAAAAACAGTAACTGTAATAGCATTATCGCACTTCAACAATTTCTTAATATCTGCTCCGTGTTCAAAATTCTAATTGTCTCACAAAAATCTCAAATACTTTAAATTACTGTATGTTTGAATCAAGAGCAAAATTAGGGCCATGTCTCATAAGCAGTTAAGTTTCTTAGTTTCCTTTTAATCAAGGGGCTCTCCCTTCCATTTTGTTTTTTCTTTTCTATATATTTTTTTAAAAGACAGAGTCTCACTTTGTCATCCAGCCTGGAGTGCAGTGGCACGACCTTGGCTCACAGCAACTTCTGCCTCCTGGGTACAAGTGATTTTTGTGCCTCAGCCTCCCGAGTAGCTGAGATTACACCATGCCCAGCTACTTTTTGTATTTTTAGTAGAGACGAGGTTTTACCATGTTGGCCAGGCTGGTCTCAAACTCTCGGCCTCAGGTGATCTGCCCGCCTTGGCCTCCCAACGTGCTGGGATTACAGGTGTGAGCCACTGCACCCGACCTCCCTCCATTTCTTTTTGCCTCTCCCTTTCCTCTCCTCCTGCAACTTCATGCAATTATTTTGTTGAAGAAATGCAGGCCATGTGTCCTATAGTTTTTTTCCACTGGATTCTGCTGCTCTTATCCCTTATTATTGACTCACACACCCCTCTGTTTGTTAGAAATTGATCAGATTCAACTTGATCAGATTCTTTGGCAAGACTACTTTGCAGGTGGCCTCACTTACTTTTAATTTACGCTAGATTGCTTAATTTTATGCAACCTAGCAAGCTAACTTAAACTCTTAATGAAAAAAGGAAAAATGAATAAATATAAATGAATAATCCCTCAGCAACACTTGGTAATTAACATTTTCATCTCTATCAATTTGATAGGCACGAGGGTACAAGGGATGCCTCATTGTTTTGAATCACATTTTTAAAATATTTAATGAAGATGAGTATATATATATAATATATTATATATTATATATTTATATATCATATATTATATATTATATATATTTTATATATTATATATTTCATATATCATATATTATATAGTATATATTATATCATATATTATATAATATATATTTTATATATTATAAAATATATTATATACAATATATTTTATATAATATATATTTTATATATATTTATAAAATATATATTTTATATATTTATAAAATATTTTATATAATATATTATATTTTATATAATATATATTATTTTATATATATTTTTTATATTATATATAATATATTTTATATATTATATATTTTATATATATATATTTTTTTTTTCTTGAGACGGAGTCTCACTGTCATCCCGGCTGGACTGCAATGGCACAATCTCAGCTCATTGCAACCTCTGCCTCCTGGGTTCAAGAAATTCTCCTTCTTCAGCCTCCTGAGTAGCTGGGACTACGGATGTACACCGCCATACCCCGCTTATTTTTGTATTTTTAGTAGAGATGGAGTTTCTCCATGTTGGCCAGGCTGCTCCCAAACTCCTGACCTCAGGTGATCCGCCCGCCTCGGCCTCCCAAAGTGCTGGGAATGCAGGCGTGAGGCACTGCGTCCAGCTGCAGCTCAATATTTTTTAGATATCCACTGGCACCTGTATTCATTTTTCTGTGAACTCCCTGTTCAAGTCATCTGCTCATTTTTATAATAGGTTATTATTGTTGTTGTTTTCTTTGTAAAAGAAGGCATTGCCCCTTTTGTAGTTAGTGTTGCAACACACACACACACACACACACACAAACACATATGCTGTTTTTTTTTCCTTTTTGGTTATATAAAATTTTAAATTTTTACATTCTTTTGTGTTCTCTGCATTTTCGTAAGGTAAAAACATTCTCTCTGCTTCCCCAATGGCTACACATTTCTTCCAATATCAGCTATTAATCTACTTATTTCCAAATGAATTGTGTACAACTTTTTAATATTTAAACCTCTTATATAGTTCTTTTGTATAAGTTCATTGGCTGACGTGTCCAAAAAATATGTGAAATACTCATGTGGACATCTTCATTTGATCCTTACTTTAAGAGAACTCTTGCTCGCTTTTCACAATTTAAAAAAAATTATGCTGGCTTTGGATTCAGTTGAACAGATCAACTGAATGATTTTTCTCATGTTGAGGAGGTATATCACTATTTACATTTTACTGAGTGGGGTAGGCTGAGGATGGTTCCCAATGCCCATAACCTAATCCATGCAACCTATGAATGTTATCATGATTTTTTTTTTTTTGCAGATGTGATTAAATTAAGGATTTTGAAATGAGAAGATTATCCTAAATTATCCAGGTGATTCTTAAATGCAATCAGAAGTGTCCTTACACAGAGGGGCAGAGGGAGAGTAGACACAGGCAGAGAGGAGGAGGACAGGCAAAGGCTGATGCAGCTGCAATCTAAGGAATGCCAAAGGCCAGCAGCCACCACAGGCATGGATTCTCTCCCAGAGCCTCTGGAGGGAGCCTGACACGCCAACACCTTCACTGTAGACTTCTGGCCTCCAGATGTCAGAGAAAAAATGTCTGGTGTTTTAATAGGACAGAATACAGAGCCCAGAAAAAAGGCTGCACACCTACAACTACCGACCTTCCACAAAGCGGACAAAAACAAACACTGGGGAAAGGACCCCCTATCCAATCAAAGGTGCTGGAATAACTAGCTAGCTACATGCAGAAGGTTGAAACTGGATCCCTTCCTTATACTATACACAAAAACCAACTCCAGAGGGATTAAAGATTTAAATGTAAAACCCAAAACTATAAAAACCCTGGAAGACAACCTAGGCAATTCCATTCAGCCATAGGAATGGGCAAAGATTTCATAATGAAGATGCCAAAAGCAACTGCAATAAAAGCAAAAATCGACAAATGGGATCTAATTAAACTAAAGAGCATCTGCACAGCTATAGAAATTATGAATAAACAGACAACCTACAGAATGGGAAAAAAATTTTGCAAACTATGCATCTGACAGAGGTCTCATATCCAGCATCTATAAGGAACTAAACACATTTACAAGAAAAAAGCAAACAGCCCCATTAAAAAGTAAGCAAAGGACACAAACAGACACTTTTCAAAAGAAGATATACAGTGGCCAACAAGCCTGTGAAAAAAAGCTCATCACTGATCATTAGAGAATGCAAATCAAAACCACAGTGAAATAACATCTCAGACCAGTCCAAAAGGCTATTATTCAAAAATGAATAATAATAATAATAATAACAGATGCCAGCGAGGTTGCAGAGAAAAAGGAACACTTATACATTGTTGGTGGGAGTGTAAATTAGTTCAACCATTGTGGAAAGCAGTGTGGCAATTCCTCAAAGAGCTGAAAACAGAACTACCATTTGACCCAGCAATGGCATTACTGGGTCTATATCCAGAGGAATAGAAATCATTCTACCATAAAGACACACACATGTATATGTTCATTGCAGCACTGTTCACAGTAGCAGAGACATGGAATCAATCCAAATGCCCGTCAATGATAGACTGGATAAGAAAACGTGGGCCGGGCACGGTGGCTCACACCTGTAATCCCAGCACTTTGGGAAGCTGAGGCGGGCAGAATAGTTGAGGTCAGGAGTTCGAGACCAACCAGGGCAATATGGTGAAACCCCGTCTCTACTAAAAATACAAAAATTAGCCAGGCGTCGTTGCAGTGAGCCGAGATCGTGCCATTGCACTCCAGCCTGGGCGATAGAGTGAGACTCCCTCAAAAAAAGAGAGAGAGAGAGAGAGGAAGGAAGGAATAAAGGAAAGGAAGGAAAGGAAAGGAAAGGAAAGAAAAGAAAAGAAAAGAGGGCGGGAGGGAGGGAAGGAAGGAAGGAAGGAAGGAAGGAAGGAAGGGAAGGAAGGGAAGGAAGGAAAAAAGACAATGTGGTACATATACACCATGAAATGCTATGTAGCCATAAAAAAGAACGAGATCACATCCTTTGCAGGAATATGGGTGGAGCTGGAGGATATTATCTTTAGCAAACTAATACAGGAAGAGAAAACCAGGTATCTTATGTTCTCACTTATATAAATGACAACTAAATGATGAGAACACACGGACGGACACACAGAGGGAACAACACACACTGGGGCCTATCAGAGGGTGGAAGAGCGGGGAGAGAGAAGATCAGGAAAAATAACTAATGGCACTAGGCTTAATACTTGGGTAATGAAATAATCTGTACAACAAACCCCCACGACACAAGTCTACCTATATAACAAACCTACACGTGTACCCCTGAACTTAAAACTTAAAAAAAAAAAAAAAATCATTCAGGTGTTTTAAACCACCAAGTTTGTGGTAATTTGTTATAGCAGCTACAGAAAATTATTAAATCATATGCTGTTATCAGAAATGGACAATGAATTTTGTGAAATTTTCTTTCAACATTTATTGAAATAACGCAGCATCCTTCCTGCCACACCCACATTGCCACACTCTCTAACAAATGTATTTTCTTTCTTTTCCCGTGCTCTTCCTTTCCCTATCCCACTTTCACTCTCTTGCCTTCTTAACTCCTGTAGCATTTGGCCTTCAGAAGCATCTTGTGATCCTGCATTGCCAGTGGCGACAGAAACAAAGAACTGGCTAATCCCTGGACTCAAGAAACATCTACAGAGTCTCCATGTGATAATATAAGAAGGCAAAACAACCAAAGTTGAGAAATTAACTGCAAACTAGAAGGAATGGATGTTAGCAGACAAGTCCCTCCTGCTCTTCAGTGGAGCAAGGAAGGAGGAGATGCTGACCCCCTTCCAGGTCTTTCCAACTCAATGCCATCTTGGAGGAAAAAGCATAAGGAAGAAATGAAGCCCTTTCCCCAGGCCTGAAATTCCTCGTGAATTCTGAAACTCTTCATGTTCCCTGCCAACAAGAAACAAGAGGGTAAAGAAACCACGGCCAAAATAACAGAAAATATACAGCAAGACTCTTTACCCTGTAACTCAAACCCTGCAACCTGGAAAACCTCAGTTTAATCCTTTGCCCCATGGCTGTTTCTGCAATATCTAGTTACCTTTCTTTTCAGAGAAGCTGGACGTTTGTGAGAGTCATGTTTTGCAAACCATAGCCTAGCAAAAGAACACAGTGGCCTTTGCCTTTTGTTCAGCTACATACTTTCCTGGCTTAGTGCATTTCCCACTGGTGACACTTCTGGCTAGGGGTTTGTGATGCCCAATTAAAAAGCAAAGACAAAGAAATTGCTTCAAGAATATAATAAAATTTGAATCTGAGATTTTCTAAAAAGAGAACGCTAATCTACAAAAGCAAACAACTTATTTTCAAAGTACTGTTAGTTTGGTTCATGCAAGTGTACTCATTTCAATACTAACTAGTTCAGATCCTCATGTAACCCTTAAAGTGGAAATTCCACAGTCCTATAGAAAGATTTAAACTCTGAGTTTTTACTCGTGAATAGATAATCATTACTGTAATTAACAAATATTGCTTCGGGCAATGCCATAACTCAGGGTGTCAAAAGAAGTGGAGTTCTCTAGTCGTAGGTGGTAAGTCTGGAAATTGTTCCAGGCAGACACCTTGAAATATCTAAATCAGTTAATTGCAAAGACTGAGCACAAGAAAAAGTATATAAATTCTCTATTGTACCAGAACAATGTTCCACCTATGTGATCACAGAAATAGGGGTGAAAGGTATTACAGTAAATATGTTCCATGTAGTCTCATATACACTGTAACCTATGCAATGTTCCCAAACTTATTTTATTGATTGATTGATTGATTTTTATTATTACTATTTTTTGAGACAGAGTTTCACTCTTGTCGCCCAGGCTGGAGTACAATGGCGCGATCTCAGCTCACTATAACCTCCACCTCCCAGGTTCAAGTGATTCTCCTGCCTCAGCCTCCCGAGTAGCTGGGATTACAGGCCTGCACCACCATGCCTGGCTAATTTTGTATTTTTACCAGAGACGGGGTTTCACCATGTTGGTCAGGCTGGTCTCGAACTCCTGACCTCAGGTGATCCACCCACCTGGGCCTCCCAAAGTGTGGGGATTATAGGCGTGAGCCACCGCACTCAGCCTTATTTGATTTCTATAACTGCAGTTTTTATTTTAGATTCACGAGGTACATGTGCAGGTTTGTTATTTGGTTATATTTTATGATGCTGAGGTTTGCACTGATCTCATCAGTCAGGTAGTGAATACAGTATCCAACAGTCAGTTATTCAACTCTTTCTCCCCTCCCTCCTTCCCCCTTCTACTAGTCTCCAGGGCCTCTTGTTGCCATCTTTATGTCCGCGAGTACCCAAGTGGACGTAAGTGTTTACCTCCCACTTTTAAGTGAGAGCATGCGGTACTTACTTTTCTGTTCCTGCACTGATTTGCTTGCATCTGTGTTCCTGCAAAGGATATGATTTTGTTCTTTTTTATGGCTGAATAGGATTTCATGGTGTATATGTACCACACTTTCTTTATCCAGTCTATTACTATGGGCATTTAGGTTGATTCCATGTCTTTACTACTGTGAACAGTGCTGCAATGAACATATATGGGCATGTGTCTTTTTGGTAGAACAATTTCTTTCTTTTGGATATATACCCAAAAATGGGATTGCTAGTTCAAATGGTAGCTCTGTTTTAAGTTCTTGGGGACATTCTCAAACTGCTTTCCAGAGTGGCTGAACTAATTTACGTTCCCACTAATAATGTATAAGCATTCTTCTTCTCTACCAGCATCTCGTTTTTTGAATTTTTAATAATAACCATTCTGACTGGTATAAGATGGTATCTCACTGTGGTGTTGATTTGCACTTCTCTGAGGATTACTGATGTTGAGCATTTTTTTGTCTGTCTTCTTTTGAGAAGTGTCTGTTCATGTCTTTTGCCCACTTTTTAATGAGGTTATTTGTTTTTTGCTTGTTGAATTAAGTTTCTTACAAATTTTAGATATTAAACCTTTGTTGGATACATTGTTTGAGAATATTTTCTCCCATTCTGTAGATTGTCTGTTTACTCTATTGTTAGTTTCTTTTGCTATACAGAAGCTCTTTATTTTAATTCCCAAACTGATTTTAATGGCTAATCAAAAATACGAGGAGATAATTTATAATATTTCCTGGATACAGTAATTTCATAAGATTTTCTTTAAGTTGCAGGTTTTTATTGGATTGATTTTAAGTAAATATTATTGGTGGAAATTCTCACAAGTCTTTACTATGGGGAAGCAGAATTAAAGACTGAAGGAAGTACCCACTCATATCTATATAAAGTCAGATGATTTTAAAGTCTCTAACAAAGTTATATGTAGTAAATTGGAAAACAACACAACAAGACCCTGTGAAAAAGAGGCCTAGTGGGAAAGGACCAAACCCCTCATTAGCAGTGAAAACTTGGGATGTTATTAATCTAAGCCTCACCCTTAAAATGGGAAACCCAGTATCTACCTTGGTGGCATTAAAGGAGCAAATCAATATATGCTGTGATGCTCAATAAGTATGTCTGGGATAAATGAATGCTGTCAGTTACCAGTCAGGTACACTGTTGTTTCCGGCAGGTACCTTCTTATTAACAAGTGGCTGCTCATGAGAATAATAATAGCACCTAGAATTTATTGCGTATGTGTTACATGCAAGGCACAGTTCTCAGCATTTCACACGAATTGCTTAATTTAATGATCACTACAGTTGCCTGGGGTATTACTTCCTCTGTTTCAAGGAACTTGTCCACATACACAGAACTTGTATAGTCATCAGCAGTCAACTTTCCCATATAATTGTATTTAGTCCTTCAACTGAAATTACTCTTTGTCACAAGTCTGTTTCCACTAGCTCGTGTAAGGATTATTGCTGAACTATGTCAGGGCTATATATAAATTCTGGTATCCAAAGGAAAAAGTCCAGGATTAAATCCACTGTACAGACTTTCTACTCACATATCCAGGCTCTTCTGGATCACACAGGCAGGTTATAAAACTGTTTACCAGACACTGTTTTGCCACAACCCAGGTCTATCAAGGGAGATCTAGACTCCATCAAAAAACTAAATTGCCACGACCTTTGCCCAGGATATTTTCACCTTCCTGGACTTTGGTTCCCCTGATGCTAAAATGGAAAACATTTGGGCAATCGACTAGCTAATTTTCTCACTAAATGGTGCTCTGGTGTTAGAGAAGGGTACCACACCAGCTTTACAGATAAGGTCACCAAGTTTTGTATTCTTCAATAGCTCTGTGGTGTGTTTACAGACGAATGCCCCTTCCGTAAGCGGGGGGGTTTGGATGACATTGAAAAGCCTATTCCCTACTTGACATAAATTACTTTAGCAGAAGGGTAGGGCTGAAGTGACTATTTGAAAAGTTGTGTCTGTGATCCTTATTTGCAGATGCTGAGCGAGATCAGTGCTGTTTGTATTGTGCGTGGCAATGTCCCTTCTCAATATCAAAGAAAAGGGCTCTTAGCCCCTTAATGGATTTCCTGCTTGCCTTATCCTGATCAATTCTCAACCTGATGCTTCTCACTTCCTAGTAGAACACTCATCAGTCTCAGACTAGACTAAACACTCAAGATCACTGAGACTGAAATCTGGCTTCATGCCAGAAACCTTAACATTCAAAATGAAATTAACACACTTAACCAAATATATCTTGATGACTCTCTCAGGGCATTTTCTGTACAGGGAGAACTTCCATCTCTTAATCTCAAGAACCGTACTTTCTCCCCCAAGAAACTGGCCCATTCTCCAATGTCTGAAAAATAAACAAAATGGGACACCAAATAACACTCTCACTGCATCCAGCCCTGTAGCCACAATATGAGTCTAATTACAGTTTTTGGGCTTCTAGTACCACAACTTGGAAAAACAATTTAGCAAATGCCTTCTCCTCCTTGCGGCCACCCCACTTCTCCTTCACATGCAGGACGCTTCCAAGTATGATATGTTCTAGACTTAATTTTAGCACAAGGCTCTTTGCTTTGTAACTCTGGTCTCTTCATTCAAAGTTTACATAAATGGAAATAGGAAAATACACAGACTTTTCAAAAAAAAGTTGACTGTGAGAAAATAAAAAGATTGTAGTCTATTGAGAAAGACATAAAAATCTAAAGAAAGTTTTGATGCTTGGGACTTTTTGTACATTTGTTACTACTTTCTAAAAAAATGATGGGAAATTTGAGCAACCGTCAAGCCAAGAAAAAAAGCCCCTGGGGGAAAGGGTCAAAAGAGGCCAGAGAGGTGCACAGAAATGATGAAGCTGTTTCACAAGGGACAACGTGGGATCAAGAACACAGGAGACAGGTAGCCTCAGAGACAGGAGTGAAGGATGTCTCTCTTTAAGACAAGAAGAAAAAGGGGCAAAACGGGGTTACAGAGAAAAATCCAGTGTGAAGGGAAGCTGAGAGAAGCACTCAGTATAGATGTATAACAGGGTGTTCTGCCAAGATTTCCCATGGGGTCCTACGCAACATGAAGCCAAGAAACATTAGAAACAGCCACAATAGGTCAGCAAAGGAGTTCCTGCCGTTTCAAATGAAATTTTACCCAGTACTCTAACAGTGTATAAGCTTCTGAGGAAGTAGTCAATGTTCCATAGAGACAAGAGAAAATTCAAACAGGCAAACAACTCTGTAAGGTTGGATTGCAGGCGTGATCTAAAACTTCCTTCTTTATTCTAAAGGCCTCCTCCATCCCAAAGTTGCTCATCCTAAAACCTGAAAAAAAAAAAATGACTCAGAAGTGGTTCCCAGCTCAAGAACTACCCACAAGTCTCAATGGACACATGTGAGTATGGGATACTTTTCTAGAAAAGTTACTTGACTCTTCTAGAAATTTTAGAATGTTTGCTTCTGAAGAGCTTGAATTATTAATTTCAGAGTTGGTCCATGATATTACCTTTGTACTCTGACTCTTATTAAAATAGCTTTATTGAGATATAATTCACCTATTCACCTATTTAACATCTATTTCACCTATTTAAATTGCACAAGTCAATGGTTTTTAGAATATTCAGAGTTATGCAACCATCATCACAATCAATTTTAGAACATTTTTATCACCCACATAAAAAACACCATACCCATTATCAGTCACTCTCTCTTTTCCTTCAACACTACCCCTCCCTCTAGCCCCTGGCAGCTACTAGCCTACTTTCTGTCTCTGCAGATTTACCTATTCTAGATATTTCATATAATGAAATTATACAATATGTGCACTTTTGTGACTGGCTCCTTTCACTTTGCAAAATATTTTCAAAGTTCATCTGTGTTGTAGCTTGTATCGGTAATTCTTCCTTCCTATTGCTGAAAATATTCCATTGTATAGAATACCTGTGCCACCTTTTATTTATTCATTTCATCAGTTGATGGGCAGATATGTATTGTTTCCACTTTTTGGCTATTATAAATAATGCTGCAAAGTACATTCATGTACAAGTTTTTGAGTGACCATATGTTTTTAATTCTCTTGGGTATATATCTAGGAGTGAAATTGCTGAGTCCAACAGTAACTCTATATTTAACCCTTCCTGAACCTGCCAACCTGTTTCTCAAAGCAGCTACACCATGTTACAGTCCCATCAGCAATGTAAAGAGTTCTAATCTCTTCACATCCTCACCTACACTGGTTATTTTCTGTTTTTGTTACAATAGCCATCCTAGATGTGAAGTAGATCTCACTGCGGTTTTGATTTGCATTTCCCTGATAATCATTGATGTTGAACATCATTTCATGTATTTATTGGCCATTTATAGATCCTCTTTGGCAAAATGTCTGTTCAAATCCTTCACTCATTTTTTTTGCTTATCTTTTTATTATTAAATGACAGGTTCTTTACATGGTCTACATACAGGTCCTTTATCAGATACATAATTTATAAATATTTTCTCCCATTTTGTCAGTCGTCTTTTCACTTTCTTGATTGTGTCTTTGCCATGGAAAAGTTTTTAATTTTGATGAAATCTAACTTATCTATCTTTTCATAGGTGCTTATGGTTTTGCTATTATAGCTGAGAAACCATTGACTAATCCAAGGTTATGACAATTTACACCTTATGTTTTCTTCTAAGAGTGTTACATGTTTAGCTCTTATATTTAAGTACTTAGTTCATTGTGTAGTAGTTTTTGTATATGGTGTGAGGTAAGGGTCAAAATTCATTCTTTTACATATGTATATCCAGCAGTCCACACAACATTTGTTGAAAAGACTACTCCTTCTCCCCTGAATTGTCTTGGCACTCTTGTCAAAAATCAACTGATTGTAAATGCAAGGATTTATTTATGGACTCTCGATGTTATTCCATTGATCTATGTCTATCCTTAATCCAGCATCACACTATCTTGATTAGTGTAGCTTTGCAAAAGTTTTGAAATCAGGAAGTGTGATTCCTCCAAGTTCATTCTTTTTCAAGGTTGTTTTGGCTATTCTGAGGCCTTTAAATTACCTTATGAATTTTAGGATTAGCCTATCAATTTCTGCAAAGAAGTCAGCTGAAATGCTCATGAGAATTGCATTTAATCTTTAGATCAATTTGGAAACTACTGCCATCTTAACAATATTAAGTCTTTTGACTCAAGAACATGGTATTCCTTTTGCATTTATTTAGATCTTCTTTAATAAGCTTTCAACAGTGTAGCTTTCAGAGGATAAGATTTGCATTTCTTTTGTTAAATTTTTTCCAAGGTATTTTCTTCTTCTTGAGGCTATTATAAAGGAAATTGTCTTACCACATTTTATTTACAAATTGATCACAGCTAGTGTGTAAAAATACAATTGATTTTTGTGTGCTAATCTTGTGTCCTGCACCCTTGCTGAACTTGCTTGTAAATTCTAATAGTTTTCTTAGTGGGTTCCTTAGAATTCTATATATAAGATTGTGTTATCTACAAACAGAGATCATCTTATTTCTTCTTTTCCAGTGTGGATCCTTTTGATTTCATTTTCTTGTCTAGCAGTACAATGTTTAATACAGATGGCAAGAAAAGACATCCTTATGTTGTTCCTGATCTATGGGGGATGTCCTCTGATTTTTGCTTTGACTCCTGCCAAGCCCTCATGAAGACAGTCATCACTAGATTAATAAATTAGGGCCTGGTCTAATATAGGAATTTCTCCTCATCATTAAAAGTTCCATAAGATGATAGTGAAAATATAAATTGGTAAAGCCCTTTGAAGGAAAGCTTGGCAAAATCTGTCTTATGAATGCATAGTCCTTTTGTCCCAGCAATTCTACCACTAGGAATATATGCTAAAGATATAACATCTCCCACTCATGCAAAATGATGTATGTACAAGTTTTTAAAACACAGCACTGTCTGTAATAACAACTGTCTAACAACGGGAAATGGCTAAATGAGGAACAGGGCATTCACACAATGAAATGCTATGGAGCTGAAAAAAGAATGTGGAAGTTTTTTTTTGTATTGACGTGAAACGATCTCCAAAATACATTAAGTGAAATAAGATGCAGAAGACTGCAAATTACCATTTGTATGAGAAAATGGCAAAAAATACACAAATGGAGTTGCTTATACATGCATAAAATATCTTTGGAAGACTATATTAGAAACTGATAATATCAGTTGCTTATGGGGAAGGCACCCTGTTGCTGGAGGATAAACGTTAAGAGAAAGACATTCTACTGTAAGCCTTTGTAAACTTTTGCAATTTTGAACCAAGTGAATATAGTACCTATTCAGAAAACTCAGTTAAAAAAAAAAAAGTAATAAATCACATACCATAAAAGCCAGAAAATAGTTAATAGCAAGTAACTGAACAGTCTGTGAAAGACTGAAAAGAAATGGTGCATGATGGTTTCAACAGTCCTGACATTGCCAAAATCTAGGTTCTTTTTCTGAATCTGATGCTAACTAGAAACTTGAAGACATAAGTTGCCTAACTTTTGTGGACTCAATTTCTTTGTCTAAAAATCCAGGGATCAGAATAGTTAACTTTACAGTGCATACAGCTAATTGAAGTCAACTTTTTCTGGAGTCAACCCAACACTATAACTTTTACAGGCATTTACATCTCACAGCCACCCTATAAAAATGAACTATGTCCTTTAAAAAAATTAAAAATAGGATTACCATATAATCTAGCAACTCCACTTCTAGGGATATATCCAAAAGAATCGAAAGCGGGGTATTATGGGCCAAATTGTATTTCCACAAAATTTATGAAATCTTAACTCCCAGTATCTCAGAACATCATTTTATTTGGAAATACATTTTTAAAGAGGTAGCTAAGTTAAAATATGGTATTTAGGATGGGTCCTCATCTAATATGAATGGTGTCCTTATATGAAGAGGAAATTTGGACATGCACACACACACACACACACACACACACACACACATACACACGAAAGATCACGTGAAGATATAGAGAGGAACAGGCATTTATAAGCCAAGGGGAGAGGCTTCAGAAGAAATTAATTCTAATAACACCTTGATCTCAGATGCCTAGCCTGCAGAATTATGAGAGAATAAATTTCTGTTATTTAAGTCACTCAGTCTGGGGACTCTGTTATAACAGCCCTAACAAACTAACACAAGGGTCTCAAGGAGATATTTGTACACACATGTTCATAGCAGTATTATTCACAATTGCCAAAAGGTGGAAGCAACTCAAGTGTCCATTGACAGATAAATAGATACACAAAATATGGTATATACAGATGATATAGAGATGATGGAAGATTATTCAGCCTTAAAAAGAAAGGGAATTCTGACACATGCTACAACGTGGATGAACCTTGGAGACATTATGCTAAGTAAAATAAGCCAGTCACAAAAAGACAAATACTGTATGATTCCACTTAAACAAGGTACCTGGAGTAGTCAAATTCATACAGACAGTAAGTAAAATGATGGCTGCCAGGGGCTGGAGGAGGGGGAAAAAATTGGGGAGTTACTGTTTAACGAGTGTGGATTTTCAGTTTTATAAAATGAAAAGAGTTCTGGAGACAGACACATACCAGCGTGGATGTACTTAATGCCACTGAATTATACTATAATGATTAAAATGATAATTCTATGTTGTCGTATTTTACCACAATTTAAACATCTTTCAAAAGGAAAAAAATGAACTATTATTCTCCCATTTTACAGGTTCTAAAACTAAGGTTTAGATGCTAACCTTTAGACTCAAGTTCTAACAGTCAGTATTCCCATCCAGGTTGGAATTCAAAACCAAGTTAGAAGTACTGCTTTTCCAGCCTGCCATTAAATTTTTCCATTTTAAATAAATTTTTTAAAACACTATTTTTTATTCTTTTTTTTTTTTTCTATTACCTCCAAATTCAGGTTGTTTTCAGACGATTTTGCTTCCCCAGCAAGCATTCTGTTTGTTTAGCTACCCTGGAGGTGTACACTTTCTTCGGAAGGTTACTCGAGTCATTCCCCTGCTTCCCAATCTCTGTATTCCTGATGGCACTATAGCCTCTTGTTTCAGGATTCAAAAAGAGGAAGAATGACATGGACTTTTTCCAAAATACCCAGTGGCTCTAATGACAGATGCCAAGACAGCTTCCTCCTTGTATGCCAAAGGCTACATTCTCTGCAGTTATACACATTACTACTTCTCCCCAATTGTCTCAATTTCCAAATGCTGTTGGACCAGAAGCTTTGCTCTCTGAAAAGCTGAAACTAGTCCCCGGGGTAAGACTATGTGGAGAGTCCTGTTCCCCGTGCTTGCCAAGTGGCAAACAGGTTAGGGCTGGTGAGAAGAACGGAATGTCCTGTGAAAAAAAGGAGGGACGTAGAGGTAGCCACCAGCAATAAGGGTTGCTGCCATGGTGTTTCATGTGCTGGGGAACGAAAGTGAAAGAACACGAAGACGCAAAATTCTAGGAAATGATGCTAAGTTCTTTAAAATGATCGGCTCTCCAATATAAGCCCCTGAATTGCTGGAAGATTTTTAAAAATACTTTTTGCTTAAATTTTATGAACAAATAAAAAAAATTCAACCTGGGAATATCAGATTAATTCTCCAAATCCCTTATACTGGGAAAAGCCAAGAGCTAAGTAACTCTGCAGCCAGAGTTGGGAGGCCAAACCAGGTGGATCACTTGAGGTCAGGAGTTCGAGACCAGCCCGGCCAACATGATGGAATCCCATCTCTACTAAAAATACAAAAATTAGCCAGGCTTGGGGCATGACTGTAATCCCAGCTATTCGGGAGGCTGAGGCAGGAGAATCGCTTGGGGGCAGGAGAATCGCTTGAACCCAGGAGAGGTTGCAGTGAGCTGAGATCGCACCACTGCATTCCAGCCTGGGCAACAGAGCGAGACTCCATCTCAAAAAAAAAAAAAAAAAAAAAAAGAACAAAAGGAAAAGTACATTTCCTGGGCTCAGCTCCCCAAATATTCTCACAGTAAAGCAAAAGCACTGACATAAGCCTCCAAGTCATTGCTCAGATTCTGTCGGGCTACTGAAATTTTGTTGCACTTAATACAGATTGCGTCTACTTTATCTGAAATGCTTTTTCAGAAGTGTTTTGAATTTTTTTTTTGATTTTGGAATATTTGTACATGTATAATGAGATATTTTGGGGATGAAACCCAAGTCTAAACATAAAGTTTATTTATGTTTCACAGATACCCTCTTACACATAGCTTGAAGGTAATTTTATACAATATCTTAAATAATTCTGCACATGAAGCAAACGTTGTGTTAAGTACCCGAGTGTGGCATTTTTCACTTGTGGCATCATGCTGATGCTCAAAAAGTTTCACATTTTGGAACTTTTCAGATTAAGGATGCTTGACCTGTACGGCTCGGAATAAGTAGGCCATGAACTAGGGCTAAGAATTTTTTTTCTAAAATAAATAGCTACAGCTATTGCAGTCATCTCTTTCATCGCAGAATGCATCCTGTTCTAGATATTCTGGCAGAAGCTGTGATCACCGGTCACACCACACTTCCTTCTGAGTGTTTACAGAACCACATTATTTTTCAGTGAATTGAATACTGTATAAGCACAGGCTGAAACACAGCCACATCAGACCTAGAAAGAAAAATGGAGACACACACATTTGATATGCATCTAAGCTCAAAACCCATCCAATGTCTTCAACCTCAGAACCTAAGAGAAGTTCGCCCCTGTGCTAGCTCATGGCTGACTCTGGCACAAGGCAGGCAAATGTCTTACCCAAGGAGCCGCATAAGCTAACAGTGCCACCAAGAAGAGAACTGGAAGAGATAAATACACAGCACTTTCATTCACTCATCCTCTCCTCAAATATTTACTCAATACTTACTATACGTTAGTTAGCACTGAGCACCATACACTATGCTTTGAAAGTAAAATATGAGGCCAGGCGCCGTGGCTTATCCCTGTAATCCCTGCACTTTGGGAGGCTGAGGTGAGTAGACCACCTGAGGTCAGGAGTTCGAGACCAACCTGGCCAACATGATGAAGCACCATCTCTACTAAAAATACAAAAAATTAGGCGGGCATGGTGGCATGCACCTGTCATCCCAGCTACTCAGGAGGCTGAGCCAGGAGAATCACTTGAACCTGGGAGGCAGAGGTTGCAACGAGCTGAGATTGAGCCACTGTACTCCAGCCTGGGCAACAAGAGTGAAACTCTGTCTCAAAAAATGAAAGAAAGTAAAACATGAATGAGAGCTAGCCCCCTACTCCTGCCCAGCCCCATTTTCCCATGTGTCTCTTCTGGAATGATTAAATTACATAGTGACATCCCCAGAGGCTACAAGAGGAACACACATGCAATGGTAACTTCCTGCGTGGCCTGAATGAGCTGCAGGAACGGGGAAAATAGAAAGCAAACCGGCCTCTTTGGTTGAATTTTCAGTCTTTGGAGAAGTGTGTCTATACCTCCTTCCAGGCTGCCTACCAAGCATAATTCAAACTATTCAAACTGGCGTTCAAGCACCTGCCTCAGCTGTGCTGTCTTCTGTGTCCACTCCTAATAACTAACTACAAGGCACTCAGATGGAAGTCCCGCTGTCTCCCGGAACACACCCCACCTTGGTATGGACTCTACTTTGACCATACTAATCTTGCCACCTTTAACACCTTTACCTATGTCCCTGCAACACACACACCACCCTCTGTTTAAGAAGGGCTCTTTTTCCTGCATTTTTGACCAATGTCCTCTTCCTGTGAACCCGTCCCTCATCTCCTATCTCCTTCCCTTCCCTTCCACCTACGAGACTAGAAAGCTATCTGTGCATCTGCTGCTTTGCATAGTCATACCAGGCCCAAAGCAGGAACTTAACAGATGTCACATCAGCTAACTCTCCCAGTTGCATAATGAGTTGATATCCTCATTGTGCAGATGAGAAACTGAACTTTAGAATAGTGAGGTAAATAAACCAAAGTATTACAACTAGATAAGAGTGGAGCCAGGTGTGGCTTGTTCAAAGCCTGCATTTTCCTCATTAGACCCTTTGGAGTGTAGTGTGTGCATGGGACACAATTTATGTAACACTCCTAATTTATCTCCTCTCACCTCCCACTTCAGTCCCCAATGTGGCTTTCCAATCCAGCAGAGGTTCCAACCAACTTCCAAACAGGTGCAACTTGATAGCACCTCATCTTTGGCTGTACCAGATGCCTTCTATCTCTGGACTCCTGCCCTCAGACTTCTCCGACAACTGAAGGAAGCTTCTGGGACAGCTGACATGCACAACCTGGGAGCTAAAACATGTGGGACCAGCTATGACCAATGAACAATGATGGACAGGAGACGATAACCCCACTAGTTCCCTACTCACAGTGCTGACATAAATTTCATGAGTCTCCTAGAAGATCTGATGGGATTGAATATCAGTTGTCCCTAACATGACCGCTATACTGGCTTTCCTTCCTTCCTTCCCTATTTCATCCCCTCTCGTCTCTCCTACTCCTTGGGATCACATTGACAAATAAGTCTCTTGCAGGCAATTCTCTATTTCAAGCTCTGTATTCAGTTAGCAGATGGCAGAAGTGTGGTCCAAAGCAGGAGAGGACTCAGCAGCAGCAGGCTGTGGTACAATCTGCCCTGTCACTCAAGCCAGGTGAATGAGCAGATCCAGTGGTGGCTGGTTGAATGCATGACTCCCCTGTGGATGTCATCTTCTTCTTCTTCTCAGACACCCAGTACTAGCCCAATGGCCCCATGGATGAGATGGCTCAGGTGGCAGGATAAAGGCTGTATGTGGGCTCGGCATTACGGGCTTTCTCTTAGCAATGGCCTAGCTATTGCCACTGCTGAATGGTCCAGCCAATCAATAGCAGTGGGAGATGCCAATCTCTATAGCACCATCACGGATATCAGCCAGGCCCTTGGGGAAAGGCTGATCACAACAGACCACTTCCCCCCACAAGAAGGAGAGCGGAGATAGAAATTCATGCTTATATGAATTGACATGTACTCCAGTTTTGGGTTTGCTTTGTCTGCCTTTAGGGCCTCTGTAAATGCCACTATTTGAGACCATAAGAATGCTCCTAATCTACCCACGTAGTATCCCACAGAACATTGCTTCAGACCCAGGGATTGATATACGTCAAAGGAGGTGCAGCGATGAGTGTATGAGTAGGGACTCCATTCATTTTCTCATATACCTCCTCATTCACAGCATCCAGCTTAACTGAAGACTGGACTGGCCTGTTAAAGGCTTAGGTAGGAGACTAGCCTGGGAAATGCAACCTGCGATTCCAGTATTACCTTGATTAAAGCCCCAGCCCTGGAATTTCTGCAAGGAAGCTTGTTTTTTTGTTTTTGTTTTCAAGGGGTTTTTTAGTGAAGAATGGTGTCAAAATCTGGGTACCAGGTGTTCTCCTTGTTACTGGGATATCATTTCTTCTTGGTCCTTTTAACAGTCAAAGCTAGGAAACATATGACTGTATGTATACATATACACATATATATATATGTCTTCACACATATTTACAAATATACATACACATACATCTGCACATAAACACACATATATGCATTCACTTGCGTATTTTAGAAATCATGAATTCAATTCACACCAATATGCCAATTCCAATGCATTCCATAGGGCTCTTTCTGCCTTTTCTCATTTGCTCAACCTTATTATACACCTAAAAAGGGTTTCAAGATCGCTTCATCCATACTACTGCATGGTTCTCATTTTAAGAGTGATGAAGGCCGGGCGCAGTGGCTCACACCTGTAATCCCAGCACTTTGGGAGGCCGAGGCAGGTGGATCACGAGGTCAGGAGATCAAGACCATCCTGGCTAATGCAGTGAAACCCCGTCTCTACTAAAAATACAAAAAAATTAGCCGGGTGTGGTGGTGGGAGCCAGTAGTCCCAGCTACTCGGGAGGCTGAGGCAGGAGAATGGCATGAACCCAGGAGGCGGAGGTTGCAGTGAGCCAAGATCGTGCCACTGCACTCCAGCCTGGGTGACAGAGCAAGACTCCACCTCAATAAAAAAAAAAAAAGAGTGATGAAACTTTGTCCCAAAGCTACCCAGTAGGATTATACTCCTCTTATTTGTGAGAAATGTATCACATACCCATGACTGAACCAGTCTCTAGCAAAGGAGACAGGGGACCATCATGACTGGTTTAGACCAATCATTTTCCCCCATCCCCTCCACCCCTGGGACCAGCGGCCAGGGCCCCCTCTCAAACACACCATCTCATGGAGGAGGGTGAGCTACCTAGAAAGAATAAGCTTTCTCATAGGAAGAAGGAATGCAGGCTACAGAGCAGGGATATGGGAAAGAAGACCAACTATCTCCTACATTAACCTACAATCCAGAGTGGAATAGGCAACCTAAAACTTCTGAAATTCTATATAAAATGTTCTTTGTGTGTACACACGTGAGAGGAGAAAATCCTCAGTCATCATTTTCTCAGAGGGCTCAGTGATCCAAGAAAAGTTTAGAACCATTTTCATTTTAAACAAACACAGATTTCAATCTTAAATTGAACAAGAACAGGAGGTTTCCAGGAACTTAAACCCTAATTCAGAAAATACAAGTGTTTTCTCTATCTCATTTATTACACTCTGCTTCAAGGGCAGGAATCAGAAGACTGCACAGCCTTTGTCAAAATACAAATGTTTGTCTCAATTTGAGTCCTCTTTGAGCTTGTTCCTAGAGCCTGACTTTTCAGGCTTCTAAGGCAATTAAGGGGCACTAAAGCCTCAGCGAATTAGACATGCTGCCTTTTAAATTCTCATTCTTCTAAAGAGAAAAGGGGATGGAGCAGGAGTCCCTGAAGGAATAAAGGAAACAGAAGTGCGAACTGCCATAAAGAAGAAGTGAATCCACGGCTTAGGAGCTAAAGAGCAAATATCAAGGCGGCTTGTCAGTTTCAACGTGCTCTTGGGATTTTATCCCATTGGCCCCAAATGCAGCATTCAGGGGCCTAGATGTATTACCACCATCTGGAACAGCTGTGGTCATAGAGAGAGATCAACTTGTCCAGAGCTTTAATCCTCTAAGGCTTCTTCAACAGTTCTGTTTAATCTATCTGAAAAGGCTTAGTACAAAGGCATCTTCTGCAGTCATTGCGCAGGGTAAGAAGGAGAGAGGGAGCATTAAAAGGCATGTGCCTTTGGGTGTGGCTCTTACATTTTTGCCAGGCAGACAACTGCTGTTCAGGCAGAGATGAACGCATGGAATCTAGAAGATTTTACTCAGCCACCTCAGTCAAAAAGTGGCCCTATAAAACAATCATCCAAATGAAAGACTTTCGAGAGTAAAACAGGATACTATTAATGATTAAACCAAGACAAAAGCCATGAAGCAGGGCAGTCCCACCAACCTATGACATCCTAATCCATCAGTACTTGATAATACTCCTCTGCTCTGGTCTCTGTCATTCACTCAGCACTTTGTATATGCCCAACATTGTGTTAGTCTCATAGAGACTATGCAAAATTAATTAAAATAAAATAGCATACCATAAATACCATAACACACCAAAACATGTCGTCTTTGCCCATACGGAGCCGGCTCTTCACGCTAACATTACTCTGGTTGCCTTGAGCAATAGCCATTTGGATAGCCTTAAAATTAACTGATGTTTACTCCGAGCTAAGGCATTAGGAGCATTTATTTGCATGCTTTGGTTTTTAAATCTTTGATTCAGAATACGTCCAAGTGACTCATTAGTCTATTTTGGTCTTGGGCATCAAGCTGCATTCAGAAAGTCTGGCTTACGATCACACACACCAGGGTAGAAGGAGGTTCTCCTGAGAAACCACTGGAACATCTGCCAGAGGTAATGAAACCAAACAGATCTGATCAATAACACCTTGAAAATAGATATATTGAACTCTGAACATATTTTTACATTTCAAGTCAACTCCAAAGCCTCTCCTGGATCAATAATCATTGATGTACATTAACTGCCATTCTCTAGTCCTCTTAGCTAAAAAACATTTCAAACCTAAGACTTCCAATTTCTTGCTCTCTTCAACACTGGACAGGGACAAAAGTAATTTTACCATTGATGCTTAAATAAAAATTTACTTTTAAAAATAAATACCATAGATTTCTTGAGTTCAAAAAGAAAATATTTATTATAAAATTTAGAAAATAAAGAAAGGTATAAGGAAGAAAGTTGAAATTACCCAAATTCCGCTACCCAGGCAAAACCGCTGTTAGTATTTTGGTGTATTACTTGACAGCCATTTTTGTACATAAACCTATAACTACATATGCTTACACAGCTATAGAATTTTCTCATAAAATTAAGACCATACTGTGTATATAATTTTTAATACCACTTTTATCCCTCGGCATTTTGTTGTGAACATTTTCTGCAGAAATTAATCCCATTTTTGTAAACTTTTTTCAGTTGCAAATTATTCCACTCAAAATACAGTTAGGTACTCATTTAACATTTTCAACAGTTTCTTGAAAACTGTGACTTTAAGCAAAACAACTTATAATGAAACCAGTTTTACCACAGGCTAATTAACATAAACAAGAATAAGTTTCTTACGGCATACTTCCGATCACAAAAAATAACCAAATTTCTAAATAAAGACCAAGACGCATCTAATATTAAACACTGAAATGAAAGTGGGCTATGCATACATTTAAGAAAGATGAATAGGCCAGGCGCATTGGCTCACGCTTGTAATCCCAGCACTTTGGGAGGCCAAGGTGTGTGGATCACTTGAGCCCAGGAGTTCGAGACCAGCCTGGAAAACATGGTGAAACCCCATCTCTACTGAAAATACAAAAAATACATAAATTAGATGGGCATGGTGGCGCATGCCTGTGGTCCCAGCTACTTAGAAGAATGAGGCGGGAGGATTGCTTGAGCCCAGGTAGTAGAGGCTGCAGTGAGCCAAGCCCATACCACTGCACCCCAGACCGAGCAATAGAGTGAGACTCCATTTCAAAAAAAAAAAGAATAAAACAAGTAAGATAATGATGTTGCCAATTACTCCAGTTCAGGGTGGCCAGATCTTATCCCACTAACTCAAAGTACTGAGCTGGGACCCAACCTGGACAGGATGCCATCCCGTCTCAGGGTGCACCCACCCACACCCACACTCACTCAGATGGGGACAATGCAGACACGCCCACTAATCCACATGCACATCTTTGAGATGTAAGAGGAAACCTGGGTACCCAGAGAAAACCCTTGGAGACATGGGCAGAATGTGCAAACTCCACACAGACAGCAGCCCTGGTTGGGAACTGATTTTGTTTTCTCATCCACACTATAATAAAACAATGTTGAACGAGATGACATTATTCAAGGACCTACTGGACTACAAATCTTGCTTGCAACGATGCATATTTATTTGTAATTTGTTATTGTTAATGTTAAACTTTTTTTTTTAGATTCGGGGGTACATGTGCGGCCTTGTAACAGGGAGTATGTTGTTTAATGCTGAGATTTGGGCTTCTACTGAACTCATCAAGTAACCAAATGCAGAGCTAGCATGCATTTGTAGCATGTGTGAATATGTTTGGCTCTTTAAAAACACCAAGTTGAAGAACGATATGTTAAGTCACTCAGCTTTACAGGACTTGAAATCAACATGCTCAGAATAACCCAAGGCCTCTGAAATGGACTACTTTCTCTAAAGGCCAATCAGAGAACAGGAGGACATCCCTGGGGGGAAGATGTGCTAGATACTGCAGCTTCCAGAAACAGATAGTAATTTTTAAATCATACGAAATCATGTATCTAAACATTTTAATACTTTCTAAGGCTTTATATTTTGTGCCAAGTAATGACAATACAAGGAGGGCTAAACCATAATCTTTTCTCTCAAGGACTTTACAGCCTACAGAATAATACAGATTTAAAGTTGACACTTTGTTGTGTTTTTTAAACATATGAATTGTTTATTTATGGAATTTTTTATTTGCTATTTTGGGTTTTTTTGTTTGTTTGTTTTCCTTTATGTTATTGAATTCTATTATTTTAGATTCAAGGGTACACATGCTGGTTTGTTACAGAGGTATATTGTATAATGATGAGGTTTGGGCTTCTAGTGTACCCATCACCCAAACAGTGAACATTGTGCCCAGTAGGTAATATTTTTAATCCTTACCCACTTTCCACCCTCCCCTTTTCTGGAGTCCCCAGTGTCTATTATTTCCATCTTTATTGCATTTGTATGCACTGTTTAGCTCCAGCACATAAGTGAGAACATGCAGTATTTTGTTTCTGTCCCTGAGTTACTTCACTTAGGATAATGGCCTCCAACTCCATCCATGTTGCTGCAAAAAGCATAATTCCATTCTTCTCTATGGCTGTATAGTATTCCGTGGCACATATATACCACATTTTCTTTATCCAGTCAACCACTGACGGACGCTTAGGCTGATTTCATGAGTTTGTAAAGCTGACACTTTGAATGCTTGAGCCCACTGAAAGCTGGTGGTTGAGAGTGAGCAAAATGAAATTATACCAAGTCAGCGAAGAGTATAACAACAGTTCTTTTCCACTTAATACATTTCATTTTTTTCCTATCCTATTTTGATAGTTTGAGATATATGCTCAATCAATTAATTTACCTGCAATGAAGTTATTATATTGAAAAACATACACTGAGCTCTTCCTATGTGCAAGCACTGCCCTAGGGGCTATGAATTTCATAATGAAAGCACCATGGCCTCTGCCCCTACAAACAGCCAGGGTGACAAACAGCCAGGGTGACAAACAGCCAGGGTGAGGGTGTGTTTCAAGGCTGGTTCCTGGAAAAGGAGTGTGCACTGGGAGGTGGGGATGGGAGATGGTAAAAGGGAAAGTGAGAAGAGGCAAGGCGTTCTGGTAAAGGCCATAAGCAAACACACCATCAAAAGCAAAGAGGTGTGGTGTGTCCAGAGGGCTAGGCAGAATGCGTGAGGAGGTAGTGTCAAGTTCTAGGCAGACAGCACCTGGAAACAAAAACAGAGGTAAGCAGGTAGTGCCCTTAAGGAGTTTGAAGCAAGGTTGGTATGGTCACAGTTCTGTTAGATGATACCCTGCTTCACACTTCATTGACAAAAGCCATGAGATGTCACCTCACTTATCTCCTATCACAATGTCACAAAGCATCCAAATCCTCCATGTTCCCTTCTATACACAAGGGGGCACGTACCTCCCATCAAAGGCCATGCTCTCTGCTGGCTCTGGATTCATCCACTCTTGTCCTAGGAAAGATTCTAGTGCTTCCTTGCAGGGTTTCCTCCCTTCCCTGACGGATGAAGCATCTATCCTCCCTGGATGAAGGATTCCAGGGCCTCATCCTTGTGATGCTCCGAGTACCATCATCATGCTACTTTTGCCTGGTTTATTCTTATCAGTAAACATCGTTTGTATTTGCCTTAAAAATGCTTCATTTCATTCCACTCTTTTTGCCACAGGGTCTCACTCTGTCATCCAGGCTGGAGTGTAATGGCATGATCTGGCTCACTGCAAACTCTACCTCCTGGGCTTAAGGGATCCCCCAACCTTAGCCTCCTGAGTAGCTAGGACTACAGGCACACACCACCATGCCCAGCTAACTTTTTGGATGTTTTTGTAGAGATGGGGTTTCGCCATGTTGCCCAGGTTGGTCTTGAACTCCTGGACTCAAATGATCCACCCGCCTCGCCATTCCAAAGTGCTGGGATTATAGGCATGAGCCACCATGCCAGGCCCATTGTTTCTACTTTCTAACTTCCCCTTCCATTATTCCACCAACCATGATATGGCTCTCCTTCGTCATCATATGTCCAAAAAAGCTCTTGTCAAGGTCATCAACCACCCCTATAGATACTTTTCTCTTTATTTACTGATTTATTTTTTTTTAGATGGAGTCTCGCTCTGTTGCCCCCAGGCTGGGGTGCAGTGGGGCGGTCTCGGCTCACTGTAACCTCCACATCCCGGCTTCAAGCAATTCTCCTGCCTCACCCTCCTGAGTAGCTGGGATTACAGGTGCCTACCACCATGCCTGGCTAATTTTTTGTATTTTTCATAGAAATGGGGTCACCATGTTGGCCAGGCTGGTCTCAAACTCCTGACCTCGTGATCCACCTGCCTCGTGATCCGCCCACCCCAAGATCCACCCACCTCAGCCTCCCAAAGCACTGGGACTACAGGTGTGTGCCGCCGCGCCTGGTCCCCTATAGATATTTTTCTCATTTGATTCTACCTTTATGGTAGGCAGAATAATATCTACTCTCAAAGCTGTCCATGCCCTACTTCCCAGACTCTGTGAATATGTTACCTTCCATGACAAAACTAACTTTGCAGATGTGATTAAGGTTAATGATTGATCGGGATTACTTGGATATTTTGAGCAGGCTCAAAATAGTCCTTAAAAGTGGAAGAGGAAGGTAGAGGGGTTGGTTAGAGAGATGCAACGTGAGAAGAACGTGACCGGCCTTGCAGGCTTTTAAGATGAAGAAAGGGGACAGAAGTCAAGGAATGCATGTGGCCTCCAGAACCTAACAACGGTCCTCAACTGACAGCCAGCAAGAAAACAGGGATCTCATTTCCACAATTACAAGAAAATGGGGTCTATTCTCCCCTAGAAAATAGGTCCTGCCCTCTCTACTGCAGACCACAAGGGCCTCTGTAACATGATTCTTGCCCATTTCTCTGATCCCATCTCCTATGACGTCTTCAACTGCTCTGGGCGTTGTTAATCACTCTCTTCCAGTGTTCAGTTCTTTGAAACCAATAAGCTCTTACACATCTCAGAGCCTTTGCACAAATGGTTCATTCTGTCTAGATGACTTGTCCAACCCGACTTTTGTTGTTGTTGTTGTTGTTGTTGTGTTTTGTTTTGTTTTAGGCTTTTTGCGGCCTGAAACCATGGTTTTTAGTTTCTGTCTCTAGTGATAAGCAAAAAAGAGGGATGATGAAGAGGCTTTACTGGCCCAACCAGAAACAGAAACTAAGAACCCATAACTGTATTCTCTCCCTCAGACACCCCTGGCTCCCTTCATTCCTCTTCTAGTTTCTTCGCACCTTTTCGAACTCAGCTTCAATGTCATTATCAAGGAGAGCCCTTGTTCATCAACCCTATGCAAAGTATACCTTCGCTTTCATCCTCCACCTCAAATCCTTTTTTGTTTCCTTTGCAACAGTTTATAAACACATTAGTTATGTTTGCGTACACGGCTTTATTGGCCTTCAGTACTAGAAACTAAGTTTTGCGAGAGCAGAAACAGTGATTCGTTGGCTGTGTTTTCCCAGCCCTGAAAAGAGTAATTGGCTCATAAATGGTTGTTGAATTACTTCCTTAGTCATTCTGGTAGCAGATGGAGAGTGGGTCAAATAGAGGATGAGACTGGAGTCAAGAAACTCATTGAGAGATTACAGCAGAGGCTCAAATGAGGGATGAGAAGGGCCTGGATTGGATTAGTGATGGCAGAGATGGGGAGAAGCAACACTGAATTACACTGAAGGTCCTTCTAGGGAAATAGCAAGTAACAACTGAGAACACTATCACAGGAGAAGCAATCTAGGAATGCGGGAAGGGATGCACTTGGCATGAAACAGGGTAAGATTCAGGCACCATCCAAGTAAAGAAATCCAAGGCCAGTGGCGATGGCTCATGCCTGTAATTCCAGCACTTTGGGAGGCCAAGGCGGGTGGATCGCTTGAGGTCAAGAGTTCGAGACTAGTCTGGCCAACTTGGTGAAACCTCGTTTCTACTAAAAATACAAAAATTAGCTGGGCGTGGTGGCGCACGCCTGTAATCCCAGCTACTTGGGAGACTGAGGCACGAGAATTGCTTGAACCTGAGAGGAGGAGGTTGTTGCAGTCAGCTGAAATCACATGCCACTGCACTCCAGCCTGGGTGACAGAGCGAGACTCTGTCTAACAACAAAAAAAACCATGAAACTAAGAAAAGAAATCCAGCAAACAATTGCTTACTCAAGTCTTAAGCTTCAAGGAAAAGACTGAATAAAAACTGAGATTTGGGAGTTACTGTTATACATAGATATGTACACATTAACATTTTTATAGTATGGTAGTTCTAGGATGTTCTCAGTTGTCTCACCAAGAAGTCTAAAAGCATTACTTAACACTCAACCTAGCAACAGTGAAAATGGAAAAAGACTCAGTCCAGAGCCATCCTCTAGAAGAGCCAATCAATACACAATGAAAGGAAACTCACCACAATGGCATTTCACAGCTCCATACAATCCATTCTCCTCCTACTTTCCCCCTCCTGATTATCTCAAGCCTTCCTTGCTACAGATGGCCCACTTCCTGACAAACATCAGCCGATGAGCACCACATGGCTGTGCTCCCTGCAGAGCAGACCAGTCAGATATCATTAAGTATTAGGTAAAACATCATCCCAGGGGTTCTCCCTGCCAAGTATCAAAACACAAATTCTAACATGTTCTAGTCTCTTTTATACCTATTCATATATGGTAACTCAGTTAATTCCATACTATTTGCCGTATAGACAGACCCCTTTATTACTGCCTAGGATGCAGGTATGAAGAAATAATTGGTGGAACAAAACTCAGCTTCAAGTAAAGCATTAACCGGAAGGATAGAATGGGGGCCAGTGAGATTACCAGTTCATGAGTCATTACTGATTCTTATTGTAATCCATGTAAATATTAAGATGTACTTTTCTGCTTTGTTAGTATTATCTTTGCAACAGATTTCATGGTAGAACCACCATAATAAACAGATGGTACATCAAAAATTCACTCATTAATCTGATTGTTTAACTCTGCATATATTTTCTCAGATACACAATATTTCAATAGGGAGCCTCCTACATCAGCCCAACAAAAGCCTATTTAACTGACAACATAAGTGAATCCTAGATCTTTGAACCTGGAACAGGCCTTAAGTGAGTAGAAGTCATTTTATGAGGAAAGATGAGGACAGATGAGGAAACCAAGGCTGCTCCAAGTCACACAATTAGTCCTGTGAATAACGCTTTCAACCCATCCACCCAGTATAACCTGTTCCTGTAAGAAAATGCCATGGGATTTCCCGGCATTCACAGGGATTGCTAAGCGCATCCGATTTCCACCTTTGCTTTGGGAGACAAGGTCTTGCCTGGTTTCAAACCACTGGAGGGGATGCAGTGCCGATGGCTTGAGAAACAAATTCCACAAAGGAATTGGCCAAGGAATAGAGCTTAGGGATGACAAAGAGGGTCTACACACTTTCTGGGAAAACGGAGATCATAGTAAAAGTAGTAATACAGAATACCCTCTTGCATTTTTGACTACTTTAATTTTCCATATGCTTTCCCATAGAGGAAGAGAAGATAAAGGACAAGCTACTAGAGGAAGGGGGTGGAAAGAGGAGGTCTATATATTTCTTTTTTTCTTTCTTTCTTTTTTTTTTTTTTTTTTTTTTTGAGATGGAGTCTCACTCTTGTCACCCAGGCTGGAGTAGTGGCTTGCTCTTGGCTCACTGCAACCTCCGCCTCCTGGTTCAAGCTATTCTCCTGCCTGAGCCTCCCGAGTAGCTGGAACTACAGGTGTGTGCCACCATGCTTGGGTAATTTTTGCTTTTCTCTTTTTTTTAGTAGAGATGGGGTATTACCATGTTGGCTAGGCTGGTCTCGAACTACTGGCGTCAGGTGATCCACCAACCTTCACCTCCCAAAGTGCTGGGATTACAGGCATGAGCCACCATGCTGGAGGTCTATATATTTCTAAGAAGTGGAGGAAAAGGCTCAGAAGAATTAGAGGCACCAAAAAGCATCACCAGGGCTAGGTGCAGTGGCTCATGCCTATAATCGCAGCTCTTTGGGAGGCCAAGGCGGGCGGATCACCTGAGGTCAGTAGTTTGAGACCAGCCTGGCCAACATAGTGAGACCCCATCTCTACTAAATACAAAACATTAGCTGGGCGTGGTGGTGCATGCCTGTAATCCCAGCTACTTGGGAGGCGGGGGCAGGAGAATCTCTTGAACTCCGGAGGCAGGGATTGCAGTGAGCCGAGACTGCACCATTGTATTCCAGCCTGGACAACAAGAGCAAAACTTCATTTCAAAAAAAAAAAAGAAACAAAGAAACAAAATATCACCAGGAAGGGCAAATTCCTCCTGTGCATCCCCTATCTTGTTACCTCTACCATTAACAAAATCAGCAATGAGGATGTATCAGGAGGTGGCCTTTTGTCTTTCAGCCTGCTGCCAAGTGTACAGTAGGTCACTTCACAAACGTTTGCTGATTGAATACACATACCCTGGGAATCTTAAAGCAAAAGGAAGAAATGTTTACCTTTGCTGAAGTTATAAAACTTAGGTTGCTTTTGATCCAAAATGCAAGAAGACAGGAAAAATTTAAATAAGGGAAATGAGGGCAGGTCGTAACTTACAGATTTATAGAGAATAGTAATATCATTTTATTAAAGACTTTGTGTTCCAGGCAGTCATTTCAGTTAGCCCAACTAGGGTATTAACAAGGACAGGATGAATCTGGAATTCTTGCCTGGATATGGTCCAATCTCGTATGTATAGATAGCAACTCAAATGAGTCCAGGTGGCTCTGACCATTAAAATAGCTACCATTCATTCATTCAACAAATATTATCAAGGAGCTATTATGCATCAGGCTCTGTGGGGATCTGTAAAAATAAATAAAATATTTATTCTCTTAAATAAACACACAATCTGGCCGGGCGCAGTGGCTCACGCCTGTAATCCCAGCACTTTGGGAGGCTAAGGCGGAGGGATCACAAGGTCAGCAGTTCCAGACCAGTCTGACCAACATGGTGGAACCCCGTCTGTACTAAAAATACAAAAATTAGCCAGGTGTGGTGGCACACGCCTGTAATCCCAGCTACTCAGGAGGCTGAAGCAGGAGAACTGCTTGAACCCAGGAGGTAGAGGCTGCAGTGAGCCGAGATCGTACCACTGCACTCCAGCCCAGGCAACAGAGTGAGACTCTGTCTCAGATAAATAAATAAATACACAATCTAGCAAAGATAAAAAGACATCTTACAAAAATAAGCAGTGAGGGCTCACGCCTGTAATCCCAGCACTTTGGGGGACCAAGATGGGCAGATCACTTGAGGTCAGGAGTTTGAGACCAGCTTGGGCAACATAGTGAAACCCCATCTCTACTAAAAATACAAAAATTAGCTAGGTGTGGTGGTGCATGCCTGTAGTCCCAGCTGCTCAAGAGGCCGAGGCAGGAGAATTACGTGAACCTGGGAGGTGGTGGTTGCAGTGAGCCGAAATTGTACCACTGCACTCCAGCCTGGACAATAGAGCCAGACTCTTTCTCGAAAATAAAAAATAAAAAATAAAAATAAGTAGTGAGTGTTTATAAGGGGAAAGCACTATACTAAACGTGCAATAACTCATTTAATCTTCATGAAAATTATGTAATCAACTATTACTGTCTCCATTTGACAGGCAAGGAACCTAAGACCCAGACACTGTAATCCCAGCTACTCAGGAGGCTGAGGCAGGAGAATCGCTTGAACCCAGGAAGCAGAGTCTACAGTGAGCCGAGATCACACCACTGCACTCCAGCCTGAGCAACACAGTGAGATTCTATCTCAAAAAAATAAGTAAATAAATTAAAAAATAAAATAACAACTTATACAATATTTTAAATATTTATCTATCAGTCAATAAACTGCTTTTGTTATATTGGTGAGCCTATGCAATGTATAGCTGAACTGCAATGGCAAAATCTCGGCTCACTGCAACTTCCGCCTCCCAGGTTCAAGCTATTCTCCTGTCTCAGCCCCCAGAGTAGCTGGGATTACAGGCACATGCAACCATGCCTGGCTAAATTTTGTATTTTTAGTAGAGATGGGGTTTCATCATGTTGGTCAGGCTGATCTTGAACTCCTCACCTCAGGTGATCCACCCACCTCGGCCTCCCAAATTGCTGGTTATATTTTATTTTCAAAAGAAAATTCTTTCTAAGTAGATTCACTAATATACATATATGTATATTAGAGTGTGTGTATATATATATGTATACACACAGACACACACATACACATATGTACCTGAAAGCAAAATGTAAAAAAATGCTTCATATTGATTATCTGAACATTATAAAATAACAAAAGCTGTATCATTTTTTCTTGGCACACGTTCACACACTTCAAATCAGTTTCTTAGCCATAAGCCTCTAACACTGTGTTTCATGGAGGCACCCCAATGGCTGGTGCACCCACAAGTCAGCAGGGGCAGCAACGTCAAATACATCTCTCATTACCACCTAAGACATGAAAGAGTCAGCCAATCCTGACCATATGGATTTATCAGCCAGCAAGCACCCTGCGTGCTGTCCATGAAAGGCAAACAGAAAAAAGACAAGACATTGCTGGTCCTCTTTTAGATGGGGTTTCACAGTGTTAGCCAGAATGGTCTCCATCTCCTGACCTCGTGATCCACCTGCCTCGGCCTCCCAAAGTGCTGGGATTATAGGGGTGAGCCACCGCGCCCAGCCAAAAACATGACTTCTTAAAGGCAAATATGGAGAAAAGGGCATTCTAAGGGCAAGGGGAAGGAAAGCAGCAATAACAAGAGCATGAAGGTGGAAAATCCAAGAGCCTCGCAGAACGTCTAGCTGAAGGCCAGAGTGTGAAAAAAGGAGAACAGTGCAGGACAGGCCCAGAAATGAGGCTGAGACTTAATCGTGCAGGGTCACGTATGCAGGGCAAAAATCTCCATGGCCTGTACACATATTGAAGAAGAAACTGTAGTTCTGAGTGGTTGAGAAGTTGACCCAAGGCCATCAAACTCAAATGGGGTGGAAATGGGACTTGAACCTGAAGCGCCTTAGATGGCTGGTCTGGAATTCACCTGAAGAAACCACCTTTGTCGCGGCTCTAGAGGAAAACATAGATGGCTCAATGCAGATCTAGTGGCGTTCAGTAGCACACTGTGTTCTCTTGTCGTTTTATGGAGGGACCGCATGTGCTGGAACCCACAGAGACCAGCCAAGCATCTCTTTACTCTCGGAAGAATGTATGTGCCACACCGATCAGCTGACCAGAGTCCATCCCCTGGATAGAGGAGGTGCTAACCTGTCCTCTGCTAACTGAGGTAGAGGTTCTCGTGTCCTCTGTGGCCAGTGTTGTGCCCTGCTATATTTAAACCCCATCTGTGAAGGATTCTGCAATGTGCCCAGGGCTATGAGATGAAGCAGGGGGGCCGAGAAGGAAAATGCAGCATACTTTTGTATGCCACCATCCCGAATGTCTGTAATTCGTCCCAAGTGCGAACTAAAAACCTCACTAATTTCACCTTCCTTTCCAAACTGCCTCCTTGCGAATTTCTACGCATAAATTCTGACTAAACCTGACATCGTGTTTTCTGCAAAAGAAAGCAATCTGACTGCCAACCACGGAGGGCAAGTTATGAAGAGTGGCACACAGCTGCAGCTTTTTCTTTCTTTTTTATTTGGTAATGTGTGATTGACGATTAAAATGGAATCTTGCTGGCCTGAACTCCTTCCTGACTACTATTAAGCTGGTGAAGTTGGCAACAGTTTCTCTCCCCTCCACTATCGGAGTTCGACTTGGGACGAGGATGCAAAGGGCCTCAGATGACCTCCGTGAGCAAGGGGTGTCTGCGGGATGTTAAATCGCAGCTCTCTGGGGGGCCTTGGAGATATCCCCAGAAAGAGTGGAGCCCCACAGCTTTCTCAGCAGCCTGCTTTATCAAATGAGCTTTCCCCAGAACAAAAACGACCCTGTCAGGCACCATAAACCGTCAGGAAAACATGCTCCTAAACAAAGCTAGGCTATTCAGTGGTCCTAGAGCTGTCTATTCCACCCCTCGGGTTCACCAACCCAACAACTCCCACAGAGTTGGCTGCAGAAATTGGAAGAAATAAATCTCTGCTGAAGGAGAAAAGGATGAAGACAGGGCCAGTCACTGCCCTCATTCTTTCCATTGCATCGGGACCACGTGTTGCTGGCTGTGCTCACAGGGCAGGTGAGTGGTTTAGAAACCATGTCACATACAGAGCAGGGAGGACACCCAGGAGTACATAAACCAGGGAGGAATAGATTAAGGAAAATCATGAGAGTTTTCTTTCAATCATTTCAAGAGCTATCATGTCGAAAGGGGAGTCGATTTGCTGTGAGTTACTCCAGAAGGCAAAGGAATAGGGGAATACCACTCACGTCTTTTACTATATGCTTTTTAGAGTAGAAAAAGGACTTTCTTGTTAGTCAGAAAGGGGTAGTGTTTTTTTTTTTTTTTTTTTTTTTTTTTTTTGAGACGGAGTCTGGCTCTGTTGCCCAGGCTGGAGTACAGTGGCCGGATCTCAGCTCACTGCAAGCTCCGCCTCCCGGGTTCACGCCATTCTCCTGCCTCAGCCTCCCGCGTAGCTGGGACTACAGGCGCCCGCCACCTCGCCCGGCTAATTTTTTTTTTGTATTTTTTAGTAGAGACGGGGTTTCACTGGGTTATCCAGGATGGTCTCGATCTCCTGACCTCATGATCCGCCCGTCTCGGCCTCCCAAAGTGCTGGGATTACAGGCTTGAGCCACCGCGCCCGGCCAGGGGTAGTGTTTTGAATCTGTTTCACATTCTACTTCCCTAAGGAGCTCTTCCTTCACTCCTCCTGATCAAAGGTTGATTCTGTCTTCAGCCTATTCTTTCCCTGTGCAGCTCACCCATGGCAACCTATTCTCCAGGTTTCTACCACTCTACGTCACTTCTTAGTACTGCACCCAGACCAGGTATGGTGGCTCAGGCCTGTAATCCCAGCACCTTGGGAGGTCAAGGCGGGTGGATCGCTTGAGCCCAGGAATTCAAGACCAGCCTGAGTAACATGGGGACACCCTGTCTCTACAAAAACACAAAAATTAACCAAGGGTGGGGACACACCCCTGTAGTTTCAGCTACTTGGGAGGCTGAGATGGGAGGATCGCTTGAGCCCAAGAGGTCAAGGCTGCAGTGAGCCATGATCATGCCGCTGCACTCCAGGGCGACACAGTGGGACACTGTTCCAACAGAAACAAAAAAATACTGTGCCCTGGTCTAACAAGTCTTAGCTAGACTTTTGCACTGGTTTTCTTACTGATCTCCCATTTTTGAGGACTGCATTTCTCCTATCCACTGTCCTCTATCACAGACACATGTTCATGCTACTTCCCACATTAAAATCCCACACGTGTTCCTCCTTGCTTGGCCCAGCCTCGTCTCTCAATACTCCTTCAGCTGCACCAGCTAATCTCACACCTCCGGGTCTTGCTCATGTATCTGCAGTGCCTTAACTACCTCTGTCTTCCTAATGGTGCAAACTTTTTTTTTTTTTTGAGACGGAGTCTTGCTCTGTCGCCCAGGCTGGAGTGCAGTGGCGCGATCTCAGCTCACTGCAAGCTCTGCCTCCCGGGTTCATGCCATTCTCCTGCCTCAGCCTCCCCAATAGCTGGGACTACAGGCGCCCGCCACCACGCCCGGCTAATTTTTTGTATTTTTAGTAGAGACAGGGTTTCACCGTGTTTGCCAGGATGGTCTCAATCTCCTGGGTGATCCGCCCGTCTCGGCCTCCCAAAGTGCTGGGATTACAGGCGTGAGCCACCGCCCCCGGCCTGGTGCAAACTTTCGACATTCACCTCAAGCACCTGTCCTTCTGATATGAGTTTCCACCCATTCTCCATGTACCCCACCTTCAGGACACCCTCCCCTCACCACTGGACCCTGACTTTCCCGGTATGTTTAGCAATCTGTTATGTTTATTTGATGACAGGACCGCCCCATGCTAAGCTGGAAGCATCTCAAAGGCAAGGGGCCACTTTTGTTTCATTGCTCTATCCCAGAACCTAATGTGCTGTCTGGGATGTGCCTGCTGAATATGTAAAAAGAAGGAAAGGAGGAAACAAAAGATGAAGGGAGGAAACGAGGGAAGCAGGGTAAAAGGAAAGAAGAAAGTGAGGGAGGGATGGAGGGAAGGCGGAAGGCAGGGAGAAGGAAAAGAAGGAAGGAAGAAAAAGAGGAAGGTGGGGAGGAAGGAGGGTAAAAGGGAAGAAGAAAGGGAGGGAGAAAGGGAAGGCAGAAGGCAAGATGAAAGAAAGAGAGGAAGGAAGAAAAAGAGGAAGGGAGGGAAGGAAGTAGGGAGGAAGGAAAGAAAATATTTTTTTTAGGAAAGACACCTTGCAATCTGTGTATTTCTTTTTTTCCTTTTTTTTTTTTTTTTTTTTTTGAGACGGAGTCTTGCTGTTGCCGGGGCTGGAGTGCAGTGGTGCAATCTCCGTAACCTCCGCCTTTCGGGTTCAAGCGATTCTCCTGCCTCAACCTCCCGAGTAGCTGAGACTATAGGCACGTGCCACCACATCTGGCTAATTTTTGTATTTTTAGTAGAGACAGGGTTTTACCATGTTGGCCAGGCTGGTCTTGAACTCCTGACCTCAGGTGATCCACCCACCTCGACCTCCCAAAGTTCTGGGATTACAGGCGTGATCCCAGTGTATGTATTTCTTATTCTATTTCCTTTTAATCTAAGTTCTTCTCTTTTCCTTGAATTATAAAGATTTAGTTCACATATTCTCAAAGGGAAGATAATGACTGACTTAGTTACTCTGAATATGGGTGCATTCCAGAAAACAAGGGAAAACTCTAGTTAGAATCAACTACATAACATTAACCATCACAAGAAAAGTACAGGCAATTATTTGCCTGAAGGAATTCAGTAATCAAAGGAATTAGAAATTAAAATAACTAGCTTAATGGTTGAAAAAAAATCACAGTAAACCTGAATTTGTAAAACACGTTTTTAAGTATAAAAACTTTCAGTGACCAACTACTTTCCTACCCTGGGGACTGGCAAGTTAAGACACAGTAAGATCCAATTTCTCTCTGGCTTAGAGGTTGCTATTCATGTTCAACTTTGCACACCAGCAAAGGAGGTTAGAACCAAATACAAATTTTTTTTATAAGGTTGCCAACCTCTAAGAGGTTTACTTTAATGTACTCCAAAAGGTCAGTGAATTTGAAAATAAGGAAGTCCCTGGTGACTTCTGAGAGAAGAGTTTTGGTGGAGAAGTGGGAAGAGAAGCCAGACTACAACAGAGAACGGGGACAGGGGCGACACACCATGAACTTGACAGGAAAGTAACACCTGCAAAGAAATAGGACAATTGCTAGAAAAGGCCACAGATGCTAACAAAAACTTCTTCTTTTCTTTCCTGAAACTTGGAGACACTGCACAAGGTAAGAGTATTTCAATAATGGGAATGAAAGCCAGGTGGAAATCTAGGGACAGCAGGAGAACGACAGTGCTATTAACAGCAACAGGGAAACTGGAAAGGTGGATGGGTATAGACCACAACAGACTTAACACTAATTTTGAAGGTGAGCATCTTCAGTCCACGGTTTTGAGGAAAATCAGAGACAACTAAAGAGTTAAAATTTGCCCTGGAATGTGGTCCTTATACTTCAGGGTGATAAGAATCTCCTGAGGTATTTGTTTAAAATACAGTGGCCCTCCCCACTGGGATTCTGATTCAGCAGAATCCCAGGCAGACAGCAGGTCCTGCGAATGTGCATTTTAAGAAAGAAGGAGCAGCAGGGTGCAGTGGCTCACATCTGCAATCCCAGCACTTTGGGAGGCCGAGGCAGGCAGATCACTTGAGGACAGGAGTTTGAGACCAGCCTGGCCAAGATGGTGAAACCCCATCTCTACTAAAAATACAAAAATTAGCTGGGCGTGGTGGTGGGCACCTGTAATCCCAGCTACTTGGGAGGCTCGGGCACGAGAATCACTGGAACCCAGAAGGCAGAGGTTGCAGTGAGCCGAGATGGCACCAATGCACTCCAGTCTGGGTGACAGAGTAAGACTCTGACTCCAAGAAAAAAATGAAAGAAAGAAGGAGGGACAGAAGGAAGGAAGGAAGAGAGGCAGTTGCAATTTTGTTAGGACTCCCTGAATTCTAGGGTATTCTGTTATAGGTAGTAATGGGCCATAATTTGAGACCAGCCTAAAGCAGTGCTTCCCAAACTTTAATGTGCACATGAATCTTCTGCAGACATTACTAGAAAATACATCCTGATGCAGCAGCTCTGAGGTGGGATTAGAGATCCTGCTTTTTTTTTTTTTTTCTTGAGACAGGGTCTTGCTCTGTTACTCAGGCTGGAGTAGTGTGATCATAGCTCACCATAGCCTCTATCTTCTGGGCTCAAGCAATCCTCCGGCCTCAGCCTCCTCAATAGCTGAGCCTATAGGCATGGGCCATCATGCCCAGCTAATTTTTGTTTGTTTGTTTGTTTTTAGCTCAAGTGGTCCTCCTCCCTCGGCCTCCCAGAGAGCTGGGAGTACAGGTGTGAGCCACCACACCCAGCTGAAATCCTGCATTTCTAACAAGTTCCCTGATGCTGCCAGGCTGATGGTCTGTAAGTCCAGGGACCATACTTGGAGTAGCAAGCCCCCAGGGAAGGACAGACTTTAATAAGAAGAGGATCCCCTACGAAAATTCCAACTTGAGCTCCTTTGTTCATTCAGACACTGAAGATTTGGCCAAATACTGAAGATTTCCAGGTAAAAACCACTCAACCTAGGGGATAAACATGTCCACAGGCATCAGATAAGACAGGGAAAATCGTGTAATGGTGCTGGCAGTGGGAGTCCTTCCTCAAATGCTTCCTATGAATGCACAAAGGTAATTAGAAGGACTAGCAGGGGTCCATGCCTTGATCTGGTAAATCCTAAGCTGCATCCTTCAACAGAAGAAGCCACCGTTGTAGAGAGATGCTGAGGTCTCTCTGCGGTGGAAACTCTTGCTGAGGAAGTCTCACAGAGAAGACATTTGATTTAGGTCAGAAAGGATGGTTCCACAAGGAAAAGGAGATGTTCTAGAAGGGAACAGCATATGCAAAAACATGGATTGTGAGAGGATTCCATATGAGTGGCCGTGAAGCAGTTGAGTAGGTAGAGCGTCCAAGCTAAGAAGCTGGCATTTATCAGTCAAATGGAAGTGTCCAAAGGAAGCAGCAGGGACAACTTTAAAGCAGAAGAGTGGGGACAGATGTGTTGTAGGAAGATACTCAGCAGCAGTGCAGGGGAGGGATTTGTAGAGTGATGAAAAATGTCTCTATCTAAGGGCAGGTGGGGTAAGAATACTCATGAAATGGTCAGTACCCACAAGAAAGCAATGAACTAGAATGAAGGAGGAAGGCTAGATGGGGAGACATATCTGGGTAGAAATAACAGGGTTTAGGGGTAACAGACCAGTGGGGAAAAATCACTTAGAGCAGACATCACCCAAGATGCCTAGATCCCACTGAGAAAACAATTGGCCCAGTCAAGCAAATCTCTGTTTGCAACAACACCTTACCCTCCAATGACCATCCACCTTATGAACATCACAGTTGGGTAGCTCTGAGTAGACCAAACTCTAATGAGTTTCAATATCTGATAATGACAATGGAGAAGTTTAATCCAAGCTAATCTCTAGAATCAATGATTTCCTGAAGTTCTGAAGACATAAAATTGCCTTACTTTGAAATAAGACTCAACACAAACCCCAGGCCATCCCTAACCAAGTTTCTTCTCTGTAATGGAACAGAAGACACATCTCAAGACACAGGTATTATTTTCCGCCAAAGAGGCCCAAAGCATAGGCACTCACCCCTCCAGTCACAGCCAGGTTCCTAGAAGGTCCACTAAATAGGATGATCAACTCCACCTAGTTTGCTCTAGATGTTTCTGGGTTTAAAACGGAAAGTCCAGGCCGGGCGCAGTGGCCCACACCTGTAATCCCAGCACTTTGGGAGGCCAATGAGGGTGGATTTACTGAGCTCAAGAGTTCGAGACCAGTCTGGCCAACATGGTGAAAACACGTCTCTATTAAAAATACAAAAATTAGCCAGGCGTCTAGGCATGCGCCTGTAATCCCAGCTACTCGGGAGGCTGAGGCAGGAGAATCACTTGAACCCGGGAGGCGGAGGTTGCAGTGAGCCGAGATCGCGCCACTGCACTCCAGCCTGGGCAACAAGAGCAAAACTCCATCTCAAAACAAACAAACAAACAAACAAACTGAAAATCCAGGAACCCACTCAGTCCCAAGCACATCTGTAGGGTTGTTATGCTATAACTAAACAAATCGCTTTTTAGAACTTAAGTTCCAAAAAATGATTTTTGCATTTTTTACAGGATTTAGGGGGAAAAAAAGAACAAACAAGAATATGCCGAGACCACATGTGGCCCACAACACCTCAAATACTCACCATCTCATCCTTTGTAGAAAAGGTTTGCTAACCTCTAGTTTATACCAACCATAATGCCCCCCTTTGACAGGACAGGTTTGAGAATGAAAAAGTGACATAGCTTCGGGCTCCAGGTTTGAAACCTAAGAGAAAGTCGGCTGGGAGCTTCTGTAAAGATTGTCCTTCCTGATTAAAAATAATGAGACCCAGGGGAGAAATACCATCCTCTTTTCCTGCCTTTTGATGTTGTCATATTACATCATGATATTTAGAGCTACAGTAGCCCTCCTGTGACCAGAAAGAAAAAGTCAGGTAATCAGGAATTGTAGGGATACCATCCCTCACCAGGGCATGGCTAAACTACTGAATTAACCAGCCCTGGAACAGTATAAACCCAGTTATCTTCACAAAGGGTGTAATAAATCCCTATTGTTGCCACCACATTTGTTGGGTATTTGTTTACATGCAGTGGACAGAATCCTAATCTCTTTCCATTATCCCTCACTAAATGAAGCAACTCTCGTATCTCCAGTATATCGGAGCTTGAGAAGTTGTAATAGGCATTAAAAATAGTTTGCTCCTAGCTGGAAAATTCTTCAGAACACTGTACCTTTACCTCCCCTCCACCAAAAAACCATAATAATAATAATAATAATAATGACTCTCTAACTCTTGCTTAGGAAAGAAAGCACTAAGTCTTTGAAGTTTAGCCTGTTAAATGCTTGAGTAATTCAGTGTCATAAGATCAGACCTTCTATTTGTAAAATGAAAAGAACAATGTTTGTAAGCAAAATGCCATAAGATCCTTTTAAAATCTTCCTACTTGCAAAATATTATTATACCCATATCTACATCTTCAAATGAATTTCCACATATTTTTATCTAGCAGTTCTTGAATTTACCTTTTGAATTGTCCTATGTTGCTTTAATAACAAAAATTACATTTAGCTTAGTCAAATAGGTTATCTCTAAGAAATACCATCAATTAGGCCGGTCATAGTGGCCCACACCTGTAATCCCAGCAGTTTGGGAGGCAGAGGCAGGTGGATCACAAGGTCAAGAGTTCAAGACCAGCCTGGCCAACATAGTGAAACCCCGTCTCTACTTAAAAAAATAAAAATAAAATACAAAAATTAGCCAGGTATGGTGGCGCACGCCTGTAGTCCCAGCTACTCAGGAGGCTGAGGCAGGAGAATCACTTGAACCCGGGAGGTGGAGGTTGCAGTAAGCCCAGATCGTACCACTGCACTCCAGCCTGGGCAACAGAGCAAGACTCGGTCTCAAAAAAAGAAAGAAAGAAATATCATCAATTATGTATGCACCCATGATGATGTTAGAAGGCTATGCCCTCTGGACACAGTGAGAACATCTGCCCTGATCATTATCTCTGGTAAGACTGGCTTCTAGGAGGAATGGCTTAATCACTGGAACCCGGAAGCTTTCACAAAGCTCAAAGGCTGTCACCACACTCACTGATGGAAGAAGCGCTTCTGGCTAGAAATATAGACATCAGTCGAATCCCAATAGCTTCCTGATATTTCTTTTATTGCTCCTACCAAACCACAACAAAGAGTTTTTGACTGTGTCACTAGGAAGTACGTTTTTCTGAAAGTAGCCTTGAAAATCTGAAAACTCCTATGTTTGTGGCTATAACTGGAGGGCCATAAGTGGTTACCTACACAGGTCAATTTCCTTCTTTATTCCAGCAGCTAAAGCAAATGTTCAGGCCTCTTCTTTCTTCTTTAAATCCAAGGAAGTGATTCTCAGCCTTGGCTGCACACTAAAATCTCCCGGGAAGCTTTAAAATATAATGATGCCTGGGCTATCCCTGGAGTTCTGATTAATGGTACCAAACTCAGCCTGGGCACTGAGACGTCTAAAAGTTTCCCAGGTGATTCTAATTTACACCCAAGGTCCGTGGTAAGTAGAAGAAAATGTAACTAAGAACTACACCCAAGAGAAAAACTGCTAAATTGCATTTACAAAAGGCTGAAAGAGAGGACTAGAAAAGGTTTCTCCTACTATTCAAGACTTCCAAAAAAGAACAGAAAAGTAATTATCAATCAAAAAGCAATTCACATATATATGCATACATATGCATTCTAAATTACTTAAAAGGAGAGAGGTGACCAGGAGAAAGAAGCCAAAATAAAGGAAAGAAAATGAATGTGTCTGACCCCCTTAATCATCAATCTTACAGTTGAATCTACATCTCCATGTCCACACCTGCCTTAAACAGTGCAGCAAAGTCATTTTTTCAAGTACACCTAACAGCAAGCTACCGCCCAAGGGCCAAATCTGGCCCACCACCTCTTTTGGTAAATAAAGTTTTATTGGAATACAGCACTAGGATTCATTTGCCTGTCATCTTCCTGCCCTCACAGCAGTAGAGTTACCACAGAGACTATATGGCCTGCAAATTTTTAAATATTTACTGTGTGGCCTTTCACAGAAAAAGTTTTCAGACCACTGCTCTAGTTCTATCATGTACTTTGTCATACCAGGAATTAATGCATCTCCCTTTTATTCTCCTCCCACTAGTGCCTATCCCAGAAATCTGCACCCCTGTTCCTGCCAAACTCCTGCTCTGCATCATGAGGTAATTCCCAGCAAAAGGCAAAGTGTCTCCATGAGTCACTTCGTCCCAACGCTTAATTGGTGTTGGCTTCTTGGCTATGACAGGGACATCGCAGAGCACCTGGTTGAGGCTGTCACTCTACGCAATAACCAGCTTTCGGCCAAATGAAAGACAGCACCAAAGTCATCATCAACTGACTATAATTGGATATGCCAATGTTAAGACGCAAACAAAGACATTTTATATTATGCTTTGGTACGACCTAAATTCTTACCACCCTAATCAACTTCTGTTTTTGCCTAATTAAATTGAATTGTCATCATCTGCTTTACTACTTTGCTAAAACCTAAACAATCCATTTTAAAATTATCCCTGTAGTTCTACTATTTCTTTGCAAAATTTTTACTACAGTAGCAAAAAACAGAGGCTATTGAAAGAGCCGCTCATCTGTCTTATTATTTGCTTGCTTTCACCTACATCTATCTCTGCGTTTTTAAATAGAAATGAAACTCCACTTTAATCTTCTGGAAGGAAGACAGTAGGAAAGACATATGAATCTACTGCTATCTAGATTTCTTGAAATTTTCCTATGAGGCAGGTAGGGCTTTAAAAACAATGTGATATGCATTTGCTTACAAAATGAAAGCTCTTCTCTTCTCTATCCATCTGTAAATTATTATATTCCCTTTAGCTATCTGGTAATGAATTGTGGATTCAATACTCAGACATCCAAGGCAGGAACAGAGAAGGTAGGCATCTTAAAGACTTCCTTTCCCTTACTCCTAATATTATTAGGGCAGAATGTGTCAAATTCAGTACTACTGACATTTTGGGCTCGCCCATTCTTATTGTGGGGACGGTCCTGTCCAGTTTAAAATACTCAGCAGCATCCCCGGCCTGTACCTACTAGATGCCAGTAACTCTTCCCCCTACCCCAGTTATGAAAACCTAAACTGCTTCTAGTTGTTATAAATGTACCCTAGGGGCAACCTCCCACCCTCAGTTGAGAAGCACTGCGTTAGGGGAACTTGTCCATAGACTCTACCTACACCCTTGTTGCCGCATTCCTACTGCCTCCATCCCCACCGCTGCTGCTTCAGCTCAGGCCTTCATCATCTTCAACATGGACTATTACAATACACTCCCAACCGCCTCCTTGCCACCCACCTCCAGGGATCTCATACATTCTCCAAACTGCCAGCAGCGTGCAGTGGACACTGGAGTGCACCACCAGAATCACCTTCAGCCTGAGGCACTCTCTTCTCTAGTTGCTGAGTCTTCTCCAGGAACTGCCCTCGGGGAAAGAGAACCACTTCACTATGGTTATGTGCCCCTCTGCAGGGGCAGCCTGTATCCAGTCATGCTCAGCACAGGGGTATAAAGGCCTGACCTCCCTGCCTTTCTGGGTAGGGCCACTCTACCTCCGAAGCTTCCCCGTGGGACCAGGGGAATCTGTTACAGCTGGTTCCTCATTCGACTCCTCCTCGTGCCCAAACCTGCTTTGTTAGCGTCCCCTCAAATGCTGGTCCCAAGAACAGTCCCCAGTAAACTTCCTGCATGCAAATCTCCCTCTTGGGCCTCTTTCCTGAAGGGCAAGACCAAAAACACAGAGCTGTCTTTCTAGATTACAAACCTGCCCAGGTTTCTTCCCTGCCAACGTTTCCACATTCACTTCTCATCGCCTGCACTGAAGAGTCCTATCATAACTTCTGGAGTCGCATAGAAGGGGTCACCATCAGTGATCTGCTGCTAAAGCAGCTCTTTGGTTTGTGGGATGGGGAGAGAAGGCCCTAATATGTAGCATTTGCTGATTTCCATGGTGCAAATATTTCCACCACTGTTGATCTCCAGTTACCACCGGCTTGCAACCGGCTTGCAAAATGACTGGCTATTTAATAACCAGCTTCCATAAGCCAGACAAGCCAGCCTGAGCACACCACTGATAGCCCCTGACCATTCGCTATTGTTAACTCTAATTGTTTGCCTTCGCTTCAGCCATGACAAATTCTTGCAGATCTCAGACCTCCAGGATGCGCTGAGGTTCTGTGCCCTTATTCACGCTGTTTTCTCTGTCTAGAATATGTTTCCTTTCCCTGTCTGACTCATGCAAACCTACTCAATGCTCTGGATTCAGCTCACATAAAATCTCTTCCATAAACATTTTCAGGATTCACCTCTACCCATCCCATTTCATTCAAAGGTGAAACAGAACCCTCTGTTTTGTGTGTCTGCATGTGTCATCAATACTTTCTACCATAGTGCTCTTCTTAGATTTGATTACATATTTCTGTTTGCAAAACTCTACTGTCTAAACTGTAACTACTCGGAGGGCAGGATCTTATTTCTATTTTTAGTAACAGGCAAAAAGTATACTCATGAGATGTGTTTGATGAATAAACTAAAAAAAAAAAGAAAAGAAAAGAAAACTGGCCCCACTTCCTAGCTCAACTTTATCATGAAGTACAAGTCTGAAAAACGTCTCAAGGAAAAGACATTCTGTTGCCCCAAATGTGAATCATAAGTTTGACCTCCCACCTCCTACTTCCAGAATGTTTCAGAGAGGCAAACCATGGGTGAAGGCTGGGACAGGGCATATGACCTCTAAGGCTTCATCCCAAAACCAAGAGTCTCTGCATCAAACTAAAAAGCACTTGTGGAAACAGGAGCCACTTTTGCTGGTCCAGGGGGAGGGTGCAGGTGCACCATCTGGTTAGCTCCTGGCCAGGCAACTTGAAGAGCAACCTTTTCGGATGCTACTGCCTCAGACTCAGAGTCAAGTACTTTACTGTGATTCATTTTTAAGTCAAACTACATGCACTCACGCAGTGCCTACTGCTTGTAAAATGCTGTATCTTTAAGAATAGAAAGACCAGGTGTGGTGGCTCAGGCCTGCAATCCCAGCACTTTGGCAGGCTGAGGCAGGTGGATCACCTGAGGTCAGGAGTTCGAGACCAGCCTGGCCAACATGGTGAAACACTGTCTCTACTACAATTATTTTAAAAAAAAAAAAAATTAGCCAGGTGTGGCAGTGCACACCTGTAGTCCCAGCTACTTGGAAAGCTGACACAGGAGAATCACTCGAACCTGGGAGGTGGAGGTTGCAGTGAGCCAAGATTGTGCCACTGCACTCCAGCCTGGGTGACAGAGTGAGACTCCATCTCTAAATAAATAAATACATACATACATAAAGATAGAAATGACAACTAAGACCTCAGAGGACTCTGAGGCATAATAATCGTCCTTGCTTTTAACTCAAATATACCTCCCCATCCAAAAAAACTTCTGCAAAACAAAGAAAAATAACAGTAAACTCCTCCACAGCACCCGCTTGCTGTATACCACTTCTTTTTTAAAGCCTCTACATATATTAACTATCTATGTATAGTTTATGTACTATATATTATATGTAACATTTATATGACGTATATTACATAACATATAATACTTGTATTAACTCTATGCCCTGGATACCAGTATCATCCCCATTTTACAGATTAAAAAACAGAGATGTTAAGTAATTTGCCTAAGACTACACAGCTAGTAAGTGGAAGAGCAGGGATTTGAACCCAGGTAGCCTGGCTCCAAAATCCATGCCCTTCCTAAATGCTAAAAGAAAGAGAAAAACAGGCTTCTTTACAACTTTTCACCACTGTCATCAAAAGATAGGCAGTATCCCTTTCAAAGACCATAATCCGGGAGTGCCGGCCTTTGCCCTTAACCTTGGCACACCACACATGGCTGATCACCTGCAACAGCTACACCCAGCCAGCCCTACACCTACTAACACCTCCGTTGTCAAGGAAGTCTTTATTCCTAACAACTTCAGCGTGTGGAAATGCCATGAATCCCAAGGACAGAAGAAAAGAGCGGCGAAAAAGGAAAGGCAACTCCACCTCCAGCAACGTAAGACAAATCCTCTGAGCAATGCTGCAAAGCGCCAGGATGAGTTAAAGCAGCAGGAGGACATCCGGCCCTGCAAACAATCAGTTCACTGACCGGGGAGAAGGAGCCTTCCCATTACCTGGGGATGGCTAAAAGAGTGAGCCACAGGGGGTCAAGAGTGGAGATGTGGCTGAGAAAAAAAAGCAGAAAGAAAATACAATGGAGAATGAAAAGAGCCTTGGCCAGAGTCGGCTGCAACTGGGAGTGAGGCCAGGGCAGTGATGGGCAGACTCGGCAGCAAGCAGCAAGACAGCAATGGGGGAACCACAGACCTCCAGCCTCGGACTGGGAACAGAAAGGTCTGCACCTTAGCAACCTTTAATGGGCTCTCTATGCACTGCAGACCAGCAAAATGATTGTGTTTCCTAAATAAAAAGTTAGACTACATTTACGTGACAAGAAAAAAAAGACAGTGATTTTTTAGAAAGAGTCCAGTGAAAAACAGAGTCAAATTAGGCCTCTGCACTCAGAAAGCTAAACTTGAATTTGAAAAAAAAAAAAAAAAACATATTACAATATTTCCCTACAGGGCTAGATAATTGAGCCATTGCTAGTGGGGTAAGGAATCCTGGGGATATAAATTTGAAACAACAAGACAAATTAGGGAAACGCTGTAACAATATTTAGGTGAGTTTGTCAGGGTTTATTAACAGAAGAAGCATTTAAAGATGCGTCCCCGTTTCAGTCCCAGGCTAACGGGCTTACGTCCCTTCATCTCTACCCCAAGAGTGGCTCAGTCCTCTTTCTGCTGTGTTCCAGATGCAGCCTCTCAATTTCAGGTTGAAACAGCCCTGTTTGCCAACTGACCTCAACAGTCTGGCAGTTCTGCACTCGCCTGTACTCAGCCCAGTCTCTCCTTTAGCAAGTCTCCCTAGCACGGGCTCCCCGCTAGGAATAAGCGTCCCTCAGCTCCTGCTCACTCCTAGTACACCTTCATTAACTGTCTCTTCCCTGGTCCACTAATGCTTACCCTTCTGAATACCCCAATAGCCCAAACTAAGCCATTGCTCTCTTTCTTTCTTTCTTCATCTCCTTCCTCCTCCAGTGCCTTTTACTCAACTGCCTTCCATGCAATCATCAAATTCCAATTCCTAGCCGGGCACGGTGGCTCACGCCTGTAATCCCAGCTCTCTGGGAGGCCAAGATGGGCAGATCACTTGAGGTCAGGAGTTCAAGGCCAGCCTGGTCAACATGGTGAAATCCTGTCTCTGCTAAAAACACAAAAATTAGCGAGGCATGGTGGCAGGTGCCTGTAATTCCAGCTACTCGGGAGGCTGAGGCTGAAGAATCACTTGAACCTGGGAGACAGAGGTTGCAGTAAACTGAGATCATGCCACTGCACTCCAATCTGGGCGACAGAGCAAGTCTGCATCTCAAAAATATAAAAATGAAATAAAAAAATCCAATTCCTAAAACCTACTTCTACAAGAAACTATTTCGTATGTAAGAAACAAAGGTTAGGCCAGGCGCGGTGGCTCACGCCTGTAATCCCAACACTTTGGGAGGCCGAGGCGGGTGGACCACCTGAGGTCAGAGTTCAAAACCAGCCTGGCCAACACAGTGAAACCCTGTCTCTACTAAAAATACAAAAAAATTAGCCAGACATGGCGGCACATGCCTGTAATCCCAGCTACTAGGGAGGCTGAGGCAGGAGAATTGCTTGAACCTGGGAGGTGGAAGTTGCAGTGAGCTGAGATCATGCCACTGTACTCCAGCCTGGGCAACAAGAGTGAAACTCTGTCTCAAGAAAAAAAAAAGAAAAGAAAAGAAAAAAAAAAAAGAAACAAAGGTTATAATAAAATACAAAGTTATATAAATCACCCACAACATTAAACCTGTTACAAATATCCAATGGATGACCACTTCAAATAATTGCATAATTCAATACCTTTAAAGAAAAAAAAAAAAAAAACTTATTCTTAAGTCCAGCAATTGTGTTTTCAAGTACCCATTCTGCAATAAGCTCAAAGCACAACAATTGTAAAAGGGTGGAGGAGGCGTTCATGCATGTACTTTGGTGTCTGTGGGGGGTACTCAAATGATACCCAAAAGGCAGGGTAAGCAGAAGCAATGGGACTGAGTGGCTCTCGAGTGCCCCTGATCGAAGTTGGCATCCCAACTCAGCAATTAACTACTTCTGTGACTTCAGAGAAAATTACTCAACCTCCCTGATCTTTGGTTTCCTCACCTGTGAAAGAAAGAAACAACACATACCTAATAGGTTAGTAGTGAAGGAGCAATGAACTGATACACACGAGAGCTCTGGAATCCAGTAAATATCTATCAACGTTGGTGGGGAAACTGAGGTACAGAAAATGACTTAGCTCAGCCAGTCCTCCTACTTCTGATTTAGCCTGAGTAACATGATTCTTAATCCAGCAATTCAATCTCCTAACATTTAGTATAGCTTAGGCTTTCTGTGTGTCACTCAAAAAACTTGTTGACTAATGTAAATCCAGCCTGTATCCTTGTATTGTGTTTCCTTTCCCTAGCAGAATGCTAGAGTTCTGTTGCTTAATGGAAAATCGTCCATTATTGGCTTGATTCTTGATATTGTTAGGCCAAATGATAGATCTACTCTCCCCCATCCCGGTATCCATTAATCACCAGAAGAGACTACAGTAATAAAAGTAAATATAACGCTAAGGTAGCAGCTGGTAAAACAACATGTTGCATACCCAAAATACCTTTATTGCAGGGTGAAAAATAAGCACTTCTTCTTTTGCTTAAAGCCCTTAACTCCTTAGATGTATATGTACCCAATTGATTTCTTATGTAGTGTTCAATAGATATCTTAATAAATTGAAGTAAATTTGAACTAAACCTAAGATTGATACATTTGAAACTGAAGCTGATAGTATAAGTATTTCAAAATAAGAAAAAGAGACCTGCACAAGCTTTACTTTTTCTTTCTTTTTTATTTTTATTTTTTATTATACTTTAAGTTCTAGGGTACATGTGCACAACGTGCAGGTTTGTTACATATGTATACATGTGCCATGTTGCTGTGCTGCACCCATCAACTCGTTAACACCCATCAACTCGTCATTTACATCAGGTATAACTCCCAATGCCACACCTCCCCACTCCCCCCAAGCTTTACTTTTTCAAGCCAGATTAGAGAAATGCACCCTATCTCTCATCTAAATAACTATTAATGAGAAATAAAGTTAGTGTGTATGTCCCGTCAACCCAATTATTACACATAAATCAGGAGCTCTTTTAGTATTTTTAATGACGCAGGCTTTAGGAACAATTCATTTGTACCCAAAGAGAATTCTCATAGGGAAATACTCATGGTTCAGTCAGAAGAATATTTAAAAAAAAAAAAAAAAAATGGAGAGATTGTGTCCTAGCCTTGGATTCACCACCTGGTAGTCGTGTAACCTCAAAACAAGTTACTTCCTTTAAATATGCAGTTTTCCCATCTACAAAACAACAACAAAAAATATGTATTCTTCTTCGTTAAGTTTTTAATATGAACCAAACAACATTTATCCATGATTTGACCTTTGATTTCTGAAAATTGTTCACAAATCAAGGCAGTGCTGTCCACATTTACAATTTCACTTTTGTTAAATGAACCAGAATTAGCTTACTGACAGACAGACTTAGCTAAGGCTGAGCCAGCCCTTTTGCTTTTGAGGTCAGGAAGTAATCTAAGACCCAAGAGTTTTCTCTCCACTGCTTAACTTCCCTGAGTCAAGTTTCCTTCCTCTACCTCGGAGTTGGTAAAATTTCTTTCTGATGAAAATGTACTTTGGGGCTGGTGTGGTGGCTCATGCCTGTAATCTCAGCACTTTGGGAGGCCGAGGTGGGCAGATCACCTGAGGTCAGGAGTTTTGAGACCAGCCTGGTCATCATGGTGAAACCCCATCTCTACTGAAAATACAAAAATTAGTCGGGCATGGTGGTGCACACTTGTAATCCCAGCTACTTGGGAGGCTGAGGCAGGAGAATCACTTGAACCCAGGTGGCGGAGGTGGCAGTGAGCCAAAATCGTGCCACTGCACTCCAGCCTGGGCGACAAGAGTGAGTCTCTGTCTCAAAAAATAAAAATAAAAGAAAATGTGCTTTGGATTTCCCATAAGTCTCCAGGGAATGAAAGTTAGTGGCATGTGCAATAGCCAACTTGGAGAGTTCAGTGGATGTTTGTCATTCATTTGCCATCTTCATTCCCTTCTTTGTTTGATGACTCTTCCACCTCTTGAGGCAGAGTCTGTCGTCCCTTATAGAAGCTAAAAGTACTGGATACTCATCTCCCAGCATTCACTGCAGCTAAAGTGTGGGCCCTAGGCAACCACTGCAACCTCAGAATCAGTCCGCAGTGATGCAGATATGGAGGGACTGCAAAGGATCCATTTCAGGACTTGACAATGATAGCAGCAGCTCCACCCAGTTGGGGAGGCTTCATTGTCAGCAGTTTTGTTGAACTGGTAGTAGCTGTAGTATATTGCACCAGACCCCTTCCTTCGATATGTTTCGGGGCTTCACTCCAGCTATGTTGCCTCTGATTCTAGTTCTCTGGCCCTGTGAAGTGAGCTACCCCAAATTCTTTTGATGGATTCTTTTTCTTGCCAAAATCGGCAAGAATCCATTTCTTTTAACAAAAAACTCAATGACCCAGAAATCATCCTCAAGGCCAAGAAATCAACCAGGACCAGCAGAGTACCCCGCTGTATCCTAAAACCCCCAAGTGAGGTGCCACTAAACCTCCTGACTCCATTCACCCTTTCTATTCACAATATATATCACACAGTGAACCACAAGGATGAAAGGGGGAAATCTCAAAAGTAACCAAATTGTAGTGCAATGGTACAGAAAGACAAACCTAGGGGATTAGATCATCTAAAATATTTTAGGAGCAACCCTACTCAGACCTTTTATATGGAAGCAGAATGGGATGTTAGAAGAAGAGCATGGAATTTTTAGTAAAATAATCTTTAAAAATCTAGTCTTGGTCATTCCCTTCATCACCTCTCGTCCTTCAGTATCCTAAGGACAATACACCCAGACACATCCCAGTTGTAGCAACAAACTGATATCCCACACAGGATATGTTTATGCCTCCTTTGCTTTTCCCAGGCTCATCGCTGTGACTAAAATGCATTCCTTTTTCTGGAGAACTCTTATCCTTCAAAATACAGTTAAAACAGGCCTTCCTTTGTGAATCTTTCGTAATTCCACCTTCCCCCGCTACCAACTTATCACTACTTTCTCTGTGTTGTCGGAATCTCCCCTGTGGCCACTGTGCTTTCCTCAGTTTTGAGAGTGTCAGTCAACCCCTTTACCCTAAACCCCAGTGATGAGCTCCTAAGACAAGTGAAAGTCTTGCCAGGGCAAGGATTAGGGTAAGACAAGTGCGGCACCTAGGGCACAGATTTTATGCACGTACATAAAACTGGTCCTTACCCATCTTTCTTTCTTCAGTAACTACCTCAGAGAACTACCATAGAATAAGCGCTCAGATTTTTATCAACTGAATGGTCAATAATACAACAAAGTGTATAGGATTCAGAGAATAGTTTACATGACATAGAGAGGGCAGGGTCTAACACTACCACAAACAGGCTGGATCACCTTCCTGAAGCTTGTAACCTGGCCAAATGGGAAGAACCACACAGCCTCCATGGCGCCTTACACTGCCATTGTCTATGGCTTGGTTACTCCAAGTTCAAAGGAAGTTCACAGAGGAAGAGATCAGGACAGGAGGGAACAGCCACAGAAGACTCCAGCACTTGTGCTGAGGCCTGACAAATGCATGGATGGGATTTGAAGGGGAAGGAGGGGGAACAGTCATTCTAAGAATAAACATAAGGTATGAGAGAGGTACAATAAATTCAAGGTAAATAAAGATAAGAGGTTGACTACAGGAAAGAATGCATGTTAGGGTGTGACAAATAAGCTGAATATAAACTGGATGCTCTGGGTGGGAAGAGACAATAAAACACCTTGGAAAATGAAGCAGGAAAATTTTGGGGTTTGGGACTGAGCAATAGGATGAAAAATACTGGTTTGTATTAATAGAAGACCAAGAGCTATAATTATTGACTCTCTATTAGATGCCAGATATGTTTAGGTATTACACATAAATAATCTTATTTCATCCTTGAATCAAACCTATGCAGTTGCTATCGTCATCATGCCCACACTACAGATGGGGAAACTGAGATTACTGAAGTTAAGTCAAGTATTCAAGGTTGCACAGCTTACAATTGGCAGAACCAGATTTAACTTGTGCTTTTTGCCCTAAATACACACCTTAGGTAATGCATGTGGAAAGACAAAGGGACAAAGGGAACTAGATCTGTCTTTCTGTACCACTGAACTGCAATTTGGTTACTTTTGGGATTTCCACCTTCCATCCCTGTGGTTCATTGTGTGACATATATTGTGAATGAAAAGAAAGAAACCAGATGTTTTCATGTCCACAGGCTTATGAAAATAATGTTCTTATGGACAGAGTTTGGGAAATTGAGAAGGAAACAAAATTGGGATGAAGAAAGCAAAACAACTGAATTTTCTGTTATAGTTATCAAGTATGAAGTGGTGGCAGATGAAGTCAGAAGTGTCTTTCAAGAAGGGAGACCATCAAGATTAAGGATCCAAGGAGAGGCAAGATCTAGGGACCAAGATCTTGGAAGTTGCCATGATAAGAGGTAAAACCCAGAGGTCCAGAAACAGTGAAGTGCTCTTGGAGGAACAGTATACCTCAAGAGAAAAGCCATTCTGGGAAGGGTCCACATTTGGGAGGTAGAAGATGAAGAAGGAGCCAAGAGGTAACAGAAGGAATAATCAAACTAACAGGAAAGTAAAAATAGCACTGTGTTGATAAAAAAGGTAACTAAATGGATTTTCAATAGGTACAGATAGCACAAATCGAAGAAAATGTCCAGAAGAAATTTACTTCCTCCCCCCACAGGGGGAGCGTCAAATAAGACCTAGTTAAAAACCAAGACCTCTACCACCGTTCAGTGGTAGCAAAACCACCCTCTCTACAGCGTCAGTGGAGGTCAGGTGGGGAGTAGTAACCAAGTGTCTTTTTCCCTCCCAGCCAGGGAACTGTCAGTGGAGTCCTAGGGGAAGGCTGAAGCACGTCCACCTATCAGTAATAGGGAGCCCCTTCTCTCCAGGTGGCAACAGAGGCCCCATGGAGAATCTAAATGTCTGCATCCACCTGGCAGTAAGGAGGCAGCATTCCCTTTCACCCACCAGGGTAGTGTCAGAGGAGATCTTCTAAATCATAAGGTTTAGGTAAGAATCATAAGAATTAAGTAAGAATCAGATATCACAAAATGTCCAGATTTCAATCAAAAGTCACTTGTCATACCAAGAAATAAGAACATCTCCAACTGAATAAGAAAAAAGATCAACATTGAAATGACACAGAAGTGAGAATTACCTGACAAGAATTTTAAGGCAGCCATCACAAAAATCCTTCAACAAGCATTTGAATATGCCTGAAACAAATGACAAGAGGACATCTCAGCAAAGAAATTGTATATATAAAGAAGAACCAAATGGAAAATTTAGAACTAGAAAAATGCAACAACCAAACTTTAAAAACTCAATGGATAGTTTCAAGAGCAGAATGGAAGATACAAAGCAGAGAATCAATAAACTTGAAGACAGATCAAGAGAAATTACTCAATTTGAAAAATAGAGAGAAAATAGACCTGAAAAAAGAAAGAAAAAAAGAAAAACACATCTTCAGGGACATAAGAAGCTGTAACAATAGATATAACATTCTGTGTCACTGAAATCTCAAAAGAAGAAGAGAAAGAATTTGAGGCTGAAAAATATTCAAAGAAATACAATCTTCATTGGTTAATTGAGGGACTAAACAATTTTTTAAAAAAATACAGTCACATCCCACATCATGACATTTCAGTTAATGACAGACTACATATACAATGGTGGCCCCGTAAGAGTAAATGCCATATTTTTACTATACCTATAGTCACATAACACATGAATGTAATGGCTGACATTTGAGAAAGGAATATATTACATGCACACACACATATATACACACTCACACATGTGCCCCTATGGATTCATGCTATGCAAACTCCAAATAGGATAAATTCAAAGAAATTTAACGAAAACATATCATAGTAACCAGAAAACTAAAGAAAAGAATCTTGAAAGTATCCAGAAAGAAACAGTGCATTATGTATCAGAGAAAAAAGTAAAGTAACAATAGATTTCTAATCAGAAGCAATGGAGGCTAGAAGGATTCAGCACATTTTTCATATGAAAAAAAAAAAAACAAAACCTGTCAACTCAGAATTCTATATCCAGAGAAAATATCCTTCAGAAATGAAGGAAAAATCAAGAAATTTTCAGATAAAGAACAACTCTGAGAATTTTTCACCAGCAGATCTACTCTTTAAAAAAAAATGGCTAAAAGAAGTTCTCTAAAGTGAAAAGAAATGATAAAAGAAGTCACAGGTGAGCTGTGAAAGCAATGTCAGTAGTACAGGGAAAGTAGGTATCAGACTGTGAGATGTAGAACAGAATGGATGGTATTGAAAAGGAAGAAGCCAGAGGAGACCACTGCAAGTCACAAGACATGAGTTATAAGGGGTGAGGCTGGGGTAGGGATAGGGAAGCATGGCATACTCATTAGAAAGTACAGAGGGTTCAAGTCTAGGCCAGGCGTGGTGGCTCACACTTGTAATCCCAGGACTTTGTGAGGCCAAGGCAGGCAGATCACCTAAGGTCAGGAGTTTGAGACCAGCCTGGCCAACACGGTGAAACCCTGTCTCTACTTAAAATACAAAAATTAGCCAGGTGTGGTGGTAGGTGCCTATAATCCCAGCTACTCCAGAGGCTGAGGCAGTAGAATCACTTGAACCAAGGAGGTGGAAGTTTCAGTGAGCCGAGATTATGCCACTGCACTCCAGCCTGGGTGACAGAGCAAGACTCCATCTCAAAAAAAAAAGGAAAAGAAAAAGAAAGAAAGAAAGAAAGAAAGAAAGAAAGAAAGAAAGAAAGAAAGAAAGAAAGAAAGAAAGAAAGAAAGAAAGAAAGAAAGAAAGAAAGAAAGAAAGAAAGAAAGAAAGAAAGAAAGAAAGAGAAAGAAAGAGAAAGAAAGAGAAAGAAAGAGAAAGAAAGAGAAAGAAAGAGAAAGAAAGAAAGAAAGAGAGAAAGAAAGAAAGAAACAAACAAACAAACAAACAAAGAAAGGAAAGAAGGAAGGAAGGAAGGAAGGAAGGAAGGAAGGAAGGAAGGAAGGAAGGAAGGAAGGAAGGAAGGAAGGACGGACGGACACAGGGTTCAAGTCTCTATTCAGCCTCTTTCCAACTGTATGCCCTAATATAATTTCTTACCCTTTCCAAGCCTTGGTTTCCCCCCTTTTTAATGGTAATAATAGTAGCAACCTCGTAAAGCTATTATAAAATTTAAATGAGACAACGCTTATACAGTATTTAGCACAGTGTCTGGTGTGTGAACGTAATGGCTCAAGAAATGCTATTCCTATTCTTAGTAGCTAAAGTAGCTATTTTAGCTAGAAGAGGAGCTGGCCTAAGGGAATGTTGTTCTCAGGAGGCAAACTTAATACCAAAAGAAAAGATGATTAGAAAAAGAAGGGAAGAAATCAAGAGGGCATACACAGAAGAACAGGGTGGAGTGTGGTGTGGAGGAGATGGCTTTAGGTGCACAGAGCGCAAAGATCTCATCAGACAAGAGAAGTAAAGTCCCTGTGATCAGAAAGATGTGTTCAAACTCTGGCACCACAACTTACTGACACATCCTAGAAAAGCAATTTGACCTCCCCAACCTTCAACTCTCTCATTCCAGAAATGGAAATAATAAGCCTGACCTTACATTTATCATCTCTGAACCTTCTTCACAACTCCATAGAATGCTGGAAATCTCAGGCATCTAATAAATGATAATATTGTTATTTCTCAGAAAAGAGGAAATCGAGAATTGATGAAAGGACACATACAGAGAGAGAGATGGGAAGTCAGGGTATAGATGTATGGCTGGAGAGAAGGCATCTATTTTAGACAGACTCAACCTTTTTAAGAAAAGAGGCAAACTCAACTGTTGAGAATGAGAGAGGGCAGGGAGAGATGGAGACCTCATAGGAAAACAGAAGATGGAAGCAATTTTCTCTGCAATTCTCAGAACATTTAAGTTGAAAGGGACCTGAGGAATGACTTAATTCTTTCTCTGCCTTCATTTTATGAATGATAACAGGCAAATTTGTTCTTTAAAGGGCCAGACAGTAAATATTCAGAGCTTTTGAACCAAAGACTTTCTGTGCCAATAACTCAACCCCGTCATTGCAGTACAAACCCAGAGCTATGCAAGTAGCGCTGTGTTCCAATAAAACTTTATTTATAGACACTGAAACTTAAACTCCATGTAATTTTCAGGTTCATAAAATATTCTTTTGACTTTTGTAAAGCATTTTAAAATGTATCAGCTGGGTGTGGTGGCTCATGCCTGCAATCCCAATACTTTGGGAGGCTAAGGTGGGACGATCTCTTGAGCCCAGGAGTTCAAGATCAGCCTGGGCAACACAGTAAGACCCCATTTCTACAAAAATAAAATAAATTAAAAATTAGCCCGGTGTGGTGGTGCACCTGTAGTCCCAGCTACTTGGGAGGCTGAGGTGGTAGGATCACTTGAGCCTGGGAGGCCAAGTAAGCCAAGATGGTGCCACTTCATTACAGCCTGGGTGACGGAGCAAAACCACATCTCAAAAAGAAAAAAAAGAAAAGTATCCACAATTTCAGCTCAGAGGATGTAAAACAAAATGCAGAGATTCATAGTTTGCCAACTCCTACCATATAGTGATTATGAGCTCAGGCTAAAGAGTCAGACACGAGTTTGAATCTCTCCCTCACAATTCACTAAAATTTCAGCTAATGTATTTAGTCTTCTATGCCTTCCATATAATTTTTGTGAAGATTAAATGAGATAATGCACGTAAATGAGCTTAGCAGAAGGCCTGATAGAAAGCCAAACCCAAGGTAACCGAAACAACAACATTGGGCCCAGGGAAATGCAGGCAACCCAACCAGTTAACATCTAAACCAGAATCAAAACCTGTGTGTCCATCTACTCAATGCAATGCTTTTTCCAGTCCCATAGCTATTGGTAGACTTAGCTTTACAACAAGTCAGCCATTCATGTGGCACCAGAGAGTCTCCTGTCCCCCTCGGAAAAGTTTCCTCATCCCTGAGATTTCACCACATGAGCTACATGAGCAATGCACATTTCCCTGGATGAGTTCTCAATTCACTTTCTATTAGCTACACTTCTGTGTAATTTATTGGCTACTTTTTCAGTGCCTCTCTAGATACTAGGTTTTCATAGGAAATATAAGGAGAAAAATGTGGTAAAGCAATGCAACAGAGTTATTATTCAGCTATAAAAGGAATGAACCACCGATACATGCCGCAACATGGATGAACCTTGAAGACTTTTTGCCAAGTGGTAGAAGTCACACACAAAAGGCCATACATTATATAATTCCATTTATAGGAATATCTAGAATAGGTGAATCCAAAGAGTCAGAAAGCAGATTAGTGGTTTCCAGGGACTACAGGAAGAAGGGCTGAGGAGCGACAGCTTAATAAGTACAGGGCTTCCTTCTGTGATGATGATAGTGGTTTGGAATTAGATAGTGGTGATGATCGCACAACCTTGTGAATAAACAAAAGGCCACTGAATTGTACACTCTAAAATAATTAAAATGGTGAATTCTGCGTGATCTGTTTAACCACAATAAAAATATATACATATACAGTTGGCCCTTGAACAACAAGGGTTTGAACCGCACGAGTCCACTTATACGTGGAATTTTTTTCAATAAAAGTTTCACCAAGTGTGTCTGCCTCTCCTACCTTCCTCTCCACCCCTGCCACCCCAAGACAGCAAAACCAACCCCTCTTGTTCCTCCTCCTCCTTAGCCTACTCAGTGTGAAGACAATGAGGATGAAAACCTGTATGATGATCCATTTCCACTTAGTAAATATATTTTCTCTTCCTGATGATTTTCTTAATATCATTTTCTTTTCTCTAGCTTAGGTTATTGTAATAACATAGCATACAATACCTATAAGATACAAAATATATGTTAATCAATTGTGTATGTTATTGGTAAGGCTTCTGGCCAACAGTAGGCTATTGATACTTAAGTTTTAGGGGGGCCAAAAGTTATATACAGGCAGGTGCGGTGGCTCACACCTGTAATCCCAGCACTTTGGAATGCCAAGGCGGGAGGATCACCTGAGGTCAGGAGTTTGAGACCAGCCTGGCCGACATGGTGAAACCTCGTCTCTACTAAAAATAGAAATAAATTAGCCAGGCCCTGTGGCAAGAGCCTGTAGTCCCAGCTACTTGGGAGGCTGAGGCAGGAGAATCACTTGAACCCAGGAGATGGAGGCTGCAGTGAGCCGAGATCATACCACTGTACTCCAGCAACCTGGGTGACAGAGTGAGACAGTGTCAAAAAAAAAAAAAAAAAAAAGAGAGAGAGAGAGAGAGAGAAAATTACATGCAAAGTTTCAGCGGCATGGGGGGCTCTGTGTCCATAATCCTCACGTTGTTCAGGGTCAACTATATTAAGAGGACGCATGAGGATTCTGCAGGTGTGACAAGATATTCTCCTACGAGAAGAAGGGAGAGGAAATACTAGAAAAGGGAGGATGAATTTAGTAAAAACCAACTTAGTCCACTTCACAGATTTGCATAAGGCTTGCCCTGGATACTGATAAAAATAATTTCTTTATTCTAAAGGTACTTGTTGACCACCTACTATGTGTCAGGCACCGAGCCTGAATCTGAGGATAAAACATTGTAAACAAGATAGAAAATTCTTAAAATTCTTTCCAAGGTGTAAATAACCAAAGCAAAAACTCCCATAAGGTATTTTTGTAAAACTATATAAAAAATATTTACTGTAAAATCACTATTATAAAACAAAAATAATTATAGTATTTCTTCATCAATCTTCATTTAACCCTGCCTATTAGCACATCCAACAGTGAGCGAAAGGAAGTAAAAGTTCTTTGGATCAAGTAAATCAATGGGCTGTGTTCTTGGAGGGGGAGGGATTAGGATGGCAGAAGCTCCAGGAAAAGGATGGAATTTAGATGAGATCTGTTAATTTACAAACTTGTTATCTTTCCAAAGTTAAATCTCTACAGAGGACAGAGAAGTGTGACAGCTGTTCACTTCTTTTAAAGTGTTGTTTGTAGTCTAACAATCTAATGCTGGCAGCACATTTTTTTTTTATTTTAAATCAATTCCAAATGATTGGAATATATTTGAAATTATTGGTTTTTTGTCTGGGCACAGTGGCTCTTGCCTGTAATCCCAGCACTTTGGGAGGCCATGGAGGGCAGATCACCTGAAGTTAAAAGTTCAAGACCAGCCTGGCCAACATGGCAAAACCCTATCTCTACTAAAAATATAAAAATTAGCCGGGCGTGGTGGTGGGTGCCTGTAATTCCAGCTACTCAGGAGGCTGAGGCGGGAGAATCACTTGAATCCGGTGGAGATTGCAGTGAGCCGAGCTCGCGCCACTGCACTTCAGCCTGGGCGACAGAGCGAGACTCTGTCTCAAAAAAAAAAAAAAAAAGAAAAGAAAAAATTCTTTTCTTTTTTTTTTTTTTTTTACAAACATCAGATCTAAACCAACTCACAAAGCCAATGCTGTTCTTTCCTTGAAAACTTCACAACCTTTCTTAATCTTACATTCTACTATTTACAAGTCTTTCTTTTCTTCTTTTTTTTTTTTTTTTGAGACAGAGTCTCACTCTATCACCCAGGCTGGAGTGCAATGGCATCATCTCGGCTCACTGCCACCTCCACCTCCCGGGTTCAAGCAATTCTCCCGCCTCAGCCTCCTGAGTAGCTGGGACTACAGGCATGTGCCACCACACCCAGCTAATTTTTGTATTTTTAGTAGAGATGGGGTTTCACCATATTGGCCAGGCTGGTCTCGAACTCCTGACCTCATGATCCACCTGCCTCAGACTCCCAAAGTGCTGGGATTACAGGCTAAGCCACCGCGCCTGGACGCATTTACAATTCTTATTCAAAGGTCATTCTTCCTCTATCTCCATTGTTTATCTTTTATTCCTAGCAGAGTGAAAATGGAAAAATGCATCTTGGAAAACAAACATGGGTCGGTTTTATATATAAATTCAGGTTACTATTAGAATATGGTTTAAGTAATTCATTTTTTCAAGCTTCTACCAAAAACAAAAGCATGGATGATTTCCTTGAGCCCAACTGGAGTGCAGGAAAGGTAAAATGTTTGAGATATTTCATCCGCTAGCATCCACCCGTCTTAATTTTACACTTTTGCTTTTGTACCATATCTCTGTATTCACATTTCTCAGCCTTAATGCATTTTCCTAATCAAATTAGGTAATTCTTTAAAATAATAGTATGTAGTGACCATCCAGTTACAAATGAAAAAACTGAGGCCCAAGGCAGTTAGAGGATGTGGATGAGATCACAGATCTTGTTAAAAATATAGATAACTAATTTTTTTCTCTGATTTGTTGCTAAGTTTGTTGCTAAGAACTATGCAAGGCTGTGGATACAGACTTTGGAAATTTCAAGATAAAAAAAAGCAAGTGGAAAAATAAAAAATAATGTGAACTGCTTATGAAATGTGGAAGAGCCCATGTTAGGTGTGGCTTTGCATTTTATCATAGGCTCGGTGCATTTTCCTGCACTTCTGTAAGACTCTGGAACCCTGGAGCACTCTCCTGTTTCAGAGATTAAGACTGACTTCCAAAGGCCCAGAAACTCCAGCTCTAGAACACAGAGGCTGCGTTTTCTGTTCTGTAAAACCTCCAGAGTGGCAGGCACTCAAATGTGAGTGAGTAGCACTCGCATGACCTCATGGAAGAGGCCAGTGGGGAGGGCCAGCAAGCTCCCTGGTTCTTGGCAGGCAGGAATATGAAGTTACTTAGCTAAAAAACAAAAAGCAAAGGGGAGACATGCTGTATGAATGAAAACCGTATAATCAGACCTCAAGGCATGCCCTGTTGAACAGAGGCAAGTGCAAGCTGGAGAAATGCCAACAAAATGTCATTATGAGTTGAGTCATCAAATGGTAGTTAAAGAAAACTACATTCAGTACTAATCAACCCGTGCAAACTCTCTTCTCTGTAAAGGTTGGTATCTTTTAGCGGTAGATTTGCCAAAGGAAAGCTCTTCAAAGCCAATTTGGCTGTCCATTCCATTCTGAGCTCAGAATATTAACAAAAACCTGTTGCTAAGGGACATAGATGTATAGTTGAGTCTAAAATACAAAATGATGCTAATCTAGCTGCTGGAAGAAACGCTCTCTCAGCAGCACTTCATAGTATATCGAAGTCAAGCAATGAATGCCTCCTCAACTGCAAGGCCTTCTGTACCCTGGCTCCTGTCTATTTCTCCTATCTCATCTCTCACGGGTCTGCTAGGTGATCCCTACATCCCAACCATGCAGAACTTTAGAATTTTCTGGAAACTCGTGTCATTTCACCCTGCCCCATAGACCAAAGCTGTGTCTGCTTTGACAGTCCACTCCCAAACCTTGATACTCCCATTCACCTTTCAAGATCCAAGCGGTAAATAATCACTTTCCCTTTGAGCTATCATTACATCACAAATACTGACAGCGACATCTGTCCCCCATTAGAATATGAGTTTTTAGAAAGTAGGAATCATCTCTCTGTACACTCTCCATGTCTAGCAGTGAACCACACAGGGAAGCAGCTAATACATGTCCAAGGAATTAATAAATGGAGGAATGGCTACATGCACGATTGAACAGACCCACTCAATCAGCAGATGACCGACTGAATAAACAGAGGTCCCGATTTCCACCATGCCTGGTGTTCTTGTTTGTTTTCTATCTTTAAGCCTCAGGAGTTAGCTTCTGTCTTTATAGGAAGACCATAAGGGCTCCCCAGAGAGTCCAAGTATGACTTAGCTTCAAGATGCACTGAGATCCTAACAACAGTACAGGCATGAGTTTTACAAGATCTGTGTTCCATACTTGGCTCACCACTACCTTGGCCTTTCCAGTTACTTAATCTCTCTTGGTCGTAATTGCTGCATCTATAAAATGAGGTGGTTGGCCTAGCTGATTTCCAAAGTCCCTGCTACGTGTAATATGCCATGATTCTGAAGTCTTGTCTTTAGATTGTGCCTGATATTCTTGCCCTGACTCTTTGTACCACATATAATTGGGCAACTGTCACATCATTGGACAATTAAGCTTGTACTTGTCACTTAACCATTAGAGAGCATCAGCGTGCCTTTTCCGGTTCTCTTGGTTCAAGGGCATTGCCTCAGTTTGTTCACCAGAGGGTATTGTAGCCCTTTTTACTGCTCCAGTGGTCTCTTCATAAAGGTAATCAGCAACAGAACAAATCATAGTGTATGTGGTCTGAGTCTCTTCCCCTCACAAAGAATACAAGCAAATCCAAGGAGATGCATCTGTAATAATCAAGATCTTTTTTATATATTTTTTTTAATTTTAGGTTCCAAGATACATGTGCAGAACGTGCAGGTTTGTTACACAGGTAAATGTGTCCGATGGTGGTTTGCTGCACCCATCAACCCATCACCTAGGTATTAAGCCCCACATGCATTAGCTATTTGTCCTGATGCTCTCCCTCCTCCACCCCTTCTGACAGGCCCCAATGTGTGTTTTACCTCTCCCTGTGTCCATGCGTTCTCATTGTTCAACTCCCACTTATAAGTGAGAACATGTGGTATTTGGTTTTCTGTTCCTGTGTTAGTTTGCTGAGGATGATGGTTTCCAGCTTCATTCATGTCCCTGCAAAGGACATGATCTCATTCCTTTTTATGGCTGCATAGTTATTCCATGGTGTATATGTGCCACATTTTCTTTATCCAGTCTATCATTGATGGTCATTTGGGTTGGTTCCAAGTCTTTGTTATTGTGAATAGTGCTGCAATAAACTTATGTGTGTATGTATCTTCATATTAGAGTGATTTATATTCCTTTGGGTATATACCCAGTAATAGGATTGCTGGGTTAAATGGTATTTCTGGAGTAAAAACCAAGCTCTTAATGATTGATAGTATATAACCTTATACAGAGTTTGTATTAAAAGAATGATGTAAAAAACCACAGGTCACAATACTACAAAGTTTCATTTAAATATCAGTCTAACCAGCCATATCCGTTCCTTTCATTTGCTTAATGCATTTCCTTTCAGTCTGTGTATGATATCAGCCATTTGACTGTTCCTTCTGTGACCCCTACCCAGATAACCTGGATCTACAGCACCTCCAAGTGGGTAGTGAGCCATGGGGTAACACCTCACATGCACAGGGGTGAACACCTGACTCAGATCCAGCCAATCCGGCAGTCACTCCTCATCACATTATCCCATTTTTCTCTTTTTTAATGAAAGATAGAGAATGTAATCTCAGACCAGAAAGTGTAAGCAGCCAAAATATGGTGGGTACTGAAACAACTACACATCATACAGATGCAAGAAACAACTGAAACAACTACGCATCATACAGATGCAAGAAACAACTGAAACAACTACGCATCATATAGATGCAAGAAACAACTGAAACAACTACGCATCATACAGATGCAAGAAACAACGGAAACAACTACGCATCACATAGATGCAAGAAACAACTGAAACAACTACGCATCATACAGATGCAAGAAACAACTGAAACAACTACGCATCATACAGATGCAAGAAACAACGGAAACAACTACGCATCACATAGATGCAAGAAACAACTGAAACAACTACGCATCATACAGATGCAAGAAACAACTGAAACAACTACGCATCATACAGATGCAAGAAACAACTGAAACAACTACGCATCATATAGATGCAAGAAAGTCACAGGAAGGTAAGTCTTTTAAACTACGTGCATGTTGATTGATGAGTGAGCAAAAAGCCTGGTCCACAAGCAAGGCAGAAAGCAGATAAGACCCTCAGAGAAAAGCTGAATGAGGGGCCCTGCAAAAGGAGGGGATAGACTGGATAAAGAAAGAGGGAGGGAGTCAGAGAATGCATTACTTAGCTCCTACCAGGCCCAGCTGTACCTCCTGCAACTGGATTCCATGAAATTCTCCTTAACGCAGACTCTTACTTAAGGTAAAACAAAACACACATAAATACACAAACACATGCACTTATTTGTGATCACACTCCAGATATATTTATATCCATCCTTCCTGGGTCACAGGCATCTTTCCATTAATGGTACTGCCCTCTCCTCACAACCTATTACATCAAGTGAGTATTTGATAACTTAAGCTATCCCCTTACTATTATAATTGTTATATATAAGATATAATTATATGTATAATATACAATATAGTATAATTGTATACTATATTGTATATAATATAATTGTATATTATACAATAAGGGTGTTTCTGTTTTTCACTGTTTGGACACAGCAGTGGTATAGAAAGAAGCATGAACTTTAGTATTTAAATAAAATAGATTCAAATCCCAGCTCTGCACCCATTAACCATATAATCTGAGACAAGTTATTCACCAAAGTTGCAACTTCCTCCTTTGTAAAAAGGAGATAAATATTGCCTACTGCCCAGGTTTTGAGAAGGATTAGACCTAATTAGTAAAGTGCTTATCACAAAGCCTTGCACACAGTTGGCACTCAGTAATCACTTTTATAGACTAGATTCTCATAAATAAAAATGCTGGATCAAAGGGTATGAAAATTGTCCAGGTTCTTGATACGGGCCAAATGCTTTCCCAAAGACTGAGTGAGTGGCTCTACATCGCCCTGATACATTTTTAGAACACAATAGCAGAATAACCCTTCCTCAAGCACTCACATTTCTTCTATCCAGCTTTGCCGTGAATGGAGAAGTCTAGAGCTCAGGGTTCCTTGCTCACGTTAGACTGCGTGCTCCCTCTAACCTGAGAGAGAAACCAGTAGCTGCTTTCTGTCTTAAACAAAGTGGCTTGACAGTCCAGCTGATTCACAGCTTCCTGTTTTCCTCTGACTCCATTGGTCCCACTTAGAGAGCTGTGTACAGGTACTCAGCATGGAAGATAAGTCTGGGCTTGTTTGAAACAAGCCCCAAACTAGTTTCTGTTGCTCTTTTTCTGTGTGTCCTTCTACACCCTATTCAGGCTTCTTATGAGTGCATCTTCACATAACAGCCGGATGAACAAAAATTGCTGCTGAAGCTGAAACAGAGGCGTATACTCATTTCTTACAGCAGAACTAATATGGAATAAAAACTTACATGATTGCCTGGATTCTGCAGCTTAGTTTCTTGAATCTTTTCACTCTCTGATTCGTGGTTTCCAATTGGCTTCTCTATTTTATTCTTCCTTTCTTTTTTCTTCCTTTCTTTCTTTCTTTTTTTTTTTTTTGACAGAGTTTCACTCTATCGCCCAGGCTGGAGTAGTGAAGTGGCATGATCTTGGCTCACTGCAACCTCCATGTCCCAGGTTCAAGCAATTCTCATGCCTCAGCCTCCTGAGTAGCTGAGATTACAGGCATGTACCACCATGCCTGGCTAATTTTCTTTTTTAATATATTTTTAGTAGAGATGGGGTTTCACCATGGTGGCCAGGCTGGTCTCGAACTCCTGACCTCAAGCGATCCACCCACCTCAGCCTCCCAAAGTGCTGGGATTACAGGCATGAGCCACTGTGCCCAGCCTATTTTACTATGTCTTTCTTCCCCTTCCACGTTGACTCATCTAATTCTTGACTTTCTGCTGAGGCTCTGCTGCTCACCTGTTCTTTTGTTATTTGGATCACCCGTCCCATGACTATCCCTCCACCCAGCTCCAAGGGATGCCCAGGCCCCAGCCTCACCTTCCTGTGACTTTCTCTGGGTTGCCCACCTGGCTCCCACACTTGAAGCCTGCTGCCATCGACACCCCAGCAGGATAATCGGATGGATGATGGACATCAGTTCTCAGCTGGAAAAGTTCCTTTCCACTGACCTGACCCCCAACCACCTCACACAACACGCCTAACAATTTCTTTCCTTAGTGTCCTTTCTTACTGAAACAGCTCCTGATATTTTACTCACAATTTTATACTAAAGGTATCCAGATCACATAAAGAAAATAAAGCTGCATATTAGCTCTAGGAAATATACACATAGTTGAAAAGACCTTTGTTAATAATCAATATTGCAAGAGCTTTGTAACACATGAATACTTTTTTTTTTAAGACTTACAGGCCGTATCTAAAAATAAGCTTTGCCATGACTTGGTTCTTACTCTCTCTCCCTCTATCTAGCGCTCTCTCTCTCTCTCTCCTTTTAGAGGCAAGGTCTTACCCTGTTGCCCAGGCTGGAGTACAGTGGAATGATCACTACAAACTTGAACTCTTGGGCTCAAGTGATCCTCCCACCTTAGCCTCCCAAGCATCTAGGACCACAGGCAAGCACCACCATGCCAGCTAATTTTTCTTTTTTTTTTTTTTTCCACTTTTTGTAGAGATAAAGTCTCACTATGTTGCCCAGGCTGGTCTCAAAACTCCTAGCTTCAAGTGATCCTTCTGTCTCAGCCTCCAGCCTGACTGGGGTTTACAGGCATGAGCCACCAGCCCAGCCCACTCTCTCCCTCTGAAGCTTTGTCCCAATAGGACTAGGACCATTTGTTACAATGGGAAGGACGACCCTTTCTCCCAGCCACCAAGTCCGGTCCCTGTAGCTATACATCAAAGCTGCCTGTGATAACCAGAGAGTGTTGTGTAGGTCTCATTACCACTGAACACAAATTCAGTTTTGGAAATCAATACAACAACATGTGGGGTGTGTGTGTGTGTGTGTGTGTGTGTGTGTGTGTGTGTGTGTTCTCTGATTTAACACACCCCAGTTTAGAACCATCCAGTCTGTCATCAACAATTAAAAAAAAAAACAGAAGAAAGGGCAGGTAGTCTGTCCGTTCAAGGACCAGATGGGAAGTCTCTTGTTTTACTTCCTTATTCTCCTGAGAACCACACTGCAAGTTCTGCTATATCAACTTAAGGTCCTTCCTCTACCAACAGACTCCTGATCTTTCCAGGCTGAGTTATGCACCCGCCTTCTTCGGTATCCTACCCGTATCTTATACCAGAGAACTTACATGCATTTCACACAGAGTATCATTAGTTTACTGACCATGTTTGCCTGCCATGTTACAGGTTGAACTATGTCCTCCTAATATTAATATACTGAAGTCCTAACCCTCAGCATCTCTGAATGGGACCTTACTTGATGACAGATGATGTCATACTGGAGTAGGGTGGGCCCTGACTTTAATATGACCGGCTTCCTTATAAAAAGGGGAAATTTGGATACCGACACAGACAGGCAGAATGCCATGTGAGCATGAAGGCAAAGTCTGGGCTATGAGTATACAAGGGAAGAAATGCAGAGATTGCCAGCAAACACCAGAAGCCAGGGAAGAAGCACAAAACATTTTTCCTCATGGCCTTCAGAAGGAACCAACCCTGCTGCCATCTTGATCTTGGACCTCTGGCCTCCAGAACTGCAAGACAATTAATTTCCATGGTTTAAGCCACCCAATTGGTGGTACTTTGTTACAGTAACTCTAGCAAACATATACATCCCACTAGAATATGAGCTTCTTGAGGGTAGTTAGAGGATTCTATTCATTTTTGTATCAATCTAGCACAGAGTGAGGTACAGATAATTTATTTGGTTGTTCCATTATGCTTGTTAAATGCAACCAAGAAACAGTTAGTCCTCCATGTCCCATGTCTTGCTCAACGCTGACTAGCTATCCTGTCCTTAGATAGGGTTACATCGGAAAGAAAGAATGAAACTCGGGATGGAAAACAATTATTCTAGACTGAACATATCAAAATTTCTCAATCCCATTCTTAAACCAATTTCAGAATTAAATCTGCATTTTTTCCCTCTACTTTCCGTACAAAAATAGCGGCTCATTCAGGAACAAAGTCCCTAGCAAGAAGACTTTGCAGGCCACTTGAATGAGATGATATGGCTGGCAGGTCTTCTACCTGGCTGGGTCATATGTTGTCTTTAACCGCACACCAAAGTGAGGCGAAAACTGCCCTGTGGCTTGCATGAATCTGACTAGGGGTGACTCAGTTCACCTCCTTCACACTGTACTGACTCTGTTTGAATGGAGTTATTGAGGCCGGGAGCGGTGGCTCAAGCCTGTAATCCCAGCACTTTGGGACGCCGAGACGGGCGGATCACAAGGTCAGGAGATCGAGACCATCCTGGCTAACCCGGTGAAACCCCGTCTCTACTAAAAGATACAAAAAACTAGCCAGGCAAGGTGACGGGCGCCTGTAGTCCCAGCTACTCGGGAGGCTGAGGCAGGAGAATGGCGTAAACCCGGGAGGCGGAGCTTGCAGTGAGCTGAGATCCGGCCACTGCACTCCAGCCTGGGCAACAGAGCGAGACTCCGTCTCAAAAAAAAAAAAAAAAAGAATGGAGTTATTGAGGGAAAGAAGGTGATTAAGTGCTAGGTTCACAGAGAAACAGCCCGCTGTGAGCCCCAGAGCTATATGTCACTCTGTTTTTGAAACCAAAATAAAAGAAAACATTTACTTAATCTATTAATTGTATTAAATATATTTATCTTTTATCCTATATTTTTATCTTTCTTTTTATTTTTATATGTTTATCTTTTTATCTCTTGGAATTGTATTTTTCTGAAATTAAAAATAGAAAATAAATTATGAACTCTCTTGCTAATATCCAATATCATGCTTGACAAAGTCAATTTGGTAATACAAAGAACTTTCCAGAACACTATTTTATTTGAGGTAAATAGAATGAGAATTCAAAAGTACACTGTACAGGTTTCCTTCTCTTACACTGATTTCAGATGATTCGAAAAAAGCAAAAAGAAATGGAAAAGGCAGGTTGGCAAGTTAGCAGGTTATAAAAAATGAAAATTACAGCTGCGGCCAAGCTCTGGAAAATATTCCCTGACCCAGCTAGACGTTGATTATTGAACCAACAGCTTGCTTATATAATTACAGTGTGTCTATAAACCTGGTTGATATGATATACTTGTTTAACTATTAACCTCTAGATTTCCTGGAGTTTCCACAATCCAAAAAACACCTAAAAGTATGAGATACGATATATTCCATTTATTCACCTATTGCAATCACAAGCAATAGCTACAGTATTAATCTTGGTAAGAAAAAGGAAGTTCTTAGAAAACACAAGTAAGGTCTCTTGAGCTTCAGATATTTTGCTGGGGCATTTTCTTTCTTTCTTTCTTTCTTTTAAATCCTTCTAAAGAATTGCTCTATTTTATTGTTCTATTGCGCCACTGGATACTAGAAGTCAAGAGTCCTTCCTGTACCTATGTTGGATCTAATTTCCTCACTGATTCTAAAAATCACATTGATACTTCCACACCTGTCAACATTTTCCTGATCTCTCTCTTATTCACAGGACTTTCCAACTCAATAGTACCTCTTTTAAGCTAATCTAGGATTCCAGTTTAGATTCTACACATTTTTGTGCTTTTCTTACCTCCTCCTAGACAATAAGCTCTTTAAGGGCTGGAAGGAAAGGAAGAGTGAAGCAAATGTATGTTTATAGAGAGAGTACTATAGCAAAGTACCTCAAACATAAAGTGTACTCAATAAATATTTGTTGAATAAATGAATGCCAAGCACTGGCCAAAGCATATTGCATATATGACCTTGCTTAATCTTCATAAAGACCTCGTGAATGAGTGTCAGTCTTTTTATTTAGAAGGTGAGGAAACTGAAGCTAGAGGTTAAGTAGATTTTCCAAGGCTACATGGCTAATCAGTGGAAGAGTAAAGTCAAATGTATTTCTATTTCCACCCAGCATGATATCTTAAACATAACAATAGACCAAAAAAATGTATTGGTTGAGCCAGGAACAGTGGCACTGCCTGTAATCCCAGCTACACAAGAGGATGTTTGAGCTCAAGAGTTGAGGCCAGACTCGGCCACATAGAAGACCCTAAATGAAAAAAATCAAAACAAACAAACAAAAAAACTTTGTTGAATTGATCTAAACAAACTCCTCATCCAAGTTCTCTTTGTAGGTATGTCCAGAGTTTTTGGTATTTTTTTTTAAATGGCAAAGGTGTTTAGGGTACAGGAAGAGGTAAATAAACTCTGTGAAGACTGCCTCACAAGGTTTACAAATATCACAAAAAGGTTATCTCTGCATTTACGTCAAAATAATTTCCATACTCTTAACTATTCTGTTCCCACTGATTCTTCAGATTCTAGCCCTACACTTACGGCTAACTCCTCTCATCCCATTTGAAATTAGAGGAGGGAGAATAAAGGAAGGGAACAAATAACTTGTCACTCAACAACCAGACCATCTATTTCCACAGCTTCGGCATGGGATCTTGAAAAACAACTGAGGCATAGGTATAGCTGTTCTGCTTTGGCTAGAGAAAGCTGAGAAAGAATTCATTGGTTTAGGCCGGGTGCGGCGGCTCATGCTTGTAATCCCAGCACTTTGGGAGGCTGAGGCAGGCGAATCATGAGGTCAGGAGTTCGAGATGACCCTAGCTAACACAGTGAAGCCCCGTCTCTACTAAAAATACAAAAAGTAGCTGGGCGTGGTGGTGGGCACCTGTAATCCCAGCTACTTGGGAGGCTGAGGCAGGAAAATCTCTTGAACCCGGAAAGCAGAGGTTGCAGTGAGCTGCGATCACACCACTGTACTCCAGCCTGGGTGACGGAGCAAGACATCATCTCAAAAAAAAAAAAAAAAAAACAGTTCATGGGTTTAAAAGGAAATTCATTTCCATCCCCATCTACCTCCTCTGCCACAAAAACAGGCAATTCCAGTTTCCTCCACTCTGTCCAGGACAAGAGGAAAACACTGGAGATGTGGGTTCATTCATCATTTCAAGGAAATTGCACTTGTTACATTTACACAGAAACAACCAGGAAGAAAAGAAGTCACTAAGCCAAAAAGGGGCTGCAGAATCCCCACACTTAGGTATGCTGCCACATTGACCACGTTCTAGTTACTGTTTTAATATTGATTTAACTTAGATGTGTAAGGAAACACACAAGGTTTGAGTCGGCTTAGTTTCTGTGTGATACAACCTATAGAACAGCAAATGGAAGCAATATTTGTTACCTACATTTTAACATAACATTCCTGTATATCCAGACCAGTAACTATCAGTGGGCCAATTGTAATCAGCCTCCTTCAACCAATGGGCAGTTTCTACTTGGAACTCAACCATAAGAGTCAAAATGAGTCAGACTCTGTACTCTGTGATCAAAAGACATATAAAGGGACATGTCAAAAAGAACCTATAAATAGCTAGACACAGGTCAGCCCTTCTTAATTACCATACTTGGCCCTGGTATGCCCAAATCTATCCAAATTCCTACAGAATACATTCGTTTTTCTTTCTCCAACCATGTCTTTTGTGTAATGGGTTTCATACCTTCATTTTGGAGTGACATCTCAAGCGGGGTAGCCAGGAGCTCAGGTGCTGAGGTCAGACAGACCTTGACTAAAGCTTCTGCTCTGCCACTCTCCGTTTGGTAACTGAGGCAAGTTCTTAACCTCTCTGACCTCAGTTTGCTGGTCTACAAAATGGGATATCACCTCACTGATCCATAGTGAGAGTAAATGATATAATTCACATTCATCACTAAGCACAGTATCTGGAGCACAGAAAGAATCACAGCAGTGATACCATCTGGGATGGTAGAAATTAGCACTTTTTTGTACGTGACTTAAATTTACATCATTCTGGATGTGGTGAACAAATCCGGGCTCATTCTACCAAAGCTCTCCTCTGTCTACATGTAGCTTTCACCTCCCTTCATTTTCAGACCCTCTATCATCCACGATTTAAGTGACTCTGAGCACAAAGAATATTCATCTTCAAAAGAAAATTGCCCACCCAGGGCTAGGGGGTTAATGTAAGAAAACAGCTCTAAACTTTGCAGGAGATGATAACTGGAAATCTCTCTAGTACCATGTAGGGAGGCTTTCACATTTACACAAAAGAAATGATGGAACCTCTGAGCTGGGTCCTGACGATAACCAACAAGCCAGGCAATGGTAGTACCAGGAGCGTTATTTTTGGTCTCTTAGGTCAGTGCAAAAGTAATTGTGGTTTTTGCCATGAAAAGTGATGGCAAAAAAACAATATTACTTTTGCACCAACCTAATACTTTCTAAAGAAATGTGGGATCAATAGGGAGAGAATGAAGAGTCTGAGGGAAGAATGAATAAACAGCATCTCATCGAAGGGAAGAAAAAAAGAAAAGAAATATAAAGCAAACAGGAAGAACACAACTAAGGGCAAAAGACCCCAGGACGGGCAAAAGGAGACGGGTAACTTAGTTCAGAGGAAATGAGCAATGACCTACAATTCTTATAACTAGGAGAGACACCACTCAGACATTTCCTGTGGGCTGGGCCCAGGAGGTCTCTGGCTGAGCAGCAGACCAGTAGTTATCCAGGTTAACAACTTCCAATTAAAGTCAGAGAGGAATGTTTTCTGGGAGCTCTGTCATGAAGAGACCCCAGTATTGACTGAATGAAGTCATAAAGGGCAGGGTCAACAAACATTTTCTGCAAGGGACCAGATAGTAAACATTTTTGGCTTTGTGGGACATAGGGGCTCTGGTGCAACTACTCAACAACAGCTGTAGAACAAAGAGCAGCCATGGAAAACATACAAATGAATGACCATGGCTGTGTTCCAATATAACTTTGTTTGTGGATGCTGAATTTGAATTTTGTATCATTTTCATGTGCCATGAAACATTGATTTTGATTTTTTTTTCAATCATTTAAAAATGGGAAAACCATCTTCACTCACGGGCTGTACTTAAAAACAGCTGAGGCTTGGCTGGGCGCGGTGGCTCACGCCTGTAACCCCAGCACTTTGGGAGGCTGAGGCGGGTGGATCACGAGGTCAAGAGATCGAGATCATCCTGCCCAACATGGTGAAATCCCGTCTCTACTAAAAATACAAAACATTAGCTAGGCGTGGTGGTGCACACCTGTAATCTCAGCTACTTGGGAGGCTGAGGCAGGAGGATCACTTGAACCCGGGAGGTGGCGATTGCAGTGAGCCAGGATCACGCCATTGCACTCCCAGTTGGGCAACAAAAGCAAAACTCCATCTCAAAAAGGAAAAAAAAAAAAAAACAGCTGAAGCTAGATGTGGCCCAGGAGCTGCAGTTTGCTGCAGGGGCCCTCCAGTCAGACGTCCATCCTGCCTCTGCCACTGACTGGCTATCCAGCCACAGGCAAATAGGTTTCTTCACTCGTAAATTAAGGATAATAACATCACCTTTCTCCGTAGTGTTTATGGGACATCCTAAATCATACTACCTGAAAAGTAACTGGCTTAGGGTAAGTGATGATGACAACAGCCTTGGGAGTGGTACAGGGAGGGGTCGTGATCAGCAGCTCCATCTGGGGCTAATGGTCTGTCTGAAGAAGACTGATCTCAAGGATCTGACTTAAGGAGGGACGTACAGACCAGAAACTAAAACAGATGACAGGGATGCTGCAAATGCTTATTTAATGCTTCAACTCAGAGTTGAGTTGACTAAATGACGATGATTTGGCCGGGCGTGGTGGCTCATGCCTGTAATCCCAGCACTTCGGGAGGCCGAGGCAGGTGGATCACCTGAAGTCAGGAGTTCGGGACCAGCCTGGCCAACATGATGAATCTCTATCTCTACTAAAAATACAAAAATTAGCCAGGTGTAGTGCGGGCGCCTGTAATCCCAGCTACTCTGGAGGCTGAGGCAGGAGAATTGCTTAAAACTGGGAGTCAGAAGTTGCAGTGAGCTGAGGTTGCACCACTGCACTCCAATCTGGGCAACAGAGTGAGACTCCATCTCAAAAACAAAAACAAAAAATTACGATGATTTCTGATAGACTTCATTGTATAACCTGAATATCCTCCTCAACTCAGAAAGGAGATTAGGGACTACACACTGAACCGCGTGGGCCAACTCAGGACGACCATCAAAGGAGACAGAGTGGGGAACAGGCCAGGGAGGAAGGGGCTGGGCAGAGGCAGTGGAGGTGGTCAAGGAGGAAGTGAAGAATCATTTCACTTGGAGGTGATCCTCGCGGAGTTCCCTGTTTTGTTACGGGGCAGCCAGCTGTTAAAAACACTGTCTCTGGGCCAGGCACCGTGGCTCACGCCTGTAATCCCAGCACTTTGGGAGGCCGAGGTGGGCGGATCACGAGGTCAGGAGATCGAGACCATCCTGGTTAACACAGTGGAACCCCGTCTCTAGCAAAAATACAAAAAAAATTAGCCGGGCGTGGTGGGGGGCGCCTGCAGGCCCAGCTACTCGGGAGGCTGAGGCAGGAGAATGGCGTGAACCTGGGAGGCAGAGTTTGCAGTGAGCCGAGATCGCACCACTGCACTCCAGCCTGGGCAACAGAGTGAGACTCTGTCTCAAAAAACAAACAAACAAACAAATAAACAAACAAAAAAAAACCATTGTCTCTGACAATCCTTCGGAGGCCTCATAGACTTAAAAATCAGCTCCTAAAACCAGCACAGGATGGAGAAATTCACTTCAATTCTATTGGATGGGATTCTTTGGACAATTCATCTTAGTTCCTCATATTTTTTAAAAAGAAAGTTAGCAGAGAATCGTGCAACTTTTAAATCTGTTCAGAAGGCTTAGGTAGGAGAAATGACACTTCACCAGCCATTATAAGTTGCTTTTCATGCTGTTCTTGCAACTTCCAAATAATTAAGCAAATACATAATGGGAATATCAGTGTGAACAAAGAAGAAGCACAAGAAGAAAATTGCATTATAATTTAATTACCCAAATATTTCATAAAACTTAGGAGCAAATGAGAGCTTATCCTTACTGATGAAAAATACTTTCATTGTCAGACATTTTTTGAGCACCTATTATTGATAAGCACAATGCTATAAGAGTCAGAGATATAAAGATATATAAGAAGAGGTTTAGTTACCCAGCAAGAGCTTTCAGACAAGACAGTCCATAAAAGGCAAACAACCATTACAGTGGTTAAAACTTGCAGCTGTACAATGTAGGCACTGGGAATCAAAATGAGAGCATTTGCAAAATATCCTTTGGCAGAGAACTGGTAAGAAACCCCACCATCATGATTCACATGTCACCATTTCTTGGACACAGAAAAATAACCCCTGCTGAGTATACAATCGGCTCCCCCTTGCCAGCCTGCTCCCCACAAAAACAAGCAAAGCTAAAAATGCGAAATATACTAAAGATTCTGAAGAAAAAAAAAATATTTTATAAATGTGGATTACTAGTGTCCGTGTGTGGTTTAGTGAAAAGAACTTACGGACAGAGAATCTGTAGATCTGACTTTTACCTGTGACTCTACCTCTACTGTCTTCAGGAAAGTCACTCACTTCCAAGGCCTCAGTTAGCTTATTTGTAAAATGAGGTGATTGGACTATAAAACGTTCATGGCTCTAAATTCTATCACTTAATATCAGGATGCATAAATAGGCACATTAACGAAGGCTATGTTAAGGATATGTTAAGTCTGATTGACTTATATTACTTGTGAGGTCATTAAAATTGATTCTTAACAAGAATCTTAAAAGATTCTGGACTGAATTCTTTTAACAAATCTAAGAAATTTAAGTCAACCACCTTTTGTGATCAGGCATTGCACACGAAGTTAAGAAAAATCAGATTGAATTTCTCTGCAACAACGCGTATAACACAACCAGGTGCTATGTAAGAATTATTTATAAAACTAAAGAAAAACTAATTTTGCCTGAAAAGAGAACTGAAAATGCAGGAATGCCCAAAAGTAAGCTATTTCTCAGACTGGAATTTAATCAGATCACTACATTTTTCTTATTATTTTCATATAGGTCTGGATAGCTACAGACTACGTAAACAAAATGAGTTTATAAACTATGTGATAGTCGCTTAAGACATTAGGTTAAAATTAAAATTAGAGCTCATCAAGGAATTAAATTGTTCAGATACACAGAATCCAACTTTCAATCCATGATTACCTAACCTCTATAATATTGCTATTTTCTGGCTAACTTTGAAAATAATTTGATCCCCAAATTACTTATTATTATTATTATTTTTTTCTTGAGATGAAGTCTGGCTCCATTGCCCAGGCTGGAGTGCAGTGGCACGATCTCTGCTCACTGCAACCTCTGCCTCCCAGGCTCAAGTGATTCTCCTGCCTCAGCCTCCCAAGAAGCTGGGATTATAGGCGTGCACCACCACGCCTGGCTAATTTTTGTATTTTTAGTGGAGACAGGGTTTCACCATGTTGGCCAGGCTGGTCTCGAACTCCTGACCTCAGGTGATCCACTTGCCTGGGCCTTCCAAAGTGGGGTTACAGGCGTAAGCCACCGTGCCTGGCCACCCAAATTAAAATTTTAAGGATATATTTCATGAGAGAAAAAGAAATTTGGGCACACGAAACATAAATGTCAAAAAAAAGTGAGAAATGCAACTGCCTTATCACTAATGACATTAGAGTAGAATATTAATAGCTTTCATCAAACTGCCAAAGACTTTTTTAAATTGTTATAACCAGGATGAAGAAAGGTACCATCTTCCTGAAAAGCAATTTATTTGGCAATATTTACCATAATGCTTGAAAGGAGAGAATGGGCACATCTAAATATTATTGGTAGAGGGCCGGGCGCGGTGGCTCAAGCCTGTAATCCCAGCACTTTGGGAGGCCGAGACGGGCGGATCACGAGGTCAGGAGATCGAGACCATCCTGGCTAACACGGTGAAACCCCGTCTCTACTAAAAGATACAAAAATATAGCCGGGCGAGGTGGTGGGCGCCTGTCGTCCCAGCTACTCGGGAGGCTGAGGCAGGAGAATGGCGTGAACCCGGAGGCGGAGCTTGCAGTGAGCTGAGATCCGGCCACTGCACTCCAGCCCGGGTGACAGAGCGAGACTCCGTCTCAAAAAAAATAGAAAAAAAATATATATATATTATTGGTAGAAATGAGATTTAGTGCTACCTCTATGGAGGGCAATTTAGCAATATATCTATACATGCCCTTTGACCCAGGACTTCCACTTCTAGGAATCATCCTAAAGAAATAATTGGACAAATGTATAAAGATGTATGTTCCAGGTATTCTTTACAGTACTGTGTATAGTGGTGCAAAAAAATGGAAACTATTTGAAAACTCAATGTGACATTAAGTAAACGGCTACATTCTTACAAATTAAAATATGCAGTCATTAAAAAGTAGGTAACCTTATGTGTACTACTACAGAAGGATATCCAAGATATATGGTAGAGTATAAAAAAGCAAGTTACAAAATACAATATATAGTGTGTAAAATAACATGTGCATACAAATGTGGAGATAGTACCCAAAAAACTAACAGTAATTAGCTCTGGGTGGTATGACTTTGAGTGAGTTTTATATTCTTATTGTGAATTTATCTTTGGTTTGAATTTTTTGATTGGCATATGTCTTCTTTTTTTTTTTGCAATAATAAAAAGCTATTTTCAGAAGGAAGAAAAGAGAATGGAGAGCGAAGAAGAACTGGACATTCATAGCCTGTGGTTTTGCTCCCTGGAATTTAATCTAAGGGCATAGTATGCATGATAATGTATGAACTGGTATGACCATCACGGAAATATTCATAATAGTGAAAGTTAATAAACATTGTGATTCTATTTAAATAAATACAATGGAAGAGGATACTATGAATGTAGAAATATATAAACTTGGGAATATTTTGCCATATATTGGTAAATGAAACAAGAGGTAACAAAATAGACTTAGTTTTACACATATTTTGGATGCCTCATACACATAGATAGAAAAAAAAAGTCCAAAAGAATAAATGCCAAATGTAGGGATGCAGTAACTAGTCATTCTTATGTTTCCTTTTCTATGAAATGCTTCTATAATGAACAAGGGTTATTTATGAAATTTCTTTTAAGTTTTAAAAATATTCCTTGTAGATCTTTCAGATTTTAAAATACTGGAGAGTCATTAAAGTAACACTAATCCGTGAAAAACAAAGACAAGAGAATCTCAACTCTTTTCTCCAACATTAAATTTACCACCCAGAGACCCCTGAAGCCCCCTACAGTTAAGATGCCACATGCTCTAAAAAACTGAACGCAATACTAATACAAAGCAAGCTCAGGAAACCCAAGGTACCTATTCTGATTTTGTGTCCTGAGATGTACGGGGTTATAAAACATACTGGCTCAGATTACAGGCTAAGCATGACAAGTCCGTCTGGTACAACCTAACAAAGGAATTTATAGAGAACAAGAAATTTACACATTCCATTTCCCAGGGTGGAATGAATTACAGACGCAAAGAACCGCAGTAGAGTTCAGACCTTTCCTACCACTCTGCTATATGCTTCTGAATTGTGCCTCATAGGCATTTCTTACATGATTTACTTATTGCTCTCTACAACAAAAATCAACTAGTATTTTTTAAAGGTGAATAGGAGGAGAAGTGAGAAAAGTGTATTTTAACTGGGTCAAACTTTTTGTATATTTTCAGGTGAACTGGGGGATGCCAGATCTCCCTAACTCCCTCTTTCTCTCCCTCCCTCCGAAGATCATTATGGCTGATAACAATAGTTTTTCTCTCCCGGGTAGTGTAGATGACACATTTTTCCTGTAGCTTGTCTTCCTGTAGTGTGCAGGAATTCCTGCACTTTCTGGGTGCCCTTCCTGTTAACTTACATTTCAGATTTCCTCAAAAGGCATTCTACTGCTTTAATATTTGAAAAATGTCAACTCAACCCCAGACAGCTAATATAAACAAGCTGAAAAGCATACCACCTAAAGTTACAACTGTGGAAAACAAAATTTCTTTTTCAGAAATTCTTTCTCGGAGTCTCACTGTTGGTAAGGCTGTAGAGCAGTAACCCAGTCCTTCCAGCTTCCAGGGAGTCTGTAATTCCTTTGCCTCTGCTGTGCCTTAAATTAGAGGTCTGTTAAACCGAATTATAGTCATCTAGAAAGTTCGTAAAGGTCCTTGAATTGAACATGTTGTTAAATTCTTCAACACTATGAGATTGTATCCACCTTTCACTTTTCCTCCCATTTCTTTGGTTAGAATATTAAAAAGAAGTTTGGTACTGCAGAAAGTATTTTGGCCATTTGAGAATAGTGTAGCTGAATAAGGCCAATTTCACATTTAAAGTCCAGGCCAAGGCGGCTGGCTCATTTGCCATTTCTAAAATGATCACCCACTTCTTTCTACCAATAATTTTCCTTTTGGACAAGAACCCCATGTTCATTCCAGATGTACTTTCCAAGCAGAATCCAATTAAGAAAACTCATCTGGGTAAATGGGAATTGATTTGAAGGACCACCAGTACCTGATCCATTGGAAACACATCCACAGGGAAGAGTGCAGTGCTAATACCTCCTTTGGCTTCTCAACTCAAAAACGGGCTCTACTAAGAGGGAGCTATGTTCATAGTGAGTCCAAAAATATGCAAAAAGGAGCCTGATTTAGTTTAGATCCTAAAGTCCAAAGATAAGATCACAGTAAACACCACCTTCTTCATAAACCTTCCTGACTCTCCCCCAAATAGATAAATCACTTCCATTTTTAAACTCCAATAGCACCATTTCTCTTCAATACCTGTCCTGTTATCTTGTATTATAATGATTTCCTTACATTTTTGTTTTCACCAACCTGAAGGAGAAACTTCATTTTAAATATTTTTGTGTGTCCCCAAATCATGTGCACACATACACACACAATACATGCATACACATGCATATATATACACACATACGTATGTATATACATGCATATTGCAATATGTTACACATATATTAAACTGAATTGAATGAATGAGCGAATGTTTACCAAATACAAAGTAACTAAATGCCATCTCTTTAACACAGCAAAGCATGGACTGCCTCTTCTGAACTATGATTTCTCTACTCCATAAAGAGATTTTAGGTTTTCCCTATTTAAGGAACATCTCCACCCGATATGTCAATTCCTAGGTTCTTCAGCACTCTTAACTTTTCAGATTTCCATTCTCCCCTAATACTCAAAGAAAAGTAGAGCGCTACTTGGAATGCTTAACATTATTACTTCCTTCTTGGGCTGCTGAGATATAGGACTCTCATCAGGTAGAATTAAAAAGCGGTGCAACAACTCCCCACATACCCTCCCAAAAAAGTGGCAAAAAGCTTATTAGACCCTTTAATTTCACCATGTCTTACTCAAATAGTGTCCCGGGTAGCCTAATTCAATAGTATCCAACACCTCTCTTCATCATTCCATACTTTCTCATATGGCATATGCTTTCTCTGTGGTAAAGAAACAATTGTTCTGAAACAAGTGACTTGGGGTCCCAGGGGTACCTGACAGCACCCAGTCTGCTCCTTGATGTCATATCAGGAATTTTTTTAAATCCCCTTCCCAGGGTGACATTAAGCCTGCAAAATACAACTGTGTTTAAAAACAAAAATTAAGAAAATAAAATAAAAGAACATAAAGAAAACAACCATAACGTGAACTTCTGACCTATTATAGCCAACTAAACACACGAAGTTACACACTTAAAATATTTCATTATGGTTGTCAATGAAACAGTGCAGTCCCTTCACACTGCTGTCATGCTTAAAAGTACAGTTTTACCTCCAATATTTTTCCCCAAGATGCAAAGCATCTCCCAAATGGGCAGACATAAAACATTTAGGTCTTCACTGCTGCTTCTAAATTTTGCGAGCCAATAAGCAATTGGTGTAAAGTGCAAAATCTCAGAAGAGCAAGACTTGTCTGCTTTTTCGTGATATGCTGTTATTCACCCTTCACCTTTACTTCCTTTAAAAATCAAAAGTTCTCTAATGTTCAAGGCGATATCAATGGGAAATTTAGCTAAATACTGGCACCGCAATGGTCTATTCCCCAAAGAATATAAGATTACATTAATTTCCTAGTAGTTTAACTCAAGTTTTACCTTTCATCTTCACCTATAGAGTTTTTAAAAGTTTCTATTCCTGTTGCATACAAAATTACTTATAATATGTGTGCATAGTAAAGAATTTTACAATTATATAAAGCCTTGCACATTTAGACGCTACCAACCTGCTCTGTCTCTCCTGACTGTGCAAAAGGCAAAAAGAGCTCAGTAATCCTAGCAGAAGAATGCAAATAACGTCAATGCACAGCTGAACTGCAAGCCCTGCCTTACAGGAACTCTCTGTGTCTGCAAAAAAAGACACATACTAAACAGGAAATGCAACTGAGCTGTGGAAAACCTCAAACTTAAAAATGCAATCGCCAGGCGAAAATTGCATCCATGCATTCATAAATGCATGCACAACCCTTTGCATTTTTGCAACTAATGCAAATAGCCTCTTACCTTTCGACTGAGACATTTTCCCCTTTCCTTTGATGGGGGAGGGGAGCACAAAAGACTTTGCCTTGCTTCTCTTCTGTAGCTAGTTTTGCAACAAAGATGCAAGCTGCAGGCGTGCAATCTTCATGCAAGTGGAGTTTCTCTTGACCGATGCAGCAGATGGACTTTCAGGGAATCAAGATGGAAATGCACACCTTGCAAAACAGACTGGAAAGTGATTTTTCCCCCAGTTGCAACGTTAGGGAAGGCTGTGCTGCAGCTACATGATGGGCCAGGGCTGGCAGCTAAAAGCTCCAAACTTGGAACTGAGTATCTTAGTGCGCAGACGTCCTTCCTGCGAAGGGCGCGAAGGCCGCTGGGTAATGTAGTTCCCAGCGGAGTCCACGGGGCTCTGATTTAAGGAAACGTGGTCGCCTCGGTCGCTGAGCGAGATAACTGGGTGCGACAAAGATTGCGTCCAGATAAACAAGTCAGACACACTCAGTACAGTGATGGGTGAAAACCGGCAAGGCCAAGAAGGAGCGGCAGTTTTATTCTCGAAAGCCTCTGAAACAACAGCTAAAGAATATTAGGTTAGCTAAAGAGCTTTTGGCTTGTCTAGAAGGTCTGTTTGGGAGTTTTGTGTGTTGATTTTGCAGCTCAGCACCTGTTGTGCTGTTCTTGCCTGTAGACGTTTTACACTCACACCTCCATTTTTTGTTTGTTTGTTTAGGTGTTTTTTGTTTTTTTTTTTTTTTTTCTTTTTGAGACGGAGTCTCGCTCTATCGCCCAAGCTGGAGTGCAGTGGCGCGATCTCTGCTCACTGCAACCTCCGCCTCCCGGGTTCAAGCAATTCTCCTGCCTTAGCCTCCCAAGTAGCTGGGATTACAGGCATGCGCCACCACGCCCGGCTAATGTTTTTGTATTTTTAGTAGAGACGGGGTGTCAACACTTGGCCAGGTTGGTCTCGAACTCCTGTCCTTGTGATCCGCCCGCCTCGGCTTCCCAAAGTGCTGGGATTACAGGCGTGAGCCACTGGGCCTGGCCACACCTCCATTTTTAAAAACATTTTTTCTAGTCTGAAAATGTATGGATGATTTGGCTGGCTGGAGGTAAGGTTACCTTTCCTCTGTAGAGAAGATGCAAAATTTTGTTTTGTGAGAAACGATCCAGGTCAGTTATTTCCAAGGAACCCGAAACTCAGTAGGGGGTGGGGGTGGGGAAGAAGATTGGAGGCTTCTCATTTCTCACAGGGTTACAGAGGAAGTTCTGCTTTTTATACGTCAAAGCTAACTTTATCAAAATTAAGGTATCTAGATGATTTTATCTCACCTGGGAGGAGAGTCCCTGGCCTAGGGGGAAAGTGGGTGGAAAGTGAATAAAGTCGAATGTCTTGAATTTATTCACTAAAATTAACAGATATTTGTTGCGTGTCCGACATGTGCCAGGCACCTTTCTAGGGTCCTGGGGTGTTCATTCATTATGTACCGCTCACACATAGTAGGTAGACAGCACCCTGATGGAGAACAGCGTCACCTCTTTCTCAAGGAAGCCAGAGATGCTTAGAACAATTCACTGCAAGGAATGGAGAGGAGCGAGCAGGGCATGGGCAAAAATGAGCTCAGACTTCTACTTCATGGAGCAGACAGACTCAGAAATGTTCTTTTAAGACAGAGAGGGAGGAATTGAGGAATTCAAGGAGGTGTGGACAAAGCACCGTGGCAGAAATAAGGACAGCCTCACTCAGAGGATGCCAAGGAGACCTCAATGCCTTGTGTGCAGGAGTGGTGAGGGCGGGGGGATTTTACAGGTGAGGACTCCCCAGGGCCTTAAAAGGTGGGCTAGAGGTTTAGACTTTATTCTGCAGGTACTTGCGGGGAGTTGAAAGGGTCTTGCAAAGGGGTGTAACTTAATCCAAGTATTGTTTTAAGAAAGTAAATATGCCCTCAGCAATCAAGGTGGGTTGGAACTGGGAGAGGCTAGAGATAGGTCAGGTCAGTAGTGAAAGGCAAAAAGAGGCACTTTGAAAGAAGATGCAGCTAGATTTGATGACTGCTAATGAAAACTATTGGAATTGTATTTAGAATGCTGGAAGCCAGGACCATCTGCATAAGGGATGCGTTAGAGGGAAGGAAGCAGTCTTATTTCAGCTGCAAACCAGCAAATCAACTCTTAAATATGCAACAGGTTGTGAGACTAACATTAATTTACTTAAGTTGGTCCCCTTTATTGACATTCTTGAGAATTAGTCAAGGCAATCTAATCTCTGTATTAGCTTCTGCCCCTAAGAGGAAGGCATTTCTGATCCATGAACACCGGTGCAAGGACTTTGTAACTCTTTTACTGTCCTTCTAGGCTAACTCATGTTGTCCCTTCCCTCCTGTCTTGTATACATACAAGGTCAGCACCCCCTCAAACCAGCATGGTTTCCTAAGTCTCATTTAACCAGTAGACATAATGTGTGAAAATCTAGTTCACTTTCCCAAACACTGATGGAGCCAGGCCCTGGGATAGCTACTGGAGCTTTCTGTAAACTGGTTTAGTCCAGGCAGGGCCTGAATAGTCACCTAGAGCTTGCTTCAATTTGCATTTTATGTGGTCAGCTGCATTGCTCTTAAATAGCCCTGGACTCCCTTCTTTATGGAAGAGTTCTAATCACAACTTGCCTGGTGCATTTTGCCACTGTCATTACTGCTCTTACTTTCTCTGCATAGGCGTGCAGAGTCCACAGCTGACAAATGGATTGTATCTTGAAAGTCAGTCTGCAATTCATTTTCCCATAGCACCAAACAATATGTTCAACAGCTTATATACACACACAAGCACACATGCATACACAAAACACCTCTCATCCATAAATCGGCTGAATCATCTATTTAAAGATAGCCAAATTTTATATCATATTTCTTTCTGGGAAAAATATATCCTGAATTTCAAGTGGGAAATTGGGATGACGGGGAACTCAACCTCTCTGTGAACTCTTAGTTCCCAGAAGAAAAAGTTCTTCTTCCTGCCTTGGTGTTCAGAGGTTTCCTCTCCCATATACCTGGGTGGTGGAAGAGGAGGTACCTGTGCTCCTCTTCTTGCCAATCTTCATGGTATCACTGGTACCAGGAGGAGAATCCCCCCAATTGTGGCGTAAGAAGGCAAGAGCGAATTCCCTTCAGGACTCTTCTTTTATGTGCACATCAAGTATTTATCTTCAGGTGGTCCATGCTTCTGTTTTAAATCCCCCATCTTTTTTTTTTTTTTTTTTTTTTTGAGACAGAGTCCTCGCTCTGTCACCCAGGCTGGAGTGCAGTGGCGCGATCTCGGCTCCCTACAACCTCCACCTCCCAGGTTCAAGCGGTTCTCCTGCCTTAGCCTCCCGAATAGCTGAGATTACAGGCACCCGCCACCACACCCAGCTAATTTTTGCATTTTTAATAGAGATAGGGTTTCACCGTGTTGGTCAGGCTGGTCTCAAACTCCTGACCTCAAGTGATCCATCCACCTTGGCTTCCCAAAATGCTGGGATTACAGGCGTGAACCACCGTGCCTGGCCTCCCCCATCTTTTTAATTGTTTGTTTGTTTGTTTGTTTGTTTGTTTTTAATTTTTTGAGACAGAGTCTCACTCTGTTGCCCAGCCTGGAGTGCAGTGGTGTGATCTCAGCTCACTGCAGCCTCTGCCTCCCAGATTCTCCCACCTCAGCCTCCAGAGTAGCTGGGGTTACAGGTGCATGCCACCAAGCCTGACTATGTTTGTTTGTTTTTAGGGACAAGGGTCTTGCTTTGTCTTCCAAGCTGGACTGCAGTGGCCTGATCATAGATCACTGCAGCCTCAAACTCCTGGGCTCAAGAGATTCTCCCACTTCAGCCTCCCAAGTAGCTGGGACTGCAAGCGTGAGCTACCATGCCCAGCTAATTTTTGTTATTTTTTATTGTAGAAACAGAGTTGCTGCATTGCCCAGACTGGTCTCAAAGTCCTGGCTTCAAGCGATCCTTCTGCCTCAACCTCCAAAAGTGCTGGGATTACAGGCACCAATCTTTGTAATTTTCTGCACTTCAGATCTTTCTAAAATACAAGTCAGATGCACTCTCAGCTTGTAAATATCCTCAGGATCTGTTCCAGACTCCATGGCATGGTATAGTTGGTTCCTCAAGACCTGGGCTCTGCTTTCTCTCCAGCTTCATTTCTCATCGTATGTTGACATTAGAGTCAGGAGAAGGCAGGTTTTCTCCCTCCTTGCTGTTAGGTACATGCTCTCTCCTTTTTTTTTTTTTTTTTTTTTTTTTTTTGGAGACAGAATCTCACTCTGTCGCAGTAGCACGATCTTTGCTGACTACAACCTCCACCTCCCAGATTCAAGCAACTCTCCTACCTCAACCTCCCGAGTAGCTGGGATTACAGGTGTGCACCACCACATCCAGCTAATTTTTGTATTTTTAATAGAGAAAGGGTTTCACCAGTTGGCCAGGCTGGTCGTGAACTCCTGACCTCAAGAGATCCACCCACCTTGGCCTCCCAAACTGCTGGGATTGCAGGCATGAGCCACCACACTCAGCCTGGTACATTCTCTCTGTCTAGCAAGTCTTTTCCATTTTCTACCTAGTTCCTTCTGACTTGTCCTTGAAGACTCAACAGGCACGTCCTTTGGGCTGTCTTCTCAGCCACCCTCTGTAACACATCACCCTGAATTCCAACAAGGGAGTTATCACTAGCAGGGAAACTTGAGCACCTCACCTGGAAAGAGCCTTGTGCTGTCAGGTTCGAGGTATGAGATCCTTGGAAGGAGGCCCTTAGGTTAGGTCAGACTGGCATCTGAAGGAATTATTCTAGAGGCATATGCAGGGAGGAGGAGGTCAAGGAGGTGTCACGTATATTCCACAGGCCAGGAACAGTACCTGCGACTTAATATCTGACTATCAGTGTTTCTAAACTGGGGGTAATCTTGCCTCCCAAGCGATGTTTGGTAAGTCTGGAAATCTTGTGGGTTATCGCAATAGGGGGAGAGAGTATGATACTGGGATCTAATGGGTATACTGGTATACAGGCATACTGGTAATCACACTGTAGCGTACAGAAAGCCCCCACAACAAAGAATTATCTGGTCCAGATGTCAATAGTGCTGAGTTTGAGAAACTCTGCTGCATACCATGAGAAGTTACTAGACGCTCTACTTTTTTTTTTTTTTTTTTTTTTTTGAGATGGAGTTTCACTCTTTTTGCCCAGGTTGGAGTGCAGTGGTGCGATCTCAGCTCACTGCAACCTCTGCCTCCCAAGTTCAAGTAATTCTCCTGCCTCAGCCTCCTGAGTAGCTGGGAGTACAGGTGTGCACCACCATGCCCAGTTTATTTTGTATTTTTAGTAGAGACGGGGTTTTACCATGTTGGCCAGGGCTAGTCTTGAGCTCCTGACCCCAGGTGATCCACCTGCCTCGGCCTCTCAAAGGGCTGGGATTACAGGCATGAACCACCTTGCCCGGCCTAAACGCTATACTTTTAAGTTAATTTAAAGCTAATGAGATTTAGTGATGGGATATTTTAACATGGGAGAAACACTAGAATCTAAGAGATTTGGATTCTAATTCTGGCTGTAGAAAAAGTTAGCTGTGTCTCCTAAGGCACATCATTTTACCTTTCTGGGCCTCTTTTAGTTCCACTATAAAATAAGGAGACTCAGACTAAGGCCTCTTCCAGTTCTAGCATTCCATGTCTCTAAACCCAACTCACCTGTTTGATTGAAACCACTAATGATTTAAAGAGAGAAGAGAATTGTGATCACACATTCTATTTTGTACACTGGCTAAACATCTTTCTGATCCCTTGTTTTGGCAAGCCACTGATGACTCTCATAATAACGTCTCTTAAGAGATGAGACAGGCCGGGCGCAGTGGCTCAAGCCTGTAATCCCAGCACTTTGGGAGGCTGAGGCAGGTGGATCACCTGAGGTCAGGAGTTCGAGACTAGCCCTGGTCAACATAGTGAAACGCCGTCTCTACTAAAAATACAAAATGAGCTGGGTGTGGTGGTGCACACCTATAATCCCAGCTACTCGGGAGGCTGAGGCAGGAGAATTACTTGAACTTGGGAGGCGGAGTTTGCAGTGAGCCAAGATCGTGCCACTGCACTCCAGTCTGGGCAACAGAGCGAGACTCCATCTCAAAAAAAAAAAAAAAAAGAGATGAGGCAAGAAATACTCATACTACCATTTGAAATACTGCCTTCTAGGTAGTAATACAAATCTGCCCATGACGTTTATGAATGTTTTCCAACAGTGTCTACTAGATGTCAGAAACAAGAGAAAGGAAGATACCAAAGTTCAAGCTAAGAACTCAAGTCTAAATTTCTACTTTTCCAGACTCAAGAAAATCATTGCATATACAGGTGTGTTACATATAGTGAAGTATATGGGGGAGAAGCAGGTGGAGGATTCATTTAAGGGACTGGATGGCAAGTTGTGATGGTAAAATATTTTTAAGTACCGTTCTTTTATTTAACTGCACTGAAGTCTCACAATAAACTATGATTACCAGCAGAAATTCTAGAAATCTCAGTATGATTCAACTTACTATATGGCTGGCTATATCTGTTTAGCCTTATCTCCCTTTCATCCACTATAGGATTCCTTTGTTTAAGCAATCCAGTCCAAACAGGATTACCTATCCCATTGAGCCATGAATTGACACGGCAGCACTTCTATACCTTAGTGCATATTGTCCTGTGATTTCGTTCTATGACTTTGCCTTTTGCTGGCCTCCACTGCCATCTTTATTTTCTAACCTCTATTCTTCATTTGAGGTTCTAGGTCATGTCTTCCATGAAGATGTCCTTGATCACATCCCTCTGTCCTGTAAAAGAGTATCCACCCTTTTAAATTCCGGTGGCATCTATTAGCTCTTATGTGCCATATATCTGATATTATCTCTCAGTAACATTACTTAACTACTAATTTTACCTTTTCTACAAAATGGTATGTTCCCTGCACCCTCCTAACCTACTCCTTTGGGAAGACCTTGCCTGTCTGTATTTGGCCCTTGACTCTAAGCTTAAGCAGGGACAGTTTCATCAACATTATGTAGCCCCAGGTCTGGCATTTGTCATGCAGATAATATGTGCTCAACCAATATTTGTTTATCTGATGTTTGCATGGATTTATTATCTACTGAATGAATTCATCTAAAATAGGTTGATTATCTGTTATCTTAGCCTTCTTTGTTAAAAGTTAAAGAAACACCAACATAAAGATTTGCTAAGAAGAAGGATTTTTTTTTTTTTTTTTTTTTGAGACGGAGTTTCACTCTGTCATTAGGCTGGAGTGCAGTAGCGCGATCTGGGCTCACTGCAACCCCGCCTCCTGGATTCAAGCAATTCTCCTGCCTCAGCCTCCCAAGTAGCTGGGACTACAGGCACGCGCCATCACGCCCAGCTAACTTTTTTGCCTTTTTAGTAGAGACAGTGTTTCACCATGTTGACCAGGATGGTCTAGATCTCTTGACCTTGTGATCCACCTGCCTCGGCCTCCCAAAGTGCTGGATTACATGCATGAGCCACCACACCCAGCCTAAGAATTTTTATTTAATTATAATATCTTATTAAAAGCATTTTGGCTAATACTTTCTTGAAACTCCTATTAAGATTCTAGATTTTCAAATCACTGTCAACAAATCTTTATAATTAACGGTGCCTAATGTATCTTATGGAAATGCCAACGAACTATCTAGAGTCCTTATTGGATGACATTCTCATTGAATTAAAAAATGTATAAACTGAATGTTCAACATTTCTTAGTAATTAAATAGCCATTTAGAGCCCCAGTGTGATGCTGTTACAACCTTTTCCTCAAAACCACATTGCATCTTGGACGGGCATGTTAGCATGAGCCAACTGGAAACAAGATGTAGGTTCTGGGAAAGTAAGAATAGACATTATTCCAGCCTAGCATTCACCCTTCAAAAGTGTCAGCATATCATCTGTGTGTTAAAGCACTGGCAAGTAGTGAACTACTCTGAATCATTAGATTGAGTAATACAGGGCACACAAAACATTTCAAGTTCTGTTAAGAGAGAAACTTGGAATGTTGTCTAATCTAACAAACAGCGTATACTTTTTCTCTTCTACCCTAATCAATCAATCTTTCGTTCCTTATACAGTTGTCCCTTGGTATCCATGGGTTTGGTTCCATGGCCTTCCTCAAATACCAAAATCCATTGATCTCTGATGCAAAATGACATAGTATTTGCATAGAACCTATACACGTATTCCCATATACATTAAATCATCTCTAGATTATGTATAGTACCTAATACAATATAAATGCTATGTTAATAGTTGTCAGACTATATTGTTTAGAGAATACTGACATGAAAAAAAAGTCTGTATATGTTCAGTACAGACGGAATATTTTTCTGAGTATTTTTGATCCACAGTTGGTTGAATCCTTGTATATGGAGAGCCAACTATATATATATATATGAATATATATACACATATCACACATCTGTGTATATTTTGCTCTCTCTTACCACACTCACTCATTTTCTGCCGGTCCTGCCCTGCCTGGCTTCAGAAAATCTGAAGACACCAGAGCTCTACAGAAAGCCAAATAAATGGCAGCGCTCTCTCTGTAAAGTTTCAGTTACGCTTAGATTTGGAACTCCTTTGTAACTCACCTAATCAATTTCATATTTAACTAATTACTGGCTTGTCTTATATGGGTTGATTGAGAAAGCATTGCACATTGGTCACCCAGAGTCCTAGTTTCTCACTTTACCACTTCTCCCAGAGAAGATGTCTTCATAAGCTCATGTTTATACTGTACCTTGTTTTTCAAACTTAAAGAATTGAAGAATCTCACTGTGGCTACCGCTTCAGCTTTCAAAGGTAATATACTACAGAGGGCTCAGGGTGATTGATGGATGCCCAGTGACATGAGGGGTGTGTAGTGAACATTTATTAAGTTATAGAGCCGGGTGCGGTGGCTCACGCCTGTAATCCCAGCACTTTGGGAGGCCGAGGCAGGCGGATTATGAGGTCAAGAGATGGAGACTATCCTGTCTAACATGGTGAAACCCCATCTCTACTAAAAATACAAAAAAATTAGCCGGGCGTGGTGGCGGGCGCCTGTAGTCCCAGCTACTCAGGAGGCTGAGGCAGGAAAATGGTGTCAACCCGGGAAGAGGAGCTTGCAGTGAGCCAAGATGGCGCCACTGCACTCCAGCCTGGGTGACAGAGCTAGACTCCATCTCAAAAAAAAAAAAAAAAAAAAAAAGTTATAGAGAGAGCAGAGAGAATTCCTTTAAAATAGGGGTTGTCAAATTGTGACCTATGGTCCAAATCCAGCCTGCTGGCTTTCTTATTATAAGTAAAGGGGTTTTTTTTGTTTTGTTTTGTTTTTTGTTTGTTTGTTTTTGCTTTTGTTTTAGTCTTGCTCTGTCACACAGGCTGGAGTGCAATGGCGCGATCTTAGCTCACTGCAACCTCGGCTTCCCAGGTTCAAGCGATTCTCCTGCCTCAGCCTCCTAAGTAGCTGGGATTACAGGTGCCCACCATCATGCCCAGCTAATTGTTGTATTTTTTAGTAGAGACAGGGTTTCACCATCTTGGCCAGGCTGGCCTCAATCTCCTGACCTCAGCTGATCTACCCGCCTTGGCCTCCCAAAGTGCTGGGATTATAGGCATGAGCCACCATGCCCTGCCACAAGTAAAGTTTTATTGAACCACAGCCATGCCCATCCATTTAAGTATTGTCTATGGCTGTTTTTGTATTTCCCCAGAGATGAATATTAGCAACAGAGAGCATCCGGCCCCTAGAGTCTAAAATATTTACCGTCTGGTCCTTTACAGGGTAAATGTGTAGATCCCTGCTTTACAAACTGGTCTTGACTACATGTTTCCATAAACTCCAGTTACTGATAAATGCATTATAAGTCATGAATCTTGCAATGTAAGAAAAAAGGATTGGCCAGGTGTGGTAGCTCATGCCTGTGATCCCAACACTTTGGGAGATCGAGATGGAAGAATTGCTTGAGCCTGGGCAACGTGGCTAGACCTTGTCTCTATTTAAAAAAAAAAAAAAAAAAAGTTAATAAAATAAATAAATAAAATTTTATAAACAGACAAAAGGATTTCTCAGTTTTTCTCGAGTATATATCTGATTTTCCACCTATTTTACTTTTCTTTCATATCTCTCAGGATGTCCAAGTCCTGGTACATTTAAGTAGTAGGTCTATGTATTTAGAGAGGGACTAGAAAAATCAAAATATAGAATACAGCCTAAGAAATGCCCACTGTAAAAGACATATCTCACAAATCTTCTTTTTAATCTCAGAGACCAGAAGAAATAAGAGGGAAGCACCTCAGTTTATTATATTTCATTTTTTAAGTCTTAAGTCTTACGTCTTTTCTTAAGACTTACAATAATGACAGGGTATAGTTTACAAAAGCGTTATAGTATGATTTCTGGTCAGAGACGCTTAAAATTCTGAGAAACCCTGTTATACACCATGAGTAATGTTAATAACATTTTTGTAATATTTTACAGTTTACAGTCTCTTTCCACACACACCATATCATTTTATCCTTACAATGACACTGTGAAATGGGTTGTTACAGCACCCCAGTTTGTCATCATCACCTCAGGGTGCTTTGCTTTCGCAAGATGGAAAAATCTGTGATTTGAAACCGTCTTGACCGCAGAAGTAAAAATGTGTCTTGTAATTCCTACTTCCTTACTGTAAACGATCTAATCTAGTATTAAGCTAGGTAACTTTTCCTAAGTGCCCTGGAAATGTGTCCTTTTCAGGCTAAGAGTCATCTAGCAACATTCTGGCTCATTTTATATTAGTTGTTAATAGGACAAGCTCAATTCAGGACTTACAAAGTCCACAGCAAATCTGTATATCTCCCTAACACTCTGTACCTTGGCCAATACACTGTGACAATTCAATAAATGCTGTACTATTTGAGGATGAGTTAGAAACACTGATATAGGACAAAGTGTTGTGCCCTTCAAGGCTCCTTGGTATGTTTACATTGATATTAATAGATGGTCCTAGACTTCAGTCGCAGACCTGAATAATTCAGGTCATACTGAACTACTGCACTTTTTAGAAAACTGTAAAATATTCTGGGAAATTTTTTAGGTAAGTGACATATGCAAGTTATAGAAAAAGTTTAAAAGTCCACAGAAAATGAAGTTGTCTGAACTACAGTTGTGTAGAAATAATCAGATAGTCAATATAACAAATAAACTTGTTCTTAAACTGTTCCATTTGGATTTGCATCTAGAGGGAACGTTTTATAATTAACAACATATGGCAGATAAGTAGAAAATACTACTGATTTTTAAATATTTATTCCCTTTTGAGATTGATAGACTACTAATTGTATCTATAGACCAAAGTCAAAAAACCAATGAGTTTTATCTCTTGGGCTTTTTGTTTCTTTTTTTGTTTTGTTTGAGACCCGGTCTCACTTTTATCACCCAGGCTGGAATGCAGTGGTGCAATCATAGCTAACTGCGGCCTTGACCTCCTGAGCTCAGGTGATCCTCCCACCTCAGCCTCCCAAGTAGCTGGGACTACAGATGTACATTACCAAACCTGGCTAATTTTTACATATATATTTTGTAGAATCAGAGTTTCATCATGTTGCTCAGGCAGGTCTCAAACTCCTGGGCTCAAGCAATCTGCCCGCCTCAGCCTCCCAAAGTGCTGAGATTACAGCCATGAGCCACTGTACCCAGTCTAGTTCTAAATGTTTTAAAATTAACATATCACACAATTGAATAGTATTTTATCAGTATTATGTGGCTGTATAGTATTGAAAAGTAGCTATTTGAGAGTATAATGAACACTAATGGCATTTTATAAATTGGGCTTCCTATTATCCATAAAGATTATGTCTAACCTTGTAGCGCGGCAGCGTGAGCTACACGCTATACATTTGTTAATTATTCTGTATCAGACAGTATAAGAAGTAAAACGGCAGAGACATTAGATTATACTCTACGGCCACCAGAATTCTTTGGAAGTGTGTCCTAGAACCTCTTTCTGGCAGCCTTACCTTACTGGCATTTAGATGGAAAATGGAGAGAACCTAGAAACCCTGTACGTTGGCTAAAGATAACTGAAGATGTCCATTTTATAGGTCTTTATTTGTTCTTTTGGTTCTGGTTTGTTTTTTGACCCAAATAAATATCAAAAGGAATTTATTAAACATTTTTGGGGGCATATTGCCAAATCGGATGCTACTATATATAAAGAAACTGTGTGGAGTATGGTAACACCATCTGGCACGATGAATAAATTTTGGGATGCTTGTGGAATTTTCAAAGAAAAATGTAGGAAATTTTGTGCATAATTTTCTTAAACTTATTTTTATGAGATCTAGGATTATACAGATTTTCAATAGACATTTGGATGATTTTTGTTAATACCCAGATAATCCTTTAGGAAAAATATAATGCCTGGCTTTTATTTTTAAAAATGCATTGTTTTGGGGCCGGGTGCGGTGGCTAATGCCTGTAATTCCAGCACTTTGGGAGGCTGAGGCGGGTGGATCATAAGGTCAGGAGTTCAAAACCAGCTTGGCCAAGATGGTGAAACCCCGTCTCTACTACAAATAGAAAAAATAGCCGGGCATGGTGGCGGGTGCCTGTAATCCCAGTTACTCGGGAGGCTGAAGCAAGATAATAACTTGGACCCAGGTGGCAGAGGTTGCAGTGAGCCGAGATCACACCACTGTACTCCAGCCTGGGCAATAGAGTGAGACTCCATAACAAAAATAAAATAAATAAAATTCATTGTTTTGTACAATAGGGGCTTCTAACAGTAGTTATTTAAAATGTGCTATGTAAAATATTTTTAAAGGATTTATGAGTATTGTAATGCAGCATACCTCAGAGTTATTGAGGGTTTGGTTTCAGACCACTGTAGTAAAGTAAATTTTGCAATAAAGTGAGTCACACAAGTTTTTTGGTTTCCCAGTGCATATAAAAGTTATGTTGACACTATACTGTAGTCTATTAAGTGTACAATAGAATTGTGTTCATAAAAAAGTATATACATTAATTTTAAAATACTTTTTCTTTTTTTTAAAAAAAATTTCTGGCCGGGCGCGGTGGCTCAAGCCTGTAATCCCAGCACTTTGGGAGGCCGAGGCGGGCGGATCACAAGGTCAGGAGATCGAGTGAAACCCCGTCTCTACTAAAAATACAAAAAATTAGCCGGGCGCGGTGGCGGGCGCCTGTAGTCCCAGCTACTCAGGAGGCTGAGGCAGGAGAATGGCGTGAACCCGGGAGGCGGAGCTTGCAGTGAGCCGAGATCGCGCCACTGCACTCCAGCCTGGGCAACAGCGTGAGACTCCGTCTCAAAAAAAAAAAAAAAAAAAAAAAAAATTCTTTTTTTTTTTTTTTTCTTCAGACAGAGTCTCACTCTGTTGCCCAGGCTAGAGTACAATGGTGTGATCTTGGCTCACTGTAACTCCGCCTCCCAGGTTCAAGAGATTCTCCCGCTTCAGCCTCCTGAGTAGCTGGGACTACATGCATGTGCCACCATGCCCAGTTAATTTTTGTATTTTTTAATAGAGATGGGATATCACTATGTTGGCCAGGCTGGTCTCGAACTCCTGACCTCAGATGATCCACCCACTTGGACCTCCCAAAGTGCTAGGATTACAGGTGTGAGCCACCGCACCCAGCTCTTTTTTTCTTTAGAGATGGGCTTTCGCTCTGTTACCCAGGCTGGAGTGCAGTGGCATGGTCATAGCTCACTGCAGCTTCAAACTCCTGGGCTCAAGCAATCCTCCCACTTCAGCCTCTAGACTGGCTTGGATTGCAGGAGTGAGCCACCATGCCTAGCGCAAAAAAAATACTTTGGTGCTGAAAAATGCTAATGAGTCTTCATCAAGTCATAATGTTTTTTGCTGCTGGACAGTCTTGCCTTGATGTTGATGGCTGCTTACTGATCAGAGTAGTCGCTGCTGAAGGTCGAGGTGGCTGTGGCAATTTCTTAAAATAAGACAACAGTGAAATGTGTCACCTCAATAGGCTTCTTTTGATGAAAGATTCGTCTGTAGCATGCGATGCTGTTTGATAGCATTTTACCCACAGTGAAACTTCTTTCGAAATTGAAGTCAATCCCCTCAAGCCCTGTTGCTGCTTTAACTAAGTTGATGTAATATTCTAAATCCTTTGTTGTCATTTCAACAATGTTCACAGCATCTTCACTAACAATAGATTGCATCTCAATAAAACACTTTCTTTGCTCCTTCAGAGGAAGTAACTCCTTCTCCAAGTTTGATCATGAGATTGCAGAAATTCAGTCCCATCTTCAGAGTTCACATCTCATTCTAGTTCTCTTCATATTTCCAGTACACCTGAAATTATTTCCTCTACTGAAGTCTTGAACCCCTCAAAGTCATCCACGAGGGTCGGAATCAACTTCTTCCAAACTCCTGTTCATGTTGATGTTGTCACCTCCTCCCATGACTCATGAATGTTCTTAATGCCATCTACAATGATGAAGCTTTTCTGGAAGGATTTCAATGTACTTACTTTGTGCAGATTTATCAGAAGAATCACTATCTATAGCACCTATAGCCGTACAAAATGTATTATTTAAATAATAAGACTAAAAAGTCAAAATTACTTTTTGATCCATGGGCTGCAAAATGCATGTTGTGTTAGCAGGCATGCAAGCAACACTCGTCTCAGTGCATCTCCATCAGCACTCTTGGGTGACCAGGTGTGTTGTCAATGAGCAGTAATATTTTGAAAAAATATTTTTTTGAGCGGTAGGTCTCAACAGTGGGTTTAAAATATTCAGTAATCCATGCCATAAACAGATGTGCTGTCTGTCATCGAGGCTTTGTTGTTCCATTAATAGAGTCCAAGCCGAGTAAAGTTAGCATAATTCTCTCTCTCTGTCTGTCTCTCTGAGACAGCCTCATTCTGGTGTGATCACAACTCACTGCAGCCTCTACCTCCCGGGCTCAAGTGATCCTCTTACCTCAGCCTCCCAAGTAGCTGGGACTACAGGTGCATGCCACCACCCATGCCTGGTTAATTTTTGTTGTTTTTATGGAGAGGCAGGGTTTCAACATGTTACCCAAGCTGGTCTCAAACTCCTGGGCTCAAGTGATCCACCCACCTCAGCCTCCCAAATTGTTAGAATTACAGGCATGAGCCACCACACCCAACCCTAGCATAATTCTTAAGGCCCTAGGGTTTTCAGAATGGTAACTAAGCACTGGCATCAACCTAAGTCACCAGCTGCTTTAGTCCCTAACAAGAGTGTCAGCCTGTTCTTTGAAGCTTTGAAGTCAGGTATTGACTTCACCTTTCTTGCCATGAAAGTCTTAAACGGCATCTTCTTCCAATAGAAGGCTGTTTCATCTATGCAAAAAGTCTGTTGTTTGGTGTAGCCATCTTCATCAATGATCTTAGCTAGATGGTCTGGATAACTTACTGCAGCTTCTGTATCAGCCCTTGCTGTTTCATCTTGCAGTTTTGTGTTATGGAGATGGCTCCTTTCCTTAAACCTTATGGACCAACCTCTTAAAGCTTCAAAGTGTTCTTCTTCAGCTTCCTCACCTGTCTCAGCCTTTATAGAATCCAAGAGAGTTAGTGCCTTGCTCTGGATTGGGCTTTGCCTTAAGGGAGTGCTACAGCTGGTTTGATCTTCTATCTAGATCACTCAGAGACTGTCTTCACATCATCAATCAGGCTGTTTCACCTTTTTTTATTTTTATTGTTTTGAGATAGAGTCTCACTCTGTTGCCCAAGCTGGAGTGCAGTGGCACGATCTTGGTTCAGCACACACCACCACGCCTGGCTTTGTGTGTGTGTGTGTGTGTGTGTGTGTGTATTTTTAGTAGAGATAGGGTTTCACCATGTTGGTCAGGCTGGTCTCGAACTCCTGACCTCAAGTGATCTGCCCACCTCAGCCTCTCAAAGTGCCAAGATTACAGGTATGAGCCACTGTGCCCAGCCTGTTTCACTTTTTTATCATTCGTGTGTTCACTGGAACTGGAGTAGCTAGCATTTTGAATGTGCTTTGAGAACTTTACCTTTGCATTTACAACTTGGATAACTGTTTGGTGCAGGAAGACTAGCTTTTGGCCTACTTCAGCTTTCAACATGCCTTCCTTACTACGTTTAATTATTTCTAGGTTTTGATTTATGTATTTATTATTTTATTTTGTTTTGTTTTGTTTTTTGAGATGGAGTTTCGCTCTTGTTGCCCAGGCTGGAGTGCAATGGTGCGATCTGGGTTCACTGCAACCTCTGCTTCCCTGGTTCAAGTGATTCTCCTGCCTCAGCCTCCCAAGTAGCTAGGATTACAGGCACGCTCCACCATACCCAGCTAATTTTTTATATTTTTAGTAGAGACAGGGTTTTGCCATGTTGGCCAGGCTGGTCTTGAACTCCTGACCTCAGATGATCCACCCGCCTTGGCCTCCCAAAGTGCTGGGATTACAGGCATGAGCCACAGTGTCCAGCCCCTAGGTTTTGATTTAAAATGACAGATCTGCAACTCTTCATTTCATTTGAACACTTAGAGGCTATGATAGGGTTCTTAACTGACCAAATTTGAATACTGTCATGTCTCAGGGAAAGCGAGAGGAGACTGCAATAGCCAGTGGGTTGGTGGAGCCATCAGAACACACGTAACTTCTATGATTAAGTTCACTGTCTTATACCGGGGTGGTTCATGATGTCTCTCCAAAATTACAATGATAGCATCAAAAATCACTGGTCACAGATAACTGTAACAGATACAAGAATAGAAAGCTTGAAACATTGCAAGAGTTACCAAACTGGGACGTAGGGACACGAAGTGAGCATATGCTGTTGGAGGAATGAGACCAATAGGTTTGCTCCACTCAGGGTTGCCACAAACCTTAATTTGTAAGAATATGCCATAAATTCAAAGTGCCACAAAGCAAAGCACAATAAAACGAGGCATGCCTGTGTTCCTTCTGACCCCATCTTAATGAGGTAGCTAACCAAAGTGCCTCCCAGTTTGAAGCTAAGGAAACTGAAGTCAGTCCACAATATATATTTGATTCTTATAGAATCAAGAAAGAAAGTAGGGTACTACTAATTTTAGGTCCCAGTTAAGACTTTGATAGAGATAGTAAAGTATCAAATAGCAAATATACATTGCTTATGACATCTAACTACTTACTTAGCTAGGACTTTAAAAATTACTAAAACTCGGCCAGATGCAGTGGCTCATGCCTGTAATCCCAGCACTTTGGGAGGCTGAGGCAGGTGGATCACGAGGTCAGGAGTTTGAGACCAGCCTGGCCAACATGGTGAAACCCCGTCTCTACTAAAAATACAAAAATTAGCCAGGCGTGGTGGTGGGCACCTGTAATCCCAGCTACTTGGGAGGCTGAGGCAGGAGAATTGTTTGAACCCAGGAGGCAAAGGTTGCAGTGAGCTGAGACTGCACCACTGCACTCCAGCCTGGGCGACAGAGCAAGACTCCATCTCAAAAAAATAAGTAAATAAGTAAAATAAAATTACTAAAACTCACAAAATGTAAGCAAAATGGCACCCTCAATGTAAATTACATTACCTTATTTATTCCTTTATCTATAGATACCTGTTGATGTGTTCGTCAACACTGGAGGAGTCAAGTTGATTTGGATTTTCATTTGGTAGGCTAAAGGCACTGTTTTAGTTTGCAGACTGAGAATCCTCATTGTCACAGTTTTAAGTGGCCTGATTTTATATAATGTTGATCTAGAAATAATGTCAAGGTAAAATGAAACTAAAATCATTACTGACTATTCTCTGTTATTTTTAAAATTAAGTATCAGAGAGAAAAGTGTTTTAAAAATATGATTGAAATAGGATTAAGCTATTTGGAAGTTATCAACATATTAGTACAGCTCACAACCCATACACATAAATCTTGTGTTCTACAAAGAAGTTTAGTTATTTTACATTCAAGTCTTTACATAACCAACAGCCATGGTTTTTTGAAGGGCAGTGGGTAACTCTAAAATATGGAATTTATTGACTGATAGTGATTTTCAAGTATCCTTCTAAATAAAATGTTTCATATGTTATGTTTGAAACCCATTTATTATAACAAATGTTACAACACCATTTGTTACAAATGTTGCATAAAAAAAAATTTCTAAGGATAACTGCTAGTTTTTTCTCTCATTCACATATGATTTGGGAAGGGATTTTAGTATTTAATACCTATCCTACATATCTTTAAGGTTAATATAGTATATATTTCAAGATAGCTATAAAATAGGATCTTGAAAGTTATCACCATAAAGAAATGATAAAAATTTGAGGTGCTTGACATGCTAACTACCCTGATTTGACCATTATACAATGTACACATGTATTGAAACATCACACTGTTTCCCATAAACATGTACTATTACTATGTGTCAATTACAAATAAAATCTTTTTTAAAGTTTATGTAAATAGAAGAGTCAGGTCATGCACGATGGTTCACGCCTGTAACCCCAGCACTCTGGGAGGTTGAGGCTGAGAATCACTTGAGGTCAGGAGTTCAAGACCAGCCTGGTCAACATGGCAAAACCCATCTATACCAAAAATACAAAAATTAGCCAGGTGTCGTGGTGTGTGCCTGTAGTCTCAGCTACTCAGGACGCTGAGGCAGAAGAATCTCTTGAATCCAGGAGGAGGAGGTTACAGTGAGCCATATTGTGCCACTGCACTCCAGGCCAGGGAACAGAACTAGACTCCATCTCAAAAAAAAAAAAAAAAAAAATTAGAAGATTAGATATGGTGAGTATTTCTTAAAGTCAAGTGCTTTATTGAAACCAGTTTAGGCTGGAAAAAGTAGCAGATATCCAGATGACAGTACATCATATTAAATTACAAGCAACTATTTCATGTGAATTAGTAGATATGGTCAGATATTAACAAAGAAAAATAAGAGTCTCAGAGAGTTTAAAGTGTATTTGATCTTCTTGTAATTTACACCTTAAACACCAAGTTAATATACCAAAAATGCAAAGTAATCAATTTCAGATTAAGGGAAAAAATTAGGTTCATTTCATGGGAAATAATCGTCCCTGCCTCATATCTCAGAGTAAATGAGCTTCTCTGTCATTTCAGCTCCACTTATGATCATCATTGCCTTCATTCAACCGAACAGTTAGATGATGGTTAAGACTTAAGACAGTTCAGCTGATGGGATACTATTCATTGTGACTGAGGCTCTAAATACTGTGAAGCATTATATACAATAAAAATTCAAGTGAATGTGAATTTGGAGCCCTGCTTTTCCATTTTGAAGACTTTGGTAGAGATATAGTAAAGTGTCAAATACCAAGAATATATGCTTGGAAGATTTTGTTTTCCTGTACTGTACTCCACAGAGGCAGACAAATTGACAGAATGCTGGCACTTGCTTCCATCACACATTCTGGTTTCCTTTATCTTCTTCAGTTGTCCATAGATGTAATTTGACTACACTATAGCTATACAGTTTGGCCATAGTTGTGAGGGGATCAAAGCACAGGCTCTGAAGCCACACTGCCTGGGTTGGACTCCCAGCTCCCACATTGCTAGTTCTGTCATGTCAAGCTAAGCAAATCACTTTCTATGCCTCAGTTTCCCCACCTGCAAAAAGTTGCTGTTAATAGTACCTACCCCATGAGGTGGTTGAGAAGATTAAGTGAATGAATTACACTTAAAACACTAAAGAGAGGGCTGGGTACAAAATAGTGCCTGGTGCATATGTGCTCAAGAGCAATTAGCTATTGAGGTTTTGATTATTATTATTGCTATTAAATTTCCAGGCATTGGCTCCTTTCTCAAGAACAAAGATATAGTATTTGATATGGAAGAAAACTGGGATGTAAGAACATGTGTCCTACCAAATGATAAAAGAAAATTTTTTTTTTTTTGAGACGGAGTCTCACTGTCTCGCTCACGCTGGAGTGCAGTGACCTGATCTTGGCTCACTGCAACCTCCGCCTCCCAGGTTCAAGCGATTCTCCCGCCTCAGCCTCCTGAGTACCTGGGATTGCAGGTGTGCACCATCCCACACACAGCTTAATTTTTGTAATTGTAGTAGAGACAGGGTTTCATCATCTTGGTCAGGCTGGTCTCAAACTGCTGACCTCAAGTGATCCGCCTGCCTCGGCCTCCCAAAGTGCTGGGATTACAGGCACCAGCCACCGCGCCCGGCCGATAAAAGAAAATGTTTTAAGACCAGAGATAAGAAAGCTCTGAAATTAGAGGACTGTTAACACCAATGTGAGGAAATATTAATAGAAACGCTTAGTCTAATGAAAGGAAAAGGGAGAAGAATTTTTTTTTTTATTGAGGAAAATCAAAACACTGTTGGATGCTTGTGAAGAGGAAATGGAGGCCATCTGGAGAAAACAATTCCATTCCACGGTGTGGAATGGATTTGAAGGACAGCTGAATAGGCCGGGCATGCATTATATAGGCCCTTGGCTATACAATGTCGTAGATTAACCAAGTGAACAGCAGGGGGCGTAGTGGTGGTTAATGAGAGATGGTTAAGAGTTGTCCAGCTTCAAGGATCGGTGTTTATGACATGGTTTCCCCTATTAAAAAAATATACTGGCCAGGCGTGGTGGCTCACGCTTGTAATCCCAGCACTTTGGGAGACCGAGGCGGGCGGATGACCTGAGGTCAGGAGTTCAAGACCAGCCTGGCCAACATGCTGACACCCGTCTCTACAAAAATACAAAAATTAGCGGAGCATGATAGCGGGTGCCTGTAATCTCAGCTACCTGGGAGGCTAAGGAGGGAGAATTGCTTGAACCCGGGAGACGGAGGTTGTAGTGAGCTGAGATTGCACCACTGCACTCCCGCCTGGGCGACAGAGCATGACTCCGTCTCAAAAAACTCTCTCTCTCTATATATATAGTAGATAGATAGATACAGATATAGATCACATTATTTTGATCTTTCTAACCCTTTGAGTACATTAGGACCTTAAGATTCAACATTCTTCCATTTTATTTATTCTGGCTATATATTTCTTACACCCATTAACTTTTTTTTTTTTCTTTTGAGACAGAGTCACCCAGGCTAGAGTGCAGTGACATGATCTTGGCTCACTGCAACCTTCACCTCCCAGGTTCAAGTGATTCTCCTGCCTCAGCCTCCTGAGCAGCTAGTACTACAGGTGCCCGCCACCACTGCTGGCTAATTTTTTGTATTTTTAGTAGAGACGGAGTTTTGCCATGTTGGATAGGCTGGTCTTGAACTCCTGACCTCAAGTGATCCGCCTGCCTCGGTCTCCCAAAGTGCTGGGATTACAGGCATGAACCACCGTGCGCTACCTCATTACCTTTTTATTAATTTTTTCCTTGTAACCATTACTAGTGGCTGCTGCCTTTTTATAGTTAACTTGTTAATTAACCAATTAGTTCAATTAAAAAATTTATGTTAGGCATTGTATGTATTTATTTTTTAGAGATGGGGGTCTTGCTATGTAGGCCAGGCTTTCTCACATGCCTAGGCTCAAGCAATCCTCCAGCCTCAGCCTCCAGAGTAACTGGAACTACAGGTGTGTGCCATTGCACCTAGCTGTTAGGCATATTTTTAAAATCATCAAAATATGTTTTCCCTAGTGGCCTTGTTACCTGATGAATAAATAACAGAGGGGTTTAGGCATGTATTAAAGATATTTTATTATTGTTTAAAATGGAGAAATTCTTATTAAAGATTTATTCATTGAATTTGTGTTTAAAATAATTGTTTATTATCTATCCAGAATGATCCACATGGATTGTTTGGGATTAGAGGTAGGAAGAACCAAGAAACAAAGAAAACTTAGATAATTTTGTATTAGCTGAAATATTTACCTTCTGTCATAATGAGTTAAAAAAATACATAGAAAATAACTCTTCTTCCTTTATCAATATTAAGAGAAATCCAGATGTGAAAGCCATCCTATAAAAATCTGCAGGATTTCAAAAAGATATTGATAGACTTATATTGAAGCTGTAATATATTCAAAAAGACTTTAAAGCCCAACCTACAGGTAGCATGGTCTATTGCTTTCTTTTCATAATATTTTTATCGTATTCTTGGGTTATTATGGATTCTAAAGTTAAATTTTTGACTTGACTAAAAATGTATACATTTAACCCATTTTAACTATTTTAATTCTAATCTAACTTTAACTTTCAAATAGTACTTTTTTTAGAAATTTATGATCAATGCTAGTTTTGAGTAAATCATAAGTGAAGAAAACTAATTTTTTGTTTCGTTGGGGTTTTTTTTGTTTTTTAGACGGAGTCTTGCACTGTCGCCCTGGCTGGTGTGCAGTAGCATGATCTCTGCTCACTGCAACTTCCGCCTCCCTGGTTCAAGCGATTCTCCTGCCTCAGCCTCTCAAGTAGCTAGGATTACAGGTGCCCGCCACCACGCCTGGCTAATTTTTTGTATTTTTAGTAGAGACGGGATTTCACTATGCTAGCCAGGCTGTTCTCGAACTCCTGACCTCGTGATCTGTCCACCTCCACCTCCCAAAGTGCTGGGATTACAGGCGTGAGCCACCGCGCCCAGCCGAAAATTAAGTATTTTTAAGATTTCATGTTCACAGTGACTGAAATTCTTTCAAAGAAAAATAAAAGTTTCTGCAGCAAGAGCTGAGCAAATATCTACTGGGGTGCTTTCCAGAAAATGAACTGAACCTTGTGTCTTAAAAACAGCTGTTTACTTGCAGCAACTGGGATGGAATTGGAGACCATTATTCTAAGTGAAGTAACTCAGGAATGGAAAACCAAACGTTGTATGTTCTCACTCATAAGTGGGGGCTAAGCTATGAGGACACAAAGGCATAAGAATGATAAAATGGACTTTGGGGACTCAGGGGAAAGGGTGAGAGGCGGGTGATGGATAAAAGACTGCATACTGGGTAGTGTACACTGCTTGGGTGATGGGTACATCCAAATCTCAGAAATCAGCACTGCAGAACTTATCCATGTAACCAAATACCACCTGTTCCCCTGAAAATCTATTGAAATAAAAGTAATAATACATAATAATAATAACTGCACTTTAGAAACGTCATGAGTGGGATGAAGAACTAAGCAGAAACCTTCATCCATGCTGGATGATAATTATATTACAGCTTCCTCTTCAATCAATTTTGTATAATGCTTTGGAAGCAGAATAACAAGTAATATGAAATCATTTTTCAAGATGCTATATGTACACACTCTTAGTTCTATTTCTGTATTCATCGGAACAGACAATTTATGTGATGCATTTGTAATACTCAGGAACAAAGACCTATTTCCCTGAATGTTGTGAGCATTCTTGAATGTTACAAATGCAAAAAAAAAAAAAATATTATTTTCATGTTGTCACATTTAGATAATGAAATGTGCTAGGTTTACAGCATCTCCACGGTGAGTCTCAGGAAGTATGCCCACGGTGTATGTGAATTTTATTCTGAGATTCCAAAAGTGGATGAAGGCAGTTCCTAACGAGCATTGACAAACAGTAATCAACAGTGAGTGTTGGGGAAGATGGAGGGAAAGCAGGATCTGGACCTCAGCTTCTGAACATGAGTATCTTTCATTCTTGGAAAAACAGGTATTCAGTTGATCCGTTTCTTATCTGTCGTCGCGTTTCAGGATGGGAACATGAATCAGTGTGTGACTGCAATGAGCCACTTGATTTCTTCAAATGGAAGTAAGGAAAAGGGTCCAGTAAGGATGACATATTAATCCTTTTGGCACATGATAGCCATTTTGCTTATTTTGTTTTACTTTGAGTGGATGTGTCGGGCTCAGGGTAGAATTGCCACACATTTGGACCCTCATGATTCTACGCAAGATGATTACAAGCTGTTAAGCATGCAGTAGCAACGTAGGAGATTTCACAGTTCAAAAGTAGCCGCATTATCTTTGTTCCTTCTGTTTTTCCCTTTAATGTTTACATGGAGTTGTTTGCTCTGTAATTGTGCCAATGGTGTTGTACTGTAGAACACATGCAACATATGTAGAAGTAGTATTCATGGTAACATTTTCAGAGCTACCTGACTAATAAATACAGAAACTCATGTATTGCTAAGAAGCATAGATATTTTATAGCTCCCCTTCTTTTTCATAAAATCTAACCTGAATGAACAGAACACAGATCTTGGTTGATTACTCTCTCCACCAACTTCCTCTGAAGTTCTCCTCTCTCTGGGAGCACAGTTCTGCCTAAACGCGTCTCTGTCACATTCCAGACACGTGGCAGAATGCTGCGTGCGTAAACACCCTACCCCTGCTTTGTACCGTGTTATGTAATGACCATAAATGCTCTCGTGTGCCTGAGCATAAACTAGGAGGAGGAAGGGGCAAGTGCCGATCTAAGCCTTCATAAAATTTCTACCAGAAAAAAACCTGGCCGGGTGCAGTGGCTCATGCCTATAATTGCAGCACGTTGGGAGGCTGAGGTGGGCCGATCACCTGAGCTCAGGAGTTCGAGACCAGCCTGACCAACATGGTGGAACCCCGTCTCTACTAAAAATACAAAAATCAGTCTGGTGTGGTGGCACATGCCTGTAATCCCAGCTACTGGGGAAGCTGGGGCAGGAGAACTCCTTGAACCCAAGAAACGGAGGTTGTAGTGAGCCAAGATTGCATCACTGCACTCTAGCCTGGGTGACAGAGTGAGACCCCATCTCAAAGAAAACAACAACAACAAAACCCAAAAACCTGTGGGTACCCTGTCAGTATTTAGGCACAACAGAAAGACACTTACACTCACTTTACTAAAGCTTGTGATCACCTTATAAGATCGCAGAGGAAGATCAAGACAGGAAAGGATCTGAATTTACAAACTTTTGTCTATTCATCTCGAATGCAGAAAATTAGTGCTAGGTTCAGTGGTTTTAATAATTTGCTTTAGGCCAGACACAGTGGCTCACGTCTGTAATCCCAGCACTTTGGGATGCTGAGGTGGGTGGATCACCTGAGGTCAGGAGTTCGAAACCAGCCTGACCAACAGGGTGAAACCCTGTCTTTACTAAAAATATAAAAATTAGCTGTGCATGGTGGCATGTGCCTGTAATCCCAGCTACTCCAGAGGCTGAGGCAGGAGAATCGCTTGAATCCAGGAGGTGGAGGTTGCAGTGAGCTGAGATCACACCACTGCACTCCAGCCTGGGCAACAAGAATGAAACTCTGTCTCAAAAAAATAAATAAATAAAATAAATAATTTGCTTTATAACTAATAGTTAGTTGGCATGCCAATCTCAGATTCCAGCAGCTAACGGACTACCATGTTTAATCAAGTATATACAGCTGATGGAGTTGTCTTCTTCAATGACTAAATTTGGTTGGAGAAAACAAAGGAGAGGGGAATAAAAACACGAGGACCTGGCCTGGTGCAGCGGCTCATGTCTGTAATCCCAGCACTTTGGGAGGCTGAGGCAGGTGGATCACCTGAGGTCAGGAGTTCAAGACCAGCCTGGCCAACATGGTGAAACCCCATCTCTACTAGAAACACAAAAATTAGCCAGGCATGGTGGTGGGCACCTGTAATCCCAGCTACTCAGGAGACTGAGGCAGGAGAATTGCTTGAACCCAGGAGGCAGAGGTTGCAGTGAGCTGAGATCGTACCATTGCACTCCAGCCTGGATGACAGAGCAAGACTCCATCTCAAAAAACAAAAAACAAAAAACAAAAAAACACAAAAACAAAAACAACAACAACAAAAACGAAGACCTAAACTGAGACTAAAAGAGAGCTTTGATGTCAGCTATTGTGAGGTTTCAGTTATAACTTCACAGAAGGTCTGAGTGTTATGCCCAGACTGTTTGTTCCCCAAAGAAGACCACCAGAGTCCAGAGTCAAAGCCAAGCGGCAAGGATCTTTACTACAAGTTCGAACTTGGTCCCTCCTTTACACAGTATACAAGAGGGCCCCGAACAATGCAAGCGTTTGCTTTTTATAGCCCGAAAGTTGTAGGGGAACAAAGAAATTCTTTTGGCTCCTGCGCTTTCAGTAACCTTGAACGGCTGTCTCCTTATCGGAGACTTTCCAGGTGGTGTTTGTACTGAGCTCAGGGAGTTTGAGAGATATATGGTGGTGGGATGGGAGGATGGGATGTGTTTGTGCTAGGCTCAGGGAGTTTTGAGCCCGGGGCTGAGGAATGTGCCCAGCTCCTTTCATTCCCCCCTTCTTTTCAGGTATCTTTAGAGCCAATCTTGGGTCTTATAGGTCTGATTCTGTTTCAGCGTTTACAGGTTGGTATTGGGCTCTGAGGACCATGAGTTGTACGGTGTCAAATCTCTCCCTAACAAATTGTAAAATTCTGTTAACAACACAAGGTCCTACGGTAAGCAGAAATAGTAGACTTAGCAGGGGTCCAAGGAAGGGGGCTAACAGAGAAAACATAGAGGAATTCCACCATTGGTCTGCAGCTGAAGCAAACTGCCGTGTTTTTACTTCAGTGCTTAACTTGCGTAACTGTTGGACCCCGGTCCTCTACAAGTCCTGATTCATTTATGTAGAAACAACAGTTTTCTTTTAGAAATATACATGTACCACCTTTTTCTGCAGTGAGTAGGTCTAGGGCCCTCCGGTTTTGCAAGGTTACCTGAGCTAGGGACGTGAGCTGCCGCTGAAGGGAGGCAAGGGACTCAGCCGACTCCTCCATAGCAACGGCAAATTGTTGGTATAACTTGTTACTTTCTATGAGGGTGTGACCTAGGGCTCCCCCCGCCAGTCCGGCCGCAATGAAGGATGCGGTGAGGGAGATTCCTGCAATGAGGGGGAGAAATATGGCTCGTGCAGGTCTTGGTCTAGGGTCTGGGTGAATAACAGCACTAGTCCAGTTACCGGTATACCCTAGGAACTCGCCAGCAGTTAGTAGAGTCAACCGGGGAACTAATGTGACAGGGAGACATAGTAGGTTATTAACAGAAGGACTAGGTAGGTTCTTAGATAAGGTTCCATTACACCAGAAGAATATGCCTGATGGAGCCCTTAAGGTGATATTAGGGGGCGTTGCAGTGATGCTGCAGAGGCTGGAATTGGTTCCTGAGAAACAGTAGGGAAACTTCTCCTGACTGGGGTTTAGGTATAGGGGCACGTTCAGGATAGGAGCATACGAGTGGTTTCGGAGGTTGTTAGCTTGGGCAAAGGTAGAGGGTCCCCATGGCAGAGGGACAGCTGTTAGCGGTGGACGCCCTAGAGTGGCGCACAGGAAGCAGCCAGACAGGCTATGAAGTCCTGTAAGGTTAGCAAGTTCTAGTCCTTCTTGTAATAACTTTAACCAGGAGAAAGGACGTAAGTCTTGTGTTAGTCTGTTTTCCTGTCGTTGGATATTCCCGTGGACCAGGGGCAGTACTTGCACTAGGCCTCGCCACAGATAGAGGTGACTGCTAGGCCATGTGGAGGAGGGGGAGTAGTATACAGCCCCATGTTGAGGTGTGGTCCAGCGGGAGTTCCAGGGGTCTCTAACTATCCATGTATATGGAAAGTCTCTATCCCGTCTATGATAGAAGGGCCATTTAGGGTCTAACTGTTTTCTCTCTCCCCAATAACGGGGTCTGTGGATGTTACAATAGTTATAAGGACAGCCAGCATTTTGGTGCCACCAATAGTGTTTACAATTGTATTTAGTCTGATCAAACTCAAAGCATATTATTGGTGTCATAGGTTTGGCTATTTGAAAACCAGTAAAATTTAGTAGAATTGGGCTGTTGCACCCTGAGGAAGGGCAGTCAGCACTGGCCAATAATTTTCCGGGCTTATGAGGTTGCCCAGGGTGGGTTTGGTTTTCATAAAGCCAGAATCTCCAGACAAAGGGATTATGAGCTGGTTTTGTGATTTCTCCAGCGGCCACTAGGGCGACTAACATTAGGGTTAGACTACCTAACTGCATGTTTGCAGTGAGCTATGCTGCCGGCGCAGGGTGAGTTTTAAGGGGTTGTTCTTAGCTCTGTCCACAGTCCACGTGTCCGGTGCTTCAGCCGCCGCCGTGATTGGTCCCAGAAGATCAGAGGTTGGGTCCACTGGCTTGACGTGGGTGTAGTGGATCCACGATGCGATGCCTTCTACCTTCAGGGCGGTGGGTGTGGTTAGGAGTACCTGGAGTGGTCCTTTCCACCTGGGTTCTAGGGTCTCTTGTCGGTGTCGCTTGACCAGGACCCAGTCTCCCGGCTGGTACGGATGGGGTGTCGGCGGGGGACCGGTCTCATATAGTTCCTTCAGCTTGGGCCAGATTTTTTGATGAATTTTCTGCAAGGCTTGTAGGGAAAACAAGAGTTCAGAGACATTTTCTGTTTCGGACTTGAGCAGATCATCTTTTAGGCCGGGAACTAAGGGTGGGGGTCTGCCATACATAATTTCATAAGGAGTAAGGCCCAGTCTGTAAGGGGTGTTACGGGCCCGGAACAGAGCGTAGGGGAGAAGGACCACCCAATTAGCGCCAGTCTCCATAGTCAATTTAGTTAAGGTCTCTTTTAAGGTCTGATTCATTCTCTCTACCTGTCCTGAACTCTGGGGCCTGTAAGCGCAATGTAGTTTCCAATTTGCCCCAAGGATGGAAGCCAAATCCTGACTTACCTTAGCGACGAAGGCCGGCCCATTATCTGACCCTATCTGGACGGGGAAGCCATACCTGGGGAGGATATCTTCCAGGATTTTCTTTGCTACAACCTGAGCAGTCTCTTTCTTGGTGGGGAATGCTTCAGTCCACCCTGAAAAAGTATCTACAAAGACAAGTAAGTACCGATACCCGTATTTTCCTGGCTTTATCTCAGTAAAATCTACTTCCTAGTAGATACCGGGCCTGGTTCCCCTGAGCCTTGTTCCCGTTGCAGCCTGGGATTGGGGGTAGGCGTTGTTAAGCTGGCAGACTTTGCAACTTGTCACGATGTTGCTGGCCATCTCGGCTGTATGTCTGGATTTGAGCTTAGAGCGTCTGATCAGGTCTATCATCCGCCGAGCACCCAGGTGGGTGGTTCGGTGGATGTGTTCTAACACTTGTTGTCCTAATTTTTCTGGTAGGATGGTTTGGTCATTAGTATCAGTCCACCACCCATTCTGGATCTGTTTCAGGGGAAGCTTGTCAATCCACTGGAGATTTTGTTCTGAATAATCAGGGAAATATGGCAAGTCCCGGGGGCCCGGGTCAGGGAGCTGGAGTGCAAGGAGTTGGCTGGGAGCCTTCGCCACCTTTCTTGCAGTTTGGTCCGCTAGAAAGTTGCCTTGAGCAGTTGGAGTAGTTAGTTTCTGATGCCCTGGGCAATGCACAATGGCTAACTTTTCTGGCCTCCAAAGGGCTGTTAGCAGGGCTAGGATTTCTTGCTTGTTTTTTATTTCTTTTCTTTCAGCCGTTAGTAACCCCCGCTCCCTGTAAATGGCCCCATGTATATGCGCTGTTGCAAAAGCATATCGGCTGTCTGTATATACCGTCAGCTTTTTCTCTGCCCCTAAGGTAAGAGCTTGGGTGAGCACTATTAGTTCGGCCTTCTGGGCCGATGTCCCCGGGGGCAGGGGTTCCGCCCAGATTACCTTAGTCTCTGAAGTCACTGCCGCTCCAGCGTACCTCTGGCCCTGATGCATGAAGCTGCTCTCATCAGTGAACCAGACGAGGTCGGCGTCAGGAAGTGGGCGATCCTGCAGGTCTTCTCGAACTCCGTGCACCTGAGCTAGTACTCGGTGCAGTCGTGGAGTGGGGCGTCCAGGTCCAGGTTGGGCAGTAGCGAGGCAGTCTCTTACCCAGTGGCCAGCCTCCTTGCAGTAGGCACATTGGTCTTTTTTCAGATTATCATGCCTGGGGGGGCCGCCTAGGTTGGGTGTACTCTGGCTGTAGATGTTCTTTCTGTACTACTGCTGCCAGGACCTTGGTCACTTTTTTAGTGGCCTTAAATTGCCTTTTAGTTATACAGATCACTGGTGGAGAATGGCCAGTACTGGAGCTTGGGGATTCCTGTGTCATCTGGGGGTTTTATTTCCCGAAGGGGTAAAGCCACCGTGGAGTCAGGCGGCTGGGGGAGGGGAGGGCTAGTCCGCGAAGTGCGCCCTCGCGTCCGCCCTCCCGGCCTTTTAAAGTTACTTTCCCTTTCAGCGAGCCCGCCTCCCCTCCGCCTGCTCCCTCCCTCTATCTCTCTCTCTAATCTTTCCGTTTCTGTCTAAATCTTTGATTGACATACTTACAGGGTCTTTTCTTTAAGTTTCTATCTCATTCGTGCGCTTCCTCTCTCTCTCTCTCTCTCTGTCATCCCGTGTCCTTTCTCCTTTATACTCAGTCTCTTTCTCTGACTCTCCACGTCTGCCGTTTTCTCCCCTTTCTCTTTCCGATTTCCCTTCTCACTTTCTCCCTTTTCCATCTTTATGGTCTCTCTCTCACTTATTTTCTCTTCTCTCCAGTCTCACTTTCTGTGTCTCTTTTTGTAAAGGAATGTGGGTTAGAAGAAGAAAGGATAGTTTCAGAGATGTGGTAGTCAGTCTCTTGAGTTCTGCTACCAATGCTAATGGTGTTTTCATTTGTTTATTCATTCATGTATTCACTTACTTATTCATTCACACATCCATTCGTTCATTGTGCTTTGCAGGAAAGATGAAGTGGGGATAAGAATGAGTTTGGGCGCCGGGCATGGTGGCTCATGCCTGTAATCCCAGCACTTTGGGAAGCCGAGGTGGCAGGCAGATCACCTGAGGTTAGGAGTTCAAGACCAGCCTGGCCAACATGGTGAAACCCCGTCTCTACTAAAAATACAAAAACTAGCCAGGTGTGGTGGTGTATGCCTGTAATTCCAGCTAGTCGGGAGGCTAAGGCAAGAGAATCATTTGAACCCAGGAGCCAGAGATTGCAGTGAGCCAAGATCGCACCATTGCACTCCAGACTGAGCGACAGAGTAAGACTCTGTCTCAAAAAAAAAAAGGAGTTTGGGCATCTGACTTGATGATCTTATTCTTCCTGAGAGGTTTACCCACTTGTCACTGGTAGGAAAAACTTTGATTGTAAAACCAATTTCAGATCACTCTATTTAGAAGCATGGCAATCATGGCAATCATTTTGCTTAAAGTTACCCTTAGCCCCCTTGTCTATATACTTTGGAAATCCAAGAAGCTATCAGAACCAATGATGTTGTAGCTGAACTGAGCCTTGGACAAAAGAAAAGACAGCTGATGCAAAACAAAACCACAATGAGATACCAGCTCACACCTATTAGGATGGCCGCTATAAAAAATAATAATAATAATAATCATTGTTAGTGATGATGTAGACCAGTTGGATCTCGTGTCTACTGTTGATGAGAATGTAAAAGGGTGTAGCCACTATGGAAAACAGTGTGGAGTTTCCTTCGAAAATTAAAAATAGAATTGCCATATGATTCAGCAATTCCACTTCTGGGTATATATTCAAAAGAATTGAAACCAGATGTCAAAGAGATAATTGCACGCCCATATTCATTGCCACATTACCCCGGAGAGCCAAGAGCTGGAAGCAACCTAAATGTCCATCTAGAGATGAATAGATAAAGAAAGCATATATACATACAATTGGGATTTGATTCAGCCTTAAAAAGGAATGAAATCCTGTCACATGTCTCAACATGAATGAACTGTGAGGACACTAAGTGAAATAAACCAGTCACAAAAAGACAAATACAGTATGATTTCACTTATATGAGATATCTAAAGTAGTTAAATTCATAGACATCAGAAGTATAATGGTTGTTTACAGAGACTAGGCGTAGGAAAAACAGGGAATTGTTCAATGAATGTAGAGTTTCGGTTCTGCAAGACGAAAAACTTCTAGACATGCATTGTACAACAGTGTGCATATAGTTAATACTACTGTACTGTATACTAAAAAATGGCTAAGGTGGTAAATTTTATGTTATGTGATTTTTATGCAATAAAAAAGAAGGAAAGAAAGAAGAAAGTGAGTGAGGGTCCCAGTAAAACTCCAGTTGTAATCTTTTTTTTTTTTTTTTTTTTTTTTTGAGATGGAGTCTCGCCCTGTCGCCCAGGCTGGAGTGCAGTGGTGCAGTCTCAGCTCACTGCAACCTCCGCCTCCTGGGTTCAAGCAATTCTCCTGCCTCAGCCTCCCGAGTAGCTGGGACTATAGGCACATGTCACCACACCCGGCTAATTTTTGTATTTTTACTGGAGACGGGGTTTCACCGTGTTAGCCAGGATGGTCTCGATCTCCTGACCTCGTGATCCACCCACCTTGGCCTCCCAAAGGGCTGGGATTACAGTTGTGAGCCACTGCACCCAGCCTTCCCTAGTTGTAATCTTAAGGCTGATTGGCTCTATACATTCTTCCAAATGTATAATTGCTTAATCAATACTTTGCTACATTCATGACTAGATGCCTTTCATATCTTTTTGGAAGTATGCTGGGTAGAAATGATCAATGAATGAAGAATAAGCATCCTTGTAATTTCTCTCTTCAGTTTTAATGATCTTTATCTCCATTCATTTAAGCAAATCTAGACTTTTCATTCTCTTTCCTAGTTCTAGGGCAGAGTTTCTCAGCCTCAGCGCTGTTGACATTTTGTGCCAGATAATTCTTTGTTTTAGAGGACTGGGCTTTGCAGTCCTCTAGTCATGGCAACCAAAAATATCTTCAGATGTTGCTAAATGTCCCATTTCGGGCAAAGTCACCCCTGATTGAGTACCCAGCCCAAAGGTGAAGAAGTTTTCTAAGATAGTCCTGGATTACCATTGTTTTCCCAAGCGTATGACATCCGTTTTCGTTATCAACAGTGTTGTAATTTGACAGTGAATTAAGTGGTCACCCAATTTATCTCAGTAAATAGCAACTCCATGTTTCTAGTTGCTCATGCTAAAACTTAGAGACATTCTTCACCCCTCTCACCTCTCAGTTTCCCATTTAGCTATTAGAAATCTGTTTTTGTTTGTTTGTTTTTGAGATGGAGTCTCACTCTGTCGCCCAGGTTGGAGTACAGTGGTGCAATCTCGGCTCACTGCAAGCTCTGCCTCTCGGGTTCACGCCATTCTCTTGCCTCAGCCTCCCAAGTAGCTGGGACTACAGGTGCCCGGCTAATTTTTTTGTATTTTTAGTAGAGATGGTGTTTCACCATGTTAGCCAGGATGGTCTCGATCTCCTGACCTCATGATTCGCCCATCTCGGCCTCCTGAAGTACTGAGATTACAGGCGTGAGCCACCACACCTGGCCAGAAATCCTGTTAAAATCACTTTCACACTATATAAACTATCCAGCACGTCTCTCCACATCCACACTGGTCCAAACAACCTCTTCTTGCCCAGAAGAATATGTGTCCCTCTTCAGACTCTTCCTGAACGGCTGCCAAAGTTATTATCTTGAATTAGTCATTTGGATTATGCACTCCTCTGCTCAAAACTCTCCAATGGCTTCCCATTCCACTCCGAATAAAAGCCAAAATCATTACAAGATCTTCAAAGCAGCCTTACAGGACTCGCTGTTGCAGCCACACTGGCCTCTTTGCTACTCCTTGAAAACCTGGCACTGTCCTCTTTCTTTTTATTTTATTTTATTTTTTTGAGATGAAGTCTCACACTGTCGCCTGGGCTGGTGTGTAGTGGGGCAATCTCAGCTCACTGCAGCTCCCGGGTTCAAGCAATTCTCCTGCCTTAGCCTCCCGAGTAGCTGGGACTATAGGCGTGCGCCACCATGCCCAGCTAATTTTTGTATTTTTAGTAGATACGAGGTTTCACTGTGTTGGTCAGGCTGGTCTCGAGCTCCTGACCTCGTGATCTGCCTGCCTCAGCCTCCCAAAGTGCTGGGATTACAGGCATGAGCCACTGCACCCAGCCAGCACTGTCCTCTTTCAGGGCTTTCCTTTTTCAGTTCCTTCGGCGTACAGTCTTTCCCCCAAGATACCGTAAAACTTGAGCTCTCAATTTTCAAGTCTGTTTTCTAATGCCTCCTTCACAGTGAAGCTTTCTCTGGCCATCCTATTTCAAATTGCACTCTCTGCTCTCCTCCCTCATTTCCTTTTTACTGTGTTACCCTTATTACTATCTGATATAGTAAAATTTTACTTGTTTATTTATTTACCTGCTTATTTATTGTGTGTCTCTCTGAATTAGTATGCAAACGCCACAGGGTAAGGATTTTTCTTTCTTTTGTTCACCGTCATACACTCAGTGCTTATAACAGTTCCTAGGAAACATGTAGTAGAAACTCACCAAATGATTACTGGATGCATGCAATAATGAATTTATTGAATACTTACTATCTTCTAGAGATCAGGCTAGACCCTGAGTGTACAAAAGTGAGTGCAATATGGCATCTGCCTTCAAAAATTTACAATCTATCTAAGGACGCAAGTGCATACATAAATAAGCACAGTAGCGTACGATGCAGGCCACAAAGAGAATGCATGGCTGTAGTACAGAGGAACTGATTTGTGAGGCTCAAGGACTGCATTGCAGATTGAGAGGAATTAGAGGAAGTGAAAGGATACTACTTCAGGGGCCCTTTCTTGTCACCCAGTCCCCATCTATTATCTGTGTAGCTGCTGCAATGCAAACGTACTATAAATGGCGATGTAAAGCTGTGTTCCAGTGGCTCATTATCTTACACACCTACACCTGCAGTAAGAATTCAAACTCTTCAGCATGGTATGTAAGACTTGTCACAATCTGACTTCCTGTCCAAATCTGTTTATTGCCATTCTCCTCCAAAGAGCCTTTCCCTCTAACTAGACTGTTGGGAACAAAATGTATTCTTAACATTTTTAGCTTTTCTTTGTTCCTTGAATGTCGTCCCCCACACAATGGTCTGACATGTTTCAAGAGAATCAATTCTACTAAACGCTTCCTTCCTTCCTTCCTTCCTTCCTTCCTTCCTTCCTTCCTTCCTTCCTTCCTTCCTTCCTTCCTTCCTTCCTTCCTTCCTTCCTTCCTTCCTTCCTTTCTTTCTTTCTTTCTTTCTTTCTTTCTTTCTTTCTTTCTTTCTTTCTTTCTTTCTTTTTTTCTTCTGAGGCAGGATCTCACTCTCATGCCCAGGCTGGAGTGCAGTGGCACAATCTCAGCTCACTACAGCCTCTGCCTCCCAGGCTCAAGCGATTCTCCTGCCTTAGCCTCCTGAGTAGCTGGGATTACAGGTGCACGCCACTACCACCTGGCTAATTTTTATATTTTTAGTAGAGACGGGATTTCACCATGTTGGCCAGGCTGGTCTGGAACTCCTGACCTCAAACGATCCACCCGTCTTAGTCTCACAAAGTGCTGGGATTACAGGTGTGAGCCCTCGCGCTCAGCCTATATGCGTAAATTAAATGTGTACTAAACTATATAAAGTCGTATCATTTGTAACCACTAATTTCTATTATCCTGATGAAGCCATGAGTTGAATGTTCCATTCAAGTATTTTTAAAGGTAAATACCACAATCAAATAGACCACAGTGATGGTTACAATCAAGATTCAAGACCAGGCATGGTGGCTCATGCCTATAATCTCAATACTTTAGGGGGCTGAGGTGGGCAGATTATTTGAGGCCAGTGGTTCAAGACCAGCCTGGCAATATGAAACCCTGTCTCTACTGAAAATACAAAATTAGTCTGGCATGGTGGCACTTGCCTGTAATCCCTAATCCCAGCTATTTGGGAAGCTGAGGCAGGAGATTCGCTTGAACCCCAGAGGCGGAGTTTGCGGTGAAACGAGATGGTGCCATTGCACTCCAGCCTGGGCAAAAAGAGCTAATCTCAGTCTCAAAACAAAACAAAAATTACCTGGGCATGGTGGCGGATGCTGGTGGTCCTAGCTACTTGGGAGGTTGAGGCACAAGAATTGCTTGAACACATGAGGCGGAGGTTGCAGTGAGCCAAGATCACCGCCACTGCACTCCAGCCTCGATGACAGAGCAAGACTCTGTCTAAAAAAAAAAAGAATTCAATTGACCTTAGTCAGGCCAGTTGAATTAGAAGCATACTTTATAGAATAGTATCTCTATACGACCTATTATTCCTTGAATATTTATTCAACAATTGAATAATTCAATACTCAATTGAGCAATCCTCCCACCTCAGCCTCCCAGGTAGCTAGGACTAGAGGCTAATACCATCATGCCTGGCTAATTTTGTATTTTTTTGCAGAAATGGGAGATAAATTCTCACTATGTTGCCCAGGCTGGCCTTGAACTCCGGAGCTCAAGTAATCCACCCACCTCAGCCTCCCAAAATGCTGGGATTACAGGAATGAGCCACTGCTCCTGGCCACTGTATTAATGTTATCACATTCTCAAGAACCCTATGACTCAGGAGACTGAAGCAGGAAGATCGCTTGAGCCAGGAGTTCAAGACCAGCCTGGACAACATAGCAAGACCCTGTCTCCAAAAAACAGACCCCTATGAAATAAACTGTGTTTTCTTCACCCATGAAGCTGAAGCTTTAGGGAGGTTTAAGTACCTTCACGAGTCAACATGGAGGACTTAAGATTTGAATCCAGTTCTTTCCAAAGCCAGACCTCATTCTTTACTCTGCACTTTTGCTTTTGTGCTATGTGTCTAGATGATTTCATTTCACAGGCATTTATAGCTGAATTGAGGGTGCTCTTTTTCACCACATATATATGTTTTTTGATGGTAATCTATATATCAGGAATCATGGTTAGTCACAGAAATTATCTAGTTCATTTATAATTGTTAACTTATTGAGTTTAATACATTGACTGATAACAATATTTGAGTTCAAGTTGCTAGCTTGAGCAGGTGTACAGCAGACTGCTGTTTAATTACATAACATGTTTTTGTGGAAACAGACCAGTTGTAAGACCATTATCAGCAACTCATTAGGGAAGATTCCAAGAAGGAGCTGACAAGACTTAAACCTGGGTAGCCAGGCACAGTGGTTCAAGCCTGTAATCCCAGCACTTTGGGAGGCCGAGGCGGGTGGATCACGAGGTCAGGAGATCGAGACCATCCTGGCTAACATGGTGAAATTCCATTTCTATTAAAAATACAAAAAATTTAGCTGGGCGTGGTGGCAGGCACCTGTAGTCCCAGCAACTCGGGAAGCTGAGGCAGAAGAATGGCGTGAACCCGGGAGGCAGAGTTTGCAGTGAGCCGAGATCGCGCCACTGTACTCCAGCCTGGGCGACAGAGCAAGACTCCATCTCAAAAAAAAAAAAAAGGAAAAAAGAAAACAAAATTTCCCTGGGTATTACGGACTTTAAGTGAAAATGCAAAGCGATTAAGTTTCTTTTAACTGAGTTCCTTAATTATACATAATTGTTACGCTTATTTACTTTTTACTTAAAAGTTAAGAACAATGATTTCTTGCAACTATACAAAAATACTAGTGAAAATGGAAGAAACACTGGAAGATGATAGGCAAAAAAACTATGTATTTTTTTGCTTCAAGAATAGTACAAAAAATAGGATGAGTTTTTTCCATTTATTAAAAATTTCATATAATTTTAGTTTTTCTTTACCTTTCTTTTTCTTTCTTTCTTTCTTTCTTTCTTGCTTGCTTGCTTGCTTGCTTTTTTTTTTTTTTTTTTTTTTTTTTTTTTTTGAGACAGAGTCTCTCTCTGTCACTCAGGCTGGAGTGCTTCCACTTCCTCAGGCTCAAGTGATCCTCGCACCTCAGCCTCCCAAGTAGCTGGGATTACAGGCATGCACTATCCTGCCTGGCTAACTTTTGTATTTTTCATAGAGACAAGGTTTCATCATGTTGCTTAGGCTGGTCTCAAACTCCTGGGCTCAAGCAAGCCACCTGCCTGGGCCTCCCAAAGTGCTGGGATTGTAGGCTAAGCCACCACACCTGACAGTTTTCCATTTTTTTAAAGAAATAAATGTAAAATAAGTAGCACTGTTCTGAGATAATGTGATGTATTTACTGCACAAAAGAGCATAGTGAATTATATTCTAATTTATAGTTTATGTGATATTATACAAGCCATTTAATTCTCTACATACAAGTAAAATATTTTTCCTGTGTGTAAAGTAAATATTATAGTTAGAAATATGGAATCTAAGATGTATATTTGAAATTTTTTCCTCTAAATTCGGCCAGGCGTGGTGGTTCACACCTGTAATTCCAACACTTTGGGAGGCCAAGGCAGGCAGATCACCTGAGGTCAGGAGTTCAAGACCTGCTTGTCTAACATGGTGAAATCCCATCTCTAATAAAAATACAAAAATTAGCCAGGTGTGGTGGCACACGCCTGTAGTCTCAGCTTCACCAGAGACTGAGGCGAGAGAATTGCTTGAACACGGGAGGCAGAGGTTGCAGTGAGCCACAATCACGCCACTACACGATCAAGAAATTGAAAAAAAAAAAAAAAAAAGTTTTTCTCTAGATTTTTCGTTAATTTTAAAATAGGTATTTTCCAGCTTGTTTTAGGGTAGAACTACAATTCGGATGTCTTGGGTGATACTAATGTCTAAAGCAAACTTGTTTTCAGTCCACCATCCTGTATTCTTTATTTATTTTTTTTATTCCCTTAAAACAACACCCCCTTCTTCCACTACAAACCGTATTCAACCCACTCTATTCCTTAGGTATCCAGTGCTTTCACCTTTTAGAAATCTCCCCACTCCTGACAAAAAAAAAAAAAAGAACACCTAGAAAAATAGACCAAAAATCCCTGAATGACCTCTGTAACAAAACTCTACACATTATCCCCATGCCCTCTTCCTCCAGTAGGTTCCATTGAGGGAAACCACCTATTGTGGGTTGAGTTGTATCTTCAAGGAGGTATGTTCAAATCCTACTCAGTGTCTTTGAATGTGACCTTATTTGGAAACAGGATCTTTATGGGTGCAATCAAGTTAAGATGAGATCATGAAGGAGAGGCTGGGCCTTAATCCAGTGATTAGTGTCCTTTTAAGACAAGAGAAATCTGAGCACACAGAAGACATATGGAGAATGCCATGTAACAATGGCGGCAGAAATTCGAGTGATGCTGGAGTGATGCATCTTCAAGCCAAGTGATGCTCAGGGTTGCTGGCATCACTAGAAGAGAGGCAAGGAGGGGTCCTCCCCTGGAACCTTCAGAGAGAGCATGACCCTGCAGACTTCTTAGCTCCAGAACTGTGAGACAACAAATTTCTGTTATTTTAAGCCATGCAGCTTGTGGAAACTTGTTACAATAGACCTAGGAAACTAATATACCACTCAAACCTACAAGGTCTGTGTGGAATCATCATTTATTTGGGTGAAGTGAGGAAAAGAATGTGGTATCTGACAACTCTGGTGGGTAACAAAAGGATCCCTAAATCGCCGACAGGTACTCACTGAGAACATCAACCAAACTAGGAAGGATTCTGCTGTGTCTAGTTTATGACTATGTACAAGAGGTCATGATAGGATATGGTCTAATAATGTCTAATGATACTTGAGAAATCCAACCTGCATAAAGCTAGTCACCAGGCCAGGCATGGTGGCTCATGCCTGTAATCCCAGCACTTTGGGAGGCCAAGACAAGTGGATCACCTGAGGTCGGGAGTTCAAGACCATCCTGGCCAACATGGTGAAACCCTGTGTCTACTAAAAATACAAAAATTAGCCGGGCATGGTGGCACACATCTACAATCCCAGCTACTCAGGAGGCTGAGGAAGGAGGATTGCTTGAACCCGGGAGGAGGAGGTTGCAGTGAGCCAAGATCGCATCACTGCACTCCAACCTGGGCGACAGAGTGAGGTACACCAAAGATCCCTGCTTTGAACTCTTTCTGGTCAGAGGAATCAAGCAAAGAGCTCAGGAAAATCAGAGTTTCCAGAGAGAGAAGGGAGAATCCCAGAAAAGAGAAAATGAGAGATGGAGGATCCCAAAATCTGTGTGAAAACTCTGCCAAGTCACTGGCTCACCTTGGTACCATGCACGAACAGAACCAGCTGAAGGCAGCCTAAACTGAGATCTGAGGTGCCTCCCACACAGTCAGTGAGTTGAACCAAGTTAATTGCCAACTAAAACATAAATATCAACACTTGGAGGAAAATAGCAGAATCCATAATGTCCAGAATACAATGCAAAATTACCCAGTAATAGCAAAACTAACAAGAAACATCCAAAGCTTACATAAGAAAAACTATAAAACCTTCCTGGAAGACACAAAGATAAACTTAAATAAATATACATACTCATGTTCTTGGATAGGAATACTTAATATCATAAAGAACTTTTCGCTTCATTAACTTATCAATTCAATGCAATCTCATTAAAAATTCTATTATGTTTTCTTCTGGAACTAGACATGTGGTGTATAAAATGCATTTGGCAGAATTAAACAACCAAGAAGACAAAAAGAGCGAGGGGTAGAGATGGCAGTGCCAAATATTAAAATATACTCCAAAGCAGTAATTCTCAACCAGGGACTATTTTGCCCCCCAGTGTTTGCAAACATTCAGCAGTGTTTGGAGACATTTTTCATTGTCGGAGCCAGGAGTGGGAGTAAGGGTAGAGACAAGGGGAACTACTGGATTTTAGTAGGTAGAGGCCAAGGATTACGTAGACCAGCCCTCAACAACAAAGAATTATCTGGTCCAAAATGTCAATGGTGTTGCGGTTGAGAATCTAGGTGCTAAATCTTCTCTAATTAAGCCATCTTGGTATTGGTGCATGAGTAGACGGGTCAGTGGAACAGAATAGAAAATCCAGAATTAGATCCACTTGTATTTTTAATTTAGTATACAATAAAGGCACATTGTGCCAGGTGCAGTGGCTCACACGTGTAATCCCAGCACTTTGGGAGGCCGAGACGGGCATATCACCTGAGGTCAGAAGTTCAAGACCAGCCTGACCAATATGGTGAAACCCCCTCTCTACTAAAAATACAAATTATTTTTAAATTTTAAAAATTAGCCTGGCGTGGTGGCGGGCGCCTGTAGTCCCAGTTACTTGGGAGGCTGAGACAGGAGAATTGCTTGAACCTGAGGCTGCAGTGAGCTGAAATCATGCCACAGCACTCCAGCCTGGGCGACAGAGCAAGACTCCATTTCAGAGAAAAAAAAAAAAAGGCACATTGCAAATGTGTGGGGGAAAGATCAACTTTTAAGTACCAATTATAGTGATATGTGGATAGCTACATAAAAAAAGTTAAAAGTTGGGCCCATTCTTCAGACATACTTTAGAATAAATAAGAAATAGATCAGCTATTTAAATGCAAAAAAGAAACATAATATACATACACAAATTTTTGTTCAACATATAAAGCATATGAACTTTATAAAGCATAATGAACACCTACTATCCACATTATTGCTCTCACTACAGAAGGTTCTCCCCTGTGGTACCTTTCTAATTACAACCCTTTCCCTCACTCCATAGGTACTCATTATCCTAATGTTCTGATCTTTATTTCCTTCCTTCCTTCCTTCCTTCCTTCCTTCCTTCCTTCCTTCCTTCCTTCCTTCCTCCCTCCCTCCCTCCCTCCCTCCCTCCCTCCCTTCCTTCCTTCCTTCCTTCCTTCCTTCCTTCCTTTCTTTTGTGACGGGGTCTCACTCTGTTGCCCAGGCTGGAGTGCAATGGCACTATCTCGGCTCACTGCAACCTCTACCTCCAGGACTCAAGCCATCGTCCCACCTCAGCCCCCAGAGTGGCTGGGATTGTAGGCATGTGCCACCACGCCCAGCTAATTTTTGTATTTTTAGTCAAGATGGGGTTTCGCCATGTTGCCCAGGCTGATCTCAAACTCCTGTACTCAAGCGATCCACCCGCCTCAGCCTCCCAAAGTTCTGGGATTACAGGCGTGAGCCACCACGCCCAGTCTACGATATTCTGACTTCTACGAAAATCACTTTCTTGGATTTCTTTATGTCTCTAAGAGTCTAAACACAACTGTTGAGTTTTGCCCTTTATCATATTTTATATAAATGAAAGTATGCTATATCTCTTTTTATGTATCTTGCTTTTGTGTCTTTTAATCAAGATTATGTTTGCATAATACTTCTGTGTTGGCATGTGTGACTATAGTTCATTTTGTTTTTTGTTTTCTTTTTGAGACAGAGTCTTCTTCTGTGACCTAAACTGGAGTGCAGTGGCGCAATCTCAGCTCACTGCAACCTCCGCCTCCCCAGTTCAAGCGATTCTTCTGCCTCAGCCTCCTGAGTAGCTGGGATTACAGTTGCCCACCACCATGCCTGGCTAATTTTTGTATTTTTAGTGGAGACAGCGTTTCACCATATTAATCAAGCTGGTCTCAAACTCCTACGTCAGGTGATTCACCCAGCTAGGCCTCCCAGAATTCTGGGATTACAGGCGTGAGCCACCATGCCTGGCCCATTTTTTTTTTTTAATAATATTCTTTTTATGGATCTACCCCAAGTTGTTTATCCAGTCTACTATTGATAAGTAGTTGGGTTGTGTCCAGATTTTGGCTCTTATAAATAATTCCACTATGAGCATCATTGTATATGTGTATGGTGTTATGTCCATGCCTTGTTCCAAATTATATAGGAGCATCTTGGGTACATGTATGTCTATGTAAATTCTGGAAAAGAATATGCATTCCACTGTGGTTGCTAGCCATGGTCTATAAATGTCCATTGGCTCAAGTTTTGTTAATCCTGCTGTTTAAATCTTCTGTATCTCTCTGTTCTGACATTTTAATGTGTTTGTTCCATCAATTACTGAAATGGTTGTTTTCGTTTTGTTTTTACAATGTAATTTACAGATTTTTTTTCTTCTTCTTGTGGTTCTTTTTTTTTCTATATATATATATTTTTTTGTTTGTTTGTTTGTTTTTTGAGACAGAGTTTCGCTCTTGTTGCCCAGGCTGGAGTGCAATGGTGCAATCTCGGCTCTCCGCAACCTCCACCTCCTGGGTTCAAGCGATTCTCCTGCCTTAGCCTCCTGTGTAGCTGGGATTACAGGTATGCGCCACCACGCCCGGCTAATTTTGTATTTTTAGGAGAGATGGGATTTCTCCATTTTGGTCAGGCTGGTCTCGAACTCCCGACCTCAGATGATCTGCTCACCTCGGCTGTAATCCCAGCCTCCCAAAGTGCTGGGATTATAGGCGTAAGCCACCGTACTCAGCTCTTTTTGTTTTTAGGCTGTATTATTAGGTGCACATAAAATATAGAATGATTACCTTCCTTTTAAATTGAGTGCTTTATCCTAATGAACCAGCCCACTTTATCCCTGGTGTGCTAATCCTTTCCGTCTTAAAGTCAACTTTCCCTGATATTGATATGGCTACCCCAACTTCACTGTGGTTAAAACAATCTGATGCATATGATCGTACTTATCTTCTTATTTGCCTTCTTGGGATTTATCAAGCCACTCAAGTCTGTGGATTGGTACCTTCACCAATTTTGGAACTTTTTCTGTCATTATCTCTTCAAATATTCCTCTATTTCTTTTCCCTTTTCCTTCTATAATTGATCAAATGTGTTAGACTTCTCCACGTCTCTTAAGCTGTCTTCTGTATTTTTCATATTTTTTTCTTCTGAGCTGAAATTCTGAGTAATTACTTCAATCTTCCCATTAACTAATTCCACTACCTTGTTGTGTCTGTTTCCTAACATATCTGCTGAGTTTTCATTTTAGCTATTAATATTTTTCATTTTGAGACAGTCTGGATCTGTTTGGTTATTTTTCAGATCTGCAAGGTCAGTCTTGTAGGTTCACGCTGCCTACAAATACGCCCAAGCTTTTGTCACTTATTCCTTTAAGCACATTGAGGATATTTGTTTTATAATCTGTATGTGGTCATTTGTGGGACTGTTTCTGCCGTCTCTGTTTCTGCTGGTTTGAGTTCATGTTGACTTGTTACCTGTATCTGGGTTATCATCATTGATGGAGCGCTGGCCATTGTCCTTGAAAAACTCTGTGAGGATTCTTCAGTGCTTGTGATGATGGCAGCCTCTTCCTGAGAGATCTGTTATTCGTATCTGCAAGTACTTGAGTGAATTACCAATTGGGGACCATCTCAAACCAACTTCAAGGCTTGGGAGTCCCCATCCCATCTCAGCTGGTCATATCTAGCATGCAGATCTGCTGGTTTGCAGCCTTATCGTGTCAAGCATCATAATTTTGGCCAGGCACGGTGGCTCACACCTGTAATCCCAATAATTTGGGAGGCCAAGGAGGGCAGATCACGAGGTCAAGAGATCGAGACCATCCTGGCCAACATGGCGAAACCCTATCTCTACTAAAAATACAAAAATTAGCAGGGTGTGCAAAATACAAAAATTAGCAGGTGTAGTCCCAGCTACTTGGAAGGCTGAGGCAGGAGAATCATTTGAAAATGGAAGGTGGAGGTTGCACTGAGCTGAGATCATGCCACTGCACTCCAGCCTGGAGACAATGTGAGATTCCATCTCAAAAACAAACAAACAAAAATTATCTCGTTTTTTTAACCCATTTTCTTCTCTTCCATACCAAGGGAACATTTATGCCAATGCAACTCTGTGGCTGGGATGCTGGATAGGTCAGTCGTAGTTTAATTTACCCCGAGAGTGTATCCTTTGGGAATCCTGGCTATTATATGGAGAGAAACAGAGACTTCTAAGACCCCCTACTTTAGATGTACTTTGGCCTTGACTTCTGCCTCTCCATTCCCCTACTTAAGGCCATGGGACTGAAACCCATCTCTGACATAAAGTTTGGCTAGAGTTTTTAAAAATAAAAAATAGATAAAAAATCAAATAAGAGAATCAACTTTTCTTTTTTCTTCTGCCACTTACAATTAACTGCTATTTGTTGGTTGGGCACCGTGGCTCACCCCTGTAATCCCAGCACTTTGGGAGGCCGAGATGGGCAGATCACTTGAGCCCAGGAGTTTGAGACCAGCCTGACCAACACGGCAAAACCCCATCTCTACAAAAAAAGAAAAAGAAAAAAAAAAATTAGCTGGGCATGGTGGAGAGGGCCTGTAGTCCCAACTACTTAGGAGGCTGAAGTGAGAAGATCACCTGAGCCCCAGCAGGTCGAGACTGCAGTGAACCATGATCGCACCACTGCACTCCAGCCTGAGAGCCAGAGTGAGACCCTGTCTCAAACAAACAAACAAAAACAGCAAAAATAAACCCCCCAAAAAACCCCGCTACTATTTATTTGCTTATTTTTGTTTATTTATTTATTTAGAGATGGGGTATCACTCTTGTCTTCTAGGTTGGAGTACAGTGGTACAATCATAGATCATTGCAGCCTTGACCACATGCCACAACATCTGGCTAATTTTTTTTAGTTCTTTCTTTCTTTCTTTCTTTCTTTCTTTCTTTCTTTCTTTCTTTCTTTCTTTCTTTCTTTCTTTCTTTCTTTCTTTCTTTCTTCCTTCCTTCCTTCCTTCCTTCCTTCCTTCCTTCCTTCCTTCCTCCTTTCTCAAGGCAGTTTCTTGCTATGTTGCCCAGGCTGGCCTTGAACTCCTGGCCCCAAGGGATCCTCCCACCCAGTTTTCCAAGTAGCCAGGATTACAGATGCAAACCACCTCACCTGGCTAATTAACTACTATTTATGTCTTCTCATATTTGTTTTGCTATATTATTTCTTAAATTGTACATGCTCTTTTGAAATAAGTTAGAAAAGGAAGAAATATAAAAATATGAACAATTAAATACTTATGTTGTCAACATTAAACATCATTCTAGACACCACGAATGCACATGCAACTCTTTGTGCATATGTGTTGGTAAAAGATCAATGATGGATGGAGAGATAAAAAGAGAAAGATCAAAATGCTTTTGTAAAAATAACTATAAATGCTATAACTATAAAAATGGGCCGGGCGCGGTCACTCACGCCTGTAATCCTAGCACTTTGGGAGGCCGAGGTGGGTGGATCACCTTAGTTCAGGAGATTGAAACCAGCCTGGCCAACATGGTGAAACCCAGTCTCTACTAAAAGTACAAAAAAAGTAGCCGGGCGTGGTGGCACATGTCTGTAATCCCAGCTACTTGGGAGGTTGAGGCAGAATTGCTTGAACCTGGGAGGTAGAGACTGCAGTGAGCTGAGATCGCGCCACTGCAATCCAGCCTGGGTGACAGAGCAAGACTCTGTCTCAAAAAAATAAAAAATAAAAAAACTATAAAAATGTAACTAAAATGTTAAATTTTCTTGAATTTAGTATAACAAAAATAAAAGGAAGTGAAATTGTTGAATTTCATGTGTCTTTTCACCACAGATGAACTCATTTCCTAAAATATGTCTGTAGGTTAATTTTTTTTTAAGGAACGAGTGTAAACAATAGAAACATTAAGATATTGGAGTCATTATGCTTTTTAGAAAACATAATATGCTTCGATCTTGTATAGTCTGTCTTCTATGAAAGAGTAAAATATTCTTTCTCTCCTCTTCCTTCTTATGAGTTATATCATTTTTACATCATCCAGATTATTGCATTCACATTAAATTCCTTGACTACAATTGTCATGGCTGTTTTTGCTATATATTCAGATGAACTCAATGTTATCACAGCATTTTCACTTCTTGCTTTTTGTTTTTGAATTCTTTTTTGAGACATGAATGTTTGTTGTCAAGCATTCAGAAGAGCTAATTCCCTAAGTCATTTCATGTTTGAAAATATGATCTTATAAGTGGAATGACAGTAACTGCAATTGAATATTCCTGGCAACACCTTCGTTCCATAAAAGCTTTGTAGGCTAATATTCTCAGACTTCGATATGCAAAGGGAATTTTCTGGGGACTTGCTGAAAATGTAGATTCAGTAGGTCTGGCATTGGGCCTGAGATTCCACATTTTTAACAAGCTTCCAGGTAATGTTCATGCTACTGATCTGCAGACTCCACGTTGAGTGGCTTGTTTGTGGACTTTGCTTTGTCATCTTTGGACTCCAAAGCCTGTTGCAGAGAAGTCTAACACCAACTTTTTTTCTCTCCTCTTGAAGGTGATTTGCTTTTTCTACCTGGATGCCTAGAAAATTCTTCTATCATTGAGATTCAGTCATCATATTGAATTTGAGCATTCTTTATCAGACTTTCCTAGGAAGTGTGTTCTTGTAAATTGAGAGATGAAGTTTTTTCCACATGTATAGGATATTCTCTGGAAACCTATTTTTAAATACATCTTTGGTACCATCTGATGGGGTCTCTATTTCAGGGAAAGAAATTATTTTCATTGGATTATTTTAGTCTGTGTCCTGGATCTCTCTTAAAAAAAAAAATTTTGTAGAGACTGGGTCTCACTATGTTGCCCAGGCTATTCTCAAACTCCTGGCCTCAAGCAATCCTCTGGCCTCAGCCTTCCAAAGTGTTGGGATTACAGGTGTGAGCCATAGTGCCGAGCCATGTGTCCTGAATCTTCTTAGCTTCATGTATTGTTTTATTCTCTATATTCTTTACCTTCATTTACATTGATTATCTAAAGCCTTTCCTCTATGTCAGTAATTCAATTCTCAATAGTATATATATTTTTAATTGTTATTTCAGATTTTTAAAATTTAGTGGTGTTAATTATGTTGCTTTGAATCTTGTAATGTTTTTCCTTGGATGAATATTATCCCTTTTTATGTTGTTGTTGATCTATGATTTCCTTCAAGGTGGCTGTTTGCCTCTTTCATGCTACATTCCCTCTTTGCCCATAGGATACCTATAGGCAGGTGAGATCATCGCCCCATGGTTTCAAATTCTCCAGTAGCTCCCTATTTCATTGAGAGTGAAAATCAAAGACTTCTGACAGGCTCACTGGGCCTACGAGGATCTGCCTCCATCCTCACACCATTACTTTTCTGCCTTTGTCCACTTTTCTTGACCTTGCTTATTCTGCTGAGGCCAACTGACCTCCTATTCTTCAAGCAGGGACATTTACTTGCCTCAAGGTTTTCTACCTGAAACATTCTCTCCTCCGCCTACCCCACCCCACATGCTCAGGGCTTGCTCCTTCTCCTCCTTTAAGTCTTTGTTCAAACATCACCTCAAAGTGACCTCTGACTAAGCTATTTAAAACTGCAGCCCTCAGCCCTTTCCCTGCTTGATGTTTTCATTTTTCTCCATAGCACCCACCACTTTCTTTCTTTCTTTTTTTTTTTTTTTATCATACTTTAAGTTCTAGGGTACATGTGCAAAACATGCAGGTTTGTTACATATGTATACTTGTGCCATGTTGGTGTGCTGTACCCATCAACTCATCAGCACCCATCAACTCGTCATTTACATCAGGTATAACTCCCAGTGCCATCCCTCCCCCCTCCCCCCTCCCCCCCCATAATAGGCCCCAGTGTGTGATGTTCCCCTTTCAGAGTCCAAGTGTTCTCATTGTTCAATTCCCACCTATGAGTGAGAACATGCAATGTTTGGTTTTCTGTTCTTGCAATAGTATGCTGAGAATGATGGTTTCCAGCTGCATCCATGTCCCTACAAAGAACACGAACTCATCTTTTTTTAGGGCTGCGTAGTATTCCATGGTGTATATGTGCCACATTTTCTTAATCCAGTCTGTCACTGACAGACATTTGGGTTGATTCCAAGTCTTTGCTATTGTGAATAGTGCCGCAATAAACATACGTGTGCATGTGTCTTTATAACAGCATGATTTATAATCCTTTGGGTATATACCCAGTAATGGGATGGCTGGGTCATATGGTATAGACATTTCTCAAAAGAAGACATGCATACAGCCAACAGGCACATGAAAAAATGCTCGTTATCACTGGCCATCAGAGAAATGCAAATCAAAACCACAATGAGATACCATTTCACACCAGTTAGAATGGCAATCATTAAAAAGTCAGGAAACAACAGGTGCTGGAGAGGATGTGGAGAAATAGGGACACTTTTACACTGTTGGTGGGATTGTAAACTGGTTCAACCATTGTGGAAAACGGTATGGCGATTCCTCAAGGATCTAGAGCACCTACCACTTTCTAACACAACATGTCATTTACTTCATTTCATTCCCTGTTCCCCTCTCCTGCTCTGATCCTCATTACCTCCCAAGGTGAGCTTCCCAAGGACAGAGAATTTCCTGGCTGTAATAGTACCTGGCACCTAATCAGCATTTAATAAATGTTGGTTGCATTTCTTTATTTGTTTTGAGAACTAAACTCAAAAGATTTTTGGGACAAAAAATAAAAACAAAATTTTATCTTACCCAAGTTCTTTTCTAAGGAGTCTGGGGAGTCATGCCCTAACAAGTCATAAATTCAGATGGATTTTAGTTAATCCTATATATCATGATTTACTTTCCAACTTGACTCTGGCATAACATTACAAGACAAAGAAAAAAATCAAAATATTTTACCCCAAAACATGTTTCTTTGCCATATTTTGAAACGGCCCTGGCCAGGTGCAGTGGCTCACATCTGTAATCCCAGTACTTTGGGAGGCTGAGGCAGGTGGATCACGAGGTCAGGAGTTCGAGACCAGCCTGGTCAATATGGTGAAATCCCGTCTCTACTTAAAATACAAAAATTAGCCGGGTGTGGTGGGGTGCGCCTGTAGTCCCAGCTACTCCAGAGGCTGAGGCAGGAGAATCACAGAAGAATTGCTTGAACCTGGGAGGCAGAGTTTGCAGTGGGCCGAGATAGTGCCACTGCACTCCAGCCTGGGCGACACAGCGAGACTCCATCTCAAAAACAAAAAAAAAAGAGAAAGAGAAGAAAGAAGGAAGAAGGAAGGAAGGAAGGCAGGAAGGAAGGAAGGAAGGAAGGAAGGAAGGAAGGAAGGAAGGAAGGAAGGAAGGAGAGGCGAGGTGAGGCGAGGTGAGGAGAGGAGAGGAGATAAGAGAAAAGAAAAGAAAAGAAAAGAAAGGAAAAGAGACCCGCAAAGCTGTTCTTTGTGGGGGAAAATTTGTATCTGTAAAGAATCTCTATTAACATAGCTAGATCATTTTCTTCCAGATCCTCCCAGTCCTAAGGAGATTAACTAAGATCCCAGTAGGAAACATTTGTCATCTATTGTCTCTAAGGGCAGCCACTATAATAAAACTTCAAAAGAACTTTGGTCTCCACAATCTTTATCTTAACTTGAACATTCCCTTTCTGTCTATCCCAGGTGTTTAGACAAACGCAACCAATTGTCAGCCAGAAAATGTTTAAATTCACCTGTTGCCTGGAAGCCCCCCACTGCTGTGAGTGGTCCCACCTTCTGGACTAAACCAATGTACTTCCTTTTCTGTTCGTTTTGTTTTGTTCGTTTTGTTTTGTTTTGAGACGGAGTTTCGCTCTTGTTGCCCAGGCTGGAGTGCAATGGCGCGATGTTGGCTCAGTGCAACCTCTGCCTGCCAGGTTCAAGTAATTTTCTTGCCTCAGCCTCCTGAGTAGCTGGGATTACAGGCATGAACCACCACGTCCAGCTAATTTTTTGTACTTTTAGTACAGACAGAGTTTCTCCATGTTGGTCAGGCTGGTCTCAAACTCCCGACCTCAGGTGATCCGCCCGCCTCGGCCTCCCAAAGTGCTGGGATTACAGGCATGAGCCACCACACCCTGCTCAGTGTATTTCTTAAATGTGTTTGATTGATGTCTCAAGCCTCTCTAAAATGTATAAAACCAAGCTGCGCCCCGACACCTTGGGCGCATGTTCTTAGGCCCTCCTGAGGGCTGTCATGGGCCATGGTCTCTCAAATTTGGCTCAAAATAAATCTCTTCAAATATTTTATAGAGTTCAACTCTTTTTGTCGGCAGTTTGCATGTTTATTTTGCTCATCCTAACATTGAGGAGAGACGTTCTTTGAGGACATTTCTATTCACCCTTCTCATTTCATCTCACAACCTATTTAATCGATTTCAATGAAGGCCGGTCTTGTTCCTAGAAAACCTGTTCGAGTGTGTAATAAGCTTGTAATCAGGAAGACTTCCTGTTTATCCAAACCCTATTTTGAAAGCTAGCCAGCTCAGATTTCTTTGTTCAATGGAATAATATAGGAATACATACAGAAAGAAAATATTCTTCACTTATCTGCACTGCAAGGTCTGTTTATTTTTGTGATAAGTTAGGCTTGGAGATTTTAAAAAACATGACAGTTGGACATTTATTTTTATATCTATTTATTTATTTATTTTGAGACAGGGTCTCACTCCATCTTCCAGGCTGGAGTGCAGTGGCACAATCACGGCTCACTGCAGCCTCAACCTCCAGGGCTCAGGCAATCCTTCCACCTCAGCCTCCTGAGTAGCTGGGACTACAGGCGCGTGCCACCACGCCCAGCTGATTTTTTTTTTTTTTTTTTTTTGTGTGTTTTGCCACATTGCCTAGGCTAGTCTCAAACTCCTGAACTCAAGCAATTTGACTTCCCAGGCCTTCCAAAGTGCTGGGATTACAGGTGTGAGCCATTGCACCCAGACTGGAAGTTAATTTTTACTCCCTTACTTTGACACTTAATTGACCTTTCCCCTTATATTTTCCCCCATGGTGACAAAAGCCATATTATTAATTAATCTGCAACAAATGAGTGATATCTGTTGGTGACAGAACTGTGAACAGTGGGAAGACGGTTCCCTTCAAACTCCACTGCAAATGTTTCCAGGAGTTTTTCCTGAGCCTCTGCACCCCTAGGCACTTCGGGTAGTAAGAAATCTCTGCTAGCCCCTTCACGGATTTCAAAAGCATTTAATATGAAATCAAAACATGGTTTTAAGTGAGATATCAATACTTGAACATTTATAACACAATATATGTACTTTAATGAACTATAAGTCTGTCTCTCAAGTCTACTGTGGTCTTCACTATTTTTAAACCATCTCAGCTAAATCCTTTATGTTATTGTAGTTTTAATTCTTACCAGTGAACTGTGAAGATGATATTTGCTAACCAGAATGAAAGCTCGTTTGGCCAGTAGATTAAATACAAATAATAATTCTATCATTATGTCTCAGGCACTGTGCTATAAGTGATTATTATGTGTCATCTTATTTTATCCTTACAGTAATCTGATTTAGGTAAATTGAAGGATAATTTCTGGCTGGGTGCAGTGGTTCATACCTGTAATCCCAGCACTTTGGGAGGCCGAGGCAGGGGGGATCCTTTGAGCCAAGGAGTTTGAGACCAGCCTGGGCAACATGGCTAGAACTTTGTCTCTACAAAAAATACAAACATTAGCCAGATGTGGTGGCATGTGCCTGTGGTCCCAGCTACTCTGGATGCTGAGGTGGGAGGATTGCTTGAGCCCAGGAGGTGGAGGTTGCAGTGAGCCATGATCGTGCCACTGCATTCCAGCCTGGGTGACAACAGAGCAATACCTTGTCTCAAAAAAAAAAGGATAATTTTTTTATTTTCCTCTCAGATTGTGTGTATATAAAAGATAATTTTTAAAAGGTTAAAATCATGACTCAAATACAAACATTAAATGAACATGTGTAAGGTTTTATTTAACTTATTAATTAATGAGGCAATCAATAAGATGTTAGAACCGAGTCAAAGGAGAATTCAAAGACTACACATGCATAGTAATTAGGAATGCAGGAATGAATTTGCAAATAAATGTAAAACAAGTTAACATCCAAAGGTAATGTTCAATTGCGTATCAGTGAACACAATTTGCATTGCTGCGGATAAGAATCATTTGTATTACTATCAGCATTTCATATCTCATGGAGTTATAAAATAGCTCAAAGACAATGAAAGGTGGAGATAGCCCAAAGGTTGTTCTAGACAGGACCCTCAGTACTCTTTGTCTATTTCAAAGTAAGAAAGCAGTTCAGCAAGATCGGTTTCACAAAGTACAGGTCACAAAGGCTCTGCTGATAAAACAGGATGCGGTAAAGAAGGCAGCCAAAACCTAGATGGCAATGAAAGCAACCTCTAGTCCTCCTCACTGCTCATTATATGCTAATTATAATACATTAGCCTACTAAAGGAAACTCCCACCAGCCCCATGACAGCTTACAAATGCCGTGACAACATCCAGAAGTTACCTTACATGGTCTGGAAGGGGGAGGAACCCTCAGTTCTAGGAATTCCCCACCCCTTTCCTGGAAAACTCATGAAAAATCCACCCCTAATTTAGTGTATGATCAGAAATAATCATAAAAATAGCCAACCAGCAGCCTTCAGGGTTGCTCTGCCTGTAGATTAGCCACCTTTTATTCCTTTACTTTCCTAATAAAGTTGCTTTCACTTTATTTCGTAAGCTCACTCTTGAATTCCTTTCTGTGCAAAGCCAAGAACCCACGCAGCCTCCCAGGCTGAGCCCCAATGCTGGCGTTCACCATATGACAAAAGAAGTCTTTCACTGTTATTCCAGCTTTATAGATTTTAGAACTCAATACACAGCCTGGCCACAATGGCAAGACCTCATCTCTACAAAAAATAAAAAAAAAATTAGCCGGAAGGCCAGGCACAGTGGCTCACACCTGTAATCCTAGCACTTGGGGAGGCTGAGGCGGGCGGATCACCTGAGGTAGGGAGTTCGAGACCCAGCCTGACCAACATGGAGAAACCCTGTCTCTACTAAAAATACAAAATTAGCCAGACATGGTGACAGGAGCCTATAATCCCAGCTACTTGGGAGGTTGAGGCAGGAGAATTGCTTGAACCCAGAAGGTGAAGGTTGTGATGAGCTGAGATTGCACCATTGGACTCCAGCCTGGGCAACAAGAGCGAAACTCCGTTACCCCAATGCCCCACCCCCCCAAAAAATTAGCTGGGCATGGTGGCATATGCCTGTGGTCCCAGCTACTCAGGATGCTGTGGTGGGAGAATGTCTTGATCCCTGGAGGTGAAGGCTACACTGAACCATGATTACACCATTGCATTTCAACCTTGGCAACAGAGTCAGACCCTGTCTTTTTATAAAGAGAGAAAGAGGGAGAGAGAGGAAGGGAGGAAGGAAGGAAGGAAGGAAGGAAGGAAGGAAGGAAGGAAGGAAGGAAGGAAGGAAGGAAGAAAGAAAGAAAGAAAGAAAGAAAGAAAGAAAGAAAGAAAGAAAGAAAGAAAGAAAGAAAGAAAGAAAGAAAGGGAGAGAAAGAGAAGAGAGAAAGAGAGAGAGGAGGGAGGGAGGGAGAGAAAGAAAGAAACTCAATACATAAAAATAAAAGATCAATTTAATATAAACAAGATCTTTAATTTTTGGAAAACAAATGATAATCTTTAAATAAAGCAAACAGGCCGGGCATGGAGAGGCCGAGGCAGGTTATCACTTGAGTTCAAGAGTCTGAGACCAGCCCAGCCAACATGGAGAAACCTCGTCTCTACAAAAAATACAAAAATTCGCTGGGTCTGGTGGCACATGCCTATAATCCCAGGTACTTGGGAGGCTGGCTGAGGCATGAGGATCACTTGAACCGGCGAGGCAGAGGTTGCAGTGAGCTGAGATCATGCCACTGCACTTCAGCCTGGATGACAGAGTGAGACTCCATCTCAAAAACATAAAATCAAATAATAATAAAAAAAATCACAGAAATTAGATCTCAACCAAATATTACAAATCGATCTTCACAATTTATAGATGAAGATCAGTCCTCTCATTTTATAGATGAAAGCATCCAAGGTTAAATAATTTGCCCCAAATCAGAAAGCTGGCTGCTGGCAGGGCTAAGAGAAGAACAGGGAAACTCAGGCTTTCTAGAGAATTATCAAAATAAACAGAAACAATAAATTAAAAACATTGTGCATTAAAATTACCTTTAAATATTTTACACTTAATGAATTACCCATCTAAGATAAGAATAAACTGAAGCAAACATCCGTTAGGAAAATCCCCAAGGTCATAGGGCAGGATAAAACCGGAGATTGTTTTGGTATCAGAAAACCTGTTTTTGACCGGGCACGGTTGCTCATGCCTATAATCCCAGCACTTTGGGAGGTCGAGGTTGGAGGATCACTTGAGGTCAGGAGTTCAAGACCAGCCTGGCCAACATGGTGCAACCTCATCTCTACTAAAAATACAAAAATTAGCTGTGTGTGGTGGCACGTGCCTGTAATCCCAGCTACTCAGGAGGCTGAGGCGGGAGAATCGCTTGAACCTGGGAGGCGGAGGTTGCAGTGAGCCAGTGCACTCCAGCCTGGGTGATTGACTGAGAGTCCGTCTCAAAAAAAAAAGAGAAAACCTATTTTTTTCTGTCAGGGCAAATGTGACGAACTCATATTGCTTAATTACATAATAATCATTTTTACATTTGTACAATTATAATCATTTTTAAATTACAGATATGCTCTCTATTAGGTTTTACTGACAAACTCAGTGTTTCTTTGATTCAATTGCAGCATAAGCAAGGAAGCTTTTCCTGAGAAGATATGCTCATTCACAGACATTTTCTTTTCAATTAAGTCAAAGTATTCCCTTGCCTTATAGATAACATTATCAAAGAGATTGTTACTTCAATTACAGATGTGAAGGCTGATTTAGTAAATTAAGGATGTGCCTGACTTTTTTTTTTTTTTTTCCGAGATGGAGTTTCGCTCTTTTTGCCCAGACTGGAATGAAACGGCACAAACTCTGCTCACTGCAACCTCTGCCTCCCGGGCTCAAGTGATTCTCCTGCCTCAGCCTCCTGAGAAGCGGGGGATTACAGGCATGCACTACCATGCCCAGCTAATTTTGTATTTTTAGTAGGGACGGGGTTTCTCCATGTTGGTCAGGCTGGTCTAGAACTCCCAACCTCAGGTGATCCGCCCGCCTCAGCCTCCCAAAGTGTTGGGATTTCAGGCATGAGCCACCATGCCTGGCCAGTGTGCCTGACATTTAATCCAACAGACAGCTAAACTGAGTTCTACAATATTTAACTTGAAAATTAAGTCATTTAGCGAAGTGTGGTGAGGCATGCCTGTAATCCTAGCTACTCAGGAGACTAAGGCATGAGAATCGCTTGAGCCTGGGAGGTGGAGATTGCACTGAGCCAAAATCACACCACTGCTCTCCAGTCTGTGTGACAGAGCAAGACTCTGTCTCGATAAAAAAAATAATAATAATAATAAGTAAAAAATTTTTATTAGAGTTGAGTCATTTTTCTCAGGTATTTGGGCTGCTGAAACACAAATATAGACAATCAATGCATCTGCATTTAACATTCAGACACTTTAACAAGTGTGCAAATACTGGAGACTCATGGATCTGCTTGTTCAGATTAGCATTACCAATATAACAATACAGTAAATACCAATAATAATAATATATACAATAAACATATACTATATAATATACAATAATATATATAGTATGTGGTATACAATAATTATACATAGTAATATATACATAAATAATATATAATACCAATATAATAATAATATATACAATTAATAATAATATATACAATAAATAACAATGTTATCAATATAATAATACAATAAATAGATACCATAACTTATTACTGTGGAAAATACGCAAAGGCTCCTGAGCCATAGAGCTCCGTTCTTTGGACTTATCTGATCTATGTCCCTACAGTTATAACCCTTAAGTTGGAGTGAAATAATCGCTCTAACTTGGAGGAAGCATTTCTTCTTCGATTAGTCAATGAACCATCAGCAGTAGTTTCGGAGAAAGATTGTTTAACTATTCTATGACCTAAAGACTGGCACACATCTGTTGTACAAAGAAAAGGAGTGTTGCAACCTTCCTTTGGAATAGAGATTGCCTGCTTTTGTGCTAATACATGTTTGGCTTAAAAATTATTTCTGTTGGCAAGGGCATAGGCTTTTCCAACATAGTGAGATTTTCTTTCCAGGTACATCTTACATTTGGAGAAAACACACACGTAGGAAGGACTGCTGTGAAGGCTTTTCACTGTACTTTGTGATTTTGATTGACCTCTCTAGTACCAAACTGAATTTTAGACACCACAATTTGAATTTTATATTGAAAACTTTGGGTCTGTAGAAAAAGAAAAACTGTCATTAAAATTGCAAAGTGGGCCGGGCATGGTGGCTCTCACCTGTAATCCCAGCACTTTTTTGGGGAGAGGGGAGCCAAGGCGGGCAGATCGTTTGAGCTCAGGGGTTCAAGACTGGCCTGGGCAACATGGTGAGAACTTGTGTCCAACAAAAATTAACAAAAACTTAGCCGGGTGTGGTGGTGCATGCCTGTAGTCTCAACTACTTGGGAGGCTGAGATGGGAGCTTGAATCTGAGAGATGGAAGCTACAGTGAGGTGAGATGGTGCCACTGTATTCCAGCCTGGGCAAGAGAGTGAGACCCTGTCTCATTTCATCTTATCTCATTTCATAAAATAAAATAAAATTCCGAAGTGGACCTTGAGAATATGGAGTGCTTAGTCTGCTCAGGCTGCTATAACAAAATACCATAGGCTGCAGGGCTTCAACAATAGACATTTATTAATATTTCTTCTGAAGGCTGGAAAGTCCAAGATCGAGATGCTGGCAGATTCTGTGTCTAGTGAGGGCCACTTTCTTGTTCATAGACAGCCATCTTCTCCTTGTGCCCTCACACAGCAGAAGGAAAGAACTCTGACCATTTCGGAGTTCTCTTAAAAGCATTAATCGCATTCACGAAGACTCCACCATCATAATGTAATTACCTTTCAAAGGCCCTGCCTCTGTATACCGTCACACTGGGGGGTTAGGATTGCAGCATATGAATTAGAAACTAGGGAACACAGACATTTTGTCTATGGTATAACTCACATCCAACTCATGAGCAAATCCCTAGGCTCCACCTTCAACATTTATTCAGAAGTTAACTTTGATCACCACCTCCACAGCCACCATCTTAGTCCAGGACATCATCATCTGTTACTTGGGTTATTGCAGAAGCTTAACTTGTCTTCCCGACCGTGCCATTTCTAAGGCGGTCTGTTCTCAACCCAGCAGGTAAGAGTGAGTGATCCTTTTCAAGTAGAATTCAGATCACCTTATGTCTCTGCTCAAATATTCTCCAATGGCTCCCATCTCACTCTGAGTAAAAGCCAAAGTTCTGGCTGGGCGCAGTGGCTCATGCCTGTAATCCCAGTACTTTGGGAGGCCAAGGTGGGTGAATCACCTGAGGCCAGGAGTTTGAGACCAGCCTAGCCAACACGGCCAAACCCTGCCTCTACTAAAAATACAAAAATTAGCTGGGTGTGGTGGTGCACGCCTGTAATCCCAGCGTCTTGGGAGACTGAGGCAGGAGAATCCCTTGAAGTTTGCAGTAAGCCGAGATGGCACCACTGCACTCCAGCCTGGGTGACAGAGCTAGACTCTGCCTCAAAAAAAAAAAGAGAAAAAGAAAAGAAAAAGAAAAGCCGAAGTTCTTACTATGATCTACTAGTTGTATTAGCCCTGGTTTCCTCCCCACCCAAAGTAGAGCCTGGTATAGGGGCTGTGTGAGGGTAGCTTATGGGTTAAAAAAGATTCCCCAAATGAAGACTGTTTGAAAAGTGAAACAAGGAAGGAAGGAAAGGAAATCCAAGTGTGTGTTATTGAGCTGACCTCCACAATGGGCAAAATTGGAGCTGGATCCCTCAATGGTCCTGCAAAGGATATATTTATCCGTTGGCTCCCATCCCCCATAAGGACTTTTGGCATGGACAGGGCTAAGGGGTTCATGCAAGTGTTCCATGCCGCAGTGGGGAAGAAGCAATAGGTAAGTAGCCATCAGAAGAGGTGCTGTGGGATTACATCTGTGCCGCTAGTTGCCTAAGTAGTAGGTGGAGTTAAAGGATGGCTGATAGCATATAAGGTGCAGCTCTAATGGGGTCTGATACAAAGCCCTATCTTGCCCTCACTTCATTACTTCTCTGACCTCATTCTCATTCTTTCCATCAGTCTCTCTTTCCCACTTCCTCTGCCCTGCTTGCTGTTCCTAGAACAAAATGGACATGCACCCTCCTCAGGGCCTTTGCACTTACTATTCTCCCTACCAGGAAAGACGGCTGGCTGGCTTGAAATTCACGCAGCTGGCTTCCCCACCTTCTTCAAGTTTCAACCCCAAAGTCACATTTTTAAATTTTATACATAATATTTTACATATTTTCAGGGTACATGTGATACTTTGTTGCAGCAAATGTGTAATGATCAAGTCAGGGTATTTGGGGGTACCCATCGCCTTGAGTATTTATCATTTCTATGTGTTAGAAACATTTCAAGTTTTCTCTTCTAGCTACAGGTTTTTGTTTTGTTTTGTTTTGTTTTTTTGAGATGGGGTCCCGCTCTGTCACCCAGGCTAGAATGCAGTGGCAGCGACCTCAGCTTACTGCAACCTCAGTCTCCAGGGTTTAAGTGCTTCTCCTGCTTCAGCCTCCCAAGTAGCTGGGATTACAGGTGCCCACCACCATGCCTGGCTAGTTTTGTATGTTCTTTTTAGTAGAGATGGGATTTCACATGTTGGCCAGACTGGTCTTGAACTCCTGACCTCAAGTGATCTGCCTGCCTCAACCTTCCAAAGTGTTGAGATCACAAGCCTGAGCCACGGTGCCCAGCCTCTCTTCTAGCTACTTTGAAATATACAATAAGTTGTTGCTAACTATTAATATTATCATCCTACTCTGCTATATAATATTAGAACTTATACCTTCTATCAACTGTACTTATTGACCAACCTCTCTTCGTCCCCTCCCCTCAACTCGTACATCCTTCCCAGCCTCTGGTATCTATCTATCTGTCCTCTACATCCATGAGATCAACTTTTTTAGCTTCCATATATGGGTGAAAACATAAAAAAATTGTCTCTCTGTGTCTGACTTACTTCACTCAACATAGTGACCTCCAGTTCCATCCATGTTGGAGGCAAATGACATGATTTTATATTTTTATGGTTGAAAAGTATTACATTGTGTGTATATGTTACATTTTATTTATCCATTCATCCAATGATGATCACTTAGTCGATTCCGTATCTTTGCTTTTGTGAATACTGCTGCAATAAACATGAATGCAGGTATCCCTCTGATATACTGATGTCTTTTCCTAAATGTCCAGCAGTGGGATTGCCAGGTCCTATGGTAGTTCAGGTTTTTATTTTTTTGAGAAACCTCAATACTGTTTTCCATAGTGGCTGTAATAATTTACATTTTCGCTAACAGTGTATAAGAGTTTGCTCTTCTCTGCATCCTCACCAATATCTGTTATTTTTTTGTCTTTTTAGTAATAGCCATCCTATGGCCGGGGTGCGGTGGCTCAGGCCTGTAATCCCAGCACTTTGGGAGGCCGAGGCAGGTGGATCACCTGAGGTCGGGAGTTCGAGACCAGCCTGACCAACATGGAGAAATCCCGTCTCTACTAAAAATACAAAAATTAGCTGGGTGTGGTGGCGCATGCTGGTAATCCCAGCTACTTGGGAGGCTGAGGCAGGAGAATCACTTGAACCCAGGAGATGGAGGTTGCAGTGAGCTAAGATTATGCCATTGCACTCCAGCCTGGGCAACAAGAGCGAAACTCCATCTCAAAAAAAAAATTAATTAATTTAAAAAAAGCCGTTCTAACTGGGGAAAGATATGTCATTGTGGGTTTGATTTGCATTTCCCTGATGATTAGTAATGTTGCACTTTTTAAAAAAATTTGCCAGTTAACTATTTGTATGTGTTCTTTTGAGAAATGTCTGTTGATGTCCTCTGCCCAATTTTTGATGGGATTACTTGCTTTTTTACTGTTGAGTTGTTTCAGTTCCTTGTATAGTCTGGATATTCGTCCCTCGTAGGATGAATAGTTTGCAAACATTTTCTCCCATTCAACAGGTTATCTTTTCACTCTGTTGATTGTTTTATTTGCTGTACAGAAACTTTTTAGCTTAGTAGAGTCCCATTTGTCTATTTTTGTTTTTGTTGTCTATGCTTCCGAAGTCTTAGCCATGAAATCTTTGCCTACAATGTCACATTTTAACTGAGGTATCCTTAGCTCTATCTCATCTAAAATTTAGATTCCCACTCTCCCAATGCCATGTCTCTTGTTTCAGTTTGCCAGAACTTAGACTTCTATGAGTCCATGAACGTGGGCTGGCTCTGCGAACACTGCTGTGAAGGTTGATCTGCCTGGTTTGTACTGCAAGAGCAAAATAACACAGACTTGAGTAATTCATAAATAATAGAATTTTTTTTTTTCCTCACACTTCTGGAGGTAAGCAAGTCCAAGATCAAAGCACTGGCAGCTTCTGTGAGGGTCTGTTCCAGCAAGGCATCTTCTTGCAACAACATCCTCACATGACAGAGGGGGGAAGGGCAACAGGACATGAATGCTGTGCCCTCGCCTGGTGAAGAGAGGAAGAGCAAAAGGGTCTCAGCTAGTTCCCTCCAGCCCTTTTCTAAGGTGATAATCCATTCATGAGTCAACCACTTCCCAAAAGGCCCTGCTTCTCACTACTACCACAATGAGGATTAAGTTTCAACACATGAATTTGGGGAGACATTGAAACCACAGCATCTCTCTTGCCAACTTAATTATTTTTCTCCTTCACATGGGGTAACATTTCATTTGCTTTACTTTTTATCTTGTTTTTTTTTCCCTCCTCCACTGAAACTCTGTGTATGTGTGTGTGTGTGTGTGCGCGTATTATTTGTGTATGTGTGTTTTGTTCATTGCTCTATCTTTAGCACCTAGTACAGTGCTTTGCACATAGTAGGCACTTAATAAATACTTGTTAGATAAATGAATAAATTGAATTGAAATGAATCTGGATACTGCTGGCAGACCTTAAGTTCCCTGATTGATGAACAGTGTGGACAGTACAGAGGGAATGGTGTCCCACAGTATGAAGCTATGATATTCTAAACAGAGATACTTGACTCAGAAACAGAGCAGCCACATCTGCCCAGACTTAGACTTCTATGAATCTATGAATGTGGGCTGGCTCTGCAAACACTGCTGTGAAGGCTCCATTTTTTGCAGACCACCTAGGCATAGGTAGGATGGTCTGCCCTGTCATTTATAATACCTGCAAGCAATGTAGTTGGTAGTTTTATGTGGCTTAGATGTTCTGAATTATCCAGGGATCATGAATTTCCAATCAAGCCAGGGCCATCACCAGCATCCTGAAGAACACAAAGATGGTTCACCCAAGAGCATTGGTTCTTTTCTCTTGCAACCATGGGTTGAATGTAGGCCTTAGCGGCACTCATTTCACTGTAGATGCTAACAACAAATGTGGCCAGGTGGCTAGTCTCTTTCAACCAAACACACTAGGCAATCAGTTCAGCTGGCTATCAGCTTTGGGAGTTCATAGTATCTGGCTCCAACACATCCTAACAAACCCTCCTATAACTACCCACAGAGGGCAGTGCTTTTCTAGGCTATGCCAAAATATTGCTCCAGTGTGGCTGCTGAGTTCTTATTCCTGAATGAACCATTGAGTAATCTGTGTTCTCAGCTTAGGATGTGCTTTTATACAGTCAGCACAGGTGGGCCAGGAAGCCTGTCTGGTTTTCACTAAACTAGACTCTGTTAGTTTTACAGCATAGTTCACCTTCACAGCGGAGAACGGCACAACCAAGTATACAATGTAATTTCTAAGCAAAGGTGGGAAAATTAACCTCAGGTTTTATTTAGAAACTTTTATTGTGCTATGATACAAAATAATGACTTACTATGCTAAAAATTCTAGAAAAAAATGTCAGCAGGGAAAGTTGTGTATTTATAATATTTATTCAAAACAACTATTTATATAGCAGTCTTGTTTACAGAACCAAGAAGGAAGTCAAAGGGTGGATTTCTCTAAAAGTTTTACATTTGTTATATGAACTTAATACATCATGGGGTAAGCTAGTAATGACATCTAATGGCAATTAATATGTATTTTATTTTATATACATGAAACATCATGTTTATTGAAATTGTTATGCAATTTGAATTAAACTGGTTTGGCTCTTATGCATTATCATCTAAATTTGCATGTATTTTTTTTTTTGAGACGGAGTCTAGCTCTGTTGCCCAGGCTGGAGTGCAGTGGCCGGATCTCAGCTCACTGCAAGCCCCGCCTCCCGGGTTCATGCCATTCTCCTGCCTCAGCCTCCCGAGTAGCTGGGAGTACAGGCGCCCGCCACCTCGCCCGGCTAATTTTTTTTGTATTTTAGTAGAGACGGGGTTTCACTGTGTTAGCCAGGATGGTCTCGATCTACTGAACTCATGATCCGCCCGTCTCGGCCTCCCAAAGGTGCTGGGATTACAGGCTTGAGCCACCGCGCCCGGCCGCATGTATGTTTTTAAAATGAGTTTGGTTAGCCCTTTTATGTTTGCTTTTTGTTTGTTTTCCAGTGGAGAACTTTATTGGCTTGTCATGAATTTTGAGCAGAAAGTTAACAGGTATCTAGTTAGTAAAAAGGTAATTGTTTATTCCAATGTTTAACCAATCAAGTGTATTTTCTAATAAGTTAGAAGATCAAAAAATCTGCCACCTTCTAGTTTTTTATTCAAGTCTTTGTATTCCCGCTGCTACTACTCTTATTGACTCTAAAATGACATTTTTCTTTGAGTCTGAGTTTTTCTTTATTTTTTAATTTAACTGTACTATTGTTATTTTTTAGACTTGCTCTGTTGCTCAGGCTGGAGTGCAGTGGTGTGATCTTGGCTCACTGCAACCTCTGTCTCCCAGGCTCAAGCAATCCTCCCAAGCACAAGCAATCCTCCCACCTCAGCCTCCCGAATAGCTGGAACCACAGGTGTATGCCACTGTGCTCAGCCAATCTTTTTCTTTTTTTTGTAGAGATGGGTTTTTGCCATGGTAGCCAGGCTGGTCTCGAACTCCCAAGTTCAAGCAATCAGCCCGCCTCAGCCTCCCAAAGTGCTGGAATGACAGGCATGAGCCACCATGCCCGGCCTTCAAGTCTGCTTTGAATGCACTGTTATCACATCCAGTGCACACAACTGAATAACAACACCATAATAATCTGCATTTTGCAGATATTGAACAGTTATCTGCCCTCAGTCACGTTGCCAGAAGTGGGTAGAATTAAAATGAAAACTCAGGAGTTTGTTTCCACACCAGATACTCTTAACCATTTCATTAAAACTCGACAAAACTTAAGTGGAGAGATACATATATATTTTACTGCACATTTCTTATTAAAACCACTTTATTATGCTCATTGAAAAAATATTCTCCCAACTGAAAACCTTTGGTAAGGTATAAGATCTCCCCAGTGAAGAAAACTTCCATCCTTTTTACTGTGTGTGTGTGTGTGTGTGTGTGTGTGTGTGTGTGTGTGTGTCTGAGACAGAGAGGTTTTTTTGAGTCTGTTGCTCTGTTGCCCAGGCTGGAGTGCAGTGACACAATCATAGCTCACTGCAACCGGAACTCCTAGGCTCAAGGGATCCTCCTGCCTCAGCTTCCCAAAATGCTGAGATTACAGGTGGGAGCTACCGTGCCTGGGCTAGTTGTGTTTTGTTTGTTTGTTTTTTAAAAAAACTTAATTAGAGTCTCAAGATGAGAACTTTGTAATGAAACAGTTCACCCTGAATGTATTCTTACCTCCCAAGCAGGAAGGATTCTCTTCCTCTTCAGAAGGCCTGTGTCATTCTATCAGTATCACTTTTCTAGAATTTCCTCCTTGCAACGCATTATTTCTGTAAATGTCATTTTTCCTCTTCCAGGTAATAATAACTCTGGGGGCAGAAGTTCTGCATTCTATGTCTGTATACCTTTTATCCACTAGAAGAGTATACTCCATACCGTTTTGTATGCTTAATAGTAATATCATGGCCAAGCGTGGTGGCTCACACCTGTAATCCCGGCACTTTGGGAGGCCAAGAAGGGTGGATCACCTGAGGTCAGGAGTTTGAGACCAGCCTGGCCAACATGGTAAAACCCCATCTCTACTAAAAATACAAAAATTAGCCGGGCATGGTGGCGCATGCCTGTAATCCCAGTTACTCCAGAACCTGGGAGGCCGAGGTTCCAGTGAACCAAGATCGCGCCCCTGCACTCCAGCCTGGGCAATAAAGTGAGACTCTGTCTCAGAAAAAAAAAAAAAAAAAGGAGTATGATATATGACCTTTGTCACAATCTCTTTCTGTGCACACACAAATACACTCCCTGCCTAACTCAATTCATTGAATCTTGGGGGTGGAATTGACGAATAACACAAGAAAAGGAAAAAAGAAAGAAACGTTTGGGAAGGAAATAACTAATACAGGAGGTCTGTTATGGGTTGCACCCATTTGATGAATAAAGGAATTAAAACTCCCAAAAGAGGACAAATATTAACAAATATGTATGAACAGATGCAGAAAACATATCCTCATTTGCAACCTGGAACTAATTGTTTAGTATGATTTTTGATACATATAAGAAGGAGTACTGGGCTGGGTATGGTGGCTCCCGCCTGTAATCCCAGCACTTCGGGAGGCCAAGTGGGGGGAGTGCTTGAGACCAAGAGTTCAAGACCAGCCTGAGTAACATAGTGAGACCCTCGTCTCTACAAGAAAAGCAAAAATTAGCCAGTCATGGTGGCTCACACCTGTGATACCAGCTACTCAGAAGGCTGAGGTGGGAGGATCAACTGAGCCTAGGAGGTCAAGGCTGCAGTGAGCTGTTATCACACCACTGCTCTCCAACCTGGGCAACAGACCAAGGAAAAACCAAAAAAGGAATAGTCTGATACCTAAGACAGGTTAAAGTGATGGGGGTATTGATAACCATAAAGGTTGGCTCCAAGCCTGTAGAATTGATCATTTAAAAGCATAAAACCAGCCTGGGCAACATGATGAAACCGCCTCTATAAAAAATACAAATATTAGCCACGCATGGAGGCATGTGCCTGTAGTCCCAGCTACTCAGTAGGCTGAGGTGGAAGGATCGCCTGAGCCCAGGAGGTTGAGGCTGCAGTGAGCCATGATCATGCCACTGTACTCCAGCCTGGGTGACACAGTGAGACTCTGTCTCAAAAAACAAATAACAAAAATAAAAAATAAAAAGCATAGGACATGGGGAAATTTTCTGCTATGTTGATTTACTATTCCAGTTTCATGTTGACATAATACATCGAGATGGACTTTTTTTTTTTTGGTTAAGGTTTTTATCTTGAGGACATAACCTCTGGATTTGAAGGTCATGGTATATCCCATGCTGTTCTTCAGTGTGATAACTTAGGAACAAATATGATTTGAACTCATTTGGGTTTAGAGAGGATGTCAGAAATTGAGAGCCGTTTACTTTAAAAAAATGTAGAGAATTTTTGAAAGTGGCGTCAGTATGTCCATATTCAAGTGGAGATAAAATGAACCAAAATAAAAGAACTGTGGGCAGACAGGACAACTGTGGATTATGCATCAATTCTTTTGAAAAGTGCTATCTTGAAGATAAATCTTGACTCAATCTTTAGAGAAACTAAGATAACCTTGATGAGCAGTGAAGGAATCACAAGATGTGAAATTCCTTGAAGAAAAATTTATTGACTTTAAATAATTTTGTCTAGTATTACACATAATTTTAAAAACTCTTTACACTGTATAAAGTCAGCATGTATTTTTGGCTCAAAGTTTCGCTAGTGTTTTCTGTAGAGGGAATAAAAATTAAATTTAACAGTTTCATTTGTGGTATGCTTTAGGCTTGAAACACTGAAGGCCCTCTCCCCATCTGCCTGCTCCCCTTATACATTTTTTTCCCTTGCTCTATTTTGGGTACAGGCTTCTTGCTTTGCTTTTTCTTCCTTTTGTTGTTTCACTTCAGTTAATTAATTGTATAATCTGTAAGAAATTTATACAGAATTAAAGACAAATACTGCAGGAAAGTAAATTACTAAAATAAAGGAAACCCTATAAAAAAAGAAGGCAAGTATTAACATTCTCATATCAAATACCAGTTAGATTGACCTTATTTAGCTGCAAGCCCCCAATGATTATAGCATCAATTAGATGATAAGGGAATAAAGAATACATAACTCTTAACAATGAAGAATTCCTAGTTTATCAAGAGACATGTGGTTCAAAGGAAAATCTAAAATGCTAGTGATACATAGGCAATCAGGAATGCTGAAATACATTTAAAAATAGCTGCAAAACTGGTGAAAGTTGTCAATATCCACAGGGCAATAATCAGTTGCTTTCTGCCAGCACACAATTCATCTGCATTTCTATGGTCAGAAAGCATGTGTATTATTCTTAGTTCTCTACAATTTACAGAGTCATAAAATATCTCATAGATAATGATAGGTAGAGATAACCCAGAAAGATGTGCATGACACGACACCTGGTACCCTTTTATACCCATTTCAAAGTCTACTAATATAATACTATAGTATAATACTAATATAATATAACGATATCAATATACTTGGGCTTGTTGGTTTCTGTACCACTTTGTACTTGTAGGACTTACTGAATATCTCAAATAACTTTTGTCTATGTGGGTTATAACTATCAACACTTAATGTTTTGGTAATTGAAAAAAAGAAAATTTTAAATATTGATTGATTTGAAAATAGCAATGATGAACATGTTGCATATTAACATTCTATCTTGGTATTTTCAGGAGGAAAAATAATTAATTTTTTCCTAAACTCCTCCTAGTTCTTAGCTGGGACTTCTATAATGAAAGATAGATTAACAAGAGAAAAATTAAGTTATTGATGAATATTGCACACATCATGCAGAGAAATCTCAATGAAAAGTAATTCAAAGCAGTGGCTTAGAAACTGTGGGAAGGTAAAATATATGGGAGGAAACTAGAGCAGTAAGGTTTGTTTGCAGATTCCTCTGGTGCCATGTCTGGGCTTATAAGAGTCTAAGATTGTCTCCAGTAAAGAAAAATTAAGGGAGAAAAGGGGTTGGATAGAGATAGCTTTTCTTCTGTTTGCTGCTTCGTAATTGCCGTCAGCCTGAAAATAATTTCTATGTCAAAGCAGCAAATTTTGGGGTGGCATATCTGGTTTCCTTCAGTTATATTTGTATCACTTGGATGTTACAGATACCCTGAAAGAGAATCACTGTCTTAAAATGTTAGTTGTTTCCAGAATATCAAAAAGCATAATTAAGTACTGTCTTAGTTCATGCTGCTACAACACAATATCATAAACTGAGTGGCTTATAAACAATCAGCATGTATTTTTCACAGTTCTGGAGGCTGGGAAGTCCACAATCAAGATACTGGCAGATTTCAGTGTCTGATCAGGGCTAGTTTGCTGTTTCACAGGCAGCTGTCCTTTCACTGTGTCCTCATATGGTGGAAGAGCAGAAGAGGAAGGGATCTCCGGAGTCTTCTTTCTTTCCTTCTTTCCTTCCTTCCTTCCTTCTTTCCTTCCTTCCTTCCTTCCTTCTTTCCTTCTTTCCTTCTTTCCTTCTTTCCTTCTTTCCTTCTTTCCTTCCTTCCTTCCTTCCTTCCTTCCTTCCTTCCTTCCTTCTTTCCTTCTTTCCTTCTTTCCTTCCTTCCTTCCTTCCTTCCTTCCTTCCTTCCTTCCTTCCTTCCTTCCTTCCTTCCTTCCCTCTTTCCCTCCTTCCTTCCCTCCTTCCTTCCCTCCTTCCTTCCCTCCTTCCTTCCCTCCCTCTCTCTCTCTCTCTCTTTCTCTCTTTCTTTCTTCTTTTTTTTTCAGTCTCACTCTGTCACCCAAGCTGGAGTGTGCTGGCATGATCTCAGCTCACTGCAACCTCTGCCTCCAGGTTTAAGCGATTCTCCTGCTTCAGCCTCCAAAGCAGCTGGGACTACAAGCACGTCATCACACCTGCTTAATTTTTGTCATTTTAGTAGGGATGGGGTTTTGCCATGTTGGCCAGGCTGATATCAGAACTCCTGGGCTCAAGTGATGCACCCGCCTCAGTCTCCCAAAGTGCTGGGATTATAGGTGTGAGCTACTGCCCCCAGCCTGGAGTTTCTTTTATAAGGGCTCCAACCTCTTGACCAAATCACTTTCCAACGACCTCACCTTGTAATAACATCACATTTGGGCAATAGATTTTAACATATGAATTTTGGCAGAACACAAATATTCAGTCTACATCACAAAGGATTGCTACTTTAGGACAATACATACTGTTTTTTTTTGGAAAAGGCAAGCACAGTTTTATTTTTCTGTCACTATTACACTTGATGGAATGTCATCCTCTTTTTTTATACTGTTCAATAAAAGTAATCGATTTTATTTTTAAGACAGGGTCCTGCTCTGTTGCCCAGGCTGGAGTGAAAAGTGACTAATTTCTCTTTCACAGAGAAAACTAGGGAATGGATAACTAAGAACAGTCTCACAGACAAGCATTTTTCAGCAGACTGGCAGCACTCATGAATACAAGTAAAACAACTTGCTGCAACTACATACATCTCTTTTACATCTTCTTAAAGTGGCCAAAAAAAAAAATTAAAAGAGGCATTAAAAAGAGGTCATGAATAGACCCAGAGATATGCCTCTCAATAGCATATACAAATAAAAATCAAACATATGTAAAGACTACCTCACTGATTACCTCGATTTAATATGAATCTGAGCCTGGATGGGAATTTGCTAGAAGGATGATGATTGAGACACAAACATCAAAGACAGCTTCGAGGCTTTGAATTTGGGTGACTTGGAAGAGGAAGGAATTTAGAAGAGGGATGGGGGTGGTGCCATGGTGATCACACGCATCGCATCATGAGGGGGTTGCATATGATCACAGTAGGATAGATATGTTTCCAGGAAGGTGATGTCTGGGACATCATGAGTTTGAGATGTCAAAACAATTGGGGAAAATGGCCAGCAAGCATTTGGCGGTGTATCAGTAGAATTTGGAAAATATGCCAAGTCATTTGTTTGGGCTGCTCTTACGGGTTACAGATTTGAGTATTGAGGTGATACTTGAGGCCATGCAAATAGAAGAAAGCCAAGAGAAAATAAAGAGAAAAAAAAGTGACTTAGAACTTCGTTGTTATTCAGACTGCATGTAACTATTGCTTAATTTGTTCTAAAATAGTGTTGCTTATAACTGTCTTGAAAGTGCAAAAACGGCCAGGCACAGTGGCTCACGCCTATGATCCCAACACACTGGGAGGCTGAGCAGGGCAGATCACTTGAGCCCAGGAGTTTGAGACCAGCCTGGCCAACATAGTGAAACTCCATCTCTACTAAAAATACAAAAATTAGCTGGGCATGGTGGAGCACGCCTGTAGTTCTAGCTACTCGGGAGGCTGAGGCAGGAGAATCACTTGAAGCCGAAAGGCGGAGGTTGCAATGAGCCGAGATTGTGCCACGGCACTCCAGCCTGGGCAACAGAATGAGACTCTGTCTCAAAAAATAAAAATAAAAAAGAAAGAAAGAAAATGCAAAAGCCAAAAAAGATTATCACACTAGCATGATTAGGCTTGAGGCCACTGACACAGTGTCAAACATTATATTTAAGTATTCATCAATTTTGATGAATACTTTAAATCCACACTCAGAGAATTATGCCAGTTTCACCTCCCTTCTATTTTGAACTTATTTATTTATTTATTTATTTATTTATTTTTTTAGACAGAGTATCGTTCTGTCGCCCAGGCTGGAGTGCAGTGGCACCATCTTGGCTCACTCCACTTCAGGTGGAGTGAACCTCACTCCACCTCCCAGGTTCAAGTGATTCTCCTGCCTCAGCCTCCCGAGTAGCTAGAATTACAGGTGCCCACCACCACGCCTGGCTAATTTTTGTATTTTTAGAAGAGATGGGGTTTCACCATGTTGGCCAGGCTGGTCTCGAACTCCTGACCTCGTGATCCACCCGCCTTGGCCTCCCAAAGTGCTGGGATTACAGGTATGAGCCACTGCGCCCGGCCCTATTTTGAACTTTTTTATGCATTGGTTTTCTCTTAGTCTGTAACTTGCTTGATTTTTTTTTTATTAGCTCATTAATAATAAACTCTGTTTGCCTGAGTTGGATTTGTAACACTGTTCGGTTTACCTTGATGCCAATCTGGAAATCTATTGGGATTCTGCTGTTGTAACTAACTCATGGTTTTATTCAGGTGGTGATATGCTCATTTGCCTAGGTCCCCAGAGTACATTACCTGGTGTTCACCCACCAATGAATTATTCTAGTACAACATATATCTGGGTCACCACTTTTCTTTCAAAATGTTTCAGGGAACTTATTACATGCTGTGAAAACCAATTGTATTTCTATCTTTTGAAGTATGCCCATCAGTGTTTAGGACAATGTCTAGCACATAGTTAGTGCTCAACAAATAGAGGTGAATAAATGAGTGTGGTCTTGAATACACAGATAAATTTTGAGTTATTTACTGAGGTTGTTCCCACCTTCTGTAAATTATATTATGAAATTTGAACGACTCAGTATACTTAACATAGAGATGGAATAGTCAAATTGGTGGCATTTGTACTCTAAAATAAGCTTTTGAAAAACACAAATAAGAAAATATTTTTGAGGGGCTGGGTATGGTGGCTCATGCCTGTAATCCCAGCTCTTTGGGAGGCCAAGGAGGGAGGATCACTTGGGTCTGGGAGTTTGAGACCAGTCCGGGCAACATAGTGAGAACTCATCTTCACACACACACACACACACACACACACACACATAGCGGAGCATGATGATGCACACCTGTTGTCCCACTCACTCAGAGGGCTGAGGTGGGAGTGTTGGCAGTGGCGAATCCATACAGGTCTGCAGCTACCTCAATTATTGCTTCCTTAGAAGAAAGAATTTGACCAAGAGGCATAAGGCAGAGTGAGAGTCTGAGGCAAGTTTTAGAGCAGGAATGAAAGTTTATTAAAAAGTTTTAGATCAGGAATGAAAGGAAGTAAAACACACTGGAAGATGGCCAAGGAGGCAACCTGAGAGATTCAAGTGTGCAGTCTGGCCTTTGACTTGGGATCTTATACACTGGCATGCTTCCAGGGTCGCATTACTTCTCCCCTGATTCTTCCTTTGGGGTGGGCTGTCTGCATGCACAGTGGCCTCCTAGCACTTGGTGGGGCTGCACTTGAAGTGTGTTTACTGAAGTTGTACACATGCTCACTTGAGGCGTTCTTCCCTTACCAGTCAAGCATTTCCAGAGAAAGTTCATATACCAGTTAAACTCTGCTATTTTGCCTCTTAGTGCACATGCTTGAGCCCAGCTGCTCAACTCCTGAGATCTTATCGGGAAGATGCTGATCACCAGTTTCAGGCATTTCTATCTATTGGGAGACTGTCTTTCCCTGCCGCCAGCTGCGACTAATTATTCTTTTAAAGAGACAGTGTAACCACTGACTGACCACTACCTGATGGTCACCTGACATTCCTGATGGGGGAGGAGCCTCTCCTGCTCTGCTCATATCAGACTAATTACCTACTGTAACAGTAGGATCTCTGGAGCCTAGGAGTTTGAGGCTGCAGTAAGCTGGGATCATGCCACTGTACTGTAGCCTGGGTGACAGAGCAAGACCCTGTCTGAATACATATATATATGTACACACATACACACACACACACACACACACACACACACACACATATATATTTGAAAGCCTAGAGTTTCACTTCTCAGAGCTGGGCTTTATGGAAAGTGTAAACCAAAATTAAATTCTAAATACCCCAACTAACTGAATAGACTCCACTTCTTGAAATAGCCTTCACAAAAATTATAAAAGTGAGAAAATTATGACAGTGAGAGATCTAACCAACCCGCATCTTGCCTTTAATCTCCAAACTGCCCTTAATTATTCTTGGGCTTGGGCCAAGCTAACTTTGAGAGACATTTAGTTTATAGTTTATTTATTTAGAGACAGGGTCTCACTCTGTTGCCAGGCTGGAGTGCAGTGGTGTGATCCTGGCTCACAGCAGCCTTGACGTTCTGGGCTAAGCCTCCCAAGTAGCTGGGACTCCAGGTGCATGCCACCACACCTGGCTAATTTTTGTATTTTTTTGTAGAGATGGGTTTTGCCATGTTGCCCAGGCTCACATTTTCAGGGAAATTGATTGGAGTAATAAATTAGTCTGCCATGTGGTGTGACCAGCCTCACGTCAATTAAACTTTTTTTTTTATTGCAGTGCTATGGTCTCAGTGAATTGGTTTTGTCTGTGCAATGGGTAGGAAGAATTCATTAGGCGGTTAGGCTGTTGTCCAAGGACATTCTAAAGTAAACCTGGGCCGGGCATGGTGGCTCACGCCTGTAATCCCGGCACTTTGGGAGGTCGAGGTGGGGAAATCACCTGAGGTGAGGCGTTTGAGACCAGCCTGGCCAACATGGTGAAACCCCATCTCTATGACAAATAGAAAAATTAGCTGAGCGTGGTGGCACATGCCTGTAATCCCAGCTAGTTGGGAGGCTGAGGCAGGAGAATCACTTGAACTTGGAAGGTAGAGGTTGCAGTGAGCCGAGATCATGCCACTGCATTCTAGCCTGGGTGACAGAGTGACACTTTAAATCAAATAAAAATAAAAATATATAAAGTAAACCTGATGCTGGTTGCAGTAGCTCACACCTGTAATCCTAGCACTTTGGGAGGCTGACTCAGGTGGATCATGGGATCAGGAGTTCGAGACCAGCCTGGCCAACATGATGAAACCCCGTCTCTACCAAAAATAGAAAAAAAATTAGCCAGGTGTGGTGGTGCGCGCCTGTAATCCCAGCTACTCAGGAAGCTGAGGCAGGAGAATCGCTTGAACCTGGGAGGCAGAGGTTGCAGTGAGCCGAGATCGTGCCATTGCACTCCAGCCTGAACAGAGCAAGACTCCATCTGGAAAAAAAAAAAAAAGGAAAAGAAAAAAGAAAGACAAACCAATCCACAATAACAAAAGTCATGTTTCAGTGTCAGGTAGAATTGTTTGTAATAACGAACATTTCTTTTCTTTTCTCTTTCTTTTTTTTTTGAGACAGAGTCTTGCTCTGTCAATAGGGCTGGAGTGTAGCGGTGCTATCTCAGCTCACTGCAACATTTACCTCCTGGGTTGAAGCAATTCTCCCACCTCACCCTCCCAAGTAGCTGGGACTACAGGCATGCGTCAATATGCCCGGCTAATTTTTGTATTTTTAGTAGAGATGGGGTTTCACCATGTTAGCCAGGCTGGTCTCAAACCCCTGACCTCAGGTGATCCGCTCGCCTTAGCCTCCCAAAGTGCTAGGATTACAGGCATGAACCACCGTGCCCAGCCTGAACATTTATTTTCAAAAGGGATCTCATCAAGCTTAAGGATAGAGAGCAGCAGTAGGAGATTCTTTAATAGCACAAGATCAGGTTTCATCGTTACTTCCACTGACGCCTGAAATTCAACTCTGTTGTAGAGAAAATCTGAGGACCCCTATGTTGGAAATAAGGCAAGGCATAAAAAAAGTTACATACAAAAAAAAAAAAAAGGCTTTTTGTGTGTTCCATTCAGCAGCCCTATCTAAAAGAACAATAAATTCAATTTACATACTGTAATTAAAATAATGCAATATAAGGGATTAAATCAGAAACAGACACATTCTCCTTATTTTTCTATCTCCAACCCGTAAACATGGGCAGAACAAGGAAGGAAACGCTTTGGGGATTACAAAGAACAGTAGAGCTAAAATAAACAAACAAACAAATAAATAAAGCCTAAATTTATTTACCCGAGATTTTATTTAAAAATTCTTCATGTCATCTCATCATTAAGATACTTGGTGGGTTTCCTAGATAATCAGACACATTTAGCTTTCCTATTTTGACTTTACCGCACATTTACATATATGTTCACTTTGAAAAAATATTTTTTATGTTATCAATACACTATATGCTTATTGCAAAAAATGTGATAAAAATTCGTATAATCTTGCTACCCAGACATAATCGTTGTTAATCTTTTGTAACATATTTCCTAAGGCTTTTCTCTATGCATCTATCCATATATTTTACATTGTGGATATCACAGTACATAAATAACTTTTTATTCTACATTTTTTTTCTTTTTTTTTTCTTTTTTTGAGATGGAGTCTCACTCTGTTGCCCAGGCTGGCGTGCAGTAGCTCGATCTCGGCTCACTGCAATCTCCACCTCCTGGGTTCAAGTCATTCTCGTGCCTCAGCCTCCTGAGTAGCTGGGATTACAGACGTGTGCTGCCGCGCCCAGCTAATTTTTGTATTTTTAGTAGAGACAGGGTTTCACCATGTTGGCCAGGATGGTCTCAAACTCCTGACCTCAGGTGATCTGCCCACCTCAGCCTCCCAAAGGGCTGGGATTACAGGCATAAGCTACCGCACCTGGCCATTAGCCTATATTTTAAAATAAAACATAATCATTTTCCCATGATTAAAAAAAATTAAAAGTTTTGGCTGTCTAATTTTCTGTCTATGTTGTGCCATAACACACTCAACAATTTTTTGAGTGTGTTAGGGTACAAACACACACTTGTGTGTTGTGGTCAAACAAAATATCTTTTGAACATTGTGTTGTTTTTCTATTTTAAATTGTAAATAAAGAATGTGATGAATATAAATAAGCTCACATATAGGGCTACATTTCAGTTCCCTCCCCTTCCTCCCCACCCATACCTTACACTATGCACACAGGATAGATTGCTAGAAGTTGAATTACTTGATCTAATGGTAAGAACATTACTGAATTATGTTCCCCACCCAAATTCATATGTTAGGCCTAATCTCCAATGTGACTATATCTGGAAAGAGGTCATTAGGAAATAAGGTCACAAGGATAGGACCTTAACCAACAGGAGGGACTATAGTCTTATAGGAAAAGAAAGATATTTCTCTCTCCTGCAGCCCTGCTCTGTGAGAACACAGCAAGAAGGCAGCCCTCTACAAGTCAGAGAGAGAGTCCTCACCAGAAATCAAATCAGCTGGCACCTTATCTTGGACACCAGCCTCCAGAACTGTGAGAAATACATTTCTGTGGTTTAAGCCACTGAGTCTACGGTATTTTGTTATGGCAGCCTAAGCAAATTAGTAAAAGCACTTTTTTTTTTTTTTTTTTTTTTTTAGACAGAGTCTCCCTCTGTCACCCAGGTTGGAGTGCAGGGGCATGATCTCGGCTCACTGCAAACTCCACCTCCTGGGTTCAAGCAATTCTGGTGTCTCAGTCTCCCGAGCAGCTGGGATTACAGGCATGCATCACCATGCCTGGCTAATTTTGTATTTTTAGTAGAGACGGAGTTTCTCCATGTTGGTCAGGCTGGTCTTGAACCTCCGACCTCAGGCGATCCGCCCACCTTGGCCTCCCAAAGTGCTGGGATTACAGGCATGAGCCACTGCCCCCTGCCAATTTTTGTATTTTTAGTAGAGACGGGGTTTCACCATGTTGGCCAGACTGGTCTTGAACTCCTGGTCTCAAGTGATCCACCTGCCTTAGCCTCCTGAAGTGCTAGAATTCAGGCATGAGCCACCACACCTGGCTTAAAAACATTTTTAAAGTTCTTGACACATGTTGATAAATTACTTTCGAGAAAGATGTTACCACTACACACCACTCTGGCAGTATATAAGAAGCTCTATTGCTCTGTACCCTCATCAACATTCAGAAAAATGTTTTTTAGCTTAATTCTAAGATATATATCTTTAAAGTGTTTAAAAGTTCATACTTTTAAAGTTCTGTTTCTTCAAAATCGTCTTCATTTTTATGGCATTGCCCCCTGAATCTGCCCCTGTATTTTTAAGTTTCCAGTGTAGTAATATTTCATAGAGATAAAAATGCTCACTTGGGAATCCCAGAACAAAGCAAACAAACACATACAAACATTTAAAACTTTTCAGCATTTTATCATCTCCATTTTTATAGTTATGTAAAGGAAAAGCTAAGAATTAAGAACCTGAGATGGTTCCAAGGTCATGTAAAAACAGGATCAACAATCAAAGACTATGATATAGGCTCTCTCATTTAAGGCACTCACCTATTTTGGACAGAAAGATTTCATTTTTGTTAGAAAGTAGTCATACAGAAAAATTGCCATAGAAGCACAAAGTATACTTTCCCTTAGTAAATTTAAATAAAGCCCTTACTAGCAGAATACTCTCCTTTTCCTGATAAGCACTCTAAATTCTTACAGGTTTCATGCACAATATTTTTTCCCTCCTTCAGCTTGAAATAGAAATGAGTGATTTAAGAGATAGGTCAGAGTTTGAAACTAAATTCCACTTCCCCATTTAGTTTTATACTGAGAACATTGTAATGTTCTCTCCACAAAATGCAAATATTTCTAGTATTAATTAGTTTACTATTAAATAGTAACAGAAATTTGCCAATTAATGCCACTGATAATTATCTTGAGGACAAATTCAGAGTGTTGTGACTTTATGTCTGACTCACTTTTCCATTCTTACTCCATTCTTAACTCACCTGTTCCATTCAGTATTACTTTACAGTACATCGTGGACTGTTTTCCTAACTTGGCCTTGAATTGGCACCAAGTGCACAGAGATGAAAATATCTTTCACGTCAGTCTGTCTTGCCTCATAACATTCTCAAGCTGTTTTCCCCATTTTAGCATTTCAAGGGCAGTTCTCTCCTACTGGGTCCTCTTAAAGAGGTGTCTGCAGTTGATAACAGCACAAAGAAAAGAGAAAATTAAATTCACCTGTTCTGATCGAGCAGGCAAAAGAGAACAATCCAATGTCAAATAAAGGATATTTCAAAAGTCAACAGACTTTTGTTGTTTGAAAACCCAGCCAGAAATGTCCTCAACCCAGAAAGATTTTCTTATGGGCTTTGAGTGTGCATCTTAATGTTATTTTTATAACATCAATGTTAGTTTTCATCTACCATAAATAGAAAAAAAAAAAAAACCCACAGCAACAACAAACCACTGAGTTGAGAATTGGAATGATAATTTGAGCAGAGTGATGAGTGAGTAGGGTATGGAATTAAAATGACAGTTCTTCATATAGAAAAATGTTACATTTAAGAAAAAAAAATCTTCATGGTTCTAAAAATAAAGTCACTTCAGTGATAATTTTTTTTTTTCAATGTAGAAGTGCAGGGGTCAGGGGTGTTTGAACCAGAGCAAACTCCATCTTGAATAGGGGGTTGGTAAAATAAGGCTGAGACCTACTAGGTTGCATTCATTAAAGCATTCTTAGTCATAGAATGAAACAGGAGGTCAGTATATGATACAGGTCATGAAGACCTTGCTGATAAAACAGGTTGCATAAAGAAGCCGCTAAAACCCACTAAAACCAAGATGGCGATGACAGTGACCGCTGGTGGTCCTCACTGCTACACTCCCAACAGCACCATAACAGTTTATAAATGCCATGGCAACATCAGGAAGTTTTAGACTCTACATGGTTTAAAAAGGAGAGGTATAAATAGCCCACTTCTTGTTTAGCATATAATCAAGAAATAACCATGAAAATGGGCAACCTGCAGCCCATGGTGCCGCTTTATTTCTTTACCTTCTTAACAAACTTGCTTTCACTTTGCTCTATGGACTCACCTTGAATTCTTTCTTGCACGAGATCCAAGAACCTCTCTTGGGGTCTGGATCAGGACTCCTTTCTAGTAGCAGGGTATAACAATTCTAGTTTCTTAAATGTCTAATGTGTGCTATAAATTGAACAGAAAAGATGCAACTGTCTATAATTTACTTCAAATAAAATTAGGTTCAAAATAATTCTTCCTCTGTGTTCATTTTAGTGTGGAAAATGTCTGCTTTTTTTAAAAAAAAATTGTATAGAACAAGATGTTTCCTTATATTAGGTTCTAATAAAATTGAATCCATGCTGGAAAGATTAATTTCCATAGTGTCAGTTGAGACTTTTAGAGAAGACTGAATGTAATTCAAAGAACTTTTTGATTCCTATAGAAAATTAGATGGTGTTCCTCTTCTTTCTACTAACCTAAATGTACACCCCAGGATAAATGGTATCAGAGGATACCTTAGGAGAGATGTGGCAATTCCGTGCCCCTACACTTCAGCAAGTTTCTAGAAAATTCAATGTATTGGTATTTCCCACCAAGATATAATAACGTTCTCTAATAAAACACAAATGTGACATAAATATAGTAACTCACAGCTTTGTCAAGAGTGTCCAAAATCATATCTTGGCAAATTTTAGATAAATTAGATGTTATCAAGTCCCTGATCTAAAAGAAAAATAACAGGGCTGAGTGTGATGGCTCATGTCTGTAATTCCAACACTTTGGGAGGCCGAGGCAGGTGGATTACTTGAGGTCGGTTGTTTGAGACCAGCCTGGTCAATATAGTAAAATCTTGTCTCTACTATAAATAAAAAAATTAGCCGGGCATGGTGGCAGGTGCCTGTAATCCTAGCTACTTGGGAGACTGAGACGCAATAATTGCTTGAACCCAGGAGGCAGAGGTTGCAGTGAGCAGAGATCACGCCACTGCACTCCAGCCTGGGCAACAAAGCAAGGCTCTGTCTCGAAAATAAACAAACAAACAAACAAATAAATAAAATAAAATAAAATAACAATATTGAGTGATTACTTTGTACCAGCCTATATACTAAGTGTGTCACTTGTATTACCTCAATATAATACATTAGGCTGTTATACTTGTATAACAGCCCAATGAAGTAGTTACTATTATCATGCTACAGATGAAGAAACTGAGACTGGTAGATGTTAATTTATCTCCCCATGACTATATAGTCAGTATGTGTTGGAGCTGTGATTTCAGTCTGCATCTTGAAAGCCACTTTAATGTTTCTGTCCCTGTGCAAATTCTGTAACCACCCAATGGGTTCATCCCGCCCGCTGCACAAATAAAGACCACAGCATTGCAGTAAAGAAAGAGTTTAATTGATATGAGTCCAGCCACACCACATGGGAGACAGAGTTATTACTCAAATCAGTCTCATGGAAGGATCCCAAATTACGGGTTTTGCCAAAGGCAGTTTGGAGGAAGGAATAGGAGTGGTTAAGAAGTTGATGCTTGCTACTGATTAGTTGGGTCAGAGATAAAATCATAGAGGGTTAAAGCTGTCCTCTTTAACTGAGTCATTCCTGGGATGGTGGGCACAGGAGTGGTTTGATGGGTCCAAGTGGAGCCATCAGTGTCAGACATGCAAAAAAAACCTGAAAAGATATCTCAAAAGGCCAATCTACAATTGTGATGTTATCTGCAGGTAGTTAGGGAAGTTTCATATCTTGTGGTCAGTCTATATCTTTGCAGAATTCAGCTCCTCTTCTCCCCCTACCTAGTTTGGTGGTCTCTCACTAGCTTTACAAGGGTGGCTGAGTTTTGGAGAAAGGGCTATTACCATTTAAACTACAACCTAAGCATCTTCCAAAGTTAGGTCAGGAATAATTAAAGGCAGCTTGAAAGCTAAAGACAAGAGGGATGTGGGCTAGATCAGATCTCCTCCACTGCCATAATTTTTTCACTGATAGGATTTTTGCAAAGGTGGTTTCAAGTCCTCTTGGCTAAGACAGCACCTACTCTTGCAATAGAGGAGTTGGAATGTTTCTTTTATAACGTATTATAAAAATGTTATTACATTTTATAAACAAATGATACAAATTAATTTTTAGCATTCCCTATAAAGCAGCATTAAGGTCTAAATTGGATATTTTGAAATCAGTACATGCTAAGATGTCATTATGCTTGATTTGATAGCTGAAAAGCCTCATCAGGGTCTCAGTTTCCCTAATGTGGCCATGAATGTAGGAACTTGAGCCTCTCATTATCTTTGAGCTGTTTTATAACGTTGAAAGTTGAAAAAAGGATAAAGCAGATGATTATTGTCTCTAGAAATGCAAATGAATTTTGTCCAGAGGAATACAATTGATCATTGCCCATGGATATTGACCAATTTTGCATCCATTAGTAAATTTATTTCAGCACCCTTGATTTTGTGTGTGTGTGTGTGTGTGCATGTGTGCCTGCATGTGTCTGTGTGGGAGGGTTGTTTGAATTTCACCTTTGAACCAGTGGTAACATCTTACTGATTCTCCCATTATTTAAGGAACAAAATAAAATTTTTTATATATGTTCATTTTGTATTTGTATATGACTCATGATTTTGCCAATTAAAAAAGTTCCTTTAACTCTTCTTTATTTCTTCATTCCATTTCAGCATCTGTTGCAGGGGTTGACAAACTGCAGTTCAGGGGCCAAATCCAGCCCCAATGAGGGTATATTATTTACCTCAAACGGTTCAGAAAATAAAAACTCTCTCTCTCTCTCTCTTTCTCTCTCTCTCTCTGTCTGTCTGTGTGCGTGTGTGTGTGTGTGTATACAAAGTTCTGAGAAGAAAAGGATATTACCCAAGAATTCTGTTCCCAGCTGCTAAATTGTGATTCATGTGTTAAGGTAAAAGAATAATTTTTAAATACACAAGGGCTTAGGAATTACATCGCTCCTACACTATTGCTTTAAAAATCTATCTGAATACATGGCTGGGCATGGTGTCTCATGCCTATAATCCCAGCACTTTGGGAGGCCAAGGCAGGTGGCTCACCTAAGGTCAGGAGTTCGAGACCAGCCTGGCCAACATGGTGAAACCCTGTCTCTACTAACAATACAAAAATTAGCTGGAGGTGGTGGCCCACGCCTGTAAACCCAGCTACTCTAGAGGCTGAAGTACGAGAATCACTTGAACCTGGGAGGCGGAGTTTGCAGCGAGCCAAGACTCCAGCCTAGGTGATGAAGTAAGACAATGTCTCAAACAAACAAACAAACACTATCCGAATACAAATGCAAGATTTAATACTCAAAAAATTCTACGCAGATAAATAATAGAATTCATAAGTAGACTCAATTATTTTTCCTTAAAAACACTAACAAATTAGATAAACAGTTTATTGTCTGAGTCAGGATTAAAGGAATACATAGATGCATAGATGTAACCAGTGATTCAAATAAATTTAAAATACTTATTTGAGAATCTATTGCACAAATCTAAGCTATTACATTAGAAAATTTAGATGAATAATTTTGGGGGAAAATATACATTTCCAATTTTTTTTTTTTTGAGATGAAGTCTCTCTCTGTTGCCCAGGCTGGAGTGCAGTGGTGCGATCTCGGCTCACTGCAAGCTCTGTGCTCCATGTTCAAGCGATTCTCCTGCCTCCACCTCTCGAGTAGCCTCTTGAGTAGCTGGGACTACAGGCACCCACCACCACGCCTGGCTAATTTTTGTATTTTTAGTAGAGACAGGGTTTTACTGTGTTGGCCAGGATGGTCTCGATCTCCTGACCTCGTGATCCACCCGCCTAGGCCTCCCAAAGTGCTGGAATTACAGGCGTAAGCCACCGCGCCCAGCTGAATTTCCACAAATTTTTATGAAGACCAATAACAATGGAGTAAAAATAGTGTTGTCAATAAATAATCCCTATGAAGTGCCAGGCTTAGACACTTTCAAAAGTAGATTCTCTTACATTTTCAAGAAAGAGAATGCATATGGCTAGTTGTCACTGAGTATTTGTAATCCTTCCATAATATGGAACTATAGCTGGAAAGTGGCCACACAGCCAAGACTGGCACTTGTCTGGCAACTAGATAGAGCCACATAGCTGTTTCTCATAAAACAAATGTAGGCTTAAGTGATAACTGTCACTTCAGGGTCTGGACTGTAAAGAAGGGGGCCTTTTGTTCCTTTGTGCCTTTTCAATCCACTATCCCCCAACTGGATGACAATGCCTAGGGCATCCTTTTGAATTACTATGTGAGTAAGAAGTAAATATCAGTGGTATTTGGCCTGTTGCACATTTTTGGTTCAACTGGTCTATTTGGTCTATCAGTCTATCCTAAGCCATATGTTATATAATGTATATCAGAACAACTAGAGTTAAAATGTTTCCTTTATTTTAATTCATAATTTTCTTCTTTTCCTTAGTTTGTAAAAGAATGAATACAAGCCATTTTAACATCAAGAAACAACAGTAAAAATAAAAATAAAAAATTATTTGAAAAATAAAAATCTTCACAAGAAAATAAAAGTTCTACACAAAAATATGTAAAGTCAAGCAATCCTACTTAGAAAACTTATCTGACTAGATAGACTGTCTTTTTAGAAAATGACACAAAAATATGCCAAAAATAACAGTTGAGGGACTTGAAAATATTTGACAATCTAGGAACCAGAAGTGTACAAATACGATTTTTTTTTTTTTTTTTTAGTTAAAATTTCCAATTTAATAAGAGCTCTTCCAAGGCAGTCCTCAGGCTGAAGTGTAGATACAGAGAAAGTTAAAAAAACAGGCCTGGCCTCGTGGCACAATTTGGACATAGGTTATGTTTATATTTCCTATCCTGTCCCTTCCCCCAACATGTTGAGTGAGTTTGTACCTCTATTCCTTCTTGTCATCAAATGCTTTCATGGTGTTCTCTGGCACTCCAGGGTTGAACCCATATTAATATTCTATTTTGCAAGTTTATCCTTGTAAGTTTATCCTCCTAAGGAAATGTACTCATATTATGTTCCCTTTCCTTGAGAACTAGGGTCATAAAACAATTGCAATAAAGTAACATAAGCCACATTCTTCTAAGTATTAATAGCATAACATTTATCATGGCTGTTCATAAATATGGCTAAGTATCAGAATCATGTGGAAGCCCTTTTAAATCTATAAATTTCAAGATTTCATATCTTAGAGATTTTTTTTTCAGATCTTGGACAGGTTCTGACAGTCAAAAATAATAAATACACAAACAAAAGCTTCTTGGATGATCCTAGTACCCAGCTAGATGTAGAATCTACTGACATAATACTGTTTTACAGTTGAGTGTGTAACGGATATCCCCTTCACTATTAAATTTCTTGATGGCAGGATGGCAGGGACTATGTTTTTAAATTTTGCATCCTTTAGTAGAGTTCCTTGTGCATGTCACAGTAAGAGTGCAATGACCATTTGTAGAATCCAATTGAATAATGGCTGAAATTTCTTGCCAGTTATAGGCATATTGACAGACTTTCTTTCCTGTGTAGTAACTAAAAATACTATCTTATGATTTTCATGCTGTTATAGATACTACAAATATTCTTATTTGAATTAGTAGTATATGAAGTAACTTCTCTCAAACATATAAAAACATTAGGCATAAAAGCCTCAAATTTACAAAAACTAAAAGAAAATATAACTGACGTTTTGAGGGCTTTGGGAATTGGTGGTGATTTTTTAAGCTTAGAAAACTTGGATTAATAAAGACACATATGTACTCCTCATATTATTTCAGCTCATTTCCAGTGCCTTTGGGCAGACATTGCTAATAGATGAAGGCACTCTTTTTTTATTAAAATGGGATTTCACTTTAGAATCCTTCTTAACCACGTATTTATACAACCAATAAGAAATTACGTGATAAGGTAGGTGAATTAAAAATGAGTTGTCTATCTTTGAAATAAAAGAAGAGGTAATCAAGTTTGATTTTTTTTTTTTTTTTTTTTTTTTTTTTGAGACGGAGTCTTGCTCTGTAGCCCGGGCTGCAGTGCAGTGGCCGGATCTCAGCTCACTGCAAGCTCCGCCTCCCGGGTTTGCGCCATTCTCCTGCCTCAGCCTCCCGAGTAGCTGGGACTACAGGCGCCCGCCACCTCGCCCGGCTAGTTTTTTGTATTTTTAGTAGAGACGGGGTTTCACCGTGTTAGCCAGGATGGTCTCGATCTCCTGACCTCGTGATCCGCCCGTCTCGGCCTCCCAAAGTGCTGGGATTACAGGCTTGAGCCACCGCGCCCAGCCTCAAGTTTGATTTTAAGATGCCATTTCTTAATTTTTTAGGCCTTTCTTGTCTTCCATTTGAGTGATCTTTTTCTTCCCCTTTTTTCTTTTACTAATTTACAAGTTATGTATTTCTACCTTTTAGTGGTATGTTAGTGGGAGATTATCTTGATACAATGATGTCTCCAAGTCCTTTACCAAAGGACTGGCCCAGACAGGCTCACAGACCAAAGTAAGATGCTGAGATCACAGTTTATTGAGTCAATTTAAAGGATACAGCAAGAATCAAGGGGAAAGGGGGAAAGTAAGTTAATAATGTACTTAGGAAAGGGTGCAATTAGTATAGGATTGAATTAACTGAAGCCTATTCTATAAAATGTTTATATGTCCTCTCTTCTGTTTTTCTATATTAATTCTTCCTGCTAATACTGTTATTATAAGGACCAGAATTGCATATAAACAAAGAAGACTCGGCAGATGAGGGTGCCTACAGCCAATTTATATTTTCTCTGCAAGAAAGACTCAGGGACTGGTCCGCCTGGCTATAATTGTGACTCACCACTGTTACCTGTTGAGCACCCATGGATTTTATCTGTCTTGAGCAGAGGATACATGGAGCCAAAATGGGGCCTCATGAATATTTGGTGCCTTGGGTGTTTCATGAATATTTGGTGCTTACCCAGTCCTTCCATATCTTCTTGTTTATGCACTCAGTACACATATACTCTACTTATCTTATATCTAACATATCTATGTATCTCTTAATTAATTTTTCCTTTCTTTCATTTTCTAGTCCCTGAATTGAATATTCTCAAATGATGTAGCAAATACACATGACAGGTGTCTTGAAATTTTTAACATGCATACATCATTTTACAATTTCCAAAATTAATAATAACTGTAGCCTCCTCTCAAAAAATGGAATTTAGAAACAGAGTATGTTCTACCCTGACTTCCTCTTCTTTCATGTTATAGCATCTTAATTTTCTTGGTTATAATACATTATTTATATGTCAATACTTAGTTTCTCCAAAATTTTATTCAGTTTCCTTGTTCAATATTTCTTCTTACATCTTGTTTCTTCCTTTCGGATTCAATTTCCTTCTTATCGAAGTACATCTGTCAGTCGTTGTTTTAGCCTATGTCTGTGAATGGTAAACTTTAGTGGTCTTTATCTGACAACCTTTCTCATCCTCATTTTGACAGTTTAGTTGAGAATAGAATTTCCCATAGCCCTTTAAAAATTGTATTTTAATCTTTCTTTTTACTAGTGGCAGTTCTATTGTCAATTTTATTTTTGTTTCCTCATAGGTAGACTACTGTTGTTGTTTGAGACAGGATCTTACTCTGTCACTCAGGCTGGTGTGCAGTGGCATGATCATGGCTCACTGTAGCCTTGATTTCCCAGACTCAAGTGATCCTCCCGTTCAGCCTCCCAAGTAACTGGGATGACAGACATGGGCCACCAAGCCCAGCTAATTTTTTAAATTATTCATTTTGGAGACACCGTGTTGCTCAGGCTGGTCTTGAACTCCTGGGCTCAAGTAATACTCCTGCCTCAGCCTTCCAAAGTGTTGGATTACAGGCGTGAGGTACTATGCCCAGCCTGTAGCTGTGTTTTCTTTCTTGTTTTGCTCTTAGGAATTGTTTTTCTTGTTTTGGTGCTCTTTAATTTTAACTAGAAGTGTTCTGATATTGATTTCTTTTAAAACATGTATCCTGTTAAGGACTTACTGCATTCTGGTTCAAGTCTATCTTCATATCTCACACATTCTCTGCTATCTTCTCTTTGAATCAGGCCTACCCTCCATTTTCTTTCTTTTCTTTCTTTTTAGAGCTTCTATTAAATATGTGTTAGGTCTTGTTATTGTATTATAAGGATATAACTTCACTTTTATACTCTCCATTTTTTAAACCTCAGTATAATTTCCTCAGATTTATTTTCCAATTTAATAATTATATCTTTCACTGTATCTAGTTCATCTGTTTAACCCATCTGATGAGCTTTTTATTTTTAATAGAAAAAGCTCTATGACAGTAGGAAATTTGTGTATCTTATTCACTATTTTATCTTTAGTACCCAGAACACTGCTAGAACTCTGCAGATGTTCAATAAGTATCAAAATTATTAATAGATCAATAAATTCTTTTTAAAAATATTTTTATTTTATCTTATCTGTTTCTTTCATTTGATTTTTATTTTCCTTTATGTTTTTAATCATTTTATGGATTTTTCTGTAATAGTCACTTCCAGTTTTTTGTTTTTTTTTTTTAATTTTTTGGTAGAGATAGGGTCTCACTATGTTGCCCAGGCTGGTCTCAACTCTAGGCCTCAAGCAATCCTCCTGCCTTGGACCCCCAAAGTGGTGGGATTATAAGTGTGAGTCACTATTCCTAGTGGTCAGGTTGCTTTATTAACTCAAGTTCTTTGGGCACAGATTTTTCTATTTCTTGTGTCTTCTCATCTGCCTTTTGGTAGATTGTTTCTTTGTGTGGTGTGCAAATTTTATTGAGAGCTCACCTTTATTGAAGGCCATTTATTCTGTGGGATTCTTTTGTTTCCTGAGTTGTGCATATGTCCTCATCAAGGATTCTTATATTTGCTTCAATAGGGCCTGGCTGTTTCTCTGTTTTTAAGCTTAGGATTCTCTTTTCAAATGATAAGGTAAAACTGGATTTCCATTGGCAGAGGCTTTCAATATTCACAGGAACCATTACTCTCACCCCTACTCATCCTAGACTTCTAAGGCTTCAAAAAGTGAAAACCTCTTTAGGGTTCTAGTTTATGCAGGAATGTTAGCTCCAGATCCTCATAAGTGGCTTCAGGACCACATCTTTTAGTCCCAAATGGGGTTAAAACCTCAGCTCCTGGACCTTTGTGGCTTTGAATTTCTTCTTCAGTTCTGGTATCTGAAGTCTTTGCTGTCTCTGTTTTAAACTCAGCTTTATATTTTAAAATACTTATACTCTATTCATTATTTCTATATATTTGAAGAAGGCAGGAGTCTCATGCCATGGGAAAAAAAGGAAAATGTGAAAAAGATGATTTGATTTCACAGGTTTTGCTAATGAATTTCATCCAACTTACACATGAGACTATGATTAAGAATCACCATATCATTTTGTTATTCTTAGAGTTTTTTGCAATAGTCTTATGGATATTACCATTAAACCCAATTCAATAAATAATACTGTGCAAAATATTTCAGGATATACAGATTACTAAGATAGTCTCTGCATTCAAGAGGCAAACATTGTGTAGTACAGAGATTAAATTTCATAAATAATCACAATGCAGGAAGCCTAATTGCTATGGAGATGCATATAGCTCTTTAGAATAATACATTACATGTATTATCAAACAAATTACTAAAATTGTTAGAAGATTGAAAAAGGAATCAGAAGAAGGTATTTTCAAGTAATAGTAACAGGAAAAACTTCATGACAGTGGTACTAGTTGAACTGTGCCTTGAAGAATGACTAGGATTTCTGAAAATAAAAACTATGAGGGAGGGGTTGGAAGGGAGGTAGTGACTTTTCCAAGTAGGAAGAAAAGCATTAGCTTAGACAAGGAGCTAGGAGGGTGGAGGGCCTCCAATAAGGAACAAGTAACCAAATTTTCCAGGTTTGGATGTTAGAAAAGCAGTATTATTAGAAAGTAAAAATAAAGAAATGTAAAAAAACAATGGGGTATGGGGGTTGGTACAAGATGGGCATAAATTAAAGCTAATTTAATTAAAAAATTTTTACTGTCATATTTATCTAAAGAGAACAGATAATGTTGGGTTAATTTTTAAGGATAAATTTAAAAACCAGGATCACTTACAGGGAGTTGGACAAGTTTCTTCTTCTCAATAACCTGATCCTCTGATTGGTTGGTTTTACAGTTTCCAGGAAGGTAAACTGAATCAGCATTTTGGTCTCTCAGGCATACAAGTACCATCTAGTGGCAAAGGAAGGCAACCACAAGAATGAAATTATACAGGAAACATTTGCTTGTTTATTTTGAATTTAATTTATATTATGATTAATAACAGAAGGCCATGTTCTACTTCAATAGGGAAATAAAGTACCCTTTAATCAAACATTGCTTGGTTATTAGTTTAAAAGAATGTGAGATCAGATAAAAATGGATTATAAAGAGCTTATTAAATATGAAATGTTTGAAAATTTTACAAGAACTTAATATCAAATTATATTTTGGGAATGAAACATAAGGATCTACTTGAGTTTAAAGAGAGAGAGAGAGAGAAAGAAAGTCCATGTAAATGAGGAAGAGACAGAAATACTGAAGCTAACTATTTCTCTTTTTTTTGAGATGGAGTTTCACTCTTGTTGCCCAGGCTAGAGTGCAATGGCGCTATCTCCGCTCACCGCAACCGCCGCCTCCCAGTTTCAAGCAATTCTCCAGTCTCAGCCTCTGGAGTAGCTGGGATTACAGGCATGTGCCACCACACCCAGGTAATTTTGTATTTTTGGTAGAGACGGGGTTTCCCCATGTTGGTCAGGCTGGTCTCGACTTCCTGACCTCAGGTGATCCACCCTCTTCGGCCTTCCAAAGTGCTGGGATTACAGGCGTGAGCCACCGCGCCTGGCGAAGGTAACTATTCTTTTGCAATTTTCTCTGCTTTCACTTTGCCTAACTCCTGCTTAGCCTTCAAATCTTTAGATATGTCTTCCTCTAAACAATGTTCCTTGACACCCCAGCTCTGTATTACATGAATGACTAATATCCTTCTATGGACCACTATTCCCATGATGCTACTGACCACACTTCTTTGTCACTTCCCATTTTATAGCCCTCATTACAATCGATGATCCTAAATAGCTGATGCCATGTCTGTTTCATCCACTGTTCTATCCCAAAGGCTTAGGATAGTACCTGACACATCATAGGTAATTCACAAATATTTATAGAATGAATGGACAGATTAATGAAGAAAGAGAATAACTGTGATGAAAATGTTCAAGGTACAAATATCGAAAGCTAGTATCAGTAAAGTTTAAATAAGAAAACAAAAAGTTTTCAGAAAATTATTAGTTGAAAAAACTTTTTTCTTGTACATTGATTCCCTACAGGACATCCATTTATTTATAATTTCTGGTACTTTATAGTTTTCAGAGTACTTCTCTTTATCCTGGTGAAGAAAAAATAATAGTTCACAGCTCACGTATCATTACAGAGATCAAATAAAAGGTTACACATAAAGCATAGAGAAGAATACGCAGCACATATTATATGCTCAACAGTTGGATTTGATTATTTCCTATACCTCATCTCATAAGTTCCTTGAAGCAGCACAGAGTCAAAGAAGGAAGCTATTTTAGATTTCTGTTTTACAAATTAGGAAACTAGTGATTATGGAAACTAACCATGAGGGATATATGATCATGGAGTCACATCAGTTACTAAGTTTCTAAATCCACAACATCTAAGTTATAGTTTATTGTCCCTTCTATGGCATCATGTTGCTTGCTTAGAGAGACAGGAGAGAAGAAAGGACATGTGGATGCTAAATAAGCACAGCATTGCAATGCAGAGAAGGAAAATAAATTATAAAAAGTGTACTAGCTTTCCTCTTGCTTCCCTAACAAATTGCCACAGTCTTCAGTGATTTAAAACAACACAAATGTATTATTACAGTTTTGTAAGTTAGAAGTCCAACACAGGCGGGGCACAGTGGCTCATGTCTGTAATCCCAGAACTTTGGGAGGCTGATGCAGGAGAATGGCTTGAACCCAGGCATTCAACACCAGCCTGGACAACACAGTAAGACCCCCATCTCTACAGAAAATTTAAAAATTAGCTGGGTGGGTGGCATGCACCTATAGTCCCAGCTACTCAGGATGCTGAGGTAGGAGAATCGCTTGAACCCAGAAAATTGGGGCTGCAGTGAGCTATGATTTCCTCACTGCACTCCAGCCTAGGTGACAGAGTGAGAACCTGTCTCAAAAACAAACAAACAAACAAACAAACAAACAAACAAACAGAAGTCCAACACACAGATCTCTCTGCGATAAGATCAAGATGTTCCCAGGGCTCTCTGTTCCTTCCTGGAGGTTCTAGGGGATAATCTGTTTCCCGGCCTTTTCCAACTTCTAGAGGCCATCCACATCCCTTCCTCCATCTTCACTGCCAACAGTGGTGGATTGAGCGCTCCCATCACATAACTCCAGTCTCCTCTTCTGCCTCTCTTTTCTACTTTTAAGAACCTTTGTGATTATATTGCATCCAATGAGATAATCAAGGAAAATCTCCCTATTTTAAGATCAGCTAATTAGCAACCTTAATTCCATCTCCAATCTTAAATCCATTTCTCCACATAAATATTCACAGTTTCCAGGGATTAGGACGAGCGGGGGTGGGGGTCATTATTCTGTTTATTCCAGGGGAATAGTGGCAAGGGGATGAAAGGGAGGAGGAAGGTAGGGCAGTATTTTCAAATGGAAGTGTTAGAAGTGTAACTTCAGGCTATCCTCACATTGATCTTGGCAGACACTAAAACCTCTGGATGATTTTCACATGGCTAAGCTAGAACCCATCCCACTTTGTACTTGTACTATTGCATTTTTCAACTTGAATGTAGAAATTTTCATATATTTCTGTTAAATTTTGTCTTTCAGGTTTTAGCTCACAGTTCAAATTGTTAAAATAATTTTGTTTCCTGGTTCTGTCTTCAGTCATATCTTCTATGCTATGTAGTTTTTGTTTTACCTGTTGATTTGACCAGAATGATTTCTTCACCTACGTAATTTATGAAAAATATGAACAAAAATCGGGGTAGAGTTATCCAACTAATTTTGATTTTACCTAATCATAATTAAATCAGACCCCTATTTTAGGCTTATCCACAAAGATATGAAAGATTGGAATAAATGCTTTCCTGAAATTAATTTATATCATGGCTATAAAATTCCATCTTCTCTCAAAGATCAAATAAAGAAGTGTGGTGTGATTTTTCTTAGTCAGTCTGGTTCCAAGTGACTACCAAATTCTAATACATTAAACTATGGACTCTGGAATTTTACTTTTCTGTTCTACAGTTTTCAGTGTCTACCTTTTTACCATTTTTTAAGCAAGTGATCTATCATCTTTTTCATTTTTTACAGTTTTTCAGAACTCATCAGCAACGGATCTTAGGTTACTTGTAAACAGCTGTGGGATGTAATTTGTCCCTGGAAACATGAACTTATTTGAAACAGATAGGTGTTTTCTTATTACCTCCTCACCTACCTCAAGTTTCAGTTCTCTTTGTATGTTGTTTCACCTTTACCAATGTAAAGTCCATTTTCTTTACTGAAAAGGGAAATAAAAGAAAAATTGAGTCAAGTTTCTCTTTAATGTTTACATTATTCTCTTAGGTAAATTACAAACTTTGTGTTTATAAAAAGTTATGAAGGTTTATTTCTTTCTGCCCTCTATTATAATTCTTCACTCTAATTAAACCAGTCTTTCCATTTTTCCCTCCTGAAGTTACCAGGTAACTCTAGTTCTCAATGATTTCTCTATAGCATTTTATAATTTGCACCACATAATTTAACAGTGGAAGAAATATTATCTTCCTTGTTTAATGCTTTTATAGTTTTTTTAAAAAAAACTCTCAGAACAATTGTTCATTTCTTTACCTTTTTTCACTTGATTAACCTAGAAAGTTGGGAGATTTTACCAAACAAGAATACTGGACACTGAATAAATACTTGTTGGTTAGTTAAGTTTTAAATATCAAATTTGGCTATACATTCTTCATATATCAGTCTCTTTGACTAATTTTTCTGTTTGGAGAAACAAAAAGGGTAAAATACTTAAAATTCTTTTTGTTGTAATAAAAACAATAGTAATAATAATAATATTAGTAGTAATAATAAAAATCAAACTAAAACTACCTTTAGAAGTCATTCTCTTCTCCAACCCTTCCCCTGTAACCCTCCAACAATTATCAATTAATCATATTACTGAGCTATTTAGTAACAATTTCAGCCACATTTGATATGTTAGTTTGGAACTCTATTTATTGGTAAAGCTGCTTGATTCCCTGCCTACTTTGTCAAGCAAGCCTAAATTTCTTTATCTGTTTTAACTCGTTCTAGACAAACATACCAATCTGAAATACCAAATACTGAATCTAAACTCTGAATATACGAACCACATCATTTCCCTTGAAACCTTTTTTTATCCTTGTAGAAATGTTAAATGTTTAAAAACAAATAATAAGTGTTTAATAATCATAGATTTTTTTAAAAGTCATGTAATTTTCAATGTATTATAATCATGCAAATTAATGTACTAAGTTGACAGTAAAAAAGCTGTAACAATTTAACAATTTTGCTCTTAATTTTGGCAAAAATAGCATAAAGACTCCATTAAATAAGGCTTTGATGTCTAGCAAATTCAAAAGTAGCACAAATAGAATTCACTGTTCACCAGCAGGTGGAGGGTAGGTTGTAGGTTCGTATCTAGGGTAGCAAGTCTTATTCTCTTGCTCTACATTAAATTCTGTCAAAATTCTGGTTCACCGTTATTTTTGCACAGCTAGGCAACTTGTTAAATCTCAATCTACAACTCCCATGATTGATGTATTCCCATCTGATTTATTTGTCTAAGAAACGTATTAATGAGATTTGGGGATTAGGGTTGCCACCATGGCAACCCATCAGTATGGCTTGTTCTCTTTCCTAGATACGGAAGCTCAGAAAGGAACATCTTCCCTGAAGCTGCTTACTTAGTACTGGGACCTGGTAACTATGGAAATTTAGATTGAGATCATATGGCTACATTGTTTACAAGGTACAAATAGTTTGATAAATAACCTGTTCAAACAGACAGTAAAATACGTCAGGGTCCATACATCAATTTGTAGCAATTTTTTAAATTAATAGGTCTTATTTAGTTTCTCTCTGTTAAATTATTCTTACAACTGCATTACATTTGTATTAGTCTGTTCTCACACAGCTATCAGGACATACCCAAGACTAGGTAATTTATAAAGAAAAGAGGTTTAATTGACTCACAGTTTCACATGGTGATGGAAGCCTCAGGAAACTTACAATCATGGTGGAAGGCACCTCTTCACAGGGCAGCAGGAGAGAGAATGACTGCTGAGTGAAGGGGGAAGCCCCTTATAAAACCATCAGATTCTGTGAGAACTCACCCACTATCATGAGAACAGCATGAGGAAAACTGTCCCCAGGATTAAATTGTCTCCACCTGGTCACCTTTGACATGTGGGAAATATTACAATTCAAGGTGAGATTTGGTTGGGGACACAGAGTCAAACAATATCACCATCATAATTTTGTCATTCATCCTATAAGGGGAATTCGATATCTTCCCTTTTATGAGTAGGTAGACTTTGTTGAGTGGGTGGTGACATTTTGTAGGGGAAATGAAAATATTTGCGTATTCTTGCTTATTACATATGTTTTCTCATTGGTAGCATTAATCATATTTACTGTTTACTATGATGCATAGGACTTGGAAATTTAAATTGGTATAAGAAGAAGCTTTTGGCTGGGTGCTGTGGCTCAGGCCCGTAATCCCAGTACTTTTGGAGGCCAAGGACAGAGAATCACTTGAGCCCAGGAGCTTGATACCAGCCTGGGCAACATGGCAAAACCCTGTCTCTACAACAAAATAGAAAAACTAGTCTGTGTGGTGGCATGCACCTGTAGTTCCGGCTACTTAGGAGGCGGAGGTGGAAGGATCGCTTGAGCCTGGGAGGTAGACGTTGCGGTGAGCTGCGATCACAGCACTGCACTCCAGGCTGGGTGACAGAGCCAAAAAAAAAAAAAAAAAAGAAAAGAAAAGAAAAAGACAAGACAAGAAAAAGTTCTTAACCTCAGACTATTTACAATTTAATTGAAGAGATGGTACATAAACAAAATTATGTGAACAAGATGGTAGTATGTTTGCAGTTGGGAGGAGAGTGAGATCATTTTGTCCGGGGTGATGAGATTTTTAGAGAATTGGGTTTTGGTCATGTCGTTTTGAAGCAAGAGTAAAAGCATAAGCAGACAGAATGAATGATAGAGAACATTACAAGGATAAGAAATGTAAGAAACAAATGCCTAGAATAGTCGTAGAAATGAGTAGACTTCTGAAGTTAAGGCAGGTTAAGGGTACTAGTGAGAAGTGTTGGGGTGAAAGTATGGTTCAGTAACATTTTAACCAAGTTTATCTTTCTTTACTTGGCCCCAAATCCTAGGCCATTGAGAATTTGTAACTAAAACGTTCTAGATGTTCCAAAAAGGGACAGAATATATCATGAATAGTTTTCATTACATGGCTTCTTTAGTTTCCTAGTGTAGTTTCTTGAACATTCTTATCTCCCTTTCTCCCACCCCCACTGCTAGACTTTTTAATCCAGGGGTCCTCATTCCCCAGGCCAGGGACTGCTTCTGGGATCTGTGGCCTGTGAGGAACCAAGCAGCACAGCAGGAGGTGAGTGGAGGGCAAGTGAGTGAAGCTTTATCTGTATTTACAGCTGCCCCCCATGGCTGGTATTAGGGCCTGAACTCCGTCTCCTGTCAGATCAGCAGTGGCATTAGATTGTCATAGGAGTGAGAACCCTATTGTGAACTGCACGTGAGGGATCTAGGTTGTGTGCTCCTTAGGAGAATCTAATGCCCGATGATCTGTCACTGTCTCCCATCAGCCCCAGATGAGACTGCCTAGTTGCAAGAAAACAAGCTCACAGCTCCCACTGATTCTACATTACGGTGAGTTGTATAATTATTTCATTATATATTACAAGGTAGTAATAGTATCAATAAAGTGCACAGTAAACATAACGTGCTTGAATCATCCCCAAACCATCCTCCCTCCCCCCGAAAAAATTGTCTTCCATGAAACTGGTCCCTGGTGCTGAAAAGGTTGGGGACCGCTGTTTTAACCATCAAGGATTCTGACGAACCTCTTTGAATTTTCTATTTAATTCATATTCCATAAGTAACACTTGATTCCTTGTTTCCCCCCCCCCCCCTAAGAATTTAGAAAGCAGAATGTATGTTGGGGAGATCTGGTTTAAATTCGAGAAGCAGAGAAAACAAAGACAAGTAAAAAAAAAAAAAAAAACGTGATGTACACAGGATTGGCAGAATAAAAAAAGTCTGCAAGGGAATGTGACTATACAGAAATCTGGAGAGGAAAATACGTAATGTCAGTGTTAATAACTTTTGACCCCATTTAGGTCACTTTGAGTAACGAAACTCAAAACACTAGATTTTTTTTTTTTTTTTTTTTTTTTTTTTGAGACGGAGTCTTGCTCTGTCGCCGCGGCTGGAGTGCAGTGGCCGGATCTTGGCTCACTGCAAGCTCCGCCTCCCGGGTTCACGCCATTCTCCTGCCTTAGCCTCCCGAGTAGCTGGGACCACAGGCGCCCGCCACCTCGCCCAGCTAGTTTTTTTTTTTTTGTATTTTTTAGTAGAGACGGTGTTTCACCGTGTTAGCCAGGATGGTCTCGATCTCCTGACCTCGTGATCCGCCCGTCTCGGCCTCCCAAAGTGCTGGGATTACAGGCTTGAGCCACCGCGCCCGGCCTAAAACACTAGATATTTTTAGCAAAGTAAGTGCAGTATCCAGTCTCTCACAGATGCCATGTGTCTCAGGCCATTTGGCAAATTCAGCATCTGCCGCATTCCCAGACTTTGATGAGGACACTCCGCGAACTACAGGCACCCTCAGTAGGAGGACGTCCCAGGTCGGGGTGTGAGGGCGAATGAGGAGGCTGGGGAGGGGAGGCAAGAGTTAGGGAAACGGGGCCACACAACTCCAGATGCTGCGGCGGGAGGAAGAGGGGCTACGGAGGACTCAAAACGCGCTCAGAGAGGCCCATCCAAATGCCAGGAGACAGATCGCAAGGATGCTTAAGAGGAGACGTGACTGGGCGAGGCAGATGAGGAGAGGGCAGTGGGCCAAGGTCATCCGCTAAGAGGCGGCAGGTTTACCACTGAGACCCGAGCCCATGGTTTCTGCCCGCGCCTCTAGAAAGAGCGTGGCGAAATCCCCGATCCCAGGCGTGGAAGGCCCTGGGGAACAGGCACGAGGCCCGACTCTTGTGGCTCAGGGGCCCTGGGCAGCCGCGCGCCCCCGCTCACCACCGCTCGCCCCACCCTCAGGCGCGCTCCTCTTCCGGGCGCGATGCTTGCCTGCGTGCGCCGGGACGCGCAGGGCCGAGCGTCTGAGACGCGCCCGTACGAGGAGCGCCGGTTTCTAGGAGCCCCGCCCTCAGGTGCGCTCTGCAGGAGGCGGGGCGCGACTTCCGCGCCGCGAGCTTCCCTAGCTGGCCGGCGCGCTGCCTGCTCTGCCTGCGCCAGGAGCGCGCGGGTGCGCGCGGCCGCGCCCTCGCACAGATCCCAGCTGGGTCACCCGCGCTGAGTCAACAGACTGAGCGCGTCCAGGCCTGACAGCGCTGCGGATCCGGCCCTGAGGTGAGGAGAGCGTTGCGGGCGTCGGCGCTTGAGGCAAGCCTGGGACAGCCGTCCCTTGGGGAGTTGTGGGGTCGAGGAGGGGCTGGCCAGCGAGGGGCGGCGGGGAGGGAAGGGGAGTTCGGCGTCTGAGGTGTGGGGTGAAGCGGGCTCGGAAGCGGGCAGAGGCGGCGAGCTGAGGGAAACGGACCTCTCTCGGCTCCCGAGAAGCGCGGGTTGCCAACCTCGGGGATGCGGTGGGAGCGCCCAGGATTCGGACGTGAGGGGTCGGGGCCCTGGGGCGGGGGCTCCGCGAGGCTCACCCGGGACCGGGTCCGGCCGTGGGACATCGGGACACTGCCTTTGCCTGGACGCTGTCGTTCCACCCTCAGCGGCGTCAGGGAGAGAAGGAAAACAAATATTGATGTAAATTTCCTTCTGAACAGCTGGGTAATGAGCGCTTGCTCTTCCCCGCGAGGTTACGCGCGGATCATTACCTTGTGTGTTAAAAGGAGTTTCAGTGAGAAGAAAATGCGCAGATCTCATGACACAGTTTGGGAGGGAAGTTCCCTGATCCTAAAACACAAATAGGAGCTCCAGGCATGGAAATAGGAGCTCCAGGCATGGAAATACTTAATTGGATCGGAAAGCTGGGCAGGCTGGAGCTATTAAGCTGAAGGAGGGTTTCTTTCCCCTGGGCTCCTTAGGCTTTGATTTACGTTTTAGATAAATAAGTCCGAAAATAATGAAGATAATAACCACGTTTACTTTCTACGAGGGCGTTCTGAAGGAATCTAAGGGAAGAACAGTATTTACTGGACTACAGCTTTGAGCCAGGCTGGGTGTTAGCTCTTTTAATTCTGACAGCATCCCTGTAGGGTTGGAGGGGGTTATTCCAGTTAGGCAGATGTGGAGAATGGGCCTCAAAGAGGCTAAGCCACTTATTAAGGTCTCAACTAGTAAAGGATGGAGTTGAGATGCCAGACTCTAATTCTGGTGCTTTATCCACTATATTTTGTGTTTGCCCGAAGAGCAATATTGTATGTGTTTTAGGGAAGACTCCTAGGAGGGAACATTATTAGGGCAGTTAGGGCTTTGTGGGTATTTGTGTTAAAATCAAACTAAAGAGGTGTTAATCTTTGAATATGCCCTGTTTGAGTGTATTTCCTTTCAAACAGATTTAGTGTAAGGAAATCTTACATTCACTATAAGAGCAAATTTATTAGTATGTTCCATGTTTATTGCATGTCTTTTATTTTTAAAGAGACAGGGTCTTGGGCTGGAGTGCCATGGTGCGATCAAAGTTCACTGCAGCCCTGAACGTCTGGGCTCAAGGGATCCTGCTGAATAACTGGGGCTATAGGCGTGTGTCATGTGCCCAGCTAATTTTTTATTTGTTTTTCAGAGATGAAGTCTTGCTATATTGCCCAGGCTGGTTTGTTGCATGTCTTTTACATTCCAGATACTATATTATGTGCCAAGAGTACCGTACTGATAGGAATATAATTTATAATCTCTGTCCTTGAGTTTAGTTGAGAAGGTGATTGTATAAAAGAATTTTATGATACCGTACTAAGTCATAACTTTTCTAGTACGTAAATTAGTTGGATTAAAAATAGTTTTAAGGGCAAGCTTTTAGGAACCTATTATGTATAAGAAAATTTATTGGATGACTTGTCCTCTGTGTACCATTGCATTGTTATTTTCTCCTTTAGCAAGAAACACTGTCATAAAATTTAGGTTAAATTATGTTGACAACTAGCATTTTTTTTTTTTTTTTTTTTGAGACAGGGTCTCATTCTGTCACCGAGGATGAAGTGCAGTGGCAGGATCTTGGCTCACTGCAGCCTCAACTTCCCAGGTTCAAGTGATCCTCCCATCTCAGCCTCCTGAGTAGCTGGGACCGCAGTTCTGTGCCCCTACACCTGGCTTTTTTTTTTTTTTTTTTCCTAGAGACAGTGTTTCTCTATGTTGCCAAGGTAGATCTTGAACTCTTGGGCTCAGGCCATCCTCCCACTGGGATTGCCACGTGAGCCACTGCACCTGACTGCATTTTGTTTTATTATTGCACCACCTTTCAGTAAATTTTAAAGCGATAGAGAAGATGAGAGCATTTATAATTTATCCCTTTTTAAGTTAAAAGGCATATTTTATAGTGCTTTTATTTTATTGATTGAGAAGCAAATGATGTAGCTAGGCAGGCGTTTATTTCATGTGCCGGATATGTTTCTAATTTCTCATTCCAAAAAAATCTTAGTTTTAAAGTATAGCTAATACCAGATGGCATTTAAGTTCTTGTGGCTCAGAGTTGTAATGAAATCAGTCTTCCAGTTTAAGCTGAAATGGCACATTGTTGAAATGTATAATATTACTTTGTGGTGGATTTTGGAAATCTCTTTTAATTGCTTCAGTTTTCTCAGTAAAGTAGGATTCAAGGTCATAATCTGAGGGTGTTCCTACAGATGGAAGCTTTGGAGATTTGGGGACTGAGAGAGTGATGGACTAGTGAAATATGTGATTGCTAGGAAATTAAACATGACCCGTAGGTGTGAAAACTACAGTAGAGGACAGATATGAGTGCACAAATTAGGGTGTCTAATTTTGGATATCAGAAACTTCATAATCCATTCCTGCCTTTACCGTGCCTGCCTTTACCGTGTTATCTAGAACATACATTCGCATCTCTTGCTCCAGTTCACTTTGCCTTATGCCTCTGCCATATGGCAGGTATCCCTGTTCTTCACAAAAGGCAAGTCCTTTTGTTTGGGAGTCTAGCTTTACCCTTCTTTTCTTTCTGCCTGGACATTCCATTCCACTCCTTTCCAAGCTCTTTCTCTCTTATCACATTACATTAAATTTTATCTCTCTGCAATGTTAGTGACAGTGTCTAACTTTATTTTTTTTGCCTCGTAATGTTGGATGCATAAATCCTTTGGTAAATGTTAAGTGAATATGCCACTTTTCTCACTTCCCCCCTTTTTCCTTTCTGCAGGAGTTGGCCAACTCTTTTTGTAAAGTGCCACATAGTAAATATTTTAGCTTTGCAGACAGTATGGTCTCTGTCTCAGTAACTTTACTGTTGTAGCACAAAAGCGGTGATAGATAATACATAAATGAATGAGCATGGCTGTATTCCAATAACACTATATTTATAGACATTGAAATTTGAATTTCACATAATTTTTGCATGTCACAGGGTATTATTCTTTTTTTTTTCAACCATTTAAAAATGTAGAAACAGTGTTCCTCCTGGGCTGTGCCGAACAGACTGAGGATTGGATTTAGCCCCCACCTCTTTCCTCATAGTTTGCACATCCTTGATCTTTAAAGACTCTCAGGAAGCCTTAATAAAGGAATCTGTGGTAAGATGATCCTGGTTATGATATTTCCATTGGTGGTAGAGAAGCAAAGATAAATAAGACAGTGTTGTTTTTTTCATCGAGGAGCTCATGGTCAAGTTCAAGATGAAAATATGTACATAAATAATGGTGACAGGGTATAGTTACTGCAGTTATATTTACTGGGTATAGAGGTAAAACAAAGGAGTGATAATCAGCTCCATGTCAATTTAATAATGACATTTAGGCAATGTGATTAAAAATTGAGCTTAGTTGAGCATAAAATTTGAGGATGGTCACACAGGAGGACACAGACTCCTAAAGGATGGGGTAAATGCTCCAAAGTGGAGAGATTTGAGGGTCCTTTATATAGGCAAGGCCTGGGGATGCTTAACAGGGTTACATCATTTTTCATACAAGGTTAGTGCATAGTTAGAGCAATTCAATTAGTTATAGGCAGTGTTTCTGTTTTGGGGAAGGGTATATTTAACATTTCACATTAAGGATGTAATGATCAAAGGGTCTTTTATCACAGTCAAGGGGTCTTTTATCCCTGGCACCATCTTGTCTGAGCCAGGAACAAGAAAATAAGGAAGGAATTTCATATATAACAAAAGGTCAGTAATTAAGAGGTCAAGCTTCAAGACCCAGTCTCTAAAGTCAGCCTTCCTCAGTGCCACACAACATTTAGAACCCCCACGTAGACAGATTATCCGTTTTCTGTTACATCTGCTTAGGTGGATGTGAAGTAACCTCTAACAGTCATTTGTTGGAGGTAGGGAATGTCTTTTCAGCTGGCCTTTCTGGAAATCTTTTAAGGATACTATGAAGGTGACTGACCACGTTTCTTATCAGGATGGCCCTAAACATCAGGATGACTCAACTTATTTATTTTTTAGGGTATAATCTTAATTCATTTCTCACAGAAATAAACATGGATATGTTTTTAAATTATGTCTCTATGAAAATAATTTAAAAATTTTAAAGTTATTTTACCTGCTACATAATAAATGGATTGTTTATTCCACAGATATTTAGTACCTCCTCTGCTGTGCAGTGAGTTGTTTTGCTAACTAAAAATATTTGGAGATAATGGTATCATTAGATAAGTGATGGATTTTCCGGGGGAGGCAGGGGAAGAGAGAGGAAAGCACTGCTTTTAACAAAGGCAGTAAGTATAATAGTAGGACTACCTTAAAATTTTAAGTAATTTTTAAAAATACTTTATAGCTTTCAAATTTCTTATTTTAATTAAACTCATGCATCCTAAATAATTTTTCTCTAACAATTATTTCTAAAGGTTATGTACATTTTTATTACTTTTAGTGATGTGAAATATGTTCCATAGGACTTGGAATGTAGTAACCCAGTGCTTTTTTTTTTTTTTTTTTTTTGAGATGGAGTCTCGCTCTGTTGCCAGGCTGGAGTGCAGTGGCATGATGTCTTTCGCTTCCTGGGTTTGAGCGATTCTTCTGCCTCAGCCTCCTGAGTAGCTGGCATTACAGGTGCCCGCCACCCCACCCAGCTAATTTTTGTATTTTTAGTAGAGACAGGGTTTCACCATGTTGGCCAGGATGGTCTTGATCTCCTGACCTCGTGATCTTCCCACTTCGGCCTCCCAAAGTGCTGGGATTACAGGCGTGAGCCACCATGCCTGGCCATAGTAACCAGTAGTTTTAAGATAAATTAAGAAGTGAATTTTTGATATTGAAATTTGGATTTTGCAACTCCTGGTCTTTAAGTCAATTAATACATTAGAAGAGGAAGATGGGCTTTAGTGGGCTTTCAATTTTCTTGCAATTTATTGGATTTAGTATAAATTATTTTATATAGGAAATTATTTATCTAGGAAAGTTAAATTTGATTAAATCTTTAGAAATATTAGGTGTTTAAAACTCACCTAATTATTATTTAAAGGCCTACAACAAACTTAGCACATTCTCAGGTATGCTGTGGAACTATGGAAAATAACTTTTTTTTTTTTTTAATTTTGAACCCTTATTTCTCTTTGTGCCATTGTTCTTTAACAGCTAAGCACTGCCTTTGTTAAAGAGTTTTTAAAGTATTTCATTGGTACGATTTTGAGTTGGAACCATATAAATTCTGCTTTGGTCTTGTGTTAACTCAGATGCTAGTGAGTGCACTCCTAGATATTGTCTGTAGGATTGTTCCCATTTAGAGGCAATTAAACTTGAACAGTTAAACTTGAGGCAGGCCAAGCATCTTTTTACTGCCTTTTTCTTTTATTCTTCCAAAACCATCACATAAAGCTATAAAATTTTGGAATTTTAGTATAGAAAGAGGAAATGTATAGCTCCATGCTAAATATGGGGTTTCTTGTATCCCAAGAAAAGGCACCTGATAAGTCAGACCCTTCCTAAGGTCCCCTTTTTGGTCATGCCTCATTTGTAACTTTGCAGCCCTGTTTTCAGATATACGCTTCTGTCAGGAACACCACTTTCATGTCACCTCTGCTGTGTGGATCTCCACCTTTCTTTCTGGAAACCTCATTCTTTCATCCACAAGAGTTGCTCCCATCTCAAGGTATTAACCCTTTATTTTTGGGTGTTTGTCACTATAGAAGAGTACTGCCTTCCGACATGCTTCCTTCATCCCAGTTTTCCTACCCTAACTCCCTGTTAGGCTAGTCAGTATTGTCCTTTGGGATTCCAGACCCTGCAAAACAGTGGAGGATGGGGTGAAGAGAAGGGTCTTTGTGATTACCATATCAGTGAGGGTTGTAGTCACCCCTTTTTTTATTCTATCTTGTTTCTCTTTCTTCTTCCCAAAGGACAGGTATTAATTCTCAGAGACGTTGTGGTCTCGACACTTGAAAAGGAAGCCAAATATTTTCCCCAGCATCTCATCATTTGCAAAGAATTTATAGGGTAGAGTTAGTGTTTACATTATTATACAGACCAGTGCTTACTATTTATTCCCCATATCCCTTTTCAAATTGGGCCTGCCTAGACACTGTGGACTCAGGGGTTGGAAGATGCAGCAGGCAAAGAGGAGGGTGAATAGGTACATTGTTGGGTCAGTTTACAAAGACCTGACTATAGCTTTGAAGTTTCTGTTTTAGATCAACAATAAAGTTTAAAGGTTTATGCAGAATTAATGTTAAGAATGTTTCATTCTTTTCAATCAAACAGCTAAACCATGTATTTCATACTGTGAAGAAAACCAGCAATCAGATGGGTTTGGAAGGATTTTTGTTTGTTTGTTTCAATAATTGAAGCTCAAGATTATTGAAATTTAATATTTTCATATGATTAGACTAAAGCTTTTGAGTATAAGAAAAATCAGATTGTTGAGGTCAGTCATAATACTAAGTCATTGGTATAATTTGATGACAGAGTTTATATTTTCATCATTTTTTTCTCTTTGTCATTTTACAGTTCATTCTGTAGGATTTCTTTGACTCGGTCTTCAATTTAGCTCACTAATTTATCTTTAAATGAAGTTCATCCCATCTTTTAGTGCTTTTTTATTTCTATCAATTTATTTCATTTCTAAGTTCTGTAATTGCTTTTTTCTTAATTGTCTTGCTCTTGTTCCAAGAATATGATATTCTCTATTACTCTTTTAAGGATGTTAGTTATACTTTTATACACAGTCATGATCAACGTGTATAATTAGTTGCCATGTACAAGGCACCATTTTCAGCTTTACATGTATTAATTCTTTTAGTCATTTTAACAGCCCGAAGAGGTAGGTACTGTTATTGCTGTATTTTACAGATAATAAACCTTAGGCACAAAAACATTAAATAACTTGCCCAAGGTCTCAAAGTTAGTGTGTAGCAGAGGCAGAATTCATGTTTAGTTGGTTTGGCCTCAGAGGTCATACTCTTAACCTATACTACTTTGTGCATTATTAGTTCTTGTGTTTGTTAATTTTGGTGCCTTTGTAATATTGATTAAGATGATTTTTGCAAGAAATAAAATCTGAGACTAGTTAGCTTAAGTGAAAATGAAAATATATTGGGAAGATAATAGAGCATTTCACATACTCCAAGGAAGAAAAATCAAGTTTTGAGCATAGTAGGTGTGGTACATTAGAAGAAAGCTTTGAGTAAGAATGTATAAACTTTGTTTCTTAAATGTTGCCGTTCATGTAATTCAGTTTCCTTGACTTCCATCCAGTCTGTGGGTCTTTTAGTTAATTCTGCCAAGAGAAATTTTAACTGACACAGCTCAAGAGTACTAGTAGTGTTGGTGGTGGTGGTGGTGGTGGTGATAGTTTGTGTGTGTTAGGATGGTGTTTGGGGAGTTGGTTTAGTTTTGCTTTAAAAAGTTCTGATGAGAGGTGGAGTGGGTGGGCAGGTTCTTTAGACAAGGCCCTGAGAGACTCAACCTTGAGTTCAGGAAGCAGTTGTCAAAAAAGGAAAAATGTTGTGAATCCATCTACTCTATGAGTCTGTTATATAAAAATGAAGAGTTAAGCATCCAGCATTCAAATTGGATTAATAATTTAGTAGCATTCACGAAATCAATGTGTTTTGGCAGGTAACTTGAGAATGTTCATGCTGCATTAGGTTAGTATTTCTGTTTGTATTGTAGCAAATAATTTTTGAATGAGTACAGTTTCCTTCCCTCCCTCCCTCCCTCCCTCCCTCCCTCCCTCCCTCCCTCCCTCCCTCCCTTCCTTCCTTCCTTTCCTTCCTTCCTTCCTTCCTTCCTTCCTTCCTTCCTTCCTTCCTTCCTTCCTATTATCAATTCTTTACCAAATGTGATGTAAGTTGAGACTGTTAGAAGATTTTATTGACTATTACAGAAGTTGATTTAACAAAGAGTCTAATATGAAAATGTACATGACCTAATTTTTACATCATAGTAAAACAGGCCCTTTGGAGAGGGGGACATGGGTTTTTCTGATGAACAGCCATTATTTATATTCGCACCAAGGCTTCTAACATGATGATGCTATTACCTCACATTACCACCATTCCAGTGTTGTTCTGTTGCCCACTAGTTGCCATTTCCACACATTCATCTATCACAAGATTCATAAAGGGATCAGATTCCTGCAATATTCCTTGGGCATGTCTGCCACCACTTAATTTTCAGTGATAACTTCTTGCCCATACATTTTTTCAATTCGGGAGGGTAAGCTTTGCTCATGGTGTCTACTCCACAGGTTACAGATGCCTTGGAACAGAATGCTGGAATAATTTATTTTAATATATCTTCTATTCTTGACTGCTTTTGTTTTGCTGTTTTTAATTTACTCATTTAATATTTTTACAGTATGTCTAATTGTTTAATGACTTTTTTTTACTATGTAAGTAATACATAGAAAAAAAGCATGAAGAAAATAAACATTGTCTTTAATTTCATTGCTAATTTAAAAATACTTTCTAGTCTTCCTTCTGTGCATATGAAGAAGATGCTCATTTAAGCCAAACTTTAATTATATATATTTACTGGAAAAGACAAACTGCCTCTTAAAAATTGTGGGCCAGGCACGGTGGCTCACACCTGTAATCCCAGCACTTTGGGAGGCCAAGGTGGGTGGATCACTTGAGGTCAGGAGTTTGAGACCAGCCTGACCAACATGGTGAAACGCTGTCTCTACCAAAAATACAAAAATTTGCTGAGCATGGTGGCGGGCGCCTGTAATCCCAGTTACTCGGGAGGCTGAGGTAGGAGAATTGCTTGAACCCAGGAGGTGGAGGATGCAGTGAGCCGAGACCGTGCCACTGCACTCCAGCCTGGACAAAAGAGTCAGATTCTATCTCAAAAAAAGAAAAAAAAAACCTGTGAGTTTTCTTTATCTAGGTGTAGACAGTCCGCCAGCTTGGAACAGATGGTCCTTGTTTTGGAGGAGAGTTATATCAGTGGCCCCACTAGGTAGGTTTATTTAAAACAAGGCACAGCAATTTCTCTGGAAGGTTTAACAGGATTTTGGTTGTTGTTGTTATTTCCCCCAAGCTACCTTCTCAGTAATTCTTAGTATGCAGAGATCCTAGGTTACTGGGTCGAGTGTATTTGAATAGGCGCCGTGGACATTGCAGTTGAGGCTCTGACCACTTCTATTTTGAGTTCAGCAGAAATGAAACCTCTTTGAAGAATCGAGATAGCTCCAGCAGAGGTACACAGGCAGAAGGATTTCAAGGATCTTCAAAGGGTAAAAGTACCCTGGAGGAGGAATGCTGGACCTGTGATAGTTACAATGATTTAGATCATTCAGTTTTACTTTTTCAAGTAATTTATTAAGATAAAATTTATTTCCAAAGTAAAACTCCTTACCTTGTAAGCACTTTCTCCTCATTCTTTACTCTCGCTGGCCTCTGACAATCACCAGTTGGCATTCTGTCCCTACATTTATCTTTTCTGGAAGTTTCATATAAATGGAATCATATAATATTTTACCTTTTTAGTCTTTCACTCAACATAACGTTTTGTACACTGATTTAAATTGTAGCATATAGCAGTACTTCATTCCTTTTTTTTTTTGAGACAGAGTCTTGCTCTGATGCCCAGGCTGGAATGCAGTGGTGCGATCTCAGCTACTGCAACCTCTGCCTCCCGGGTTTAAGCAGTTCTGCCTCAGCCTCCTGTAACTGGGGTTACAGGAACGTGCCACCATGCCCAGCTAATTTTTGTATTTTTTTTTTTTTTAGTGGAGACGGGGTTTTGCCATGTTGGCCAAGCTGGTCTCAAATTCTTGACCTCAAGTGATCACCGCCTTGGCTTCCCAAAGTGCTAGGATTACAGGCGTCAGCCACTGCACCTGGCCACTTCATTCCTTTTTATGGCTGAATAATATGTGTATGTATATGCCACAATTTGTTCATTTATCTCTTGATAAGTATTTGGGCTGATTCACCTTTCTACTATTCTGAATAGTGCTACTGTGAACATGTGTGAACATGTACTCAATTGAGTCCTTATGTTCATTTCTTTTGGGTGTATACCTAGGAGTGGAATTGTGAGGTCATATGGTAATTCTATGTTTAACTTTTTGAGGAACTGCCAAATTGTTTTTCTCAGCATCTGGACCATTTGCTTTCCCACCAGCAATGTATTCCAGTTTCTCCAGTTTCTCATGAGAACTCTGCTCTCATTCAAATTATTATTCTCCATAGGTAGCACATCATTGTTCTCTGACTGCTTCTAAGATTTTTTATCATCTTAATTTTCAGCAGTCTAATTATAATGTGTATGGGCATGTATTTTCTTTATGTTTTCTGGACTTCACCAACCTTCTTTAAACTTATGTGTTTATATCCCTTGCTAAATTGGAAGTTTCCAGCCATTAAGTCTTTAATTTTTTTTTTTTTTTTTAGCATTCTCCTTTTATAAATCAGATAATATGAAAGTTAGACTTTTTGTTATTGTCCCATAGTTTTCTTTTTTCTTCTTCTTTTTTTTTTCTTTGAGACAGGGTCTCGCTTTGTCACCCAGGCTGGGGTGCAGTGGAACAATCTCGGCTCACTACAGCCTCCTCCTACAGGGTTCAAGAGATTCTCTTGCTTCCCCAGTAGCTGGGATTACAGGTGCCCACCACCACGCCTGTCTAACTTTTGTATTTTTAGTAGAGAGGGATTTCACCATGTTGGCCAGGCTGGTCTTGAACTCCTGACCTCAGGTGATCTGCCTGCCTTGGCCTCCCAAAGTGTTGGGATTATGGGCGTAAGCCAGCGTGCCCAGCCTGACTCACAGTTTTCTGAAGCACTGTTAATTTTTTAAATACCTTTTTTCTCTGTGTTGTTCAGATTGGATAATGCCTATTGATAATCTTCAAGTTTACTCTCTTTCGGTTGTGTCATTCTGCTTTTGAGCCACTCCATGAGTTTTGTTATTGTGTTTTTCTGTTCTAAAGTTTCCATTTGTATTTATTTCTTATTATGGTTTTGTGTTCTAAAGTTTCCATTTGGTTCTGCTTTATGTCTTGTTTCTTTGCTAAGATTTTCTATTTTTCATTGCTTTCAAGAGTACTTCCGATTGTTTGCTGAAGCCCTTAAATAGCTGCTTTAAAAGTTTTATCAGATAATTTCAAAGTCTGTGTTATTTCAGCATTGGTATCTTTGATTTTATTTTCTTAGTAGAGTTGCTTTTTTTTTTTTTTTTTTTGAGATGAAGTCTTGCTCTGTCGCCCAGGCTGGCGTGAAGTGGCACAATCTTGGCTCACTGCAAACTCCGCCTCCCGGGTTCAAGCAATTCTCCTGCCTCAGCCTCCTGAGTAGCTGGGATTATAGGTGCATGCCACCACACCCAGCTAATTTTTATATTTTTAATAGAGATGGGATTTCACTATGTTGGTCAGGCTGATCTCGAACTCCTGACTTCTTGATCTGCCCACCTCGGCCTCCCAAAGTCCTGGGATTACAGGCATGAGGCACCGCACCTGGCCAGCTATTTTCTACTTGCTTCATTTGCCATGTAATTTTGGATTGTATGAGACTTTGAGTTTTGTGTTAATACCTATGGGAAATGTTGATATTTTCTCTTAACAGGCTGTCAACCAGGTTAGGTTCAGGTCATATGTTTCTACCCACATTCTTTGAACTGTAGTCGTCATTTTAGTTTATTTTTCAAAAGCTTTTGCAGTACCTTTTTGGTCTGTCTTGTGTGTGCCTTGCAGTGAACAGTCTGGATTTGGACAGTGGTCTGTCAGTTCAGTTTCTCAAGTCTTTATCACACGAATAGGATTGTATTTATGTATGTCCAGCTTGAAGAGTTATTACAGGAATTCAAAACAACTTTTTAGGGTGCTTTCCTGAGCTCTCTTTCTATTTATTCCCCCTTCTACTTTTTGCTTCCCCGTGGCTGCTCTTTCCATCCTCCAGCCAGAGGGCTAGTGTTTATTTTCTCCATTGTGTTACACACTTGTGCAACTGCAACCACCATATCCAGGGCCCAATGGTAGGAGGTAGAGAAGAAAAGCAAAAGGGATTGGCCTCATCCTCTTACAACCATAGCTCCATTGAATAGAGAGAAAGGTTTTCCTGCCTCAGAGTGTTGGCTGTGGTAGGCTTTCGTTACTGTAGTCTGGCCCTGTTACCATGGGATTGCTTGCGTGTGGGGATATAGGAGAACTCAGAAAAGAAAAAAAGATTTGCTATTTCTTCGTTCTCCCAGAGCATTAAGACTTCCCTTGCCCATTCCTCAATTCAAAGTTAAGTCTTCTTCTGGAGCTGCCTCTGTGGGCAGTTCGGGAGATACCAAAGGAGAAAAAGTGCCACTGTTGATATGGTGGTATTTCAAGTTGTGGTCTCCCCTATTTCACATGCCTTGTTTACTTTTCGGAGTCCACAGATTGCTGCTCCATGCGTTCTGTCCAGTTTCCTAGGAGAGACAACTTGGAGTATGCTTAATCCATCTTACCTGGGACTGAAACATCTGCTTGTTTTGCCATTAAAAATTACATGCAGTTTACTGCATGGCTCCAGGTTTGTTTGTTTTTCCTCTTTAATAGGTTTATTCAGAAAACATGTCCACTGCAATTAGGGAGGTGGGAGTTTGGAGACAGACCAGAACACTCTTATTGAAGAATTACTTAATTAAATGCAGAACCAAAAAGAGTAGTGTTCAGGTAAGTTAAATAACTCTTTCTTGCAGTTTATTTTGCTTGATATGTTCTATCTTGAAGCGATGATTTATTTTGCTAAATATATTTTTATTATAATTTATTTTCTTCGCTTGTAAAGTAAAAGCTTGCCATGTTAGCCACAGAAAAATAGCTGAATTACCTAATGCTTTCTAAATGTTAAAAATTTTAATAATAATTTCTACATTTAGTTAATTTCTAACATCTGTGCTTCATTTTGAGCTTTTAGGCATGTGTTTCCTGAGTTTCATGAACTAACGTTCCAAAATAACTTTGATTCCAGAGTTTTATTCCCCACAACCTCATATTTTTTGGAGTCTAGATTGAGTTGCCCATGAGTATTAATATTATGACACAAATTTGTACCCACAGCATACATTACTTTTGGTAAAGGTAAAAGAAAGGAAGAACTTTGGCTAACCAGCTAGTAATAATTTCAAAGGATGAAAATATATTATTCATCTTCTCCTGAAACTGGTAAAATAATTAAACAGCAAGATGATATAATAGCTCATTTCTCCTAAAACTGACCATAGAATTTAATTAAGTATGGTTTTAATAGTGTACATTTAGGTATAATTAAAGTATGATTTCTAATTCAGAATTGAATGAGGGCATTTTTATGGTGAATCCATATAGGGATGTTTGGTAAATTGCTTTAGATAAAATTATATGAGTAAATTTATTGTGTTTTATGTCAGTAATCTAAGATGTTTAAATATTATCTTTTATGTTACCTTAATTTATTATGTGACTTGAATTTTAAAATATTTCGGAAAAACTAAATGCGAAGGAAAAAATCATATTAAATGCATGTTGGGTTTGATGAGGTGTTCAACACAATCATTCTTTTGGGATAGAATTGCTTTTACTTCTTATTCATAAGAAAGGACAACCAAATTTCTTGTTTTTACTTAGTATTATATTATCTGCAAATAAATCTTGGTGATTTTTGCTGCTGTTATACTTTGTAATCACTTTGTTTCTTTTATTGTAGGAAATTCTTTTTCCACTATTTTTTTTATTTTGGTTAATATTAATTAGCATGATGCATCCAAATAAGAAATATGAAGAAGTGCCTAATATAGAACTTAATCCTATGGACAAACTTACTCTTTCTAATCTAATTCTTGGATATACTCCAGTGACTAATGTTACAAGCAGCATCATGCAAAAAGTGTCTGCTGATCATCTACCTGATGGTATTGTGAGCTTATATATATTCTATTTATAATATTAAGCCTGTTCAATATTTATCAACTTGCTTTATTGAATAAATAGCAGTCTTAACACTTAGAGATGTGTTGCTCCACCAAAGTATATATAGTTTTATAAAAATACTAAAGTTATTTAATTCTGTTGCCTTATTTTTCTTGTGAAAAATTATTTTATATTCTTAGTGGTAGAAAGCATATTTTATGTACTTTTATATTTAATTCTTAGACCATTTATAAAATAGTTTAAGTATACTTGTTTAAGATACAAGCTTTGATGGGCTATTTCATTTTGATTCTGACTTTCATATAATTATGAAGCTAGCAATGTTTAGCTGAATGTGGTGGCATTTGCCTGTAGTCCCAGCTACTCAAGAGGTTGAGGTGGGGGGATCCCATAAGCCCAGAAGTTTGGGACTGCAGTGAACTATGATCATGCCACTTCATTCCAGCACTCCTTACTCTGGGCAACAGAATGGGACCCCCATCTCTAAAAATAAAAATTTTTAAAAGAAGCTAGAAATATGTGGTAAAGATTGTAAAGCAGTCACCTTTTCAGCTTACCATGCTTGTTTATAGAAGTATGTGGTTAAACTGAAGAAGTACCTAACTTTGGAGACTACAACTGTGACTATGGTAAAGTCCCTAACTCTGTTTTATTTATTTATATATGTATTTTTTTGTAGAGATGGGATGTTGCTGTGTTGCCCAGGTTGGTCTCAACTCCTGGGCTCAAATGATCTTCCTCCCTTGGCCTCCACCTAAAGTGCCACCTAAGTCTTTTTTCTCAATGTGCACTTCTCACAAAGAAATGAACTAGAAAATAGTGTAAGCAGTGAAGTTCCAGTGAACTTAAAGTGGCTGTGAGAGAACCTAAAGCAAAAACTGGAAAAAGTGACAGAAATTCTTATACTATTAATGATTAAACAATGAAGTGCCGAATTATAGAACATAGCAGATTAACATGTTATTTTTTGCTATATGGGATAGTTGTAATTAGCTTATATATCATCACATTTTTGGATAGTACATCATTGAATGGAAAGTGTTAATTATACAGTCAGAAGCCAAGTAACCTATTCCATTGGTTTCTTTCTTTGGTTATTTCTATTTAATATTTTGATTAAATATACTTCTTATTGTTATATGTTAGTGTATCACATTAGGCACAAGTAGTATAGATTACCATGAGAATTTAGTGTATAAGCTCAAAAAGCTGATTAAAAATGTTGAAATGAAATTCATTGGTAATTCTGAGTAGGAGGAAAGAATATAAACCAAAGAAATAAGAGGTCGGGCGTGGTGACCCACACCTGTAATCCCAGCACTTTAGGAGGCCAAGGTAAGCGGATCACCTGAGGTCAGGAGTTCGAGACCAGACTGGCCAACATGGTAAAACCCTGTCTCTACTAAAAACACAAAAAAATTAGCCAGGCGTGGTGGTGGGTGCCTGTAGTCCCAGCTACTTGGGAGGTTGAGGCAAGAGAATTGCTTGAACCTGGAAGATGGAGGTTGGTTGCAGTGAGCTGAGATTGTGCCACTGCACTCAAGCGTGGCAACAGAGCAAACTCTATCTCAAAAATAAATAAATAAGTCAGTGTATATTAACTTAGATGCCAAAATAGTGTATACATATACATACATTTTTTTAGACTTCTGTGTTTTTAACAACAGAGCTATCTGAAAATGGGTTATGCATACATACGTAGCTTGACTGGTAGGATGTTGAACTAACACCCTGTTTATTCATGTAAATCCTGGAATTCCCTGTCCCTCTTAAAAGGCCTGGAAAATCTATTAATTAACATGTAAGTAATACTTTACAAAGCATTTTTTTTCTTCTTTTTCTTCTTTTTTTTGAGATAGGATCTCACTGTCAAGCTAGTGTGCAGTGCCATGATCTCAGCTCACTGCAGCCTCTGCCTCCTGGGCTCAAATGATACTCCTGCTTCAGCCTCCTGAGTAGCTGGGAGTACAGGTTTACACCACCACACCTGGATAATTTTTGTATTTTTTGTAGAGACGGGGTTTCGCCATGCTACCCAGGCTGGTCTCGTACTCCTGGACTCAAGCAATCTACCTGCCTCCACCTTCCAAAGTACTGGCATTATAGGTGTGAAGCACCACATCCAGCCTACAAAGCATTTTGATGTTACTTCACTTGTTCTTTACAACAACCCAGTGTCATCAGCTAGGCATTGTAGATGAGGACACTGAAGTCTGAGGGTTTAAATCGCCTATCTGCTCACACAGTTAATAAATGAAGAAGTTAAGTACTAATTCTATATTCTTTCCATTTCACCACATATTTGAAGCTTCTGTAGTGAAAATTAGTTGCTTGTAAACAAAACTTACAAGAAAATATTTAAAAATTAGTCTTAGCTGATGAGAAAGAGTGATTACAATATTTCTTCCACTTATCTCCTAAGAAAGGAACAAGCAATATTGGATTTGAATGACAATTTTTATTTAAGGAGGAGTTGTTTCATAGTTACTAAAATGCCTATTTGGTTTCTGAGGATTGTGGAATTTTCTTTATAAGAAATATTTAAAAATAAGCAATTCATATATTTCCTAAAAAGTCATTTTTGTACAGGTGCGGTGGCTCATGCCTATAATCCCAGCTAGTCAGGAGGCTGAGGTGGGAGGATCACTTGAGGCCAGGAGTTCAAAACCAGCTTGGGCAACATAGTGACACCTCATTTCTACAAAAATTAAAAACAAAAAATTAGCCAGGCATGGGGATGAGCGTCTGTAGACCCAGCTCTACTCCGGAGGCTGAGGTGGGAGGGTCTCTTGACCCCTGAAGTTGGAGTGCAAGGTCCCATGCACTACAGCCCGGACAACAGAACAAGGCCCTGTCTCTAAAAAAATATAAAATAAAATAACGAAGTTATTTTTTAGTTTTACTTCAAGATAGATAAATGAACTGCATTACTAATAATTTTTATAATTTCATTGCTGCCTGAAATTAGTATGATTCATTAAGGCTTTGAGAAACAGCAATTTCTTTCAGAAATATGAGTTCTGCATATTTTATACTATATTTCGTATGTTTATAACATAAGTGTAACACTGACACATTTCTGTAATAAAATGACAGCTAAGTAGTGTCTGCATCTTTGTACCATTTTATTATTTATTATTGTTTTGTTGGAAGAATTGTCTTTTTTTCTTTTGTATTTTTAGTAGAGACGGGGTTTCACCATCTTGGCTGGGCTGGTGTCGAACTCCTGACCTCGTGATCCACCTGCCTTGGCCTCTCAAAGTGCTGGGATTACAGGCGTGAGCCACCGCGCCCAGCCCCGATGTCTTTTTTTCTTTTTCTTTTCTTTTTTTTTTTTTTTTTTTTTTTTTGTTGAGACATGGTCTCACTCTGTTGCCTAAACTGGAGTGCAGTTGCTCAATTATGGCACACGGCAGCCTTGACCTCCCAGCTCAAATGATCCTGCCGCCTCTGCCTCCCAAGTAGTGCTGGAAGTACAGGCACACATCACTACACCTGACTAATTTTTTTAGTTTTTGGAGAGACAGAAGCTCACAATGTTGCCCAGGTTGGACTTCAACTTCTGAGCTCAAGCAGTCCTCCCGTCTTGGTCTCCCAAAATGTTGGGATTACAGGTTGAGCCACTGGGCCTGGCCTGTCTTCATTTTTTAAGAGGCAAATATAGCAAAAGTGTTTATTCATCAAAATAATTGTAAACTTGATCTACTGTAGTATGGTATTTTAATTTGTGAGCTAACTATATTGTTATGATATCTTACAGTTATAATTACTGAAGAATATACAAATGAAAAAGAAATGTTAACATCCAGTCTTTCTAAGCACAGCAGCTTTGTAGGTGTGGTTTTCAAAGACTCCATGTCCTATGAACTTCGTTTTTTTCCTGATATGATTCCAGTATCTTCTATTTATATGGATTCAAGAGGTAAATAGCCCTATATAATCAATGAAGATCAATTAAATTCATATCTTTGCTGCTTGCAGTTCATAGTCGAAATTTGATATAGTTCAATATTGGCATTTTCAGCTATTCTTACTTGTTCCAATAGGAAAACTGAGAAGTATAGCATAAAAATATTTATTTATAAATACGTATCTACTTCTACACATAAAAAATTTTTATATAATATCCATTTTGATTTAATACACTTACATATATTAAAAACAATAGCATAAAGCAAAATTGCATTTTGGGTTATATGACTTTCTAAATCTCTAGGTTTTCATGTAATTGTTTGTACTTATGTAAAAATATTTTAAAATCTTTGTTATGTACAAATCTTTAAAATCTTAAGGTCTTCTACTAGTGAACTTTATTAGTTTTATATTTGAAGCATGGGAAACAACCTTTGGTTGTTTAAACCTATGAAGAAATGTTATCAACCACAAACATATATTGAGCAATGTTAAAGTCACTATGCTAAATACTGAATTTGTGACTTTATTTCAAAAAGCCCTTCTGAAAATTCTTTTTTCCTGTTTGCTTAACTTTGACTTTTCCTTGCTTCTGAAAGTGCTTTGGAGCTAAGTCATGTAGAATGATTTACTTTAAAACAAAAAAGTAACTTGTTTTAAATAACTACAATTAATTTCTTTCTTTACGTTTTTATTCATTCACTATTTAGTATTCTAACACATGTAACTTTTATTTCAAAATTTCAAGTAAATGATCAGAAATCTTATAGGTATTATTTACCTTTGAAAGTCAATAGCTTATTTCTTTGGTCCTGTAGAGATTGATTGATTATATTATTTTGGTAACTCTCCATATAATATCTTTAAAACAATGCACTTGCATGTTGTACAGCGTCTTAGATCTCATATTCTTCCCCCCATAGCTGGCTGTTCAAAATCATGTGAGGCTGCTCAGTACTGGTCCTCAGGTTTCACAGTTTTACAAGCATCCATAGATGCTGCCATTATACAGGTAAATATGATAAAGGAAGAAATACAAAAACTACACCATTTTAAAATAAATATTTCCTAATTCTTTACAGTAGTATTTGGTTTGACTACTGTCAAATGTACAAAATATGTAACTTACTGCAATTCCTTTAAGATAAAAGATAAGAAGTCATATTTTCTGATTTGGTACTTTTTGTTGTGTTTCATATTTTAGCAGAAAAACTAGCCATGAAATTTATTTTTAAAAATCTTACTTTTGTGTCTGGGCTAGATAGCAGTAGATGAAGTTACCTTAGAATTCAAACTATTCAAATTAACCGTATTTCATTCTTCCATGTTCTGTATGGATCTGTGGCTTTTTTTTTCCATTTGCTCTTTCTAATTGAACTTACTATGCTACAAAATTTACTGTGCTGCAAAATATTATAAAGTCAAGATCGATATCAACCATCTTCTCTACTAAACTATATGTTTAAAGTATGTATAAATAATGATAGAACTGGAATCAAAATCTGAACAGGAGTCTTGTCTTTGTTGTTACACTGCTATGTAGTAAAATGACTATAATAATAATACTTTACTTGACAGCATTGTCGTAATAACTAAATGAGATGATTTATGTAGAATTGTTTTGTAAACTTTTGCAGTATAGTATAAACATATTAGGGACATGTAATGTTGCACAAATTCAATAATATAGAAATTTAAGGTAAAGATAGTGAAATACAGATCTATTACATTTATGTTGTTATATCACCTGTTTGTATTTTGCCAAAGTTTTTAGCCATCCACAGCCGAGACCACACTGGATGAATAGGCAGGACAGATTTCAATTTAGGCATTAACTGGGATGTTAGAAGTATTATGTGGCATAAATAGTTTTATTATTTGAGCTATATGTGCTGCATATGTAGACTTTAAAGCAATAGAAGGGCATGGTATTTAGAAGGACATTTTTTAAACAATCATAGGAATGATGGCACTAATAATCACTCCTAAATTCCTAAATTTTGAAGATGTATATTTTTCCTGAGATACATATAATTGTCTGCTTAAGATGATAATTGTGCAATTTTTATTTGACAAATTATTTAATCAAAGTTTATACACTTACCAACTTTAAACTTTAAATTTTATGGTATACTTTTAGAATAAATTTAAAGCAATATTCTACTCTGAATTATGATATTGGGGTCACTCCCTTTATTTCAGGTATGTAGCTTTTTGGGGATTGTATTTGTACTAGGTTATTGACAAAATTTAGGGATATAGCTGTCCCGTTTTACTAGGGGCTACTATCATAACTAAATTAATTTAATGTATTTATATTTTCTAATTATAGTTGAAGACCAATGTTTCTCTTTGGAAGGAGCTGGAGTCAACTAAAGCTGTTATTATGGGAGAAACTGCTGTTGTAGAAATAGATACCTTTCCCCGAGGAGTAATTTTAATATACCTAGTTATAGCATTTTCACCTTTTGGATACTTTTTGGCAATTCATATCGTAGCAGAAAAAGAAAAAAAAATAAAAGAATTTTTAAAGATAATGGGACTTCATGATACTGCCTTTTGGTATGTTATTAAATGTTTATTACTTAATGTAATTAAAAATTGTATTAAATATACAGATTTTCAAAAGTGTAATTTTGATATTTACCTAAGTTGATGAAGTGCTTATCCTGTTTTCTTACAATGATCGCCTTAGTCTTGGAATTTGAGATTAGTCAACAAGTTTCAACAACTAATTGGCTTCATTTAACATAAGGGATGAAGAATGTCAAAAGCTTATGTTGACAATATGTGTTTAAATTTTATTTCACATTTTGTTTGAATCATGGGCACACTCCGTGTATATTTCAGAGTATTTCAATATACTCCATGTATATTTTCTGTGTATTTCAGAGTTCAGGAAATGTGAAATCTTGAAACATTAGAAATTAATAATTGCCTGTTACAGTTTTTCCATAATATAGCATATATATAGTATTAAACATTTAGTTACAGTGATTAAAGTCTATGTATGTGGTATATGGACTTTATTCCCTTGAAAGTTTTAGTTACTTGGGTGAATTAAGATGAATATGGAAATAATGTTAGAGAAAGAAATGAGTAAAACATGTTTTCACTAGTGACCTTTAATGTATCAGCATTTTTATACAGTGATAATTTTATAAAGGCTTGCATTTTTATAAATAATTCTAAGTGTAGTTTCCTTACTCTTTTCACTATGTAGTGAAGTTTGTTCTGGGGGGAAGGTTATATATAACAATTACAATATAACAATTAATTATACACTTTTTTAATACTTTTTTTTTTTTACTTTTTTACACTTTTTTCACTTTTTTACACTTCACATTTTAAATTATAACAATTACAATATAACAATTACAATATAACAGTTAATTACACACTTTACATAATGGGATTATTGTATATAACATATGTCCTTTGCTTGTTTTTCTTTCATTTGTTATTTTAGAAATTGTTGGTTTTGGATTTTTTTTTTTGAGACAGGATCTTGCTCTGTCACCTAGGCTGGAGTACAGTAGCATGATCATGGGTCACTGTGGCCTCCAACTCCCAGTCTCAAGAGATTCTCCCACCTCAGTCTGACAAGTAATTGGGACTACAGGTGCATGCTGCCATGCCCAAGTAATTTTTAAATTTTTTGTAGGGGCGGGGGTCTTGCCATGTTGTGCAGGCTGGTCTCAAAGTCTTGGCCTGAAGTGATCCTCTGACCTTGGCCTCCCAAAGTGCTGGGGTTACAGGCAAGAGCCACTGTGCCTGGCCAGTGGATTGGTTTTTAACATTTATTGGGTTATTAAAGTATTTTATGGAGAACCGGTAGCTGGAAGAATTTAGGCAAATGATTCTCTCAGGGTCTCAGTTTTGCCTCAGTAAAATGATGGATTCAATTTTGATAATTTCGCTACCTTTTTAGCCTTCACTCAGTGATTTTGTGACATCATCAAATCCTGAGCTAACTTGAAAAAATGTGTGAAATAAAAATACTGCAGCAGTTCCGTTGAGCTCTGATTTGTAAAGAAGTCTTGAGTAAAAATAGTGAATTCATTACTGATCTTGTTTATTTCACATTGTGTAATTGTAGTAATTATGTCATTGATTAGTGAGGTAAGGTAGCCTTTATTGTTTATAGTTACAGAAGCCATCAGAGGTTTAATTGTAGCACATGCCATAAAGAAAATTGTTATCTTGATTCACTAAACTCTTACATTTTAAGAAAATCAGAGATGTTCTATGCTATTGAACTTTTGAGAATATTAGATTTAAATTAATTATGAATTACTATTCATTTTGAAAGCTTTTTTTAAACTCTGGAAGATAGCATTTTTTTTTTTTTTTTTTTTACCAGATTACACTTTTACCTATCACTTAACCAATACTATATTTTAAATTACTTATGACTATTAATTTTCAATACATAAGCATACACAGAAATGAACAGTGACTTAATTTTAAGAATAAAATGACTAAAATCTAAAATTTTGTTTAAAATGATTTTTTAACTGTCTAAGCCTATGCATTTGACCATAAATATATCTGTATTCTCATTTTAGGCTTTCCTGGGTTCTTCTATATACAAGTTTAATTTTTCTTATGTCCCTTCTTATGGCAGTCATTGCAACAGCTTCTTTGTTATTTCCTCAAAGTAGCAGCATTGTGATATTTCTGCTTTTTTTCCTTTATGGATTATCATCTGTAAGTATTTTAACTTGTGATACGAATAAAGAGCTGTCAAAGTGTTTGATAATATAGCAGTCTTTTTCTTCAGTTTACTTATAGTCAATTTGCCATGAAAGACAGATTTTACTAAGTGATTGATAAGTGACTTAATAAATAAATGATGTAGCATCACTGTATCCCTGTATTTTTAGGAACGTTACAAAATAGTGTTAGGTTTAGATTTAGCTTTTGTCATATGATGTATTTCACATACAACTCCTCTGAGTCTATCTGTTATTGTCTTTATATAATAATGTATATAATTAAGACTGTCGAGTATTGGACTACTTTTGTTAATCTTCATGAAATCCTTACTCTTTCAAGTTAATTTATGCTCCAGGATGATGATTTTTAAAGATATGTCTTTGCAAATGTAACTCTTTAGCAGTCTTGATATTCATTTGGTATATTGGCTGAATGATGGGTTTTAACAACGAGCCTTTATTTTAAGTGGTTCCATCTGCCATTCTGATTGGTTTATGTGCCCACCCTGTATCAGTTGTTAAATTTTTGGCTATCATTTCTGCTCTTTAAAATAATAAATTGCAGATAACTAACATAATTCTATATGTAATTGCCTGTTTTTTTTTTAATGTTTAATTTTACTTTTTTGAGACAGGGTCTTGCTCTGTGGCCCAGGCTGGAGTGCAGTGGCACCCTCATGGCTCATTGCAGCCTTGACCTCCCAGGGTCAAGCAATCCTTCAACCTCAGCTTCCTGAGTAGCTGGGACTACAGTTGTGTGCCACCACACCTCGCTAATTTTTGTATTATTATTTTTAAAATTTGTAGAGTTGAGGTATTCCTATGTGTTCAAGATTGGTCTTGAACTCTGGGCTCAAGTGATCCACTTGCCTTGGCCTCCCAAAGTGCTGGAATTACATGAGTGAGCCACTGCACCAGGCCTTCTGTTTTTTTTTTTTTTTTTTTTTTTTTTTTTTTAAACTGACTGTTTATCTTATGAATAAATTAAGTTTAAAAGATGGGTCTTGTACTTAAAGTTTTTGTTGATTTATTATTTTGTTCACATATTTTATGCAGCTTATTGCGGAAACACATGGCTATTTATGGTTTCTATAATGTAGAAGTGGTCATGTTTGCCTGTGATACAGATAAAAATACAGTCTTTAATATTTGTTAATTTAAGGCCAGGTGTAGTGGTTCACACCTGTAATCCCAGCACTTTGGGAGGCCAAGACAGGAGGATTGCTTGAGGCAAGGAGTTTGAGACCAGCCTGGGCAACATGGTGAAACCCTGTCTCTACAAAAAAATACTAAAATGCTGGACATGGTGCCCCACATCTGTAATCCCAGCTACACGGGAGGCTGAGGTGGGAGGATCACCTGAACCCAGGAGGTAGAGGTTGCAGTGATCCAAGATCGCACCACTGAACTTCAGCTAGGGTGACAGAGCAAGACCCTGTCTCAAAAACAGAAACAAAAAACAAACACAAAAATATTTGTTAGTTTAAATTTTTAAGAGGTATATCACTATTTGTATGAAAATAAAATACCTTACTACAGCATTTAGAAATTATAGTTGTATTTTAATGAATGTGTTTTTCATGAAAATAACTTGTTCTTTCAGAAGCAAACTTTAATTTTGTTTTCATACCAGTGTATATGAACATTGCACTAACCTTAATATTTGTATTTTATAGGTATTTTTTGCTTTAATGCTGACACCTCTTTTTAAAAAATCAAAACATGTGGGAATAGTTGAATTTTTTATCACTGTGGCTTTTGGATTTATTGGCCTTATGATAATCCTCATAGAAAGTTTTCCCAAATCGTTAGTGTGGCTTTTCAGTCCTTTCTGTCACTGTACTTTTGTGATTGGTATCGCACAGGTAGGTAATATATTAATCTTACATTCACTAAATATTTTCTTTCTGTTTTATGTAGCTTCTTATACTCACATGGATACTACCTTTGATTTACCAAAAAAATTATTTTAAAATTTTAGCATGGTAAAGAAATGATTTCTAGAGTATATTTTACATCTAGTTTTATTTATGTTTGTCCAATTTTAAGTTTTTAGTTAAATGTTCTCTTTATAAATTTTTCACTTTTTACTTCAGTGTATCTCAGTAATTTATTTCATTGCAGAAACTCAGTTTGATAGTAACGTGTTTAAATATCAAGTAGTTCTTATTGCCTATGGCCTGGTTATATTGCTATCGTTTGTACATTTATCTCAGAAGAATGTGTGGGAGAAAATTGTGTGTGGAGCAGAACAAATTTACTGTGAGTGTAGTGGTGGAATAAGTAGGTCTGGTGGATTTTGTTGGCCTAGGCTTCAGGAATTGTCATTCTAAATAACATTCAGACTTATAAATATTATTTTTATTAGTCCTTACAGAGGTAGTCAGGTTCTAAATGGAATAAGCCTTATAAGAAACGACTTTATAGTGGAACATAAATTTGGCTAATGTACAAATAAAAATATAATTACTAAATATAAGAAATTACTAATGTTGGTTGGATAGAAATTCTGATTTATGAGATATAATTAAATATTGAGTTAATCATTTTACTTGTTTGAGACCTAAGAGTGATTGTTATACATTTTGAGAGTTGATTGAGTCCCCAAGTCCACGTTCTCTAGGAACATAGAATTATAGATTCGTAGGTTTGTGTTGTGAGTGGGATGGCCTTTCAGTGTCATTGAATTTATCTTCTTCATTTTTATAGGTGAGGGACCTGAAGCCTAGAATAGTATAATTAAAACATATTCACTTAATGGCAGGGCTAGGACCTCAATGAGGCTTCATCCTCCAGTACATTTCTCTTTTCATGCTATCACAAATATCTACTATGAATACTTTAATAATTGTGTTAATTAATCAAAATATTTGCTTTCTTTTCACTATTGGAAAGATGCTAACCATAATTTTATTCTCTAATACTTAATTTGTTTGGCTTCCATATGGATCATAACCCTTTTGTTTGCATTTGTTATTATTAATATTGCAGTTTATTTTTATTTCATTTGTTAGTAATTACATTATAATTAAATACCCCTAGAGTGAATATATCCTAGTTAAAGAAGCACAGCATTAAAAACATGATTGAAAGGAATTGGTTTGATAAACTTGTATTTTTGTAAAGTCTTTATTGTTTTCCTTATAAATTTATATTATTAATTTGGTAAACTGTTTAATCTATTAAAAGGCCCAATTGGTTACTGTCACTCTGGATATGCTAAATAACTCTAAGTAGTGTTAGCTTTTGCTTGTTTTTGTCATTTTTATGTAATAAAGTTAGTGTTTCTATTTTTCAGGTCATGCATTTAGAAGATTTTAATGAAGGTGCTTTATTTTCAAATTTGACTGCAGGCCCATATCCTCTAATTATTACAATTATCATGCTCACACTTAATAGTATATTCTATGTCCTCTTGGCTGTCTATCTTGATCAAGTCATTCCAGGTATGCAGATGGTTTTTGAATTTTACTTTAAAGATGTTTAGGCTTTTTTGCCCACGTAGGTTCAGCTTAATTTTAAGATTTTTTTCCTAGCCAGGGTACCCTAAGTCATATTCATTGTTAAAGCTTTTAATTTGACTTTAAATAAGTATATTTTGTACCTTAGGCTGTTGCCACTAGTGAACATAAAGAGATTGTGTAAAAAGAGAGCAGTTTGTTTTGAAAGCCTTAAGTCTCTAGTTGATCTTAACTTGGTCCTTCTTTATATCAGTCTTTTAACTGAAGTATTTTATTTTACCCTCTAAGGTCTAAAACTATGAAGTGATCTTGTAACTCCTACCATTTTCTTTATCTCCTGTCCACATCTATAGCCAATATAGCAAACTCCTATAGATTCAATAGTAATATTAAGTATCGAGCATCTTTCCTTTTCCCCTTGTTTTCCTCATTACCTGTGTCTGTATTCTACACCTGTACGGTCTTATATGGTAACTACTAGCCACGTGTGGCTTTTAAAATTTAAATTGATTACAATTAAATCAATTAACAATCTATTTTTTTCAGTAGCACAAGCCACATTCCAAGTGCTCAGTAGCCATATATGGGTGTTAGTTACTAAATTGCATGGTGCAATCTAGGTTGTCTGTAGAACATTTTGACCATTATGAAAGTTGCATTGTATAATACTGGTCTAGACTAGGGGTTTCCAACCCCCAGGACACGGACCTTACTAGTTGCCTGTGAGGAACTGAGCTGCACTGCAGGAGGCAAGTGAGTGAAGCTTCCTCTGTATTCACAGCTGCTCGCTTTACCACCTGAGCCCTGCCTCCTGTCAGATCAGTGGCAGCATTCGATTCTCATAGGAGTGTGAACCCTGTTGTGAACTGCGCGTGTGAAGGATCTAGGTTGCATGCTTCTTATGAGAATCTAATATCTGGTGATCTATCACTATCTCCCATCACCCCCAGATGGGACCGCCTAGTTGCAGAAAAGCAAGCTCAGGGCTCCCACTGATTCTACATTATAGTAAGTTGTATAATTATTTCATTATATATTACAATGTAATAATAATAGAAATAAAATCCACAGTAAATGTAATGCATTTGAATCATCCTGAAACTATCCTTGACCCCTGTCTGTGGAAAAATTGTCTATCACAAAACCGGTCCCTGGTGCCAAAAAGGCTGGGGATCACTAGTCTAGACCATTGCAGTACCTCTCATCTAGTTACATACCTCAAGTCTGTCTGAGCACTTCACCCCTCTTTTTTTGAGGTTTTATTTTTTAATAGATTTTTGGGGAACAGGTGGTGTTTCGTTACATGAATAAGTTCTTTAGTGTTAATTTCTGAGATGTTGGTGCACCTATCACCCTAGCAATGTACACTGTACCCAGTGTGTAGTCTTTTATCCCTCACCCCCCTCCCACCTTTTCCCTGAGCCCCCATAATCCATTGTATTGTTGCTATGTCTTTGCGTCCTCGAGAACTTAGAATAATGGTCTCCATTTCCATCCAGGTTGCTGCAAATGGCATTATTTTGTTCCTTTTTATGGATGAGTAGTATTCCATAGTGTGTGTGTGTGTGTGTGTGTGTGTGTGTGTGTATCCCATTTTCATTATCCAGTTGTTGGGATGGGCATTTAGGCTGGTTCCATGTTTTTGCAATTGTGAATTATACTGTTATAAACATGTGTGGGGAAGTATATTTTTCACATAATGATTTCTTTTCCTCTGGGTAGATGCCCAGGAGTGGGATTGCTGGATCAATCGGTAGACTTACTTTTAGTTCTTTAAGGAATCTCCACACTGTTTTCCATAGTGGTTTTACTAGTTTACATGCCCACCAACAGTGTAAAAGTGTTCCCTTTTCACCACATCCATGCCAACATCTATCATTTTTTGATGTTTCGATAATGGCCATTCTTGCAGGAGTAAGGTGGTATCACATTGTGATTTTGATCTGCATTTCCCTGATCATTAGTGATGTTGAGCATTTTTTCATGTTTGTTGGCCATTTGTATATCTTCTTAGAGTTATCTATTCTTGTCCTTAGCCTACTTCTTAATGGGATTGTTCGTTTTGTTCTTGCTGATTTGAGTTACTCATAGATTCTAGGTATTAGTCCTTTGTCAATGTATATATTATGAAATCTTTCTCCCACTCTGTGGGTTGTCTGTTAACTGCTAATTATTTCTTTTGCTATGGAGAAGCTTTTTGGTTTAATTAAGTCCCATCTATTTATCTTTTTTTGTTGTTGTTGCATTTGCTTTTGGGTTCTTGGTCATGACGTCTTTGCCCTTTTTTCTGGTGTTATCTTCTCAAATTTTTATGGTTTCAGGTCTTAGATTTAAGTCTTTGATCTATCTTGAGTTGATTTTTGTATAGGGTGAGAGATGAGGATCCAGTTTCATTCTTCTACATGTGGCTTGCCAATTATCCCAGCACCATTTGTTGAGTGGGGTGTCCTTTCCCTACTTTTATGTTTTCGTTTGCTTACTGTTGGAGCAGTAACAGTTCCCAGAGGAATGCCAAGTACTGATAAAATCAACTGGAATCCTCTGTACTTGGCATCAGATCCCTTTGAAATGTGGCCAATCTAGAAGAAGAGTAGATATTTGAAAACAATGAGGAGTGTAGGTATTTTGAGGGGGAAAAGGGAGAAAATGGAACATGTTGTGTGGGCAGTTACCACTGTATACTATTTTCTTTTCTTTTCTTTCCTTTTCTTTCTTTCAAACGGGGTCTTGCTGTGTCTTTTTTGATACAGGGTCTTGCTGCGTCTTCCAGGCTGGAGTGCAGCGATATGATCACAGCTCACTGCAGCCTCAGCCTTCTGGGCTCAAGTGATCCCCTTGCCTCAGCCTCCCAAGTAGCTGGGGCTACAGGTGTGCACCACCACATCTGACTAATTTTTTATATTTTTTGTAGAGACAAAATTTTGCCACGTTGCCCAGGCTGGTCTCAAACTCCTGGGCTCAAGCAATATACCAGCCTCTGCCTTCCAAAGTGTTGGGATTATAGGTGAGAGCCACCATGCCTAGCCTCACTGTTTACCATTTCTAAGTCTCATATTTCTATCCTGTTGCTTTGTTACTCTCCCTAATTCTGTAGTCTTTTCCATGAAGCATATCCACTTTTCTAGATACTACGTGTTTTCAAAGACCATTTAAGATGGTGCCCATTCAAGTCTTCAACGCATTCAGCCTGCGTTGTGTTCTTGCCATTTGCCATCTGCTTGTACTCATAAAGGTTTTAGTTCCGTTAGCATAGAAAATGTGCTTTATTCACTTTTACATCCCACTCAGCAATTCTGAAACTATTTATGGACTGGAATTATTTATCAATAAAACTGTGATTCATACAAGATTGATTTAATACTTTACTCCTAAACTTTATTTACTTATTACTTTCTAATGACAAATGAAAATTGTATATATTTATTGTGTATAACATGATGTTTGGAAATATATGTATGTTGCAGAATGGTACCTAAACTTTAGATGCAGGTTGTCATATGTTTCAAATGCTGTCTTTATGATTTAAAAACTAATCATGATAACTCAGTTTTTTCATGTTTATTTTTCAGGGGAATTTGGTTTACGGAGATCATCTTTATATTTTCTGAAGCCTTCATATTGGTCAAAGAGCAAAAGAAATTATGAGGAGTTATCAGAGGGCAATGTTAACGGGAATATTAGTTTTAGTGAAATTATTGAGCCTATTTCTTCAGAATTTGTAGGAAAAGAAGCCATAAGGTATGGTTCAATCTTTGGCAATTTATGTATAAGAACTGCTGATGGAATCTGCCACTTTTAAATCCTGTTCTTTAAATATGTATGTATAGTATCTTAGATTTGGTACGTACACCATGATTTTAAAACGTTAATAAGGGCTACTTTTCTCTTTTTCTTTTTTTCTTTGCAACCATTTAGAATAAAGTTGGTGCTAGGTTTGAAATTTTATGTTTCTTTCTTTCTGTTTTTTGAGACGGAATCTCACTCTGTTGCCCAGCCTGGAGCACAGTGGCACAATCTCGGTTCACTGTAACCTCCGCCTCCCAGATTCAAACAATTCTTGTGCCTAAGCCTCTCAAGTAGTTGGGTCTACAGGCATGCGCCACCATGCCTGGCTAATTTTTATATTTTTGGTAGAAACAGGGTTTCACCATGTTGGCCAGACTGGTCTCGAATTCCTAGCCTCAAGTGATCCACCTGCCTTGCCTCCCAAAGTGCTGGGATTACAGGCATGAGCCACCACACCTGTTTCCTGAAATTTTATGTTTGAATGGAAAATTTTAAAAGTAATAAAACCCGATGTTTATACAATTAATGTTTAAAGCTTTTCCCATTTTGTAGATGGAAACATGATAAATATTAACTCTATAATTTTATTCATGCTTCTTTGTCTTATATAGCATATTAAATTGTCATCTGTTAATTTCATAGACTTTTAGGGTTTTTTGACATAATTAGAACATTTCATTACTTTAACTTTTAAGAACCAAAGAAATTCATTACTATTCCTTGTTAGGTCAGTCAGTACCAAATTTAGAAATAAAATTAGGTAAAAGAAATAAAATGAAATTAAAAAGTGAAGCATAATATTTTTTAAATTTAAGAAAAATATAAAAATTCCAGAGAGAGTCAAAATACTTAAGATGTAATTTGTTGGCCAGTGGCCTGCTTTCTCAAGGGTAAATTTTAACTGATTAACAAATCATTTCCTTAACACAATATGAAAAAATAAGGTAGAATAAGAAAATCACTTCACATTTGTTAATGGTTTGAAATTTGTGCTGACATGAAATGACATCTGATTTATATCCCCCTTCACTGATGTAACAAGTGTTTGATAATCAGAAATGAAAAAACAATCCATAAATTGCTTAAATCAAATGCTTCACTTAGTTTTAGAAGTTGGGTTGGCATGAAAAATGAATCAATGGCACTTACAATGGAAAGGAATACTATGCTTTTCTCTTGTACCTTCTTTAAAATAGTTTTATAGTTGATCCCTGAAAAACACAAGTTTGAACTACACCAGTTCACTTACACATGGAATTTTTTCAGTAAATATATTGGAAATTTTTTTGGAGATTTGCAACAATTTGAAAAAACTCACAGGTGAACTATTAGCCTAGAAATACCAAAAACAAATAAGTTAAGTATGTCATGAATGCATAACATATTTATAGATATTAGTCTATTTTAACATTTACTACCATAAAATATACACAGATTATAGTAAGTTATACTTTATCAAAGCTTAATGTACACAATACTGACAGACCATACATTATATGCCAATGCACAGTTGAGAGAAATATAAACAAATGTGAAGATGCAGTATTAAATCATAGCTGCATAATATTAACCACAGTATTACTGTACCACTGCAATAATTTTGTAGCACTTTCTTTTGCTGTTATGGTGAGCTTATGTGCTCCAAGTATATACTTCAAATGCCATGTGACTCAGATTATCTCCTTGTGAGCCGTTCATCTCTCCAGTAAATTGCATATCATGATGAAAAGTAATGTCTCAGGGTTCTTGCTTATTTTTTATCATGTTTAGTGCAGTACCATAAGCCTTGAATAGCATCATGGGATCCATAGGAATTGCCACTAGTGATGCTGGAAGTGCTCTCAAGAAGCAGAGAAAGGTCATGACATTATAAGAAAACATTGAATTGCTTGATATTTACCATAGATTGAGGTCTGTGGGTGCGGTTGCCTGTCATTTTGGATAGAGTATGCATCTTGTTAATCTTATAAATAGATGATGTAAATTGATGGCATCGATAAATACAGTATAATACTGTAAATATATATATTTTCCTTATAATGTTCTTAACATTTTCTTTCCTCTAGTATACTTTATAAAAATACAGTATTTAACATGTAAAACCTCTGAAATATATGCTAACCAACTGTTTATGTTATCTGCAAGACTTCCTATCAATGGTAGGCTATTAATAGATTAGTTTTAGGGGAGTAAAAATGTTATATGTGAATTTTCAACTGTGTGTGGGAATTGGCACTCCTAACCTGTGTTTTCAAGCATCAATTGTATAGTTATTATCAACTTTATTTGGTTCATTGTTTTAGTAGGAAAGTACTTTATTATTTTATTATTATTATAAAATATAGCTTTGATAAAAATATACATGTAAACAAACATAAATTGCTTTAAATACTTAAAATATAAAACTTTATATTTCAGAATTAGCGGTATTCAGAAAACATACAGAAAGAAAGGTGAAAATGTGGAGGCTTTGAGAAGTAAGTAGTTTTCCTAGTATTCAGGCCCATAGTATTTAAAGTACAAATAGAAAAATAATTTGCATAGCTTGTGGGAAATTTAAACTTCTCTACCATGATTTTCTGTCTTGCTTTTATTTTGTTTTATTTTATTTTATTTTATTTTATGTTTTGAGATGGAGTCTCACTCTGTTGCCCAGGTTGTAGTGCAATGACATTCTCTTGGCTCATTGCAACCTCTGCCTCCTGGGTTCAAGTGATTCTCCTGACTTAGCCTCTTGAGTAGCTGGGATTACAGGTGCATGCTGCCATGCCCAGCTATTTTTTGTATTTTTGTAGAGACGGGGTTTCACCATGTTGGCCAGGCTGGTCTCGAACTCCTGACCTCAGGTGATTCGCCCACCTCAGGCTCCCAAAGTGCTGGAATTATAGGCATGAGCCACTGTGCCCAGCCTGTCTGGCTTTTTGAGATACTTTCATTTATGTGATTAATATTAAAAATAAAACTAACAACATGAAATTTGTAAAAGTAAAATGTAATATCTATTAAAATGAAAAATACTTAATTATTTGAATAAGGCTATGTCCTTGTTTCTCTTTATTATTTTGCATGTATATACATGTTAGTTTTTTTAAAATTCATTTGGCCTATCATAGGGTTTTTCAACCTCAGCACTACTGACATTTTGGTCTTGATAATTCTTTGTTGTGAAGAACTGTTCTTTATTGTAGAATGTTTAGCATTGTGTCAATGTGTTAGTCAGTCCCCAGAACCAATACAATACACACACACCGGTATGAGTGTAGGGTGGGGGATTAGGGGAGGTTTGTTTTAAGTAATTACTTCATGAAATCGTGGGGCCTGGTAAATGTAGACATCTGTAAGGCAGCTTGGAAACTCAGGCAAGAGCTGAAGTTTCAGTCTTGAGTCCAAAATTTGTAGACAGGCTCACAGGCTGCAAACTCATGTAGGAGTCTGTTACATTCTTGAGGCAGGACTCTTCCAAGGAACTTCACTTTTTTCTCTTAAGGCCTTCAACTGATTGAATAAGGTTTACCATTATTATCAAGACTAATCAAGTTTAAGTCAGATGATTATAAAAGTTAACGACATCTACAACAACATCTACATCAGTATTTGACCAAATAACTGGGCACCATAGCCTAGCCAGGGGGACCCATGAAATTGACCTTCACAGGCAACATCCCTGGCTTTGATCACTGAAGAGAGGAGTTCTGCCTCAAGAATGTAACTAATTATTGCATGAGTTTCCAGCCTGTCAGCCTATGAATTTTGGACCCAAGACTGCAACTTTAACTCTTGCCTGAGTTTTCAACCTGCCCTACAAATTTTTGGGACTTACTAGACCCCACAATCTTCTCAAGCAATTTCTTAAAATAAACCTTCCCTAATCCTCCAACCCCACACTCATACTTGCTCCATTGTGTGTGTGTGTGTGTGTGTATTCTATTGGTTCTGGAGACTGACACACTGCTAAACATCCCTTGCACATTGCTAAACATCCCTTGCACACTGCTAAACATCCTCTCCCAGTTGTAACAACCAAAGATGTCTCCAGGCTTTGCCAAACGTCTTCTAGGAGGCAAATTAATTAATTAAGAAGAAAGTAGGTATAGTGGTATATTAATAGGGCTTTAGTTTGCATTTGCCTAATAACTAATGTTATTAATCACCTTTTTATATGATTATTGGCATTTGGAGGTTTTCCTTTATGAAATGCCTATTTAAGTTATTTTCACATTTTTGTTTCAAGACCTTTGTTAGATACAGGTATTTAAATATTTGATCTCAGTCTGAGACTTGCCTTTTAATTCTACTAGTAGTATCTTTTGACAAACACAAGTTCTTAATTTGAATGAAGTCCAATTTATGAATCTGTTCTTTTATGGTTATAGTGCTTTTCACATCTTTTTATTCAACATTGGAGATTATATATAACCTCCAATGTAAGTTATTGGAATAACTAATTAATTATAATTGTAGTAACAATCACAAGTAATTGTTTCTAATGCAAAGAAGCAAGAGAATGAAATAAAAGGCATCCAGATTGGAAAGAATGCAGTAAAATTATTTGCAGTTGACACAATAATCTATTTTTTAAATCTTTTAGATTGACAAAAAATAATAGTGGAACTAAACAGTGAGTTTTGCAAGATGATAGGATACATGATAAATAATGGAAAAATTAATTGTATTTCTATATGTTACCAACACATAATTGGAAATTAAAATTAAAAATAGCATTTAGCATCAAAAATATGCTTACAGGTAAATAAGACAAAAGATATAAAAGACATATCCTGAAAAGTACAAAACATTGCTGAGAGAAATTAAAGAAGATTTAAATAAATAGAAATACCACATTCATGAGGCAGAACACTTAACATTTGGTTGTTGAGTTCCCTTTCTTCTTTTAACTTAGATTACTGGCCTTAGGATCTGAGACTTTTTCCTTCTTGTTTTATATTTTAGCCTTCTTAGTCTAGTTTTTGTTGTTGTTGTTTGTTTGTTTTTGAGACAGGGTCTTGCTCTGTCCCCCAGGCTGGAGGGCAGTGGCACAGTCTTGGCTTATCATAGCCCTGACTTCCAGGCTCAAGTGATTCTCCCACCTCAACCTCACGAGTAGTTGGGACTACAGATGCCACGAAGCCCAGCTAATTTTTGTATTTTTTGTAGAGATGGGGTTTCACCATGTTGCCCAGGCTAGTCTCGAACTCCTGGGCCCAAGTGATCCTCCTGCCTCAGCCTCTCAAAGTGTTGGGATTACAGGCATGAGCCACTGTGCCTGGCCAGCCTAGTTTTTTGATAAGCCATTTCTGCTTCATCATTTCAGATCCCCATCTCCTGTCTTCCTTCATTCCTTTACATATCCATTCAGTGATATTGCTTCATTAAATCTAACCTTTCAAGCCATTTCTATACTGTTAGTTAATTTCTTGTTTTGTTTTTGCTAGTTTATTTAAATGCCCAAATATCCTCGAGAACAAATTTTTGTTTAATTCCCTTGGTAATTCCCAAAAATTGGAACATAGAAAACTCCCAAATATTTTGTATACTCCTAAATCTTACTGTATGAACAAATAAAGTTTATCTTTTTTATTTTTATTTTTATTTTTGCGACGGAGTCTTGCTCTGTTGCCCAGGCTGGAGTGCAGTGGCGCGATCTCGGCTCACTACAAGCTCCGCCTCCCGGGTTTTTGCCATTCTCCTGCCTCAGCCTCCCGAGTAGCTGGGACTCCAGGCGCCCGCCACCTCGCCCGGCTAGTTTTTCATATTTTTTAGTAGAGACGGAGTTTCACCGTGTTAACCAGGATGGTCTCTATCGCCTGACCTCGTGATCCGCCTGTCTCGGCCTCCCAAAGTGCTGGGATTACAGGCTTGAGCCACCGCGCCCGACCGTTTATTTTTATTTACTTTCCTTACTGTTTATATCATTGACTGTAACAAAGAAGCTATTTTACCTGCTATCAAATATGCTGGTACTTTAAATATGTATTTATAGATATATTGCCTTAAAGATTGCTCAAATATAAATTATCATACATTGCTGAACAGACATAAAAATCACATTTGAGTCTTCTTTTTTCCTGAATTAGATTTGTCGTTTGACATATACGAGGGTCAGATTACTGCCTTACTTGGCCACAGTGGAACCGGAAAGAGCACATTGATGAATATTCTTTGTGGACTCTGCCCACCTTCTGATGGTGAGTTTTCTGTCTCAAAGAAAAAAAAATTCATTGTATATATTATTTAAATGTGTATTGAATAATTTTTGTCAATGATTGGGACCACCTTCCGTATCTGTAAAGTTGTTTTCTCTTTTTCTTGACTATACACATTTGGTTGTTTTTAGTAGAAAATAAAAATGATTGTATCATATTTAATAAAGTAAAAGGGATCTAATATTATACATATTTCTATGCATATACACACATAGATGTTGTGTATGTGTTTTTATCAATCATTTTCAAGAAAGGATAAATGAATAACCAATAAAGGATAAATGAATGACTATTTGAAGTTGAGAAAATAAATATAGATATCTAAATATACAGCAGTAGTTCAAAAGGCAATAATCATAAATGTTCATACTATCTTCTAAAATAGAATTTTAAAAGCATACCTCAAAAGTATTATTTTGATATGTGATTGTTCGGTAGGTGAGAATTCATTATAGTAGCTCCATATTTTGACAGTAACTAAATAGAGTGGCAGTACAATAAATATTTTACTTTACAAAAGGGCTGAATTGTATTGAATCTGCATTTCAACTCTTTAAATGTTATTTAACTTTTAAAATTAGTTTGATTTTGTTGTTTGTCCTTAGTTGTATCACTCTTTGATTGTAGTCATAATACATTTGTATAAGAATTTATGATTTTTCTCATGATTCTTCATAATGTATGATTGTTTTGCTTTAATAGTTCTTTAGTGGGATATATTAGTGTTCACTTTATTAAAAAGGAGAGCTGGAATTTAAAGAGATTAAGTGATTTGGCCACAACCACACAACTAGTTAGGATAAAATTTATAGTTCTTTAATCCCTCCCCTATTGCATAATGTCTAGAAAATTGTTACTGGAATACAAGTGTAAATAATACATCAATAGATGTTTATATTTAGTGACAAGCTTTTAGTTTCTTGATTTTTCCACTATGTTATATGACCTGTAAGTGATGGAAAATGAGACTGAAATATAAGTGGATGCAGATCACCAATAATATGGAAATGAGGGTGTGTTGTGCCTTGTAAATTTTTATTAATTTTTACCTGATATGTCTGTTATAACCAAATAAGTAAGTTGTCAGGATACTTCAAAACATACACATTATAAAATAATTAATGTACATTTAAATATATATTTTGCTTTTAGGGTTTGCATCTATATATGGACACAGAGTCTCAGAAATAGATGAAATGTTTGAAGCAAGAAAAATGATTGGCATTTGTCCACAGTTAGATATACACTTTGATGTTTTGACAGTAGAAGAAAATTTATCAATTTTGGCTTCAATCAAAGGGATACCAGCCAACAATATAATACAAGAAGTATGCTATTCATATAGAAATCTTTACTTTTATTTTCTGTAATCAATAACCTTTTGTAATGACTTGTGCAATAAAAATATGCTTGAAAATCTAAAATCTAAATATAACACTTGTTCTGAGCCAATAAACAGAAAGCTATTACAAAGAATTAGACAGAATTTGGAGTAAATGTTTTAGCACACATAAAAGTTTGTTTCATCTAGAGGATGCTTGCCTGCCTTATTCCTCGCTTCTCTTCCTCTCATCTCCTCTACCCGCTCCCACTTCCACACATACACTAAGAGCCATCACAGTGATCTCTTCTTACTCCTTCCCTACCACCCAAGAAGGCACAAAAGTAAAATCTTTCCCTCAAGAATCTTGTTACCTGTTGTTTTCATAATTATATATGAATATATGTCAAAGGAATTTCCATGCTAAAGGAACACTTTTAAAGTTGATATTAAAATTATTTAAAAACTTATACTACTTAAATATTTAACACATTAAAACTTAAAACATTTAAAAAGTAATATTGATAATTATGTAAATAGTATGATTTTTAAAATAACATTGTTCATGCTTTACTTTTACAGGTGCAGAAGGTTTTACTAGATTTAGACATGCAGACTATCAAAGATAACCAAGCTAAAAAATTAAGTGGTGGTCAAAAAAGAAAGCTGTCATTAGGAATTGCTGTTCTTGGGAACCCAAAGGTAAATAAGTATTACTTTTACAAATGAGCTCATTTTAAATTATGTCGAATTAAAAAGCAGGTTGTAGAAAGATATAATACATTATATAAAGGTTAAGTATACATAAAATACTGTATGTTGTTATGGATGCAATCATAGTAATGAGATTTTAAAACTGAAGTCAGAAAGATGTATAACTGTTTTTTAATTTTAGTACCTTTCAAGGTACTAGAGGTTTTTGGTTACATGGATGAATTATATAGTGGTGACTTCTGAGATTTTAGTGCACCCATCTCCTGAGTAGTATACATTGTACTCAATATGTAGTTTTTTTTATTTCTCACCCCTCTTCCACCCTTCCCCTTCTGAGTTATAACATCTTTATGATAACTGGTTACTTATAGGAAGGAGAATGGAAGATTAGACTTTAGTTATGACTACCACGTCCCTCCCTCCCTCCCTTCCTTCCTCCCTCCCTTCCTTCCTTCCTCCCTCCCTCCCTCCCTCCCTCCCTCCCTCCCTCCCTCCCTCCCTCCCTCCCTCCCTCCCTCCCTCCCTTCCTTCCTTCCTTCCTTCCTTCCTTCCTTCCTTCCTTCCTTCCTTCCTTCCTTTTCTTTCCTTTCTTTCCTTCTTTTCTTTCTCTCTTTCTTTCATTCTTTCGTTCTTTCTTTCTTTCTTCTTTCGTAGAGATGAGACCTTGCTATGTTGCCCAGGCTGGTCTTGAACTGGCCTCAAGCTATCCTCCCGCCTTTGCCTTCCAAAGTCTTGGGATTACAGGCATGAGCCACCATGCCTGGCCTCCATGTTTTATTTCTTTAAAAAATGATCTGAAGAAAATGTGGCCAAAAAATAACACTGCTGATTTGGAATGGTAGCTATAATAATATTACTCTCTTGTTCTCTATAGTTTAAAAAAATTTGTTATAGTTAATAACAAAAGTTAAATAGAACAAAATCAAAGGAGTAATTCAGTTTGTCACTGTCCTGCTTTGATTTTGTATGTATTTGTTTTATGCTGTTCTGTGTTGTAGAAACAGAGAAACAAACTGATGTACTACTTTACACAAGGCATCAAAACTGACAGGTGCATGCATGCAGCTAGGATGATCTCCTATGGATCCCCACCATCCTGCCACATTCCCCCTGCTGTTGCAGCTGGGGAGTGATTCTGGATTCTGGCTTTATGTTCATTAGTCTTCCTCTCAGTCTCCACCACCATGTTTTTTTTAATATTAAAAATAGTCGTGAAACAAATTGCTTCCCTTGAACTAATATAAAACCATATATTCTTCTCCAAAAAAGCAAGTGTTACATCTGCAAATTTAATTGTTAAGGATAATAGCAATATACTTAATGTTTTGTTTTTTGGTTTATTTGTCTGACTGTTGTTATACTTTTGTGTTATGTATTACAGGCAGCCTTTTAGAATTAAACCAGGGAAAATATTCACATGTCAAATTTATAATTTAAAAAATTTATGTGAACTCAACTATGAATGAAAAAATCTGGTCTAATATATTTCTGATTGAAAATAATAATTTGAAATGGGGCATTTTTTTAGTGTCCATATGTATTTTTAATATTTAGTTTTTCTGAGGATTCCCTGCCCTTCTTCACCTCTTTTCTCACAGATACTGCTGCTAGATGAACCAACAGCTGGAATGGACCCTTGTTCTCGCCATATTGTTTGGAATCTTTTAAAATACAGAAAAGCCAATCGGGTGACAGTGTTCAGTACTCATTTCATGGATGAAGCTGACATTCTTGCAGGTGAGATTTTTGCTTTATTTTCGAAGGCTGAGGTCATGGGCCAAAAGGAAGATGGACATAGAGATGCTAATTCCTGAGGTACAAATAGAGAAGCTTTTACCTCGTGGTATGTTTCCTTCACAAAAAAAGTTTTAAAAAAATTTAAAATGATATATTTTTGCATTGAGAGTCTCCAAGACCATCCCAGGTTTAGTGATGTCCTAGAAGAACTCATAGGACTCAGCACGTAGTCATACTCATGACTATGATTTATTACAGCAAAAGGATACAAAGCTAAATTAGCAAAGGGAAAAGGTATATGAGGCAAAGTCTAGAGGAAACCAGAGTGGAAACTCTTTCCAAGAGTCCTCTCCCAGTGGAGTAGAGAGATATGCTTTAATTTCTTCAGCATTGAGTTGTAACAACATGTGTGAAATATCTACTTGGGAAAGTTAGTATATACTCAGTGTTCAAGATTCTTACTGGCTGCCGATCATATAAACATCTTCTGCCTAGCACATACCAAAGTTCCAGACTCTCCGAAGGAAAGAAGTTGTTCAGCATAAACCACATTGTTTGTACAGGTTAGGCACTGAACCACTCTTATCTGTTTTGAGAATAGTAGGAACCCTCCCAAATCCAAGTTCTCAACGGCCAAGGGCCAACCTTGTAAGCAGGCCTTTCTAAGGATAGAACCTGACCTGCTATGTTAACTCTTTTCTGCACAATTTTATTCACGTACATACATATAAAGAATCCAAGTTTAAGTCAACACATGACTTTTAATGACAAGATACAGAAGTTTGAAGTTCTAGAGCAACTTCTGTCTGCTTATAATATAATCTAATAAAATTGGGCAAGTCATTCATGTCTTCAGTAGTACCTTTGTTTTTAAAAACCCAACAAACTAACATTTGTTCTTCTTATTACGTCTGTCAATTTTTGGAGTTGTTTCTATATTTGGTTATAAAGGAAATTGTGAAAGTGCTTGTATTGGTAAGCCTTTTAGGAAAAATCAGATATTTGGAATAATATATGGAAAGTGGACTCTAGAGTCAGACTCCTTGAGTAGAGTTCCTGGCTTTGTTACTTAATAGCTGTATGAAACATGTAGAAGGAATGTATTTTCTTTTTGCCTTAGTATTCATATCTGAAAAATAGTTGATGATAATCTGGCACCATCCTCATAAGATTGTTGTGATGATTAATGATGTAACATGGATGACTGTCATATGATAAACCATAAAATATAAATGCCAATTATTAATGCTGTTGATAACTTAGAAATTGAAATTAAATATTTATCTGCAGATAGGAAAGCTGTGATATCACAAGGAATGCTGAAATGTGTTGGTTCTTCAATGTTCCTCAAAAGTAAATGGGGGATTGGCTACCGCCTGAGGTATCATTCATTTTTATTGACATTATTCTATATTATACTCTTGCTATACTGTTATTATTTTAGAGGCTTGCTGTCGTATGCTTTGACCATCATTTATGGTACTAAATTTAATTTAAAGCCATCTTAATTTACTTTTGGCTGTTTATTGTATAATCATTAATTATGATTTTTGGTATTCTGTAGCATGTACATAGACAAATATTGTGCCACAGAATCTCTTTCTTCACTGGTTAAACAACATATACCTGCAGCTACTTTATTACAACAGAATGACCAACAACTTGTGTATAGCTTGCCTTTCAAGGACATGGACAAATTTTCAGGTATTACTTACTTTTAAGTTTCTTGGTGTTTGAACTGGGATCTTATATTGGGAATAGGTTTCATTGATTTCCTTTTTGTTTCCTTCTCCATGTAGTATTGCCATGCTCCCAGGTGGCCAGAGTTAATATTCTGTTTCTGCTTTGTTTTTGAAAGCCAGAAAAAATTCAGCAAAAAAAATTTTTTTTACAAACCATGCAAGAAACTGTAACTAATACATTAAATACTTAAGAAAATGTTTAAAAAATGTAAAAATAATTGTGTTTACTTTATTGTCAAGAAAAAAAAGAAATTGCTTGTAGGCCTCCTGAGAGTGAGGCATGTATGTATATAGTTTGTATACATTCTCAGGTTCTTTTTTAGTTTCATGATTTCATAATGAATTATATGACAAATCCTTGAATTCTTTTAATCGAGGCATTATTTTTTAAGTTTTTAACGAGGAACTCAAACTCAGTCTCCTTCCTCTGTTTAAGAATTTCTTGATAGCCAAAAGGATGTTATTAATGTAAGTACATTGTACAGAATTTTCATAGTATTTATCTCATAATCAGAAAAATACTTTTTTTTTAAAGAAAGAAATCACAAATTAAGTGGACTGAAGTACACTTGCCAACTTAACGCACTTTGCCTATCATTCTATCTACTTATACCTACCTATCTCCTATTCTTTAGTAACATTTATGTAGGCTTATTTTCTACCAGATGCTGGTCTGTGCCTTTTGCAATTATTAGTTTATTTCATTATCCCAATATTTCAAGAAATACATGAGATAAATACTATTATTGCTTTCATTTTACAAATGAAGAACTGAGGCATAAAAAGATTTAAGGAACTTGCCCAAGGTAACACAAGTAGAAAGTGGTGGAGCTGAGTTTTGAACCCAGGCAAATCAGTTCCGGAACTCTTGGTTTTCACCACCATACTTTCTTTGTTGTCTCTTATATTTATTTGATAAATTGTCACGGTATTTCACTGGATTTCACAATGTCTTCTGGGATCTCCTGTAGGATGGACTGTAAGACCTCTTAAAGGAATTCATAATGTCAGCACTTTTTCTAATAATACCAAAATGTTATTTGCCTTATTGACCCTCAGCTTCTCATGATTATACAGTGTTTTCTAGAGACTCCATAATATGTGCTATCACAACAGGTCGAATGCAGAAACAAATATGAGAACCCATCTGTCCTCTGTTAAGACAAACATTAATGAGATTTGCAGAAATATAAAACAACATTCTCTTCTCATTATTTTTGTTTTAAAAGATGCAGTTTTTAAAAATAAAATTGTGTTAATCTGTAATAGGTTTATTTTTTATTATTTTTTAAAAGATGAATAAGTATTCAAATGGTTTTTGTATATTTTCTAATATACATATTTATGTTATTGTTCAATATAGTAACATTCTCAGTTATAATTTCAAATACTGTAAAATTTTTGTTAGTTTATAATATGATATAGATATAATATGATAATAGATATATTCCTGTAAATAAAATTTCTTTGAGGTCCTTAATTTATAAGAATGTTAAGCCTGTTACTTAGGCTGGAGTTCAGTGCCATGATCACAGCTCACTACAGCCTCAAACTCTTGGGCTCAAGTGATCCTCCCACCTGAGTCTCCTGAGTAGCTAAGACTACAGGCTTGCATCAGTATGCCTAGATAATTTATTTTATTTTTTTAGAGATGGGTCATGGTATGTTGTACGGGCTGTTCATGAACTTATTTTTAAAGGATATTTTACAATAATTTATGATAATATGCTTAACGATATACTGTTCTTTCATTTTCTTTCTTTTAGGTTTGTTTTCCGCCCTAGACAGTCATTCAAATTTGGGTGTCATTTCTTATGGTGTTTCCATGACGACTTTGGAAGATGTATTTTTGAAGCTAGAAGTTGAAGCGGAAATTGACCAAGCAGGTAAAAACAGAACTAACAAAACATTTTAGGCAATGGACCAGACAGATGGTGAATAAGACAAAAATTATATAAATGTGAATTTTATATTATTTTTTGGAAGAAAGGGTAAAAGTATACAAGTAAATAAGTAATGAGATACTTACTGATAGTGATAGGAGTTATGCAGGAAATAATGGGGTGGTCTTAGAAGGCAGCGAATTTAGGTTATATCATCAGGAAGGACTTTGTTGAGATGATACTTGACCCGAGGCCTGTATAACAAGAAAAATCAAGTAGGTGAAGATTTTAGGGTAGAAATTTTCAGATAAAGAACTGCAACTGCAAAGATACTAACTGAGGAATGAGTTGGATGTCTTTGAGGAATTAAAAAAAAGGCTACCATGGCCGGAGCCATGGTGAAGATATTATTACACAGCAAAGTCAGGAGGATACTCAAAGGGATAGATCATGTTTTGCCTTTGAACATCTGGAAAACAATTTCATTTGTTTTCTTATTGTAGTGTGAAGCTATCAGAGAGTTTTAAAGCAAATAGGTACTATGATCTGATTTGAATTTTTAAAAAACACGTTCTGGTTGTTGAATGATGAGAGGATTAGAAATGAAGTGCGGAAGTAGGAAGACCAGTTAGGAAACTATTATAGTTAATACTACCTTGAACTAGGGTGTCAGTGAAAATAGGGAGGCCAGGTGCAGTGACTCATGCCTATAATCCCAGCACTTTGGGAGGCCAAGGCAGGGAGATCGCTTGAGCCCAGGAGTTCCAGACCAGCCTTGGCAACATGGCAAAACCTTGTTGCTACAAAAAAACACAAAATAGCCTGGTGTGGTAGTGTGTGCCTGTAGTTCCAACTACTCTAGAGGCTGAAGTGGGAGAATCACCTGAGCCCAGGAAATCAAGGCTGCAGTGAGCCATGATGACACCACTGCACTCTAGCCTGGGCATCAGAAGGAGACCCTGTTAAAAAAATAAAAGGGGGAAAGAACAGGTTTGGGTTATATTGGTGGTAGTGGTGATGAGTTGCTGATAGATTGTTAGAGGTTCAGGAGATGGTGGAATGAAGAATAATTCCTAAGCTTTTGGCTTGATAACTGGGAATGAGATTGCCATTTCCTGAAAATAGGGGAAGAGTAGGTATGTGGAAAGAAGGAATGCAGGCACAAGTTTTTTCCTTTTTTTTTTTTGTTTTTTTGAGATGGAGTCTTGCTCTGTCACCCAGGCTGGAGTGCAGTGGCGCAATCCTGGCTCACTGCAACCTCCGCCTCCCAAGTTCAAGCGATTCTTCTGCCTCAGTCTCCCAAGTAGCTGGGATTACAGGCGCCTGCCACCATGCCCGGCTAATTGTTGTATTTTTTAGTAAAGACAGTGTTTTACCATGTTGGCCAGGCTGGTCTTGAACTGACCTCAGGTGATCCGCCCACCTTGGCCTCCCAAAGTGCTAGGATTACAGGCGTGAACCACCGCTCCCAGCCCAGGCATGAATTTTGAGTATATTGTTTGAGATGCATCTGGAGCTAAATGAAGACGTTAGGGCTGAAGATGCAGATTTCGAAGTTACTCATAGATAGATGGTGCTATGGCATTGGATGAAATCTTTTAGTTGGGTAAGGAGTATAGATAAGAATTGAGGGGCAAGCCCCCTGGGTGAGCAGTGGAGAAGGAGCCAAAAGGGCTGACCATGAATGAGCAATTATTACTCTACTTTTTCATGAAAGAGTGAAAATGGAAAAACCTAGAAAAATGGTGTTTTAGGAAAGAGGAAGTGGTCAGTTATTTGTCGATTGCTGTGAAGAATAAGATGAGGACAAAAAGGGTAGTTTTGGTAACGTAAAAGATGGTGAGGGATTTGGCAGAGTGTAAGAGTGTTGATCTTGACAGATCAATTTCACGATGCAGTAAGGAGCAAAGTGGATCTATTTAGTTTACAGTGAGAACATGAGTTGAGGAATCTTTATGATTGAAGGTTAGCAAAATATCTGTAGTGGCAGGTGAGGAGAGCAAAGGAAACCAGGATGTTAGTTCACAGTTGTTAAAAGAGTTGAGATGCTGCAAATACACATTTTGCATGAATGTCGAGTGGCCGATGATTAAAATCATTGTGATACCAAAGTCAAGAATCAAGCTGAATATATCATCATGGAGTAAACTTGCATTATATTATGCTAAAATAAATCTGAAACTTAAAAAAATCTTCCTAGAATTTAATTATTTATGATTTGGTAGTCAAATTTTAAAAGATTGGCCTTACTGTGTGGGAACAATAATTTGTCAGCATCACTAACTGTAAAGTTGCTCCTGTAGTCCTACATTTATCATCCTAGATGCTCACTTTCAAATGCAGTGAGGAGAAGCCATATGTTTTTGAGTTCTTAATTTTTCTTTTGTTATTATGTCTGGATCAATGAAGATTTATCTGAAAATTAATGTATGTGATTTTGTAGTTTCTCCTTCTTTTGAAATTTTTAAATGATGAAGTTGGTGTTCTGCTTTTAGTTCACCCTCACAAATTGTGGAAGAATCCAAAATAAAACTTTTGTATTGAAAGTGTATGGCCTTAATGGAATTAAATAACTAAAAAAAGAAGTAAGTCTCCCAAATTTGTTTTAATACTTTGAGTACTAGTGTACAGAACTACTATATAAAATTAATATTATATAATCTTATTTCTTTTTATATTATTATCTAAATTAAAAAATACATGTATTGGCCCAAAAGTTACAATGTGCTTCCTAAAGTTATCTAACTAGTACATTCTCTTTAATATTTGCACTAACTGTCAATATTTTTCTGCATCTAAAGTTCTGAATGTCTGTTTTTGAGTTTAAAATAAACCTCAATTGTGTAATATTTTATTCTTGCCATTAAATAAATATATGTTTATGGTTTCATTGGTAGAATTTTAACATAAAGTACATAAATACATTTTTATTCCAAATACATTTGGAATGTTTAACTGTAATTTAAATGAATATTAAATATTAAAATGAAATCTGAATGACATACCTTATTCACACTACTGAATTTGTTATACCTTTTAAGTGTTGTGCTAATAATCTGTATGATCACACTGTCATTGATCATGTACAACCTCAGTAATGCCAGGAAATTACATTGAAGTAGGCATTTGGCTCTTAAACCTTCCAAAGACTAAAGATGAAGTTGAAGGGCAGAATTTGGCTGAAAACTGAGCCTGAGGCTAAATTTTAATTGAGAACTAGTGTAAAGCCAGGAGAGGACTCTCAAACATGGAGATAAGAGAGAAGTCGCGTATATGATCAGGACATGATGTTAGGTTGTAGTCAGAGAGGAAAAGTTGACATAAAAGTTGGATATTGTACAGATACAGAGATAATAAGATCTTAAATATGCACATGCGTCCAGTTAGATTTTGAACTAGTGGAATTATACCATGTGTCTCCTTTGCATCTGTCCTCTTTTACTCAATATGACATTTGTGAAGTTCAACCATGTTGTTGTGGGTACAGTAGTTGGTTCATTTTCATTGGTTTACACTGTTCTCTTATATTCATATGTTACAACTATTCATCCATTCACCTGTCAGTAGACATTTGGGTTCTTTCCAGGATACGGGTTTTCTAGATAGGGCTCTACTAAGAATGTTCTTATACATGTGTTTTGGTGAAACCTATATTCATACCTCCGTTGGGTTTATACCTGTTGGGGATCTCTTGGATCAAAAGATATACATATGTTCAGCTTTAATAGATACTGCCAGAATATACGAGAGTTTCATTTGTTCCACATAACTGCCAGACCTATGCTTCTTTAAATTTCCCTGCTTCAGAAAGATTTTATCTTTTTTAATGAATATACTGAAATGTTTGTTTTGTTTTGGCAAATAGATTATAGTGTATTTACTCAGCAGCCACTGGAGGAAGAAATGGATTCAAAATCTTTTGATGAAATGGAACAGAGCTTGCTTATTCTTTCTGAAACCAAGGCTTCTCTAGTGAGCACCATGAGCCTTTGGAAACAACAGATGTATACAATAGCAAAGTTTCATTTCTTTACCTTGAAACGTGAAAGTAAATCAGTGAGATCAGTGTAAGTATAATTATCACCCTTATACCTGATGGATTGTTTTTTAAGGATACAAATTGGTTTTACCATCTTAATTTTTAAAATGTTAACATATGTAAATAATTTATATAGTTTTGAAAGATTACCACTATAATTTCACAATGTTAGAGAAAAAAATTACAATGAGTTCATCAAATACCCTGTCTTACACTTTTTAAACTAGCATTTATTGTCTCATCTATAAAGTGAGGAAATAACAAATATTCCCTAATTGTATAATTTTTGAATTACTGTCATTGTATCTTTTTCTTTCTTTCACCTGGGAGCACAGATTCAAGTTTCCTTGAATATGTTAATACACTCCCCATTGTATCTTAAATTTTATTTTGTGTTTCTATTTTTTCACTATTTTTTGCATCTATAGTTAGTTTTTATAACTTCTTTTTGTAAATAGCAGGAAAAATGAGTTTTACCTCTATCATATGAGGAAACTGAAAAATAAAGAAGGCTACATAGCTAGTAGATCTGGGATCAAAATGACATCTTTTCAAGTTAGCTTTAGCCTTTCTCTAGGGTACTAGGAACTGAATTATTTGGAGATAACGTTAACCACTTTCATATACCACACACCTATCTTAAGTCCAAAATGGCAGTAGTAATAAGGCTTAATAATTAAGAATAAGAATATAGTTATATGTTTGGAATATGCTAAATTTATATGCTCTTCTTTGACCAAATTCATTGTCAAACAAATGTCAGTCATGTATCTGATTTATTCCTGGGTCGGCATTACTGAAAGAAAAATGTTTATTTAAATCAGCATGTTTCAATGTATTTTATTTTATTTTATTTTTTATACTTTAAGTTCTGGGATATATGTACAGAACTTGCAGGTTTGTTACATAGGTATACACGTGCCATGGTGGTTTGCTGCACTCATCAAACCATCATCTACATTAGGTATTTATCCTAATGCTATCCCTCCCCTAGACCCCACCCCGACAGGCCCCGGTATGTGATGTTCCCCTCCTTGTGTCCATGTGTTCTCATTGTTCAGCTCCCACTTATGAGTGAGAACACGAAGTGTTTGGTTTTCTGTTCCTGTGTTAGTTTTCTGAGAATGATGGTTTCCAGCTTCATCCATGTCCCTGCAAAGGACAAGAACTCATCCTTTTTTATGGCTGCATAGTATTCCATGGTGTATATGTGCTACGTTTTCTAAATACCATTCTCATAAAATGCACTCAGAAAAATAATTAAAATACTGGCTGGGCTCAGTGGCTTACACTTGTAATCTCAACACTTTGGGAGGCCAAGGCAGGCAGATCTTGAGGTCAGGAGATCAAGACCATCTTGACCAACATGGTGAAACTCCATCTCTACTAAAAATACAAAAAAAATTAGCTGGGTGTGGTGGTGTACGCCTGTAGTCCCAGCTACTCGGGAGGCTAAGGCAGGAGAATTGCCTGAACCCAGGAGGTGGAGGTTGCAGTGAGCCGAGATCGTGCCACTGCGCTCCAGCCTGACAACAGAGCGAGACTCTGTCTCAAAATAAAATAAAATAAAATACTTCAGTCAGCTTTGACTGCCATAACAAAATACCATTTACTGGGTGGCTTAAACAGAATATATTTTTTCACAATTCTGATGGCTACAGGTCTGAGATCAGAGTGCCAGCATGGTGAGGGCTGTCTTCCTGGCTTGTGGAAGGCCACCATCTCACTGTGTGCCCATATGACCTCTTTGTGTACACTGGCATGTACCCTCTGGTGTCTCTTTTTATAAATGTACTAATCCCATCATGGGGACCCCACCCTCATGATGCCAATTTATGCAGATTACCTTTCTGAAGTCCCATTTCCAAACACCATTATATCGGAGTTAGAACTTCAACATACAAATTTGGGGAGGCACAAACATTCAATCCGCAACAAAATGTGTTCCATAGTCAAATACATTTAGAAAATATTACTCTTTTATTCCCTATATTAAAGAGTTATTAATTAGCATAGAAAAACACATGAGATGTTCTGTGGTAAAGAAATTCCTTCAACTTTGTTTAACCTCATGTTCCAAATATTATTTAATTGTGAATATTTTTTAACCTAAATCACTTCTTAACTTATTGTGGAACTGGATCCATGCCATATGCTTTTGAAATCTTGTCAGATATAACAATTTAAGAAATATTTTTTTAAAATTATGGAATATGTGAAAATTATAAATGGCTAAATAAAGTATGATGATCTAAGCTCTCCAACCACTTGTTAGGACACTTACTACATGTAATACAGAGGTATTTTATCAGATAAGTAGCTGCCTTCCAGATAAAAGGGCATTGTAGTATACCTTGCTTTGCCTACTGAGAGCAGCAATGGCAATTAATATGATAAAATTGCGATTAGGATGAGATTTCAAAGATATCAGCCATTCAGAGTTTAATTGTATTTTTATTTGCTTCTCTATATCTAAAATATTTTTGTTCTTATGTGAAAAGTAAATGGGCCCTCTTGCGGTGGCTCACGCCTGAAATCCCAGCACTGTGGAAGGCTGTGGCAGGTGAATCACTTGAGGCCAGGAGTTTAAGACCAGTCTGGCCAACATGGCAAAACCCTGTTTTTAGTAAAGTACAAAAATTAGCTGGGTACAGTGGCACAGGCCAGTCGTCCCACCTACTTGGGAGACTGAGGCATGAGAATCGTTTGAACCTGGGAGGCAGAGGTTGCAGTGAGCTGAGATCTCACCACTGCACTCCAGCCTGGGTGACAGAGCAAGACTCTGTCTCAAAAAAAAAAAAAAAATGGTTAAGATAGAGACAGGACAGGAAGTAATTCCTTCAGGAGTAGAGACAAATATTTGAGACATAACGTCTTGTGCTTTAACAGTTATAACTACGTGTTTACATACTCTTATGAAAATTTAAGGGCATCACTGATATAAAATATACTTTTATAACTTTTAATTTTTGTCATATGGTATTGACTTTCTCTCCAGTATTGTCATAAAATCATTTTGGGAAATAGGATTTCTTTTCTTTTTTTTTAGTTTTTTTCCTTTGTTTTTTCAGTTGTTATCTTTTAACTATCTAGAGTTTAAATCTATACCAATGTGGGCTGGGCAAGGTGGCTCACACCTGTAATCCCAGCACTTTGGGAGGCTGAGGCAGGCAAGCTCCTTGTTTGAGCTCAGGAGTTCGAGACCAGCCTCAGCAACATGGCGAAACCCCATCACTACAAAAAATAACAAAAATTAGTTGTGTATGGTGGTGTGTGCCTGTAGTCCCAGCTATTCCGGAGGCTAAGGGGAGAAGATTGCTTGAGTCCGGGAGGCGGAGGTTACAGTGAGCTGAGATCACGCCCGTTACACTCCAGCCTGGGTGACAGAACCAGACCCTGTCTCAAATAAAAACAAAGTCCTGATTATCAATGTGAAGGGAGAGTTTTAATTGATTTTCATATTAATGTAATATGTACCATGAGCTGTGTTATTTTTTCTTTTCAGGTTGCTTCTGCTTTTAATTTTTTTCACAGTTCAGATTTTTATGTTTTTGGTGCATCACTCTTTTAAAAATGCTGTGGTTCCCATCAAACTTGTTCCAGACTTATATTTTCTAAAACCTGGAGAGAAACCTCATAAGTACAAAACAAGTCTGCTTCTTCAAAATTCTACTGGTGAGAGTGTGTGAAGGTCTGTGAATGAGTGTTGGGCATGGAGCGTGGGGTTGAGGGGTGGATAAAGGTCTAGAATTTAGAAATATATTTAAGGTAAAGGCGTGGTCTATCTGCATGAAATCTATAGTTCAATACATCTCTTATTGATGCTGAAGAATATATTACAGTAAATTTTGGTTTACAAATAAATGACAGTTTTGGCCAGGTGTGATGGCTCACACCTGTAATCCCAGCACTTTGGGAGGCCGAGGCAGGTGGATCACCTGAGGTCAGGAGTTTGAGACCAGCCTGGGCAACATGGTGAAACCCCATCTCTACTAAAACTATAAAAATTAGCCAGGCATGGTGACACGCACCTGTAGTCCCAGCTACTCGGGAGGCTGGGCAGGAGAATCGCTTGAACCCGGGAGGCAGAGGTTGCAGTGAGCCAAGATCATACCACTGCATTCCAGTCTGGGCAACAGAAGGAGACTCTGCCTCAAAAAATAAAATAAAATAAGGTAAAAATAAATAAATAGTTTTTTAAAATACTCTAATTTATACTTTGTATAATAGTAAAATTTCTTTTTTTAATAATGTTATTCTTACCAGCATGTTTTATGCTGATAAGTTCATGATGAGCAAAATATACTTCAAAAGTTGAAAAACCCTCTTTACAAAGTTATAGTACATAATATTTATAGAAGTATGTGTCTGCATAGAAGTGTTTAATTCTTCAAGGACAGTCTGAAGAATTAGTTAAAACTAAGAAAAATAAGACAAATATAAATCTCTCTAATTGAATACATTAGATTTGTAATGGATATTTTTGGCTTTGCTATTTGTATTCTTACCACATAGTTGTTAAATATGAAAAAAATTTAGACATACAGACTTGAGCAAAGCTCAAAACAAAAAACTGACATAGTGTTCTCATTTTCAAAATGTTAAAAGCTAATACAAACTTGATTCGTATGTGATCAGTTGTTCCTAAAACATCTCCTATTCTGTAACAAACTCTGTGGGGTTTAACCTTTCTAACACTTCACCTACATTCTAGTATCATTCCTTTTTGATTCACTAACTGATTCAAAAAAGACTTTGCCAAGTATTAAAGTAATAAGCCTGGCTAGGAATGATTATAAATTACTATTAAAATCATCACTGTTAAAATCTGATGCTTGTTATATTACATAACCTTCATTCTTTGGGGAAAAGATCCATTTATTGATGGATAAATGAGTGAGAACATGGAAAATTACTTGGAGCATGGAAAATTAATGGAAAATTACTCGAATGGAAAATGTTAGGTTTTGCAATTTTTTTCTTTCATTAGGAATTCTCATTTTGGTTTTAAAATACATTTGATATTGCTAACATATAATCCTTACACTATGATAATCTTGACATTTTTTATATGTGTCCAGGGAATTGTACATGTATCTCAAATATTTCTTTTTTTAAAAAGAGGACCTTGGCTTCAAACAAAATCTTTTTGCTTTGAGTTAATTCTCATTAAGCTTTAGAAATTCTAGTATTTTCAGTTTCTCTTTATTTTTTATTCTTAGAGTTGCTTGCTTATGCATGCCATATTTTCCTAAGCCTCATGTGTGTTCCAGAATAAAACCACTTTTTTTTTGAACCACTGGCCTCTCTGTGTATATATATTAGGTAGTATCTTGCCCACCTTGCAGAGCTTTTTGTATCTCTTGTGCTGTGGTTCCTTCACTTATAATGTGTCTCTCTTCTCAGGGTACATAGCTGTTCTTGCAAGTTAGAGATAAGAGATCAGTTAAGGTACTTGATTGGGAGTAAAGTAGTGTCACCATTCTCTGTGACACTGAGATTTGGTGCTGTGTCTGATCCACCCTGCCATACTATTCAGTTACTAGTAATGTTTTGCTTTGTTTGATTTAAATTTCTCTCAAAGTGACATTTGTCCTTCCCTGAATCCTGGTTTTTGTTATGATAGAGGGGAAACTGCATCTATTCGGCAGACATGTTGGTATAGATTTAAATCCTGACAGGATTTAAAATCTTACTCTTGGCTCCAGGTACTTTAGAGAATGTAGATAGGGATGTGATTATTTGTTTGAATATTTTAAGGTAGTTAAGGCAATTGACATGTCTGCCCAGAGCCTACAAAAAAATCCTCTAGGGAGTGATGTTACCACGCCTATACCTTTCCAAGCTTAGCAGGTTATCTTGTTACCTAAAATTGTCCAATTTTTATTCTTATTATTTAATGAAATTTCATGTATTATAGGTTAACTTTTCAATGTTAATAATAGTTGTAGCAGCAGCAGCAGCGGCAGCAGCTAAAATATGCACGGTTACTATGTGTCAGGTTCTAAACTCTGTATATATTCAGTCATTCAATCTTCATGATCACTCTACCTATAAGGCAGATATACTTATTTTACCCACTTTACCAAAGAGGAAACTTAAGGTCCAGAGCATCTAGGTAACTTGCTTGAAGGACGAATAGTTTAATGTTACAACTCAGCTTTAAAACCAGGCTGACTGGCTTCAGAGCCAATGTACTTACTTGTGTATTCGCTAATGAAAATAAAATATTTCTTTAAAACTAGAATTATCTTCCCAATGTTACTAAAAGCCTCGTTTAAACTCATTCTTTATTATTTGCTTATTTTCTAACACCAGACTCAGATATCAGTGATCTTATTAGCTTTTTCACAAGCCAGAACATAATGGTGACCATGATTAATGACAGTGACTATGTATCCGTGGCTCCCCATAGTGCGGCTTTAAATGTGATGCGTTTAGAAAAGGTAAGATGAATCCTGTGAATGAATATCCATTTGGGAGTTATGCAAGATTAAAACATTTCTTCTAAAATTAATTATTTGTTGATTTGACCTTATGAGTTAGAAATTAGATTTTACTTTTGGAAATAACTAGCTGTCTTGATACATTTCATTCCCTCACAGATGACCAATATATAAAGTTATAGAAATTTAGTTTTTTTAAAAAATTATATGCTTGTTTAAAATATTAAAATATCTGTACATTCCAAACCAGATGTCTTTATCTATCATTGAGTATTATTTCTGTGAGTTGTTGAAGCAGTTTTTCAGTATGAGAATTAGCTTTGTTGGTGAGAAAAGCTTGGTACATAGCAATAATATATCCACTTATGTACAGTATGTAATAAGTGTCTTTTATTTTAATTGTAGGACTATGTTTTTGCAGCTGTTTTCAACAGTACTATGGTTTATTCTTTACCTATATTAGTGAATATCATTAGTAACTACTATCTTTATCATTTAAATGTGACTGAAACCATCCAGATCTGGAGTACCCCATTCTTTCAAGTAAGCCAATGTATATACAGATAAATTTCTATATGCATGTCATATATGTAATAACTGTTAAAAAAACAAGCAAAAGTAACTAAATATGTAGAAGTTTATCTTGTGAGACCTCTTAGTCTTCTTAAAACTCAAGTGAGAAATGGTTTACATTAAGGTTTAGGATTCCCCAGTATGTGTGTGTGTCAGGGTACAGGAGATTCTGTTTTGGTATTGATATTTGTATAAGGAATAAGTGTGTTCTGTATTGATCATAGAATATAATATAATTTTTAAATGAATGTTTTTTACCCAAAATCCAGATATTGGGGTATTGAAAAAAACTCGAGAAGTCACCCAGACAACCATTTTTCCTCTAGATAGAACTGTTGGATTGTGCATATCATAATCAACTTAAGATTACAGAAAAGTATTCAACATTTTTTCTCTTAATCCTTTTGATTTTCATATGCTAAAAATAAATGGACAAATATCTGGAATAATATTTTCTATTTTCTCTTGTCATACTTTTAAAAACAGCTTCATTGAAATATAATACCCAATCAACCTGACCATTATCTAAAGTATTTAAAGTATACACTTCAGTGTTTTTTATTATGCTGGTAGAGTTGTGCAGTCCTTACTACAGTCAGTTTTAGATATACCATCACCCCGCCCCCCAAAAAATAACCCTTATACTCATTAGTAATCACTCATTTCCTCTCATACCCACTCCCAACCCTAGGCAACCACTAATGTACTTTCTGTGTCTATGGATTTCCTTATTTTAGACATTTTATATAAATGGGGAATCATACAGTATGTAGTCTTTTTTGTCTGCTTTCTTAACATACTGCTTTGAAGATTCATCCATGTTGTAACACATATCAGTGCTTCATTTATTTTTACTACTAAATCATTGTGAGGAATGTATGGAATGTTTATGTGAAATACCACATTCTGTTTATCCATTCATCAGTTGATGGCATTTGGGTTAGTTCCACCTTTTGGCTATTATGAGTAATGCTATGAATATTTTAGTACGAGATTTTGTATGAGCATATGTTTTTATTTCTTTTGAATGTATAGCTAGGAGTGGAATTGCTAGATCATCTAGTAACTCTATGTTTAACACTTGAAGAACTGCCAAACTGCCTTCCAAAATGGTTGCATCATTTTCCATTTCCAGCAACAGTGTCTGTGGAGAAGTATCTCTTATTATGAAATATTTCAAACCTACAGAAAATGAACCACCTACTATCCAAATATTTCAGATGCTAATATTGCATAATATTTGTTTTTAATAAAACTTTAAAGATACAGGTGAAAACTCATGTTACCCTTCTCCAATCTTGTTTCCTTCTCTCCCATAGAAGTAACCACAATTCACAGTTTCACAATTTGTAATTCCCATACATGTTTTTATGATGTTACTACATATGTCTGTATCCATAACTATTACACAAGATTTTACAAGTTATAATTTTCATCAGACACTGACATATAATCATATTATATTTTGAAAGAAATAAATGGGAGTTTTTAAAGCTAACTATTCATATGTATAGTCATATTAATATTTCAAATTTGTTTCTTCCTTCATTAGATTCTGTATGATTGGATCCAACTAGTCTCGTTCATTTCCACTTCTTGCACTACTAGTCTACATATTTGTGGGTTCTTTCTTGGCCTCCACTGTCATATTACCAGAATTTCAGACAAATTCTGCAGTGTCATATGACCTAAACTATGGAATTGACTTTATTGCTAAATAGGAAAACTCAGAAGGCTAGGTTTCAACAAGACAGTGATGTACTCTGTCTCTGTGTCATCCCATGGAGGGTTGTGCCAGTGCCAGGGTATCCGCTAGGCACTGTGGATTTTATTCCAGCGCAGAGTACCTTCTCTGTCCCATGGGTACATATTCTTATAGAACAAGGGGAGGAAACTGACCTTGGTGAGGGTGGATGATAATATAGTATCCTTGGACCTGGGTATTCTGCATTTGAAGTGTTAGCTGTTTATTGATTGTCTGGGAAAGTTAGCTGACTGCACCTGGATCCCTGGGGAAGCTAACGACATTGGGGCCTGTGGGAGTTAAGTCCTCTTCTGCTTGGGAGAAGTTCTGGTTCCATAGGAAGCTGAGCTTGGATATAGATTTTGCCAATTGAAAAGACAATAAAGAGCTACAAATATCATTCTTAGATATTTATTATTATTGCTTAGGACCACTATGGTGGCCATACTAATTGCTTTTCAAATACATCATTCATTTTTATTAAATTGCGAAGTTTAGTTTATATGCCAGATTATTCTGTGTTCTGGACAGGAAAATGAAAGTAAAATTATTTGCTCAGGATCAGATAGTTATTAATAAGTGGCAGAGTTTGTAACATTGTCCACCACCACCTGTTAATATGTCTGCCACTCATTCTTTCATGTAGACTATGCCTGGGTTAGATATGCTAATATGTTCTTTCTGAGGTTTTGATTTTTTTTTTAGGATATAAGAAATATCCTAAGATATATCTTAAGACATAAAATGATTCTCAGTTTCATTTGTTATTCTGTGGTTGTCTTTCAGGAAATTACCGACATAGTTTTTAAAATTGAGCTGTATTTTCAAGCAGCTTTGCTTGGAATCATTGTTACTGCAATGCCACCTTACTTTGCCATGGAAAATGCAGAGAATCATAAGGTAATGACTCAGTTAAAAATATATAATTTGCTAATAAGTGTATAAAAATAACCTATTTGCATGATTGCAAGGCTTACTATAATTGTTATTTTAGAAATAAGTAAATGAAATATAAATACATTTATTATAGTTTCTTATTGTAATAGTAGTGATAATTAATATTTATTACTTGAGACTTGCTACATGCCTTAAAAATTATGTTCTCTAATTCTCACGACATTGTGAGGTAAGTTTTTTGTTACCGATTTCTTATAGATCAGGAAATCAAAGATGGGATTGTTCATATGACTTGCTCAGGTTGACTCAACTTGTTTAAATTGTGGACTTGGGAACTGACTATGATCTTTATGTCCTTAACTGGCACACTAACATGCCTGTCCCTTTTATCCTTTAACAGGGGTATTAAGTAGTCAAGGTGCTAAATTCTTATTAACGGGGAAAAAAAAGGTGAAAGTGATTGTCATCATTAGGGCCTTGGAGAAATTGCTAAGTATACAGAGGTTCTTTGGTATTCTTTCACTTTCTTTTTGCGCCTTTCCCTTTTGTTTTCCTTCAGGCATATAGTGATCTTGTACAATCTTTGGCTGTTCAAAGTCTCCCACTCTTTCACTCTGCTGAGATTGTATCTTACTCCTCTAATAAAACTTCTGATCTTTTTCACAGATGATCTTAACTAAGTAAAAACAAATTTGTCTAAATTAACTTACAGACTGTGATGAATAATGAACTCATTATTTTAATAAATTCTAGAAAGATAAATTCTAGGCCGTAATCCCAGCACTTTGGGAGGCCGAGGTGGGTGGATCACCTGAGGTTGGGAATTTGAGACCAGCATGACCAACATGGAGAAACCCCATCTCTACTAAAACTACAAAAAATATTAGCCAGGTGTGGTGGCGCATGCCTGTAATACCAGCTACTCGGGAGGCTGAGGCAGGAGAATCACTTGAATCTGAGAGGCAGAGATTGAAGTGAGCCGAGATCGTGCCATTGCACTCCAGCCTGGGCAACAAGAGCAAAATCTCTATCTCATAAATAAATAAATAAATGAATAAATAAATAAAGTAAATTCTAATAGAAATTTTGTTATTAATTTGTTTAGTATAAAAGTAACACATATCTCTATTTTTAAAATAATATTCAATTTTTGTCATAAATATACTCATTGTAGTAATATATAAATTATAGAAAAGCATAAGGAATATAGAAATCCATAACCCACTGCACGATAATAAAATTTACTGGACATTTGCATTTTTCTTTCTTGTTTCAACTGAAACATTTTTAATTAAACTTTTTATTTTGAGATAGTTGTATACTCATGTTTATTTGTTAGAAATGACAGAGCCAGTGTACTCTTTACACATTATCCCAATGATAACATCTTGTAAAATTATAGAAAAATATAACAGGATATTGGCATTGATACAGTCAAGATACAGAACATTTCTGTCACCAAAAATATTCCCATTTTTTGCCCTTTCCTAGCCTCTCCGACCTGTGGCAACCACTACTCTGTTCTCTTATTTCTAGAATTTTGATAGTTCAAAAATGTAAAATGGCATCACAATAAGTTTTCTTTTGGGATTAGCTTTTATCAACTAGCATTTTTTTTGAAATTCATCCAATTCGTATGTATCTATAAGCCATTCCTTTTTATTGCTGAGTAATATTCCATGGTATGGATACATCACACTTTCTCTAACCGTTTGCCTGCTGAAAAACATTTGGATTGTTTTCCATTTTTGGCTATTGTGAAAAAGTTGCTGTGAACATTTGCATACAGGTTTTGTGTAAACATAAGTTTTCATTTCTCTGGGATAAATGCCCAAGAGTGTAATTGCTGAATCATACGTGTTTAGTTTTATAAGAAATTGCCAAATTATTTTCCAGGATGAATATTCCATTTTATATTATCCCTCCCAGCAATGTGTGAATGACAGAAGTTTGAATTATCCAAAATAATTGCATTTGCCTTGGCTTATGTTTTTATTCTTGTATTAGAATTTACATGTGTCTCATGTTCTCATAATTCATTGAACAGAAAACTTGCCAATTTTGTTCATTTCTCCTCTTCTTAACTAATCTTTATATTTCATGCTTCCTTTATCTCACTCTGTGGACAGCTCTTTCATATAATACCTTTAGTTATTAGGAGTAGATATTTTTACAGATGACAAAAATCAACTAAATAAAGTTGTTAGGTATTTGGATTTGTGAAATATTTTAGAAATTTCAAATTAAATGAGAACATGAGATAGGAAAACTATGATCATTTAAGTTTATGATTAACAAACCTATGACATAAGTAACACCTTGGATTTATATACTATGCCAGTGTACATAAAAGGCTTTGAACATTTCAGAAGCTTTCACTTAAGCTGAAAGCCTTATGTAAATCCAAAGGATACTTGGCAATTTATTAGTGTTTTTATTTATGAAAGGTTCATTTTTAAAAATGAGAATTCTTTTTCTGTGTAAACATTATCTTCCCATCTGTTTCCACAGTATTTCAAAAGCTGTAATGTTTTGGCTATTTATTGTTTGTATGGCTGTTAACCCCAACTGCCGTGACACTTTTTGTTTTATTTTAATCTCAGTTTCTTAGCACTACTGTATTCTGATTCTTAAAAATTTTGTTGAAATTATTACTACTTAGAAATAGTGAGCCAAATTAAAGGCTAAATGGAATTTTTATTTAGTGTGAGGGGGACTTTTATTACCTATAGCCTGGAATGTGACCTTTTTGGTTTCGCTGATGTAGTATTAAGAGATCTGCGATAATTTACTAATTTATTTGTGTGTTTCTAAAGTGTCTAAAGTTATAATTTTTTTCTTTTTTTTTAGATCAAAGCTTATACTCAACTTAAACTTTCAGGTCTTTTGCCATCTGCATATTGGATTGGACAAGCTGTTGTTGATATCCCCTTATTTTTTATCATTCTTATTTTGATGTTAGGAAGCTTATTGGCATTTCATTATGGATTGTATTTTTATACTGTAAAGTTCCTTGCTGTGGTAAGTTAGTGTTGTACTCATGCTATTTATAGATACAATGTTATTTAAAAACTATTTATAAACATAACAATTGACTTATTGAATAATTTGGTTATTTTTTAAAGAAAATTGAGCAAGTATCTATTGTATTTAATACATGTAATCATTTTATATGATAATAAGTGACTTTTAAAACAATAATTTACCACCATTTTAAAATAATTTCTTGAAACTAAAATGATCTTTCATGTAGACCACCTACTTGGGTGTAATCAGGAACACTTTAATGTATTCCTTCCTTAAAATGCCTTTCTTGATTTTACTTATGCCTGAAAATAATTTCACAAAGGATAAGCTCTTTTATTCCATAGTTTAAAACATAGCTTAATATTTCTATATCTCAATAATGGGCAAGCTGTGAGCCAGATGAAGAACAAAATCCCGTTTATAATAGCCACAAAAAAATTAAAATACCTAGGAATACATCTAACAAAGGAGATGAAAGATCTCTACAGGGAGAACTATAAAACATTGCTGAAGGAATTCAGAGATGATTAGAAGACTCAATATGTTAAACTGGCCATACTGCCCAAAGCAATCTACAGATTCGACACTGTTCCTATCAATCTACCAACATTATTCATCACAGAATTTAAAATAGCTATTCTAAAATTCATATGGAACCCCAAAAGAACCCAAATGGCTGAAGGAATCCTACGTAAGCTGAGCGCAGTGGCTCACACCTGTAATCCCAGCACTTTGGGAGGCCGAGGCGGGTGGATCACAAGGTCAAGAAATCAAGACCATCCTGGCTGACATGGCGAAACCCCATCTGTACTAAAAATACAATAAATTAGCTGGGCGTGGTGGCATGTGCCTGTAGTCCCAGCTACTCAGGAGACTGAGGCAGGAGAATCGCTTGAACCCAGGAAGTGGAGGTTGCAGTGAGCTGAGATCATGCCACTGCACTCCAGTCTGGGCAACAGAGAGAGACTCCATTTCAAAAGAAAAAGAAAAAAAAAAAGAATCCTACCTAAAAAGAACAAAGCCAGAGGCATTTCATTTCCTGACTTCAAACTATACTATAAGGTTCCAGTGACCAAAACAGCATGATACTGGTACAAAAACAGACATGTAGACCAATGAAACAGAATAGAGGACCCAGAAATAAAGCCACACATCTATAGCCATCTGATCTTCAACAAAGTTGACAAAAATAAGCAATTGGAAAGGACTCTGTGTTCAATAAATGGTCCTGGGATAGCTGGCTAGCCAAATGCCGAAGAATGAAATTGGGCCTCCACCTTTTACCATATATAAAAAGTAATTCAAGATGGATTAAAGATTTAAGGGTAAGACATCAAACTTTAAGAATTCTACAAGAAAACCTAGGAAATACCATTCTAGACATTGGGAAAGAATTTATGACTAAATAAGTCTTCAAAAGCAATTGCAACAGAAATAAAAATTGACAAGTGGCACCTAATTAAACTAAAAAGCTTCTGCACAGCAAAAGAAACTATAACCAGAGTAAATGGACAACATACAGAATGGGAGAAGATACAAACTATGCATCCAACAAAGGCCTAGTATCCATAATCTATAAGGCACTTGAACAATTCAACAGTCAAAAAACAACGAACTCCATTAAAAAGTGGGCAAAAGATACGAACAGACACTTCTCAAAAGAAGACATGCAAGTGGACAACAAATGTATGAAAAAATGCTCTACATCACTAATCATCAGAGAAATGCAAATCAAAACCACAGTGAGATACCATCTCACATCAGTTAGAATGGCTATGATTAAAAAGTCAAAAACCAACAGATGCTGGCAAGGCTGCAGAGAAAATGAAATGCTTATATACTTTTGGTGGGAATGTAAACTTCAGCAACCATGGAAAGCAGTTTGGAAAGTTCTCAAAAAACTTAAAACAAAACTACCTTACAACTCAGAAACCCTATCACTGGGTATATATCCAAAAGAAAATAAATCATTCTACCAAAAAGACTCATGAGCTGGTATGTTCATTGCAGCACTTTTCACAATAGCAAAGACATGGAATCAACCTAGGAGCCCATCAACCAGTGATTGAATAAAGAAAGTGTGGTACATGTACACCACGGAATACTGTGCAGCCATAAAAAAGAATGAAATTATGTCTGTTGCGGCAGCACAGATGCAGTTGGAGGCCATTATTCTAAGTGAATTAACAAAGGAACAGAAAACCAACTATTGCATGTTCCCACTTATAAGTGGGAGCTCAATTGGGTAAACATGGACATAAAAATGGCAACAATAGACACTGGGCACTGTTAGATGGGGGCAGGAGGAAGGGGAGCAAGGGTTGAAAAACTAACTGTTGTGTACTATGTCCAGTACTTAGGTGACAGAACCAATCATACCCCAAACCTCAGCATCAGGCAGTATACCTGTGTAACAAACCTGCACGTGTATCTCCTGAATGTAAAGTAAAACTGGAAATTATTTAAAATAAAATAAAATATAGCTTAAAATATCAAAGAAGAGACTGATTCACATGTAAATGACGGACAGTAGGCCCTTTCATTGAATACTTTATTAGGAAAAAGGGAAAACAGAGTTAGGTGAGGTTGATGACTAAACCTCATCATCAAGGTTAGTTTCAGGTGAGGCTGAAACTAAACTCACCGATTTTGTCAGAGATCGTAGTGACCTTATATGTTAGTTTCTGCCATATAAAATAATGTTTTTCTTAAACTTTAAAAAATAAAGTGCTGTATATTAAAATAGTAGCTAATATTTGAGAGAGAGTAAGTTGTAGCTAGCTATACTTGCTTTTTGTAATAATGAGAGATAGTATTTTACTTGGTATAAAAAACTACAAATAGTGTTCAGTTTAAATGATTTAGGATTGTATTAATAATTATTTCTTAATATTTTAATATGACTAGTATTTCATGTCGTGTGTATTGCAAGCTATTCATATTTTTATAGAAACATATTTCTGATTTACAGGTTTTTTGCCTTATTGGTTATGTTCCATCACTTATTCTGTTCACTTATATTGCTTCTTTCACCTTTAAGAAAATTTTAAATACCAAAGAATTTTGGTCATTTGTCTATTCTGTGGTAAGTCACATTTTACATTATTTCAACTTTCCATAGCAGTTTAATTAAAAGTCACGAATTCTTCCTGATTATACTAAAAATGTTACATGTCTTTTGTAAGTGCAGAATTTAGGTAGATAATTGGGAGCTTCTTTTTGTGTGTACATTTGTCTTCTGAATCATCCTTTCCACCTAGGAACAATATGGAAGACATTTAGCAACTAGTGTATCAAGGACACTAGCTACAAACAAGTGATACTCTTGTTGCTTGCTGGCTAAATATCGTCTCTAGTTTCATGTTTTATTAGAGGATTGAAAAAATAGTTTAATGCTTAGACACCAATTTGTAAGTCAGTTTGTATGAAGTTTGTAAGCACTTCGTCACTTGTTTATTTTTTTCTTTAGACAGCGTTGGCTTGTGTTGCAATCACTGAAATAACTTTCTTTATGGGATACACAATTGCAACTATTCTTCATTATGCCTTTTGTATCATCATTCCAATCTATCCACTTCTAGGTTGCCTGATTTCTTTCATAAAGGTAATTCTGCTAAATATTTTAATATGTTAAAAAACATAAATAAATATGGTCTGAATTGGGGATGTTAGTTCTTGTACAGAAAATAGTAAAATGCATCAGGCTAATGGCTACTGCTTGATTTAGATATTATTAATGCAACATAAATTATTGTAAGCTCTTGTTAAACTGTAAATTCTCAAAGGAAAAGGGCTATGTTCATTACAGGTTCTCTGATGCTCAAAATGATGTATATAATTAGAAGTGTGACATGATTTCAGTCAGTATTTGTTTTTAGGAGTTTATCGGTGATTAAATAATGTATTTTACTATAAAGGGATGAGAAAGAATAAAGTGTAAGAGATTTTCTACAAGAAAAAATGGAGACAAAAGCCAGATTCATTTTATTAAGGCTGGATAATTAAGAAGGTGCATAAAAAGTTAAGCATGTTACGTAACGCTAGCTAATCTGTATTTCAATGGGGAGTACCTTTCATTTACTGAATGTGTTCACTTTAATATACTTAGCCTTTTACATGTTATTAATTCTATTTAATTACAGTTGTGTCTTTCTTAGAAGCAAAAACAAAGTTTTTGTGTTTGATTATATTTTATGAAGCTGACAATAAATGAATGATACAGAGATAGAAAATAAGTGAAGAATTTGCTAAAAAATAATTCTGCTTTGGTTTGTATTAAAATTTATTTTTAATTATCTTTATCATGTCAAGTATGAAAAAGGTTGTGATTATTTCTTTTGGTAATGGCAAGGAACTTGACGTCTTAGTTCCATTGGCAAAGGAAAAAACTACAACAAATCTTTTAGTCATGAGCTGCTACATGTTTTTCTTTTAGCCTTACCTGCAGTGTGTACTGTGGATTTTAATTTTGGAACATTTCCAGCACTCCAAAAAGAAACTTTGTACCCATTTACAGTCACTTTCTTATCCCTACTTCCATAGCCCCCAGACTTAGGTAACTACTAATCTACTTTCTGTTTCTGTCAGATTGGCCTATTCTGAACACTTTATATAACCGGACAATGGAAATATGCTTTGGAAAACTTCAGTCAAAAGACCAATGATACTCTTAAATCCTTACATTTAACTTTTATATCTGTTTGCTTTTTACCATAGTTGGTTGGCATGTTATTTTAATGTTGGAAAATCATCAGATTTGCCAGATAACATCTTTTAAAAATTGCTGGGATTTGGGCTCTATAATTAGTATCTAGCATATGGTTTTACACTTAGTATAATGTTTGGAAGGTTCATCATGTAGTCGCGTGCAGCAGTACTTCATTACCTTTTTATTTTTTCTGAGTAATATTACATTGTATGTACATTGTACACTGCACTTTATATATGTCAATACTACACTTTATTTATATCAATGAGTTGCTTTTACTTTTCAGCTATTATGAACTATGTTGCTATGAACATTTGTATACAACTTTTTGTATGGACATATATTTTCTTTTTTTTTTTTTTTTTTTTTTTGAGACGGAATCTCGCTCTGTCGCCCAGGCTGGAGTGCAGTGGCGCGATCTCAGCTCACTGCAAGCTCCGCCTCCGGGTTCACGCCATTCTCCTGCCTCAGCCTCCCGAGTAGCTGGGACTACAGGCGCCCACAACCGCGCCCGGCTAATTTTTTGTATTTTTAGTAGAGACGGGGTTTCACCGTGGTCTCGATCTCCTGACCTTGTGATCCGCCCGCCTCGGCCTCCCAAAGTGCTGGGATTACAGGCGTGAGCCACTGCGCCCGGCCTGGACATATATTTTCATTTCTCTTGGGTGGATACCTAGAAATGGGATTGCTGTGTCATTTGAGGAATTGCCAGACTGTTTCTAAAGTGGTAATATCATTTTACACTGCCGCTAGGAATGTTTTAGGGTTCTGTTTTTTCCACATCCTTGCCAATGCTTGTTATTGTTTGTCTTTTTTACATATTCTTCCAAATATATTAGCTAATTTGTTTTTACTTTTTCTTCTGTCCAGCCTTGCTTATATGATTCATCACTTTATTATCATTTCAGCATCCTCAACTTTTGTCTTTTTGACCTGTCCACTAAAAATTATAATTATTGGTGAATTTAATTATATGCTGGAAAAAATAACATAAAAGTTCCATTTAATAATACTACATATTTATTCCATATAAATTCAGCTGGATTTTTTAAAAAAATGATTTTAGATCTGGGGGTAAATGTGCATGTTTGTTAGCTGGGTATATTGCATACTGATGGGAATTGGGCTTCTAGTGTAACATTACCCAAATAGTGAACATTGTACCTCATAGTTAGTTTTTCAACCCTCATCCCTGCCCGCTTTTGAAGTCCATAGTTGTGATGTTTCCATGTTTATGTTCATGTGTATCCACTGATAAGTGAGAACATGTTGTATTTGATTGTCTTTTTATAAGTGATTACTTATAAGTGAAAACATGTAGTATTTGATTGTCTGTTTCCAAATTACCTCACTTAGGATAATGGCCTCCAGTTCCATCTATGTTGCTGTAAAGAACATAATTTCATTCTTTTTATGGCTGTATAGTATTCCACGGTGTATATATACCATATGTTTTTTGTCCAGTCAACTGTTGATGGACTCTTAGGTTGGTTCTATGACTTTGCTATTGTGAATAGTACCATGATGAACATATGAGTGCAGGTGTCTTTTTTATGTAATGATTTTTTTTTTCCTTTGGGTATGTACTCAGTAGTAAGATTGCTGGGTTGAATGGTAGTTATATTTTAATACTGTTTGGAAATATATCACATTTTCCTAGTTAGCGCCTTCTTATCTCTTTCTTTTCAGTAGTTATCCAAAGCTTTCTCTTTATTCCTCATATTCCTCAAATCACCTTCCTGCATCTCAGTAAATAATCTTGTCATTTATCTCAGAAAATAGAAGCACTTAATTATAAGTTATAAATTTCTACAAACTTACTCACATCTTCCATCATTTTTGCCTTTTCCCCATCCTAGAGGAAGTAGCAGCCCATCCTATTATCCAGGTCTTCATTTATTCTATATACTTGGAATATTGCTCAATTTTCCTTTTCTCTTTTTCTCTTTCCTTTCTGGATCTCAATGGTGTATTTTTTGTGGGGTTGGGGAGGGTCACCTTTCTTCCATATATGAAAGAACCCATGGATCTCATTTGAACATGAATCCATCTCTAATTCCTATTCTATATCTCTCTCTCTTTTCATAGCCCAAATCCTTCTATCTCCAGTTACTCACCTTCCATCTACTCCTATAACTCCCTGCAATCTGAATTTTCCCTTACCTTTCCATTGATACTATTTTCAATAAGATAACTAAAGATTTTGTCTTTTAATTGTTTAATAGGCTCAACTTATTTAACTAATCTGCAGCCTTTAATATGATTGACATTGTTCTCCTTACACATTTTTCTTTTCTTTTTTTTTGAGATGGAATCTCAATCTGTCATCCAGGCTGGAGTGCAGTGTCGTGATCTCAGCTCACTGCAGCCTTCACCTCCCAGGTTCAAACGATTCTCCTGCCTCAGCCTTCCAAGTAGCTGGGATTACAGGCATGTGCCACCAAACCCGGTTACTTTTTTATTTTCTTTTTTAGTACAGACAGGGTTTCTCCATGGTGGCTAGGCTGGTCTCAAACTCCTGACCTCAACTGATCTGCATGCCTTGGCCTCTTAAAGTGCCTGGATTACAGGCAGGAGCCACATTTTTCTTATTCTTTGTTTTCCATTATGTCTTCTCCTGTTTGCCTCTATACTTCAACATTGCCTTTGCAAGCACTTCATACACTGTCTATCCCTAAATATGGTGTTACTGTGGGTTCTGACATCAACCCTCTACATCTACCCTTTCTGGGCAATTTCATTTATACTCGGGTTGTAAATTTTTTGAGGGCAAGGTTCATGTTTTTTCATCTTTCTTTCTGTGTAATAATACCTGACACCTACTAGTCATAAATAATATTGTTGAATAAATGAATGCGTTTAGGTAATATCATCCAAATGCTATCAGTCATTCAAAAATAATGCTTGTGGCTGGGCATGGTGGCTTGAACCTGTAATCCCAGCACTTTGGGAGGCCGAGGCAGGTGGATCACCTGAGGCCAGGAGTTTGAGACCAGCCTGGGCAACATGGTAAAACCCTGTCTCTACTAAAAATACAAAAATGAGCTGGGCGTGGTGGCGCATGCCTGTAATCCTAGCTACTCAGGAGGCCGAGGCAGGAGAATCGCCTGAACCCAGGAGACAGAGGTTATAGTGAGCTGAGATCTCACCACTTCACTCCAGCCTGGGCAACAGAGTGAGACCGTGTCTCAAAAAAAAAAAAAAAAAAAAAGAAAAGGAAAAATATCACTTGTAATTCCACCTTTCAGAGATAATCCTAGATCTTATGTTAGTGTATTTTTTCAGTCTTTTCTCTACCTAGTATCTGAATTTCTTACTATTTTAATTATTTGAAAACCTACTGTCTTTATATATTTATTATATATATGTAGAAACCTTTCAACGAAGTCCAAAAATAGGAAGCTTCCAGAACCACCAAACAATGAGGATGAAGATGAAGATGTCAAAGCTGAAAGACTAAAGGTCAAAGAGCTGATGAGTTGCCAATGTTGTGAGGAGGTAATTTATTCTTTATGGCTAAGTCATAGTAAATATGAAATGATCAATTCCCAGTATGTAGAAATTAATCTGAAAAATATTTTTCTTTGCATATGAAGCAATCTGAAAAAAATCTTTCTTGGAAAAAAAAAATACTTTGTTTACTTACTTTTGAATAAGTCAGGATTTCAGTCACAAATGGATATTTATTTGTACAGTATCCCCTTATTAGCCAATATAATTTTTGTAATATGGACATGAGGTATGTGCTGCCTGTCATTTCATGATAGGTTTCATAACTTTCTTTTTAAATACAATTTTTCTTATTAGAAACCATCCATTATGGTCAGCAATTTGCATAAAGAATATGATGACAAGAAAGATTTTCTTCTTTCAAGAAAAGTAAAGAAAGTGGCAACTAAATACATCTCTTTCTGTGTGAAAAAAGGCTGGTATTTAATTTTTTTTTACATAACTTTTCTGGAAGAGTAATTTCCACTTTTAGTATGATTGGATTATGAGTTGTTTTTCTTTCAATTCCTTTAGGAGAGATCTTAGGACTGCTGGGTCCAAATGGTGCTGGCAAAAGCACAATTATTAATATTCTGGTTGGTGATACTGAACCAACTTCAGGCCAGGTATGATATATAAGAGTATAGGATATGTTGAATGTGATTTATCTTTTTAATTAACAAACCTTTAATGACAAATTAGGATTTGATATTTAATTTTTATGTATATTTTTAGCATTTTTTATACAGCTTGATCAAATTATGATCTTTTGGGTTATCTGTAAAAATAATGTGCATGGTGAAATTTTCAGACACATGTAGACACACACATATATACAGTATTTCTGCTTTTGCAGTGCTTATATGCATGAGTTATTTGCCAACTTAATGGAAGACAATTTTATTAGCTGCAGGAGATGTGGGAGCTTGTTTTGACCTGCCATCAGCTAGTCTTTTATTATAAGCATGTCACTCACCACTTTGTGGATACTTCAAAAAACTACCTTGATCCCATTTCCTGCTTCTCTCCCCTTGCTTACTTTGTGTCAGCCACACTAACTCATTGCTTTCCTGGAAAATGCCCGGCATATTGCCCAAGATGTTTCCTTTGTTTGGCTATACCTCCTTATACCCTAGAAATATATTCACTTATCTCTTTGGCTCAACTGTCACTTTCCAGTGAAGCTCCCTGATCATTAGAATTACATCTTGCTGAGGCCAGGCGCGGTGGCTCACGCCTGTAATCCCAGCACTTTGGGAGGCCAAGGTGGGCGGGTCACAAGGTCAGGAGATCAAGACCATCCTTGGCTAACATGGTGAAACCCCGTCTCTACTAAAAATGCAAAAAAATTAGCCGGGCGTGGTGGCGGGCGCCTGTAGTCCCACCTACTCGGGAGGCTGAGGCAGGAGAATGATGTGAACCCGGGAGGTGGAGCTTGCAGTGAGCCGAGATCGCGCCACTGCACTCCAACCTGGGCGACTGAGTGAGACTCCGTCTCAAAAAAAAAAAGAATTACATCTTGCTTTTTCATCCAACTCTGTATTACTCTTTCTGACCATGTCTCTGAACTCTGACTTACCTATATATGTCCTCCCATCATCAAACATCAAAAAGGAGTAAAAAATCTGACTGGGTTCTGTGGTTCACTTAATCCCAGCACTTTGGGAGGCTGAGGCAGGAGGATTGCTTGAGCTCAGGAATTCAAGACTAGCCTGGGCAACACAGTGAGACCTTGTCTCTGCTAAATTCAAAAAAGAAAACAAAATAGCCTGGCATGGTGGCGCTTGTTTGTAGTCTCAGTTACTTAGCAACAACAACAACAATAATAATAATAATAATAATGATAAAGGAGTACAAATCTGACTTGATATTACTCTGGCTGTAGGAAGGGGTTTTAATTAATGTACTTGCCACTCCCTTCACAATGCAAATTAAGCAAAATAGTAAAAATTGGTTTGTGTTTCTATAGGTATTTTTAGGAGATTATTCTTCAGAGACAAATGAAGATGATGATTCACTGAAGTGTATGGGTTACTGTCCTCAGATAAACCCTTTGTGGCCAGATACTACATTGCAGGAACATTTTGAAATTTATGGAGCTGTAAAAGGAATGAGTGCAAATGACATGAAAGAAGTCATAAGTCGGTAAAATAATTGTCTTTAGATTCCTTTCGTTACTTAGAAAGGTTTACGTTTCATATTTTTAAAATTTCATAACAAGCATTTCTGTGGACAATGATTTTTATAGAAAATGTTTATTTTTCATATATTCTTTATGATATATGAAAATATATTGATAGCTATAAATTATGATAGTTATAAAAAGGTCATTTTTCTATTTCTAGTTACAGGATGAATATACCTGTAGATGTCATGAAACTTACTTTAATTGAAAGTGAACCATTTTATCAAGATATTAATTTATTTAAAATGACGTAAATTGGAGACTTTTGCCCTTACCTACTTATAATAAGCTTCAACTGAGTAACTATTCTAGAGAAAACAACATCAGGGATCACACCCAGTTGATATTTGTGTTTATATATGTCATGGTGCTCTCATTTTGTAATGTTCATTTTGCAGAATAACAAATGCACTTGATTTAAAAGAACATCTTCAGAAAACTGTAAAGAAACTACCTGCAGGAATCAAACGAAAGGTACTTTCATTAAACACCAAATAATGTCTGTATTTTTTTATTGATAGTTTAGTACCTGATACTGTCTTGATAGATTCCTTATAGTGAACCTTTGTTAATTCCCCACCCATCTTTTTCTTTCCATGTAGTTGTGTTTTGCTCTAAGTATGCTAGGGAATCCTCAGATTACTTTGCTAGATGAACCATCTACAGGTATGGATCCCAAAGCCAAACAACATATGTGGTGAGTATGGTGCTTGTGACACAGTACATCATACTTCAGAAAAGAACAGTTTCTTTTATTATATTAGTTTTATGTTGTATGTACATCTTGATTTTAAATCCTATTCAAAGGATACAATAGTAATTAAAAATTAGATTTAGAGATTTCCTTAAGCTTTTGAAACTTTGCCGTATTTTTCATGAAGTGTTCATAATATTTTACATATTCCGAAACAGAAATAAGCATATGAATCATTATTAAAATAAAGAGTTCTAGTGTTCTGAATAGTTTTTAAGTTTTTTTCTGGTCATTCAGCATACAAATGATCTTTCCCATAATAATGGTGTCTTGAATTTATGTTGGGACTCTTTCTAGTACAGTCGTACATTGCCTAATGACAGAGATACATTCTGAGAAAGGCATTTTTGTCATTGTGCAAACATAATAGAGTGTACTTATATAAATCTCTGGGTGGTTATAACCTACTACACACCTAGACTATATGGTACAGCCTGTTACTCCTAGGCTATAAATCTGTAGAGCATGTCACTGCACTGAATATTGTAGGCAGTTGTAACACACTGGTAAGTATTTGTGTATCTAGACATATCTAAACATGGAAAAGATACAGTAAAAATACAGTATTATAATCTTACGGGATCGTGGTTGGAAATGTGTTTCATCATTGACTGAAATGTCATTTATGCAGTGCATGTAAATTACTAATTAGTTGAACAACTCTTTTTTCTTTTTACTTTTTTTGAGACAGAGTGTTGTTCTGTTGCCCAAGCTGGAGTGCAGTGGTGCCATCTTGGCTCACTGCAACCTCTGCTTCCCCGGCTCAAGCAATTCTCCTGCCTCAGCCTTCCAAGTAGCTGGGACTACAGGCAAGAGCCACCACGCCCAGCTAACTTTTTGTATTTTTAGTAAAGACAGGGTTTCACCATGTTGGCCAGGCTGTTCCTGAACTCCTGACCTCAGGTGATCCGCCCCTTCATCCTCCCAAAGTGCTGGGATTACAGGTATGAGCCACAGTGCCTGGTCTTGAACAACTCTTTAAGCCTCGACTTCCATGTCTATAAATTGTAAGGTTTGGTTTGGATGCATGTTAAAGTTTTCTTATGATTCAAAGCCTGTTTTGGTTATACCAAGAAAAGGCATCAATTTAAAAATTTATTTATTGTCATACTTTTAGCCCATATTAACATTTGGAATCATAGAGTTTTTTTCCATTTGATAGGCTTTCAAAATGAAGGGAAAATAAATTAGAATATAAAAGTCATGGCTGGGCGCAGTAGCTCACGCCTGTAATGCCAGCACTTTGGGAGGCCAAGGCAGGCAGATCACGAGGTCAGGAGATAGAGACCATCCTGGCCAACATGGTGAAACCCCATCTCTACTAAAAATATAAAAATTAGCCAGGCATGGTGACAAGCACCTGTAATCCCAGCTACTTGGGAGGCTGAGGCAGGAGAATGGTATGAATCCGGGAGGTGGAGCTTGCAGTGAGCCGAGATAGTGCCACTGCACTCCAGCCTGGGGGACAGAGCGAGACTCCATCTCAAAAAGAAAAAAAAGAATATAAAAGTCACAGTTGGGCAGAATGTAATATCCATAGCAATTGATGTTTGGTAAGTTTTAATTAACTTAATTAACCAACCAGTTGGATTTTTAAAAACCCATGTTTTTTAATAAGCAGATGTGTTCCTCTCTTTTTATTTCATTTATGTTTTATAGGCGAGCGATTCGAACTGCATTTAAAAACAAAAAGCGGGCTGCTATTCTGACCACTCATTATATGGAGGAGGCAGAGGCTGTCTGTGATCGAGTAGCTATCATGGTGTCTGGGCAGTTAAGGTCGATGTCTAAATAGCATGCCATTTAGGGGAAGAGGGTGGGGGCTGGATTTTGAATGTCATCATTTCAAAAACATGGCAATAGTTAGTAATTTAAATGTTAAATATTTTAGTTTTTGAGTTAGCTTTTTATAGGTTGACTTGGAAGTATGTTGAATTTGTTTAAAATGTGGCTATCTACTTTGAATTTGAATTTACTTAATATTTCAATAACTTGGAATATTATTTTTAGGCATAGTACTTGTTATTTTAAAAAGTTGTTATATATTGGATTAATTATATAACAAAAATGTGGAATAAATATGTGAGTTTCTACTTACATAATAATTGAGTAAAGAAATAAATGTGAGAGAAGAGGTGTATCTTCCTTACAGAACAACTCCAAATAATATATGTAGATAATAACCACTTCAAGGGAGGGGGCTTAATCTCCTATCCCCCAGGTTTGGATGGGACTTAGCCAGTTTCTTGTAAAAAATAAACTACAGAAGAAGGAAAATAGTAACTTCACAGTTGAGAAAGCTGGCAAATACTACCTTAACTAAACAATGTTGTGCAGATATCATGTATTCACTGATATGATATGATGGAAAAAGTACTACAGCTGTGTGGTATTCTCTCCAAAACCCATAACCCAAGTCTAGTCATGAGAAAAATATCAGACTAACCCAAACTGAGGGACCTTCTACCACACCAGTACTTCTCAAAACTGTCAAAATAATGAAAAAGAAAGAAAGAATAAGAAACTGTCACCCACAGTTAGAGACTAAGGTGACACGATAGCTAAGAACACTATGGTATACGGATAGACCTGGAATAAACAAAGGACACTAGTAGAAAATTGGTGAAATCTAAATAAAGTATGGAGTTCAGCGACAAGGAATATACCAATGTTGGTGTCTTAGTTGTGACGAATTTACCATGGAAATATAAGATGATAAGATTAGGGAAACTGAAACTGGATGAAGAGTGTATGGGAATGCTGTATTTTCTTTGTAATTTTTCTCTAAATGTAAAGGTATATTTTTTAAAAATGTAGTCATATGTGTGAGAAATTATTGTTTGAAGCTGTCATTTTATATCTGAGCTTTCTTTTAAAAAATTACTTCAGATGTATTGGAACAGTACAACATCTAAAGAGTAAATTTGGAAAAGGCTACTTTTTGGAAATTAAATTGAAGGACTGGATAGAAAACCTAGAAGTAGACCGCCTTCAAAGAGAAATTCAGTATATTTTCCCAAATGCAAGCCGTCAGGAAAGGTAAAATTTTAAAAATGTGGTTATATTTCTTTATAGAGCAAAGATTATAAAAAGTTTTTATATTAAGGATTAAGTGAAAAATCATCTTTTTATTCATAGACCATATATGTATATCTGTGTGTGTGAATATATATATATATATTTCATATATATGAAATATATGTCTGTAGATAGATAATTTTTATATATATATATATGTATCTGTATTATCACCAATACTGGACTAATGAAGTCTGATGGCTGGTGTTTTATATCTGCCTTAGTATTAGACTTTTCAATATTCAGTAGTATTTAAATTTTTTTAACATTTTTAGTAGCAATGAGAGTTGTTTTGCTTGAAAATATGTTATTTTAAACAATTTTCATCCGAATAAATATCAAAATAAATTATTACATTTAATTTTGAATTTTAAACATGTTGAACTTTAGCTTTAGAACACAATAGTAGTAATTTTTAATTTTTTTCCATATTTTATCTTTGTTTTCAGTTTTTCTTCTATTTTGGCTTATAAAATTCCTAAGGAAGATGTTCAGTCCCTTTCACAATCTTTTTTTAAGCTGGAAGAAGGTAAGTAGTATTTGAAAAACATTTATGTTGTAGCTTTCAAATTATGAAAGAATTTTATTTTAAAAGTTTAAAACTGGGGACTCAGTTTATTTTAGAAACTATGGCAGATAAGAAGATAACCTTTTATTCATTTAATCTAAGACACAGGTAAACACTAATGTCATAGGGATTTTGCTGATAAACTCTGTTGTAATGTAAACCTTTTACAATCTTTAGAGAGCATTGACACAGTTTATCACGTTACATCTATGAGAAGGGTCAGCCTAATTATCGAGTCTTCGGAATTAGTCCAGCATCAAGAGCTCTGAGTTTCTTGAATCTTTACTTCATACTGGCCCATAGAAGTAGCCACACTATCAATACTCCAGTGGCAAAGAGAATTCCGAGTGTAGGAGGGGTGGGCAGTCCCCAAAATTTTAAGGAAGCTTATAGAATCTTGGCATTTTAAAAATTAGTGGTATGTAGGATAAATATATATATGCTGGTGACAGTTGAAGGAGATCACCTCCTGGAAGAATCAGGTATTCATATGCAGATTATTTTATGGCATTTGTAAACTGTCAAACAACATATATTTATGTGTAAGGTTTATTATTAATAATTGTCAAAATAACTACAGGATTTTTATGATTATTCTTTATGTGATTGCTGAATATAGAACGATTTCCTGATACTGTATATATTCTTGTCACAGCTATGGATTAATGGGTGTTCTTTTGCAAAGAACACTAATTATTTTTGTATCTGTAATATATGTATTCACATAGTCAGGTAAAGTTCTGCTTTCCTGGCGATTTCTTTATGACCAAAGAGAACACCTGAACTACTTATGGAGAATTAAAGGAATGAATAGAATAACAGAAATTTGGTATTAACTTATATTGCAAAGGAATCTGAAATAAATACAGAAAAATTTATGGGCCGGGCATGATGGTTCACACCTATAATCTCAGCACTTTGGGAGGCTGAGGTGGGAGGATCCCCTAAGCCCATGGTTTGAGACCAGCCTGAACAACATAGTGAGAGCCTGTTTTTACAAAATAATTTTTAAAATTACCCAGGTATAGTGGCTTGTGCCTGCAGCCCAGCTACTCAGGAGGCTGAGGTGGGAGGATTGTTTGAGCCTGGGAGGTCGAGGCTGCAGTGAGCCATGACTGTATACTTGCTCTGTTGCCCAGACCACTGTATACCAGCCTGGGCAACAGAGCAAGACCTTGTCTTAAAAACAAAACCAAACAAACAAAAAACGGTTTATGGAGATAGGACCAATATCCAGAATCTAGTTCAAGAAGCCAGGATAGGCTACAGTGGAGTTGGAGAATGGAAGATAAGAGAGCAGGGATCAAAAGAAGACATGAAAAGAATCACCAGGAAAAAGATAATGGAGGAGAACTTAGAAAAAGTGAAATAAGACAAGTAACATTAAACATATAGTAATTAGAGCTATAGAGGAATTATAGGTGTGGGGAAGAGAAAGGAAGTAAGAGGGAAAAATAACTTGTTTTGGCAGCTTCAACTTTAAGTGAGTTGATGACAGAGATATTTTAAAATAGATAGTTAGCTACTTTGGTATGTATGGCCATTTTTTCAAATACTGATAAGTAAAATACCATTTTTGTATTTTAATAGCTAAACATGCTTTTGCCATTGAAGAATATAGCTTTTCTCAAGCAACACTGGAGCAGGTACTATAAAGTTAAATTTTTAAAAATTATTTTATAGAAGAAAGTATCTGATATTGATTGTTTTGGTTTATATTGGAGAGGGAGAGATATTGTAAACCAGCGACAAATTGTTACAGGATAATCTTAAACTTGCTATAATTTTAATCAACCATAGGTTCTTCACTTACTAATTTTTTGAATTTTATTTTCTAAATTGATATTATTTTAAATTGGCAAATCACACCGTTCATCAGGTACAGTGTGATGTTTTGATAAATCAAGCTAACTTCCATTTGCTTATTTTGAATATCTGTTTTTTCGTTTTGTAAAGAAAGTGTCATGATGGTGGTATTTCACATTAGTGTATTTGAAATTACACTGTTTAAGTAGTTATGAATTTTTTTAAAAAAATCTATTAATCTAAAGTAGTATTCATCTTTTCATGTAACTTTTGGAAATAACTTACTGTGTTTGAATAATGTTAATAAATTTCTTGATACTTGTTAAAATAACTAGATATAGCCGTGTACCATTTCTGATTTAGCTAAAAGTTCTTTGAGATACTTGAGATATAGAATACTGTATTCATTTATTTCTTTTCACCTAGGTTTTTGTAGAGCTCACTAAAGAACAAGAGGAGGAAGATAATAGTTGTGGAACTTTAAACAGTACACTTTGGTGGGAACGAACACAAGAAGACAGAGTAGTATTTTGAATGTGTGTTGTTCAGTCTGCTTACTGGGACTTATTTCTTCCTCACTTAATTTTAACTTTGGTTTAAAAAGTTTTTTCTTGGAATGGTAACTGGAGAACCATGAATGCACTTGAAATTTTTCTAAGCTCCTTCACTGAAATGCTGTGGTTGTGTGTTTTGCTTTTCTTTAAATAAAACTTATGTATAATTAAGTGAAACTGCATGTTTGTATTGAAGCATATTGAACTATATAGTTTTTATGTCATCTTTTTCACTTTTCAAAAACAGTGCTTCTGAATTTATGATTTAAAGGAATAGTAATAGAATAGTTTTGTTTTGAAGTTATTTTAAGTTTATGCCATCTTCTTAAATAAGTATGTAATGTTCCAATCTAAATAAAAAACGAATTCATAAATAATGCATAGAAAAGATACGTAAAGCAATGTGAAAGTTTCTTGCTTCTCCTTTTTAATTTCTAAAATACCCACTCTGAATGGAGGTTGTCATCCGTAAAAGCTAAAGAGTAAGCGCTAGGAAATCTCGATATAGAGGTTTGAGGAAAGTGATATCCACTAGGGGGCAGTCATTGATCATAGTAAATGAAATGAGACCTTGTTCTATTAAGATGATTTTAGACATAGGTAATTAGGTATGAGAAACTACATTTCTTTTATTTAAAGTAAAATTCAGAAGGTTTTAGTTATTATAATTAAAGGAAGACTGTGTGTAGAATCTTATGTAATAGTCTGACTCTGACTCTGTGGCTAGAATGACAGTTATCTATGGAGGTGGAAGAATTAAGCCATACCTTTTCCCTCATCACTCTTGGAACATATAAATTTTTTGTCATCTTCCTTGCAAAGGGCACATTTAATTTTGTTCTTGAATAAAATATTTTATTGGATATTTTTATTGATAAACTTTAGTGAATATCTTTCTCTTTTATAGAGTTTTAAGTAGATCAGTGTATAGATTTATTTAGTACCTTACCTCATTGACTTTGGAACATGTTGGGATATGAATAAACTCTTTCAAGGGTTAAATTAAGAATTGTAAGTGCAGTGCACCTAATTCTTTTTAATAAGAACCAGAATTTCATTATTTGATAGAGTTGAAGGCATGGCTAATATTTTCTTAGAAATACTTCCTTGTAGAACCCATGTATTGGCTAAAGGTATAAAATAGTGTAAATAATGCTAGTTGGCATTACATTTCAACCAAATGAAAGTATTAACTTCATAAAACAAATATATTGGGAGTGTGATTATTGTATAGAGAGACTTAACAACAACATCAATGACAGAAGGATTAAGGATTGAGTTACTTTAAATAAGCAAGCCCTTTCAATGGCATTATTAATTCTTTAATATAGGCAAAATTTAATGAACTTTTAGCTTTATTGTGTAATAAGACATCTGTGATTTTAGGCTCTAGCAGTGGATTTAAAAGTGTTCTTTCTTGGTACAAAGTACATGACTGATATTTTCCCCCATTGCTGGGGCAGTTGCTATACACTTTCCTAAAGTATATATAATGTTCACATAAGTACCCAGGGACCTCTTTTTTGGGATGTGCTTTTGAAATTATGTGTAACCTTGAATACTTAAGTTTAATAAAAGCCACAAAATGATATCTATTGTTTACTAAGGCAGTCACGAAAAAATATAGGTGTTTTTAGAACCTGACCATCCTAAGAATGAAGATAGAGCATGACTAATGTAGAAAATTATCTGCTTTTGCATGTAGATTTGGTAACTTTTACTTTACATTTGTGAATGTGTAATTGGTGCAAAGTAAAATTTTTTTCCTGCAAAGTGATAGTCACAATCATGTTATTAATTTTGTTCATTTAGTTACTTTGCTTTTAATGTATATGAATACATGCTCTTGTAAACAATTTTAAAAGACATTCAATTTTTTTTTTTTAGTTTTTATATACTCAGAATATATTTTGGTTATTAATTAAATTATATGTTCCCTTTTTCACAGTAACAAAATCTGACTCAGGAGTAATATAACTTAATTCTTAGGAAAACAAGGGTAAGTGAGCTGGAAAGCAAAGGAGACAAAAAGTCAAATATGATATTTATTTACAGTGTATAGTTCATGTTTCTGAACATATTAATTTTAAAATGTCTTAAATTACTGATCTCAAAACTTTTTTCTATATAAATACAGATAAATAAATAAATATACATGTTAGGCAAAAGCAACTTCACCAACCTTGTATTTCCCATCCATGGGCAAATTTTAAAAGGAGAGTAAAAGCTGAGCTTTACTGAGTGAGTGTTTGCTGACTAATAAGGCAAGAAAAAACATGATGAGTGTAGTTTACATCTTACTTTTGTGGGCTCTTAATTTTTTTTTCCAGTTTGTTCTCAGTAAAGACTGTGGGTTTTCTTTAAAATATTTTTTTCTTTTAAATTGGCACAAATTATCTTAGGTCAGTATTTTCATTTTAATCATTAAAACATGTTTAGAGTAATGTAATTCAACTATTTTAAGTGATTATGTTTCCAGAAATGGATTCTTTGGAGAGAAGGATGACTATCAGTTTTGGCCCTGTAAGGTCTTGGAGATCTATAAGATAGATACTTATATAACTTACATAAAATACATATATTATATAACTTATATAACTAGCTATTATTTTATATAACTAGCTGTAATATGACAAATCCTTTGCTAGTAGTACTAACAATGTTTTATAGGAGCACAATTAATTTTACTTAGAAAAGTGTTGTTATCATTGTTTTTATTGTTGTTCTGTTGGTCACTCAAAATTTCATTCTAATTGTGCCCTGAGTTTGTTAAAATACCATAGCGTATTTTTGTGTAACTTGTAAATAGGCATTAATTTTTGGGAAATAGAAATGTTTATCCTTAATGTATTTTTAATTTGCTAACATTTATTTTTTAATTTCTTTCCTGAAATAGCATATTATCTAAAATGAAAGAATTTATTCTCAGATGAATAATTTTTGTATCAGCTATTCTTATAAGGTAAAAGTTTAATTATTTTTATTTATAATGTGTTGTATGTAAGCAATTCTCAATGCTGCTCTTTACGAAAAATAAATATGATTATATTAATAATAAGCTTTAAGAGTTGAAAATTTAAGACAAATCATTTTGTATACTGAAGTGAGTTCTTTGTTATTTAGTGCTAATAATTGAATAATGAGTAGCTCATATTAAAAATGTTGCAAAAACCTGGCACTAAAATTGTTAGTAATTTTTTTAAGTATCTGAGGCTAGTTTTCAAGTGCAGAAGGAACACTGACAATTACTTTGTGTTTTAATTTACATTCAGATTTTATACATAAATTAGGTATGTTTATAGATCTTTTTGTCTTGAATGTATTTTTTTGTAAATAGAAAGCAATCACTTTAACTTACATGTTATTACATATAACAGGTTAAATTATTCTCAAATATTTAACACTACTTACATATTTATCACTTTCCTTAGAATTTTTGAATAAATTGATTCATACAAACACTTAGGCAATATTTTAAATTTAATGAACAGATTCTTCCCAAGTGCCTAAACAACTCTTGCAAATCAAATTACCTTTTTAAATTAAGAAAATCAAGTTCTCAAGAATTTCAAGCATCATTTGCTGTTTCTTTCATTTTTGAGATAAGGTCTCACTTTGCTGCCTAGGCTGGAGTGCAGTGGCACAATCCCGGCTCACTGCAGCCTCAAGCTCTCAGGCTCAGGTGATCCTCCCACCTCAGCCTCCTGAATAGCTGGGACTACAGGCATGCACCACTGCGCTCAGCTAATTTTCATATTTTTTGTAGAAATGGGGTTTTGTCCTGTTGCCCAGGCTGGTCTCTAACTCCTGGGCTCAGGGGATCCACCTGCCTTGGCCTCCCAAAGTGTTGGAATTACAGGTGTGAACCACTGTACCTGGCCTTCAGGAATCTTAAAAATAGGCAATATACACAAAACTTCCTGGTTATAAGGCTTGCAACCACACTTGGATAAATATAGTAATGTGTTGCATAACAACATTTGGTCAAAAATGGGCCAGTAAGATTATAAAATATAATACTGTATTTTTCTTGTGTCTTTTCTGTGTACACAAATACTTAACTGTTGTGTTACAATTGCCTACAGTATTAAGTATAGTAGCATGCTGCCCAGGTTTGCAGCCTAGGAAACAGCAGGCTATATCATATAGCCTAGATGTGTAGTAGGCTATTGCCTTAGCACAGTGACAAAATTGCCTAATGATGCATTTCCCAGAACATATTCCTGTTGTTACATGATGTCTGTACAAGATTCTCAAATAAATACAGTATCAGTACACTAATCCGAAGTAATTTTTTCACCATGTCTACATATATACCTTTGCAGAGTTACACATTTGTCAGTAAAAGAGCTCACACTGTCAAAATTTATCCCTTTGATAATTTCAGACCAAGAGATGGATGCTAATTAGGTTTCTCAGTTAATGATTGGGACTGATCAAGGGGTATCTATCAACTAAACTCAATAATGATATAAGCATAGAACCTGGATCTGCCTTCTAAGACTATGCCGGCAACTGTTGAGGTGGCCCTTCTTTTATGTTCAAGCTTTGATTTTTGAGCTTTTAAGTTGTGAGTTAACTCAATCTAAGTTTCAGGTTTTTGCAACCTGGTATTTTCCCTTAAAACAAGATGTTATTTAGGTTTTATTATTACGTTTCATCCAAATTCATGATAATAGGACTTTCCAATTTCTGTGTTGTGACTATAGTATAATGTGCTTAATTAACAAAAATGAATTCCTCAGGCTGGGTACAGTGGGCCACCCCTGTAATCCCAGCACTTTGGGAGGCTGAGATGGGTGGATGATTAGCGTCAGTAGTTTGAGACCAGTCTGGCCAACATGGTGAAACCCTGTCTCTACTAAAGACATAAAATTAGCTGGATGTGGTGGCACATGCCTGTCTGTAATCCCAGTTAGTTGGGAGGCTGAGGTAGGAGGATTGCTTGAACTCAGGAGGCAGAGTTTGCAGTGAGCCAAGATTGTGCTGCTGCACTCCAGCCTGGGCGGCAGAGTGAGACTCTGTCTCAAGAAAAAAAAAAGAAAAAAGGAAAGAAAGGAAATGAATTCCTCACCTGGGTTGCAATTTTACTTTCCTTTCTGTTTTGTAATTCTTATGTGTCTAATTAACCATAATACTATGGTCATTTTACCGACAGAATGATACCATTATTATTTTGGTTCATCTTATCTAATTTTTGTTTATTAATATATCTTTGTCATATAGTTGTAGGAAAAGATGTTGAGTGCTAGTTGTGATGTGTATGTATTGGCTAGTAATTTCTTTGGCCAAATTATACTATTGATATTGTTATGTGATTAATATGTAGTTGATATTTGTTTTCTGTTGACTACATTTAAATTCTCATACATAAGTGTACATGAAATCAAGTTTGTGATAGAATGACATTAAAATTATACATCAAGCTTTACAAATTGGTAAGAAATCTCAACTTCTAGTGTTATCTTGTCTGCTAATTTTGAAAGACCTTATGTGTATCTTCTAATTCTTCAGTAAGTATGTAGCCTTTGAATTTACCTTCACCAAATTAAGACACCAGATACTTTTTAGAGCCATCTATGATGGTGCATAAAGTCTTTAAGGTTCAAAGAAAGACTGCTTTTCATTATTATTCAGTATTCACAAATGTTTTATTGTATGTCAGTTAAGAATCAAGCCTTTTCTAAGTACTAGACATATACATTATTGAAACAATAGAGAAAAGTCTCTGCCCTCACTGAGCTTTTATTATAGTAAGACAAATTACCTACTTTAAAAAATGCATGACATGTTAGATGATGGGGAGGGAGATAAGGACTCTTGGTGCTGCAGATGAAAGCACACTGATCTCATGTAGGCAAGACTATACTGAGAAGGTGAGTTGGTACTGAAAGTACAAAGGCTCTGAGGCAAGATGTGAGTGGCATATTTGAGAGAGAAACGGGACCAGTGAAGCTTTAGCTAACCGATCAAGGGGGCGCTAGTGGAAGACGGGATCGGAGAGACACCAAAGGGCCCTTATAGACATTTTATTGACCTTCAATGAGATCAGAAGTCATTAGAGGGTTTTGAGTAGAGACGTGACAACATTAGGCATATTTGAAAGGAACAATTTAGCTGCTGGTTGAAAATAAATCAAATATGAGGGGGCAGAGCACAAGAGACCTGTTAGGAGGGCGTTGCATTTGATTAGGCAAGACATGGTGAGTTGAATCAGGAAGGTGATGAGAAGTGGTCTAATTCTGAATATTGTGAGGGCGGAGATTATAGTACATGGGGTATGGGAGAAAGAGAGTCAATGACACCCGGGTTTTTGTTTTTTGTTTTGTCTGAGCCTCTGGAAGAGTAGAATTATCAACAGTTATGTCTCTGAACCTGTCTTCTACTAGTATCATCAAGTGGATGAAGAAGACCATGGAAGTTCAGGTTTGAGGATTTGAGGGAAAGGTCAGTTTTGTACTTGTTAAGTTTGAGATGCTCATTAGACATCCAAGTGGAGATGTCCAGTAAGCAAAGGAAATAAATATTGGGAGCAGTGTTAGTTTTGGAGCCCACTCACAAGCTGAGAGTCAAGGGGTATGGAATGGTACAGCAAGACCCTAGCAATAGTGAAACATAGGTAATGTTAACTGAGGCACACTGCCAGAAGGCAAGGGGTCTTACCCAGACCACAGTAAGGAGATTCTGAGAACAGATTTGAGACCCAGTGGCACAAATCTTAGCTACTGAATAACTGAAAAGAGGAAATTGTAAAGTGAAATTGAGTTTGTGATTGATTTCTTGGGAAAGCACTGCTGGGAAAGAGGAAGACAACTTTGGAAGGGGCCCATCCCTTGGAGGCTTGATGATGTAGAGAAGTCAGGCAGCTGAAGAGTTCTACAGAAACAAGTTAATATCACAGTCAGAAGACAGACCACCAAAATCTCCCTACATGGTACTTTTTGCTAAATTGCTTTTCACTGTACCCACAGAAGAGTGTGTTAGTTTGGAAACCAGGTTAGCCACTCCAAACCCTTCATTTCTTCTATTCCAGGACCATAGAATGGGCCATTGTTCCAGGTTCCTGTGGATGCTGAAATGAACTGCCTGTATTCCCCTTCAGAAATACAGAACTTATTTCTCTGGCCTCTGAAAGTGCTACCATAAAACAGGTCACAGTTTTCAACTCCCTAGGGCAGCCTTAGCAAACTAATACAAGCCCCATTCCAGGATCTGCTCCTAACTTCCTTCCATTTGGGAGAGGGAATGGGAAAGGAATGGAAGAAATTAGTGCCACCCTTAAAGACCTAAAGATGCAAGTGGGAGGGAGATGGTCTTTATAATATTTCCATGTTAGTACACTAATCTTGCTCCTGCAAAAATTCAATTCTAGAGGAGGATATTAGTCTAGAGCAAATTCAGACAACTGTTGGCTTCAGTTGCGTAGCTTAAGCAGATGTGCTATGTTTGCCAGAGCTGATTAAGAAGAGTTTCTGTCACATGGTGTACAACCACTGATTTGGCAAATGGCTCATTTTCCATTCCAATCAGAAACATTTTGAATTAACCTGGAGTGTACAAAAGTATACATTTTGCTTTGCCTTAGGTTCTGTTTAGGGGTTTCCTTCTTTCTGCCAATAAATTCCAAAAGAGACCCGGATCAGCTGGACATTTCATAGAACATGACACTTGTCCACTCCATTGATGACATCGTGGATTAAATGAGTAAGAAGTGGCTAGTACATTGGAAGCCTTGGTTAAACATTGTGCTATAGAAGGAGTATATCAAAATCCAGTGCCATTAATATTTGACCAGAAAATAATAACTTTTGCCATCTCCCCTTTGTCCAAAATATACTGGATTTCTCCTTAGGAAACGTGTTTTGCACCAAAGTGATTTGCTATTGTTTAATACAGGGTATGTTAACCTTGGCACTATTGACATTTTGGGCTGGATACTTTTTTGTTGTGAGAGGCTGTCCTGTGTGTAATAGGGCATTTGGAACATTCCTAGCCTCTTCCCACCAGATGCCAGTAGCACCCTCTCCCAAGTGACAACCAAAAATGTCTCCACACTTTGCCAAATATTTCCTGAGGGAGGGTTGGGGTGGGGGTACGGGGAGGAAGACAAAATTACTCCCATTTGAAAATACTGATTTAATGCATTGATTTGGGTTGGAAAAAGATTCATTTATCCAGAGGTGTCAGTGGAAAAGTTAGTTCTAACGATTTTCTGTAGTTTTTCCATACACAAGTAATGTTTTATACTCAGTGCTCAAAGCAGGTAGATTCTTGATTCTGGTTCACTCAGATTGAGGTAGTAGATAGAAAATTTCAATTCTAATCTTGTAATAAATACTTTCTATCAGAATTTTATAGGCTCTATCTGCAGACTTATTCTCAAGGTCTTTGTGCATATTTGAATGCATGTCTTCTTTAAGTTCTGTTTTGAGTTAATCTTAGGTTATCTTTGAATATTTTTTGAACTATCTTCTTACATGTGAAGTTATTTATTTGCTATTCTTAAGTCATTTCTCAATGGGGTTCCCAATTTGGGACTACTCACTTTGGGCAGGGGGGATCACTGTTTACAAGCCTGCATTATAAATATTAGAAGTAGGTGCCCTGGATAAAAATAAACTGTTTATGAAGACAGTGTGACAGATCCACAAGTTTGAATAGCTTTGCTTACATTTTGAAGTTCAAAGAAATAATCTTTTCAAGAAATCCTATTACTATTTGACTTGTGGCCATGGGGAATATAGTTATTGTAAGTTATAATTATATATATAGTTATTACAATAACTTTATATATAGTTACTACTATATATTACTATTATATATAACTATATATAGTTATTACTATCTATCTATCTATCTATCTATCTATCTATCTATCTATCTACCTACCTATCTAGTTATTGTAAGATGCAAACCCAGGATCTTATCTTTGTCCTCATGGTTATTTTCATGCAGCTGAGGATGTAAAACCTATACAGCAGACAACTGAGACAGAAGTTGAGAACCGAATTATATAGAAAGCCACTGAAAGTTTTCTTTTGCCTAGTTAAAGCTCAAAAGAATTTATAATGTACAATTTAAATTCAGAGTTGTAACTCTGCTGGGGGACAATGAATTTTACACTGAAATGTGACAATGTCAAGATTATTTAAAAATATTGTATCTCTCACTTTAAAATTAAATGTTTTTTGTTTGTTTGTTTAAATCTCAGTAACCATGAGATACACAGTTTCTAATCCTGCCAGGTGGAAGCAGCACAATGCAAGGTGTGGGTGGGTGCCTAGTTAGTATGTCTAGTAGAAATGGGGCAGAAAAAGAGTGAAACTGTGACCACCAGATGGCAGCAGAGGCTTGTGCCAAAGGGATACGTTTCTGGTCCCAGAAAGGGGTGGGGTAAGGCCGCTTGAGCAGTGGCAGTGACAGCAAGGCAGTCTAGGAAGCCAGAGCTGAATGAACTAAGAAGCCAGAACTGAACTCTTCTGAGCCAGTCACCCAAGTGCTAGTTCATTTGAGAACTGGTGAGGCAGTAACAGAGTTCAAGAGGTCAGAACAAAGAGTAAGAGGGGTGAGCCAGAAGATAGTCCTAGCCATTCACCAAACTTAAAGAAGGCAGAACGGCTAGAGGTTGAAAAGGACAGGAATGGTCCTTAGAAAGGACAGGACAAGAACCTGGAGTTAGATTGTAACCATCAGTTATAAATCCCTCCTTTGGTCTTTTTGAGGAGCCACAAAATAGGAAACGTTTCAGGCACTCTCCAAATGGCACAGAATCTTCTTATCTCTAATATTGAAAGTAAATTTTATTCTAACTGGGATAACTTGGAGGGAGATGGGCAGAGATGGTTAAAGGAAACCTCCAGAAATGGTGTTGTTTGAGTATCATCTTTTTAAATAAAGGTATAACCATAGTCTCAAATCTAATTTTTTACTTCTCACTTCTTTTGCTTCAAAAAGTAAAACCAGTGATAGTCACATCCTTCAGAAAAATTAGGTAATTTTTTTTCCTTAAATCATTACTTAAGAATTTCATTGGTAATTCCCACTGGGAGAAAGCATCAAGATGAGCAAAAAACAAGTGGCATTTTAATTGGGATATTTAAGAAGTAAAACAATTCCAACTGTTAAAAGAGACTTGATGTATAATAACTAAGCATTAAAAATGGTAATTAACATTAATTGAAGGTTTACTCTGTGAAAGCCATTGTTTCATTGCTCTATGCACATTTTGTAGACTACTGTTTCATTGACGAGCAGCATCAAAATTAACTGGGGAGAATGATGCCAGCAAGATGGCGTAATAGAAGGTAACCCACTCATTACTCCTCCACCCTGCATAACAACAGTAATTCTGCAACACCACAGACCAAAGTCTCTGTGCAGGAGCCTCATGATTCAGGTATAAGATTGTGAAACCCCAGTGGATCCCACAACCTAGAAGTTGTTTTGAGAGTGCAGACTAGCACCCTAGTGGCTGATCTGCTGATTTTGCTTCTGGATTGAAGCCTGGAAATGGCTCCATTCCCCAAGGAGCTTGGCTAAAAACCCATTTGGTCTTGAGCCTGCAACCAAAACCATCTGCCAAGGAGTCCAGAAAGAATCATGTACACTAGTGCCTCAAAAGAGAGCCTCATCTGACTGCAGACAATGAATCTGAAAGTTGCCCTGTGACTTGACTTCAGCCCATCTCTGCTGAAGTCCCAGCTCAGAACTGCTCACACAAGGACCTAGAGTGAGACTCACCCATATCTTGCATCCTGGGAGCCTGAACTTCCATGTCGTGCTCTCCAGCCTCTGTCCCATACTAGATCCTGAGGGAAACCAGCCTCAGTTCTGATCCCTCTGCCATCAGGGAACTAGCCCATCTGTGCAGAGACCTGCTGGGAGATGCACACTCATCTGAGCCAATAAGATAGGCTTGCCAGCTGCCATTCTACAGGAGATCCAAGGGTCCCCAGTCTCAGCCCTGGCCTCTCCTGCTGCAATCAAGGAACTACCTCACCTGTCCAGGGACTGTAGGAGATGGGCATCCATCTTAGCTACCAGAACAGTCTTCTTGGTTTGGGTTTCTGGCCGGATTTTTCATACAACTTGGGTACCCTCCTTGGGTCTTCCTCAGGTCTATCTGGGCTAGAAAGCTGCATAAATCTCAGAGCTCTCACAAGACTCACAGCAAACCTGGGCTTAGCATGCCCCTTAATGCTCTAATACTGAGATAGCTATACTGGTCTTGGGCTCAGGAAAGACAACAGTCAGTCTCCTTAGAGTCTGTGGAAGATCTCCTGAAGAAGAATGGACATAAACAAAGCCAGATTGGGGAAACTAGAATAAATGCCTAATCCTTCAATGTGCAGACATTGTCACACATCCACAAGCATCAGGAACATTTAGGAAAATATGACCTTACCAAGTGGACAAAATGAGGCAGCAGGGACTGACCCTAAAGTGATGGAGATTGTGATCTTTCAGACAAAAAATGTAAAATAGCTGTTTTAAGGAAGATCAATGAACTTCAAGAATATACAGAAAAACAATTCAGAAATTTGTCAGATAATGTAATGAAGATTGAAATATAAAAAACCACAAACATGCTGGAGCTGAAAAATACAGGGAACATAATGAAAAATGAAATAGAGACCATCAAGAGCAGAACTGATCAAATAGAATAAAAACATTAGTGAACTCAAAGACAGGCTATTTGGAAATAATCAGAGGAGGAAAAAAAAGAATGAAAAGACAGTGACAAAGGCTTATGGAATTGATGGGGCAACATTAAAAGAGAAAATATTCTGGTTGTTGGAGTTAAAGAGTTGAGAAAGACAAAGCAGTGTGAAGTTTATTCAAAGAAATGATAACAGAAGTTTCCAAACCTGGAGAAAGATATAAATATACAGGAACTTGGAGATGAAAGCTTATCAATCAGATTCAACCCAAATAAAAATACCCCAAAATATATTATAATCAAACTTTGGAAGTTCAAAGACAAATAGAGCACCCTGAAAATAGAGAAATAAAAGAAGCAAATAGCATATAAGGAAACTCCAATACACCTGACAACAGACTTTGCCAGCAGAAACCTTACAGGTCAGGATGGAGTGGGGCATGATGTATTCAGAGTACTGAAGGACAATAAAACTGCCAACCAAGAATACTGTATCCAGCAAAGCTGTCCTTCAGCAATGGAGAGATAAAGGCTTTACTAGACACACAAAAGCTGAGGGGAATTCATTACTATCAGACCTGTCCCGTAAGAAATGCTGAAGGGAGTTCTAATCTAAAGACAAGAATGCTAACATGATTGTTATTCTAATACTGTAATTCTGGAGCATAAACCACTTATATCCTTAGTATGAAGAATAAAAGACAAAACTATTAAAAATAAGTGAAATTATTTGTTAAGAAATAGGCAATATAAAATGTAAAATATAAAAATTGTGACATCAAAAATTCAAAATATGGGAGGAGAATGGAATTAAGTGTACAGTTTTTTGTTATGTCTTTACTATCAAAGTTAAGAAGTTATTTTATAATAACATGTCATAACTATCAGATGTTTTTTGTCAGCCTTATGGTAACCACAGAGCAAAAACCTATAATAGATATATTAAAAATAAAAGGCAAGGAATCAAAATACTACTAGGGAAAATCATTTACATACAAAGGAAGATTGTAAGAGAAGAAAGCGTCCACAAAACAACTAGAAAGCAGGTATCAAAATGGCAGCAGTAAGCCCTTATCTATCAATAATTAACTTGAATGTAAATGAAATAAATTCTTCAATCAAAAGACATAAAGTAGTGGCTGATTGAATAAAAAACAAAACCCAACTATCTGCTGCCCACAAAAGACTCACTACACTTGTAAAGACACACACATATTGAAAGTGAAGAGATGGAAAAAGATATTTTATGCACGTGGAAATAAAAAAGGAGTAGGAGTAACTATACTTACATCTGATGAAATAACCAAAACTGTAAAATGAGATAAAGCCATTATATAATGATAAAGAGGCCAGTACAGCAATGGGATATAATAATTATATATACATATGTACCCAACACAAGAGTACTGAAATATATAAAGCAAATATAGATCTAAAAGGACAAATATACTGCAATAAATAGTTGTAAGGAACTGGAATAGACAGATCATCCAGACATAAAATCCACAAGGAAACATTATAATTAAACCACACATTAGACCAGATGGACATAACAGACATTTACAAAACATTCTGTCCAACAGCAGCAGAATATACATCCTTCTCAATAGCACATGGAATATTCTCCAGGAAAGGTCATATATTAGGCCACAGAACAAGTCTCAACAAGTTTAAAAGAATCAAAATTTTATCAAGTAGCTTTTCTGACCACAATGGAATAAAACTAGAAATCAGTAACAGGAGGAACTTTGGAAATGGTACAAATACATGGACGTTAAACAACATCCTTGTGAGCCACTAATGGATCAATGGAGCAATTAAAAAGGAAATTTTTAAGAAAATTCTTGAGTCAAAAAGGGGGAACACAATATACTAGAACCAATGGGATATAGCAAAAGCAGTTTTAAGAGGGAAGTTTATAGCAATATTTGCCTACATCAAAAAAGTAGAAAGATCTCAAATAACCTAAAATGGCAACTCGAGAAACTAGAATAACAGGAGCAAACTAACTCAAAATTGGTAGAATGAAGGAGACAAATGCACAGGAGAATGCCATTTGAAGACACAGGCACACAGAAGAGAGAATGCCATGTAATGACAACACAGATATTAGAGTTATATATCTGCAAGTCAAGGAATGACAAGGGTTGCTGGCAATCACCAGAAGCTGGGAGAGAGAGCATGGCTTTTCAGATAGGACAATGATTTTTGGACATCTAGACTTTAACACTTTGAGCGAATCAATTTCTAAGGTACCCAGTTTGTGGTACTTTGTTATGGCAGCCCTAGGAAATTAATACAATGGAAATTTTGGCAGTAATTGTGAGAAGATGAGCTAATGTATAAGATACTTTATAAGATAAGGTAGCTTAAGAAAGCTGGCAGTGACAATATTTTCTCATATGTAAATGCCAGACATATCTAAAGAAAGATGGAAGGAGAGAAGAGATTAGAGCAGTCCCTGCTATAATCTGCTGAAGGAGAGGAGAGATTATAATAGAAGTTAACAATAAAATAAAAAGAGATAACCAAGAGAGCCAGATTTTTAGATTAGGTAATAGAATTTGATTGCAGGATTATGCAGCGGTGTTGAGTTTAGAGAAAAATTGGCTCAGTTTCCTCTGGGAAATTAGAATGAAGTAGAGATATGTGGAGGACAACTTCTGCTAAATTGCCTCTGATTGTTCATTAATTAGTACATTTACCTGCTGAAAGCTATCATGCTTTCAGGGGTCAAGGACTCAAGAGTAAGGAAGAGTTTGATGAGGAGGCGCTAGTTGGTATTATATTATGTGGATGTGCATAAGCCTAAATCTGGAGTATTTCAACATTCTGACTCTGTAGCAGAACTGTATAATTATAAATATACAAAGGCTTAGAATGAAAAGGATCCAAATCCTATTATAAATGTGTAACAGAGACCTGAGGATTTTATATGACCACTCCAAGGGACACAGACAATGAGTGACAGGTCTGCAATGCAGGTCTCAGACTCCTGACTGTACCATATTGGAGATTGAAATCCCTAAAATTATTGTCTTAGCATGTGTTTTATTGCTACAATAGAACACCACAGATTTAGTTGTACCCAGCAGACTGGGCAATTTATAAAGAAAAGAAACTTATTTCTCACAATTTTGGAAGCTGAGAAGTCCAAGAGCATGCCACTGGTTTCTGGTGAGGGTCATCCCACGGTGGAAAGGTGAAAGGTGAATGAAGCAGAGAGAGAGAATTGGGCCTAACTCATCCTTTTTATCAGGAGTCCATTCCCAAGATAATGTATTAATCTATTCATGAAGGTGGAGCCCCCATGACCTAATCACCACTTCTAAAGGCTACACTTCTCAATACTGTTTCATTGGTAATTAAATTTTAACATGAATTTTAGAGGAGACATTCAAATCACAGCAATTATGGAAATAAAAAATATTTTAAAAATTTGGTGATTAGAAAGGGTGTATGTCTGTATCATAGTATGATTGTAGTTGTTTTTCCCACCCATTTAACTGAATATTACCATTAATGTCTGGGATTGGAACCAGGTTAAGTTTCGTGTTGTCTATTTCATGAACTTTTACTTCTAGTAATGATTTTGCCTGAATAGGAAGAGAAATGTCACTAACAACAAAGGAAAGCAATTAAAGTATGCTTCCTTTGTTGTTAGTGACATTTACAATTAATGGAACCATTTATTTCTGTATTCCTAATGAAAATTTGAAGAGTCTCTGAGTCCTTTACCCTTTCTGTCTTTGTCATGTTCATGAATGGTCATTAGCTTCTGTATCCATACCAAGAAATGTGTTATTATAGTTAAAATCACATAATAAGATTTTCAGCGTTGATAAAGAGGGGTTATTTGCCATTCTGAGAATATCCAATTTAGTTGTAGCTGAAAAAAAAGTAACAAAATCATTAAAGTTATGCCTGTCTAGTCTATACCACTACACTTTTAAAATGGGTATTAGATATCATTGTCTTGATTAGTACCATTTTCATAGTGGTAGTTGAGAGTAAGGGATCTTGGAGTCCAAACACTATTCTGGACTCATCTGTTGGCTTCACACTTATTTAAACATCTGCAAATAACTTCACCTGTTAACCCCACCTTTCAAATTTGTTTAACAAATATAAATAGAGTACCAACTTTGTAGGTTTGCTCCATCAAATGGGAGAATTCATTTAAACCCTTAGAACACTTTCTAGTACATAGGAATTAGTGAATACAAGGAACCATTTAACTGAAATGTAGTTAACTTTCAGATAAAACTTTCTCATTGGAATGATTCAGATTTCTAAGATGAGTAATCCTCATTTTCTCTCTCTGTGTTCAACTTTCTCTTTAATTTGCTCCTTTTTTAGCTTGGCTATCAAATTTTTAATTATTAAAAGTCATGCAATTGTAAATATGTAGTTATCTATGCAATTGTAAATATGTGGGTTTTTCTTTTTGAATTTGATCTCTTTTTTTGTGTGTATGCCAAAAAGATAGAGCAATAAACAAATACCACATGACACACTCAGCCAACAATTCATTCAGGTCTCTGAAGAGTAACTGGACAAGAAGAAAAACATAGGAAAAAACCCAACAGAATTTGTTGGCATGTTCTACACACAGACCATGGCTTTTCAGAAGCCAAACTGAATAAAAACAGTTTTAAAAGAGACAACCATTTGTAGAGGAGTCCTTGAAGGATTCTTCATTGTTTTCTTGGACAAAAAGAGATGAATGGATCCAAGTGCTTCTAAATACTTGTCTCTTATTTTCTTAACTGTAAGTTAAAATTTGTTTTACATTTTCACTTCGCATAAGATTATTAAGATATAAAGTATATAGCCAATGCCAAACATATTGATTGAAATTTTTAAAATTATATTATTCAGATGTTCTAAATTATTTTATGCTTTATGTTATAGTACTAGTGAATTATTTTATTTTAAAAACTTATGTAACATTTTAGTGTGATAAATGAAAGATGGATGGATTCAGAGGTGTATATAAATATTAGCAGACAATAAATTCTCTCTCTGACACTGCTCTGAATATCCTTTGGAGAATTTGTAAGGTTTTACTTCTTTAGAATGTGTGAGCATTACAGCAAGTTCCTTTTTTCTGTGTTCTTTTGTTCTTTTAAAATGTTTTTGTGGTTTGCTTATGGAGCTATTTAAGTAGACCTCTGCATCCATAAAGTGAAGATTGGTGTCTTAATGTTTCTACTTTCTTAAGTTAGAATGTAGAGATTATATTGGGTTTTGCTGGCTTTGCATTTTATTTTATGAAAAAAGGGAAATATAGCAAGTTCTCTCCGAACATTATAATTTGTATATAACATCAACATTTATTCAAATGGACTTCAATAGTCGTAGTTGTGATACTAAATGATCAGTTCTGGATTTTCAAACTGAAAACAAAGAATAAGAATCATTATTACAAATCAATTACTCTAGTCATATTAGCTGATGTTTTTGATTTTAATCTGTATGTATCTTACATATTTACTTCATAAATGGAGATTTAATGAATTAGCTTTTTGGGATTCTAAGAATGACCATAGTGTTTTTGACTTTGCTTTGCCCAGTGGTTAACAAGATATCAAATAAATGTGCCAAATATGCAATTCAAAATAAGACTGCTTGTGGTCAAATTGCTGACTGACAAGGAACAGAAAGTGATTTCTTCCTGTTAAACTTATTTTTCTTAACAAGTAAAGAGAAAGTGGTTTTTGGATTCTAAACATTGCTAAGATCTTATTGAGGGATTTACTTTAGGTGGATGTAATGTTAAGATTTCACAGAGCCGGGCACGGTGGCTCAAGCCTGTAATCCCAGCACTTTGGGAGGCCGAGACGGGCGGATCACGAGGTCAGGAGATCGAGACTATCCTGGCTAATAAGGTGAAACCCTGTCCCTACTAAAAAATACAAAAAAACTAGCCGGGCGAGGTGGCGGGCGCCTGTAGTCCCAGCTACTCGGGAGGCTGAGGCAGGAGAATGGCGTAAAAACCCGGGAGGCGGAGCTTGCAGTGAGCTGAGATCCGGCCACTGCACTCCAGCCTGGGCGACAGAGTGAGACTCAAAAAAAAAAAAAAAAAAAAAAAAAAAAGATTTCACAGAAAAAAAGTGACTCCTGAGACAAAAGGAGAAAAGACTTATATACTATCGCCTTTATCTCCCTCATAGCCATGAAAGCCTGGAGAGAAATAGCAACTGAGAAGACATTTTACAATCACTAATACTTTATATTCTTTTTTAAAATCCTGATTGAATATGTTACTACAATGTCATATAAGGCATTTAGTTGGTGCATCTGAAAATTATGCTTTCAAAATGTTCAAAGGCTTTCTGTAACTGAACTTTCCGTTTTTTCTTTTTTCCCCTAGTTATTGTGAAAGGACACAAAGATAGATATGTACCCGCCCCCCACCCGCTACACCCTTGTTCTGCTCTCTAATCTTTGCACATACCAGAGATTTCGTAAGTTCTGTGAGTACCTGGTTTTCTGCACGTACCAGAGATTTTGTTTTGCACATACCAGAGATTTTGTAAGTTTTGAGGCAAGGTCACAAGACGTGTTTAAGTAAGATAAACTCTTGCTGCCATAAACCTGCTCTCCCGCCTCAAAGTTTGAACCAAAATATCAGAAATGGCAGGAACCAATCATAGTTAGCCAAATCGCCTTGTTCAAACACTAGCCAATCATATATCTGATTTGTATAATAACTCTATGCCCACTTTTCTTAGACTATATAACATTGTTCGGAGCTGAGTGGGGGAGCTCTCCTGCCCATCTCGTTTCACGAGCGAGGGAGAGTTCCAGGTTCGAACCTGTAATAAAGATCCTTGCTGCTTAGCTTTGACTCTGGACTCTGGTGGTCTTCTTCGGGGAATAAACGGTCTGGGCATAACAAATGGGGGCTCGTCCGGGATTTCCCCCAAGCCCACCAGACCCCCAAGTCAACGGATCTTAATCTGTAGGTAAGCCGGCTTTGTCACTGTCTCTGTCTTTGTCTCTGTCTGTCTCCCTGAAATTTCGCGAAATCCGTAATCTGTAATCTGTATTGGTCTGTTCTGTAAGTGGCACGGTCTTGGCGGACGCGCTAGAAGACAGCCACTCGGGACTGGTGGGAGACGTTCCCCAGTGCCCATCTGGGGGCTCCATCCTTGGTTGCCCCGTCTGACTCAGGTCGGAAGTCCGACACGCGCTCGCGAATGCTCATCGTTATTACTGTCTGTCCGTTATTGTTAAGTGTTAAGTGTAAGCCCAAAACGAAACATAAAACCTTTTCTTCCCCTTCCAGGACCGGACCTGTCGGATACTCCCCTCTGCTTCACACTCATTTTCGTCCCCCCTTCTCTTTGTAGGAGCAGTCCAAAGATGGGCAACAACCAGAGCACGCCGCTCTCACTCCTTGTTACCAATTTTAAGGATGTGAAGGCTCGGGGGCGTAACTTAAGCGTAGAACTAAAGAAGGGAAAGCTAGTTACTTTCTGCCATTCGGAGTGGCCCTCTTTCGGCGTAGGGTGGCCCTCCGAAGGAACTTTCTGTCTCTCTATTATTACTAAGGTAAAAACTAAGATTTTCCTGCCAGGGCAGTCAGGACATCCTGATCAAATTCCTTATATTCTAGTGTGGCAAAATCTTGTGGAAGACCCACCGCCCTGGATAACTCCATTCATCCTTGAGCCCTGCAAAGTCCTAGTAACACGACCTACAAGACAAAAGACTCCCTCTGCTCCCTCGGCCCCTGTGCTGCCGGACAGCCAGGACCCCCTAACATTAGAACCCACATTTCCCCCACCATATCCGTACCTTATCCCGCAGGACCCAGTCCCCCAGGGTGGTGCTTCCGTAGAGGGAAACCGAGAAGCGGAAGCAGCCGAGAGCGAAAGTAACCCGGGGGGGCCGGCCGGCCGAACACGAGGCCGCGTACAGCGGGACCAAGCTTCCCGACTCCCTGACTCCACCGTAGCCCTGCCTCTCAGAGAAATAGGATCGCTCGATGATACCGGGCTCTCCCGTCTCATGTATTGGCCTTTTTCCACCAGTGATTTATACAATTGGAAGTCCCAAAATGCTCGGTTCTCAGATAATCCCAAAGATCTAACCTCGTTGTTAGACAGTGTCATGTTTACTCACCAGCCGACCTGGGATGACTGTCAACAGCTCCTCCGAATCCTGTTCACAACGGAGGAGCGGGAAAGAATCCAAGTTGAGGCCAGAAAACTGGTTCCAGGAGATGACGGCCAGCCAACTGCAAATCCTGACCTCATTAACGCGGCTTTCCCTTTGACCCGGCCCAGATGGGACTACAACACGGCAGAAGGTAGGGGACGACTGCTCATTTATCGCCAGACTCTAATGGCGGGTCTCCGGGCTGCAGCTCGCAAGCCCACCAATTTGGCTAAAGTATATTCTGTGTTACAAGGTAAGACAGAAAGCCCCGCTGTGTATTTAGAGAGATTAATGGAAGCCTTCAGACAGTTTACCCCTATGGACCCGGAAGCACCGGAAAATCAGGCAGCGGTAGTAATGTCCTTTGTAAACCAGATAACACCAGATATTAGAAGAAAACTCCAGAAATTAGAAGGTTTAGAGGGAAAGCAGATTCAGGACCTCCTTCAGATGGCCCAGCGAGTTTATAATAATAGGGATACTCCAGAAGAAAAACAGTTCAAGGCAACCAAAGAAATGACCAAAGTTTTAGTAGCAGCTTTCCCCCAGGCAGGAAATGGCCAAAACAGAAAGCAGAAAAAGCAAGGCCCTAGGCAAGGATTAGAAAAAGATCAGTGTGCTTATTGCAAGGAACGTGGCCACTGGATTAAAGACTGCCCAAAGAAACGGAGACCAGCTAACCCTACCTCCGTACTCGTTACCCAGGACTCTGACTAGGGAGGACGGGGTTCGGACCCCCTCCCCGAACCCAGGGTAACTTTGCAAGTGGAGGGGTCCCCAGTTCACTTCTTGGTCGATACTGGGGCGGAACGCTCAGTCCTAACCAAACCAATTGGAAAAATGTCTAAGAAAACATCCTGGGTGCACGGGGCCACAGGCATCAAAAAATACCCCTGGACAACCCAGAGGACTGTAGACTTAGGAACGGGAAAAGTCTCCTATTCCTTCCTAGTCATCCCAGAGAGCCCCTGCCCTCTACTAGGGAGGGACTTGCTGACAAACATGGGGGCCCAAATCCACTTTGAGCCAGAAGGGCCCAAGATAACTGATTCCCAAAACAGGCCAATATCTATCCTGACTGTCACCTTAGAAGATGAGTACCGACTCCATCAAGAGCAAAAGCCCCCCGATCAGGGAATTGACTCTTGGCTCCAGCGTTTCCCTGAAGCGTGGGCAGAAACTGGGGGCTTGGGTCTAGCTAAACATTGACCTGCCATATTTGTGGAAGTTAAGCCAGGGACGGACCCGGTTCGGGTTCGGCAATATCCTATGCCCCTGGAGGCAAGAGAAGGAATTACGCCCCATATCCGCCGACTCCTAGACCAGGGAGTCCTACGGGCTTGCCACTCATCCTGGAATACTCCACTGTTACCTGTTCGTAAACCCAACAGTACGGACTACAGGCCATTACTGGATTTAAGAGAAGTTAATAAAAGGGTCATGGACATACATCCCACTGTGCCCAATCCATACACCCTTCTGAGTGCCTTACATCCCAAAAAACAGTGGTATACCGTTCTTGACCTAAAAGACGCTTTCTTCAGCCTTCCTCTGGCTCCCAAAAGTCAAGAACTCTTTGCATTTCAATGGACGGATCCTGAGAGGGGCATCAACGGTCAGCTAACATGGACCAGACTGCCACAAGGGTTCAAGAACTCGCCAACCCTGTTCGATGAAGCCCTTCATGAAGATCTGGGTGAGTACCGGCGGCAACACCCTGAAATAACTCTTTTGCAATATGTTGATGATCTCTTAATAGCGGCCAGGTCCCCGGAAACTTGTGTTCAAGGGACTGAGGACCTCCTGAAGACTCTGGGGGAGCTAGGCTACCGAGCCTCAGCAACAAAGGCTCAGATCTGCAAGTCGGAGGTAACTTATCTGGGGTACCTATTAAAAGGAGGGCAACGCTGGCTAACCAAAGCCCGAAAGGAAACAGTCCTACGCATCCCTAGACCCCAGTCAACACGGCAAGTGAGAGAATTCCTGGGGTCGGCAGGGTTCTGTAGGTTATGGATACCCGGATTTGCTGAGTTAGCCAAGCCCCTATACCAGGCAACAAAGGAACGGCAGCCCTTCAATTGGACGGAAGAGGCTGAGCTGGCCTTTCAGCAAATCAAAACTGCCTTGTTATCAGCCCCCGCGCTGGGGCTCCCTGATGTCTCCAAGCCCTTCCACTTATACGTGGATGAAAGTAAGGGTGTTGCAAAAGCCGTGTTAACACAGTACCTAGGCCCCTGGCAGAGGCCAGTTGCCTATTTGTCAAAAAAATTAGATTCAGTGGCTGCTGGCTGGCCACCCTGCCTCCGGATAATCGCGGCGACCGCCCTAATGGTCCGAGACGCTGATAAACTTATCATGGGGCAAGAGTTGCGCGTTATAACCCCGCATGCCATTGAAGGTGTCCTCCGGCAGCCGCCGGACCGATGGATGAGTAACGCCCGGCTCACCCACTATCAAGGACTGCTGTTAAACCCCCTCAGAATAACTTTTCTGCCCCCAACCTCTTTAAACCCTGCTTCACTGCTGCCAAATCCAGACTTGGACGCCCCTGTCCCATGAGTGCACTGAGATACTGGCTCAGGTGCATGGGGTGCAGGAGGACCTGCAAGATCGTCCGCTCCCCGACACAGAACTCACCTGGTTCACTGATGGCAGCAGCTATGTCCACCAAGGCCAGCGGTATGCAGGCGCGGCTGTAAAGTCAGAGACTGAGGTAATCTGGGCGGAACCCTTGCCTCCAGGGACATCGGCCCAAAGAGCCAAACTGATAGCCCTTACACAGGCCCTCACCCTAGGGGCAGAGAAAAAACTAACAGTATACACGGATAGCCGCTATGCTTTCGCTACTGCGCACATACATGGGGCCATCTACAGAGAAAGGGGACTATTAACAGCCGAAGGCAAAGAAATAAAAAACAAGCAAGAGATCCTAGCTCTATTAACTGCTTTGTGGAAACCAAAGAAATTGGCTATCGTACATTGCCCTGGGCATCAGAAACCAACTACGCCAATTGCTCGAGGCAACTTCTTAGCCGACCAAACCGCAAGGAGCATAGCAAAAGCTCCCAGTCAGCTCCTCGCGCTCCAGCTCCCCGATCCTGGCCCGCGAAATTTGCCATGTTTTCCCGACTCTACCGAACAGGATCGCGAATGGATGAACACGCTTCCCCTAAAACAGGTTAAAAATGGGTGGTGGACTGATATAAATGACCAAAGCATCCTACCAGAAAAATTAGGACGGCAGGTGTTGGAACACATCCACCGGACAACCCACCTGGGTGCCCGGCGAATGATGGACTTAATCAGGCACGCCAAGTTTAGAATCAGGCGCATAGCTGAACTGGCCAGCGATGTCACAACAAATTGCAAAGCCTGCCAACTAAACAACGCTTGCCCCCAAACCCAGACCACCGCAGGAATTAGGTGTAGAGGAACTAGGCCTGGTATCTATTGGGAAATAGACTTTACTGAGATAAAGCCTGGAAAATATGGGTATCAGTACTTACTTGTCTTTGTAGATACTTTTTCAGGATGGACAGAAGCGTTCCCAACTAAGAGAGAAACTGCTCAGGTTGTAGCAAAGAAAATTTTGGAAGAAATCCTCCCCAGGTATGGCTTTCCCGTCCAAATAGGGTCAGACAATGGACCAGCCTTCGTTGCTAAGGTAAGTCAGGATTTGGCTTCCATTCTGGGGGCAAATTGGAAATTACATTGTGCTTATAGGCCCCAAAGCTCAGGACAGGTAGAAAGGATGAATCGGACTCTGAAGGAGACCTTAACTAAATTGACCATGGAGACTGGCGCTAATTGGGTAGTACTTCTCCCCTACGCTCTGTTCCGGGCCCGAAATACCCCTTACAGACTAGGCCTCACACCATATGAAATCATGTATGGCAGACCCCCACCCCTGGTCCCCAGTCTAAAAGATGACTTACTCAAACCTGAAACTGAAAATGTCTCTGAGCTCCTGTTCTCCTTACAAGCCTTACAGAAAATTCACCAGGAAATTTGGCCCAGACTACGAGAACTGTACGAGGCAGGACCTCCGCCGACGCCTCATCCGTTCCAGCCGGGAGACTGGGTCCTAGTCAAGCGCCACCGGCAAGAAACTCTTCAACCCAGGTGGAAAGGACCACTGCAAGTACTCCTGACTACTCCCACCGCTCTCAAAGTAGAAGGCATCGCTTCGTGGATCCACTACACACACGTCAAACCAGTGGACCCAACATCCGACCTTCTCGAGCCGTCTGGAGCACCGGTTACATGGACTGTAGACAAAGCCTTAGACTTACTCACGGCTGAGAAAGGAGGTACCTGTATGTTCCTCAAAGAAGAATGCTGTTTCTATATAAATGAGTCAGGGTTAGTTGAGGAAAGAGTCCAACGCCTACACGAACTAAGCTTAGAAATGAAAAAGCAACAATTCACTACAGCCACTAACAATTGGTGGAGCTCTTCAATGTTTTCCCTTCTGACACCCCTTTTAGGCCCCCTAATGTCTTTACTACTTCTATTCACTATAGGCCCCTGTGTGGTAAATAAAATTTTACAATTTGTCAGAGAAAGGTTTGATACCATCCAACTAATGGTCCTCCGTAGCCATCACCAGCCTCTCCTGCACCCAGAAAGTGAGGCTATATTATAAGACTCTGGAAATCCAAGATTGGACATCCAGTTACTTATGAGAAGGGGGAAATGAAAGGACACAAAGATAGATGTGTACCCACCCCCCACCCGCTACACCCTTGTTCTGCTTTCTAATCTTTGCACATACCAGAGATTTCGTAAGTTCTGTGAGTACCTGGTTTTCTGCACGTACCAGAGATTTTGTTTTGCACATACCAGCGTTTTGTAAGTTCTGAGGCAAGGTCACAAGACGTGTTTAAGTAAGATAAACTCTTGCTGCCGTAAACCTGCTCTCCCGCCTCAAAGTTTGAACCAAAATATCAGAAATGGCAGGAACCAATCATAGTTAGCCAAATCGCCTTGTTCAAACACTAGCCAATCATATATCTGATTTGTATAATAACTCTATGCCCACTTTTCTTAGACTATATAACATTGTTCGGAGCTGAGTAGGGGAGCTCTCCTGCCCGTCTCGTTTCACGAGCGAGGGAGAGTTCCAGGTTCGAACCTGTAATAAAGATCCTTGCTGCTTAGCTTTGACTCTGGACTCTGGTGGTCTTCTTCGGGAATAAACGGTCTGGGCATAACAATTTGATTGTGTAAAAATTATTTCTGTATATTGGACTTGTTACACAGTTGAATAATTTAGAACAGGAAATATTTATCTCATATGTACATAAATTCATGAAAACATTTGTATCTCTATTCCACTATTATTTGACATTCCATGTGTATTTTGCATTGCTGTGGACACATATTTATGTTAAGAGTAATCTGAATTATTCATTGTATTAATTATGCAATTGGAAAATGTGAAGTTTCTTTAATAAAAACAAGTTTTTTGAACAAAATCTAAATATTGACATATATTATCACTCTGCATAGAATTAACATTCTGGCAGTAAAGCCTTTTAAATTTCTATTTATAGGATCAACCACTATTTATAATACCCAACTCTCTGAAATAACTGCCGTGGAAGAAATTAGACAGAACATTGGATTTTGTCCACAGTTCAATTTTCAATTTGACTTCCTCACTGTGAGAGAAAACCTCAGGGTATTTGCTAAAATAAAAGGGATTCAGCCAAAGGAAGTGGAACAAGAGGTAGAGGAATACATTAAAATTGATGGCTTTGGAAATAATTTACTTTTGACTATATTTTTTTTTGTTCAGCTATTACTTTACTCTTTGATAGATAAAGCTTAATCAATGAAGTTCTACAATAAATTCTTTTCATTTTTAGAGAGTAAAAACTGCTTAAAGTAAAATATTTGGTATTGCTAACACAGAGTTTTTTTTGATAGGTAAAAAGAATTATAATGGAATTAGATATGCAAAGCATTCAAGACATTATTGCTAAAACATTAAGTGGTGGGCAGAAGAGAAAGCTAACATTAGGGATTGCCATCTTAGGAGATCCTCAGGTGAGAGAAAAAATGTATTTTTACAGTTAATTTAGATTGGAGGATATACAACTATTATTAAAGTCCAACTTCTACTGTAATTACCAAATGTGAGGGAAAATTTATAATAAAGTACCAATCAAGCTTGTTAGGTGTCATGTGCGTCCATGTGAAGAGACCACCAAACAGGCTTTGTGTGAGCAATAAAGCTTTTTAATCACCTGGGTGCAGGTGGGCTAAGTCTGAAAAGAGAGTCAGCGAAGGGAGATAAGGGTGGGGCCGTTTTATAGGATTTGGGTAGGTAAAGGAAATTTACCAACCCCAGTCAAAGGGGGGTTGTTTTCTGGTGGACAGGAGTGGGGGGGGTCACAAGGTGCTCAGTGGGGGAGCTTTTTGAGCCAGGATGAGCCAGGAAAAGGACTTTCACAAGGTAATGTCATCACTTAAGGCAAGGACTGACCATTTTCATTTCTTTTATGGTGGAATGTCATCAGTTAAGGCGGGGCAGGGCATTTTCACTTCTTTTGTGATTCTTCAGTTACTTCAGGCCATCTGGATGTATATACTTGCAAGTCACAGGGGATGGGATGGCTTGGCTTGGGCTCAGAGGCCTGACATTAGGGATCTGGTGGAAGACTGTATTTGAGTCTAGAAATCATACTAGTTTTCATGGTGCTTTCTGAAGATCCTCACTGTGAAGAGGAAGATGCTTTCATACGTTTCCTCCTCTGTAGGTTTTGCTACTAGATGAACCAACTGCTGGATTGGATCCCTTTTCAAGGCACCGAGTGTGGAGCCTCCTGAAGGAGCATAAAGTAGACCGGGTTATCCTCTTTAGTACCCAATTCATGGATGAGGCTGACATCTTGGCTGGTGATTCTTGGCTTCTTTATTCCAACTAGTTATTTAAGGATTTAACATGAGAGTTATTTTTAATAGCCTGTTTTCAAAAGAAGAAAATCTTGTTTGCAGTTTATTTGCAAAATAAAACATTTCAAGCCTCCACATGTCATTGACTACAACAAGTCACATGGGGTGTAACCCTGCCAAGTTACATAGCAAAGTATGTAGACAAAGGAAGAGGTGAAGAATCAGGCCATCCTTGGAAAGTTTTGTGGCACTTGATTAGCTACGGGGAATGCAGTGAATTTCTGAGGCCTGTTTCACAATAGGCATGGGGATTAGAAATGATATTGCACCCAGGGGCTTAATGACATTACAGTTGTATTGATCTTACAAATTTCATTCAGTGTTTTGGTATCCAAAGTAGAGAATATACCATGTAAGGAATTATTCTTCACATAATATTTTGAATCTTCCTTTCTACTCAGATAGGAAAGTATTTCTGTCTAAAGGGAAGTTGAAATGTGCAGGATCATCTTTGTTTCTGAAGCGAAAGTGGGGTATTGGATATCATTTAAGGTATGTATTCTAGGTGTGTTTATTTCTAAATGAGCATATTAATATGAGGGTGACATTTTATAGAAGCCTTTAGAAATGTAAGAAAGGCAAGTTAACTTTTGGTAGAAATTGTGTTGCAATAAACAGCCCAAAATGTTTCCCTCATTAACATTTCCTTTGTTGGTTATCTCTTGGTTTTAAGCACACTAATTAAAAAACAAAGTATACTTCTTCTCAATACAACGTTTTTGTTTGTTTGTTTGTTTGTTTGTTTGTTTTTGAAGATGGAGTTTCACTCTGTCGCCAGGCTGCAGTGCAGTGGCTGCAACTTCTCCCTGGTTCAAGGGATTCTCCTGCCTCAACTTCCTGAATAGTTGGGATTACAGGCATGCACCACCACACCCAGCTAATTTTTTGTAATTTTAGTAGAGACCGGGTTTCACCATGTTGGCCAGGATGGTTTTGATCTCCTGACCTCGTGATCCACCCGCCTCGGCCTTCCAAAGTGCTGGGATTACAGGCGGAGCCGCCGTGCCCGGCCTGTACAACATTTTAAAGCCAATATTTGTATAGAAAAAATTATCTTTATGTCCTCAATAAGCCATTGATTAATTTTAGCAAAACACTTTGCACTAGAATTCTGTAGTTATATTCCAAATCTCATTGATAGAATGGCAGAATATCACATGGGAACATTTTAGAAAGCATCAAATACTCACAAACAAGCTCTGCAAATAGAAGTTGTTGACATTAAGAGAAACCACTTACTGCATAGAAAACAACTGTTTATTAAAAACCTTATTAATTTTCCATTTATTAAGAAGCAATGTTTCATGTATCTTATATCCTATCATGATTTTTTTATATGTATCACACACATAGCACAATCGTGATAGTTTTATATATGTATATATACACATATATATGTGTGTGTATATATATACATATCGGTGTTGATATGTACTATGATTTTTCCATTTAAAATAATGCAAAATAGGCTACCAATTAGCACTTTGAAGTTGAATTAGCAATTTGAAGTGGAGTATGTGATTTGAAGGAACCAATTACTACAGTTAAGTAGAATATGTCTGTAATACATACAAACTGTTTAATAAACTATCTTTTCATGAGTAGTGGTGTTGGAAAAGAATTCAAGAGACTTATGGCTCTTTTGAATAATAGTTTACACAGGAATGAAATGTGTGACACAGAGAAAATCACATCCCTTATTAAACAGCACATTCCTGATGCCAAGTTAACAACAGAAAGTGAAGAAAAGCTTGTATATAGTTTGTCTTTGGAAAAAACGAACAGATTTCCAGGTAACTTACTGTGTAATCACATGGAATATATGTAAGTGTTCATGATTATGCTGATTGCATTTTCTGTTGTTCTATGTATCGAGTTCTAAAGCTTATAGAAAAGGTTTCCTTGGATTATGGTGATTGCTTTAATATGAAAACATTTGTAGACATCTATTTTGAGTAACATTTAGACATTAGTATTTTGATGTACTCATTGATACTTTTAATTGCATTGATTTATTATTATTGGCTTTTTAGATCTTTACAGTGACCTTGATAAGTGTTCTGACCAGGGCATAAGGAATTATGGTGTTTCAATGACAACTCTGAATGAAGTATTCTTGAACCTAGAAGGAAAATCAGCAATCAATGAACCAGGTATAAAAATGTGTGTCTAGCAGAAAATTAAGAAGAAAAAAAAAAAGAGAAGAGAAAAAGATGATGTTCTAATTCATGTTTGTAGATTTTTATGTGGATTTCTACCTATAATATGCATTAGACAGAAAATAGCATTGTCCACTTTTAAAAGTATTATAATCATTTTATATCGAATATAATCACTCTTGGTGCTAGGCAAATTGCTTTCCAACATCTGTCTGCTTCCCATGTCAGTGACAGACACATCTCTTTGCAATGACCACTTCTTCCTTATCATCAAAACTCTCTGCTATAGTGATGAGTTCTGATACTGCCTCTTACTTGCCATTCCTTATAAAAATGTGCTTTTAATTAGCTAATAAACTAATTATAATTAATGTATTAATAAGAAGTAATAAAATGTTATTTCCTTAGTTTACTTTGTAATAATAATTAGAAGAATTAGGAGGCTACTATACATAGACCAATGGAACAAGTTAGAGAACACAGCAATAAAGTCACACACCTACAATCATCTGATGTTCAACAAAGCCAGTAAAAACAAACAATGGGGAAATGACTTCCTGTTCAATAAATGGTGCTGGGATAACTGGCTAACCACAGGCAGAAGATTGAAACCAGAGCCCTACCTTTCACTCTATACAGAAATAAACTCAAGATGGATTAAATACTTAAATGTAAAACCTAAGACTATAAAAACCTGAGAAGAAAACCTACAAAATACCATTCTGGACATTGGTTCTGGCAAAGACTTCATGATGAAGACTCCGAAAGCAATTGTAACAAAAAGAAAAATTGACAAGTGAGTCCTAATTAAACTAAAGAGCATCTGCACAGCAAAAGAAACTATCAATAGAGCAAACAGACAACCTACAGAATGGGAGAAATTATTTGCAAACTATGCATCCAACAAAGGTGTAATATCCAGAATCAGTAAGGAGCTTAAACAAATCAATAAGCCAAAAACAACCCCATTAAAAAATGGACAAAGGACATGAACAGATACTTCTCAGAAGAATACATACATACAACCAACAAGCATATGAAAAAATGCTCCATATCATGAATGAATAGGGAAATGCAGATCAAAACCATGAGATACTATCTCACACCAGTCAAAATGGCTATTATTAAAAAGTAAAAAAATAACAAATGCTGATGAGGTTGTGGAGGAAAGGGAATGATTATGCTCTGTTGGTGGGAATGTAAATTAGTTCAGCCACTGTAGAAAGCAGTCTGGAGATTTCTCAAAGAACTTTAAATAGAACTATCATTCGACCCAGCAATCCCATTACTGAGTATATAGCCAAAGGTATATAAATTATTCTACCCTAAAGACATATACAGATATGTTCATTGCAGCACTGTTCACAATAGCAAAGACACAGAATCAACCTAGATGCTCATCAGTGGTGGACTGGATAAAGAAAATGTGTTATGTGTACGCTATGTAATACCACGCAACCATAAAGAATGTGCTCATGTCCTTTGCAGCAACATGGAGTAAGCTGGAAGCCATTATCCTAAAGAAATTAACACAGGAACAGAAAACCAAATACCATATGTTCTCACTTATAAGTGAGAAGTAAACATTGAGTACACACGAATGCGAAGAAGAGAAAAACAGACACCAGGGCCTACTTAAGTGTGGAGGATGAGAATTGAAAAATGACCTCGTGGGTATTATGCTGATTATCTGGATGACAAAATTGTCTGTACACCAAACCTCCAAATCCCCATGACACACAGTTTACCCATGTAACAAGCCTGCACCAAAAATAAAAATTGGAAAGACAAAACAAAAAGAATTTAGGAGACTACTATATACCAGCCATTGTGCTCAGTTCTTGAATTATGTTGTTTTTAATTCCCATAATAACAACAAGCTGCCCATGAGAAAACTGATATTTGAAGTTGTGTCATTAGCCAAAATTGTACAGTTAAAGTGTGGTGTATGTGGGACTCAAACAGGAGGCCTTTCCATGAACTTTCCATCGTTTGAAAGCACAATGTCTTGAACTCATTACTGAGATGTCAATCATCAGTGTTGAACTAATCCTGCAGGGGAAATTCCAGATGACAGAGGAGGCCTTTTGGAAACTCAGCTACATAAATTTGTCTTTGTGCTTCCGCGTAAAACTTGCTCTGCAAAAGTATCCCTTAGTGAAGAGCTGCTGTTATTGGTATGAAAGAATAAATGCTTGTTAGGAAGCCTCAATCATCCTCAAAAATTAATTTACTGTCTCATTGGAATTGAATCCATTACATATGTTTGAAGGAAAGATTTTTAATGTAAATTTTGATTGTGGATATCAGTAGCTCAACTTGTTAGAAGTGCTGTTTCAAATAGTCGAACATCATTTTCAAAGTTTTTAAAGAGAAAGTGCAGATAACATCGCCTATTAAAATGTTTTATTACATGATTGTAGATTTTGACATTGGGAAACAAAAGAAAATATATGTGACAAGAAATACTGGAAATGAGTCTGAAATGGAACAGGTTCTTTGTTCTCTTCCTGAAACAAGAAAGGCTGTCAGTAGTGCAACTCTCTGGAGACGACAAATCTATGCGGTGGCAACACTTCGCTTCTTAAAGTTACGGCGTGAAAGGAGAGTTCTTTTGTGTTTGTGAGTATCAGATTACTTTATATCTATTTCATCAATATATGAAAAAACATTCAAATATTAAGAAAATAAATATATTAATTTATTCATTCATTTAACAGTTTTTAAATATCTTTACCTATCCTGCTGTTACTGAGGAAAATGTCACTGCCTCATGTGCTAGAAGTCAATACTATGACACTGGATTTTTGAGAAACGATTTTTATTGCAAGTTGACTCACAAGGAGACAGGAGGTCAGCTCAAATCTGTCTCCCTGTGCTGACTTTAAGGCAGTGATTTTATTAGAAAAGGTTTAGAGAGTGGATTCTGGAATTAAGCATGATAGAAGAAAAGGAGAGGTCTGGAAAGTCCTCAGGCATGCACAGATATCTCTTCACGCCTCCTCATGTACCCTTGTGCAAATTCAAGTGCAGTTGGTATGAAATATATGGTGGAAATTCAGACTGTGAAGTCATCAGGATGATTCTGGACAGACTGTAATTGGCCATATTGGTTCCAGCGGATTTCAGCCAGTTTTATTATCTTATAAGCTGAGGGAGTTTCAGTGTTTCAGCAAATTGTTTCTTGTTTTTTTTTTTTTTTTTTTCTTTCAATCTGACACCCTACAAACTCTATGATTTCTGCTAGTCATTGGTTTCTTTAACTCTTTGGGGCACAGTTTTACTGCTGTAGTAAACAAAATTGATAAGGCCTTTAAACTTATTCAGTTATATCACAAATCTTTATTGAAGCCTGCTGTAGTACACTAGGCATTGTTCTAGGAGTTCGGTTATATTAGTGAATACAGATGGCACAGATTTCTACTCTCATGGTGTTCACATTTGGTTGGGTGGAAAAGATGAAAAATACTGAATATAAAACTAAATAACTTATATGCCAGGTTATACAAAATAGAGTAGAAAAGGGGATAGGAAGGGATGACAGGAGTTGGAGGTACATTACAATTCTAAATAGATTTGTTGGCGTTGGTCTTATTGAAATTGTTACATTTGAGCCAAGATTAGAAAATATGGAGGGCTAATAACAGTTGAGAAACAAAAGCATCCATTGAATTTGGCAAATTGGAAATTATTAAAGGTTTTATCAAGAGGTCTGAAAGTAGGCAACTCTTTTGCAGTGCTTGACTATGGAGGGGAGTAGAAAGAGCAGAAGCTAAAAGGCAACACGAAGTCGGGAGGAAAGTTGATTTTATAATGAATGAGAGATACACGGAGGGTGGAGAGTTTGGATTCATTACAATATTGACAAGGACTGACCTCTTTGTTAGGAGCAAAGATCTATTATGTACTTCAACAGAATAAAAGAATGAGAGGATGACTGAATCTGTGGATGTTTTCTTTTCTTTTGGCAGCAATAAGATGAAGGAGTTTCTGTCCTATAGACTCCTTTTTTTTTTTTTTCTATGAAATATAAGGCTGATAGGGAGAAGAAGGTAGAGTCTGAAGTCTGATGGGAAAGTAGTGATTGCAGAGTGGACTCATATGCTTATTAGAGAAACAAAGATTGCTTGGAAACATTTCACTTGCAATTTGAATTGGTGGGATGACTTCTAGATATAAAAATAGTGTTTTAAATGTTGCATTTAGTTTCATGAAAATTAAAATATTTGTAAACTAACAATTGAAGAAAGTTAAAATGTTACTTGCAATTGTGCACATAGCAAGCTTGAGGCTGCAGTGTATAATAGGGCTTCTTTCTCATCAAAAGTACCGAAGCAGGCAATTTGAGTCCCCTGTTATCTCATAAAATCATATCCTGTGTTGTCCTGGTAAACCAGCATACTGACAGAGGATTGCCCCTGGGTTCCACCTTTTCTCTTGATGCTCTGTTACCCTTGAATATCTTCCAATGTGATACAAATTATGTAATTTTTTTGTGCCAATTCTCAGATTACTGCCACTGTATGTTTCATTTTATCAAACTAAACACCACACATGCATGTGGAATTTCCATAGTTAGCACTTATATAGCATCTTTGTGACTTAAATAATCAGAGGAAAATTGCTTCAGACTCATGTTATAATTTTGTTTTACTTAGGTCACTAGTACTTGGAGTTGCTTTTATCCCCATCATTCTAGAGAAGATAATGTATAAAGTAATTCGTGAAACTCATTGTTGGGAGTTTTCACCCAGGATGTATTTCCTTTCTCTGGAACAAATCCCGAAGACGCCTCTTACCAGCCTATTAATCATTAATAATACAGGTGAGAAACAGGGCTGAAATATAGTGTCAATTTTTTATTATCAAAGATCTTTGGAAAGCACATACCTGAGAGACAATTGAAAACAAAAATGGTGTCTGTCCAGCTTGCTCCATTTTCAAGTGAAGGAAACTGATGGGTTAATTTTCTTTTTAAATATTTTTTATTTTGTATTATCTTTATTTCAATAGGTTTGTGGGAAACAGGTGGTGTTTGGTTACATGTATAAGTTCTTTAATGGTGATTTCTGAAATTTTGGTGGACTCATCACCTGAGCAGTGTACACTGTACTCAATGTGTAGTCTTTTATCCCTCAACCCTGTCCCACCCTTTCCCGAGTCCCCAAAATCCATTGTATCATTCTTATGCCTTTGTGCCTTCATAGCTTAGCTCCCACTTATGAGTGAGAACATATGATGTTTGGTTTTCAATTCCTGAGCTACTTCACTTAGAATGATGGTCTCCAACTCCATCCAGGTTGCTGCAAATGTCATTATTTCATTTCGTTTTATGGATTAGTAGTATTCTAAGGTGTGTGTCTGTGTGTGGGGATGTGTGTGTGTATGTTCATAACTTTTTAAATCCACTTATTGATTGATAGGCACTTGGACTTGTTCCATATTTTCACAGTTGTGAATTGTGCTGCTATAAACATGTGTGTGCAAGTATCTTTTTCATATAATGACTTCTTTTCCTCTTGATAGATACCCAGAAGTGGGATTGCTGGATCAATCGGTAGACTTACTTGTAGTTCTTTAAGGAATCTCTACATTGTTTTTCATAGTGGTTTTACTAGTTGACATTCCCACCAACAGTGTAAAAGTGTTCCCTTTTTATCACATCCATGCCAACATCTATTATTTTTTGATCCATCTTCAGGTCTCGCAGCCGTGTGTACCAGCACCTGTTCTGGTGGAGGTAGCAGGGAAGTGAAGTGGACTCTGTGAGGGTCCTTGGTTGTAGTTTTGTGTAGTGTGCTGGTATTGGTCAGCCTCCAGCCTGGAGGTGGCAATTTCAAGAGAGCATCAACTATGGTAGTATAGGGAGGATGCAAGCTTCCCCTAGGGTCGCCTGGATAAGTATTCAGGTTTCTCAGGTGGGGTGGGTCAGGGCGATAGAACTTCCAAGAGATTATGTCTACCAGAGTGGGTGGAGAAAGACCAGCAGGTGAGGGTAGGGTTAGGCATGTCTGAGCTTGGACCATACTTGGATGGGGCTTGCTGCAGCTCCTGTGGGGCGTGGCGGATGGAGTTATGATCCCATGGAGATTATGGCTGCTTCTGCTGCATCGTATAGGTTGCCAGGGAAGTGGGGGAAAGCTGGCAGTGACAAGTCTCACCCAGTTCCCACACAGCCCACAAGGTGGTCTCAATGCCCCTATAACAGAACTGAGTTTGTTTCCAGGTAGCTGGTGAGCAGGACTGAGAATTCACCCCACGCTACAAGATTCCCTTTGAGAAAGCAAGCAGGGCTCTCGGGTTATGTGCCTTCCCCCTGCCATGGCTTCTGTGCTCGTATCTGCACTCCCTGATGATGCCCTCCCCCAAGATTCTGTCCAGGAAACTATGCATTTGGTTGAAATTGTTACAAAATTCAGCTGGAAGTTTCCTTCTCCCTGTGGTCTTTCCCCAATTCCACTGGCAGCCCTCCCCAAGGACCCTTCTGAGACAAAGTCAAAAATGGCTTCCCTGGGGACTGAGAGTGCCCACAGGGTTCTTCCCACTGCTTCCTCTCCCGCTATATTTCGCTTGGCTTTCTAAATTTATCGTAGCTCCAGGTAAGGTAAAATCCTCCCGTGATCTGGACCTTCAGGTTCCCCAGTGAGGATGTGTGTTTGGGGGTGGGCATTCCCCTTTCTCACCTAGGACACTCAGTTTTTCAGCTGTCTCATGGAGCCTGCAGCTGCAAGCCGCCTCTTTCAAAGGGTCTGTGGATTCTCTCCCTGATGGGTCATTTTAAATCCAGAGCTCCCTTGGTGGCAGGTGGTTGATTCAGATGTGGAGGCTGCCTCATAGCTTGACTTCTCCCTCTGACCAATGTGACTTCCTTTCCATCTATGATGGAAGTCAAGTCACAAAACTTAATGGGCACAATGGCAAATATCAAGTTAACTTAATTTTGCAAAGATGTTTTGAATGGGTTACTAGTACTTTAAATATCACGGCAAGGTTAGTGCCATTTAAGGTTGATAGGATCACTAGGACAAGCCTGGGTGGTGAGGTATATTTTGCATGTATTATTCATAATTACAAACATTACACGGTTCTGGTAAAGTTTATAAAAGTCACTACTAGCAAATTTTCTTCCTGTGAGAATTGCAATCTTATTTTTGTAAACTCTTTTCACCTGGTGAGAATTATAAGATAAACGAATATATTTCTGAAAAGAATAAAGGAGCCCGTCACTCTGAAGATGGTAAATGGAACTTAATGTCGTAGCATCAGAATGAATAGTATTGTACTCCTAAAGAGCAAGGCTCTTTACTAAGCTATTCTGGGTTTTTCTTAACAAGATTGGAAATCATTATTATTTTAAGGTTTGACTTTGATTTTCTTGCTTTTTTTTTTTTTCCTGTTGCCTTCCTTCCACTACATTAGGATCGAATATTGAAGACCTCATGCATTCACTGAAGCGTCAGGATATAGTTTTGGAAATAGATGACTTTAGAAACAGAAATGGCTCAGATGATCCCTCCTACAATGGGGCCATCATAGTGTCTGGTGACCAGAAGGTATGTTTGCTTCCATGCACTGTTTTATCATGAGTGGTTTTTTTGTTGTTGTTTTGTGGTTTTTTTGTTTTGTTTTTGTTTTTGTTTTTTTGCCACATTCTAATACTTTGAACTATAGGAAATTTAAATATGTTTTCCAAATTGGCATCATATTAGAGGAGGCTTGAAACTTTCTTTGTCACATAAAATGTAAATATTTGACATCTTTTCGTGTTAGTAAATGTTAATCCATTTCATTTACAAAACAAGTCACTTGAATTACAAAAATAATGCGTCCTTGTCCCAATTCAAAGAAGGCAGAAGCGTCAAAGAAAAATTAATAGTCTCCTCACTCTAATTCCACTCTGGTTATATACAAAGTATACAATAAATATATTTACTCTAAGAATTTAGAACTTATATTTGTGTACTTTTTTTTAAGGATTACAGATTTTCAGTTGCATGTAATACCAAGAAATTGAATTGTTTTCCTGTTCTTATGGGAATTGTTAGCAATGTCCTTATTGGAATTTTTAACTTCACGGAACTTATTCAAACGGAGAGCACCTCATTTTCTCATGTAAGTAGAGTATTGATTTATATTAGAGGCAACACAGCAGAGGGATAAAGGATGAGGGCTCTAGAGTCTACCACGTGAGTTCAAATCCTGCTTCTGCCACTTAACAGCAAGTTTGTTAGCTACTCTTTGCCTTTGTGTCTTCATCTGCAAAATAGGGAGTGTAATAGTACCTACTTTATAGAATTATTATGAAGATTAAATGAATTTACTGAGTACCTAGAACATAGCATGGCATATATGTATAAATATATATACCAATTTAAATTTATTCAATAACTACTTCCCGAGTGTACTATTTTCTGGTACTTCTGGATGTTGAGAATACAGCATGAACAGAATAGACAAAAATCTCACCCACACGGAGCTTACATTCCTGTAAAGGAAAGAGGAAACATTCAAATACATGTTTGCTATTACTTATTCTGAAAGATCAAGAATCTTTCAAGTACTTTTATGTTTAGTCTAATTAAATTTTTAAAATTCAAAAGTTTTATGGAAAAATTTAAATATGTAATTCTTTACTTAGTAAATTAGATGTAACCTATCACTTCCTAGGCCTTATCTTGATCTATTTTTTTCATTACATTTATTAAGACTTGGTATTCTGTAGAGTTATGTTTTATGGCTGGCCTTAACCCTCTAGTTTAAAATCTTGTCTGATCAAGAATTACAGCCCAACATGGTATTAGAAGAGCCAAGATCCAAAAGGACACTGCAGAATTTAAAATAAAAGAGAAAAAAAAATCACAGGACTGTTGAAAACTCATAATTTTGACTTTGGTTTACCATATACAACTTACTAGGTACTTAATGCATATTTACTGAAATCAGTGAATGGATTTGCTTGGAAATGAAGAATACCAGAGATACCTTAAACCTAAATCCTTAATTTTATGTCAGATTGTCAGATTTCCCTGGAGAATTAGATGAATATAAGACATATACACTGATTAATGCAAATGCAAAAGTGTGAATGTGTGTATAGACACCCACATATGTATATGTATATCTCCAGCACAAAGGGATTTATGATAAAATATAGTCCAATCCTAAAATTATGATTTTTTGACAGTTCTATTGTTTTTCATCATTTTAAATTCTGCAGTGCCTTTTTTGGCTTCTTTATGTTTTACAACTTAGGATGTGAAGTGCAATTTTTGATCAGATGCAATTTGGTTATCCTTTCTAAATTGTCAAATAATTCCTAACTGATGTGTTTGATTATGATAGATAAAAAAGGGAAAAAATTATAGAAATCATGTGGATGTTAGTGAAAATATGCATAGTGGTTTTAGATAACGAAATTTTATTGGAAAATTGCATAATAAGAAATTAATACTGTATAATACAAACTCTAGTTTTCTGCAAATGAGATAGGGTGATTTAATTGTAAGTAGAGAAACTATCTAATATAAAACAATACACTGTCTCTCTAGATGGTAATAGCAATGTGCTACCAGTTCAGAGCAAAAATAGGAAAAATACAATCAAAACTTAGTTCTAGTAATTCCTCAAGAGTGAGATCTAATATAATTTCATCTATTTCCCAATACTTCCAGAGTTAATCGTGCCTGTATTTAGCCTTGTTTACTTTTAATACAGAATCAATGTTGTCTCGCCTTTTTTTTTTATTTTTTATTTTTTAGTCAGCCTCCTTCTAACTTCCTCCAGGACTTTTCAGCAGATGCTTTAATGTTTAAAGACCCTCCTAATTTATTTTTCAGTGGAACTGAGTTCAGACTGAGTTTGTCATTGTTTTTCAAATATGAACTTCTTGAGAGCAATAATTATACTTGACTTATTTCTAGCACAAAAGATGATGCATTGTACGGAGCAGAAGCTCTATAAGTGTTTGTTGAATGGATGAATGAGTGGGTAGACTGGATAACCAGTCATGCTGTGCACCGTTTATTACCATTATGGCACAGCTTTCTCTTCTGCAAGATGGGAACTGCAAGCGGATAATCTGTAATAGTCCTATTTAAAAAAAATTTTTATTTTAATACTTGCTTTTTCTACCTCATAAAGTAGATGTAACATTCAACTAAGATATTATTTTCAAAAGTGTTTAATGTATCACACAACCATGAGACATTATTATCATTACTGTGAAGCATGTTACAGTTAGTCTTTGTCAGACAAACTCTTCACTCCATTACTGTAAAGACATAAAAATTATCTTGCAGCTTTTAAGTAATATTATATAAAGAGTTTTTTGATTTTTCAGAATTAAATGTATTCTGGGTTTACTGAGTGCAAACCGCTGTAGTGCACCCTGCATTTAATAAAAAAACTTTCCCTTTCTGTAGGGAAAGTAGGTCTGGCTGAGCATGAGACAGCTCTGGAGGAAGAAAGATGGTATTTCGCGTTTTCCCCTCAATGGTAGCAGGAAGCTTGCCGGGGCCTCTGGGCGCTGCCAAAGAGAATTCCATAGAGAATATCAAGATAAAGAAATTCTGTGGCCGGGCGCGGTGGCGCACGCCTGTAATCCCAACACTTTGGGAGGCCGAGGCGGGCGGATCACGAGGTCAGGAGATCGAGACCATGGTGAAACCCCGTCCCTACTAAAAATACAAAAATTAGTCGGGAGCGGTGGCGGGCGCCTGTAGTCCCAGCTACTTGGGAGACTGAGACAGGAGAATGGCGTGAACCCGGGAGGCGGAGCTTGCAGTAAACCGAGATTGCGCCACTGCACTCCAAAGAAAAGAAATTCTCCTCCTGCAGAAAGTAGCCTGGGTTGACCCTCCTTATCACCTGCAGTCTGATAGAGGGTACCTTTCCTTTTGACTCTTCTGCTTCTGCTTCTTCCTTCTTCCTTTCTTTTTCCCAGTGTTTTGGGGAATGTTATGTTAATCCTTAGATGGAGTAAATAGAAATGGAGCTGAGGAAGGAAGTTACTGTGGAGGCTTTTGCTTCAGATGCAATGAGACACACATTTATCTTTTCCAAGTAGACTTTCACCCTGCACAGAGCTGAATGGGTCTCAAGTGGCCAGTGGGCCCCATAGGGACCCACAAGTTACCTGAGTTTAGTTTCCGAATCTGCTTACTAAGATTATTACTCGTGAACTCACAGAATATTTGTCTTAGCATATTACCTCCAGACATCAAATACATTCATTGTTGATTGCTCCAACATGTTAGGTAGGTCTCTTACATGGGGTTCTTATTCTTCCCTTTTGACGAGGTTCAGGTAGAGCTCTCTCTCTTTCTTTTTTTCTTTTTTATTTTTTTTTGAGATGGAGTTTTGCTCTTGTCACCCAAGAGTGCAATGGTGTGATCTCGACTCACTGCAACCTCCGCTTCCGGGGTTCAACAGATAGAGCTCTTTAATTTACTTTTTTGCTAAACCGAATCAGAAGACAGAGGAGACAATTTAGATACATAACCTTCTTCTCTTGCAATGTATATCAATCTAGACAAAATTAATGTTAGGAGGGCTTGTCAAGGAAGCAATTTGGATATTAAATTGTCTCCTGTGGATCCAGGGAAGCTGAGTTCTCTCTTAGTCCCTTATGAATAACTTTTAAAATATTCAAATGGAAATTATGTTTCTTTAGGAAAGTTAAGAATTTCAGTCTTTTTCTAGTTGTTGCATTTTTGCCAGAAACAGGTATTTTCTTTTGAAAGAAAACCATAATTATTCATTCTTTTACTCATGCATAGCCAAACAAAATAATCAATTATAGTAAGAATAGGGATTAGTATAGTATATTTTATTGCTCACCCACTGTGGAGGATAATTTATTTTTATTTTCAGTCATAATTTCCCTTTTACTCAGATTTAATAACCTCCTTTCTCAGGGACACCTCGAATCTTGGGGCTGATTTATATCCCAGCAGAAATCATAGACCGGAGGTGCTTCCACTTTAACATACACTAGTATCACCTGCTGGGCTTGTTAAAACAGATTCCTGGACACCATCCACAGAGATTCTGATTTAGTGAGGTCTGAGAACTCGCATTTCCAGTGAGTACGCAGGTGACGTTGATGCTGCTGGTCTGGGACCACACTTAGAGAACCACTAGCATAGAAGAGTCACTAGCTCCACAATTCTGTGAGGCTCACGTTCCTCTCGATTTGGCTGTACATTGCCTCTGATTGCTGCAGGTGTTCTTCTAAAGCTGTCATGACTTCTTTTAATAACCTCATTTTCACACTATTTTAAAATTATGCCATTTTTATTTCTTATTATCCTTCTAGACTTTGAAATGTGTGCTTCACTAAGCTGTCATCTGTTCCTTAGCTACTTGTTAGTTCTTGCCTGATATTGCTTCCTGGTCTGTTTTCAATTCTAGTGCTTTCGTCCTTGCTTTCATCTTAAAAACGACTCTTCTTAGTTATTGAACACCTCCCATATAGCAAATGCTACATGTAGCAAATAAAAATATTATTTCACTATATACATACATATATATATATATTTTATTTTTGAGACAGAGTCTCACTCTGTCACCCAGGCTGGCATGCAGTGGCAAGATCTCGGCTCACTGAAACCTCTGCCTCCTGGGTTCAAGTGATTCTCCTGCCTCAGCTTCCCAAGTAGCTGGAATTACAGGCATGCACCACCACGCCCAGCTAATTTTTTTGTATTTTTAGTAGAGATGGGGTTTCACCACGTTGGCCAGGCTGGTCTCAAACTCCTGACCTCAGGTGATCCACCCACCTCAGCCTCTCAAAGTGCTGGGATTACAAGTGTGAGACACTGCATCTGGCCTCACTATACATTATTTCATTTAGTCCTCACTAATGCCTCTGAAGTTGGTATACTTAAGTTGCAAATAGAAATATACTAAGGAATATAATTGGACATTCACAAGTCAAGTTCTAATATGGCATTGGAATCTGAATGATGAAGGATTCCAATGCCTATATTAGAACTCTGCCTAATAATGACTTTCATTGGTTAGCTCTGACCTTCTGTGTATCTGGACCCCCTGATCTTCCTATCATATATTAATATTCAAATGCCAGTCAAGGACCAACAGAAACTAACAAAAGTGTCTGGACCAGCATACAGGAAGAGGAGTAAGTGACAAAAGAAAAACTCATGTGAATTTCATAGAATAGTAGCATTAAATGGCAGATTGAAAGAAGTGTAAAAAAGAATTATGCATGTAAGAAGACAATCTTGTAGCTTAGGAAACTGAAACAGTAACAAAACTGATAGAAATGGGGAAGTGGAAGAGGAAAGTTTATTTGGAGGAGATGCTAGTATTAGTTTTTGACTTAGTATATTAGATAAAGCAGAGTATACCCAAATAGATACTTTATGTGGAATATTTTAAAAGCAAGGAACCCAGAGAAGTAGATGGAGATGATGCATACTTTGGGAATCATTAGGATGAAGTAGAGGATACGCAGAAGAGAGATGGGGGAGCAAAGAAAAGCAGAGATTTAGGGTAGCAAATTAAGCTGTACCCCCAAGTAGAGAGTACAGGATATAAAGGAGGAAAAATGTATCTATTTAGTTGGACCCAAACTGCTTGTACACTCTAAGTACAGTAGACCCCTTATCCATGATTTTGCTTTCTGTGGTTTCAGTTACTGTTGGTCAACCATGGTTGAAAAATATTAAATAGAAAATTCTAGAAATAAACAATTTATCAGTTTTAAATTGCACACGGTTCTGAGTAGCACAATGATTTCTTGTCCCATTCTCAGAGAGGAAAACAGATATGTGCATCAACCAATGACATTGGCTCATTTGACATCAGGCAACAGGATCAACAAGATGGGAAATACCACTTCCCAGGGGTGATACTGGGAAGCAGGGATATGGAGTTTCTAGTGCTCCCCTTCCCTTACACTGATGATTGTGCATTTGTTTAGCCCCTGGTAATCTGGTTCTTCCCACGTCTTTACTAATACTCTTAGAACAACCTTTTCATTGCTGCTTTTTTGCACTTCCACCTGCACCTGCATTTATGACAAAAACTTATCTTTTCTGCACTCCTTTTCTTTAGTTTTTTTTCTTTTTTTTGGCATAATAATAATAAATTACAGCATCTGGAAAAAAACTTAAAGACCCCTCAATGCCTTGACAATTGTTTAATTTAAACAATTCTAGAAGTCAAATTATTTAGGCAGGGAAGATTTGCTCTCTTCTAATTACATCTTGCACGTAGGTAGGCATAATGCCTAAACATAAGTCCAGCTTCACAACAGTTACTATTAGAGGCCAACTTGGAAATAGGGAACTGGAACAAATGACAACTTAACTCAGTGCTTCAGAGATGATAACTGTAGCTCCCTAAAGTATCAGATGCAAATGTAAAAGAGAAACTGCTCATGCCCTGTAAGTACAGTAGACCCCCTTCACAGTGATTTTGCTTTCTGATGTTTCATTTCCCTTTGGTCAACTGTGGTTCTAGAATATTAAATGGAAAATTCCAGAAATAAACAATTCATATGTTTTAAATTGCTTGCTGTTTTGAGTAGCACGATGAAATCTTGCCCTTCCTGCTTCACACCCAGGAAGTGAATCATCCCTTTGTTTGGTGTGTCCACACTGTATATGTTACCCATTAGTCACTTAGTAGCCATTTCAGTTATCAGATTAAAAAACCATAATATGTATAGGGTTTGGTACTATTGAGGTTTCAGACATTCACTTGGAGTCTCAGAATATATCCCCTGTGGAAACAGAAGACTACCGTATATACATATAAAATTGAGATTTTGAATTTCTTTTATATCATCCTGTTCCTGGGAATGGAACCTGCCACTAAGGTTAACAAAACATGTTTGCTTGTCTCTTTGCTTCTTAAATCAGGTGAATGCTTCCAGAGTTTTTCATTATTTCCCAGAAGCGTATCGTATAATGTTTGTATAATTTGTAACAATTGCAACAACTTACTGATGTGTTTTCATCTTTCAGGATGACATAGTGCTGGATCTTGGTTTTATAGATGGGTCCGTATTTTTGTTGTTGATCACAAACTGCATTTCTCCTTTTATCGGCATGAGCAGCATCAACCATTATAAAGTAAGAGAGAGAGGAAATTAGAGAGATTGAGATTGATTTTATCTGACTTTAGTAATTGGAATTTTATTGTTTTATACACACAGGGTTGTACTTTGGTTAATGTGTTTACACATACATTAAAATCTAATATGATTATAGATTGTAGTAAACACATGATTTCAAAGAGGTAGAAAGTTTACCATTTAGCACAATAAAATTGCCTCAGCTGTAAGGGAAACCATGCTAAATAAACTTCAGGGATGAAGATGTGGTACTGTTTGATCCATGCAGTTATTTCACAGTTCCAAAGGGAATTTAGATTTTTAACTATGGCATGAAATGTCAGACATACAATGTTTCCAATTATTTAACTATGCTTTAATAAACTGGACTTTAAAAATATATGGTGTAGTCATCTTCGTTAATCTGTACCAATGGGTAAATGAACTTTAAAAATAGCTGAGACTTTCATGTTGAACCAATAACTACACATTTCCATTGGGGATGCTAGACACTTAGGAGGATGCTTTTTGTCACACAGACACTATACCACACTATATCTAAAATTTATTAAACATTTTTTTTTTTTACATAACCATAAAATCTTTTCAAACTAAGATCCCTTCCTCTATCCCTTCTATTTCTTTGTCAGAAAAAAGTTCAATCCCAGTTATGGATTTCAGGCCTCTGGCCTTCAGCATACTGGTGTGGACAGGCTCTGGTGGACATTCCATTATACTTCTTGATTCTCCTTTCAATACATTTAATTTACTACTTCATATTTCTGGGATTCCAGCTTTCATGGGAACTCGTGTTTGTTTTGGTAAGTGATCACTTTTTCCCCAGGCCAATTATGATAGTAGAATCAAAATGAAAATTCATTTTCATGAATGTTTTCTCATTAGCAAAAAGGCATGTAATATGCAAGAAAATAAGAACATTGCCTTAGACAGCTTTATGACATGATTCTCTCCTCTCCTCTTTCCCTCTATGACCTGCCATTTCTAATCTTGCCATTGATCCTTATTCTTTGCAGGTGGTATGCATAATTGGTTGTGCAGCTTCTCTTATATTCCTCACATATGTGCTTTCATTCATCTTTCGCAAGTGGAGAAAAAAAATGGCTTTTGGTCTTTTGGCTTTTTTATTGTAAGTATATATACATGCATGCACATTTATATTAAATTTTCTTAAAGTTTTTTAAAATGCAAATTTAAGTATAAATACTTTGCCTAGAAGAGAATGGTTTTTTGTTTTTCTTTTGTACTTTCATTATTGTTGTACCATGTTTATGGGTTCAGGATGTTTTGTTCATTTTATTTCCTTTATTTTCCATGTGTTCTTTGAGGTTTCTCTTTCAGAACTCTGTTTCTTTGGAAAGAGGTAAAATATTTGTAGAAACCATGGCATGTCACAGCTGAAAGACTAGACCATTTGGGACGGTTTCTTCATTTTACCGAGTGGGAAAAACTGAAAAGAATCAGACTTAAACCCAGGCTGCTCAACTCAGTGAGGTTTTTCTCTTAAATAATTCTCCTTACTTAAAAACAAACAAACAACAAGCATGATAGGTGACTATATAGACTAATAAAATAAATAAGAAACTGTTTTCTTAATAATTTACTTATTACTTCAGGCATATGCTACTGCATCTCCTTCCCTATCATTAGCTGATATCTTCTTGAGCAGTTACTTATAGCTTTTTGACCATTTCAAACTTTCCAATTTGTTAAGTACAGTTCACTTAAAGAACTAAAAAAAAATCTAAAAGATTGGTCAATCCAAATCATAACTTTCTTAAGCAGTATAAAACTCTCTCCCCAGGCTCATCTTAGGCATGCCCTTAGTTTGGGGATCAGCGGTGAGAAAGCAAGGTCTACACTTTGACTCTGTTTTTTATTTTCTTCTGGATTTTTCCTTTCTCTTTCTGTGGACAGGGTGGAGGGATTAGGGTAAAGGGACCAAAGTTTAACTTCACTAGAGCTGTTAGAGTTACATTGGTTGACCTTTGTGAGTAGTATCTAAAAGTTGGATTTAGTATAAACAGGAATATCACAAATACAACCAGTTGTAGAATTCAGTATGCCAGCAGAAATCCTAAAGGCTACTAAATTGCTTCTAAGCTTCCAAATCTCATCCCTGTGACAGCTAATCACATAATTCCTTGGGCCAGTTTTATCAGTGGCTGTCCTGCAATGGTCAAATGTCATAACCAAGAGTAATGTCTTCTAAACCATCGATATTAGTCATTGATCTTTACTTTTTTTCTCTTCTAATTCCATTATAAAGGTAGGCTTGTCAGTTTCACTTTTTAATTTAATCCAATTTTGCTTTGTATATTTTGAGACTATTTTGTTTGGTGCATTGAAGTCTGGAATTCTTATACACCAACCCTATTTATTCTTACAGTTTTTGGTCATAAAGTCAAATGTATCTCATATTAATATAGGTACACCAGATTTCTTTTGTTCAGTATTTGCTTGATAAATCTTTTTTGCCATGTGTGTTTACTTTTAACTTTCATTGTTGTTATGCTTTAATGCCTGTCTCTTGTAAAAGAAATATAGTTGGATTTTATTTGTTTTTTAATTCAGTCTGACAACCTGCTTTTAATTTAGTGAGTTTATTGTGATTTTTGATATTCTTGAAGTTACACTATTTTACTTTTTGCTTTGTGTGTGTGATTTCTCTTCTTTCTTCCCTTTTTTGTTTGTTTGATTTTGTTTTTATTCCATATTTTTCTTTTTTCTGGTTTGAAAGTCAAAATCTATATTTTATTACTTTGTATTAATTTGCTAGGGCTGCCAAAATAAAGTACTACAGACTAGGAGGCTTAAGGAACAGAATTATTTTCTCACAATTCTAGAGGTCAGAACTCCAAGGTCAAGTTATCGGCAAGGTCGATTTCTTCTGAGGCCTCTCCCATTGGCTTATAGAGGGCCATCTTCTTCCAGTGTCTTCTCATGGTCTTCCCTTCAGATGTGTCCCTGTCCTAATCTCCCCTTCTTACAAGGACAATAGCCATGTTGGGTTAGGGACTCCTGCAATGGCATCCTTTAAACTTAATTACCCATTTAGAGACTATTTCTAAATATAGTCATGTTCTGAGCTACTGGGGGTTAAAATTTAAACATATATATTTTGGGGAGGCAAAACTCAGCCCATAACACCCCTGAAAATTTTTTTACATGGTAAACTTAACAAAGCCTAAAGTTAATAAATATCCTACTTCCAACACCGTATTTTGGGGATTTTATTATTAATAATTTCTTACCCTACTTACATGCTGTTGTCTAGTGTTTTGGTTTTCTTTTTTTAATCCCTCAAATAAGCATTTTTATTAACATTTTAAGAACTTAAAAAAGATTTGTGTACATTTTAAATCAATCCATTTGTTCACTAATCATAATAGGATTTTAGTCTTTTTTTCCTCCCTTTTGAGATCATTTTTTTTTGTTTGTTTCCCAAAATGCATCATTTATATATTCTTTTAAGCAGGTCAGTTAGCTATAAACTCTCGTAGTTTAAAAAAAACTTTTTCACCCTCATTCTTAAAACATAATTTAGCTGCTTATGCATTTCTAGGTTGACAATCCTTTTCTCTTACCACTTTGAAAATTCACTCTTTTATTGCTTACATTTTAACTGTTCAGATGTCTGCTATCAGTCAGTTGCTATCCTTCACAGGGGCTCTCTCATTGACTAACCTTTGACTTTAGCTTTCATTACAATGTTTCTAGGTGTGATTTTCTATTTATCTTTATTTTTGTATAAATTCTGCTGCCTGGAATTCATTTCTGTCTTCAGTTTAGGAAAATTCTCAGCCAATACCACTTCAAATATTGCCTCTCTGACTTTAAATCTCTACTGAGATAATATTAGCTTTTCATACTATTCTCTACATCTGGTAGCACTTCATTCAAATTTTCCATGTCCTTGTCCTTGCTGCCTTCTGGGGAAAGCTTCAGAAGTTTCTTTCAATTCACTTGTTTTAAATTCATCTGCATCTAAATTATCTTTACTCATTGACTACTTAAAATTTCCATTTTATTTTCCAAAACTCTTTTTGGTTCTCTTTAAAATATGCTTAGTTATTTCTCATAATCTTTTGTTACTTGCTATTATTTTATATTTCATATTTGATTTATTTCAACATTTCATTGAAAACAATATTTCTACTTGTTGACAATTCTAGTCTCAAAAGTCGTCTAGTGCTTATTGCCTTGTATGTTTGATAATTTTTTTTGTCAAGGAGAGGAGCTCATTCTTGGTTGACCTTAAAGTGTGGAACTCCCAAGACTATATTAGAGATGTTTCGTCTTCAAAAGATTTTCAATTATTTTTGTGAGAAGTGCAGTATAGAATCCATCTAAGATTGTATAAGCCAACTTAGAGTTTCATGCTTCAATATGGGATTTACAAGGAGCTCCCATCAAGAGGGTTCATTTGAATCTCTTAAAGTTCTTTGCAGGGAATGACTTTAAAGAGAACCCAAATCATATCTTCCTAACCCATGGGCTGGTATGGGAACTTGTCCTCAGCCCAAGCAGATATTGTGTTTACTTAATGGTCCAAGTTGGGTTTCAGGCTTTGTTTTTGTCCTTAAAGAATTTCCTCACTTTTTTCCCCCCCGAAATTAGCAGTGTATTTAAGGGACAGTTGTTTCAATTTCCCCAAATTTAATTGTACAGTATGGGTAAGACCCTTTAGGGTATCTGTTATACCATATCTCTACATACAGATGTCTACAACTAACTTTGAGACTGCAGTTTTATAAAGCAGTGAATGTAGAATACAGTTTGTAACAGATGGAAGAATAAATATAGAATGCAGAAGCAGAAACAGGAAGTGTTTAATTACTCCTTACAAGGCATTGTTGTTGCTATCATTGCTTGCCAGAAGCAATGGTTAATGAAGACTTCTTTTTTTTTTTTTTTTTTTTTGGATGAGTAAAACAATATAGATGAGGTAATTAGTGTAGTAAGATGACAAAAAGGAATGGAATAAAGATGAAAGAAGCAAGATGGTCAAAGATACATTCTTCACTTGCATTGTTAGATTTAGAAAATCTAACTTAATTTTTTTTTTTTTTTTTGAAATGGAGTCTCACTCTGTTACCCAGGCTGGAGTGCAATGGGGTGATCTCGGTTCACTGCAACCTCCACCTCCCGGGTTCAAGCGATTCTCCTGCCTCAGCTTCCCGAGTAGCTGGGACTATAGGCATGTGCCACCACGCCCAGCTAATTTTTTTGTTTTTAGTAGAGATGGAGTTTTACCATCTTGGCCAAGCTGGTCTCGAACTCCTGACCTCAGATGATCTGTGCCTTGGCCTCCCAAAGAGTTAGAATTACAGGAGTGAGCCACCACGCCCGGCCAGAAAATCTAACTTAATTTTTACACAATACTGAAGATATATTGCCATATATTTTGTTAGAGCAATAACTTCAATAATTACAAATACTATGGCCTTTAAATCTTTGAGGAGATTCTGAAATATACACAATGTTTACAAAATAAGCTGATGAAACCCTGAACTTATTTCAGTTTATATTGTTTATTCCTTCAGAAATATGGAAGAAACACTGTTTATATGCCTTTTTGATATGTATCATATTTATATATCCACTTGTTCATACCATTATCTCACTGCTTTGCAGTGCTACCTTGGTTTATCAATCAAGACTATTCTGGCCTTTCTGGTTTCTTCCATTAATCTGTTTTTCTATTTATACATCAATACCATGCTGTCTTTATTATGGTAGCTTTATTTGAGAGAGCAAACCTTCCCACCTTGTTCTTTTTGAAGTATCTCAGCTATTTTTGATTCTTTGCATTTTCATGCGCTTTTTAGAAACTGCTTGTCAAATTCCACAAGAAGTGATATTAATTGGGATTGCATTGAATCTATAAATTACTTTGAGGGAGAAATGATATCTTTACATAGTGAATCTTCCAGTTCACAAACATTGTCTGCTTCTCCATTTTAGGCTTTAAAAACATCTGTTTTGTATATATAAGTTCCTGGTATCCAACACATTATATATTGACTTGATGTATGGACAGTTGACTGATACAATATCTCCTTAGGAAAGTATAGTGATTAAGAATTTTGGCTCTAGCGTCAGATAGCCCCAGGTTTTAATCCTTAATGGTCTGGCACTTAATAGCTATAAGAAATTGAACACATTATTTCAGTTCTTTTGAGTTTCAGTTATTTAAACATCAGAATATATGTATAATAACAGTAGTACTTTTAGTGTTTTAGGATTGAGATTTTAAAAGAGCATAAACTATTACAGTGCTGGTAAACTGCTCATTAAAATATTTGATAAATAGTAAATGTTCATGAGGAATTATTATCCTCTTCTGTATTAGTCTGTTTTCACACTGCTGATAAACATATACCTAAGACCAGGCAATTTACAAAGAGGCTTAATGGAGAACTCACAGTTCTATGTGGCTGGGGAAGCCTCACAATCATGGCAGAAGGCAAGGAGGAGCAAGTCCATTTTACATGGATGGCAGTAGGCAAAGAGAGAGCTTGTGCAGGGCAACTCCTGTTTTGAAAACCATCAGATCTTGTTGGTCCCATCCACTATCATGAGAACAGCACAAGAAAGACCTGCCCTCATAACTCAGTCATCTCCCCCTGGGTCCCTCCCATAACACATGGGAATTATGGGAGCTACAAGATGAGATTTGGGTGGGGACACAGAGTCAAACCATGTCATCTTCCTTTTCTTCCTCCAAGTTTATTCCTGTAACTACAGTAACTATTTAACAAAATGTTTTGAATAAGCTGGGCTCTTAATATGCATATTTTTTGATTATTTGGTGAATAAAAACAGAAAAATAGAAATCCTCCTTATTCTTTGTCCTTCCCAATATTTATTCATTCATTCATATTGATTGTATCTTCCTATGTGCCAGATACTTTGCTTGGGATATAACCATGAACAAAGCAAATTTTCTGCAATCAGGGTACTTACATTCAATGGAATATAAAAGAGAATGATTCTTGTTCAAATAAAAATATATTTGACCCCTGAACAATGTCGGAGTAAGAGGCACCAACCCCCTGCCCCATGCAATTGAAAATTCATGTGTAACTTTTGACTCTCTAAAACTTATAGCCTATTGTTGACTGAAATCTTACTGGTAACATAGTTGCTTAACATGCATTTTGTATATTTATTATATACTGTATTCTCACTATAAAGTAAGCTAGATAAAAGAAAATATTATTAAGAAAGTCATAAGAAGTATGTATTTACTATTCATTAAGTAGAGATGGATTATCATTCTTGGTCTTCATTCTTGTTGTCTTCATTTTAAGTAGGCCAAGGAGGAAGAGAAGGTAGAGCAGGAGTTGGACTTGCTGTCTTAGGGGTGTCAGTGAAGGAGGTGGAAGAGGTTGAAGGGGAGGTGGGAGAGACATACGGACACACTTGGTGTAACTTTACAGAAATATATTATAATTTCTGTCTTTTTGCTTTCTTATTTCTCCAAAAATATCTCCATATAGCTCCAATCCTTTTTCTACTGCTTTAGTTTCAGTGCCTGTATCATAGAAGATTCCATGTCAGAAAATAAGTCAAAATGAGCCTTGAATAATCAGAATCCTTCGTTCAGATTGTCTAATTTTCAGATTGTCAGTTCTTTTTTCTGGCACTGCTTCTTCTACATCTTCTTTCTCATCATCTGGCAATGGAAACCCTCCTTTCCATCAAATTGTCTTCTGTTAATTTCTCTGGTGTGGTATCTATTAGTTATTGAATTTCTCCAAGATCCAGATCTTGAAACCCTTCACTCCCCACCCTATTTGCCCTATTTACAATCTCTTTTTTATTTCCTTGATTAGTTCTATTGTAAATCCTGTGAAGTCGTGCACATCTGGACACAATTTTCTTCAGCAGCAATTTATTGTTTCAGGCTTGATGGCTTTCACAGCTCTTTCTATAACAATGGTGTCCTCAGTGGTGGAATCCTTCCAGACTTTCATGATGTTCTCTCTATTGGGGTTCTCTTCTATAGTTTTGACAATCCTTTCCTTACAGTACTGTGTGTAATGAGCCTTAAAAGTTCTTATGACCCCGATCTAGAGGTTGGATTAGAGATGCTGTGTTTGGGAGCAAGCAGACCACTTTGTTACTGTCAGTGTTGAACTCATGTTGTTCTGGGTTACCAAGGGTGCTGACCAATAGCAAAATAACTTTAAAAGGCAGTTCCTTATTAGCAAGGTACTTGCTGACTTTTGGGACAAAGCATCGATGGAACCAATACAGAAAAAGAGTTCTCATTGTCCAGACCTTCTTGTTGTATAACCAAAAGACTAACAGTTGGTGTTTATCTTTTCCCTTCAAGGCTTCAGTGTTAGCAGCTTTATAGATAATGGCAGTACTGATCATCAACCCAACTGCATTTGCACAAATAGCCTATCCTTTTCTATCTTAAATCCTGGTGCTTGATTCTCTTTTCTAATAATCACTGTCCTTTGTGGCATTTTTTCCCCCGAGAATAGGGTACTTCCATCTGTATTAAAAACGCATTCAGGCAAATATACTTACTCTTCAATGATTTTATTAATAGCAACTGGGAGCTTGTCTGCTGCCTCTCGATTGGCAGAAGCTGCTTTCTCTGTTGTCTTGACATTTTTAAAGTTAAACCTCTTTCTAAAATTATCAAAGCATCCTTTGAGGGCATTACATTCTCCAGCTTTAAATCTTTAACCTTTACTTTAAGTTGTCATATAATGACTTCACTTTTTCTCAAATTGTATTAAAGCCTATAGGTATAAAAGTTGGATCATCAATAGGAGATAAAAAGGTATTTCAAAAAAAGTGCAAGGTTTTTGGGCCTGCTTGTGTGGCTACAGTGGCAGATGCATAAACATCCTTTTCTTATTTTTACAATGGTCCTTTCACTGGATTTATTTATTTTGAAATGCAGGCAGCTGCAACTGCAGACCCCAATCTATGGTACATATCAAACAATTCACCTTTTTTCTTGTAATGTCATGACTTTTTCTCTGCTTCTTGGGAGAACTTCCAGAATCACTAGTGGCAATTCCTATAGGTCCTATGATTTTTTTTTTTGAGATGGAGTCTTGCTTTGTCACCCAGGCTGGAGTGCAGTGGCGCGATCTCCACTCACTGCAAGCTCCGCTTCCCGGGTTCACACCATTCTCCTGCCTCAGCCTCCTGTGTAGCTGGGACTACAGGCACCCACCACCACGCCCGGCTCATTTTTTTAAAATGTATTTTTAGTAGAGACGGGGTTTCACCGTGTTAGCCAGGATGGTCTCGATCTCCTGACCTCGTGATCCGCCTGTCTCGGCCTCCCAAAGTGCTGGGATTACAGGCGTGAGCCACCGCGCCCGGCCTGGTCCTATGATATTATTCAAAGTTTATGGTATTGCACTAAACACAGTGAAAGATCTGCAAGAACCAGGAAAGGCCACTTTTTACTGTGATATGCCATTTGCTTGAGAGTAAGGAGATGATTAGACTCACACAGCATTTTAAGGGAATATTCACAACACTTGAGCTCATCACAGTAGCAACAGGAGGTGACTACAAAATTATTACAGTAGTACAGCGTGTTCTACAGTTAATTTTATGCAGTCACAATTTAATTCTGCATCTTTATGTTCATGTTTTTCTTGATTGCTAATGGCAACATGTGTGGTATGTAAGAGTTTCTCTGTGTGTTTTGCTACAGTTTAACTTTTAATAATAGATTCGTTTATAGGTTACAGTAGTAAATGACAAAATAGACTAATATCTACATATATTTTATGCATTCATGATATACTTAACTTTTCTTTAATTTTTTTCAATATGTCTAGACCATGTGGTTCATCTGTGAGGTTTTCAAATTGTCACAAATCTGCTCCCAAATTTCTAACATATTTATTGAAAAAAATCCACGTATAATAAACTAATGTTGTTCAACGCCAACTGTATATACTCTTCGGAATGTCGTGTGAATTTTGAATGGCAGAAGAACTGGAGCCAGGGAGCCATTTTAGGAAACTACGAACAGTCTGAGTGGGGATATGGGCTACCCTTTAAAGTGACATCCATATAATTTACCTCTGAGAATGTTCTAAACTGTTCAATATTCCTACCTCGGATATGAAGACTGATAATTCCTACATTTCTCTGACTGCTTAGATATGACGATAAACACCAACCTCAAAGTTTATTTTGCCTTTTAAGTTCCCAAGTCATATCATCAGTTAATTCTTCACTGTATCCTTATACTGAAAACATATTAAGATTTATTATAATAGACACAATAAATAATGTTATATCACCTTCTTTTATTGTTGTTGTTTATCCCTACTGGGTAGTGCAAAATCTTTATGACATTTATGTCAGAACTTATTGTAATCCTATGTTTTAGTTGCAGTGAAAGTTTGATACTTCCTAAAGAGGATATCCTAAGAATATTTCTATCTGTGAGGTGAAAGTTGAAAATGGCAGTATCTCCCAGGAAAACAGGTTATTCATAGGAAATATCTTAAGATATCAAATATAACTAAGAAAATTATAATACCTCTGGATTTTTTTTCTAGATCTTAATATGTGTATCCACAATTCTGGTATCAACTCAATATGAAACACCCAACTTAATTTTGTGCATGATTTTCATACCTTCCTTCACTTTGCTGGGATATATCATGTTTTTGATCCAGGTAAGCAGTGATACCTACTGTGTCTCTGGTCTTGACCTTGTAGCCTATTAATAAAATCCTTACCCATTGTTGGAACAGGTGCATTTATAAAATTTTGAAGTTATTCAATGCTGATAAATTCTAAAAATAAGATTTTAAAGCTGTATAAAATTGAAAGCTGTCCAATTTGCTGAGATCACTACTCATACTAGCAGGAAGAGGGTCAATCCATGCAGAAATGCAGCAGGAAGCCCAACCATGGTTTATGAATTCCAGAGGAGATACTGAGACAAGACTAAAACTTTTTCCATTGCTATAAAACATGCTCTCTTGTGGTGAATCAATCTTGCCAGGGGATAGAAGTTTTTCATTTCAATGTTGATCAATGTCTAAAATCTTGTTGGGCTTATTGATTGCATACTGCTTAGCATCAATAAATTGCTTTTGGAGTGTATGACTTGCAAGTGAAGGAAAGAAAACATGATTCTATTAACCACTTCTGACGGAAACTAAAGACCACTGAGAATTTTGGGGAACTGTGGACAAATCTTGCCTAATTCATAGTTCTGTACTTTGTCACTCCCACTAAAAAGAAAGTTGGAAATCCCTGTTACATACAATTGGAAAATAAACAGTGTTGGAAGTCATAACTAAAGAAAGATGTCAGGTCATCAATAGACTTTAGCATCAGAAAACAACTCTTCTTATCTCAATTCATGGAATACCTACTGTTGTCCCATAGAACGTCAAGTACAATTACAACGTGGTTGTATTTAATGTGTAAGTTTTATATTTATAGAGAAACTTGCATTTAACTCTTGGTGTGTTTTTTTTCAGTTCTCCTTGATGTATACGAGAAACTTGGACAGTCTGGACAGCAGAATAAATGAAGTCAATAAAACCATTCTTTTAACAACCTTAATAGTAAGAAACATTTTCTGCCTAAATATATATATATGTTGCATAAGATTCATAGCCTGTGAAATCTTATTCAAGGTATGCCAAATTTAAATGTCTTAAAATACCCACTCTTCCTATATTTTCCATTCCAATATAATGGTAGTAAAAACTAAAGATATTTTTAAAATAGAGTCACAGATAATATAATACATACTAGAACATTTAAAGGCTTGGTTGCTATTATTGTGATAGACATTGTTGATATGCATCCAAAGACAATTTGAGGCAGTATGTAAGAAATGCAGCATACGGTGTATGGCTCAAAATCAAGTAAATATGTATTAACAACTAATTTGAATAATGAGGAGGAAAGGAGAGAAATTAAATGAAATTTTATAGTGGGGAAAGATAATGAAACAAAATATAAATGTTATTTCTGTCTATTATGGTAAATGAGACAGAAGGAGGAAACATATTCTTGTTTGCACACCTCTTGTTTCCTCTTTAATAGCAGAACAGCAGTTTATCAAGGAAGAAACCTCTAAATTTGTTTTGATTCATAAACTTTTATACATTTTTATCTGGGTCTTTGTATAATGAATGTATATCTTTCCTGTTTTGTAAATACCTGCAGAGATGTCCCATATATAGTCATTTTAATTGACCATTGAATTCTAAAGGCATACAATTGTCCAACTGGGGAATATGTTCATTTAAGTATGCAACTCTGACACAGCAAACAAACCCTGGAACCTTCAAGACTTAATATGGATTTTTCAAATAAATTCTACTGTATATTTGGCTGCCCACCTCCATTTGGTGGCTATGCTTTTTGAAACCCCTCAATCTTCAGGGTTGCCTCTGCAGTGGAAGAAAAGGTTAGAACATTAGACAAGATGGGACTCCAAAAACCTCATGGAAAAATGGAACTAAAAGTTGAAAATAAAAAAATATAAATTTTGGCCAGGCGCGGTGGCTCACGCCTGTAGTCCCAGCAATTTGGGAAGCTGAGAAGGGTGGATCACCTGAGGCCAGGAGTTCAAGACCAGCCTGGGCAACATGGTGAAACCCCATCTCTACTAAAAATACAAAAATTAGCTGGGTGTGGTGGCACGTGCCTGTAATTCCAGCTACTCGGGAGGCTGAGGCAGGAGAATCGCTTGAGCCCAGGAGGTGGAGGTTGCAGTGAGCTGAGATTATGCCATTGCACTCCAGCCTGGGCAAGAGAGAAAGACTCCGTCTCAAATACAGACATATATATACACACACATACATATATACACATACACATATATACATACATATATATAAATACATATATATGTATATATGTAATTTTTTTCAACATAAACTCCATCAAAGTCAGGACACTTTTGTAAGCAATGATACCAATCATTTAGTCCATTCCTACAAAATTGAGGATCCTAGGAATTTAACCTTGTCATTGAAGTATTTTTTACATTACTAACTGAACAAAAATGGGTGCCATTTACATATATTTTAAGATTAGGAAACAAAAAGAATTCAGAAGGAGCCAAATCAGAACTGTAGGTGGATACCCCTCAATAATTTCCCAAAGGAACTCTCACAGAATTGCCCTTGTTTGATGAGAAATGAGCAGGAATGTTGCCATGATGGAGAAGGACCTTCTAGTAAAGATTTCCTGGATATTTGTCTAACTTTCTCAAAACACTCTCATAATAAGCAGATGTCATCATTCTCTGTCCCTCCAGAAAATCAACAAACAAAATGCCCTAAGCATCCAAAAAACTGTTGCCATGACCTTTGCTCTTGACTAATTCACTTTTGCTTTAACTGGACTCACTTCCACCTTTTGGTAGCCATTGTTTTGATTGTGATTTGTCTTCAGAATCATACTGGTAAAGCCATGTTTTATTTCCTGTAAACAATTATTTAAAAAAAAATGCTTCAGAATATCGATCCCATGTGTTTAAAATCTCCATTGAATGCTCTGCTCTTGTCTGCTGCTAACCTGGGCACAACAGTTTAGGCCCGCACTGAGTAGAAAGTTTGATTAACTTTAATTTTTCAGTCAGAATTATGTGAGTTGAATCAGTTGAGATGTCTATGATGTTGACTATTGTTTCTGCTGTTAATTGTCAGTCCTCTTCAATTAGGAGATGAACGAGATAAATTTTTTCCTCTCAAGTTGATGTAGATGGTCTGCTGCTATAGGACTTATTTTCAATATTGTCTTGTTCTTTCTTAAAACCTCTTAACCATTTGTAAGTTGCGAATTTCTTTGGGCCATTGCCCTCATAAACTTCTTTACATCATCGATGATTTGACCATTCTTCCTTCCAAGCTTCTCCATACATTTGATGTTTGTTCTTGCTTCAGTTTTAGCAGAATTCATGTTCTGATAAGGGCTCTTTTCAAATGAATGTACCCTTCTTAGTACCTCAAACCAGATCCTGTTCAAACATGTTATAAGAAGTTAGGATAAGTTTATTTTGTTGCCCCCCAAGTTTGAAATCCACACATAGATTTTTCATCATATGCATTTTTCATGATATTTTTGAAGTCCCCCGTTTTAAGGGCCGGGCCTAGAAGCGGCTTTCGTCACATCCCACCACATTTTACTTCATGGCTACTTACCTATTTGCTTTTAGTCAGTGACCTGTGGTGGAAAAAAACAACTGCAGTTATTTTTTACATATAAGTTTTTCCAGCTTTTCAAATTATAGTAAAAAAAGTAACATAAAATTTACCATCCTTATGATTTTTAAACGTATAGTTCAGGTTTTTAAGCATATTCACATTGTTGTGAAAAGAATCTCCAGAATTTTTAATCTTGTAAATCTGAAACTCTATAGCCATTAAACAATTTCCCTTTTCCCCTTTGCCCAAACCAGTAATCACCATTCTACTTTCTGTTTCTATGAATTTTACTACTTTATATATCTTATATACATGAAATCATAAAGTATCTGTCTTTTTTGTGGCTAGCTTATTTCACTCTGCATAACGTTCTCAAGGTTTATCCATGTTGAGATGTATGACAAGATTTCACTCCTTCTTAAGGTTGAATAATATTGAATTGTATATATATACCATAATTTTAAAAATCTATTCATTCTGTCAATGAACATTTTTATTGCTTCTACCTCTTGGCTATTGTGAAAAGCCAAGCTATGAACGTGGGTGTGTAAATCTCTCTTCAAGATGCTACTTTCAATTCTTTTGGATATATACCCAGAAGTGGGAGTGCTGAATTATATGATAGTTCTAGTTGTATTTTTTGAGGAATCTCCATACTGTTTTCCATAGCAATTGCCCCATTTTGCAGCCTCACCAACAGTGTACGAGATTTCCAATTTCTCCACATCCTTGCCAACACGTATTTTTTTATATAGTAGCCATCCTAATGGATGTGAGGTATACCATTGTGGTTTTCATATGCATTTCATTGACCTTTAAAGTTGCCCATTTATATATCTTCTTTGGAGAAATATTTATTCAAGTTATTTGCTTTTTTTAAATTTTTTAAAAAACTTTTTTATTTTTTGGAGTCTTGCTCTGTCACCAGGCTGGAGTGCAGTGGCATGATCTTGTGTCTCTGCAACATCCATCTCCTGGGTTCAAGCGATTCTCCTGCCTCAGCCTCCTGAGTTGCTGGGACTATGGGTGCACGCCACCGCACCCAGCTAATTGTTTTGTTTTTAGTAGAGAGGGGTTTCACCATGTTGGCCAGGATGGTCTCAATCTCCTGACTTCGTGATTCACCCGCCTCAGCCTCCCAAAGTGCTGGGATTGCAGGCATGAGCCACTGTGCCTGGCCATTATTTGCCCATTTTTAAATTGGGTTATTTGAATTTTTTGTTGTTGTTGAGTTGTAGGAGTTTAAAAAATTATTCGGAATATTAACACCTTATCAGATATATGATTTGAAAATGTTTTCTTGTATTCTGTAGGTTATCTTTTCACCATGTCAGTTGTGTCCTTTGATGCACAGAAGATTTTAGTTTGATGCAAACACATTTGCCTATTTTTAGTTTTGTTGTTTGTGTTTTTAGTGTCGTATTGAATAAATCGCTGTCTAGTCAAATTTTATGGAGTTTTTTTCTGCAAGTTTGATTTGTATATAATATAAGGCCCCCACTTCATTCTTTTACATATTGGCATTAGTTTTCTTAGCACTATTTGTTGAAGAGATTGTCTTTTTGCTATTGAGTGGTCTTGGCACCCTTGTTGAAGATTATTTGAGGATATATGGGAGGGTTTATTTCTGGGCTCTCTATTCTATTCTATTGGTCTATTTTAAAATAAAAGTTGTATAGCTGATTTATTTCTTTATTTTCTTGTCTCCCTTTTCAATGTAATGATGGCCGCACTAAGTCAATTTGGAACAACTTGGGGGTGATTTTATTTTGAAAAATTATTTTACTGGATATACAATTTTTGGATAAATTTTTTTCTTTCAGCTCTTTGAATACATCATTACACTTTCTCCTGGCCTCCATTGTTTCTGAAGAGAATAAATTGTATTGTTACTTCTCTTTGAGTGATGAGTCCTCTCCCCCTTCCTGTTTTCTCTGCCTTTGATTTTCAGCAATCTGACTGTTTTACCTAGATATGGAACTTGTAATTATCCTACCTATGATGTGTTAAGCTCCTTGAACGTATATATAATTTTTTATTTTTATTTTTTATTTTTATTTTTTTTTTTAGGCAGAGTCTTGCTCTGTCCCCCAGGCTGGAGTGCAGCGGCGCGATCTCGGCTCACTGCAAGCTCCGCCTCCCGGGTTCACGCCATTCTCCTGCCTCAGCCTCCTGACTAGCTGGGACTACAGGGGCCCGCCACAGCGCCTGGCTAATTTTTTGTATTTTTAGTAGAGACGGGGTTTCACCGTGGTCTCGATCTCCTGACCTTGTGATCCGCCCGCCTCGGCCTCCCAAAGTGCTGGGATTACAGGCGTGAGCCACCGCGCCCGGCTTATATAAATATTTTTTAAAATAAATTTTGGAAGCTTTGGGGCCATCATTTCTTAAAAACGTTTTTCTGTTCTTTCTCTCTCCCCTATATTTTTGGAACTCCTATTTCATATATTTGGTATGCTTGATAATCTTTGAGGCTCTGTTTATTTATAGTTCATCATTTTTCTGTCTGTTCTTCAGATCAATTATATGATAGAAAGTCTGTATTTGAGTTATATTTTACTTTAATTTTTGAAATATGACTTCAGTGAATGTACAGTAGCTTTTGTACATCTTTGATAACACTCAAAAACACTTTCTATTAACTGATTTTTTTTTTCTGAATGTGGGTTACCCTTTTCTGTTTCATAATTTTTGCTGTTTCTTAAAGTTCTTAAATGTTTAATCCTCTGGATATATTTTATCTTTTGTTTTTAGATATAGACTAATCTTCATTTTTTAAGTTTTTCCAAAAAAGGGCATTTAGTTATCTCAATGCCATTTATGAATACTCCATTTTATGTCTTCTAACATGAAATGACATCTTTATCAGCATTACATTTGCTTGTATTTATGGACTGATTGTGTTGATATTCTCCCCATTGATCCATTTGTTTACATCAGTGTCAGGAATACATTGTTTTAATTATAGTAGGTTTATATATTTTGCTCAATTCAAAATGATACGTATGTCCTATCATCAATAGGATTAATTTTTCAAAACTTTTCTATTTTCCTACTCAATTTTATTGATGAAAATTAGAATGCAGTCAAGTGCCAGAAACTGGTATGTAGACTTTTATGGACATTATTGTTAATGTTTATTTTGCTAGAACAGTATTTGCGAGTTGAAAATATTTATGTTTAAAGGTTTATCTGCATTTAAGGTTTATTTTATATACTTTAATATTTTATTTGATATTTTAACTTTATTTCTGTTTTGTGTATATTCAGTTACATTTATTTATGTATTTATTTGTTTGCCATAAATTTTTTTTTTCCCAGTGCACATTCTAGGTAGGTTTCTATACAAAAATATAAAATTCTTGTACAATTATCTTATATCAGTTTACCTTACTGAATTTTCTTATTTACAATTTTTTTTCAGATGCTTATCTTGCCTTTTCTTGTGAAACAACCATGTTATCATGAAATAATTATCTTTTTATTTTGAAAATATATACTGCATTATATATTCTTGCTTTATGACATTGGCTTGAATCTCTAAAAATCATCCACTAATACTGTTGCAAGAAGACATCCTTACATTGTTTCTGATTTTACTGAGAATTTTCTTAGTGCTTAACCATTAGCATTATAGTAACTTTTAAAAATATAAACTATTTATCTCACTAAATCCCTCAATTCCTGGATTACTGAGAGCTTTTGTCTTTTGTTTGTTTCTAGTATTTATGAAGAATGAATCTAGAATCTTCTCAAAGCCTATGAGCCTCTGTTAAGAATGATCAATTTATTTTAAATAAAACCATTAAAAATTAATAAATTTTATTTTATATTCTGTAATGTTTAAGAAATCCGCCTCCCTAAGGTCAAGAAGATATTATTTTATATTATTTTCTAAAATATTTGTATTTCCCTTTCACATTTGTATCTTCAATCATCTAAAATTCATTTTTTTTTCCTGTGGGCTTGTTTTATTTCTATCTTTAAGGATGTCCAGTTGTCCCAGCAGTTGAGACAACTGTTTATTGAAAAATCTGTACCTTTCCCATTGATAGAGCTACTTCTGTTCATATATCAGATACCTATATATGTAGAGTCTGTTTCTGGGATAACTATTCCATTTTGTTTGCTTTTGTCAAGTTCATAGGTACACTACCAGTCTGGTACCACGTTAAACCACGTTCTAGGCTTGAGGTTTTGTTTCGACCATCCAGTGATGTGAATTTGGGTTCCAAGTCTGTGTAAAAGCTGGCTTGTATTTCCACCTTCACTTTCTCTTTTCATGATGAGCACTCAAGGCAATGATGTTAGCAATATCCTGAGGGTTCTTTTCACCCCTCACTAAAAGTATAACCCTTTGAGGTCCATCCTTTATTAGAGAAAGAGTGACCTATCTACTCCTTGCTTGGGGAAGACTCTGTGCTTCAACAGTTTCTTCTGTCTTCTGCCCCTGGACATGGCATGAAAATGGAAGTTTGAGTATTTCAAGGATAAAGAGTAACTCTAGGACAAGATAGCTTTGGGGCTAACCCTATCTCCTGTATTCACTTAGATTTGGCTTAAAAAGTCCATATTATTTTATTAGCTCTTCTATACTTTTTTAAAGTTTTAAAAAAATTAATGTGGAATTTTTAATTCCTTCTCAGTGGGAGGGTGAGTTTGAATAAACCTTTCTTCCACATGAGAAGTATTTTACAAGTTTTTTGTCAAATTTATAAGAAAATGATTGAATCTTCTGTGACAAAAAATGGACAAATATTGACCATTGAGTATGAGTGCCATCGTGATGCTAATTCTAATTATTTTTCTTTTCTTTTAGCCATACCTTCAGAGTCTTATTTTCCTTTTTGTCATAAGATGTCTGGAAATGAAGTATGGAAATGAAATAATGAATAAAGACCCAGTTTTCAGGTTGGGAAAATATTAATTGAAACCTGAATGTAATTTAAATGTTTAGTCTTTTTAAATTTGTAATTTCATTTATTTGTTTATTTATTTGTTTTTATTTTTGAAAATAGAGACAGGGTTTCAGGTTGGGAGAATACTAATTGAGATCTGAATGTAATTTAAATATTTAATCTTTTTAAATTTATAATTTTATTTGTTTTTATTTTTGAAAGTAGAAACAGGATCTTGCTATATTGCTCAGATTGGTCTCAAATCCCTGGCCTCAAATAATCCTCCTGTCGTGATCTTAAATATTTAGTCTTTATTGCAGTACATTTAACATCAGTTTATTGAAATGGATTTACTACCCAACACTTGGCTAAGCACGTTGTACAGTGCTATTTTCAGAAAAAGAAAACAATTAGATTGGATGCAGGGATATTTAGTTTCTAAGTCATAGATTCTAGATTCTGATTTTAGGCAAGATGAGTTTTTGTCCTGTACATCTCTGTCAGTAGTGTTTAAGCATCAAAGCTTGCTTTTCTCCTGGTTATAGCCTTTATGGGTCCCTAAGGAGAAGGTACAGTAAAAACTGGTTCCATATAAAACCAATTAGAACGATCTTTTATGAGGAAAGTGGTCATGATCTGGCTGGTGACAGACTAAAAGACTCGTATGTCTACATTTGAGTGACTTAAAAGAACGAAGTGAAGGGACAGAGCCATTTGACAGATAGGATACAATGTTTTAAAGAGAAGAAATAGTCAAAGAAGATTTCAAGAGACTTGGCTACTGGAGGTGTTATTACTGCCAAGAAGAATCTTGTAGGTAATAAATTAATCATGTGATAATCTTTTTTAAAAAGGATAATAGTTTAATTATAGGCGTTTACATTTTATTAATAGTTGTTGTAAGCCAAAATTGCATTTCTATGTTATTTTGTTTCTTCTGTAGAATCTCTCCACGGAGTAGAGAAACTCTTCCCAATCCAGAAGAGCCCGAAGAAGAAGATGAAGATGTTCAAGCTGAAAGAGTCTAAGCAGCAAATACACTCACTACTCCAAACTTGACGGAGGTGGACAACAGTGATTAGACCCTTAATAAAATGCTCAGATAGTTTGTGCTGTAGAATGGATGAGGTGTTGGTTTTTATTTTGAAAAGCTGCTTTTGTTTCTTTAATATTTCTATTTATAGCTTATATTCAAATTATTCTCTTTAAAAGTAACTACCCTGTTCTCATTCTTTTAATTTTTTCTTCTTCAGTTTTCTGTGAGTCTTAATCTTCCAGCTCCTCATTCATCAGTGTAATCAACAAGTTCTCTGATTTTTTAAATCAATTTTAACAAAATCGCACGTTTCTCAAGAATTGCAATTTCATTTTGTATTATAGTTTACTTGTAATATTAATAACTGAATAGCATATGAACAAGAACAAATGAATTTACAATGCATGGAAATCAATAAAGAATAAAGTAGGAATGAAATTAGTGGAAAGAGCAAGGATAGATGCTAGCATAATGCAAAGGGAATGTATTTGATTAGGAATTAATTTTATTAGTAGTTGATTAAGTAGCCCTTATTTATGAACATACATTTGGGCATTTTATTTGAAAAAGGCTAAAGCTCTTCAGCCTGACATAAAATTTAGTTCGGTTTATAGACTAGGGAATGGAAAATAAAACATTAATTCATAAAGTATCTGAAATTTAACAGGGAAATCATGCTTTGTCATGTTTTTCAGGAGCCAGTCATAACTGCAAGCTGTTTACACAAGGAATATTATGACACAAAGAAAAGTTGCTTTTCAACAAGAAAGAAGAAAATAGCCATCAGAAATGTTTCCTTTTGTGTTAAAAAAGGTTTGAATAATTGCTTCTTTTATTATTATTATAATGTTTCTTATTCTCTAGATTTAAGACTATGAAGGGGACAACTTTTTAATTCTTTGAGGCTGTTCATATATCCTGGTTAATGTGTAATTATAAAAGTTCACATGTCAGCAGATAAGTCTTCTACTTCAAAATCATATCCCAATTCAAATGGCAAGAAACCCAATCTCGGATAAAGAAGACCCCAATTCTCTGTATTAATGTTGTAATACAGGAGATTTTTCAAGGTGCTATCTAAGCTTTTGTTTCAGAAATGTTATTTTGGGGTGGCCATGGTGGCTTGTGCCTCTAATCCCAGTGCTTTGGGAGGCTGAGACGGGAGGCTTGAGGCCAAGATTTCGAGACCAGCCTGGGTAACATAGTGAGACTCCATCTCTACAAAAAATTTTAAAATTAACTGGGTGTGGTGGTGCATGCATGTAGTTCTAGCCAGCTGGGAGATTGATGCAGGAAGATCTCTTGAGCCCAGGAGATCGAGGGTGCAGCAGGCAATGATTATACCACTGCACTCCAGCCTAGGCGAAAGAGCAAGACTCTGTCTCTGAAAAAAAAAAGGCCTTTTGTTTCAAAATGTTTTGGAACCAACCAAGCAATTCTGGATTAGTCAACCTTGAAAATTCAAATACTGGCCGGACGCGGTGGCTCACGCCTGTAATCCCTGCACTTTGGGAGGCCGAGGCGGGTGGATCACAAGATCAGGAGATCGAGACCATCCTGGCTAAGACGGTGAAACCCCCTTTCTACTAAAAATACAAAAAATTAGCCGGGTGTGGTGGCGGACTACTGGATCACAGCTATTCGAGAGGCTGAGGCAGGAGAATGGTGTGAACCCGGGAGGCGGAGGTTGCAGTGAGCCGAGATTGCGCCACTGCGCTCCCAGCCTGGGCGACAGAGCCAGACTTTGTCTTAAAAAAAAAAAAAAAAAAAACCCTTTAAAAAATAAAAAAGAAGAGAAAATTCAAATATTGTTGGTGACTCTTTCTTCCAGGTGAAGTTTTGGGATTACTAGGACACAATGGAGCTGGTAAAAGTACTTCCATCAAAATGATAACTGGATACACAAAGCCATGTGCAGGAGTGGTATGTGATATGTGAAGGAAATTTTATTTTAAATATTGATGACATCCTTCTATTATTCCTATCAGTAAATCAAATATCTTTTAAAAAAATAGATGAAATAATTTATAAAATTTCTCTTGCGTATTCAAAAAATATTGTAGCGGCCGGGCGCGGTGGCTCAAGCCTGTAATCCCAGCACTTTGGGAGGCCGAGACGGGTGGATCACGAGGTCAGGAGATCGAGACCATCCTGGCTAACACGGTGAAACTCCGTCTCTACTAAAAAATACAAAAAACTAGCCGGGCGAAGTGGCGGGCGCCTGTGGTCCCAGCTACTCGGGAGGCTGAGGCAGGAGAATGGCGTGAACCCGGGAGGCGGAGCTTGCAGTGAGCTGAGATCCGGCCACCGCACTCCAGCCTGGGCGACAGAGCCAGACTCAGTCTCAAAAAAAAAAAAAAAACAAAAAAAAAAAACAAAAAAACAAAAACAAAAACAAAAAAATATTGTAGCTTAATGGCCACTTTTTTTTTTTTTTTTTTTTTTTTTTTACTATATGATTCCATTTATTTATTTATTTATTTTTTAAAATTTATTTATTATTATTATACTTTAAGTTGTAGGGTACATGTGCATAACGTGCAGGTTTGTTACATAAGTATACTTGTGCCATGTTGGTGTGCTGCACCCAACAACTCATCATTTACATCAGGTATAACTCCCAATGCAATCCCTCCCCCCTCCCCCCCCCCCATGATAGGCCCCTGTGTGTGATGTTCCCCTTCCTGAGTCCAAGTGATCTCATTGTTCAGTTCCCACCTATGAGTGAGAACATGCGGTGTTTGGTTTTCTGTTCTTGTGATAGTTTGCTAAGAATGATGGTTTCCAGCTGCATCCATGTCCCTACAAAGGACGCAAACTCATCCTTTTTGATGGCTGCATAGTATTCCATGGTGTATATGTGCCACATTTTCTTAATCCAATCTGTCACTGATGGACATTTGGGTTGATTCCAAGTCTTTGCTATTGTGAATAGTGCTGCAATAAACATACGTGTGCATGTGTCTTTATAGCAGCATAATTTATAATCCTTTGGGTATGTACCCAGTAATGGGATGGCTGGGTCATATGGTACATCTAGTTCTAGATCCTTGAGGAATTGCCATACTGTTTTCCATAATGGTTGAACTAGTTTACAATCCCACCAACAGTTTAAAAGTGTTCCTATTTCTCCACATCCTCTCCAGCACCTGTTGTTTCCTGACTTTTTAATGATCGCCATTCTAACTGGTGTGAGATGGTATCTCATTGTGGTTTTGATTTGCATTTCTCTGATGGCCAGTGATGATGAGCATTTTTTCATGTGTCTGTTGGCTGTATGAATGTCTTCTTTTGAGAAATGTCTGTTCATATCCTTTGCCCACTTTTTGATGGGGTTGTTTGTTTTTTTCTTGTAAATTTGTTTGAGTTCTTTGTAGGTTCTGGATATTAGCCCTTTGTCAGATGAGTAGATTGCAAAAATTTTCTCCCATTCTGTAGGTTGCCTGTTCACTCTGATGGTAGTTTCTTTTGCTGTGCAGAAGCTCTTTAATTTAATGAGATCCCATTTGTCAATTTTGGCTTTTGCTACCATTGCTTTTGGTGTTTTAGACATGAAGTCTTTGCCCATGCCTATGTCCTGAATGGTAATACCTAGGTTTTCCTCTAGGATTTTTATGGTATTAAGTCTAACATTTAAGTCTCTAATCCATCTTGAATTAATTTTCGTATAAGGAGTAAGGAAAGGATCCAGTTTCAGCTTTCTACTTATGGCTAGCCAATTTTCCCAGCACCATTTATTAAATAGGGAATCCTTTCCCCATTTCTTGTTTCTCTCAGGTTTGTCAAAGATCAGATGGCTGTAGATGTGTGGTATTATTTCTGAGGACTCTGTTCTGTTCCATTGGTCTATATCTCTGTTTTGGTACCAGTACCATGCTGTTTTGGTTACTGTAGCCTTGTAGTATAGTTTGAAGTCAGGTAGCGTGATGCCTCCAGCTTTGTTCTTTTGACTTAGGATTGTCTTGGAGATGCGGGCTCTTTTTTGGTTCCATATGAACTTTAAAGCAGTTTTTTTCCAATTCTGTGAAGAAACTCATTGGTAGCTTGATGGGGATGGCATTGAATCTATAAATTACCTTGGGCAGTATGGCCATTTTCATGATATTGATTCTTCCTATCCATGAGCATGGTATGTTCTTCCATTTGTTTGTGTCCTCTTTTATTTCACTGAGCAGTGGTTTGTAGTTCTCCTTGAAGAGGTCCTTTACATCCCTTGTAAGTTGGATTCCTAGGTATTTTATTCTCTTTGAAGCAATTGTGAATGGAAGTTCATTCCTGATTTGGCTCTCTGTTTGTCTGTTACTGGTGTATAGGAATGCTTGTGATTTTTGCAAATTAATTTTGTATCCTGAGACTTTGCTGAAGTTGCTTATCAGCTTAAGGAGATTTTGGGCTGAGACAATGGGGTTTTCTAAATATACAATCATGTCATCTGCAAACAGGGACAATTTGACTTCTTCTTTTCCTAACTGAATACCCTTGATTTCTTTCTCTTGCCTAATTGCCCTAGCCAGAACTTCCAACACTATGTTGAATAGGAGTGGTGAGAGAGGGCATCCCTGTCTTGTGCCAGTTTTCAAAGGGAATTTTTCCAGTTTTTGCCCATTCAGTATGATATTGGCTGTGGGTTTGTCATAAATAGCTCTTATTATTTTGAGGTACGTTCCATCAATACCGAATTTATTGAGCGTTTTTAGCATGAAGGGCTGTTGAATTTTGTCAAAAGCCTTTTCTGCATCTATTGAGATAATCATGTGGTTCTTGTCTTTGGTTCTGTTTATATGCTGGATTATGTTTATTGATTTGCGAATGTTGAACCAGCCTTGCATCCCAGGGATGAAGCCCACTTGATCATGGTGGATAAGCTTTTTGATGTGTTGCTGAATCCGGTTTGCCAGTATTTTATTGAGGATTTTTGCATCGATGTTCATCAGGGATATTGGTCTAAAATTCTCTTTTTTTGTTGTGTCTCTGCCAGGCTTTGGTATCAGGATGATGTTGGCCTCATAAAATGAGTTAGGGAGGATTCCCTCTTTTTCTATTGATTGGAATAGTTTCAGAAGGAATGGTACCAACTCCTCCTTGTACCTCTGGTAGAATTCAGCTGTGAATCCATCTGGTCCTGGACTTTTTTTGGTTGGTAGGCTATTAATTATTGCCTCAATTTCAGAGCCTGCTATTGGTCTATTCAGGGATTCAACTTCTTCCTGGTTTAGTCTTGGAAGAGTGTAAGTGTCCAGGAAATTATCCATTTCTTCTAGATTTTCCAGTTTATTTGCGTAGAGGTGTTTATAGTATTCTCTGATGGTAGTTTTTATTTCTGTGGGGTCGGTGGTGATATCCCCTTTATCATTTTTAATTGCGTCGATTTGATTCTTCTCTCTTTTCTTCTTTATTAGTCTTGCTAGTGGTCTGTCAATTTTGTTGATCTTTTCAAAAAACCAACTCCTGGATTCATTGATTTTTTGGAGAGTTTTTTGTGTCTCTATCTCCTTCAGTTCTGCTCTGATCTTAGTTATTTCTAGCCTTCTGCTAGCTTTCGAATGTGTTTGCTCTTGCTTCTCTAGTTCTTTTAATTGCGATGTTAGAGTGTCAATTTTAGATCTTTCCTGCTTTCTCTTGTGGGCATTTAGTGCTATAAATTTCCCTCTACACACTGCTTTAAATGTGTCCCAGAGATTCTGGTATGTTGTATCTTTGTTCTCATTGGTTTCAAAGAACATCTTTATTTCTGCCTTCATTTCGTGATGTACCCAGTAGTCATTCAGGAGCAGGTTGTTCAGTTTCCATGTAGTTGAGCGGTTTTGATTGAGTTTCTTAGTCCTGAGTTCTAGTTTGATTGCACTGTGGTCTGAGAGACAGTTTGTTATAATTTCTGTTCTTGTACATTTGCTGAGGAGTGCTTTACTTCCAATTACGTGGTCGATTTTGGAGTAAGTACGATGTGGTGCTGAGAAGAATGTATATTCTGTTGATTTGGGGTGGAGAGTTCTATAGATGTCTATTAGGTCTGCTTGCTGCAGAGATGAGTTCAATTCCTGGATATCCTTGTTAACTTTCTGTCTCGTTGATCTGTCTAATGTTGACAGTGGAGTGTTGAAGTCTCCCATTATTATTGTATGGGAGTCTAAGTCTCTTTGTAAGTCTCTAAGGACTTGCTTTATGAATCTGGGTGCTCCTGTATTGGGTGCATATATATTTAGGATAGTTAGCTCTTCCTGTTGAATTGATCCCTTTACCATTATGTAATGGCCTTCTTTGTCTCTTTTGATCTTTGATGGTTTAAAGTCTGTTTTATCAGAGACTAGTATTGCAACCCCCGCTTTTTTTTGTTCTCCATTTGCTTGGTAAATCTTCCTCCATCCCTTTATTTTGAGCCTATGTATGTCTCTGCGTGTGAGATGGGTCTCCTGAATACAGCAGACTGATGGGTCTTGACTCTTTATCCAGTTTGCCAGTCTGTGTCTTTTAATTGGAGCATTTAGTCCATTTACATTTAAGGTTAAGATTGTTATGTGTGAACTTGATCCTGTTAATGGCCACTTCTATCTCCTTTAGTAGAAAGGGGATTGGAGCAAAAACCAAAGGTGGATCTGACATTCATTGTCTTCTGTAGGTGGTGTTACAAGACAGCAGAACATCGGTAAGGCAACAGCATGACAACAGTCTCAAGTTCTTGGGGTACTGCCCTCAGGAGAACTCACTGTGGCCCAAGCTTACAATGAAAGAGCACCTGGAGTTGTATGCAGCCGTGAAAGGACTGGGCAAAGAAGATGCTGCTCTTAGTATTTCACGGTACAGAGAGAAGTCTCACAATCTGTAGCTGGAGGAAGGGAAAAATACGTCATTTCTTCATTGTATATAAAAAGGAAATTATAAACAGTGTCTTTAAATTTTCATGCAAATAAAATGATCGAACTACCTGCATAAGAACCAAATCATAAGATTTAGCATGTATGAAAATGTTAAGGAAGCTTAAATTTACTATCTAGAATAACAGTGCTTAGAGTTTCCTATAGTTGTTTTGGATAGGTCCATTTGCCATATACTTCATGTATAATCACACTGTTTTTTGTCAGATTGGTGGAAGCTCTCAAGCTCCAGGAGCAACTTAAGGTTCCCGTGAAAACTCTATCAGAGGGAATAAAGAGAAAGGTATGGGCCAGGCTCGGGGTTGCTCTGTGCACCCTTGGCTGGGTGCCCATGGGCTGTTCCTCCCATTGCAGCTGTGCTTTGTGCTGAGCATCCTGGGGAACCCATCAGTGGTGCTTCTAGACGAGCCGTTTACTGGGATGGACCCCGAGGGGCAGCAGCAAATGTGGTAAGGAGAGCGAATATTAAGTGTCAGAGTCAATAGAATACATCTAGGTTTTTATTTTATTTTTTGTATGTTTCTTTGTTACATTTTGCTCCATTAACCTTTGACAGGCACATCTTCTATTTTGTAATTCAGTGAAACCTAATACAGCATTCAAAATTCCTCCAGGAAGGAAAAAATAGATATTTTAAGACCCAAATAGACTCTTGATTATGTTTGTTTGGATTTTTCTTCTCTTCTTCCTCTTCCCCCTGTCTTTTTATTTTTCCATTTCATTTTTCAATTATTGAAAGTCACATAGTGTGATGTTTCTCTATTTTTTACTCCAACTTTTCTACTTTTCTTCTCCAATAGTGCATTATTTTACCAATACTCTTCTTTTTATGAAGCCTATTAATATGGTACTATCATTAGGTAATGTAGCACAATTTTTGTTCTTTTTCTCTATGGCAAGGATTTTCTCTCGTAGCCTTATTTATCTATTTATTTATTTATTTGTTATTTTATTGTATTACTTGACACAGAGTCTTGCTCCATCTCCCAGGCTGGAATGCAGTGGTGTGATCACAGCTCACTGCAGCCTCAACCTTCTGGGCTTAAGCGATCCACTCATCGCAGCCTCTCAAGTAGCTGGGACCACAGGCATGTGCCACCATGCCTGGCTTATTTTTAAATTTTTTGTGGAGATGGGGTTTCACCATTTTGCACAGGCTTCTTGCATCCAAACATAACATCTTCTCTTTAGATTTCCTGCTTTTTTCTATTTATCTATTTTCCCAAATTACTTTCTAAATGTAAACAATCCCTTACTTTATCTTTAGGCAGATACTTCAGGCTACCGTTAAAAACAAGGAGAGGGGCGCCCTCTTGACCACCCATTACATGTCGGAGGCTGAGGCTGTGTGTGACCGTGTGGCCATCATGGTTTCAGGAACGCTAAGGTGGGTGCCTGTCCTGAGCCAGCATGAGACTAACATGTTCTTATAGAGAGAGTTTCAGTTTGCTATGAACAGCTGATGCTCTACAGCTCCCTAACCTATAATTAAACACCTTCCTCTACAGTGAGAACCAAGGAATAAATTAAGAGACAAGTATTTTTTCTTTATTTCCCCTGAACTAGGTGTATTGGTTCCATTCAACATCTGAAAAACAAGTTTGGTAAAGATTATTTGCTAGAAATAAAAATGAAAGAACCTACTCAGGTGAAAGCTCTCCACACAGAGATTTTGAAGCTTTTCCCACAGGCTGCTCGGCAGGAAAGGTAAAAGATGTTTTTGGTTTGAGTGACAAGTATGAGTGTTTTCCAGTATTAGCATCAATTAGTTTTGTGCTAGTCTAAACAGGAAGAGAAAGGCAGAGTGGACTTATTCATTACATAACGAGCTGTTTGAGGATTGCTAGGATGCATTACAAAAACTAAACAGTTATTTTTAGTGAGTGTTGTAGACCTCAGAAAAAGTGAATGTTGTGTGTGTGTGTGCATTCATATGTATGTGTGTAAATGGTGGAATGGCTTGGAGATTAAGAACAAAGTTCAGACAAATTAAACTATCAACTTTTAAATGATTTTTAAAAAATAAACAATGAAAACAATGCTTTCACCTACAGGATTTTGCTGAATATAAATCACATCGAAAGTTCCATAACACAGACTTCCATGCTTGAGAAGGATTGACTCTATCCTATATTATTCAGTTATAAATCAGTTGATCCTCCCAATGTTTCTTTTAAAGTTGTATGTGGAAGATGGCCGAATAGGAACAGCTCCAGTCTCCAACTCCCAGCGTGAGCAACACAGAAGACCGGTGATTTCTGCATTTTCAACTGAGCCTCTGCTGCTGATACCCAGGCAAACAGGGTCTGGAGTGGACCTCAAGCAATCTCCAACAGACCTACAGCTGAGGGTCCTGACTGTTAGAAGGAAAACTATCAAACAGGAAGGACACCTACACCAAAACCCCATCAGTACATCACCATCATCAAAGACCAGAGGCAGATAAAACCACGAAGATGGGGAAAAAGCAGGGCAGAAAAGCTGGAAATTCAAAAAATAAGAGCACATCTCCCCCGGCAAAGGGGCGCAGCTCATCGCCAGCAACGGATCAAAGCTGGACGGAGAATGACTTTGACGAGATGAGAGAAGAAGGCTTCAGTCCATCAAATTTCTCAGAGCTAAAGGAGGAATTACGTACCCAGTGCAAAGAAACTAAAAATCTTGAAAAAAAAGTGGAAGAATTGATGGCTAGAGTAATTAATGCAGAGAAGGTCATAAACGAAATGAAAGAGATGAAAACCATGACACGAGAAATACGTGACAAATGCACAAGCTTCAGTAACCGACTCGATCAACTGGAAGAAAGAGTATCTGCGATTGAGGATCAAATGAATGAAATGAAGCGAGAAGAGAAACCAAAAGAAAAAAGAAGAAAAAGAAATGAACAAAGCCTGCAAGAAGTATGGGATTATGTAAAAAGACCAAATCTACGTCTGATTGGGGTGCCTGAAAGTGAGGGGGAAAATGGAACCAAGTTGGAAAACACTCTTCAGGATATCATCCAGGAGAACTTCCCCAACCTAGTAGGGCAGGCCAACATTCAAATCCAGGAAATACAGAGAACGCCACAAAGATACTCCTCGAGAAGAGCAACTCCAAGACACATAATTGCCAGATTCACCAAAGTTGAAATGAAGGAAAAAATCTTAAGGGCAGCCAGAGAGAAAGGTCGGGTTACCCACAAAGGGAAGCCCATCAGACTAACAGCAGATCTCTCGGCAGAAACTCTCCAAGCCAGAAGAGAGTGGGGGCCAATATTCAACATTCTTAAAGAAAAGAATTTTAAACCCAGAATTTCATATCCAGCCAAACTAAGTGTCATAAGTGAAGGAGAAATAAAATCCTTCACAGATAAGCAAATGCTTAGAGATTTTGTCACCACTAGGCCTGCCTTACAAGAGACCCTGAAGGAAGCACTAAACATGGAAAGGAACAACCAGTACCAGCCATTGCAAAAACATGCCAAAATGTAAAGACCATCGAGGTTAGGAAGAAACTGCATCAACTAACAAGCAAAATAACCAGTTAATATCATAATGGCAGGATCAAGTTCACACATAACAATCTTAACCTTAAATGTAAATGGACTAAATGCTCCAATTAAAAGACACAGACTGGCAAACTGGATAAAGAGTCAAGACCCATCAGTCTGCTGTATTCAGGAGACCCATCTCACACGCAGAGACATACATAGGCTCAAAATAAAGGGATGGAGGAAGATTTACCAAGCAAATGGAGAACAAAAAAAAGCAGGGGTTGCAATACTAGTCTCTGATAAAACAGACTTTAAACCATCAAAGATCAAAAGAGACAAAGAAGGCCATTACATAATGGTAAAGGGATCAATTCAACAGGAAGAGCTAACTATCCTAAATATATATGCACCCAATACAGGAGCACCCAGATTCATAAAGCAAGTCCTTAGAGACTTACAAAGAGACTTAGACTCCCATACAATAATAATGGGAGACTTCAACACTCCACTGTCAACATTAGACAGATCAACGAGACAGAAAGTTAACAAGGATATCCAGGAATTGAACTCATCTCTGCAGCAAGCAGACCTAATAGACATCTATAGAACTCTCCACCCCAAATCAACAGAATATACATTCTTCTCAGCACCACATCGTACTTACTCCAAAATCGACCACGTAATTGGAAGTAAAGCACTCCTCAGCAAATGTACAAGAACAGAAATTATAACAAACTGTCTCTCAGACCACAGTGCAATCAAACTAGAACTCAGGACTAAGAAACTCAATCAAAACCGCTCAACTACATGGAAACTGAACAACCTGCTCCTGAATGACTACTGGGTACATCACGAAATGAAGGCAGAAATAAAGATGTTCTTTGAAACCAATGAGAACAAAGATACAACATACCAGAATCTCTGGGACACATTTAAAGCAGTGTGTAGAGGGAAATTTATAGCACTAAATGCCCACAAGAGAAAGCAGGAAAGATCTAAAATTGACACTCTAACATCACAATTAAAAGAACTAGAGAAGCAAGAGCAAACACATTCGAAAGCTAGCAGAAGGCTAGAAATAACTAAGATCAGAGCAGAACTGAAGGAGATAGAGACACAAAAAACTCTCCAAAAAATCAATGAATCCAGGAGTTGGTTTTTTGAAAAGATCAACAAAATTGACAGACCACTAGCAAGACTAATAAAGAAGAAAAGAGAGAAGAATCAAATCGACACAATTAAAAATGATAAAGGGGATATCACCACCGACCCCACAGAAATAAAAACTACCATCAGAGAATACTATAAACACCTCTACGCAAATAAACTGGAAAATCTAGAAGAAATGGATAATTTCCTGGACACTTACACTCTTCCAAGACTAAACCAGGAAGAAGTTGAATCCCTGAATAGACCAATAGCAGGCTCTGAAATTGAGGCAATAATTAATAGCCTACCAACCAAAAAAAGTCCAGGACCAGATGGATTCACAGCTGAATTCTACCAGAGGTACAAGGAGGAGTTGGTACCATTCCTTCTGAAACTATTCCAATCAATAGAAAAAGAGGGAATCCTCCCTAACTCATTTTATGAGGCCAACATCATCCTGATACCAAAGCCTGGCAGAGACACAACAAAAAAAGAGAATTTTAGACCAATATCCCTGATGAACATCGATGCAAAAATCCTCAATAAAATACTGGCAAACCGGATTCAGCAACACATCAAAAAGCTTATCCACCATGATCAAGTGGGCTTCATCCCTGGGATGCAAGGCTGGTTCAACATTCGCAAATCAATAAACATAATCCAGCATATAAACAGAACCAAAGACAAGAACCACATGATTATCTCAATAGATGCAGAAAAGGCTTTTGACAAAATTCAACAGCCCTTCATGCTAAAAACGCTCAATAAATTCGGTATTGATGGAACGTACCTCAAAATAATAAGAGCTATTTATGACAAACCCACAGCCAATATCATACTGAATGGGCAAAAACTGGAAAAATTCCCTTTGAAAACTGGCACAAGACAGGGATGCCCTCTCTCACCACTCCTATTCAACATAGTGTTGGAAGTTCTGGCTAGGGCAATTAGGCAAGAGAAAGAAATCAAGGGTATTCAGTTAGGAAAAGAAGAAGTCAAACTGTCCCTGTTTGCAGATGACATGATTGTATATTTAGAAAACCCCATTGTCTCAGCCCAAAATCTCCTTAAGCTGATAAGCAACTTCAGCAAAGTCTCAGGATACAAAATTAATGTGCAAAAATCACAAGCATTCCTATACACCAGTAACAGACAAACAGAGAGCCAAATCAGGAATGAACTTCCATTCACAATTGCTTCAAAGAGAATAAAATACCTAGGAATCCAACTTACAAGGGATGTAAAGGACCTCTTCAAGGAGAACTACAAACCACTGCTCAGTGAAATAAAAGAGGACACAAACAAATGGAAGAACATACCATGCTCATGGATAGGAAGAATCAATATCGTGAAAATGGCCATACTGCCCAAGGTAATTTATAGATTCAATGCCATCCCCATCAAGCTACCAATGAGTTTCTTCACAGAATTGGAAAAAACTGCTTTAAAGTTCATATGGAACCAAAAGAGAGCCCGCATCTCCAAGACAATCCTAAGTCAAAAGAACAAAGCTGGAGGCATCACGCTACCTGACTTCAAACTATACTACAAGGCTACAGTAACCAAAACAGCATGGTACTGGTACCAAAACAGAGATATAGACCAATGGAACAGAACAGAGTCCTCAGAAATAATACCACACATCTACAGCCATCTGATCTTTGACAAACCTGAGAGAAACAAGAAATGGGGAAAGGATTCCCTATTTAATAAATGGTGCTGGGAAAATTGGCTAGCCATAAGTAGAAAGCTGAAACTGGAACCTTTCCTTACTCCTTATACGAAAATTAATTCAAGATGGATTAGAGACTTAAATGTTAGACTTAATACCATAAAAATCCTAGAGGAAAACCTAGGTAGTACCATTCAGGACATAGGCATGGGCAAAGACTTCATGTCTAAAACACCAAAAGCAACGGCAGCAAAAGCCAAAATTGGCAAATGGGATCTCATTAAACTAAAGAGCTTCTGCACAGCAAAAGAAACTACCATCAGAGTGAACAGGCAACCTACAGAATGGGAGAAGATTTTTGCAATCTACTCATCTGACAAAGGGCTAATATCCAGAACCTACAAAGAACTCAAACAAATTTACAAGAAAAAAACAAACAACCCCATCAAAAAGTGGGCAAAGGATATGAACAGACATTTCTCAAAAGAAGACATTCATACAGCCAACAGACACATGAAAAAATGCTCATCATCACTGGCCATCAGAGAAATGCAAATCAAAACCACAATGAGATACCATCTCACACCAGTTAGAATGGCGATCATTAAAAAGTCAGGAAACAACAGGTGCTGAAGAGGATGTGGAGAAATAGGAACACTTTTACACTGTTGGTGGGATTGTAAACTAGTTCAACCATTATGGAAAACAGTATGGCGATTCCTCAAGGATCTAGAACTAGATGTACCATATGACCCAGCCATCCCATTACTGGGTATATACCCAAAGGATTTTAAATTATGCTGCTATAAAGACACATGCACATGTATGTTTATTGCAGCACTATTCACAATAGCAAAGACTTGGAATCAACCCAAATGTCCATCAGTGACAGATTGGATTAAAAAAATGTGGCACATATACACCATGGAATACTATGCAGCCATCAAAAAGGATGAGTTTGCGTCCTTTGTAGGGACATGGATGCAGCTGGAAACCATCATTCTTAGCAAACTATCACAAGAACAGAAAACCAAACACCGCATGTTCTCACTCATAGGTGGGAACTGAACAATAAGATCACTTGGACTCAGGAAGGGGAACATCACACACAGGGGCCTATCATGGGGAGGGGAGAGGGGGGAGGGATTGCATTGGGAGTTATACCTGATGTAAATGATGAGTTGATGGGTGCAGCACACCAACATGGCACAAGTATACATATGTAACAAACCTGCACATTATGCACATGTACCCTACAACTTAAAGTATAATAATAATAAATTAATTAAAAAAAAAAATAAAGTTGTATGTGGTCAGCCATGGGTTACAAGTAATGATAATCAAATCTTTGTGAATAGCAGAATAAGGCTGAATTTAATTGAAAGATGAACAGAATTTTCTTGTATACCATTTCTATTCATTTATTTTTATAATATTTATTATATTTATTGAACACCTATTATCTGCTGCAGGCTATGTATTGAATAGTCAACAAAATAGACAAGGTTCTTCTCTTTTGGAGCTGAGGATATTAAGCAAATGAAGATACAAATAAATGAGGATATGACATTGAAGTAGGGCTTTAAGACTGAGCAGGGTTCGGTCAGCTGAAAAGTGGGAGTAACAGACACTGTTTCCAGGAAACAGCTCGTTTAAAGAACTTAGGTCAAGAATGAATTCTACAAATGTGAAGGATGAAACAAAAGCTCATATAGTTGATGTGTAAAGGGATATTCAAGTGGAGATGACAAAATACAGAGATGTAGACCTGTGGCTCACAAGAGGAGGAAGAGGTCATTGAGATCCAGCCTGGCAACAAACAAAGTGGGGGATTTTTTAACCATATAGAAGACCACTAAACTAGGAGAATGTTGAGGCCAACAAGAGAGATGGGAAGTCAAGAGGGTCTAGGATGAACCCCAGGAGCTCTCAGCTTTGAGATGGGATTGAGGAAGAAAATAAATCCTCCTGTGTGGACAGTACCACCGCAACCATACCAACAAATACTGAGGATTATCTAGAACAGCACTGGCCAGTAGAATTTTTGGAATAATGAAAATGTCCTATCTGTGCTGTCCAGGATGGTAGTCAATACACATATGTAGCTACTGAGTACTTCAGATGTGGCTAGTGTGAATGAGGAGTTGAATTTTCAATTTTATTTATTTTAATTACTTTAAATGTAAATAGCCACATGGAGTTAATAGCTACTCTATTAAGCAGTGCAGGCCTAGAGAATTAGAAGGAAAATAATAAGTGTGGTTGTCTCAGAAGCTAAGAGAGAAAGAGTAGGTTTGTTTTAAGGAGGGTGTGTACAATTTTATATAATGCTTTTGAGAAATCTGCAGAATGAGGATTGAAGAGTGTTTATTGGATTGTGCACACGAAAGGGGGTCTGAAGGTCAAGAAAGAATTTTTTTTTTAGCAGGAGAGGGTTCAACATATTTTAATTCTTATAGGAGAGATTGAAAATTAAATCTCAATCTCTCCTATGAGAGAAGGGAAAGTAACACAAATGTTCTAGAAAGGTTGCTTTTTGAGAGTAAGAAATATAGCACAATAAGAAAGTGCAGGCTGAGTGGGAAAGATTCTTGATCAAAGCCATTTCTCAGAATTTATCTTCAACATAAAATTAGAAGCAACTAGATGTTTGTTGTTATAACATTTTTTATGGTTGAATATGTTATTTCACATCGATTCATGCTGTATCAAGTGAGACATTTTTATTTAAAGAACACTTTGAAAAATTATTTTACTTTGCCTGTTAATTCCTCCCCAGTGTTATCACACTGGAACTCAGTGATCAATCTCACTCTTCTCCCTGACAGATATTCCTCTTTTATGGCGTATAAGTTACCTGTGGAGGATGTCCACCCTCTGTCTCGGGCCTTTTTCAAATTAGAGGCAGGTAAGTTTGGATATATATAAATAAGACTTTGTGTATTGTTTGCATTATTTTTATGTCAAATATAGACTATGTAATTTCAAGTAGAACAATTAAATAGTCAATCAAAACTTGAAAAATCCCTACCAGGATAGTCATAACAGTCTCAAAGGAAGTGAAGTGGTGGTCCTAAATGTGGGTTTGCTCCACCTGATTCTTCCTGTGCTGACCAGGAAGCCCAGCCACAAGTCAGTCAGGTTACTCCATCCTGCAGGATTGAATTGGGGTACCAGGGCTGTTTCTTACCATGACAACAGTGCATAGAATTGAAGGATAATTATGAGAATGTTGTCCCAAAGAATACCAAGAGGAGCTTTTGGGGTCTCTATGTTTCTAAAAGCCAAGGTCCCAGGAGCAAATGTACAGGGGTAACAATTGGAGGACTGAGTGAAGGTCAGCAAAAGAAAACACAGAAGGGTGAGGTGTAACAAGTCACAATTGAGGCGGGGCTTCTGAACTAGTTCCAGAGACACTGCATATTTATGGCTATTGATGCAGAATGTACAAATGTGGGGTTTGTTAAAAGGGAGCCAGCATGGAGTAGACTCCTCTATAGATTTATAAATATAGAATAAGTTATTCTCGACAGCTGATTTGGAGTCCAAAGCATACATGTAAAGAATCAAAAGGATAATACTAAAATAGGACACAAGGAGCTTTTTAGAGAGAGTTTATAGGAAACTGAATATGTTCATGCATGGCTATCTTTTATTAGCCATATCAGCACTCTTGTTTAATTTATCCTTCAAGGAAATGTAATTATTTGGCCTGTATCTTACAGTATCTAAACAATTTGAAGTTATTGTCTCTGTTGTATGACTTTACAAACACTTGGTGAAAAATATATAAGCCACTAATGTCAGTCTCTTTAAATGCAGTGAAACAGACCTTCAACCTGGAGGAATACAGCTTCTCTCAGGCTACCTTGGAGCAGGTGGGTTTTCATTGAACAAGTGAGCACCACCCAGATGACCTCTGTGTGAATCAGTCTTTCAGAAACACCCTGACTTTTTTGTATCTTTTTTATTTTCTCTTACTTAGGTATTGTTAGAACTCTGTAAAGAGCAGGAGATGGGAAATGTTGATGATAAAATTGATACAACAGTTCAATGGAAACTTCTCCCACAGGAAGACCCTTAAAACGAAGAACCTCCTAACATTCAATTTTAGGTCCCACTACATTGTTAGTTTCCATAATTCTACAAGAATGTTTCCTTTTACTTCAGTTAACAAAAGAAAATATTCAATAGTTTAAACATTCAGTAATGATTGAAGTTTTCATTTTTAAAAGTTTTAGGATGAAGGAAACAAGGAAATATAGGGAAAAGCAGTAGAAAAAATTAAGAAAATCAGACATGTTATTCCTCTCCAACGTGGTCTATTTTGGGCTTAAAAATAATTTAAAAATCATGTAATATTAGGTTGGTTTTTGGTTATCATCAATAAAGCTAACACTGAGCACATTTTACAAATAAAAATATGAGTTTTTTTAGCCTGAACTTCAAATGTATTAGCTATTTTTAAACATTAGTTACTCAGATTCTAATTAATGTGACATTGACTATAAGAAGATCTGATGAAATGGCACAGCATAACATTAAAATGACATATTCTGATTATAAAATAAATACATGTGAATTTTAGTACATATTGAAATTATATGGAAGAAGATAACCCTAATCTGTAAGAAAGTACCACAGTTAATATTTTATTTAGCCAACTTATATTCAATGTATTTTTTATGAGTCCTTTTTCAAAGGTAATATCAGTAGGCATAGTCATTTTCTGTATCTTTTCACCTCACAGTTCACGAACATTTCCCATGTCATTATAACACTTTTGTGTTATATAATTGCTGCATTAATGTTAGAGCTGTAGTGATGTAATACCAGAGTTATTAACTTTGGGTTATATGCAAATTTACTTCTTAGAAATAAAACTTTGATGGACTTTTCTTATGTTTTGTTTACTACAGTCTTAAGGTAAGTGGTTCAGATATCAACTGATGGTTCTCTCTCTCTTCTGTAAGATTCATATTATTCTCTGACCTGTAGAAAAAGTTATTATCCATCTGTTGTCGTTTGGGTATTTGACCCTCTGAATCTCTTGTTGAAATTTGATTCCCAGTGTTGGAGGTGGGGCCCAGTGGGAGGTGTTTGGGTCATAGGAGAATGTATCCCTCATGAATTGCTTGGTGCTGTCCTTGCAATTATGAGTGAGTTCTCACTCTGTTAGTTCTCAGGGGAACTGGTAGTTAAAAAGAGCCCGGCATCTCCTTCTCCCTCTCTCTGTCTCTCTCACCATGTGATCTTTGCACATGCTGGCCCCACTTCACCTCTGACAAGTCGAAGCAGTGTGAGGCCTCACCAGATGCAGATGTTGGCACCACGCTTCTTGTACAACCTGTGGTTTCAGAATCCCAACTGAAAGAGTCAGCCTAAAAGTGTCCTGTGAAACACCTAGGAAGATAGGACGTAAGGCAAGCAACAACTTCAGTGGAAAATGTGTCTTGTTCCAAAGCGACAGGAGGACCACTGCCACAGAAACCACCCTAAAGTCAGAAGTGGCGGTAAGAAGATAGGCCTGGTGAAAGCAGAGCTGACATGCGGTTGCTGACTTTCACATGCTTCCAACAAGCAGCGTTTGCAGCAGAGCAATAAGAAACATTGATTGGATGAATACAGAAGCAAATGAATCAGAAAATTTAGCAGGATTGTGTTGGATTGGGTAAAAAAAAAAAAAAAAATTAAAAAAAAAAAACCTGTTGCAAATAAAATGAATATACATTTTTTGCCCATAAAGTCTTAGTGTCTCAATCCATTTAATTTTTTTTATTGTGGCAAAGATATAATAAAACAAAATTTGCTTGAAATAAATCAGACACAGAAGGAAAAATATTGTATGCTTACACTCATATGGAATATCTATTTATAGATTAGGCACATTCCCTGAGGCAGAAAGAAATTAAAGATTACTAGTGGCTCGGGGGAGGAGAGAGTGGGAGTTATCACTTAATGGTTACAGAATTCCTGTTTGGGTTGACGAACAATTTGAGAACTAGACAGTGGCGATGGTTGCACAATTTTGTGAATGCAATTAATGTCACTGAATTGTACACTTAAAAATTGTCAAAGTGGATAATTCATTTAATTTTAAAAAATAAAAAATTTTAAATTCTTATGTGTTTTGCCATAAAAATTATAGTGTTTATACAATCTAAACTGGAAAATACTCTTTCTTAGCTAATACGTTTTTCTATCATATACACACAGGATAATATTATATCTACTATTATATAAATACTTAACATCATACTATGAACATCACACTTTCCTAGTTTATTGTATACCTATGTCAGTTTAAGTCAGTTTTTTTTTTTTTTTTTTTTTTTTTGTAGTGCGTATCTAGTATTTCAGTGTTTGGATGTACCAAAACTTTTTAGTTAAGAATAAATTGAAAGATATACAGATTGTTTCTCAGTTTTCCTGTTAGAAACAATGCTGCAGAAGTTCTGTCCCTCTAGAGAACCCTGCCAAACATATACATGCAACATTATTCCATATATATATAATTCCATATATATATGTATATATATGTATATGAGTTTATTTAGTAGTATTAACTCATACAATCACAAGGTCCCACAATAGGCTGTCTTCAAGCTGAGGAGCAAGGAAGCCAGTCTGAGTCCCAAAGCTGAAGAAACTTGGAGTTCCATATTTGAGGGCAGGAAGCATCCAGCACAGAAGAAAGATGTAGGCTGTGAGGCTAGCCAGTCTAGCCTTTTTATGTTTTTCTGCCTGCTTTTTATTCTGGCCAAGCTGGCAGCTGATTAGATGGTGCCTACCCAGATTAAGAGTGGGTCTGCCCTTCCCAGACCACTGACTCAAGTGTTAATCTCCTTTGGCAACAACCTTACAGACACACCCAGGATCAGTACTTCGTGTCTTTTAATCCAATCAAGTTGACACTCTGTATTAACCATTACAGCAATTATCTATATAATCACTTCAAATATATTCCTAGAATGTCTGGGTCATTGTGTGGAGTTGTACCAATCCTTTCCATCCCTAGCAGTCCAGAATTTTACCCAGAAAGGAAGGAATTAGAGACTGTTGGCAGTAATGCCAAGTGAAGTGCCCATTTCCATAAACAAAAAAAGAGGGCAGAAATATACAGCTAACATGGAACCAAGAAGGGTCCCAGGCTTTTATTATAATATTGTTAGCATCCCAAATAATTATTTGCTAGACGAAAGAAAGATGCCAGAAGCTAGCACATCTGTGATTAGATTGGGAAAGGTGGAAAGTGAAGAGAAATTTGAAAGCCCATATTACGTTCTTCGACCTTGCTAGGGGACTTATGAAATCATGATCCAGCTAAGGGAAAGCTTGTTATATCACTGAACAGAACAGAGAGTTTAGCCAAGGAAGAAAATGCTCAGCCTCATGATCATTCTACCATGTGGTTTCATTTTGTTGTTATGTTTTTTTCACTTGTAACCAGCGGAGGGGGTCACCCAGAAAGAAAAAAGTCTTACCAAGAACCCTAGCTACACAGCCAACACCATCTCCAGGCTGTGGCAGTAACTGAAGTGAAGAGGACTTTTGTTTCTGGTGAATCTTGTGTCTGTCTTACAGAGAGAAATGAAGGGGAAGGAAAAAAAGGGGTTAGCTTGTCAGAAAAAAAAAAAAAAAGGAAAAAGAAGTAAGGAAGGAAGGAAAGAAAGAAAAGAAAAGAAAAGAAAAAAGAAAAGAAAAGAAAACAATTACTGACCTAATTAATTGCCAGCAGAGTCCAACCACCACTCTGATGAATCTAGTCTTCTTTAATGTGGGTCATTAATGGGAAAAAATCATTGGCCAGATGAGAAAATTTAAGACTATGGAATGATTAAATCCAAGTGCAACAATCAGCAAAGTTCCCAAAGAAACACACATAATTATAAAAAAAAAAAAGGGAAGATCTTAAAAATACTACTACTTAGAATTTTGTATTAGTCACATTTGAGAGAGCTTGCTTAGCTCACAATAATTTCTTCCTTAGTTCTTGAGTTTTCTAATAGTCTCATTTGTTTGTCCTACTGATTTGTTTTCATGGTAGACTCTTGATTATGACTTTATCTAGTGGGAGGAATATTTATTTTACCTCTGTTGCTTTGTGTTCTGAAATTTGGATGTATCTTTATGGAATTTTTTGTGTTTTCTCTGTGACACTCCAGGATAGTAAGAGGAGGAGAAGGAGGGAGGAGAAGGGGAAGTAGCAGCACATAACATTTTTTGAGCTTTTACAATTTTCCCTCATTGTTCTATGTACTTACATAGATGAATTTTACCCCTATAATAACCATATATATATATATTAATACTGTTGTTTTTCCACTTTTTGGGGGTAGAAAAACCTGAGGGGGTAAGAGTTAAATGGATTGTGCAAGGTCACACAGCTAGTACATGGCAAGAGTCAGAATTTGAACACAAGTTCGGCTCCAGAGTGTATACACTAACGCCTATAATACATCTCTGGACATGTTATTATGCTGGGAGAATAAATTCAGATTCTTCTCCTGTCTCTTGTACCTGATACATGCTCTACATACTTTGGGGTTTCATTTTCTATGGGCAATTATCTGTCTGTCTATCTATCTATCTACTATCTATCTTCTATCTATCTATCTATCTATCTATCTATCTATCTATCTGTCTGTCTGTCTGTCTGTCTGTCTGTCTGTCTGTCTGTCTTACAGAAATTGGGCAGAGAATACAGCTTTACTCTTCCCTGAAGTTGTAGGTGAAATTTTCCTAGTCTGTTTTTAGCACTGGACAGTCCTATAAACCCTCTGGATTCCCAGGAATATGAACTCCAGCTTACCAACGTTTCAAGGACCAAGTTCAGGACAGAGGGTCATTAAAACACCTGAGGTTTGATTTTCAGTCCAATATATCCTTCAACTGCTGGAGTATCTGAAATGCCACTCACAACTTTAGGGAAACTTTAAATTCCTTCTCAGTTTTAACACCTGGAAACCTGTCTTTCTGTCTTTGTTTGTTTGTTTGTTTCTTCCATTGTTGTTTACATTCTTCATCTTTTTTCTTCCTTTTTTGAATTTGACTATATATTGGAAATTCAATTTGGGGATCTATGTTATCCACCATTTCCATGCCCTTCTAGCTGGAGGCTGGGCACTTGAGTATATATTAGGTCACTATTTGTGGGGAAATTGTTACATTACATAAGGAGAATGGCCTCCCAAAATGAAAATAAATAAGAGGAAACAGGTCAAGAAAAAGGAAGAGAAAGCATACACAAGAAACAATGGTAAGAAATGAAACTAATAAATATATTTGATCTAAATAATTATCATTGATATTGTAGCTGTGAATTTTAATACAATTATAAGAATGGTAGAATGAAAATGATTCCTAAAATAAAGTATAAAGGGTCTAAAACAATGATAACAACAAAAACGTTCATAAAAACCTTAACTGTAATACAGGTGGTTTAAAAGTAACTTTGAGTTTTGTTGTATTCCTAATACCAAATGTTAAGAGTGTTTATGACCTCCCTTCCCACACCCCATGAGAACTTTAGAACACCTATATTAGCAGTGTTTGTGCCAGTTTTCAATGTAAAAGAAGTGGCATGTCACTGTTGACTATTTTTAAACACAGAAGTAATTGCCAAGGAGAGAAATTACACACACACACACACACACACACACACACGTATACACATAATAGTATCATAGCTGTAGTTGTTGTTGTTGTTGTTTAAATTATCTGCTTTGCTCCAGAAAGTTTCTCAGCTTTATGATCATTAACATCTGTGGACTGGGAGCCATGTCAAATATTTGAGATTTCCCAATTCATGGACTTTGGTTTCCTGTTTTGTCATTCACTGTGGCAGGTCAAGAAAAGTTTGCAACTCTTTGCAGAGCAGAGGGAGACACACTATGCTATATGACTTGAACACGTTTCAGTTTGTTATAGTCTTCATGCACAAAAATTTATCTGAATCTTTTTATATGTTTTGTAGACCTTGGCAAACCAGTGGCTTATTTTGTTCATGTGTATTATGAAATCCTTCATCCACTGTGAAGAGGGTGGGAGAAATAAATTTGTGGAAAAGTCTTCATTTGTCTATCCTAGGAGTTTCTCCAAAGCATACTATGGATTGCTTAGCTTTATTCGGAAAAAAAATGAGCTCCAGAGTATTCTGCTAACTTAGTCTGAATTAGTTAAATATACAACTAACTGGTAGTTGTGTTTATTCATCAGTAGTGAAAAGAAAATAGATACAGATTTCTCATACAAATTTAACTGCTTTGTTTGATTATTGTTTTTACTCTTTCTTGTTCCTGCCTCCATCTTGGTCTCATCATTTCTGAAGAACTAGTTCCATTTTCCTCGTTTACCATTTTCTCCCTTATCCCTGTAGTTGAAAGGCTAAGTGAACAAACACAGAGTTTTTTTTATTCCCAACCAACCACGGAACAGTCATTTCCTTGCAGAATAATTGGCTTAGGGAGAAAGAGACACAGAAAACAAAACAAGTTCATCATGTACAGCTTGGTCTGGCTACACCCCTTTTCCAGAAACCAGGCTGTGTAAGAGCTGCTGGAGTAGGCACCCATTTAAAGAAAAAATGAAGAAGCAGCAATAAAGAAGTTGTAATCGTTACCTAGACAAACAGAGAACTGGGTTTGACAGTGTTTCTAGAGTGCTTTTTATTATTTTCCTGACAGTAAGTAAAGTTCTATTTTGTTGTGCTATGCCAAATATGTGGGTGGACACTGCTAAAATCAATCTGTTTTTCAGATGTTTCCCAATTCTTACGTGTTTTATGTTAAAGACCTAAGACTAAATTTTTCTGCTTCTTCCCAACCACTTTGTATTGTGTAGATTGTAACAGTAAGACATAGAAAAATGGAAAACATTTGCTTCTGTGCTAGAGAATTATCTGAATATTTTGATGTAAAAATATGAAAGAATTTCATTTTGAGGTTACAGAAACTAAAACAAATTGTTTGTGTTTCTTTATTTGCAAACCTTTGGACAAAATTACTTTCCCATATGATTTCTTTTTGTTTCTTTTAAAACTAATTTTGTAGTTTCCTGAGTTATTCAGGGACTTCTGAATTCAGAAAACTGAGAGAAATTGCTTTATTCTTCCTGTATCTCAGAACCAAGTTTCAAGTAGTTTGAGACTGGATTATGGTTTACAACCTAACTCTTTTGATAAAAGTTGATTCCATCTGAAAGTAAAGTTACAAGAAAACACTTTATTGAGGTTGTATCTAGTGTTAATTTATTATTCAGACAAATTTAAGTAATCAGACTTTTGATGTTAATTTGATTAGCTCTGAGATTTCTGTTTAAATGTAAAGAACAAGATATTGCTATTAACAGGATGAAATTAATTTAATTACTCTATTCATGTACTTAAAGTTCTCTTATACAACGCCAAAAATGTGAAATTATCTTATAGGTTCTGAACTTGAATTACAGCTTTTCCATTTCAGTTCTCCAATTTATTGCAAAGTTGTGATAATAATCACTCTGCCTTCCCACCATCACCCACTCCCCTAAAAAGCTTAAGGTGAAATATTTGAGGTGAAATTTTACAGTCATAAATTATTGAAATAGTATTTTAAATTTATTTTTACACTTTTTAAAGGTAGTAAATATTGTCCTCAACAGTATGATCAAGGTTTCCCTTATTACACTTATTTTTTTCTAGGTTGTATTCCGCCATGATTACTTTCTCCTTCAGTGAATAGCCTAAATGAATATGAAACAGAAAAGTGTGTATCAGCAAACTAAAGCACTTCTGTGCAAGAATTTTCTTAAGAAATGGAGGATGAAAAGAGAGAGCTTATTGGTATGTTTAAAAATTTGTCTCTTTCCACAGTTAGCACTCTTACAGTGTTTCAATACCTATTGATTCTCTTATGTTCTCTTTTGACTAGCAAATGGGATTTATTGATTTTACAGTTCTCTCTAGTTACATTTGTTGAATTGAGAGACTCACCACAGTCTCTGAAGAATAACATAATTAAAGACTAAGATAATTACTCATATAAAAAGAGATTAAGTGAACATTTAATTATATGATAAATTATAGCAACTGCTAGAGCTACTACCAAACGTCATACACTTACAGCCAAGAAGTACAAAAAAAATGTTGCCAGGAGAAATGGAGACATTTTAATTCTGTGGATTTATTTTCAAGGACATGAATTTTCTACACAAAGATTGTTTTTAAGAATTATGATCAGCTAACACCACTGATAGTCAGTTTGCATCAAGCAGGTGGGCTAATCATAGATGACTAGCCTAAATCTCGGTGGCTTAACACAGCAAATGTTTATTTTTAACTCCTCATGGTCTAATGAAAGTTGAGAGTGGAAGTAAAGTAGGTTGGGTGGGTGAAGAAATCTTCTCTACACAATCATTCAGGCACCTAGGCTTCATCCAGGGCCTCCGCCACCATCCTGGATCTTGAAGACCTCTAGAGGATCCTCTGCATTCAGTCAGAACATCAGGAAACAGTGGTAGGCTGAGAATGTAGTCTAGCATGGTGCCAAAGAGGTAATGATGATTGACACTGGTGAACAGCAATATTAGTAGCCTCCACCAGCCAGTTCCTTTTCACGTTCTTTAGTTTACAATACAAGGATATGACAACTGGCAAAAATACTGCTATTTGCCAACATAAACTCTATCTAGGATACTCCATGTCTTATAAATTCTATAGTCAGCTGTCCATGCATATAGAGATTATTATCCTGTTATTCACTCCATTAGTTTCTATGAGGGCTTCTGCAGGAATTCATGATTTAGTGCAAAAGTTTTGTTCTAGTATTAGAGAATGATAAATGTGGCTACTGTCTTAGTATTTATCTTTCATTTGATTCTCCATGCTCAGAGGCTTGGAGAGCAGAGAGAACATAACTGTATAGCACAACTGGAATTTGTTTTCAACAGTATTTGGTATTGACTGAGATCTTGAAGTGAACGCAACCTTAATTCCTTATTTTTCTTTTTTTGTGCATTACAGGAGTGGGGACTCTCAATACTTCTAGGACTGTGTATTGCTCTGTTTTCCAGTTCCATGAGAAATGTCCAGTTTCCTGGAATGGCTCCTCAGAATCTGGGAAGGGTAGATAAATTTAATAGCTCTTCTTTAAAGGTTGTGTATACACCAATATCTAATTTAACCCAGCAGATAATGAATAAAACAGCACTTGCTCCTCTTTTGAAAGGTAGGTGTACTCATGGCAAAAAAAGAATTACTGATAGAAGTTTATATACTATTGATAAGTTGTCTACACATTAATTTGAAGTTACAGCCATATGTTATGCTAATAACTTAAGTATTAAAATAGCATACAAATCTGGTTAGGTTATTGCTTTCTCCCACAACAATTAGTCTTTGAAATATTTTCAGCTTGATGGGAGTCCAGTTTAGGGGGGTCTATATTTCTATTGGAATATAACTAAACCCAGATTTATACTTTTAGATTTGCAGGATAGTATCTAGAAGGAATATAGTCATTGAAAATTGTGTGTGTTTTTAACATGTCATACAATGATTAAGATTTGTATCTCAGGAGAAAAACATCTAAATAAATAAAATAGGTCATGGTTATTGAACAATAATTTCATAACTTTGAAAAGTAGAAATGAATAATCTGATGATTATTCTGTTCTGAATGTAGTACAATCAGTAAACATCTTTAAAAGTCTTTATTCTGAATGAGATCATTATGATGTAACCAAAATAAGCAAAATGCATATTTTATTCATGGGCAAATTGGGTTCAGTTTGGCTATTTACTCTTTAATCCTCCATTCCTGACAAGTGAAATTCCTAGCTGTTGAAAGTAGAGTCACTTTTTAAAAATCTTGTTTTCTGCAGAAGGCAAAGGTCATGTAAATTGTCTTTGCTTCAGTAAATCTGAAATAAGGAATCCCTGACTGTATAGTAACTACAACAATTACTTCTGTTTTTGTACTCCGATTCTCTTATGCATACTTAATCTGGCACAATGTTTTTTTATGTACTTAAAACTTGCCCTGATACTTGTCATTATGAAAAGAAAACATGTAATTCTTATGCATGTCTTCTGATTGTAGAATCTAAACCATTAAAAGAAAATTTCCCCCCTCGCATTTGGGTTCAAGTTTGATTTAAATGGAAAATGATTTTAAGTCTAATGAAATTATATGGGGAAACAGCTGAATATCACATTATGTTGTGACAAAACTCTGTTACAATTTTCTGTCTATTTTTACCTTGTAATTCACAGGAACAAGTGTCATTGGGGCACCAAATAAAACATACATGAATGAAATACTTCTGGAAAACTTTCCATATGCTATGGGAATCATCTTTAATGAAACTTTCTCTTATAAGTTAACATTTTTCCAGGGATATAACATTCCACTTTGGAAAGAAGAAGATTTCTCAGGTGACTTTCCATATCAAATATATTATGGCATTTTTTGTGTTTTCTACATAAAGAACAGGTGAGGGTGGGCAACAGAGATGCTTTCAATGACACATGAGAAAATAAAGAAAGCCCATTCCGTTACTGAACTTATTTCAAGGTCAATCGTATGTTCCTGCTACAGGATGACTGCAAAAATTGTAGAGTCACCCAATATGTATGTTTTGAGCACGCACATGCATGTGTCAAAGGGCACATGAGTAACCAAGACTGACAGGCCCCAGCCTCAGGTGAGATTCCAGTTTAGCAGCAAAGACAGACATTGAACAAGTACAAGAAAAAATGTTTCATGGGCACTCAGGCCAGGGATTCCTAATAGTGGGATTAGAGAAATCTTACCTGGGGAAATGATGTTTAAAGGGAGACCAGAATGAATAGCAGGTGTGAGGTGCTAGAAGCATTGTGTTTCAGGTAGAAGAAAGGTAATTGTAAAGGCCCTGAGGTGAGAAAGGACATCTGTTCCTATATCTGGAAGAAGAGCAGTATAGCTGAACAAGGAACATGAAAAGGAATGTAATGGGAGAGTGAAGCTGAAGTCATTCAAGTGCTACCTCCTGTGGCATCTTGTAAATCTAGGCAAGGAATAGCCACTGAGTCACTTTAATCAGGGCAAAAATGTAATTTGGTTTCCAAGATTAGGGGAGCACTCCAGATATAGCCTGGAGAATAGATTGACGAGAGGCTCTGGAGAATGTCAAGAAACAAGGAGTCCATTATGGCTGGAGCAGAGTGTTTGCTTTCATCTCCTTTTTATTTTCTAAGACTTTCTAAGCAGGCTGTGGTCTGCAAGAATAAAATTGCCTTATTAAAAGCTTTCATGTATTTTCTTCCTTTTTCTGTGTGGTTAACAGTCTACTGGTGAGCCAGGCATGATGGCTTATGCCTGTAATCCCAGCACTTTGAGAGGCCGAGGTGCGTGGATCACCTGAGGTCGGGAGTTGGAGACAAGCCTGGCCAACATGGTGAAACCCTGTCTCTACTAAAAATACAAAAATTAGCTAGCAATGTGGCCTGTGCCTATATTCCCAGCTACTCGTTAGGCTGAGGTAGGAGAATCACATGAACCCAGGAGGTGGAGTTTGCAGTGAGCTGAGATCACACCACTGCACTCCAGCCTGGGCAACAGAGTGAGACTTCATCTCAAAAACAAAAACAAAAACGAAAACAAAACACCACCACCAAAAAAGTTTACTGGTAGAGTCTCCTCTAGATTGTTTTCTTTCCAATACTTGTTTCATATTCTCCAACTGCCCTCATCCCATAATGTTGGCTGTGCTTTTCTTTGTGCTTACAGCTCATTGCTGGGATGGATATGGTGAGTTTCCATGTAAATTGACCAAATACTGGAATAGAGGATTTGTGGCTTTACAAACAGCTATTAATACTGCCATTATAGAAGTAAGTGCTTGATTGAAAAATTCTACTAATTAATGTCAATTACTTCCAGAGACCTTAAGATTTTGATGAAAGATAATTGTCTTAGTCCGTTTGTACTGCTACAATAAAATACTTGAGACTGGGTAATTTGTAAAGAACAGAAATTTATTTCTGGAGGCTGAGAAGTGCAAGATCAAGGTGTTGGCAGGCTGAAAGACTGGTGAAGGTCCATTCCTCATAGATAGCACTAAGTGTCCTCACATGATGGAAGAACGGAGAGCAAAACAAAATGCCTCAGCTAGTTCCCTCTAGCCTTTTACAAGGCACTAATCCATTCATGAGGGCTCCACCCTCATGACCCAACCACTACCCCAAAGGCCCTCCCTCCTAATACCATCACAATGGGAATTAAGTTTCAACAAGAATTTAGGAGGGGCCACTTTCAAACCATAGCAATGATACATAATCAGATTTTCCTGTGGTTATATAATGAAGTAGGTATTCAGACCAAGGAACACATTGCATATGTATTTGAAAACTTTAAAGCCAATGTTACTGGTTTTAAAACTAATTTTGAAGTGGTTGTAGAGTCAAATACAATTTGCAGGAGGCTGCAAATACAATGTACAGGGAAGTGCATGTAGCCTTCATCCAGTTGCCTTTACTGGGAACATCTTGCATAACTACAATATAGTAAGAAAAATTGGAGAACTGACATTAGTAAAATACACAGAGCTTACTCATAGTTCACCAGTTTCTATCTTTTAAATAATAATTATGTTTGTTTAAACTCTACTTTAGATCACAACCAATCACCCTGTGATGGAGGAGTTGATGTCAGTTACTGCTATAACTATGAAGACGTTACCTTTCATAAGTAAAAATCTTCTTCACAATGAGATATTTATTTTCTTCTTCTTGCTTCATTTCTCCCCACTTGTATATTTTATATCGCTCAATGTAACAAAAGAGAGAAAAAAGTCTAAGAATTTGATGAAAGTGATGGGTCTCCAAGATTCAGCATTCTGGTGAGTGACTAATTCAAGTAGCACAAGTTAATAAACAGAAAAATTAAGAAGCAGTGAAAAAGTGTTATTGTTGCAGAGCATCATGGTTTAAACTTGATGCATTGGCTACTTTTTCTTTTGTTCTGAGTTTTTTATTTAGTCTGTTGAATTTTGCCATGCAAAATAGTGCTTATAATGTGCTGAGCACTTTTTCTGTGCCATGAATGTCTTAAGCCAACCCTGACATAGAGGAACTGTCATTCGTTTTATAAGCAAGGAAAATGAAGTTCAAAGAGAATAAGAGAATTGCCCAATGTGAGATGAAGGGTAAGTGCTGGAGCTGAGACTCCAACCCAAGTGCCCTGAATGCAACTTGTTTGCTCGCCTGGTCTCCTTACAGTTAACAGTAGATTTCTCCAGATTTTCTCATGTTGAAGAGAGTATAATCCTATAATCCTATAAAAGTTGACTTGTGTACAGGGGTTTGACCACAAGGCATAGATTTTTTTGAAGCAAGTAAATACTATATGTTGGAATTAAATGAGAGAGCTCACACAATATACCTAGGACATACAACACAAAGGCTGGCATGTAAGAAGGCCTTAGTAAGGGCATTTGCTTTATATATTGATATTTATATCTTGCCCCAATCCACATATAATTTAGTGACTTTGAAATAATGAATGTGTGTACACATATATATGTGCTTTATGTACATATTTACATACATTACGTATGTATATATACATGAGCAGGTGTACACATACATACACATATATATGTACACACACACTCATGTATGTATGTAGGTAGATAGATATGTATTTGTATTATAATAAAGACAAATAATTAGGAGTAGAAATAAAGACCTAGCAAATAGGCCAGGCACACTGGCTCACACCTGTAATCCTAGCACTTTGGGAGGCCCAGGCAGGCGGATCACCTAAGGTCAGGAGTTCGAGACCAGCATGACTGACATGGTGAAACCCCATCTCTACTAAAACTACAAAACTAAGCTGGGTGTGGTGGCATGTGCCGGTAATCCCAGCTAGGAGGCTGAAGGAGGCTGGGAGGCTGAGGCAGGAGAATTGCTGGAACCTAGGAGGCAGAGGTTGCAGTGAGCTGAGATCACGCCACTGCACTCCAGCCTGGGCGACAGAGTGAGACTCCATCTCAAAAAAAAAAAAAAAAAAGAAAAAAAGAAAAGAAAAAAGAAGGACCTAGCAAATAATCAGTAAGTAAGATTAGCAGATAGGAATGCAAATCATACAAGCTCCAAGCTTCCAAAAGGCTTTTGCAATACTATCAGTGACAAAATTCATACTGTCTGCCTAGAGAAAGTAAAAAAGGAAAAATAATTTATTAATTTTACCCCAAAAGAAATATAACATTTGTTACATTAAATCCTGGGAGATTTTTTTCTATCTACTCCCCGTATGAAGCAAATACTCTTTACAGTTTTGGAACTACCTGGAATGGATGAGAAATTATGAATTGAACAATTCCTTGTGAGCCACGTGTTACCTGAAATGAAACTATGGTCCAGTAAATTTTTAATTTTCTATAAAATATATTTTATTAATGGAGAGAATCTTAATTCTAATATACATAAATTGTAAGATAGAAAAAGAGGAACCTGTGTCTTCAAATAAAAAAGAGAGAAGGAGAAGTTTTTGCAGTGGAACTTCGGGAAATACAAAATAATGTACATAGAGCCTCCCATGGAGTCAGGAGGGAACTTCTGTAAAAGGGACCCGCTTTCTGTCCAGGGCATGTCCTATGGGACAGTGTCCCTGCAGTCACCTGAGACCAGGGAGGCATGAGCAACTCTATATTAAAGTCAGAAAGGTATGGGACATTTGGGTGTGAATTCATTCTCAGGATAAGTGATTCTTAGTATGTATGTGACCTAAAAACTTAGCAAAATAAATTCGTATATGCATCCTTAAAACTAAGAAGAAAAAAGATTCTGAAATGTTTCTACTAAGTGCAGGGTATCTAGTGGAAATAAACTTTATGACAAGTTCTTTTTACTAATGTAATAAATGTGAAATGTAATCAGTATTTATTCTTTAAGTATAATGCCTGAATTGCTTTGTTTTTAGCAAGATGGTTTTTATAACTTATTATTCCACTCCACCCCTGCAAGTGGTTCCTTTTTCTAAGTAGTGGCAATTTCTAGGTAATTTCTTTCATTTGTAATTTTCATATCCTGTGGTTTTTCAATTCCTACCTAAAGTAGTTCCCTTCTGGATTCAGGAAGTGGGCTTTACAGAATGTGATATGTTTTTTAAAAATGCTGATGTTTCTAACACAGGCTTAATCATTGTAATGGCGTGAAATTTAAAGAGAAGTCAAATAACCAGTAAATCCAGTGTAAACATGTTCTATTGGGACATGTTGATGCAAAGTCCTGATTTTAATACTTGTGCTATATGCTTCAGCTACTGAATTCTAGTTTTATTAGTCAATGTTAAGTAGAGGAAAGGTCTCTTGACAGAGATAAGGCCTACGTCTTCATGAACTTTGTTACCAATTTATTTTGTGACCTTAGATAAATCCCTTAACTAATAATAGGGATTGCAGTTTCCTCATTTGTAAAATGAGACACTTGGTCTAAAACACGCTGTAGTCTTATTAGATCTAAGATTGAATACTCTTTCTTAATAATCACTTCATAAAAATATCAACACTAGCACCTCTAAGGCAAAATCATGCAAATATTTAAGGGTGCAGCATACTTTATACAAATTTAAGTGAAGAAATCATAAGTAGGAATAGAGAGAATAGAATGGGCTTAGTAGAGTTGTGAAATTTCAATTTTCTACTATGAAAGAGACTGGAGGTGCTGCCTGCTGAGATTCTCATGGATAGTCAAATGATCAACTGCCCCAGTGTTTTTAGAGGTACTTGATTGATCAGAGACTTTTAAGTTGCTTACAATTCTACAATTAGGATGGTATGGCAATATCTAACAAAGCTGAAGGTACAAAATGCTTTGAAACACTCTTGTACATTTTTCTCAAAAAAGACAAGTACGAGAATGTTCTTGGCATTGTAATAAAAAAAAATGGAAACAATCTAAATTTCCATGGGCAGCAGAATTTTGGGTCATATTCTCATAATGAAATATTATACAGCAATGTATAATATTGTTAATGCTGATTGATAAAGACAGCTTGCAGAAGAATACATACATATGATATTGTTGATACTATTTAATACAATAGTCATACTATTTATATACAACACACGCACACAGAGCTGTTGCCTAACATGTAGGTACAAACAAGGCACAATGGCCCAGCTGTGCTTACAAGTAGCTTAATTAATTTTGTCTTTTTTTTTTTTTTTTTTTGAGATGGAGTCACTCTGTCACCCAGGCTGAAGTGCAGTGGTGTGATCTCGGCTCACTGAAACCTCGGCTTCCAAGGTTCAAGCAATTCTCCTGCCTCAGCTTCCTGAGTAGCTGGTACTACAGGCATGCATCACCACACCCAGCTACATTTTTTTGTATTTTTAGTAGAGGCGGGTTTCACCATGTTGATCAGGCTAGTCTGGAACTCTTGACCTCAAATGATCCACCTGCCTTGGCCTCCCAAAGTGCTGGGATTACAAGCGTGAGCCACCGTGCCTAGCCTTGGCATCCTTTTTTATTGGTTGGTGCCTGTAGCAGTGTTCAGTATATATCATCTCTGTGTGCATATGTGGTAAAGGCAATGAAAATGAATGGCAATTATAAAGAAGGAGAATTGCGATTGAAAAAGGATATGCAATGAGCTTCTGCTGTAGGATTTACAGTATAGTTATTAATCTAGAAGGTACAAGGGTAGTCATACATTGTTCTTTAGATGCTTTTGTGTATATTAACTATTTTGTAAATAAGTTAATATAATTTATATAACTTTTTGTCTTTATTTAGGCTCTCCTGGGGTTTAACCTATGCTGGCTTCATCTTTATTATTTCCATATTCATTACAATTGTCATAACATTCACTGAAATTATAGTCATGACTGGCTTCATGGTCATATTTATACTCTTTTTCTTATATGGCTTATCTTTGGTAAGTTCATACATTTATTACCACTTTCTCTGCTTTAGATCTTCGCTATATGTAGCTAATATTAATGCCCTAGTAGGTTATTGCAATCACTACTTTCATGTCCATTGTGTGTGCATGTGTGTGTCCTTGTGTGTACTCGAGATAGTTTCTATGGAGTGAAAAAATTATGTAATCCAAATAAAATTTGACCTGCCTTTTGCATGAAGGTCTGAACTAATGAAATGATGTATCAAAAAGAAAAAATGATGCTGACTATAAAATATCAAAGGCTTTTCTGTATGTATTGAGGTTGTTTTTTAGGGGTGGACCCCATTTTTTTTTCCCTTAAGGGTGCCCATCACATGATAGCTGATCACAATATCTCTTCTCCCTCTAATACTCTGTCTCATATGCACTTCTCATTTCGCTCCCGTCTCCCTTCTCTGAACAAGGTCCTCTAATTTCCACCCACCAGGATGTTTTCTGCAGAAAGTATGTAGATGCTCCTTCTTACATTAATTTAGCTTCATTACATTAATTTAGACCCAAGTCTGCATTTCTACCCTATCCTCAGCTCTTATTCCAGCTTTCCTCCCACCCTTTCCTCAGCAACAAAAGCCCTGCATTTGAGTAGGACAAATAAGGATCCTCTTTCAAAAGAAGTTGAGGAAAGAACAGACTCATTATACCTTAATATTTTCACCACTTTCTCACTGATAAATATTTGTCATGACATAAAAATCCTTATTTGATTGGGCTGCCAATGATTCTCAGTGAGTTAAATATATTTTATAGCAGTTGAACGTCTTCTCTCTCCTGCAGGTAGCTTTGGTGTTCCTGATGAGTGTGTTGTTAAAGAAAGCTGTCCTCACCAATTTGGTTGTGTTTCTCCTTACCCTCTTTTGGGGATGTCTGGGGTTCACTGTATTTTATGAACAACTTCCTTCATCTCTGGAGTGGATTTTGAGTATTTGTAGCCCTTTTGCCTTTACTGCTGGAATGACTCAGGTAAGAGCCTAGTTAATTGGTTTATTACTGAAATGTCAAAAGAAGTAGATAACTTCATACCCTGAAAGATCAGCACTACTCAAACTAAGAACTTTTATTCTAAGCAATTTTTCTAAAGTTAAACTTTAAAATGTTATTATTACATTGTAGAAAAAAAGTCACCTCACAAAGAAACTTAAATTTAAAAAATCCTCCAGATTTCACCTCTCAGATATATTTTTATTTTGAAGTATTTTCTTCTAGGTTGTATTCCTATATACAAATATTTACTTTTATTACTATTCATTTAACATAATGAAAATATCTGCTAGTTTATTAAAATTTTTATATAAACCTATTTTTATTGTATAAACTATGAATATGAAAAACTTTCCAAACACAAGTATAGTTTAACAGATAATTAAAAAGTAAATCGAAGTAGCCATGAACTAGATCAAGGAATAGAATGTCGCCACCAATCACAAACCCCTCAGAACACTCCTTCGTAAAGGTAAAAATTTTATGATATTCACTTCTTTGCTTTTCATTACCACCTAAGTATGTGTTCCTAAATAAAATTTTTGGTTTTGCATATTTTAAACTTCATAGGAGTGATGTTGCACAAAGTGTATTTTTGAAAATCTCTCTTTTTTCATTCAACGTAACGTTTTTAGGTGGCAGCATAGTTTTTGTGTAGCTATAGTGTAGTGTTATGTAGCATCCTATTGTGTTAATATATTATCAATTTTCTTATCGATAGATTATGATAATTTTTAGTTTTTGAGCATTTTTAATAAAGCTGCTACAAACATTCTAGTACACATTTCCTACTGAATATGGACATTCCATTCTGTTCATTATGTTAATATAACAAACAGAATAGTGGGGCTGAGAGTATACAAATACTAATCTTAGTAGCTACCACCAAATATTTTTCCAAAGTGGTTGCATCAATTTAGTTTTACATCAACAGTGTTTCAGAATTCCAGTTTTTCTAACACTCCACTGGGATTTAGTATTGTCAATCTTTCACATTTTAGTCATTCTGATGGTTATGCAATGATATATCATTGTAGTGTTAATTTGCATTTTCCCGATTATTGATGACGTTGAATGCTTTTGTATATGCTTAGTGGATTATGAATTTTCTTTTTTCTACACTACCTATCCAGGTCTTTGACCCATTTTTCCTCTGAGCTTTCTATCTTCTCCTGATTGCTTTTTAAGGATTCCTTATACATGTTGAACATCCGACATTTTTCCGTTATTTGTTGCTAGCATTTTTCCTCTCTTAATGGTACCTGTGATGAACAGAGATACATAATTTTGACAAAGTCCAATTTTTCAAGTTTCTATTTTATGTAGAATGCTTTTTTAAAATCAATTTAAGGAATCATTGCCTACACCAAGTTTACAAATATATTTTCTGGCTGTTTATCTAGAATATTGACTGGTTCAGCTTTTACGTTAAGATATAAAATCCATTTCAATATAACTTTTGTGTGTGTATAGGTAGAGACAATATTAATTTTGCTACACAAATATCTAATTTCTCCAGTTCAATTTATCAACTAGACTATCCTTTCCTTGAATGAATTGCAATCTTTCTTTTATTATAACTCAACCAATCATGTATTGGCCAAAATGCCTATCCTTGCACTGTGGCCACATTGTCTTAATTGTTTTGCTTTATCATATGTCTTGTTATCTGGCAGTAACAGTTTTACCTCTTTAATCTCTTTTTCAAGAGAGCCTTGTCTATTCTAATTTCTTTGCAATGATGTAAATTCTAGAATTAGCTTATCAAGTTACATAATCACACACTTAGATGCCCGTGCAAAGCTATTAAGAGTGTGATGCAGTTGAATTTTTTGATCAGTTTGAAGAAAATTGTCATCTTTTTTTCAGCCATGAACATAATATATCTTTGCATTCATTTAAGTGATCTTCAATTTTCGTTAATAATTATCTTATTTTTATTTTTATTTTGAGACAGGATCTTGCCGTCACCCAGGCTGGAGTGTACAAACACAGCTCACTGCAGCCTCAACCTCCTGGGCTTAAGTGATCTTCCCTTCTCAGCCTCGCAAGTAGCTAGGACTATAGCCATACACCAGCACACCTGGCTCATTTTTTATTTTTGTAGAGAGTTGGTCTCACTGTGTCTCTCAGGCTAATCTCAACCTCCTGGGTTCAAAAAAGCGATCCTCCCAACTCAGTCTACCAAAGTGCTGGGATTACAGGTGTGATCCATGCACCTGGCCTGTTTTAGTTTTCACTGTAGAGGTCTTACACGTTTTTATTTGATTCGTTCCGACGCTTTTGATATTTTTCATGCTATTATAAATAGCATCTATGTTTAAATTCTTATTTTTGAACATTTGTTGTTAATGTAGAGAGATGCAACTGATTTCTGTACGTTGGTGTTATATCCAGCATTCTTGTTATATTCTCTTATTAAACCCAATATTTTTTCTGAGTTTTATACTGGAATTATATATAATCATGCTGTCTTCAAATAATGATGGCTTATATTTTTCCCATCGCAATCCTTATGCTTTTTATTTCTTTTTCCTACTTTCCTGCACAGGTCCAGACCTCTAGTACAATAATGAATAGAAATGCAGGCAGAATAAAAGCTTTCAACGTTGTGCCATTAAATATGATGCTTATTGTTGGTCTTGGTGCATGAAATTCATCAGCTTAAGGAAGATTCATCTTCTTAGTTTGTGAAGATATTTTCTTTATTAGGAATAGATATCATATTTTATCAAATGGTTTTTTCTGTGTCTATTTATATTGATCACATTATTTTCCTATTTAATCTGTTTTATGTTGAATTACATTGATTGATTTTCAAATGTTGACCCAATTTTGGATTCCTAGAATAAATTCAACTTTATCATGAAAATGTTAACATTTTAACATAGACTGAGAAGCTGTAGAGTGTGCAGGGTAAGGAACTGGACTTAGGAGTAAGACTTTCTCTGTTCTAATTTCACTTTGCCACTTTTGGCTACTCAACTTTGCTGTGCCTTAGTTTTATTATATGTAAAATGCAGGTTAAAATCTTACTATTTTTATAAGCTTTATTGCTTATCTGATGGAGTTTTAAGGAAGATTAAATGGGATAATATATAAAACACTTAGAACAGTGCCTAGAACATAGTTGCTGTTATTATATGGCAAAATTCTAAATACAAACTTTTATTTGAAATAATAACTAGAAAAGGAGGTAAGTTCTCTTTTTATCTAATTAGAGGCTTCCAAAAATTTATTATATTCTTTCCAACATTTGTATTTCCTTTGTTGCCCAGAATAGATATTTGTAATATTGCAATGATTTTATGAAAACAAACAAATGAATTATAATTTAAATTCTTATACTTAGAACATTGTTTTTATTAAATACATGTTTATTTCTAATTATTTTTCACTGTAAAATAGAAATATTTTGACCAATACCTTTATTTACTTAATTAAATATTTGACTAGTAACTACTAAGTGCCTCTTGAAAAAGCTAGTTAATAAATTAATACTTTTTGCTGCTATGCCAAGCTATTTATTTATTTATTTTAAACATTTATTTTTATTTTTTGAATCTTAGATTATCAAACTGGATTATAACTTGAATGGTGTAATTTTTCCTGACCCTTCAGGAGACTCATATACAATGATAGCAACTTTTTCCATATTGCTTTTGGATGGTTTCATCTACTTGCTATTGGCATTATACTTTGACAAAATTTTACCCTGTAAGTAATAGTGAGTTTTTCTCTGACCTCTATAGTTATTAATTACATTGAATATATTTTTTAAGATTATATAGACTTTTAAAATGAATATTAAATATTTCCCATTTCAAACTAATAAGTTCATTATTTCTACTTCATAGTTTTTAATGGTCTGATGAAATTTTTATGTAAAAACAATTCTTATGACTTTACTATAACAGTATAATTGTATGACAACAATAATTATAATACATCTTATAATTATGTGGTAATTAAATAATGTTAGGTATTCATGGATCCCTGAAAGTGTTTTGAAAGGGTCATATTAGGACTTGTGTCAGAACAAGATAAAATAAATTAGTTCTTATGGTTGTTTGGCTGGTGGGAGGCCATTATACTGTGGAAGTGCTTTCTCGTGAATATTTGTTCAGCATCATTCTCAAAATGTTTTATATATTGTTCATATTTGCAGAAGTATATTGATTGCCCTGTTAGATTATCTTGCAAACAACCAAAAATTTCACATAAGCCCAGAATTTTTTCACACACTCTAGAATCAGAAAGTTTTTTTTCTGGCACAATCTTCTTGTTTATCCTCTTATTTTATACCTTCCTTCCACTATTTAAGGTTGTCTTATAGGTTTTCTCTGTATTTACTTGTACATATTCCTGTCTTTCTGTGACTTCTGGTTGATATGTGAAGGCCCTTAATAATAAATTCAACCTCATTTTTTAAACTGGAAAAATATATTTAAAATGTTACTATAAATGTATTCTAAACAAATACAGTTTCTCCATGTATTCATGCCTAAGCAAGAATATATAGATTTCAATATTATGTTCAATTATGTTGCTATGGTCAAATTATTTAAGTTCACAAACATGTCTACAATTATTTTTATGTACTATGCTAAGGTTTTGTGTTTTCCCAAATATTTGGTTTCATTCATTCACCTAAATACCTTTTAGACGACATTAAAAAAATTTTTAATAAATATGTTTATTGGGTGATACAAATCTCTTTCTCATGAGCCTATTATCAAGGATAATGCAACCCATTGTTAAGACTGGAAAAAAAAGGAGATATAATGGGTTTCCTTGTTGGGAGTCCTTTCCTACAGATGTAGACAACAGAGGCTCTAAGATCTGTACTAATGTCTTGATCAGGGAAAAGCTGGTGTCCAACTCAGCTGGTCATACACCTAATATTTTATTTGAACCTCACTTTCATATTGCCTTTCTTTTTTTTGATCACATTTTATTTATACTTTGTTGAAAGCTGTATTATATTGTTTAACTTTTGCAATATGTTATTTCCTTTGAATTCTGATTGTTTACTTCATTATCAAGTTTTCTTCTTAATAATAAATAGAGTTTTAGAAGAAAAAAGTGTCTCTATGATGCTTAAAACTTCAAGGCATTCTGCATTGTTGTGAGCAAGGCTTCTTTGCTCATTGTTTTACTATTACTGATCCTATTTTGTTGCCTCTTGATTACTTAGATGGAGATGAGCGCCGTTATTCTCCATTATTTTTCTTGAATTCATCATCTTGTTTCCAACACCAAGGGACTGATAATAAGGTTATTGAGAAAGAAATTGATGCTGAGCATCCCTCTGATGATTATTTTGAACCAGTAGCTCCTGAATTCCAAGGAAAAGAAGCCATCAGGTAATCACACTTATAATTAATACTAATACATGAGCACAAGGCTAAAGAATTATTAACCAAGAGCATCAGGGTGAGCTTGAGGCAAAATATTGAAGGAGAAGATATTTGTTTTTGTCAATGTTACTTCGAATTGCTCCATTTCCATCACCATCAATTTCTTCTGTTACTTGAAAGGAAAAGTCTCCTTGATTATCAGCTCCATATCATATTATCCACCCACACATTATCTTGTCCCCCTTTCTGCCTCTTTCTCTTGTGCCTACCTCTCTTTTATACTTGCTCCTTTCATTCTGTGAACCTCTCTCTCTGTGATTTCATCTGGCTTTATACGGTAAGTTGGAAGAAGTAAGAAATTCTGAATCAGAAATTCTTAGATCCTAATACTCTCGTCTCTCATTTGATGTGTAATCTCGGAAAAATGAGTAAATTTTATGAGTCTCAGTGTCTTCTATGAAACAAGATTAATATTGACTTTGTAGGGTTGTTATGAGATTTAGCATATAACAGAATTGTATGAGGAACAGTTAGAATATCTGTTTTTAGCCAGGGATTCTAACTCAGCAGTTTTGGAATTGAACCCAAGTATCATGGATTTCAAAATAGCTTTGTAGATTTTTCTACAAAGTTTGGTACAAAGTTAATGAATCAGAGCTTTAAATAGCAATCGTTTATTTATTAACAGATGTTTACTTAGTGCTGACTGTGTACCTGATTTGCACATAATTCGCACAAAAAGCTTATGAGGCAGGTATCTTTATTTTCCCCATTTTGAAAATACAAAAAGTGAAGTAATGACAGCTTAAGCCTTTTACCCAGTATCACACAACTCACAGGTGGAGAACTGGAATTGTAATCCAGATAGTCTGGCTCTACAGTCTATGCTCTTAACATACTATTGAGATGTCAGGAGGCAAAAGAAAATGAATAAATAGAGAACCATAGCTAGGAAGTGAAATCTTTCCAAGACAAAGAGACCTAACCCGTATACCTAGGCTTCCTCCATCTAGTTCTTAACCAGTTTTCCATTTAAATTTTCTGAGTGGGGCAACAGCCCTTCCTCTGCTCTAGCTAGGAGTATACCAGCTCTATAGAAAATATCCATCCAAACAAGAAAGGCAAAGTGAGGAATAATTCTGTAAAACTCAGTTATAGTGTCATCAATCCTTCTTTACCAGTTGAGGGCACAAAATCATATTGTATTTTATTATTATTCAAATTATAGTAATTCTCAGATCCAATCTTCTAACAAAATCTTTTACTTACAAAGACCTCAAAATTTTCTTTGTTCTTCTACTGCTGCCTAGTGGTCTAGGAGAGAAAGTAAAATGTCCTCCACCCCCACCTTCCCCTGACTTCTCCCCTCTTCTCCCACACCCCCACTGTGCCTCCAAACCTAGCCAATGTATACAATGTTGACTAGGCATACCTGTCACTTGGTCTGGATTCTTAGCTCAGGTGGAGACCCAAGGCAAACCAGGGAAAGAAAGTCATTTGATGCGAGTACTATTCACTAAAGCTTTTGGCTCCATTGTGGGGCACCTCACCCCTGATCCACACCAAAGCGAGAAAGTAGGCTTAGGCAGTCAATGTTGTAGCTCTTTAATGACAAGGTGGGACACACTCACTGACTGTTAAAGCAGGTCTGGGGCTGCAAGGCATTCTAAAACTGATTTCGACCATCCAACAGTAGATGCAGTTTCCAATCCACAAGTTTTATCTCTTCTTTCTTCACAATGATCATTTCTTAGTAGCATCATTACTCTTCCCCACCTCTAGACAATGTCAAATCTTTTCCAATCAGTTCCAACGTGTGAATTCCATTTTGTATGAATATAAAAGGCACTAAGGCATTGATTTTTTTCTTCCTATGTGGTCTGCTTTATATAAAAATGAACTCTTCTCCTTTATATACAAGCGCTTTATATACAAGGGAACTCTTCCCCTAAGATACGTAGAGCTTACAGGATATGTAACCTTTAAGCTCTATGTATCAGGGATATGGATGAAAGCTTGTAGAATTCTAACCAGAATCATGATTCTGGATTTGTAAAAATATACAGTTTTTATTCACAACTGGTTCTTCCTCATTCATAACCCCTAAGTCACATTTTCTCTGGGGGCAACTGTGTGCACATATGTGCATTCCTATAACTATAGACCATTCAGGCAATATTCCCAGAACACAGGTAGGATGTCTGACTGCCCCAAATGTAAATGTCTGATTTCATGTCTAAAATCCGGAAACACCAGCTCCTCTTAAATGGAATTTTCTTTATTAAAACAAAACATTAAAGTTTCACTTCAACAGGGATTCCATTTTACAAAGAAATGCTGAAATAAAATACCTGGTGAGACTCATCACCTTTTAACTTTGCTTAATTCATTCACTCAACAAACATATTGCTGCTGGGTTCTTTACTAATTAATCTTTAGGGCTGCAAAGATGAACAATAAACTGTCTTTCAAGGAGCACACAGCCTAGGGAAGAAGATAAATAGGTACATGAAATTCAATGTGATAAATGTAGGGATAGAGATATTAACTACTGTTATTTAGTCAATAGAAGTGTTAACTACCCTAGTTCAGGGAAATCGAAGAAGAGAACATCTATTTTTCTTTTAAATAGTTAAAAATTACTGAATAAATTTAGGCTTTTAAAGCTGACATATTCACCATCCGGGTTGAACAGATATAAACATTATTGTCATATTAAACAGATATAAACATTATTGTCATATTTGCTTTGTATTTTTGATGGATATATTATATGTTTATTTAAAGTCCCTTTTGATCTCTTTAAAATATTTTCTCCCTGCTTCATCAGGATTGACCTTTATAATGGATTTGGTGTTCCCACTTTCCATTCATATATTTACATATTGTACCATACACTTATAGCTCTAAACAATATGTGATATAGATATATGTGATATAACTCTGTGTGTTTTTATCTCCTATAATCTATAAATAGTATCAGACTGTACTTAAGTTTCTACATATTGCTTCTACACTCAGCATTTTGCTTTTTGGGATCTATTCATAGTGCTAACTATGGGCTAATGCATTGGTTTTAATTTTTATATAAAAATATTCTAAGATACGAGTCTACCATTTTTATTTATCTTTTCTTACATTAAAGAATATTCTGGTTGTTTCTCATTTTTTGCTCTGACAAATGATGTTGCAATGAACATTCTTTTAAGAATAAGACAGATAAAAAGGATAAAAAGGTTCATTTGTGCATATGTACATATGTGCATGTGAGTGCATGTGTATGTGTATACGTATATGTGTATGACACACCCAGCAGAAAAGACAAAAAGCGCTAAACTTTATGCAGGATATAAATGGTGGTTTGGTGATCCTGACACATAAAACATAAGGCCGAGGATGCCGAAAGATGTCACTGGACAGACCATGAGTGGCTGCTTCATGTGGTACAAAGTAGCCTTGACTTTCCCTTTGAGGCTGATGAGGAACATTGAAGAGTAAATAAAATGGATTTTAAAATATAAATTTTTTAAATGGACCCAAGACTTGAACTATTTTAGAGTTAAATTTTACAAAAATGATACCAGGTTGGATGGGTGATGAATCTGAGTGAGAATCAAGAAGAGAGTAGTTGAATGTCCATGCTGCCAAGTAAGATCCAGCGTGATGGGGGAATGGGTTTAGGTGACAATGCAATGAAGTCTGTTCTGGATATGCAGTTTTAGAGCAGTTAATTCTCAAACCTGGCTTCACATTAGACTCATTTGGAAGAACATTTGATATATCCCAATCCTCAGCCTTTACTGCCATGAAAAACTCATCACCCCAGATCAATTAATGTGAATCTTTTTTCTGTGAACTCTGCAGAGAAGTAATTAATGTGAATATAATATGAATCTCTGAGGGTTGTTTGCAGGCATCAGTTCCCTTTGGAATTCTAATGTGTATTCACAATTGACAACTACTGATTAAGAGCAGTGTGTGTGTGTGTGTGTGTGTGTGTGTGTGTGTGTATGTATGTGTGTGTGTGTGAGAGAGAGAGAGACAGAGAGAGACTATCCAGCAAACTATTAGATGTGTGAGTCTAAAGATCAATGAAAAGGGTGGGGTCAATATTAGGTTGATGCTAAAACAAAAAATCCAATAAGAAAACTTCTGGAGAGAGTCTCAAATGAGAAGATCCATCATATACATGGAGAACCCTGTGGAACATCAAGCTGATGTGTCTGATGAAGTAAGAGGACTTTATTAGGAAACAGAAAAGGAACATTTAGAAAAATAAGAAGCAAAGCAATTAAGTCACCACTAACAAAGAGAAAGTCATCAACAGTGACTCATAATCCAATACGTAAGAATGGAAAAGTATTTGTTGTATTTTATAATTAGGAGGTCACTAATGATTTCATTATGAAGTGGTTCACTGGAGTGGTGAGTTCAGAAATCAGAGTGCAATTGAAGAGGAATTAAAGGTCAGGAAGTGAAAATGGCAAGTTTATTTTGAGAATTTTGTACAATACAGGGAGGAGAGAAATCAAATTGTGTCCAAAGTAGAGCTGAGTTCAAAGAGGAGCTACTAGGGAGGACTGTAAAAGATGCAGGTGCTAGAGTGTCTGACTAATAAACTAATAAGCAAGACGTGGAGAGGATGCAGGATGCCAGTTCAAGGCCCCAGGTAAATGAGCTGATCTTGAACAGGGGGAAGAACCAACTATTCTAAAACTCGAGGAAGAAAGTGAGGATAATTACACAGCATTCTACTTTTCTAGACAAAATACTAGTAGTTTAATTGTAACTTGAGAGAGACTCCTTTATTTTCTACCTCAGGGGAAATGATTAATCAAAAATAGGTCTTTTTCTTTCTGAATAGACTATACCATCCCTTATTTCACATAAAGTGGTTGGCTGCAGCTGTCACTATGACTAGGGCTATTAATGGCTTGTGCTATTTTCACTTCTGTGTTGGCTAAGTAAGCACCCTTTTTGTTATTTCAGAATCAGAAATGTTAAGAAGGAATATAAAGGAAAGTCTGGAAAAGTGGAAGCATTGAAAGGTAAAGAAAAACATTGAAACATTTCATTCTTTCACTTATTTCTTTATTATAAAAAAGGGAAACAATTCGATGTGAAAAAATTTGAAGCATATAGATAAGCAAAAGAAAAAAGAATGCAAATAACCCAATGCTATCACTTGGACATTAATCATGATTAAGAATACACTGTAAAATTCTTCCAGATATTACATGGATCTATTAATTTATAAAAATGGTATACAATGAAAGATGCAATTTATCTTTGCTTTTAAAGATTAATCTGCTATGAACGATATTTTATATATTGTCACTGTGAGGAAAGAACATCTAAACTGAAATCTGATAAAGGTTTTATACTAGCTGGTGAATTTACATAGTTTATATGTACTGGTGAGGTTAACTGAAGCAAGATGAATAAAACCATTGACTATGAATTAAATTTCACAAGCCAATATCCTATTACAAACATAATTTATCATTTGAAATGAAAAAACACATTTTGATACAAAATATTCTAACATACAGTTTTCTATAACAGACATTTAAGCAAATATCAAAGTGAGTAGCTACATTTCATGGAGGTCAATTTGCTTTATTAAAAATGATTTTTAGGAAGAATAAAAATGATTTTTATAAAAGAAGCCTTAAAAGCTGAAAAAGAAGAGCCATGAACCTTCCAGAAGTGGAGAGTTCTCCAACCATTGTGTTTATATTGCATGTTTTTTGTAATAAATGCAGCATCCTTTAATTCAGTCTTATTCATTACTTTTAGATTAGGTCTTTGAGAATTTAATGTATTTGTATGAGCAATTTTATTCTCTCTCTAGGTTTTTCTCATCAAATACCATCTAGATCTGCGATTTCGTTCTTTAATTTTAGCTCAGGATATATTGAAATAATTTTAAATCAATTACTTAAAGTTTTGGAACACATTTTGAACTACCTTTGCACTCCATCAAGTCATGAACTTCTTTTTGTCTAAACAGAAAACGTCTTTAAGCATTTTGTTCATTTTAAAAATAGCAGCACCTTAAAAAATTAAAAGCATTGGACATCAATACATTAAAAATGTGAATATAAATTCAAACCAAGTGTAGCTGCTCTTTGGGAAACCAGGGAAGTGGTTGCATTCCCTTAGCCTCCTCTTCCTTCCTCATGGAGTTAGTTTCTGGAGCACATCTGCAGCACATTTGGGACACACTTTTGAAATCTTTTATCTATGGCCTATTTTTCAGAAGCCAAATAGCATTCCATTATATGGATACCGGGATTAACTTATTAACACACCAATGTATGAGATCCAGTTTGTTTCCAATTTTAGTATAATAAAAAATACTAGAATGAACAGCCTTGTTCAGTCTTTGTAAATGTCGTAAATTGTTTCTTGAATATAAATTTCTAGAAGCAGAATTATTCAAAGGAAGCATACTTTCAAGATTCTTGATTCATATTTCAAATTATTTCCCGTGAGAATTATAAAAAGTCATACTCCCAGAAGCAATACATAATGAATAGTAATGACAATGACAACAATAGCAATAAACACTTAGATTTCATTGAGGACTTGGTATGTGCTGGAAACTATGCTAAGTGATTTACATGTACCATTTTACATTTCGGCCTGTGAAAGACATATTAATACATCTCTCACTTTGCAGATGAGAAAACTGAGGCTTCTATTTTATTTTTCCAGTTACTATGTGTCAGTCCCAACAGCCAGTATCACTTCCCTCTTACCCTGGAAAACACTGTATACTTTCCATTTAAAAATTACAGGCCAGGCATGGTGGCTCATCCCTGTAAATCCCAAAGTGGGTGAATTGCTTGAACTCAGGAGTTTGAATCCAGCCTGGGCAACATGGCGAAACTCTGTCTCTACTAAAAATACAAAAATTAGCCAAGTGTGGTGGCGTGGGCCGATAGTCTCAGCTAGAGGGGGCTGACATGGGAGAATTGCCTAAGCGTGGGAGATTGAGGCTGCAGCGAGCTGTGATTACTCCACTTGCTCCACTGCACTCCAGTCTAGGTGGCAGAATGAGATCCTGTCGCAAAAAAAAAAAAAAAAAAAAAAAAATTTACAAACATACAATTTGTTAATTTATTTGTTTAGTTGTCCCAAAATTATTCATTAAATAAACCATCTTTTTAATAAGTTTGAAAGGTCATTTGATTACTCTCTATTTTTATATTTACTTTGGTCCACACTAGACTTCTATTCTGTTCCATTGGTCACTATATCCTGCACCAGTGACATATTATTTTAATTATTAAAGTTTTGTCACATATTATTTTGGCAGTTAGGAAAATATTGAACATTGTGTATTTTAAAGTATTGAAATGCTGAGAAATACACCACTAAACTAAATAGCCTTGTTCTATATTGGGACCAGACTGGTCTAATGCCCCTCAGTTTATACTGTTAATAATTTGTTAACAATTTGTTCTAATAATTTGTTCTAAAAATAGGCTTGCTGTTTGACATATATGAAGGTCAAATCACGGCAATTCTGGGTCACAGTGGAGCTGGCAAATCTTCACTGCTAAATATTCTTAATGGATTGTCTGTTCCAACAGAAGGTGAGCAAGAAGAAATTTCTCAAAGGCAAGATGTCTTATAATAAAATGAGGTCAAGCATATGCCTTTCATTTTAAATTTTAAATTTGATGGCTTAAGAGAAATAATGTTTATCTAAAGTTGTTTCCAAGAGCTACATAATTTTGAATATGCTTCATATTTCTGCAATATTTATAAAATTATTTTATTTATTCCATCGTGTGATATTTCCGGGTAAATGTGCAGTTCTACAAGCATATGTTTGTGTCAGGAATAATTAGTAGTTGTTCACAAATTGTGTTCACAAATGTGCAGTTCTGTAAGCATATATTTATGTCAAGAATAATTAGTAGTTGTTCACAAATCATTTTAGACATTTGTGAATATATGCCAATATTTTCTTAAATGAAATCTATGAATATTAATAAAATGTATTATCTTGCCAATTTTATTTTTAACTTCCATTCTTAGGATCAGTTACCATCTATAATAAAAATCTCTCTGAAATGCAAGACTTGGAGGAAATCAGAAAGATAACTGGTGTCTGTCCTCAATTCAATGTTCAATTTGACATACTCACCGTGAAGGAAAACCTCAGCCTGTTTGCTAAAATAAAAGGGATTCATCCACAGGAAGTGGAACAGGAGGTAGGAGGGCATGCTTGGATTAACTGACCTGCCAACCACTTACCAAATTAAATCATGACCGCAGAATTCTCTTCAATGATTTATATGTCTTGTTATGAATAAAATTTAGGCAAAGAGGTCCCATAACAAATATCGACTGCTTTAATGAGCGGTTAAAATAGCATAATATGAACCATTTTGGATTTTAAAAGTTGTATATTTTCTCATATAGGTACAACGAATATTACTGGAATTGGACATGCAAAACATTCAAGATAACCTTGCCAAACATTTAAGTGAAGGACAGAAAAGAAAGCTGACTTTTGGGATTGCCATTTTAGGAGATCCTCAAGTAAGTTAGATTATGCATGGGGAAGGATGCAGGTTGAATGTCTGCAAAATGTCAAGTTCTTTTACCACTAAAGGTGATAGAGCTTTCATTGTAATGTATCAAGAGAGAGCCTGCTATGTTTAACTATAAATAGAAATATGTTGGAGAAAAATGACTGGATGGTTATTATTTTATGGTATTTATTGTTTTTCATGCTATCATCTGGATGTAGTTAATATGAGAGACATATTTTATGTATCTTCATTCTCTGTAGATTTTGCTCTTAGATGAACCAACTACTGGATTGGATCCTTTTTCCAGAGATCAAGTGTGGAGCCTCCTGAGAGAGCATAGAGCAGATCATGTGATCCTTTTCAGTACCCAGTCCATGGATGAGGCTGACATCCTGGCTGGTAATTGTTGGTTTTATCTCAGTATTACCATGATGCAATTGGGGAATTTAGAAGCGAAGTCTATTCCCAGGGTAAGAGCCCTGCTCTCACGATGGCAATGTTCTTACATTCCATAGCAGTCAGGAGGATGACAGGAATCTAGTTCCACTGTGGAATTCCTTTCTGGTTGTACATTTGCTAGGTAGTGACAAATAATGAAAAATTCTGATTGCCCATTTTTTTTTAGGTCAGCTATCAATTAATTTAAACATTCAAATCTTCTTTTATATATACTTAGCTGAAAAATAGTCACTCATTTTTTAGCATCAGAGTATACAGTATACCATGTAATTTATGTGGTTTTTTTTTTCAGAAAGTGTTGGAAGGTGCAGATAGACTGGTGTTCATGAGCTTATTTTTAATTTAATTTATTTGTATAAATTTAATGAGTACAAATACAGTTTTGTTACATGGATATATTATGTAGTGGTGAAGTCTGGGCTTTTGGTGTATTCATCACCAATTAATGTACATTGTACCCATTAAATAGTTTCTCATTCCCCATCCGCCTCTGACTCTTCCACACTTCCGAGTCGTCAGTGTCTATTATTCCATACTGTATGTCCATGTATACCCATTATTTAGCCCCCACTTATAAATGAGAACATGCAGTATTTGACTTTCTGTTGCTCTGTTGTTTCACTTATGATAATAGACTCCAGTTCCATCCATGTTGCTGCAAAAGACATGGTTTCATTCTTTTTTATGGTTGAATAATATCATGAGTTCATTTTAAATGCATCAATTTTAATGTGTATTTCAAATGTTAAAATGCACACTAGATCTAGTTATACCCTGTTGAATACGTCTCCTTTGCACTTCTGAGCATTGGCTCCTCATCTTTCTTTACTAGAGAAGGAAGAAATGAATGACCCCGAATGTCTTTTCTCACTTGATTTCTTTCATTCAGATAGAAAAGTGATCATGTCCAATGGGAGACTGAAGTGTGCAGGTTCTTCTATCTTTTTGAAAAGAAGGTGGGGTCTTGGATATCACCTAAGGTAAAGGCTTTGGGAATAGATTGGATTTATGTGTTTTCAATACTGGTATATGAAAAAGTTGGACAATTATGAAACAGAACTGGCCTCATGCTTCATCTCTACCAAACTGGATTGATCAGTGTTTCCTGAATACTTTTCCTACTTTCCTTCCTCCTGTGTCTTTACAATGTTAATCGTTGGCAACATTTCAACATGATAAACCAAGCCTGACTTTTCACAGCAGGTCTACTTCATGTGCCATTTTTCCAGGTAGCTGTTCTGTGTAGCCTAAACCTCTACCTTCTTCCTACTGTCATTTTCCTTAGCCGATCCGTATAATTCTGGAATGTGTTTTCATTCTTTCATAGGGCAAAAAGGCAAATAATTTCAGAAGCCAGTATCAACAAGGAGAAATCTAGGGGCAGAGAGTGATGATAACTGTGGCTAACAAAAAAGTGTATATATTAGTCTGTTCTCATGCTGCTAATGACATACCCGAGACTGGGTAATATATAAAGGAAAGAGGTTTAATTGACTCACAGTTCAGCGTGGCTGACTAGGTCTCAGGAAACTTACAATCATGGCAGAAGGGAAAGCAAACACACCCTTCTTCACATGGTGACAGCAAGGAGAAATGCAGAGTGAAGGCAGGGAAAAGCCCCTTATAAAACCATCATATCTCATGAGAACTCACTATCATGAGAATAGCATGAGGGTCACCACCCCTATGATTCAGTTACCTCCCACCGGGTCCCTCCTATGACATGTAGGAATTATGGGAACTACAATTCAAGATGACATTTGGGTGGGGACACAGCCAAACCATATCAGTGTATATCCAGGCTAAAATATTGTTTAAAAAAACTCTATGGTCAAACAAAGCATGCATGTGGGCCAGATTTTCTCTACTAGCTAATGATATGGTCTGGTATAATAATTATTTTCCCTAAGAAGTCTCTTCTTCCTAACATTCTCACCTTCCTCCATTTATCTGTAACTATACATATAAAACTCTATATCGTTTAATTTATATTATATATTTGTTTGTATATTTGTAATTATACATTACAACGTATAATTGTACTTATACATTTTCTGAGCTTATACATTTTCTATGTATAGATTACAAAATGTTCAAACTGATAGATTACTATCATGTTATAATTTACTCATCTTTTTGTTTCATAAAGCCAAGCAAAGTAGTGCTCTACAGCTAGGTGTTCAGTTAAAGCTCTTCTTTTGTGGTAGTGGTGGAGAAAATGCAAATGACTTGTCTTTTCTTTTAAATATTAGTTTACATAGGAATGAAATATGTAATCCAGAACAAATAACATCCTTCATTACTCATCACATCCCCGACGCTAAATTAAAAACAAAAAACAAAGAAAAGCTTGTATATACTTTGCCATTGGAAAGGACAAACATATTTCCAGGTAACTCAACTATGATTACAATACATGAAATTTGGGTAAAAATGTTCACTTTATTATTATAGTAACTTTCTTTGTCTAATTAATTTAGACTTTTTCTTAGTTTTGGCCACCTGAGAAGCAGAACTCAAGAGGAAGGATTGAGTGCCATTGATTTATTGGGTAGTTGCTTCCTTGAAGCACCAGCAGATAATGGGGACAGGTGAGAGGGAAGGGAAGGCAGCCAGGGAAGTCTGAATTCTGGAGCAGATTACTGTGGTAGACAATTGAGGTGCAATGCCCATGGAAGGGAAATAAATGAAATAAGTGGGTTCAGCGTTTTGTCACCAGAGGGGTGAGTAAGCTGGGGTTCTTACCCACTGTTCCCCATCCATTGTTGATTAAGGGATGCCTACGAGAGCATTAGCTTTCTCATCCATCTGGCTTACTCTGAACATGAGCTTAGAATACTTCCAAGTACAGAAAAAGGACCTCAGGCAGGTGCTTTTAATAAGTAGATTTACCGTGTCCAGGTGAATCCAGAAGAGATGTTGGTGGGGCAGAAAGGTTTCTGCTACAAGTTTCTCTTTGTAAGGTAGCCCCCCATTATTCACAAGGAATAGATAGTTCCAAGATCTCCAGTTCACGCCTGAAACCGTGGATAGAACCAAACCTAATTGCCATCGATCCGAAAACATTTCTGTTCATGTCTTCCACCTACACATTGAATGCCTTTTCCATCTTAACTAAGCACTTAACAGGCATTGTGGCTGTAACTTTTGCAGTTTGAGGTGCAACCGCAAAAGTAGCATGAATTTCTTTTGCCTTCTTCACAATTTCACAGACAGAAGATTTATTCTTACATTAGATCTTAGCATCAGCCTAAGTTTTTTTTTTTTTTTCCTTGTTGAGAACTTTCACCTTTTCACTTACAGAAAGCATTTTATGGCTTTTCTTTGACATATCCAAATTGCCAGCATCATTACTCTTGCACTTTGGGAGCCTTATTAGGTAAAATAGGGGTGCCTTGTACTGCAATAGCATGACAGTTGCTCTAATATCCCAGAGGGCTACTAAGTGATAGGTGGGTATAGCATGGTTCTGCTGGACAGGGGATGATGCATGTCCTGAGCCTGAGCAAGATGGAGTGGGATGGTGAAGGATTTCATCACACTACTTACAAGGGCACACAACTGAAAACTTATGAATTATTTCTTGAATTTTCCATTTTGTGTTTTTAGACAGCAGTTGACGGTGGATAATTGAAACTGTGAAAAATGAAACTGTGGATAAGGCAGGATTTCTCTATTTTAATTGTGCATGTGTTATTTTGCAGAGAAAAACAACTTACGTAGTCTACAAAAGTGTTCAACCCTCGGTTCCCTGCCAACTGGGTAGCAGCACCCATTCAGACTTTGTTTGATAAGCAATCCTAAAGATTACTAGCTCTTTGTGTAATGTTTTCTACATGTTAGGCACTGTTCTAATGGTTTCATATATATTAACTCCTTTAGTTCTCACAACTGTTTTTTCTATGAGATAGGTGCTATAACTTGCCCTATCTTACAAATGAGGAAATGTATTTCAGTGTCTTTTGATTTGAACAGCTTCCCTTTGGTTTAAACATTTAGTTTGTTAAAGGTATAACTCCCTATATACCTGCCTTAATAAGCTCTTTTACATAATTCCGTTTCATTAGGCAAATATACAGGAATTCCCAGATTTTAGCTTCACTCCCCAGTGTGGCAGCTCTCTATGTCCCTGCAGTAGCATAGAAGATGGTGTTCTTCTCAGATCAGTGGACTAGGCCATGTCATTTTGTTCTTGGACTAAGGCCCTGTGAGGTGCAACTGGTCCACTTTCATGTTTGGTCAGAGAAGGAGAATAAGGATTTATATGTTGGTACCACTACTGGAATATATTACTTTGCCAGAGTTACTTTGTTGACCTCCCAGCCCATGGCAGCCTCTTTACACAGACCCAAGGCCTCTGCTAGTCGAATGGCATGCTTATATCCTTTTCAGGACATGGGACTCCCAGGTCCCTTGCTGCCGTGTGCAGGTCATAGGGAAACACAGTGTATGCTACAGTCTCATCCACCTAGTTCCTCTCAATAATGTCATTGGCCCATCCTCCCACCCAAAGTAGAAAGTAGCATCTAAGAGTCTTCTAGAATCCTGCCATCTCATCCAAGTATCTCCATGAAAGAATTAGCCAATAAATGTGTACTGGGAAAGTATTATATAAAAGGCACTGCTCCAGCAACTAGAAATACCACAGCCTACATCTAACTAGATAGGGAAAGGTAGACACACAAAATATACAAATTTTTCAACAATTGTACACTAAAATAATAAACAAGGCCAGTGAGTTAGAGTAATGACTGGTGTCTGGCTGAGGTTTATATAGAGTGGCCACTGAAGGCCACAAGAAGAAAATGGTCAAGAACACTCCAAGTAGAGGGGAAAGGAGGATGTCTGGAGGGCAATGAGTGAGAGAGCAGAATGGCAAATGGAGGTGGGTAAGGTTGTATGGATAGATGGAGACAGGCTCTTTCGGAGCTTCAGAGGTTGTGTTATTGACTTTGATTTTTATTTTAAATGCATTGAGAAACCATTGAAAGACTTATACAGAAAGAAGACCCAGAATATAGGTAGAGATATACGTGGGTTTGTAGTGTGGAGGTGAGAAGATAATGGTCTTTCTGATTGTTCAGATTTCTGCAGAGAAATCTACAGGAAGCTCATAAACTGAGAATGGAAGTTGAAGTGAGACAGTTTGATGATGGAGGAAGAGGTCTTCCTTAGTTATTTCAGAGAAGGAGAGGATTCTCATGAAATTTTGCTTTTGACTACTGTGATACTCCAAAGACATAATTTTCTTAACAATATTATGTATCATCTTTTAAATAAGTATTAATTTACTTGGTTTAGTTCTCGATGTGGTTTTTCAAAGTATCTATTCATATTTTTTGCCTTAGATCTTTTTAGTAATCTGGATAAGTGTTCTGACCAGGGAGTGACAGGTTATGACATTTCCATGTCAACTCTAAATGAAATCTTTATGAAACTGGAAGGACAGTCAACTACCAAACAAGGTAAAGCCATTTGTGTAATTCACAGAAAACCAATTCCCAAATGATCATGTGTCAATTTAGTATTTATTATTTCTTGTGGGTGATTCACACTGAGAAATGTGATTTCATTCCAAATTTGGCTCTGCCATTTGAAATGGGCTGTCATTATTTCTTAGCATCATTACTACGACTGATCACAGATCCCTTCATGGAGTCTACCAAGTTTCCTTTCGGAAACTATTTCCTATCCTCAGATGTTCCCTGCTTCTTAGATACCTTCAGGCTGTGAAAGGCTCTTAATTAGGGGAATGAGGTCTGAACAGATTTTTTTTTAAGATAAAAATTGCTCTTATCTTGTTAATATACAAAATTCCACTAAGGTCTTAGTGGGGAGAATTCTCAGCATCCACTCTTGTATATTTTAATGGGTGATAATAATCATTGTCATTATGGAGCTCCTCTTATGCTTAATGTATGGATATACATTGATATATATGCCTTCAACATTATCTTCCTATAATAACCTTTCCAGGAAGTGTCATTGGCATTGGTTTACAAATGAGAAAATCAGACCTGTGAGCAGTTAAGTGATTTTCCCCGATCACAGATGTAAGACTTATGTACAGATCTGGCAGTTCAGAGCTGATGATCTTTCCCCTATACTACTAAATGATTGACACCTTAGTAGTAGATATTTAGGTGGTAATGATTGGATATTTTTATGCAGAAGATTTCTTAAAAATCCCTCCAAGTAATGATATTCTTGGGAATTTCTTTGCTTTTCAAATATTGGGCACAATGAAATCACCATTTTTGTGAATTATTCTTTTGGTATGAATTCAGCATATTTTCTCACTGAGTATAGAATATGGGCATCATAACATGCTTCTTATATTGTTTGCACTGTAACCACAAGCAATCTAAAACTTTATTTGATTTAAACTTTTACTTTTTTTATCACCATTGGCAATTACAAACTTAACTACAGGAAGAAAATATAGATGGCAGTGGTGAAGTATAAACTTAATAAATATTGAAAAACGATGTCTAAATAATTCCTTTGAATTGGTTATAAAAATAAAACAAATGTAAAACCTTTTTTTTTTTTTTTTTTTTTTTGAGACAGAATCTCACTCTGTCTCCTAGGCCAGAGTGCAGCGGCACAATCTCGGCTCACAGCAACCTCTGCCTCCCAGGTTCAAGCGATTCTCCTACCTCAGCCTCCTGAGGAGCTGGGATTACAGGCGCCCGCCACCAGGCCCGGCTAAGTTTTGTATTTTTGGTAGAGACAGGATTTCGCCATGTTGACCAGGCTGGTCTTGAAATCCTGACCTCAGGTGATCTGCCCACCTCAGCCTTCCAGAGTGCTGGGATTACAGGCGTAAGCCACCACGCCTGGCCATGTAATACTGTTTTTAGTATTACTAAGGAAAATCTGTGATGCCTCCAGGATGGCATTAATATTATAATATGTGTGTTTGTGTGTATGTGTATATAGATTTCAAACAAGTGGAGATGATAAGAGACTCTGAAAGCCTCAATGAAATGGAGCTGGCTCACTCTTCCTTCTCTGAAATGCAGACAGCTGTGAGTGACATGCACCTCTGGAGAATGCAAGTCTTTGCCATGGCGCGGCTCCGTTTCTTAAAGTTAAAACGTCAAACGAAAGTGTTATTGACCCTGTGAGTAGCAGAGTACTGTGGTTTTGTTAGATCATGAGTTTCAAAAGAGGTTCAAACCAGAAGATTTTGAACACAGTATCTGATATTCCTGCCACGGGGTGGACAAATTCAGCATTTAAGTTTTCTGACAGTGGGAATACTTGAATGTTCACACTCAATTAGGCTTATACATGCAGGTGTGTTTTGTTTTCATGGTTTCATAACCTGGTATTTATATGGTAATGCCTTCTGGTACTGTGTAGCATGCTAGGGTATTACCTTCAGAATTTTAGTACCAAATCATGATAGGCATAAGGCAGGCTTGGCACTCAACAAATACTTGTGGAATGTCTTACTAAATAAATAAAATTCCTAGAGATTCATATGCTAATGTTTCTTTGTTGTTTAGATTATTGGTATTTGGAATCGCAATGTTCCCTTTGATTGTCGAAAATATAATGTATGCTATGTTAAATGAAAAGATCGATTGGGAATTTAAAACCGAATTGTATTTTCTGTCTCCTGGACAACTTCCCCAGGAACCCCGTACCAGCCTGTTGATCATCAATAACACAGGTGAAAAGAAAAATAACATTTAAATCCAGAAATAAGTTATTTTTATTGTTGAATAGCACAGGAGGAGGGGAAAGTAAATCATAAAAGAAAATGGGTATTTAAACTTCATTTATAGAAAACACCTAATGAGGAACAGTGCATATTTACTCTGATTTTGGAGATGCCAGGGATGATGAGGACAAGAGAAAAAGAACTTGGGTCACTGTATAACCTGGAAGAGTAAAGATGTCTATCTACCTGACTACCCTAAGCTATTATGTGACAAATACATTTCTATATTGGCGCACCCATTCTATTTTGAGATCACTTTGTTACACAGCAGCCTGACCTATACCACAAAGACAACGCATACTGGTCACCATGTGAAGATGGGCTATCTATCCCCCATGCCCCGTCATTAAGTACAAGATACAGGAAGACGCCTTATTTTGTTATCCCACACAATGGGTAGTTGGTTTTGTTTTTGTTTTGTTTTGAGACAGAGTCTTGCTCTGTTGCCCATGCTGGAGTGCAGTGGTGCGATCTCGGTTCAATGCAACCTCCACCTCCCAGGTTTAAGCAATTCTCCTGCCTCAGCCTCCTGAGTAGCTGGGATTACAGGCATGTGCCATCACATCTGACTAATTTTTTTCCTTGTAGTTTTAGTAGAAATGGGATTTTGCCATGTTGACCAGGCTGGTCTTGAACTCCTGGCCTCAAGTGATCTGCCCTCCTTGGCTTCCCAAAGTGCTGGGATTATAGATGTGAGCCACTGTGCCCAGCCGGTATATATATATATTTTTTTCTAACCACTTAATTAACTTTGGAGAAGGAACTTTTGTGTTAGTACCTCAGACGTAAAAAAAAAAAAAAAAAAAAAAAATTACAGTAAGAGTCTTCCCTTGCCGAGTTCCTCACTCATTTGATTTTCCCATGGATTTGCGACTCAGGCCTGCAGTGTATGGTCTTTAAACAAAGAAGGTCTTTTCCTTTCCATTTCTCATTCTTCTTGTTTTCCATTTGGGTTTTGGAAAGTAAATTTTATTCACTTCACTACCTTAAATGCTAATTGTACGTTTAATTTCCGAGATCTAGAAAGGTTTCTTTACCTATGAGCTCATAAGATAAGTAAATCAGGTCTCTCTTTTCCTCTTTGGTCACTCTTGAGGACAGTGGACTTGTGTTAATTTATTTATTTTTTTGTCTCCGTACTTAGGTATTTTATGGTTTAAGTTGGAAGCTTCTGTGCCATTTTGTTCCTCTTTTCTCAAAATCTGACAATTATTGGTAACATGTTTATCTTTTAATGTGAGAATCCCTGTCTCCCTAGGTGGATGTGGGTCGGTATATGGCACTGCACCTCAAGTGACTGGAGGTGGAGTGGGGTGTGTGGCTGCTCAAGGTGTATGGAAAGCTTATTTTCTATGTGCATGTCCCTGTATCACTTGGTGGAGGGATCCTAATTCATCTAAGGTTTGGCCTTATTTTTCCAATCCCAGAGCCCGCTATAAACTCCCATTTCAAAGGCAAAATAAATAAATAAATAAATAAAGTCCTTCTTATCCTCTTATTCATTCCATCTTGCCCGAATTATTGTCTGCAGTTACATCAGGTTTGCCCAGCTGTGCTCCTCAGATAATGTCTCTTAGTAAGTAAATATGGGACTCTTACCCTGAGGACAACTGCGGCTACTGTGTGTCCTGTGCCGAATGTGGGGAGGGGCCTGACAGGTCATCTTTTTTCAGGTATAGTTCACGACCCTGACTGTAGCTTCAGAGCCCACCTTACCCTCTTGCATTCATCCACTCTGAGTTCAGGTATCCTGGAAATTGGTTTTACCTTCAGTTGTTTGCTCCGGTGTGCTCTAGGCTGTGAATTTTTCTCAGCTCATATTTTGCAGTCAGACGTTCTCATCTGCTTTCTTCTTTAGGGTCATATCCAAAACCCTGATCTGATGATGACATCCTCTTTCACTTCCTAAGAAAGATTATATTTATACAATATACATGTATGTAATATGTATGTAAATGTTTAAAACAAAGTAAAACATATGTATGTGTTATACAGACACATATATATTTACTTGTCCATTCTTTGGAAGAAGAACAAGGGAGAGAGAAGAGTGTTATCATTGGCTGTTTTAGGCTGGACAATCTGAAGTACTCCTCATAAAATTATTGTATCTCCACAGATTATTCAATTCAAATGTTGTTGTTGTTGTTGTTGTTGTTGTTTACCAAAAATTCATACAATAGAATTAGCTTATTTTTATGATTACATGTTAATTTGCATTAAACAGATTTATAAAGCGAATTCATTGTGGTATAAAATTTGCTAAATAGAAGATGGTAGAGTGTGGGTCAATATTATTACTGTGATACCCAAAGAAAGATATTTATACATAGTATTCCATAAATATTAACTTTAATCATGTGTATGATTTATTTTAAAAGTTTGATATGTGTTTTCTTACTTTTCTATGGCCTTCTCTTATTAACTTCATATTAGAATCAAATATTGAAGATTTTATAAAATCACTGAAGCATCAAAATATACTTTTGGAAGTAGATGACTTTGAAAACAGAAATGGTACTGATGGCCTCTCATACAATGGAGCGATCATAGTTTCCGGTAAACAAAAGGTATGTTTGCCTTTTTGCTTTTATGAAAATAAGCAAAAAGTACTACATTTTAGTTGTTTTAAAACTGCAGAAAATTAGTGCTAGTATACAGCAACTTGACTCAGAAAAACCATCTGGGTTGTTATTTAATAAACTGTGAAGTTTACCCAAGTTTTTGTAAAACATTTTCTATCTTAGCTTTGTTTTGAATTAGATAATTTTTACATTTGAAAGGATCTAAATTTAATTGTATTGTTTAAACTCAATAAAAATATTATAGCTTATAATTATCAATCAATATAATTATGGATCTAAGGAATTTTATTCAGTAGCTAACTACCTGAATAATGTTTATTTTTATATATTGAGAAAATACATTAGATACTATAATATCTACATGAAATCCCTGAGAAAAAATTATTCTCGATCTGCTACCTTAGCATATGTCAATTTGGGTAAAAGAATCAAGCCATAGAGATTCATCAGAGAACAAGACTATTGAAAATACTTTTTTTGAGACAGCGTCTTGCTCTGTTACCCAGGCTGGAGCGCAGTGCCACAATCTTGGCTCACTACACCTCTGCCTCCTAGGTTCAAGTGACTCTCCTGCCTCAGCCTCCAGAGTAGCTGGGACTACGGGCAGGCACCACCGTGCCCAGCTAGTTTTTGTATATTTGGCAGAGAGGGGGTTTCATCATGTTGGCCAGGCTAGTCTCAAACTCCTGACCTCGGGTGATCCTCCTGCCTTGGCCTCCCAAAATGCTAGGATTACAGGCCTAAGTCACCATGCTCGGCTTCAAAATATGTCTTAATCTTAAGAACCCTTCAGTCTTATTTGCATTCTAATAAAAGCAAGGGGCCTAATTAAGTGAACCTACCTCTTTATTTCTTGCTACAAAGTAAACTTTTTAAAAAGAAAAGCCTTTGAAGATGTATTACTGAATTCAGTTCTGTGTAAACTAAATATGCTATAAAAAATGTAATCCCTTTGTGCCAGTTTTGGGAAATTACTTTGTCAGTTACTATGTTACCTACCTCACATACTTACTATATGAACTAGTGGTAAGATTTAAACAATAAACCTCCTAATAGATGCATGAACATTTTCCTAAACATGAAGTACATAAACATAAAGATTGCTTTAGGAAGTGGGAAAATGCTTCTCTGGCAGGGTAAGCATGAATATTTAATGAACTCCATGCTTATCTCCTGTCCAGAAGGCCAGCGTTCCTTTGCTGCTGCTGCTTTTTTTTTTTTTTTTTTTTTTTTTGAGACAGAGTCTCACTCTGTCGCCCAGACTGGAGTGCAGTGGTGTGAGATTGGCTCACTACAACCTTCACCTTCCGAGTTTAAGTGATTCTTCTGCCTCAGCCTCCCGAGTAGCTGGGATTATAGACATGTGCCACCACACCTGGCTAATTTTTGTATTTTGTAGTAAAGATGGAGTTTTGCTATGTTGGCCAGGCTGGTCTCGAACTCTTGACCTCAAGTGATCTGCCCGCCTTGGCCTCCCAAAGTGCTAAGATTACAGGTATGAGCCAGCATGGCCGATCTTCCTTTGCTTCTTCATCATAAACTGACAACGTCTCCTTGTCAGGGAGACTTTTAAACTCCACTAACTGAAATTTCCCCATCAGCAAATTGAAGACAAAATTATCTAAAATTAGTAATACTAATAAAAATTCATATTGATTGTATGCTGACTCCGTGCTAGCGCTTAATGCACATAAATAGAGTGTCATTTAAGCCCTGCAACAACCCATTTAGTATCTCCTTTTCATAGATGAGGAAGGTAAAGCTCAGAAAGTTTCGTTAACTTGAAGATGGACACACAGCAAGCATGTGGCACTGTTAGGATCTTTTATACATAAACCTTGCCTTTGTTCTTTAAGAATTTAGTATTAACATTATTTATTTGTTTCTGTTTTAAGGATTATAGATTTTCAGTTGTGTGTAATACCAAGAGATTGCACTGTTTTCCGATTCTTATGAATATTATCAGCAATGGGCTACTTCGAATGCTTAATCACACACAACATATTCGAATTGAGTCAAGTCCATTTCCTCTTGTAAGTATTGGATTTACTGAGTCTAAACAATTAAGAATTGGACAAATAGCCTATGTTTTCTCTCTTTAGCTTTTAAATATCTACAAGTGATTGTTAAGCCTGAAAATTATTATTTTGTCCTAATATTTTAAATGAGTTGTAGCAAACAAAACAGGATTTCTTTTTCTTGCCAAGTTATCAGATAATTATCATGAGGGAATACTTTTCAATATTTTGTCAGTCTTCTAGGGAATGTTTTGAAAAGTTGTACATACTTGATTGTGGAAGTGTATGAGAGAGAGAAACAGAAGCAAGAAAACACTGACTTGGAAATCAGGAGCACTTGTAACCCTGGTTACTTATAAATCTATTATAATTAGTTAGTGGACCCTCCATTGACTAAATGTGTAGTAGACAGACTAATATGAAGGGGAATCTGCCAGTTCTGAGGCTATCTGTTGATTTATTTCTTCACCTACTCATAGTTGCTCTATGTTGCGAGGGACAGGCTGCATTGGATTCTGTGTCAGTTGGCTGTAGTCTGGCTTCAGACAGTTTAGACACCAGAAAGCAGCGGTGGGAGACAGAAAAGCAGAGGACCCCCTACGCTGGGCTCCAGTCACATCACCTCCTTCTGTTGTTCCTGCAGCCCAGGAGCAACAATGGCTTGCTTCTCACTTCACCGTCCTTGTGGGATGCTCATCACCCACCTAACCATGTCATTAAGGAATTGCACTCTAAGTACTTAATGTAGTCACGGTTTTCTGGTTAGACCCTGCCTGATACCAACAGGGGTCTCTCAAAGCTGGCTCTAACTATTTCACACCAGAAGTTTAAAACATCAAGAAGCAGGATTAGAAATGAAGCCATCCAAAGCGAAGTCCATTGTGTGACAAAAGTGTGAAGTTCAGTTTTGGCTTCACTGAATCAGTGAATCAGTGGTGCTGGGAGAATATGCAAGCGCAGATTTTCTGCAAGCCATGGGGACAATGGGGATGAAATATACAGTACTTGAGATGTTCGTGACAGACATATACCTCCGTGAGTTGAATATGAACAACTGATCACGTAAACGGGTCTGCTGCACAGGGTGACTTGAGGGAAGGGGTGTCTGAAGGGAATTCTCTAGAACGTGGAACCAGAGGAGTAGCAGAAAGAGACAGTGATTACCCTTCCTCTTTGGAAGGATAGCAGCATAAGCCTGTCTCATTGCAGAATTATTTTGAGACAGGCTGATGCTGCTATCCTTCCAAAGAATACATCCACCCAGCTACTGAGATTTCCATCTCTGGGTTTGCTCAGAAAGACGTGCTGCTCAGGCCTGAATTATGTGTTCATCAGAAGTCCTACCTTCTGAATTATTAGCTTCCTAATGCCATTGTGTTTGCTCAGGATGGAAATGGACTGAAGTCCATAGCCACTCTATTAGGAACCTGTTCCCCACTCCCACTTCCCCATGGCACACACCTTTCCTCCCTCATTCCTATGATGAAAAATGGATTTGCAGACATAGCCCTCAAAACCTTAAATAAAGTTAAAGAATTACAGAATTATTCTGAGACAGGCTTATGCGGCTATCCTTTAATTATATCCATGAGGTAGTCCTAGATGCTGCTTGAGTGTCCACTTGGCCTAGCCTCGAGTGGATGATGATTTGGGGGCAGTGATTTAAAGTTCCTTTCCCTGAAGTTAAGACAAGCAGCAACAAGTTTTCTTCTTAGTTCTGTGCTTCAGAACACATCCACCCAGCTACTGAGGTTTCCATCTCTGGGTTTGCTCAGAAAGACATGCTGCTCAGGCCTGAATTATGTGTTCATCAAAGGTCCTAACTTCTGAATTATTATGTTTGTGTTGTGGTAATAATGCATGATATAAAATTGACCATTTCAGCTGTTTGCAAGTGTACAGTTGAGTAGTATTAAGTCTACTCACACTGTAGTGAAATGCGTCTCCAGAACTTTTCCGTCTTGCGGAATTGAAACTCGACGCCAATTAAACATTTCCCCCTCCCCCTATCCCCTAGAAACCACCATCCTACTTGGTTTCTATGAATATTACTAGTTTACATACCTTATATAAATGGAATATTTGTCTTTTGGTAACTGGTTGATTTCACTTAGCATGTTTTCCAAGTTCGTCTACGTTGTAGCATGTGACAGGATTTCCTTCCTTTTTTTTTTTTTTTTTTTTTTTTTTTTTGAGAAGGAGTTTTGCTCTTGTTGCCCAGGCTGGAGTGCAATGAGGTGATCTCTGCTCACTGCAACCTCCGCCCCCCGGATTCAAGCGATTCTCCTGCCTCAGCCTCCCAAGTAGCTGGGATTACAGGCATGCACCACGCCTGGCCGAATTTGTATTTTTAGTAGAGATAGGTTTCACCATGTTGGTCAGGCTGGTTCGGACTCCTGACCTCAGGTGATCCTTGTCAAGGTTGAATAGTATTCCATTGTTTGTATATACATACACATTTTGTTCGTCCATTAATTTGGACTTTTGGGTTACTTCCCCCTGTGAGTATTGTTGGTGTGAATATGAATGTGTGGGTGTCTCTTCGAGAGCTTGCTTTCAATTCTTTTGGAAATATCCCCAGAAATAGGTCCTAAATGACTTTTTAACTTCTCTTTGTTCTTTGAGTTGAAGATCAGAGTCATTTGCCTTCCTACCTCTGTGCATCGATGGTGATGAGCTACACGTTTACTTTGATTTTTCAACATTTCAAAAAAGTGCATTTTTGTGGCTATAATTATTTGTTTCATTTAACAAATATTCACTAGTTTAAGCTACGCTTTATATTTTCAGAGCCACATAGGACTCTGGACTGGGCTGCCGGATGGTTCCTTTTTCCTATTTTTGGTTCTATGTAGCATTTCTCCTTACATCACCATGGGCAGCATCAGTGATTACAAGGTAAGAAAAAGCGGGGAGAAGAAGAAATTTCAGGAATTTCAATATCTGTATTTTGAATGCTATGTGTTCAGAATGTTTTCTGAGAAAAACGTTTGAATGTATGTTTAATTTAGATATTGTAGCTAAACCTTATTCTTAGCAAGTCAGATAATTTACTTATAAAAACTCAAAATGCTTTTTTATTCCAATGTCACCTGAAAAGTACAATGATTTTTCAGAGACTCCAATTAGTCTAAACCTTCAAAGGGAAATATTATAAATCTTTTGGCCACATTATTTCCCAACCACAAGAAGGAAATCATTGATGTTGAAATTGAAGGCCAAATTTAAGACTTGAATTCCTTTTCCACTCTGGAAATTGCAATTTTATGTTATATTTGTATTCAATTATGCCCATTATTCAGACAAAACAGTTACATATATCAGTGTTCACCATCCTGACCTAGAAACTCTCCAAGATATTTAGGCAAAGGTAAATGTATTATGTCCTCCAGGTCACAAAATAATACATCTTTTTTTGAGATGGAGTCTCACTCTATTGCCCAGGCTGGAGTACAGTGGCACAATCTCGGTTCACTGCAACCTCAGCCTCCTGGGTTCAAGCAGCTCTCCTGCCTCAGCCTCCTGAGTAGGCAGGATTACAGGCTTGCACCACCACGCCCAACTAATTTTTGTATTTTTTGTAGAAATGGGCTTTCACCATGTTAGCCAGAATGGCCTCAATCTCCTGACCTTGTGATCCACCTACCTCAGCCTCCCAAAGTGCTGGTATTACAGGCTTGAGCCACCATGCTGGCCAATACTTCTTTTTATAGAGTTTAATGCCTTGAACATTATGAGGTTACTTTTCTATTCATTATGCAGGAGCTAAAGTAGTGTTGCGAGTCAAACCTATCACACTGTACTTTCTTTTTTTTTTTAAATAGACAACTTGTAAACCATGGAACTGGCTCTATAAGCCTCAGGTTACTAAGCAGTATATGCATAATTTTTTTTTAATATTAGAAGATTAGATTTTATTTATCTTAAAATTTCTTCCAATGTGTTTGTGTTTATTTTAGATTTGCATTTTAATTGAATCTATATACATTTCTTTCTTTTTCTTTTTTAATCAGAAAAATGCTAAGTCCCAGCTATGGATTTCGGGCCTCTACACTTCTGCTTACTGGTGTGGGCAGGCACTAGTGGACGTCAGCTTCTTCATTTTAATTCTCCTTGCAATGTATTTAATTTTCTACATAGAAAACATGCAGTACCTTCTTATTACAAGCCAAATTGTGTTTGCTTTGGTAAGTAACACAGTACATAAACCAAATTTCATAAAGTAATTAAGAATAAATTTTAACATTGTTATTTTATGTATTTAAGATGTTTTAATTCATATTTTCTAATAAACCAAAACATAAAACATGGAAAGTTTTATGTATGATATAAATGTGTTTTAGATATTTGTATGATAAAATGTATGATAAAATGTGTTTTAGAATTTGTAATCTAATTTTTTCCTCAGTAATATTTTATTTTTTGACTGTGTTATTATTTGTATTATCCTCAGGTTATAGTTACTCCCGGTTATGCAGCTTCTCTTGTCTTCTTGATATATATGATATCATTTATTTTTCGCAAAAGGAGAAAAAACAGTGCCCTTTGGTCATTTTACTTCTTTTTTGTAAGTACATATACATACATACAAATAGAAAAATAGAGTTATTTTTTAAACTTCCGATGTAATCTTAAATACAGATGTCTGCCTTAAGCAGTAGGGAAAATTAATAATACTTTAAAATTGTACCATAGAAAAGAGAGGGAAGTGCAACACTGTTACTGAATCAATAATATTTCTAAAGAAATCAGGTGCTACCCATTGAACAGAAGTTATGGAGAATCTTACAGAAGACCTGACGTCTAAAACATCCTGTTGAGTTTATGTCTCCTTCAGAATACAGGGCTTCCTGCCAACACTAGAAAATTGGCTTCCTGACAGTTGACAGTACAACCCATCTCTACGGTCTTCAAGAAGGCCTCTTTTAACCTTAGCTGCTGATAGTTTCAGATACCAAAGATGTTTTATACTTATGCCAGGTTACTTATTAGTATAAAAGTAAAGAGCTTGTCCAAGATCACGGAAAACGTTGCTGGAAATGTTTGCTGAAACTCTAAAGACACCAGAGTGCCTTGGGTCCTACACTTCAGGCCTCCACTAACTGATATCCTCAACTGGTGATTGAATGTCTGTCTGGAAAACAGCTCTCAACTCTTGGAATGGGAATCTTGAACCCATTAGAAGAACCCAACCAAAGATCATCTGTAAGAAATGATATATTTAATATTAGATCGGTGCAAAAGCAATTGTGTTTTTTTTGCTATTTAAAGTAATGTCAAAACTGCAATTGCTTTTGCACCAACCTATATCACCCGCTGACTTCTATAAGAAATGAGTCTGGGACTCTTTTGGCCAGCAGGTAGCTATTGTTCCTTCTCAGTGGACAGCACTTGGGTTTGACTTCTCTGGGTTGTATTTCTTTGTATTCAGCAAGTAGTGTCTATAACTATATCTTTCACCACCATCAGCACAATCCAGTGGAAGTACAGAAGCTACAGAAAGAACATTAGGGTTACCTTACTCAGGCTTTCAGGCAGCCATGAGGATTTGGTGCACCAAAGGTCTTTCCATTTATCCTTTCCATGGAGACTATTTTTTGTTCAGCCAACAGACTTACTGCCAAGTCCAGGGTTATCCCAGGTGCTAGATCAGATGTCTGTAGAAGAGAGTCTTACTGACACTCAGTTGGTTTCTTTTCAGCTAGCACTCTTGCATCTGTCTGGCAAAGATGAACAAAGAATTCACATTCATTCTTTGTGTTTGCCAGTAGTTTTAGCTCTGAATGAAGTCTACCTTGGAGGTGATAGCCAAGAAATGTCAGGGTTATTGTCCAACATGGTTGCACTTGGGTCTGCTCCTGCCAGCCTGAGTGATGCTGCCGGTGCCCTAGTGAGTGCCCCTCATAGACACTCTTTCAGCAGCTTGTGCTTCAGTCCTAGGTAAACAGCGTACTAGAATCATGGTTCCTTCTGTGGCTTTTGCCACTCTTTGTGTTGACCCTTATTACACAGAAATCATTACAAACTGGAACAAATGCACATCTAGATGGACACATTTTTTTGCTTTGTGCCTCATGAAATAGTTGCCCCTGGTTACCGTATACTCACAACTTATCCGAGTTTGTATAGAGCTGGAAATTTTTCAGACAAGGGAGCATTCAACATCAGTGGTAGAAACATACCTCAGCCCTTGCCTTTTAGCTTTTAGTGGAGAAGCTGATCTGATTTGATTTCCTCACGGCTGCAGGCTCTGTAGTGATGCTTTGGGTTGGAAAACATCATAGACAAGATTTTCTCAGCCAAGTTCCAGGAGTTCAAACCTGCGCATCAATTCCATAGACTGTGACAGACCTTCTAGAACTTAATATGCCAGAATCTTCCAAAACAATAAGTTTCATCTCTAGACTTAGAAAGCAGAAACCATTTTCCCATTGTGGAGTAAGGAGTGAGAGGCCAGTGAGAGCAATTTTCCTTCACAACACAGCAGAAGGCAGAATCTGCGTTATCATATTATGAATTTGCCTTGTATATATGGCAGCAAGTGAATAGATGAACAAAAGAAGAAATTTAACTTTGTTGTTTCTAAAGTAAGATGATAATGCAGAACTGCTTCTTAGGCTTGTGGACTAAGGTGGTGATTAAGGTGTTCTCACTGTGATTTGAAAAAAATTGTCACAAATAAAAGATCACAGCAGAAAATGACACTGAAAAACACTGTATTTTTAAAATCAAAACACATATACGTATGATTGCATGCCTTTTATCCTTTGCTGCCATTTATGCTTAAGTTGTTATGGATTCGGATAAGGCAAGACAATATTCCAGAGGCAAGGTATGTTTTGTAAAATAAAGACTGTCCAAAATGTAAAAACAAAATTACACCGCAGTGTAATAGTAAAATATGTATTTGTGTATTTGTAATTTCCGATTATTTTTCCTTTGCCCTTCTTATGCTTATCTATTTCAGTGTATTTATTTATTTATTTCCTTTTTCTGTCACTGGAAGGAATCTACATATTTCTAGAATGGTGGAATGTCAGACTTGAAAGAAATCTGAAATTGTCTAGTATGATTTACCTAATTTTATAGTGTTGCAGGAAGTTAAGGAAACAGAGAGACTGATCGGGATGCAGGAGAGCTTTTGTTTTAGGTGTGTATCGGCTCAGCGGACATGCGTCCTGAAAGTCTGAGCCCCGAACAAAGAAAGTGAGCAACTTTTAAGCATTTTGGGGTGGGAAATACGTGAAGTAGGAAGCAGGTTTGCAGAAGCGAGAACAAACGCTGTTAGTCATTTATGCCATGACTTACTTCTTAGGAAAAATATGAGTTGCAACTCAACTTTCACTTATTTATCTCGTGACCTTGCAGCTGCACAGCAAGAACAACAGGGACTTACAGAACTTACAAATTTGTGGGAAAGAGATATGGTTAGTGTTTCTTGGGACAGATAGTATTCTCTCTTAACTTTAGCTTCTGGGAGGGAGGCCACTTAAATTCTTTTCAGCCTTGGTTAATACAGCAATTCATTCTATGAGTCATTGTTATTTTTCTTACTATTACTATAATTTTTACTATTACTACTTATACTATTATTCTGTTATTTTCTTAATTTCCTACTTCAATAGAGGAAAGAATTAAGTAACTTGCTCAGAAAAACATGAAGAATAGTGACAGGTTCAGGAATAAACTTGAGTCTCAGACCTTATGTCATTCCTTATGCTAAAAAATATGAGACAGTAGCATGGTTGGAAATACTGATTCAAAACTTGTGCTGATTAACACATCTTGATTTCAGTAGGCTAAAAAGTTTCAAAATTATACCTCTTCACAAAGACCTCAAGCAGTTTGCACTAAAATTTGCATTTGCATACAGATAACTTATAATTTATTTCTAAATATGTATTGAAAATATATGTTGTGAGAATTTGTCTTTCATCATACAGCTAGTATCAACTTAAACCAAGCTAGTCCTAGGACTAAGGTAATTTGTTTACTCCTCACAGGATCGTATGTCAGAAGGTATAGTATGTTGATATTCAGTGCAGTTGTCCTTTGGTGATCTGGGATCCATTTGGAAGGACAGTGCAGGTGATGTCTCTCCATCGTTGAGTGAAGCCACAGTCAGCAGTTAATTTGTTTCTAGAGTCCAGTGGACTTCTGTACCTCCAGGGTTGTGGTGCTTCATGGGCACCCCAGACCCCTGTCTGATAAGGAAGTACCTTTTCAGCCTATTATGCTCTGTGGTGGAGGTATAGTAGCACATCTTAGCACATTGAGTCCTGGAGTAACCTCTCACACTGTCAAAGTTTAGACTCCTCTCTTGTTCCAGTGGATGAGAAGAGAGGAAAGATTGTAGAAATGTGGAGGTCTGGTAGAATAAGAGAAATCAGCTAAGTGAACTAAAGGACTTAGAGTAAACCCGAGATTTCTCATTTGTAAGGGGAGAGATAATAAAAGTATCTACATTATGGAGTTGTGAGGATTAAATAATTCCTGCTAAATTATTAAAACCTGGCATTTATGTAATATTTAGTGAATTTAGCAATTATGATTCTGTTTTTATTATAATCGGTACATTAATAAGATCTGGCAAAGGGTAATGCTCAATACATACTTGGCTGATCAATTGATTCTTAAAACAAAAAAATAAACAATTATCCTTATTCCTTCCCATTTGCCAATAAAAATTTATAAAATAAAATAAATCCATCACAATAAAAATACACACTCTCAGAAAAGTCCTTTGTTTGGTATGGGGAAGAAATGGAGCAGGAAGGACAATGAGAAAGCTCCACAGTAGTCTGGTTGAGAGACAGTATGGATTGTTCATTTTTTTATGATAGCCATGTAACTTTCAACATATACAGGTTTTTATTCATTAGCAATATTGTTACCTTAGCTATAAAAAAAACTATTATTAAATTTAATAATACACTGGCAAGAAGTCTATTTGGTCATTTTAGCCGTCACCTTAGTCGCCAGTCTTTATTAAGAATTTTCTACTGGGGATCATATGTATTCTTGTTAACAAAGGCTTCTTCCCTACTCTCTCTAAAAGTAGAAACTATCATTGCCAAATGAGTATATCTGCGTATAGGAACGTTATGATATACATCATGAGAACACCTGTATCTTAAATGTTTTACAAAATATCAATGGGTTGAATATGTCTGATACAATATATTTGAACTTCCCTTGTAGGCCTCCATCATCATGTTTGTTACCGCTTTAATCAGTAATTTTGACCTAAGTATATTGATTACCACCATGGTATTGGTTCCTTCATATACCTTGCTTGGATTTAAAACTTTTTTGGAAATGGTAAGAAATGTTACCAACTGTGTCATTAATTTTGAATATGTAGCTTATTAAAGTGCTTTTCCCAGATCAACAGAGACAGACAGTAGTGGAACTGGGAAGTAACAGCAAATGGGCATAAGAGATTTTGGGGAGATGATGAAAATGTTCAAAAGGGGAATTGTGGTGATGCTTGCACAACTCTGTAAGCTTACTAAACATCCTTGAGTTCTACTCTCAGAATGAGTGAATTTTATCACATGCAAAATTAAATCTCAATAAAACATTTAAACTTTTGCCCTATTCACTTTGCCAAATATAGGCATTGTCAAATGCCATTCAAATATGGGTAATGCCAGATTGGGGGAAAAATGTGCTTGGTTTGACAGGTATTTGTTAGCCACTGAGGATAAACTCATATGCGATTCCATTCAATCATTCAAAAATATGTATCAAATACTATTCTCTGTTAGTCACTGTGCTAGTAATTGGGGACACCTGATGAGCAAGATAGCACAGTCCTGACTTTCCCAAAGCTTAGTGGAGGCAAAGACAGACCGAACTTACTCAAGTCAATACAAGGAACCTAAAGGTTACAAAGCACAAGGGCAAAGGGCCAAGGGAGGACACACAAAGCACAGCTGGTGTGTTCTAGCAAGTCAGACAATTCTTCTGGGGACATTATATTTAAATACATGGCTAAAGGATGAATAAGAATTAGTTAATGGGACAGGAGGTAAGCATGTTCTGCAGAAGAAAGCAAAGGCACCAAATCAGGAAAAGCCAGGAGGCGTTAAAGAAACTGAATGTGGTTCAAGTGGAGAAAAGTATACGATGAGGCCAGGACAAGATAGTTCAGTGGAGAACACACTTTTTGGAGCTCTGTACCACCCTGGATGAAATGGCTTTAAGGAAAGTAAAGAGGGCTTCCGTAATCGGGGATGTCCTTGGCAAACTGGAAAAGCCTTCCATTTGCAAAAATACATCTCCACTGGCTGAGCAATGCCTGAAGTTCTTGATTAGAAACGAATCCCTTTGCTTAAAGCATTTTCCTCCTAAGTAGACCTGCAAGGTGAAATACATTCATCTAGGTCTGTCATGTATTATTTAGGAGGAATGAGTAACTTTCTGAATGAATTGATTGATGAAGAAAGAATAACATGCTGGAACTAATTATCATTATGGGCAAATAGTCACCATTGGGATAAGAAGGGGCTCTGAAAAGGCTTGTCTGGGCGCTTAAGAAAAATATTGTCAACCTCCAGAAATTTTACCAGTGCCAACACCTCTCTCTGCTATACTTTCAGTAGACTTTCTGCAAATGTTAAAACCAAATTAAAAAAATAATTGGAAGAGAGCAACAGACATAGGCTACTTGCTTATTGAGAGACAGCAAGAGTAGGAGGTTCTCCTTCTCTGTGGGGAATTACTTTGTCACTAGTGCACACAGAGAAATTGAGCTTGATAAGGAAAATAGTCAATATGTGAATTTTATATTATTTAAATGCAAATCATAAAGCAGATGAATTATCATTAGTGTGTGTGTGTGTGTGTGTGTGTGTGTGTGTTTTGTTTTGTCTTTTCAGAGAGACCAGCAGCACTACAGAGAATCTCCAGAGGCAAATTTCAAATTGAGTGCCACTGATTTTCTAGTCTGCTTCATAGTAAGACCTTTCCACCTCAGCACACATTCTTTTGGATAACTGTCATTCATTATAACAATTTGATCTTGTCCAAAATATGCCACTTTAAAACTGTTTTTATATGATCTTGATAAAGCAATTACCTTCAGACATGTTTCTAACCCTTAGAGTTACTTTTTACATGCTTGGATTGGCTATATATGTCCAAAATTTAATATGAAATTAATTTTTTGTTTACTTATCCTGTTTACTGTCCCTCCTCTAAATTTGAGAGAGCTTGTAAAAGATAGAGATGCAATATAACTTACTTTCTTTGAATAATAGATAAAAAGGCAAAAATTGAATAATACAAGTGAAAGGGAAAATGATTATTTTGGTGTATTTAGGCTGCAGGAAACTACTATCTTTGAATCCCATGTGTCAGTACTTTTCTAGGCACAGGAGAAAATAAAGACAGAAGTCCCTGCCCTCATGGAGCTTATATTCTGGTGGAAGGAGACGGATAATAAACTAAATGGATTATATGTGTGGTATCAGATGGGTGGTGAGGAAAGGCTTCAAGAAGAGCACTTCAGTAGGAAGTAGTAAGAGTGACCCTGGCTCAATCCAGGGTCAGCCAGGCCAGTGTGGTTTTGACTGAATGACCAAGGAAAAGAGTGATAAGAAAGATGGCCACAGAATTCATGGGATAAAGTGAGAGGCCAGGAGAAAGGGTTGCACAGGGTAATCTAGATTACTCTAAAGGCTTTGACTCTACTCTGAGTGATGGAGGAGGAGTCACTGGAGGGTTTTAAGCACAGTGGTAAATTCAGACTTATGTATTAAAAAAGTAGCTCTGGATACTGTGTTCAGAACAGATGTTTAGAGCAAGAGGGGCAGAGATAGCCCAGGTAGGAAGGGGTTGCAACCATCCAGGTGAGACATTATAATGACCTAGGCCTGAGTAGGAGTACCATGAGTAGGGGTGAGAAATAATTGGGTTATAGATAATTTTGAAGATAGAGCAGATAGAATTTACTTACAAACTGAATGTGGGTGGCAAGAAGAAAGGAGACAGGTTTCACTAACCTGGATTGTGAATGTATAGCTACATTTCTCCGCCAACTTATGAGAATGATTCATAACTATTTACCCAAAGACAAAATACCACCAACTTAATTCAAATGTTTAAATAATATTTGTGAACCTATGCCAAAATATAACTGTATTTCTTTGCTCGTAGCCCTACTTTCAGACTTTGCTATTCGTTTTTGTTCTAAGATGTATGGAACTAAAATATGGAAAGAAAAGAATGCGAAAAGATCCTGTTTTCAGGTTGGGATGAAATTTAACTTTATACTTAATATCATATTTTAACATTCTTAGATGGTATCTGCGCTATCATCTTGTTAATACAGATTTACATCTACAAGGGAAGCACATGTTGATGGTCATGAAGGAAGGTGGATTGCTGCCTTACTGCCAAGAGATAGAACTCCCAGGCAGAGTTCTGGCTGTAAGCAGCTGTAAGAAACCTTCACTCCATCCAAAATTTAGTAAGCACCCAAATATGCCATTCTCTCCTCCGAGATAATTGTGCATCCTTGAAGAGAAAAGATGGGAAGGAATTGATTTAGCAACATAGTTGAGTGTTTTAAAAATGGAGGGCGTAGAAAGGGTGAGCAGTAAATGATGTTGAAAAAAAATCTGGTGTGATGAAGATGGGCTCAGACTGAGTAGAGAAAATGAAAGTGACATGGATTTTAAAGAGAAAGGAGCAATACCTGCTGATAGATTTGAAAGGGTCAAAGATTCTTACTGGAAGAATGGCAACAACACCAAGAAAGGGATTCTGGCTAGTGGGACAGGAGTTCTTGGCAAAAGCAGAAGCGATGTTGATAGTCATCATCACATCATCACCTGCATGTTAGAGAAGAGGACAGTAGTAAAATCACAGGAATGCTGATTTTTGACACATCTTTTAACAGTTAGAATACCACATGTAAAACATTTCATTTTCTCTGTAGAATTTCCCCCCAAAGTAGAGATGCTAAACCAAATCCAGAAGAACCCATAGATGAAGATGAAGATGTTCAAGCAGAAAGAGTAAGAACAGCAACTGCTCTGACCACTTCAATCTTAAACGAGGTAAAAAAGCAAGGGGCAAAATGGATGTTAATGGAGATATTCAAGAACTGTCAAGAATAGGATGTGATACGCTGGGTTTCATTTTGAAAGTTTGGAGTTTGGTGCATTTCTGTATTTTGCGTCCAGGACACTCCAAAGAAGTGCCTGCATAATCAAGGCACTTCACTTATTTGGAGTGTCCTAGAAGCTAAAAAGAACACAAAACCTAATGGTTTTATTTTTCTTTTGAGAAAAGTGGGCTTTCATAATTAGGGCTGTAATTGCAGGATCAAACAAGACCTCATGAGTTAAAGAATTTAAGTTAGATTTGTCGAAGAATGCTAAATAGAGATTAAGATTTTAAGGGTTACTCTATCTGACTATTTGACATGGTTCCATGAGGTTAGCCATCCCTCTTCTGGCAAGACAATGAGCTGCTTCCATGAAATTCAGTCTATTTAGAAGCAAGAAATATTTTCTACATTAATGAAAGGGTATTACCTTTAGCAGCATGAATTACTCTCAACTCAAAATATGGTTTGGTTTATGACATAAGGCATGAATGGTTCCAGCAGAGAACTAAAGTCTCTGAAATTTAAGAGGAAAATCATGCTGTCATCTCTTCTAGAAACCTGTTATAATTGCCAGCTGTCTACACAAAGAATATGCAGGCCAGAAGAAAAGTTGCTTTTCAAAGAGGAAGAAGAAAATAGCAGCAAGAAATATCTCTTTCTGTGTTCAAGAAGGTCTGTAATAATCCCTTTTACAATTCACCATTATTTTTAGAACTACCTATTGAACATCTATGTCATAGGCACAGTTTTACTTGCTGAAGCATTCATTCATTTATTCAATATATATATATTTTTAGTGTGCCAGGGAGTGTTTTAAACTCTGGAAATACAATTATGAAGGAACTAGACAAAGAGAATCTAGGTAGAGGAAACAGTGAGGGCAGGGACTCAGGCACACTTGGAAAGGTCTTCAGCCAAGAGGCCACTGGATGCATCCATAAATGGAAGGGATAAAGCTATAGAGCTGAGCAGTGCCCGATTAGGTACAGCTTTTGAAAACAGCAATGAGTTTGTGTTTTGTACAAGTTAGTGGAATACCATTGGAGAATTTTTAGTGGACTTGTGTCACATTTAATTTATATTTTGAAAAGATTACAGATTAGCTATTGTTTGTTTGTCAGTTTGGTTGTGGGGGGACAAGTTCAGAGGCTTTTATATCAGTTGGGATGAAAGATGATGGTAACTTGGACACAGGTGGTTGAATTTGGGATGAAGAAAATATCCGTAACTTCTCAAGTTTGACAATCATTCATACACGCACTCAGTGTATCAGCCATCTATTATGGAAAACAATTGGGCACATTTCCAACTGAAACAAGTAATCTGGGGGCGGGGGGAAAGGACAGATGTATTGACATCAAATTCACAAGATTTGCCGTAACATTTGGCATAATTACAGAAAATAAAGAACATGCTTTGGTGACAGAGATTACATATATGTTATCAATCTCAAAATGGTACTAACTGAAGGGTGCAGAGATCTTAGAAGATTTCACTGGAGCAAAAGGTTTACGTTGTTCAGTATTTCACTTCCAGTATTGATAGTCTGATTCTTTCTTTCAGGTGAAATTTTGGGATTGCTGGGACCCAATGGCGCTGGAAAAAGTTCATCTATTAGAATGATATCTGGGATCACAAAGCCAACTGCTGGAGAGGTAGTGAGGAAATGGTTTCCATTTCCAAAACAGAAATTTCATGATACATACAGAGTCCATCTTTGTAAGACTATACCCCTCTTGAAATTTTTACTGGGCATCAAGTGTTTATAACAGGACTTGGAATATTACCAGAAACCAATTACCTTCTCCTCATCGGTTTCTCAGGAACTACCTGAGCTTATTAGGTCTCTTTTCTCCTTTGCATGTAAAACTATACTTTTATATTAGTACTTTAAATCATTTCCTGTAATAAATATATGAAGTAATTTCTATAGTATTTATTTGACGGTTAAACAATGTAGGCATTTATATATGTCAGTTTCTGGAGTAATTGCACTATTGGAAAAAAGGCTGCATGCCTTTCTAAAGCTCTTTTATTTTTTTAGGTGGAACTGAAAGGCTGCAGTTCAGTTTTGGGCCACCTGGGGTACTGCCCTCAGGAGAACGTGCTGTGGCCCATGCTGACGGCGAGGGAGCACCTGGAGGTGTATGCTGCTGTCAAGGGGCTCAGGAAAGTGGATGCGAGACTCGCCATCGCAAGGTACAGACGGGACCTGCGATTCCTTTGTGTCAGAATGCAGGGAGACTGTTGCAATGATGATGAATTCACTAATAAAGAACGGAGAGTGAATATGATATCTCCACCCTTCTGGAGTGTCAGTGGCACAGCAGGGATGAGGGACAAGACCTGACTTCCTGCATCCCTGAATGAGAGATCTTTAAAAAATGATTGTATAAAATAATTGACAAGGAATAAGTGAATGAATCACCATAAGTCATCATCGATTTCAGTTTTCTAATTTAAAAAACCTGGACATGAAATAATCATCCATTTTCAGTTTCTCATTCAGAATTCTAGTTTTTCCTAAAACTGTTTATGAAGTTAAAAAAAAAAATCTTTCATGTTCCAAAATCAATCTCTTTTTTAAAATTGTTAGGATTTTGAAAATAATATTGCTAAACTTCCCTCCAATGCCGTTACTGTTCTGTGTGCTTGGATTTTCCAAAAACCTTCTCTTCACCAGATGTCCTCATTCTGTTTTCTATCAGATTAGTGAGTGCTTTCAAACTGCATGAGCAGCTGAATGTTCCTGTGCAGAAATTAACAACAGGAACCATGAGAAAGGTATGTGTGGTGTGTGATGCTCTATGGAGAGCTGGTGTGATGTGGCAGCAAACAGGGGTGTTTTTCTGCATTGCAGTTGTGCTTTGTGCTGAGCCTCCTGGGAAACTCACCTGTCTTGCTCCTGGATGAACCATCTACGGGCATAGACCCCACAGGGCAGCAGCAAATGTGGTGAGCATCATTATACCCCAGAGCTGCGAGATGCACATTAGGGAATGTTGCATATTTTAACTGATCTTGGAAAATCAGTCCTCAAACCCACTGGTTCCTGATTCAGTGGACATAATTTATATTATCAGGAAAACAAATATTTAACCAATAGGTGATCTAATCTGCATGATGTTCACGGGATATTCAGGTTTAAAAAACCTGACATTTTCTTGGGGTTTTAGGTTTTTAATGTGGACTGTTAAAATAGAAAAATATTTTGCCTTTTAATTATTGAGATGTCTATAACTGTTTCCTCTTTTTTTCCTTCTACTTTGTTTCCTTGGAGACTATTAACTTCCTGATAGAATTTTCCGATTTTTTTTTTTCCTTTTTAATGTGACCTGTCAAATTTGTTCCTCCAGTTTTTCTTGGGTTTATTCTTTTCCTTACTTTCCCATCTAGGATTTACCCTTTGGAATAACAAAATCTTCAATCTAGTTTCATATTTGTCACTGTCCAATACTTTTCCAACTTTAACAAAAACTTTGTTATGGTAATTTTATACAAACATAGAGAATCGCTTATGAATCCATTATTCCCAAGGAGAAGTTTCAGCAGATATCAATAGAACCAATCTCCTTTCATCTGTATCTTCACCTACTTCCTTTCTCCACCTTCCAATTATTTTGAAGGAAATACAAAGCAGCATATTCTTTAATTTATAAATATTTCAGTTACTATCTTCAGAAGGTAAGGAGTTTTGTTAACTCTTAAAAAAAGAGTTTTTAACTCAACTACAATATGATTAGCACATCTAAAAATATTTAATAATTTTTCTTTATGTTATCAAAAACCTAGTCAGTGCTTACATTGCACTATTTTTTTTTGAATTTAGGATCTGAATGTGATTCATATATTGTATTTTATCTTGTTTTTGTTCTGCACTTAGTTATTTTAAATACTGTTAATTTTTTTGCTCACTTCAGGCAGGCAATCCAGGCAGTCGTTAAAAACACAGAGAGGGGTGTCCTCCTGACCACCCATAATCTGGCTGAGGCAGAGGCCTTGTGTGACCGTGTGGCCATCATGGTGTCTGGAAGGCTTAGGTGGGTGTCTTTCCAGAGCCTGCATTTGATGCCCAAAATGAGATTTCCCATGGAAAGGGCAAAATCCCTGTGTGGCTGGAGCCCTTCCGTTTGGCTTCCTTGGTGACACCTTTTCTTCTACATTTGAAATTTAAGAATAACATTAAAAAATTAAGGGCAATTTTTTTTTCCAACATATTCTCTTTCTTGCCCATAGATGCATTGGCTCCATCCAACACCTGAAAAACAAACTTGGCAAGGATTACATTCTAGAGCTGAAAGTGAAGGAACCTTCTCAAGTGACTTTGGTCCACACTGAGATTCTGAAGCTTTTCCCACAGGCAGCAGGGCAGGAAAGGTGAGAGGGGCTTTTGATTATGAAGAAATACAGAGGCTTTATCCACTCAGTGGTTTCCTTTTAGCTGTGTGAGAAATTCATAGTGATTTTACTTCACAATAAAAGTTAGGGACCGCAGAAACTGATTTGTTCAGTATTCCAGATTATAAGAGATTGAGACCTACTCAGGAAGCTGTGTCCCCCCGGGGCAGCCCAGGCACACCCTCCTTGGCCATCCCAGGCTGATCCCCAGCTCCAGAGGGGGACTTGGAAAGACTTGGGGAAAGGAACTTCTCATGACTGAAACCCACACAGGACCACAATGGTGTCCTTCCTGGACCTCCTTATAAATGCTTAACATATATAAATATTTAAAATGTAAAAGATGTAAATATTTAGGGTGAATTTTCCCCATAGGAAACAAATGGCAATTGAGATCATCAAAGAGTCTCTCTTTAATGGAATTTTCATACCTTAAAATGGAGACTGGAAAGGGGTATGTGTATGTGTGTGTGCATGCCCACATATCTGTGTGTGTGTGTTTATACACCACATATCTGTGTGTGTGTGTACGTCTGTATGTTGTTTGGGGGAGGGCAAGAAGGTGGAGCAGAAACTGAATTTGAAATTGCTGTGGAGAGATAAGCACATCAAAAAATAGGACATAAAAGCTACTATTTTATTTTAGCCCAGTGTAAATGTAATTAAATTTTCTAAGATAGATATCAGAACATGTAACTTCGTCCCATTCCCAGATGTTTGGTGTCACAAATCAGAGAAGTGGTTTTGATATAGGTGGGAAGATCGAAAATGATAAGACAGAAAGAGCAGGGGCTGGTCTGAAAAGGGCCAATCCTGGACGTCTGGTCAACCTTAGTGCCACCTGGGAGCACCAAACCCCTGTTTGGGAATAGGGCATGAGGGTTTACAGCCAGAAGTAGCACACAGAAGCAAGATGCCCCAAATCAATTACGGCTCTTCCTTAGAGGTCAGGGAAGTATTTAGTTAAAGTCTTTTATGTCCTTCCTGTACTGCTAACTCCAACTATCCCAACCTCATGTTGTTCTTTACAAGTTAGACTTCTGGGAGGAGGGGGAATCAAGGAGATTCTGAGGTTTTTTGATTGGCAGCCCCAGCTCTATCGATTTCCTTACTTCTGGATGGCCCTAGGGCCTAGAAAGCCTTCAAAGTAAATATGTCTTCCCTACAGATCTTTTGCCAATATCAACCTCCATCTCCAAGATTTGCCACTATTTATGGTTTTACAAAATAGTCCTGAATTTACTTTTGTTTAAATGTTTATATTTTCCATTGTAAATGTAATGCAAATTGCTGGAAATGTAAGAAATAAAGAAAAAAATTCATTCATTAAAAAAAACAAAACAATGAATTAGCTTTCTGATGACAAAGATGAACACTTATTTTGGGTTAATTGCCAACCTAATTTGAAATAATCAGAGGGAATAGTTCAGAATACCAGATTTTCAACAAGCAAAGGTTTTGCATAAGCTGAGCACATATATAATTATGCTGAATTATTACCAGGAGAGCTGTCTGCAACAGCCAGATACCAAAAATCATTTCAAAACAATGCTGTGATTTCATATTTAAGCCATACATTAATTTGCATTACTTTTATTTTAAGAAGAAAATTGTTGGTAATATCCATATTTATTCTGATGCTCATTTTCTCCCCTTGAAACTCAGAATTGAATACGACATCTTCCTATTTTCAGGTATTCCTCCTTGTTAACCTATAAGCTGCCAGTGGCAGACGTTTACCCTCTATCGCAGGCCTTTCACAAATTAGAGGCAGGTAAGAGTGACCATATTCAAATAAATCTTTTGAAGAATTAACTCACACTAAAATAATAATTTAATGGAAGCTAATTGGGTAACAATTTTTTAAAACAGGCCCGTAGGGCATGATTTTTAAGAATCCTAATGGTAGGTAATGGTGTGATTTAACCCCAATTTAGGTTAATCTGACTCTATGAAAAGAGGTTAATCTCCAGTGCAGGGACTGAAGCTGCAGGAAACACACATGCTTGACTGTTCTTACTGTGAAGCCATGGCATCCCACCCTAAAAGCCCCTGTGTGTGGCCTGCTTTGCCTACATATATATAATCCATTCACACCAAGTGTCCCAAATTATTACTTTACTCCCTTTCTTTCCTTACATATCCACCTCCTTCCCACTTTTCTCCCTCAGTAGATGCCCTTGCTTTGTATTTCACTAATAAAATAGAAGCAACAGAGAATGTTTCCATCCATCCATCAACCTCCTTGTGTCTGTGCACGTGTATTTGGCCTTCCTATTTGAATGATAACTTCGACCGTCCCCTGGATGGTGTGTAACTCCTCTTGCTAATTGAAATTGTCCACACTCTCTCTCCTGTCATCATTTTCTCTGCTTTCGACCCCATCATTCCCAACAGCAGACCATCGTGGTGTAGTTTCTCAGCACAGCATAATGGTGAAGAACTCAAACTCTAGAGCCCATCTTTCTGGGTTCTCAGCCCAGGCTGCTGCTTACTAGCTGGGTGACGTTGGGTGAGGTACTCAATCCCTGCATATCTAGATGGTTCATCTCTACAATGATGGATACTGTTAGTGCCCACTTGGCCAGGTTGTTAGGATTAAATGAGTAAATATTTTAAGCACCTAGAACAATGCCTGGCTCATTATGTTTGACATAATGTATGTCATAATGTATATCTCTGCTTTGTTCCTTCCACACTAGACAGATGACTTTCTAGTTCTTCCTAAATGCTGCCAGACATGTAAGCTCCTGCCTCAGGACTTTGTACTTGCTTATCCTTCCTCCTGGAATTCTCCTTCCTAAACATCCAGGCCTTCCTCCCATTTTCAGGCGTTGGTTCAATTGTTACCTGATTACTGTGGCCTTCTCTGACTATCTGGCAAAAAAGAGTGCCTAGTGCTCCCTATTTATTTTAATCAGCTTTATTTTTCTTTAAAGCTACTATCATTAACTTTATCATATATTTAAGTGTTTGTGTATTTAATGTCACTAATTCCTCCCACTAAAATGCAAACGACATCAAGGCAGGAGTATTTGTCTATTTTCTTGACTGTTCTATTTCTGGCATCTACGAGTGCCTCACACCTAGCAGATTCTTAGTGTATAAATGGTGAAGTATGCACACATGGATATGTGAATCTGGTGACAACTGTCACACAGACTTTTTGGTGGGGAAGTCCAGCAGAGAGGTGATACAACAGATGAACTGGATGAAGGGAGTTTCGAGTTCTCTTAAAGAGGATGGGATAGGATCTTCCTCATGTGTAACAATATTTTGACCAATGATTAGTTCTTCAAAGAACATATGTATCTTCCAAATATGTATGCATGCAATACCAAAACAAATATTACTGAAACATAATATGAGAAAATGATAACATCAATATTAATATAGTATGTATTTACATTAAATCTGTGTGACTTTCATTATTTCATCCTTATATCAAGTGTTTGCTTATTCAACTTTATCTATTTATATTAATGATTTACATTTTTATTATTTGTGATTTTGAAAAAATTCTTGGTAATAAATCGTAAGCATCTACTATTAATACTAGTCTTTTTTTTTTTTTTCCATCAGTGAAGCATAACTTTAACCTGGAAGAATACAGCCTCTCTCAGTGCACATTGGAGAAGGTAAGTCAACTGGTTTGACTTTGTATCATCCTGGTAAATTTCACATGAAAGCAACATGCATTTTCCTATTCGTTTGGAAGACCAACAACTTGATAATCTCTCTTCCTTCTTTCCTTCTTCTTTGTCTCCTAATTAGGTATTCTTAGAGCTTTCTAAAGAGCAGGAAGTGGGAAATTTTGATGAAGAAGTTGATACAACAATGAGATGGAAACTTCTCCCTCATTCAGATGAACCTTAAAACCTCAAACCTAGTAATTTTTTGTTGGTGTCCTATAAACTTATGTTTTATGTAATAATTAGTAGTACATTTGATTTTAAAGATCATTTAAAATTAACATCAGGTATATTTTGTATATTTAGTTAATAAATACATAAATTTAAAAATTATTCTTCCTCTCAAACATAGAGGTGATAGCAAACCTGTGATAAAGGCAATACAAAATATTAGTAAAGCCACCCAAAGAGTCAGGCACTGGGTATTGTGGAAATCAAACTATATAAACATAGAATTTTTAAAAAAATGACTTTTTTACCTTTTACTAAAAACATTCTCTTGCTGAAATATGTGAAGGGTATATTCAGTAGCCAAGAGTTGCATGACTACTTCACACCAGTTTTCTTTTATAAGCAAGTACAACTCAAGAGTCTTCTGAAAATGTTCCAGAAATTGCTTTAAAACTCACAAGTATGGGGCCAGGCGCTGTGGCTCACGCCTGTAATCCCAGCACTTTGGGAGGCCAAGGCAGGTGGATCACGAGGTCAGGAGTTCAAGACCAGCCTGGCCAATATGGTGAAACCCCGTCTCTAATAAAAATACAAAAATGATCCAGGCGTTGGCATTTGCCTGTAGTCCTAGCTATTCGGGAGGCTGAGGGAGGAGAATTGCTTGAACCCAGGAGGTTGCAGAGAGCCAAGATCGTGCCAGTGTACTCCAGCCTGGGTGACGGAGCGAGACTCTGTCTCAAAACAAAAAAAACACCTCCCAAGTATTGGGAGGTCCTTAGACATACAAGTAGGCAAGTACTCACATTGAAAAGTAGTTCCATGATACCTTTTGAAAATAAAGGGAGTCACAGTAGTATTTGAACAACATTAACTTATTGTTTTCAGGGGGTGCTAATTTTCCTTGTCATCTTTGAATAGTTTTATGGGATTTGATATTATTTTAAAATCATTTCTCCCTTATATAAGTGTGTGTGCATGTATGTATATCTATATATTTTCCACATATCTTTTATATTATTTAATTTTAAAATATCTGTCAGTTTAACATATTACTTTATTCTTTCCCTTAAAAATAGCTATTTAATTCTGAATATCACCCCCCAAAAATTCAAAGACCAAGCAGTATTCCTTCTGTGATTTTTTTTGGTGTTCACATATTGTACATAATGATAAGGGGTTCAATTCAACAAGAAGAGTTAATTATCCCAAATATATATGCAGTCAACATTGGAGCACCCAGATTCTTAAAACAATGATTTCTAGACCTATGAAAAGACTTAGTGAGACAAACAATAGTAGTAGGGAACTTCAACATCCCATTGACAGTGTTAAACTGACCATTGAGGTAGAAAACTAACAAGAAATTTTGGACTTCAATTTGACACTTGACTAATTGGACCTAATAGACATCTAGAGAATACTCCGCTGATCACCACAGAATACACATTCTTCTCATCTGTACACAGAACATACTCCAAGATTGACCACATGCTCAGACATAAAGCAAGTCTCAATACAGTTTTAAAAGTTGAAATCATACCAACCATACTCGCAGACACAGTGGAATAAAAATAGAAAGCAATACCAAGATCTCCCCAAATCATGGAATTACATGGAAATTTAAAAACTTTCTCCTGATTGACTTTTGGGTAAATGACGAAATTAAGGCAGAAATAAAAAAATCTTTTGAAATAAATGAAAGCAGAGATACAACATACCAAAATCTCTGGAATGCAGCAAAAACAGTGATAAGAGGGAAGTTTATAGCACTAAATACCTAACTTAAAAAGTTAGAAAGATGTCAAATTAACACTCTAACATAACACCTTGTGGAACTAGAAGAACAAGAACAAAACCCTAAAACTAGCAGAAGAAAAGAAATAACTAAAATCAGTGCAGAACTAACAAAATTGAGGCCCAAAAATCCACACGAAGAATAAATGAAACCAAAAATTGGTTTTTTGAATGGATAAACAAGATGGACAGACAACTAGCTAGACTAAAAAAGAAAAAAAAAAAAAAGAGAGAAGATCCAAATAAGCACAATCAGAAATGACAAAGGCAACATTACCACTGATCCCACAGAAATACAAAAGCTCCTCTGAGACTATTATGAATACCTCTATGCACACAAACTAGAACATCTAGAGGAAATGGATAAATTCCTGGAAACATGCAATCTCCCAAGATCCAACCAGGAAGAAATTGAAACCCTAGCAGACCAGTACCAAGTTCCAGAATTGAACCAGTAATGAAAAACCTACCAACCAAGAAAAGACCCAGACCAAATGGATTCACAACTGAATTCTATCAGACTTACAAAAAAGAGCTCAGCAATTTTACTGAAACTTTTCTAAAAATTCACAGATGAGGGACTACTCCCTAACTCACTTTATGAAGCCAGCATCACCCTAATACCAGAACCTGGCAAAGACACAACAACAAAGAAAACTACAGAACAATATCCCCGATGAATATAGATGCAAATATCCTCAGCAAAATGTAAGCAAACTGAATTTAACAGCACATCAATAATTTAGTTTACCATGATTAACTTGCCTTAATTCCTGGGATACAAGCTTGGTTCAACATACACAAATCAATAAATGTGATTTACCACATAAAGAGAATTAAAAATAAAACCATATGAGTATATAATTAGGTGTGGGAAGAGCCTGTGATTAAATCCAACATCCCTTCATGACAAAAACCCTCAACAAAATAGGCATTGAAGGAGCTTACCTCAAAATAATAGGAGCTATCAATGACAAACCCACAGCCAGCATTATACTGAATGGGCAAAAGATGGAACCATTCCCTTTGACAACTGGAACGAGACAAGGATGCTCACTTTCACCACTCCTGTTCAACATAGTACTGAAGTTCTTGCTAGAGTAATGAGGCAAGAAAAGGAAATAAAAAGTATGCAAATAGATGGCCACACAAAAAATAAATACCAAGGAATATATCTAGCTTATCTAATCAAGGAGGTGAAAGATCTCTGTAAGGAGAATTACAAAACACTGCTGAAAGAAATCATAGATGACACAGAAAAATATAACATGCTTATGGATTGAAATAATAAATATAGTTAAAATGGCCATACTCCCCAAAGCAATCTACAGATTTGACACTATTTCTACCAAACTATTAACGTCATTTTTCATGGAATTAGAAAAAATATTTTAAAATTTATATTAAAAAGTCTGAATGACCAAAACAACCATAAGCAAAAAGAACAAAGCCAGAGGCATCACATTACTTGACTTCAAACTATACTATAAGGCTACAGTAACCAAAACAGCATGATACTTGTACAAAAAAGACATATAGACCAATGGAACAGAATAGGGAATGCAGAAATAAAGCCACACACCAATAGCCATCTGTTCTTTGACAAACAGACAAAAATAAGCAATTGGGAAAGGACTCCTTATTTAATAAATGGTGCTGGGATAGTTGGCTAGCAATATGCAGAATAATAAAAATGGACCCCCACCTTTCACCATATACAAAATTTAACTCAAGATGAATCAAAGATTTAAATGTAAGACTTCAAACTGTAAGAATCCTATGAGAAAACCTAGGAAACACCATTCTGGACATCTGCCTTAGGAAAGAATGTATGACTAAGTCCTCAAAAGCAATTGCAACAAAACAAAAAATGGACAAGTGAGACCTGAGTAAACCAAAGAACTTCTGCACAGCAAAAGAAACTATTGACAGAGTAAATAGACAACCTAGAGAGCGGGAGAATATATTCATAACCTATTCATCTGACAAAGGTCTAACATCAAGAATCTATAAGGAACTTATTTCAACAAGCAAAAAACCAATAATCCCATTAAAAAGTGGTAAAAAACGTGAAGAGACCCTTCTCAAAGGAAGACATACAAGCAGCCAACAAACATGAAAAATGCTCAACATTGCGAATCATCAGAGAAATGCAAATCAAATCCACAATGAGATACCATATTATACCAGAGAGAATTGTTATTATTAAGAAGTTAAAATACAGCAGATACCAGCAAGTCTGTGGAGAAAAGGGAACACTGCCACTGTGGAAAGGAGGTTGGAGATTTCTCAAGGAACTTAAAATAGAACTACCATTTGACCCAGCAACCCCATTATTGGGTATATGACCAAAGGAAAATGCACACAAACTAGAAACCCTAGAGTAAATGGATAAATTTCCAAACAATCACATGACCTCATATGTTCATCACAGCAGTATTCACAATAACAAAGACATGGAATCAACCTAGATGCCCATCAGTGGTGGATTGGATAAATAAAATGTAGTACATATATACCCTGGAATAAAAAGGAACACCCAGCCATAAAATATACTCAGCCATAAAAAGGAACAAAATCATATCCTTTGCAACAACATGGACACAACTAGAAGCCGTTATCCTAAGTGTAGTCATGCAGGAACAGAAAACCAAATACCACATGTTCTCACTTATAAGTGGCAGCTAAATATTGAGTATTCATGGACATAAAGATGGCAACAATAGTCCCCCAGGGGACTAATAGACAGGGAAGGAGGCAAGGAGAAACTAATCATTGTTTACTATACTCACTGTCTGTGTGATCTGTGTGACTAGATCATTAGTATCCCGAACATAGCATCATACAATATACTCATGTAACAAAGCTTCACATGTACCTCCTGAATCTAAAATAAAAGTTGAAATTATAAAAATAAAAATATTTTTATGATCAATGAAGAAAATTTGTATAATAGAGAAAAATATAGAAATTAAATAAAATTGAATAAAAGAATCACCATGATGTTAAGGAGAGAATGGAGCAAGACGGTAGAATAGTTCTTACTACTGATTGTCCTTCTATAAAAACATGTATTTGAATAACTGTCCACAAAAAGATCTTCACAAGAGCTAAGAAAACCAGGTGATAAATCACACTACCTGGTTATAGCATAATAAGAAAAGAGGCCAGGTATGATGGCTCATACCTATGATCCTAATGCTTTGGGAAGATGAGGTGGGAGGATCACTTGGGACCAGGAGTTCAAGACCATCCTGGGCAACATAGCAAGACCCTATCACTACAAATTCCAAAAAAAAAAAAAAAGTGAAAGTTAGCTAGGTGTGGTGGTATGTGCTTGTAGTCCAAGCTACCCAGGAGGCTGAGGTGGGAGGATTGTTTAAGCCCAGGAGTTTAAGGCTGTCTCTATCTCTTTCAGTTTTGCTCTGATCTTAGTTATTTCTTGTCTTCTGCTGGCTTTTGAATTTGTTTGCTCTTGCTTCTCTAGTTCTTTTAATTGTGATGTTAGGGTGTCAATTTTAGATCTTTCCTGCTTTCTCTTGTGGGCATTTAGTGCTATAAATTTCCTTCTAAACACCGCTTTAGATGTGTCCCAGAGATTCTGGTACATTGTGTCTTTGTTCTCATTGGTTTCAAAGAACTTATTTATTTCTGCCTTAATTTTGTTATTTAGCCAGTAATCATTCAGGGCAGGTTGTTCAGTTTCCATGTAGTTGTGCAGTTTTGAGTGAATTCCTTAATCCTGAGTTCTAAGTTGACTGCACTGTGGTCTGAAAGACTGTTTGTTATGATTTCCATTTTTTGCATTTGCTGAGGAGTGTTGTACTTCCAATTATGTGGTCAAGCTTAGAATAAGTGCTGTGTGGTGCTCTCAGGATGTATATTCTGTTGACTTGAGGTGGAGAGTTCTGTAGATGTCTATTAGGACCACTTGGTCTAGATCTGAGTTCCCGTCCTGAATATCCTTGTTAATTTTCTGTCTTGTTGATCTTTCTAATATTGACAATGCAGTGTTAAAGTCTGCCACTATTATTGTGTGGGAGTCTAAGTCTCTTTGTAAGTCTGTAAGGACTTGCTTTATGAATCTGGGTGCTCCTGTATTGGATGCATATATGTTTAGGATAGTTAGCTCTTCTTGTTGCATTGATCCCTTTACCATTATGTAACGCCCTTCTTTGTCTCTTTTGATCTTTATTGGTTTAAAGTCTGTTTTATCAGAGACTAGGATTGCAACCCCTAATTTTTTTTTTCTTTTTTTGCTTTCCATTTGCTTGGTAAATATTCCTCCATCTGTTCATTTTGAGCCTATGTGTGTCTTTGCATGTGAGATGGGTCTTGACTCTTTATCCAATTTGCCAGTCTGTGTCTTTTAGTTGGGGGCATTTAGCCCATTTACATTTAAGGTTAATATTATTATGTGTGAATTTGATCCTGTTATTATGATGCTAGCTGGTATTTTGCCCATTAGTTGATGCAGTTTTTTCATAGCATTGATGATCTTTACATTTTGATTTGTTTTTGCAGTGACTGGTACCAGTTTTTCCTTTCCATATTTAGTGCTTCCTTCAGGAACTCTTGTAAGGCAGGCCTGGTGGTGACAAAATCCCTCAGCATTTGCTTGTCTGTAAAGGATTTATTTCTCCTTTGCTTATGAAATCCAGTTTGGCTGGATATGAAATTCTGGGTTGAAAATTATTTTCTTTAAGAATGTTGAATATTGTCCCCAACTCTCTTCTGGCTTGTAGGATTTCTGCTGAGAGATACACTGTTAGTCTGATAGGCTTCCCTTTGTGGGTAAACCGACCTTTCTCTCTGGCTGCCCTTAACATTTTTTCCCTTATTTCAACCTTGGTGAATCTGACAGTTATGTGTCTTGGGGTTGATCTTCTTGAAGAGTATCTTTGTGGTGTTCTCTGTATTTCTTAAATTTGAATGTTGGCCTGTCTTGCTAGGTTGGTGAAGTTCTCCTGGTTAATATCCCAAAGGGTGTTTTCCAACTTGGTTCCATTCTCCCCGTCATTTTCAGGTACACAAATAAAGTGTAGGTTTGGTCTTTTCACATAGTCCCATATTTCTTGGAGACTGTGTTCATTCCTTTTCATTCTTTTTTCTCTAATCTTGTCTTCATGCTTTATTTCATTAAGTTGATCTTCAACCTTTGATATCCTTTCTCCCACTTGATCGATTCGACTATTAATACTTGTGTATGCTTCATAAAGTTCTTGGGCTGTGTTTTTCAGCTCCATCAGGTCATTTATGTTCTTCTCTAAACTGGTTATTCTAGTTAGCAATTCCTCTAACCATTTAGCAAGGTTCTTAGCTTTCTTGCATTGGGTTAGAACATGCTCCTTTAGCTCGGAGGAGTTTGTTATTACCCACCTTCTGAAGCCTACTTCTGTCAATTCATCAAACTCATTCTCTATCCAGTTTTGTTCCCTTGCTGGCAAGGAGTTTTGATTTTTTGGAGGAGAATAGGCATTTTGGTTTTTGGAATTTTCAGCCTTTCTGCACTGGTTTTTCCTCATCTTCGTGGATTTATCCACCTTTGGTCTTTGCTGTTGGTGACCTTTGGATGGAGTTTTTGCGTGGTCATCCTTTTTGTTGATATTGATGCTATTGCTTTCTGTTTGTTAGTTTTCCTTCTAACAGTCAGGCCCCTCTTCTGCAGGTCTACTGGAGTTTGCTGGGGGTCCACTCCAGACCCCGTTTGCCTGGGTATCACCAGCGGAGGCTGCAGAACAGCAAAGATTGCTGCCTTCTCCTTCCTCTGGAAGCTTTGTCCCAGAGGGGCACCTGCCAGATGTTAACTGGAGATCTTCTGTATGAGGTGTCTGTCAATCCCTGCTGGAAGAGGTCTCCCTGTCAGGAGGCACAGGTGTCACCTGTGGAGGCAATCTGTCCCTTAGCAGAGCTCAAGCACTGTGCTGGGAGATCCACTGCTCTCTTCAGAGCCAGCAGGCAGAAATGTTTTAAGTCTGCTGAAGCTGTGCCCACAGCCACCCCTTCCCCCAGGTGCTCTGTCCCAGGGAGATGGGAGTTTTATCTATAAGCCCCTGGCTGGGGCTGCTGCCTTTCTTTCAGAGATGCCCTGCCCAGAGAGGAGGAATCTAGAGAGGCAGTCTGGCTATGGTGGTTTTGCTGAGCTGTGATGGGCTCCACCCAGCTTGAACTTCCTGTCTGCTTTTTTTACACTATGAGAGGAACCTATTCAAGCCTCAGTAATGGCGGACACCCCTCCCCTCACCAAGCTTGAGCATCCCAGGTCGACTTCAGACTGCTGTGCTGGCAGTGAGAATTTCAAGCTAGTGGATCTTACATTGCTGGGCTCCATGAAGGTGTGATCTGCTGAGCTAGCCCACTTGGCTCCCTGGCTTCAGCCCCCTTTCCAGGGGAGTGAATGGTTCTGTCTCACTGACATTCCAGGTGCCACCGGGGTACAAAAAAAGTTCCTGCAGCTAACTCAGTGTCTTCCCAAACGGCCACCCAGTTTTGTGCTTGAAACTCAGAGCCCTTGTGGTGTAGGCACCCAAGGGAATCTCCTGGTCTGTGGGTTGTGAAGACCATAAGAAAAGCATAGTATCTGGGCTGGAGTGCACCGTCCCTCAAGGCATAGTCCCTCACGGCTTCCCTTGGCTAGGGGAGGGACTTCCTTGACCCCTTGTTCTTCCTGGGTGAGGTGATGGCCCACCCTGCTTCTGCTCCCCCTCCGTGGGCTGCACCCACTGTCTAACTAGTCCCAATGAGATGAATCGGGTACCTCGGTTGGAAATGCAGAAATCACCCATCTTCTGCACTGATCTCACTAGTAGCTGCAGACCAGGGCTGTTCCCTTTTGGCCATCTTGCCCAGGAGCTGCCTTTTATTTTTTAATTTTTGTATTTTTTGTTCATTTATATTTGTGCTTTAATTTTTTTCTTATCAATTATATAAGCATTTTATGTAATTAAATATTTTATCTGTATATTTTACAGATATAATTGTATCTGAAAAGTTACATTTCCAAACCTGTGATAAATAACCTATAATTTGTTCATTCTGGAACCATTATTGCTTTATAAATGTAAATTTGTTTTATAGTGATAATTGAATTTATTTAAATTATTTCTAAAACCCAAGCAATACATTCTCCTGTCTTGCTCAAATGAATAACATGACAATATATATAACCACTTTAGATAACAATAGGTGAAATAGTCACTTGTATTTTTGATAAACTCTGAGTTTTCTTAAGTGTTATGGAAATGTTTACAAGATACCGAATAACCAATATCAGATATAGTATAAATGTTTTAAAAGTATTAAAATGGACATAGTTTGCAAAAATATCATAATATTGTTGTTTTTGAAGCTATTAACTTGGGTTTTATTAGGATTACATTTAGGAGCAGATTCATGAATATGAAAATGGAAGATCAGAATAAAACAAAAGAAGGGACCAAAAGAAAAATGGAAAAAGAACTAAACTATTTCAACTCTGTTGTAGAGAGATTTAGTGCTGGCTTTACTCCCTATTTCCCTAACACACCGCTTGTAGAAGAAGCTGACCACTGTGTATTGCATCACCAATTCTCTTCTTTGATGCCTGGATTCCGATTGGGTTTGATTAATCCAACAGAAAGTGGCAGCAACAGATTGAGGATAGAAGAATGGAGAGGTCAGACCCTCCTCCCCTGCTTTGGTGCCAGATCTAGTGCTGAATGGATCCTTGACGCCCACAGGTTTTCCCCTCCTCCAGTTACACCCACCTGCTTCTGCCCATTAAGGGTACTGACCCCAGGAATGGCTCCCCCCACTGCAGGCCACACTCGACCTCCAGCAGTTCATCAAAATTACCATTTATGCATTTCGTCCTACCAATTTCTGGCTCTAGTGACTTCTGCTCCAAGTAAGCTGATCTTGGCTGTGATTCTCTGTATTCACTTGTTTCTCTGGATTTTAGGGTTATAGCTTGCCCTGGAACCTCAGTCTCTGATGGGTCCAAGAAACATCACTGATTTTCAGTTTGCTTAGCTTTTTTCTTATGGCAAGAAAGGAAATAATGACTTCCAAGCTCTTTACATGTTGGAGGTGAAGAAATTGAATTTTAAATTTTTTTGATTTTTAATTAATTAAAAATTATATTTAAATACTCACCTGGGCTACCTTATTGAAGAATGCAGTTTTAAAGTTAATCATATCTTTGTCCTCTTCCTAAACCATAAGATTTTTAGGGAACTTAGTTCTGATCATGGCTCTCTCCTCCCATATAACTGTTGTTTGATACTTGAGTTGTCCATTGTGTTTAACACTGCCCCCTGCACACATTAGTCATTATCATCATTAGTTTGCACAATCAATATTTATTTAGTTCACTATTATATTTATTAGTTGTTAGCATTCAACTACTTCTTTCTGGATTCAGTCTTTTTTCCTTCTTGGAGGATATTTATTAGTAGTTCTTTCAGATACGTCCATAAAATAGAAATCTCAGTTTTTTGGGATAAAGATATACCTATTTTATCCTTACACATGAGTTATATTTTAGCTGGTTTGTCAATCAGCTTTTGCCAAAACACCCTAAAACTTACTGGCTTAAAATAGCAATCTCCTTTTAGCTTTGTTTTCCTGTTTCATTTCTGGCATCTGGATATTTATTTTTCTTTGGATGTGATCTCTGTTTTTGTTACTTCTTATTAACCATTTTATTTATATCCTTTTTGAAGGAGCATTCACATTAGCATAGTTCAACAATAGAAATAGAAATAGCAATAAAAATTTTGCTATTATCTTACAAAATTCCACTGTGTGGTATTTTGGTACAAATGAACACAAAGTGCCATGTAGGACAAAATCCAAAAAACTATACCTGAGCACGCTGTCGTGAAATTCCCTACACTTGTAGTTAAAGAGAAAACCCTAAGATGTCTACTCAAGAAAAACAGAAAACCTCAAACTTACGAGTACCAAAAGTACTTTATCATCATATCTGGCTGAGAAAGCAATAACATGCTATTTTTAAAGTGAGAAATATAAGACATTTTCAGTCAGAGCATAAACAAAAACAGAAAACAATAATAGAATAACAGAGTAACAAAAATACAGATGGAGAAAATGAACAGATTCGTTATAGTAAAACAAATTTACAAATGGCCAAAAATTATATTAAAATATTCTTGACAACACTAGGAAATATAAGTTATCAAAGTGGTACTAATTTTTATTAATCAGACTGGTAAAATTTACAAACACCTATAATGTCCAGTTTTGACACGGCCGTGGAGAGTATAGTCTCTAACATTTGGTGAGTCATCCCTCATTGCAAGGTACTGCACTCAATACTTTACATATGTTATTTTCTTTAATCCCTACCATCTCCCCTCCACCCCAATCCTAAATTTCTAAATTCTAAAACAACCCTTGTTAAATATTATTGTGTCCTCTGGATCTCACAGATGAGAAAACTGAAGCTCCCTGCGTAAATCATTGGGGCTCCAAGGTAAGTTACTTGCCCTGCATTGCAGTTAGCAAGGAGTAGAACTAACGTTTTAAGTTCAAATATGCTAACGGGTGTATCCTATAAGGAACAGGAAGATAGGGGAGAAAGATGGATAGAGACATAGGCTGATTTTTTATATTGCTAGAGTAGTGTAGATTCTGATATGTTTGTTAACATTTGAGGGCAATCACTAGTAGAACAAAATACTGATCCAGAACTTTATAGATGACAGGTGGGGAAAAAGGAAAAGGGGAACCTGAAAAAAGGAACAGAGAAAATACAGTCACTATAGAAATGGATACATGGGAAATAACAGGAAAGCATAATTTAAAGAGACCGTAAAATAAGATGATTGGAAGAAAAGGATTGGGTAACGTAAGGACTTACGTCCCCTTCCCTGTCTTGCCCATGGAAAGCAGAAGATTGGCAGATAAGGTAAAAAGAGAAATGCAGTTTTACTATTTCAACGGGCATCCTTCAGGCGTGTAATAAGAGTCTGTCAAAATATATCTGAGAAATGCAAATTGCAAATAAAAGTGGAGGGCAGGAATATGTCACACAAAGGATATTTCAAGGCAAAAATAAAAGCACAAAACAAGACCAAGTAGAATTTATTACATTTTTAAGAAACAAAGAGGGCCAGGTGCGGTGGCTCAGGCTTGTAATCCCAGCACTTTGGAGGCCAAGGCGGGTGGATCACAAGGTCAGGAGATCCAGACCATCCTAGCTAACATGGTGAAATCCCATCTCTACTAAAAATACAAAAAATTAGCAGGGCGTGGTGGCGGGCGCCTGTAGTCCCAGCTACTTGGGAGGCTGAGGCAGGAGAACGGCGTGAACCTGAGAGGTGAAGCTTGCAGTGAGTGGAGATTACGCCACCAAAAAAGAAAGAGAGAGAAAGAGAGAGACAGAGAGAGCGAGCGAAAACAAAGAGAAATGTTTGGAGGATATCTGATAAAACTCACATGCAGTCAGTGCAGCCGGATCTGAGAAAGAATTGAAAGCAAGAAGATAAAAGCCCCTGGGAAACAAGCAGACATTCTCAGTCTTTCTTTATCAGGCAGCTGGACCCCTTCATCCTTCTTTACTGACCAAGTTTTCTGTTTTTGCACAGTGTTGAGAAGGGCTGCACACAGGTCATGGGGTGACAAGTCCTCTTTACAAATAGCCAGCAAGGATTCCAAGAAGAATGTTTTAGTGTGGTGCAAAACACATCACATGAAATTTGTAAGGTTTCTGGCACTGGAGAATACTGCTGCAAAATAAATGAAACAAAAGGCCAGGAAAATTGTAAAATATGTGCACATAGTAAGAATAATGGAATAAACAGAGACATATGCAAATGAGACAGCATAGCATTTGTAATTTGAGCTCATAGACTCTACAGATAGTCTGAGTTTTAACTTAGTTTCCGCTACTCACCATCTGTGTGAATTTGGTCAAGTTACATAACTCCCTGGGCCTCACCCTTCTGGTTCGTAAAATGGGGTGATTAGAATAATGTCTACGTCTTGGGATTATTATGTGGATTAAATGTTTTAATATTTAAGCATGTCTTAGACACGATAAATGCTATATGTACTTGCTAAAAATGTATACATTACGGTATAAAATCAGTGCCATTTCATTTTTGAACTTCCATGGGATTATTTTTGAATTGGTAAATTGATTCAAAAGCTTCTTTAGAAGAGTAAATAGGTTGGGCGCAGTGGCTCACGCCTGTAATCCCAGCACTATGTGGAACCAAAGCAGGCGGATCATTTGAGGTCAGGAGTTCCAGACCAGCTTAACCAAAATGGTGAAAACCCGTCTCTACTAAAAATACACAAAAATTAGCTGGCTGTGGTGACGGGCACCTGTAGTCCCAGCTACTGTGGAGGCTGAGGCAGGAGAATCGCTTGAACCCGGGAGGCGGAGGTTCCATTGAGCCGAGATAGCGCCACTGCACTCCAGCCTGGGCGACAGACGGAGACTCCGTTTCAAAAAAAAAAAAAAAAAAAAGTAAATAAATATTATTTAATCTAGAAAATATTAAAAAGAAGATCAATGAGAGGGAGCTTGCTCTGTTATAGTGCCACAGAGATTACAGTGTGGTACATTGAAGGAAATATATTGAAAACAGAATTTAGAACCGAAAGTCAAAGTCCACTAGGGCCAGAACTCATAAGCTCTAACCTAGGTACAAAGTTCTTCTAGGAAACAAGTTACTGGAAAAAAAAAAATTCCTGAAGTATATTCTCTGTGCACAAAATGTTGGTGATGTTATTAAATGTGATAATTTTGTATTTTCTGCAGAAAATACAACCCTCCAACCTTTTCTGTAGACATACGGAAACAATCAGAAGTCTTTTTTTTTTTTTTTTTTTTTAAAGTTTGACAGTCTCATGGATTCAGGAGTTCAGCCTACTTCCACAGACTGCTTGCTGAGCAAATTCTGGATCCCATATAATTAGAAAAAGGATAAATATAATTGCATCAATATTGAGAGAATGGGAAATGGGTGAGGAAGATTTCATTTGGTTGTCATGGTCCATGGGACACAGATAAGAGGCTGATTTAAGAATTGCATGCATTTATTGTTTCCCTTTCAGCTGTGTGTTCAGGAAGAAATTACAGTACAGAAGAATTTAACAGACTTACTGGCTGTAAGCAGAAAGATAGTGGTCCTTTACCCCATCCTCTTCAGCCAAAGATAAACTCCATGAATTTTAAGAATTTTGGAACAGTCTTTTCTTCTACTTACACAAGATGCTCAAAAATAGACAGAATGGCATCTATTACCAGTTAAAAATGTTTCTCTAACAATACTGGAAAGCAGGACATTCTAAAATTCAGTAGTTACTGGTGGAGAAAGTAGTTTGTTTCATGGGAACTGTTGCAGAAGTGACAAACCTGGAGGCTTTGGGAACACAGATAATTGTTATGTGAGATTTCTTTAAAGATTCTCCTCGCTTCAGCACCATGAAAGATGCTATAATTAGTATGCACACAATGAAACTGAGGTGCAGACGAAAACTCAGAGTTTCCTTTGTTACCCTGAAAAAAATGACATTGCTTTATTGCTTTATACATATATATATGTGTGTGTGTGTGTATTTTCCACTTTGCTCTGCTCTACTCTTCTCTGGATTAGGTTCTCACTTATCTTTGCTTAAATCATTGTGTTGGGGTCAATTCTCCCATTAGGGCCTTGTATGAAAAGACTGATTGAGAAAGGCTAGATTCTTCTTGGTTTAATAGTTCCTAATGTTTTGATATGTCCAGCCAACCATCTGCAACGACAAACTCCCTGCTGAGGAACTAGCAGGAAACAAAGAAATGGAAAACAGCAAAGAAATCACCACGTGAGCAGAAGATATTTTGGCAGCCTGGCTGAACTGAGACCAAATTCTCCTTGGAAATCAGTATAAAACAGAAACTATTCACAATGAACGTGAAATTAAAAGCATGATGTAGTAGTGACCCAAAAGGAATGTGAATTCTTCTCCAGAACATGCAGAGACCCATGGATGAACTGTGTTTCTAGATTTTTCCTCCAGCTTTCCTGAGAGTAAGTTAACCTCTAAAATTGTGGTTATTTTGCATATAGAAATATAACGTAAGACTATAAATAGGAATGCCAGACATTTACGTAGAAACCATTAAATGTAGTAAGTTATTAACGAGTCATTTTGACTTTTCAAATCATCTGTTTTATTTTGTATGACTAAATAACCAATTGAAGAACTAAGAATTTGTATTTTTACCTCATAACTAAAGCATGTTTGGACAAACAGCGACATTATCTAATAGGCTATTGAATAAATAAAAATAAATGTAACATTATGATGCTTCTTTATAAGTATGAACTATTTCCAAAGTTATTTGAATTACTTACTCTTCTTTGTTTTTAATTTTACTGCCAGAGGAATTGTAAGCATTGCAGGTTGCACAATTTTCTGAGTTTTGAATTGTTTTTAAATGGCTTGAGAATATTTTCATCAAGAAAACTTACAGAAAGATTTTCACTGATCTTATTTATTATACTTTAAAAAAATTTTGATCTAATTTGTTGCCTAGTGCAACAAATTAGAAAAATTTGTTCTGTGAATAACAGGAATTTTATCTGACTGAGAAATGATTGGCTTTTTATAACCAATTTATTATTTCCAAATTATACAATTTCCTATTGAGAACAATTTAAGCTAATTAGATGTTTTATATTATTACAGTGGGTGGTATATTTTTTCTCTGATATTTACACCAAGATGTTCAGTGGTGGAAAAAAAATCAGTCTTAACGCTCAGAGACAAATAACCACATTCATGACAATGGGATTATGTAATTGTTTTTTATTCGAAAATATTTTCTGGCACACACATTAATTCACAGAAAGAAAGAAGAGTAGTCACGTGGGCACCATATTTAACCCTTTCAGATACTGAGGTTTTTCACAGCATTGATTTCTTAGTTGGAAATGTAGCAGTTTGGTTTCAGTCAGGATTTCCAGGCTATCACAGCCTGCTCTGATGGCATGATTATCAGGAACTCATCTGCATCACTGGTGAATCTCTTTGGTCACTTTTGGACAGTTTTTAACCATAAGTCCATGCCCTCCTTTGTTATGCTGATGAGGTGCGTCATAAAAGGAATGTCCAACAATGTCTTCCCGTCTTGTTCTCAGGCCTCAGGCTCTCGGACCCCTTTCCCCAAACCTGCCCCCATATTAACTTTCTATTGCTGCTGTGAAAAAAAAAAAAAAAGGCCACAACCTTAATGGTTTAGAACAAAACAGAGTTATCATCTTACAGCTCTGGAGGTTAGAAGTGTGAGGCGGGTCTCTCACTGGGCTAACATCAAGGGGTTGGCCAGGCTGTGTCTCTTTCTGGAAGCTATAGGAGAGAATCTGTTTTCTTACCCTGTGTAACTTTTAGAGGTTTCTTGCATTCTTTGGTCCATGGTCTTCCTCCTCCATCTTCAAAGCCAGTAATAGCATATCAAACCCTTCTTCTACTGCCTCACTCTGATCTCCTTGTGTGCCTCCTGTTTTACTTTTTAGGACCCTTGTGATTACACTGGGTCTGCCCAGATAATCCAGGATGATCTCCCTATTTCAAAGTAAGCTGATTGCAACCTTAATTCCATCTACTGCCTTAATTCCCCTTTGTCATATATTGTAACATATTCACAAATTCCAGGATTAGAATGCAACCATTATTCTGCCTATCACATTCCTCTTCAACTATGCCTTGTGATATGGTTTGGCTCTGTCCTCACTCCAATATCATCTTGAATTATAGCCCCCATAATCCCTATCTGTCATGGGAGGGACCCAGGGGGAGGTAATTGAATAATGAGGGCAGGTCTTTCCCAGGCTGTTCTCATGATAGTATTCAAGTCTCACAAGATCTGATGGTTTTATAAAGGGGAGTTCCCCTACCCAAGCTCTCTTGCCTGGTGCCATATAAGACGTGACTTTGCTCCTTATTTGCCTGCAGCCCTGATTGTGTGGCCTCCCCAGTCATGTAGAACTGTGAGTTAATTAAACCTGTTTCCTTTATGAATTACCCAGTCTCAGGTATGTCTTTTTTTTTTTTCCTTTTTTTTTAGACAGAGTCTCACATTGTTGCCTAGGCTGGAGTGCAGTGGCGCGATCTCAGCTCACTGCAACCTCTGCCTTCTGGGTTCAACTGGTTCTCCTGCCTCAGCCTCCCAAGTAGCTGGGATTACAGGCACCTGCCACCACACCCAGCTAATTTTTTGTATCTTTAGTAGAGATGGGGTTTCACCATGTTGGCCAGGCTGGTCTCAAACTCCTGACCTTGTGATTCACCTGCCTCAGCCTCCCAAAGTACTGGGATTACAGGCATGAGCCACCGTTCCCGGCCTCAGGTATGTCTTTATTAGCAGTGTGAGAACAGACTAATACACCTTGCCCTTCAGACTTCAATCGCAGCACAATATTCCCTGCAATAGACCATGGATAGGCTTCATCTCTGGTACTACCTCCTTGAGGCTGACTTGAATAAATCATCTTCCCACTTGAGCTGTCTCTTGAATACCAGAAGGGGTCAGCATATTCACAGCTTTGCTCCTGCCATGAATATGGCAGGATGAACCATGAACCTGGGATCCAGGAGCACCCTCATCCGTAAAACCATTGAACGGGCAATGCAATCTTATGATTGCCATTCCTGTTCAATATGGCGCCAAAAGAGGATAAAAGGAATGTGCAACATAATGGTATTGATGTGAAAACACAGGCCTTATCAGTCAACTGGCCTTGTGCTCCACCGTACCAAGGCTTGAACTACTACCTTTGAATCATTTCCTGGGTGAGTTTCCCATCCTAGAATGTTGGGTTTGTTAGCTAAGATTAGGTCTTACATTTTCTTTATCAGTTATCTTGGTCATTAAAGCTCTTTCAGACCATTTTTGTTATTCTGCCTAATATATGGCACCATTATGTAAAATGGTGTCATATTTGCATTTAACCTACGTATATTGTCCCGTGTACTTTAAATAATCTCTAGCTCACTTACAATACCTAATACAATGTAAATTCTATGTAAATAATTGTTATACTTTATTGTTTCAGAAATAATGACAAGACAAAAAAAGCTTCTACATGTTCAGTACAAACCCAGCCATCCTTTTTTCTGAGCATTATCTACCGGCAGTTGGTTGCATCCACAAGTGCAGAACCCACAAATAGAAATGAGTGACTATAGTTTTTGAGCTGTGCTAACATGAAAGAGTATAAATAATTACATTATACCCGCACTACCAGACTGAAATTGTCATATCTGAAATAAGTTACCTTCATGATGTTGTAGTAGGTCAGTTAATGACTTTTGGACAGACATGTCCTGAATTCTTTGTTTGTTCTCTGCAAACAGTTCTATAAAGACTTACTAAAGCCTTGGCCCATGTTTTAGAAAGTGGAAATCTGGCTGACTGGTGGATCTGTGTGCAAGCCTGAAGGTCACTCTCTCTCTCTCTTTCTCTCTTGTAAGCCTAGGCCCTTATGTGGGTTACCCTCAAGGCCAAGGCTGAGCCCATAAGCAGACAGGCATGGGTGATTGTCTCTCATTGAAAATAGCAGAGCAACATTGGTGCCTACAAATAGTTATCCCTATATTGATTTCAATAATACAATAGTAGAATGAGGTATCTGTTTAAGTACTTTCAAGGACAATTTTATGTGATTTGTTTATCTCTATTCAGCTGATTCATTATCCCTCACTCCACCTCCCGCCTATCCACATATGTGTAGGCAGGTTATAGCCATCATAGATGTGAAGATTAGTTTGGGTGCTCTTTTCTACCAACAGTAAAAGTGGGCTATCTGCTTTGAAAGAATAAAGTTTGTCTATAATAACATGAAACCTGTTCCTTGACTCAACAGTCCTTTCTACAATAATTACATTTTTATGCCCATACTGTCCCCCCAAAATGCATTTTCACACCACTGAACGCTAGTTAAAACTATGAGTTCCAAGTCTCCCTACCTCTTGGAATGTTTCATAGGAAAATCTCCACTGACAAAGTGACATAGGTCTGGATTTTATTTCTGTGCCTCTTCATCACCACATATTCAACTATTCCAAAATAGTTATTACCACCATCACTCTACTCTAGTTCCTTCTGCTCATTATCTCTTACACAGTATATCGTGTCTAATTAGGCTTCACCTTATGAAGTAGGCTTTGTAAATATCCCAGGGGATGAAGAACAAGGAGTTAAAAGATACAGAACAAAGATTGAGAATTTTATTTCATTTTCTGCTTCTAGCATCTGAAAGAGATTGTAGAGTGTTGATACAATTTCTTCCTTAACAGTCTGATAGAATTTCCCAGTGAACCCATTCACTGGGGAACCACCAGTGATGCTTTCTGTTTTGAAGATTTTTGATTATTAAATCAGTTTCTTTTACAGATATAGGCTAATTCAGATTGTCTGTTTATTCTTGTGTGAGTTTCAACAGATTGTCTCTTTGAAGGAACAGATTCGTTTCACCTAGGCTATCAAATTTATGAGCATAGGGTTGTTCATAATATTCCTTGATTGTCCTCTTAATGTCTATGAGATCTGTAGTGATGCCCCCTCTTTCATTTCTAATATTAGCAACTTGTGTTCTCTCCCTCTTTTTTCCTAGTTAGCCTTGGTAGAGGCCTATTGATTTTATTGATCTCGGAGAACCAGCATTTGGTTTTACTGATTTTTCTCTATTGATTTCCTGTTTCCAATTTCATTGATTTCTATCATAATTTTTACTATTTCTTTTATTTTGCTTTCTTTAGATCTTTTTTCTTTACTAATGTATGCATTGGATGCTGTAAATTTCTCTCTAAACAAAGCTTTCACTGTATGCCACAAATTTTGATAAGCGTTTTCATTGTTATTTAGTTCAAAATAAGTTTTAATTTGTCATTAGATTTTTTTCTTTGACTTTTATGTTATTTAGAAGTGTGTTGTTTAACCTTCATGTATTTCGGGATTTTCCAGCTATCTTTCTATTACTGCTTTCTGGTGTAATTCTACCATGGCCTGAGAGCATGTATTGTATGATTTCTATTCTTTTAAATTTTCTAAGGTGTGTTTTATGGCCCAAATTTGGTTTATATTGGTGAACATTCCATGTAAGCATGAGAAGAATGTATTTTCTGCTATTGTTGGGTGAAATAGTGTGTAGAAATGTTCATTTTATCCAGTTGGTTGATTATATTATTGAGTTCAATTCTGATTTTATTTGTTTTCTACCTGCTGGATCTGCCCATTTCTGCCAAGAGAGGTGCTGAAGTCTCCAACTATAAGAGTGGATTCATCTATTTCTCTTTGCAGTTCTCTCAGTATTTTGACACTGTTGTTAGCATACACATGTTAAAGATTGCTATGACTTCTTGGAAAATTGACCCCTTTATCTTTATGTAACTTCTCTCTTTATCCCTGATAATTTTCCTTCTTTTGAATGAAAAGTCTGTTCTGTTTCAGAATTCTGCTCCATATGAAATTAATATAGTTATTCCAGCTTTCTTCTGATTAGTGTTAGCATGGTCCATCTATATTTGTGCGTCTATTTTTAATCTATATGTGTCTTTATATTTAAAGTTGGTTTCGTGTAGACAACATGTAATTACATCTTTTTTGTCATCTACTCTGACAATCTCTATCTTTTAATTGGTGCATTTAGACCATTGATGATCAAAGTGATTATTGACATATTGGATTAGTATCTACCAAATTTGTTACCATTTTCTATTTATTGCTCTTGTTCTTTTCTTCAATTCTATTTTTGGGCTACAATTTTTCTGCCTTGTGTGGTTTTAATTGAGCATTTAATATAAGTTCATTTTTCCTTCTTTCTTAGAATGTCATTTATTTTTGTTTTTTGTTTTTACTTTCTTTCATGGTTGCCTTAGAGTTTGCAATATATATTTACAATTAATCCAAGTCAACTTTCAAATATCACTCTACCACTTCACCGGTAGTGTATCTTATAGTAATAAAATAACCCCAATTCCTCCCTCCTGTCTCTCATACCATTACTGTCATTCATTTCACTTATAAATAAGTATACATGAACATTATATATGAATGTAATACATACATCATATATGCAGCATTTATATACATGTATGCACATAAGTATACACAATTGAATACATTGCTATTATATCCTATTATGTTTCAGATCAATTAAAAATAAGAAAAAGTTTTTATTGTACCTTCACTTATTATTTCTTTCTCTGATGCTTTTTCTTTCTTTATGTAGAGCCGATTTTTTTTTTTTTTTTTTTTTTTTTGAGATGGTTGCCTAGGCTGGAGTGCAGTTTCGCCATCACAGCTCATTGCAGCCTTAACCTCTCAGACCCAAGTGATCCTTTCTACCTCAGTCTCCAGAGTAGCTAGGGCCTCAGGCATAAGCCATCATGCCTCACTAATTTCAATAATTTTGTTTTTGTAGAGACAGGATCTCCCTACGTTGCCTAGGCTGGTCTTGAACTTCTGGGCTCAAGCCATTCTCTCACCTCAGCCTCCTGAAATGCTGTAATTGCAGGCATGAGCCACTGTGCCCAGCGTTATATATAAATTTGTGACATATCATTTTATTTCTTTTGAAACAACTTCTTTTCATATTTTTTCAAGGCAGGTCTACTGGCAACAAATTCTCTCATTATTTGTTTGTCTGAGAAAGTACTTCTCTTTAGCTTTTTGAGGATAATATCACAGAGTACATTCTACTAAGGGTAGAATGCTAAGTTGGTGGGGTTTTTTTCTCTCAACACATTAAATACCTTATTCTCTTCTTGTTTGCATGATTTCTGAAGAAAAGTGAGATAAAATTCTTATTTTTGCTCTCCTATAGAAACGATGTTTTCTTCCTCTGGCTTCTTTAATATTTTTATTCTTTATCTTTGATTTTCTGGAGTTTGAAAATGATATTCCTTGGTGAAATTGTTTGAGCAAATATTCCGCTTGGTGTTCTCTGACCTTCCTGAATCTACGGTTGGGTATCTAGCCATAATCTGGGGAAATTCTCAGTCATTACTGTTTAAAATATTTCTTCCGTTCCTTTCTTTCTTTTGGATATTCCCATTAGGCATATGTTACACATTTTTAATTGTCCCACAGTTCTTAAATATTCTGCTCTGTTTTTTTTTTTCAGTCTTTTTTTTGTTTTCTTTTCAGTTTTGGATTCTTTTCTCAGCTGTGTGTAGTCTACTAATAAACTCATCAAAGATCAAAGGCATTCTTCATTTCTGATAGTATTTTTTTAATATTAGGCATTTAGTTTTGGTTCTGTCTTAGAAGTTTTATCTCCCTTCTTACCTTGCCCATCTGTTCTTGCATGTTGCAACATTATAAGAAATATGTATTTTGTCTCTGCCCTCTAGTTTTGGCAAAAAGCTTCTAGAACCCTTGTAATTTCCAGAGTCATGGGGGTGATGGGAATAGCATTTGTTATAGTATTTGGTCCCTGTTCCTGACACAGAGCTTCTAAGACCAGGAATCTCTGAAGTGAAATGAGTATCTTCGTGTTCATGAGATATCTGATGGCAGAAATAACCTAGATTGCTTCAGGATAGGACTGGTTGCCAGGGAATCACCTATGTGATTAGAAGGTTTCAGCCCCATCCCCAGATGTCCAGGGAGAGGAGAGGAGATGGAGTTCAAGTTAATCTCCGACGGCCAATGATTTTATTAATCATGCTCATGTAATGAAGTCTCCATAAAAACCCTAACTGTAGGAGTTTGGGGAACTTCTGGGTTGGTGAACATCTCAAGGTGCTGGGAAGGTGGTGCACCCAGAGAGTTACTGGAAGCTCAGCGTCCCGTCCTATATACCCTGCCCTATGCATATTTTCTATTTGGCTGTTCCTGAGCTTTATCCTTTGTAATACACTGATAATAGCAAGTAGACTGTTTTTCTGAGTTCTGTGAACCACTCTAGCAAATTATCAAACCCAAGGAGTGGATGTGGGAACCCCTAATATGTAGCCAGTTAGTCAGAAGTACAAAAGACCCAGGCTTGTAACTGGCATCTGAAGTGGGGGGCCATCTTTTGGGACTGAGTCCTTAATCTGTGGGATCTGCTGTAACTCCAAGTGGACAGTGTCAGAATTGAAATCAATTGAATTTTAGGACACCCAGTTGGTGTCCACCGAGAACTGGAGAATTTCTTGGTGGGAAAAACCCACACTTTTGTTATCAAAAGTGTTTTATGCAGAAAAACAGGTGTGGGCTTCCCTCTGCTCCCCGCTGCATTTTACGTGTCATCTACTTTATCTGTTGAAGCCCTTAGTATTTTAAACATAGTTGTTTCAAATTCCTAGTCTAATAATTGCAACATTTCTGCCATATCTGAATTTGATTCTGATACTTGCCCTCCTTATAATTCTTTTTTTTTTTTTTTTTGCGTTCTAGTATGTGTTACAGTTTTTTCTATTTGTTTTTGAGACAGGGTCTCTCTCTGTCACCCAGGCTGTAGTACAGTAGCATGATCATGGTTCACTGCAGCCTCAATCTTGTTGGGCTCAAGCAGTCCTCTGCCTTGGCCTCCCAAGTAGCTTGTAGCTGTGACTACAGGCACCATACCCAGCTAATTTTTTGATTTTTTTAAAAAATAGAGATGGGGTCTCACTTTGCTGCCCAGGCTGGTCTCTAACTCCTGGCTTCAAGAAATCCTTCTGCCTCAGCCTCCCAAAGTGCTGGGATTACAGGCATGAGCCACTGTATGCAGGTTGTAATTTTCTCTTGGTAGCTGGATATGATGTCCTGGGTAAAAGTTAATCTCTTAAGTTTGTGGCACACAAAATAATTGATTCAAACAAAGCTCCTATCTTGGTTTGGTTACTTATTTTCTTTAATTTCCAATTCCCACTTTTCACCCAACCTCCATTCTTCTTTCCCACTTCCAAAGATAACCTTTTTATTGTATTAGGGATGATGATCCTTTAGTTCCTGAATATTTTTGGAAAATGTGTATCACATGTAATGTGAATTGATACCAATGATATTGTGACCTAATGCTCAACCTTTTCTATTTCTTTCTTTCTTCCTTTGAACTGGAGCTATATTTTTAAGATCTCTTCAAGTGGATGGGTGTATGCCAATCCAGTGCTCCTGAATCCTACATAGTAATCTTAGGGCTGTATCCATAAAAATTTGTTTTATAACACTATGCCACAATAATCTACATTATAAAGAACATCATTGCACTGGTCCCCTCATGAACCCATGTAAGAATCTCCTTGAGCTACATATCCAGGAGCAGAACTGATTGATGGTAGGATACTGCTAAGTAGTAATGAATTAGTAATGAATCACCCACGTGACTGGGTAAGTTTGTACCCCCAACAACAGAGCAGAAAGTTCCTTTCTCCCCGTTAGACAATTTAACAACACCCAGAGCTGAGGAGATAGCAGCGATTGACACTAGTCACTCTTCTGATTTTTCTCAATCCAATGATGGAGAAATTATATCTGATAGTTGTTTTAATTCTTATTTCCTTCAATATTGGGTTTAAACATTGCCTCATATGTTTTTATTTTAGCCTTTTGACTTTCTTCTTCTCGAGGAATGCAACTAGAAACAGCTGTTACAATGTTTCTTTTATGTTTGATTGCACAATGTTTTCTGCTTTAGACCTTCACATTTACTTCATTTTTTTCATCTTTTTAAAGGAAACAAGTCAAAATGAGCAACAGATGCATGAGTGTGAGTCAGCAAACATGGGCTCTTCTATGCAAGAACTGTCTTAAAAAATGGAGGATGAAAAGACAGACCTTGTTGGTATGGTTCAGAGTCTATGTGTTCTCATATTTAGAGGATGAAAAAGTATTTTATCGGACAACATAAACACTTTATTTTCATTATTTAATATTGCACATATGTGTAGTCCAATTAACCTAGATTTTTTTTTTCAAATTCTGGGCTTTGCTATTTGTTCAAGTAAAATTTATTTTTTCAAATTACAATATGTATTATTGTTTTATGTCTTACTAGAGGCATTTTTTAAAAAATTCATAAACTCCTTGAAAAATAAAGCTATATCTTTATACTGCAGAGATAACAATTCTTAACCTCTGAGCTAATTTGAATCTCATGAACACATTGGTATAGAGAAGTTTAGGGCCAAAGTAAAAAACAGGCAGGGAATCCAAAATTTAAGAAACAATCCAAAGGCAAATTGTTGCACTTCTACACAATGTCGCTATAGACACAGACAATGTCAGTTTGAAAGAAATAATGGTCATGTAAATAAATGGAAAAATGGTATTGTGAACTTTTACTTCTATTAAAATAGTACTTATTTTCTTCTGATCATAAGAATGACTAGATGTGCTTTGTGCAAAAAATTTAGTAAACTCAGAAAAATATAATAAAATCACTCATAGAATACTCATAGTTCAAAAGTTATATTAACATCTGATCTTATGAACTGGTGTGTGTATGTGTATGTGTGTGTGTGTTCATGCATGTGTCAATACGTGTGTGTTCACATATTGAATGCTTGGATTGGCAGGGAATAAAGTATACAGCAATTCCTGCATAGGGAAAAGATTATATAAATGTAAAAGTTTGAGATTCCACCCTATATAGGTGTTTTACCTTTAAACTTTTATCTCTTTTTTATATAAACATAATGTTTATTTTTCTATTAAGATAGAAATAGGTATAGATATAGACCAACACACATAGCTAAAAAAGGATCATATGATGAAGATGACATATAGCTCTTTTAAAAATGACATATGTGTAGAATTATAACTAATTAACTAGTTTCTTATCACTGGGTTTCAATTGCATTCTGCTGTATTTCCAATTCCTGAATGTGGTCACAATGACAAAGACTTTTACATTTTTGGGGGGGACAACGTTTTGGGACTATCTTCTTCCACATACCAGCAACAGAAGGTAAAAATATGATCTTGCTCCTGTTGACAGAAGCTGGTTACCTATTCCATGTCTCCTACTATTTATTTATCACTGTCACTAAAATTTTAACATGACTAAACTGTTGGGCCATTCATAAAGTAATCCAGCCTTTATCACTTGCACTAAAGTGTGGTAAACTTAGATTCCCAATTGTAATTGGAATTGATGTTACAATTCTGTCTTGGTACACAATGTGCATATTTTAAAATATGCAGATTAATGAGCAAAAGAAAATCAGGATATTTAAGAACTAGGAGAAAGAACAAATGCAATGCAAGCCAAATAACAGAATTAAGTGTTTCAAATTGTTTGTGGATGATTTATCTGTGGTATAACATCTACCAGTTTGCTTCCTTTTTCTCTTATTGCTATATAGGAATGGCTCTTTTCATTTCTTCTGGTACTGTTTCTGTACCTATTTCTCTCCAATTTACATCAAGTTCATGACTCTCCTCAAATGCCTTCAATGGATCTGGGACGTGTAGATAATTTTAATGATACTAATTATGTTATTGCATTTGCACCTGAATCCAAAACTACCCAAGAGATAATGAACAAAGTGGCTTCAGCCCCATTCCTAAAAGGTATGTTCCCTGGTTGTTCATAGTAATTTCCTTATTTGCAAAAGGCACAAATTCATTTTGAGATTTCCGTCACAAATTATATTGAATGCTCAAGTTTCTAGAGTTTATTAACAACATTAATGTATATTCCCTCCAAGTCTCAAGATTTTTTCTGGTTTGTTCACTAGTGTCCCATTTAGGAAATTCCATATTAAAAGGGTTATCCTCATAATTGTACATATCGAAATGAGATAGTCCAGGGTTATTTAAATGTATGTTTGTGAAAAGATTCTGGAAACATTGGACTGTAGTGACAGCATGATTTTTCAAATACATAAATATTGAGAGAGAAACTAGACATCATTTCAAAAACCCATGGGCAATATTTACAATGAAAAGAGGTGACATGTTTCCTTGTACCACAAAGTATATATGTGGGTGGGATGAAGCTCTAAAAGCCACAAAATTGGCGTGGTTTCTCTCTCTGGGTGTAGGAAGAGAACAAAGAGAAACAATAAGGTATCTGATGGTCCTAAAGAAACTTCTTTAAGAGTTCATAATTATCCACCAGAAAGCAGAGAGGGCCAATTTGAGAAAAGCAACTGAAACCATATTCAGAAATTATATTACTAGTATAGTTTTTGAATGCAGTTGAAACTGTTAAATGTGTAAAGTGTGATAGACCAAATAAGTAAGTATGGAATAGTCTCATTCTCTCACTCATGTGTCCTTAAAACTTGGGAGTCACAGTATGGAAGAGAAGATCTAGGGCAGGACATTTACAAGGTGAAGAACTTTGTCATTCCAGATAGCTTAGAGAGCCATCAAGACCTGATCGGTCATGGCAAAAGAACTCAGCAGCCAATGTGGCACAAGTCCATGCTTTCATCAAATTATTAAATGAAAAATATAAGTAACTGTTTTACCATTAGAGGATGATACAGGTTGAGCACCCCAATTCTAAAATCCAAAATCTGAAATGCTCCACAATCTGAAAACTTTTGAGCGCTGACATGATGCATAAGTTGAGTATTCCATACCTGACCTCTTGATAAGGTTTGGCTCTGTGTCCCCACCCAAATCTCATCTTAATTGTAATCCCCACATGTAGAGGAAGGTACTTGTGATCCCCATGTTTTGAGGTGGGGAGGTGATTGGATCATGGGAGCAGTTTCCCCCATGCTGTTTTCATGATAGTGAGTTCTCACAAGATCTAATGATTTTATAAGGGGTTTTTCCCCCTTTGCTTCCTGTCTCTCCTGCCACCTTGTGAAGGTGCCTGCTTCCCCATCTGCCATGATTGTAAGTGTCCTGAGGTCTCCCCATGTTGTGGGAATCAGGAGACCAGAGAGACCAGATGGGTGGAACAGGAGTATTTTATTTAGGTGACCACTGGCCCAGCAGATTAATATCCAGAGGCTGAGCTACGAACAAAGACAGGGCTTGACTTTTATTCATGCAGCTGAAGGCGGGTGGCTAGCCAGTGGTGTGAAACTTGCGGAATGGGGAAACTGAGCTTACAGAAGCAGAACAAAGGCAGTTAATCAAACCATGACAGGTTTTGCAACTTAGGCATGTCTTGTGACCTTTGCCATCCTGCACAAATGGAAAAATAGGAACTTACAAAATCCTTGCAAACTTGCAGAAATAGTTACAAAAGTAGTTATAAGAGTGTAGCGTGGGGAGAGGATTTCACGGGGAGACTGATAAGAACTTGCTTTTCTCATCCCTGCTCTTGGAATCCATTTCCTTGAGGCCCCTGCCTGGCATTGCAGATAATGTAATCATAGCTCCAGCTGGACTTTGGAGTGAGTCAGCCTGGTCAGGGAAGGACTTGTTTTCCCTTTACTTGTTTTTCTTATATTTCCTGCTTCACCCAGCCATGCAGAACTGTGAGCCAATTAAATCTTTTTCCTTTATAAATTACCCAGTCTTGGGTATGTCTTTATCGCAGTGTGCAAACAGACCAGTATACTTCATGTGATGGGTCACAGTGAAAACGCAGTCAAAACTTTGTTTTATGCACAAAATCATTTAAAATATTGTATAGGCTGGGTGTGGTGGCTCACTTCTGTAATCCCAGCACTTTGGGAGGCTGAGGTGGGCAGATCATCTGAGGTCAGGAGTTCCAGCCTGGCCAACATGGTGAAACCCTATCTCTACTAAAAATACAAAAATTAGCCAGGCGTGGTGGCCTGTGCCTGTAATCTCAGCTACTTGGGAGGCTGAGGCAGGAGATTCACTTGAACTCAGGAGGTAAAAGTTGCAGTGAGCCGAGATCGTGCCACTGCACTCCAACCTCAGTGACAGAGCGAAAGCCCATCTCAAAAACAAAACAAAACAAAAACAAACAAACAAACAAAAATATATATATAGAGAGAGAGAGAGAGTATAAAATTGCCTTCAGGCAATGTGTATAAAGTGTATGTGAAACATAAATGAATTTCACATTTAGACTTGGGTCCCATCCTCAAGATTTCTTATTGTGTGTATGAAAATAATATAAAATCCAAAAAAAAAAATGGAAACCAAAATACTTCTTGTCTCAAGCATGTGATAAGAGATACTCAGCCTATTGTAATGAGTTCTTATTACGGAAAATAGCAAATAAAGAGAAAATACAAGCACATATCCCACGTGAACTAACTATTGCACAACCAAATAGATAATGGAAAATGTTATTTTATAAATGTTTTATATTAGTAGATGAAAAAAATGATAGAAATAAAACATCACCATTTTGAAACTCCCATTGAATTAATGGACCTAGGCGCTGAGGGTCAACAGCTGCTAATGTCTCAAAAAGAAAAACAATTAGCAATTATAAGCCTCTCATAAAACAACACATCAACACCTATCAGCTGGCAAAAAGGATTAGACCTGAGTCTGATTAAGCCTCTTGATCTAGCTGCTGGATTGTAGAAAATACAGAGGACAAAAGAACTTGTTGAATTACACCAGGAGGATGCACTATATGGGTTAAATGGCCTGGGTTAGATCAGTAACAGTCAGCCATTTGCACTATATATTTTAGAATAAACAAAGTCTCTTAAGGAAACACTATCTAAATGCAACAGTCTTATGCTGTCTTTGGAAATTTGGCTATATTGACACCACTTCCAAATGAAAATGTGTACTGTAATTGCAGCATATATTCCAACATTAGATAGGTTTGTTTGTATGTGAATTTAAATCAATGTATTGGTATTTCCAATGTCAGTATTTATACCAGTACTAATACCCATGATTATTTCCAATACCACTGGAATTTCCAATACCAATAATTATTTCAAATTCATTGTGCCTTAAATTATTGTTTGATATGGTTTGGCTGTGTCTCCACCCAAAATTGTATCTTGAATTGTAATCCCTAGAATCCCCACAATCCCCACGAGTCAAGGGAGGGACTCAGTGGGAAGTGATTGGATCTTGGGGGTGGTTTCTCCCATGCTATTCTCATGATAGTGAGTGAGTTCTCATGAAATCTGATGATTTTATAAGCATCTGGCATCTCCCCTGCTTGCACTCATTCTCTCTCCTGCCTCCCTGGGAAGAGGTACCTTCTGCCGTGATTGTAAGTTTCCTGAGGCTTCCCCAGTCATAGGGAACTGTGAGTCAATTAAACTTCTTTTCTTTATAAATCACCCAGTCTTGGCATTTTCTTATAGCAGTGTAAGAACAGAATGATACATTGTTTAAATGATTTATTTGGAAGGGTAAATTATATTTGAAATACTAATGTTTGCCATACATTTCTGATTTTATCTAGAACATCAGAAATTCCCACCCCTTTCCCCTCCATGTCTTATTTAGGCCCAGCACTGCCTTTAGGAAGGAAATAGCTTTAACATAAAATAACCTCAACATAATTGAATATGGCCAGGTAGACATCTTCTTGCTTAACTAATTCTTTTTTTTCTTCACATGGCAGGAAGAACAATCATGGGGTGGCCTGATGAAAAAAGCATGGATGAATTGGATTTGAACTATTCAATAGATGCAGTGAGAGTCATCTTTACTGATACCTTCTCCTACCATTTGAAGTTTTCTTGGGGACATAGAATCCCCATGATGAAAGAGCACAGAGACCATTCAGGTAACTTTTGTAGAAGAAAAAAAATTTTTTTTTGCTATTGTATCAGTAGCCACAAAGGGACCATACCTGATAGCAGAGGTGAAACTACACAAACATATACAACCACAACATATACCTTTAATTTCTGAACATAAAGGAGATTCATATTTATTAAATGAAGCTTATGTGCTTAAGTACATTGTTTTATTAAGAAATTATATTTACTATTATTTGTAAGTTACTCCTAAAAAAACACCTGAACAAAACGATGTTGCTCATTGACTCCCAAACATTTTCTTAAAGTTTAGTGTTTTCTTGACATAAGCAACAGAAGATCCGAGCTCAAGGAAAGCAATCTTGACTAATGGAAAGAATTATAAAATATAATGAAAAATCATTGAGAATTGGTCTTAAAAATATTCGTAAAGTAATTCTGCTATATTCTGTGTGGGTGTGCTCTGCAAATCTCAACTGAGAAGACTTATCATCCACTATATTATCATGGACTTTGCATTTTGAAACACTTGAAATTTTGTTTTTTTCTGTAGCCAAGATTGTATCATTCCATAATAATGGATGTGTTCTTCTTCTAAAGCTCACTGTCAAGCAATGAATGAAAAAATGAAGTGTGAAAGTTCAGAGTTCTGGGAGAAAGGCTTTGTAGCTTTTCAAGCTGCAATTAATGCTGCTATCATAGAAGTGAGTATAAAGTTAAAGGAATCTAACTGCATTACATTTGAATTTTGCTGGATGGTGATTTAATGGATTATCTTATTCTATCATTTATTTGCTTCATTAATGAGGCACAATACACAGAACAACTTCCATATTAAAACCATTGTGCTAAGTACTGGAGATCAGAAAATAAGTAAAACACAGGCACTTTTCTCCAGGGATACTGGTACTGGGGGAGATTGAAACATGGATATATAGTCATAATAAGAGTTTAGATTCTATCATAGAATTTTTTATTTTTAACTTTTTTTTTCTTAGAGACAAAGTTTTACTCTGTTGCCCAGGCTGGAGTGCAGTGGCTATTCACAGACATGATTATAGCTCACTGCCACCTCAAACTTCTGGGCTCAAGTGATCCTCCTACGTCAACCTCCCAAGTAGCTGGGATTACAGGCACGTGCCACCATGCCTGGTTCTATCATGGAATTTAAAATGGTGTACGAGGTAAACTATAAAGCAGGATATACTCTGATAAGAAACATCAGGGCAAATTTACTAATTGAAGTGACATTCCAGCTAATCTTAAAATAGAGTAGTGTTTTGTCCAGTGAGGATGATGATGTTCTAAGGAGTCACGACAAAACCTAAAGTGTTTCAGGAACCACAGGGGGCCAGATCATGAAGGGCATATATACATAAAACATATAAATGTAGAATGTACATGATTCCTTATAATTTAGAGAAAAAGCCCAAGGTTGGAATTAGATTGATGATAACAATTTGTTCATTGATATCTTTCTTTAGATCACAACAAATCATTCAGTGATGGAACAGCTGATGTCAGTTACTGGTATACATATGAAGATATTACCTTTTGTTGCCCAAGGAGGAGTTGCAACTGATTTTTTCATTTTCTTCTGCATTATTTCTTTTTCTACATTTATATACTATGTATCAGTCAATGTTACGCAAGAAAAACAATACATTACGTCGTTGATGACAATGATGGGACTCCGAGAGTCGGCATTCTGGTAAATCATATGACTCCAATCCATTATGCAGCACAAACAGAACAACTTAGCTGGTTGACTCCTTAGACCAGGGGTCTCCAAGCTCCAGGCCACAGACTGCTACTGGTCTGTGGCCAGTTAGGTACCAGGCCACATAGGAGGAGGTGAGTGGCAGGCAAGTGAGCAAAGCTTCATCTGTATTTACAGCCACTCCCTATTACTCGCATTACCACCTGAACTCCACCTCCTGTCAGAATAGCAGTGTTATTAGAGTCTCATAGAAGCTCGAATCCTATTGTGAACTATGCATGCGGGAGATCTAGGGCTCCTTATGAGTATCCAATGCCTGATGATCTGTCACGCAAGAGATCTAGGTTGCAGCCTCCTTATGAGTATCCAATGCCTGATGATCTGTCACTGTCTCCCATCACCCCCAGATGGGACCATCTAGTTGCAGGAAAACAAGCTCAGGGTTCCCACTGATTCTACATTATAGTGAGTCGTATAATCATTTCATTATATATTACAATGTAATAATAATAGAAATTAAGTGCAGAATAAATATAATCCACATGCATCATCCCAACACCATCCCCCGACTCCTGTTTGTGGAAAAACTGTCTTCCATGAAACTGGTCCCTGGTGCCAAAAAGGTTGGGGACTGCTGCCTTAGATCTCTAAAGCGTCATATATACACTTACTGCTTTCATAAAGTAGTACGTTATAAATGAGTGCAGCAGATGACCCTACAGACTTGGTGACTTGAAACTTTCCAAATTTATTTGACATAAAGAAAGCCTCATCCTGTAGAAGTTTGCCAATACTCAGTGTGCTAGATGATTACTTGGTCACTAGTTACCATATATGGGTGAACCCAAATACACAAATGCTTGAGGTTTCCAATGTTCAGTAAAATACATGTTTCAGATACCTTATGTTAGGAATGGTGATTGACTTTTGACCCAGTGTTGGATGAGTCATCACTTTTATGACACTGCAAAAAAAGAAAACCTTTTATGTTCTTTAAACATTGAGACATTTTAGTTGAGGCCGTAGAGCACTGTGGTAAGCCTGGGAGGCGAGAAGCCTTGGGTTGTCTCCATCTCAGCATTCAGTAGCTACCATCTTGGAAAATTACTTAAACTCTTTCAACCTCAGTTTTCTCTTCTGTAAAACATGGATAATTATATGTACCTCTCATTGGTCCTGATAATTAAAAGAAAGAAATATATCTAAAATATTTTACATGGTGCTTAAGAATAAACACTCGATATTAGGTGTCAGTTGATGGAGATATGGGGAGCTTTATGGCCAGAGAGGACAGTAGAGGCAAGTTAGGAAACAAGGGTTGAATTGTCATAATGGCAAGATCTTTTCAAGAGTTTAGCCAAGTGATGCATTAGAGACAGGTGCGGTAAAACCCTGAGTTTCTGGAGTCAGAAAGAAATGGCTTGAATCTTGAATTTGCCCTTTGCACACTGTGATATTACCTCAGTGTTAAATAAGATATGTAGAATGTATATAAGGGTTCTGGGCATATGCTACATAGGCTTTCAAAGAATATTAGACATTACTGAGTAGAAAAAAAATAAAGTTTATGTGATTTTCTACACAAGTGTTCAATACACCAGGTGGAGAAGTGGAGAAGATGAATTACTTCTTTGGTTTAGGATGAAAGTTTTTCTCAGATGTCTTTTTCTGTATCAAAATTGAATAACTCAATACTAAAAAAATTTGGTCAAGATAGATAGATAGATATTTCTTTTCTTTCTTTTCTTTTCTTTCTTTCTTTCTTTTTTTTTTTCTTTCTTTCTTTCTTTTTTTTTTTTTTTTTTGAGACAGAGTCTTGCTCTGTCACCCAGGCTGGAGTGCAGTGGCAAGATCTTGGCTCACTGCAACCTCTGCCTCCTGGGTTCAAGTGATTCTTCTGCCTCAACCTCCCGAGTAGTTGCAACTACAGGCAAGTGCCACCATGCCCGGCTAATCTTTGTACTTTTTGTGGAGACAGAGTTTCACTATGTTGGCCAGGCTGGTCTCAAACTCCTGACCTCAAGTGATCCACCTGCTTCGGCCTCCTAAAGTGCTGGGATTACAGGCGTGAGCCGCCACCCCAGCCTGTTTTTTAAAAAATGCTACACAAAGAATTAGAGAAAAATAACCAAGATGATTTTTAAAATAATAATCCAGTGAGAAAGGATTAAAAATCAGGGCAGTGTTTTTCCTCTCGTAAGAAAAGCCTGAGGCATTTTACTTGTGCAGCATTTAAGTGGAACTAAGGAGAGTTTGTAGAATATAGATGAACAATTTCAGATGAATAAAAGTGTACTGTGCAAAGGGAGTTATTACAATTAGCCATTAAAAATAAGTCATCTGAAAACATGATGGCATTTTCTACTTTAAATAAAAACTAACTGTTCATTGTGGACACATTATAAGCCAGTTGCCATATTAAACCCATAAAATAAATAATTTCATTTATTTTTCCTGTTTTCCACCAGAGAAAACTGAAGTTTGAAGAGATTAAATAACTACCTCTCAGGGTTATATCGTTATAATGTAGCAGGAGGAACTGGAACTAACTCAGATCTGTGATTAGAAAGCTTTTTCTCTTTCTCCTTTAAAGAACTTTCTTCCTGTTTATTTGGCATTGATAGCAAGGGAAAAGCTATCTTCATATTCGTCTACATGTCTGTATCTATCTATGTCCTGTGGGTATGTATAAATGTGTATCTATATCTAATTATCTATACTGGGGATTGGTAATCTATCAGCTGTTTTTGTACAATTTGCAAATTAGGAATTTCTTTTACATTTTTAAATTATACTTTAAGTTCTGGGATACATGTGCAGAATGTGCAGGTTTGTTACATAGGTATACATGTGCCATGGTGGTTTGCTGCAACCATCAACCTGTCATCTAGGTTTTAAGCCCCACATGCATTAGGTATTTATCCTAATGCTATCCCTCCCCTTGCTCCCTACCCCTGACAGGCCCCAGTGTGTGATGTTCCCCTCCCTGTGCCCATATGTTCTCGTTGTTCAACTCTCACTTATGAGTGAGAACATGTGTTTGGTTTTCTGTTCCTGTGTTAGTTTGCTGAGAATGATGGTTTCCAGCTTCGTCCATGTCTCTGCAAATGACATGAACTAATTCTTTTTCATGGCTGCATATATTCCATAGTGTATATGTACCACATTTTTTAAATCCAGTCTAATATTGATGGGCATTTGGGTTGGTTCCAAGTCTTTGCCATTGTGAATAGTGCTGCAATAAACATACGTGTGCATGTGTCTTCATAGTAGAATGATTTATGATCCTTAGGGTATATACCCAGTAATGGGATTGCTGGGTCAAATGGTATTTCTAGTTCTAGATCCTTGAGGAATTGCCACACTGTCTTCCACAATGGCTGAACTAATTTACACTCCCACCAACAGTATAAAAGCATTCCTATTTCTCCACATCCTCTCCAGCATCTGTCATTTCTTGACTTTTTAATGATCACCATTGTAACTGGTGTGAGATGGTATCTCATTGTGGTTTTGATTTGTATTTCTCTAATGACCAGTGATGATAAGCTTTTTTCATATGCTTGTTGGCTGCATAAATGTCTTCTTTTGAGAAGTGTCTGTTCATATCCTTTGCCCATTTTTTGATGGGTTGTTAGTTTTTTCTTGTAAATTTATTTAAGTTCCTTGTAGATTCTGGATAGTTGACCTTTGTCAGATGGATAGATTGCAAAAATTTTCTCCCATTCCGTAGGTTGCCTGTTCACTCTGATGATAGTTTCTTTTGCTGTGCAGATGCTCTTTAGTTTGATTAGATCCCATTTGTCAATTTTGGCTTTTGTTGACATTGGTTTTGGCATTTTAGTCATGAAGTCTTTGCCTATGGCTATATCCTGAATGATATTGTCTAGGTTTTCTTCTAGGGTTTTAAAGGTTTTAGATCTTATGTTTAAGTCTTTAATCCATCTTTAGTTAATTTTTGTATAAGGTGTAAGGAAGGGGTCCAGTTTCTGTTTTCTGCATATGGCTAGCTAGTTTTCCCAACATCATTTATTAAATAGGGAATCCTTTCCCCACTTATTGTTTTTGTCAGATTTGTCAAAGATCAGATGACTGTAGATGTGCAGTGTTATTTCTGAGGCCTCTGTCTGTTCCATTTGTCTATATATCTGCTTTAGTACCCATACCATGCTGTTTTAGTTACTGTGGCCTTGTAGTATAGTTTGAAGTCAGGTAGCATGATGCCTCCAGCTTTCTTCTTCTTGCCTAGGATTGTCTTGGCTATGTGGATTCTTTTTTGGTTTCATATGAAATTTAAAGTAGTTTTTTCTAATTCTGTGAAGAAAGTCAGTGGTAGCTTGATGGGAATAGCATTGAATCTATAAATTACTTTGGACAGTATGGCCATTTTAACAATATTGATTTTTTCGTATCCATGAGCATGGAATGTTTTTCCATTTGTTTGTGTCCTCTTATTTCCTTGAGCAGTTATTTGTATTTCTCCTTGAAAAGGTCCTTCATGTCGCTTGTAAGTTGTATTCCTAGGTATTTTATTATCTTTGTAGCAGTTGTGAATGGGAGTTCACTAATGATTTGGCTCTCTATTACTGGTATATAAGAATGCTTATGATTTTTGCATATTGATTTTGTATCCTGAGACTTTGCTGAAGTTGCTTATCAACTTAAGGAGTTTTTGGACTGAGACAATGGGGATTTCTAAATATACAATCATGTCATCTGCAAACGGAGACAATTTGACTTCCTTTCTTCCTATTTGAATACCCTTTATTTCTTTCTTTTGCCTGATTGTGCTGGCCAGAACTTCCAATACTATGTTGAATAGGAGTGGTGAGAGAGGGCATTCTTCTCTTGTGCTGGTTTTCAAAGAGAATGCTTCCAGCTTTTGCCCATTCAGTATAATATTGGCTATGAGTTTGTCATAAATGGCTCTTATTATTTTGAGACATGTTGCATAAATACCTAGTTTATTGAGTGTTTTTAGCATGAAGGGATGTTGAATTTTGTTGAAGGTATTTTCTCCACCTCCTGAGATAATCATGTGGTTTTGGTGACTGGTTCTGGTTGTATGATGGATTACATTTATTGATTTGTGTATGTTGAACCAGCCTTGCATCCCAGGGATGAAGCCAAGTTGATCATGGTGGATAAGCTTTTTGATGTGCTGCTGGATTCGGTTTGCCAGTATTTTATTGAGGATTTTTGCATCGATGTTCATCAGGGATATTGGCCTGAAATTTTCTTTTTTTATTGTGTCTCTGCCAGGTTTTGGTATCAGGATGATACTGGTCTCATAAAATGAGTTAGGGAGGAGTCCCTCATTTTCTATTGTTTGAAATAGTTTCAGAATGAATGGTACCAGCTCCCCTTTGTACTTCTGGTAGAATTCAGCTGTGAATCTGTCTGGTCCTGGGCTTTGTTTTGGTTGGTGGGCTATTAATTACTGCCTCAATTTCAGAACTTGTTATTGGTCGATTCAGGGATTCGACGTCTTCCTTGTTTAGTACTGGGAGGTTGTAGGTGTCCAGGAATTTATCCATTTCTTCTAGATTTTCTAGTTTATTTACATAGAGGTGTTTATAGTATTCTCTGATGTTAGTTTGTATTTCTGTGGGATCAGTGGTGATATCCCCTTTATCATTTTTTGTTGTGTCTATTTGATTTTTCTCTCTTTTCTTCTTTATTAGTCTGGCTAGAAGTCTGTCTATTTTGATAATCTTTTAAAAAACCCAGCTCCTGGATTCATTGATTTTTTTGAAGGCTTTTTCATGTCTCTATCTCCTTCAGTTCTGCTCTGCTCTGATCTTAGTTATTTCTTGTCTCCTGCTAGCTTTTGAATTTGTTTGCTCTTGCTTCTCCAGTTCTTTTAATTGTGATGTTAGGGTGTCAATTTTAGATCTTTCCCACTTTCTCCTGTGGGCATTTAGTGCTATTAATTTTCCTCTAAACCCTGCTTTAGCTGTGTCCCAGAGATTCTGGTGTGTTGTGTCTTTGTTCTCATTGATTTAAAAAAATTTATTTATTTCTGCCTTAATTTTGTTATTTACCCAGTAGCCATTCAGGAGCAGGTTGTTCAGTTTCCATGTAGTTGTGCAGTTTTGAGTGAATTTCTTAATCCTGAGTTCTAATTTGATTGCACTGTGGTCTGAGAAACTGTTTGTTATGATTTCCATTCTTTTGCATTTGCTGAGGAGTGTTTTACTTCCAGTTATGCGGTTGATTTTAGAATAAATGCTAGTGGTGCTGAGAAGAATGTATATTCTGTTGATTTGGGGTGGAGAGTTCTATAGATGTCTATTAGGTCCACTTGGTCCAGAGCTAAGTTCAAGTCCTGAATATCCTTGTTAATTTTCTGTCACATTAATCTGTCTAATATTGACAGTGGTGTGTTAAAGTCTCCCACTATCATTGTGTCAGAGTCTAAGTGTCTTTGTAGGTCACTAAGAACTTGCTTTATGAATCTGGGTGGTCCTATTTTGGGTGCCTATATATTTAGGATAGTTATCTCTTCTTGTTGCATTGATCCCTTTACCATTATGTAATGGCCTTCTTTGTGTTTTTTGATCTTTGTTTGTTTAAAGTCTGTTTTATCAGAGGCTAGGATTCTAACCTCTGCTTTTTTTTTCTATTTTCTTTTTTTGCTTTCCGTTTACTTGGTATGTATTCCTCCATTCCTTTATTTTGAGCCTATTTGTGTCTTTGCACCTGAGATGGGTCTCTTGAATACACACACGAATGGGTCTTGACTCTTTACCCAATTTGGCAAATTGGATACTGGCATCTGTGTCTTTTAATTGGGGCATTTATCCCATTTACATTTAAGGTTAATATTGTTATGTGTGAATTTGATCCTGTCATCATGATGCTAGCTGGTTATTTTGCACATTAGTTGATGCAGTTTCTTCATAGCATCATTGGTCTTTTTATTTTGGCATGTTTTTGCAGTAGTTGGTATTGACTTTTTCTTTCTGTATTTAGTGCTTCCTTCAGGAGCTCTTGTAAGGCATGCCTGGTGGTGACAAAATCCCTTAGCATTTGCTTGTCTGTAAAGGATTTTATTTCTCCTTCACTTATGAAGCTTAGTTTGGCTAGATGTCTTTTACATTTTTAAATGCTTCGGAAAAAATTCAATGAACAATAATATTTTGTGGCATGTGAAAATATACATGAAATTCAAATTTTGTTGTCCATAAATACATTTTATTGAAACACAGCCACACATCACTAACATGTTGTTTATGATTGTGCTTGTGCTACAATGGCAAGAGAAACTGTACAGCCTGCAAAGCTGAAAATATTCACAGTGTGGCTATTTAGAAAAAAGTGCTGAACCCTGCTTCATTATCTACTTTTTTTGTCCATATTGTTTATACAATAACTTTACTGAAAAAACTTGTCCAGAGCTGAGAAATCATCATAGATGTCTTCCCAGGAAAGCTCTCTCTGGAAACCTCTCCCAGTGACATCCATCGTATCACCCAGTTTTACTTAATTTGCAATTAGCTATCTATTTTGCCTCTCTACTTGTTTATTGCCTACCTTCTCTTATATTATGTGATCTTGAGGGTAGGAGATAAGTTAGTTATTGCATTTTCTTTACCCTTGATAAATGGTGAGCTTCACAAATCATTTGCTGAATAAATGAATCAAGGAAGTGATGAAGTAACAACATTCTAACTGACTGCTTTGTTTCTCTGCTAGGCTTTCCTGGGGTTTGATGTATGCTGGCTTCATCCTTATCATGGCCACTTTAATGGCTCTTATTGTAAAATCTGCACAAATTGTTGTCCTGACTGGTTTTGTGATGGTCTTCACCCTCTTTCTCCTCTATGGCCTGTCTTTGGTGAGTTGGTGAATTTCATCTCAGTCTTTTTTTCTCTTTCTCTCTCTCTGCTGCCAATCATTTATCACTAATTCTGGTCTCACCTCTTTTGTTCTCTTTGTAGTATTTGCATGAGATAGTGTCTAGGGGTGGAAAACTGATAAAATATACTTTTATAATATAAAATTCCTTTTTTGTGCTACTAATGGTTCTCACAGAATTATATACCAGCTAAAGTTTTTCTCTTTTCTCAGATAACTTTAGCTTTCCTGATGAGTGTCTTGATAAAGAAACCTTTCCTTACGGGCTTGGTTGTTTTTCTGCTTATCGTCTTTTGGGGGATCCTGGGATTCACAGCACTGTATACACATCTTCCTGCATTTTTGGAATGGACTTTGTGTCTTCTTAGCCCCTTTGCCTTCACTGTTGGGATGGCCCAGGTAAGAGTTAAGGTAACAATTTCACTTTTTACAAACCATTCTACACAGACTCCCTCTTAATAATTCACGCAACACGCTCTAAGTATTCCATTCTATAACTTTTGTAAAAATAAACATTTAGGAGACAGGAGTGACTTTAATTTTTCTCTCTTAGTGTAATTAGTTTCCCTATAAGTCACTAAATATAGGATCATACTCTTATTATTGAGGTGTTTCAGCTTCTACTTCTAATGGATTATCCCAAAGAACATTTGTCCCATTCAATGCTCAGGAAACATGACCCTTAATGTTATCAAAAGCATTTAAAAACCAGGAATTTGGAATAAATACATCTTTATTTTTTAATTGCTAATTTCTACTGAACCTTGTCTCAGAAAAGTTAATTTTAGTTATGATATCATAACTATAAAATGCTAAATGAAAAGTTATGCTAGATATAAACTCATTGTATCCTACGGCAGTCTAGTTAAGACATTATTCTTCTGTCTTCTGCCCAGCTACTGAAATATTTTACTACTTCATGTTTTTACTCTGAAATGGACTTCCTTGTTGAGAATTCCCTCCTTTTTTCTCATTCTAAGTTCAGTAAAGTCCTGTTGCAGCACTGTTTGTAATAAGATTGAAAACAATGTAAATGTCCATTGGTAGATTACTGGTTAAATAAATTACGGTCCATCCATACAATGGAAAGTGTGCATCCATCAAAAAGAATTTTTAAAGACTGATGCTGTGACTCACACCTGTCAATGATAGCACTTTGGGAGGCTAAGACAGGTGGATCACTTGTGGCAGGAGTTCGAGACCACCGTGGGCAACATGGTGAAACCCCATCTCTACAAATAAATAATAATAAAAAATAAAAATTAGCCAGTCATGGTGGGAGTGCATCTGTAGTCCTAGCTACTCTGGAGGCTGATGTGGGAGAATCACCTGGGTCCAGGAGGTTGAGCCTACTGTGAGCTGAAATAGCACCACTGCACTCCAGACAGGGTAACAGAGTGAGACCGTCTCAAAAAACAAAGAACAAACAAAAAAGAATTTAAAAACACTTCTTGTACTGACATAGAGAGTTCTGTAAACTCTATTAGGTCCTGCTCAAGTATCACCTTTCTTGAGTTTGTACTTCCTCCTAGAAAATGTATCTGGGGCTGCCTGTGGGTTTCTTAGTGCTCAGTACTAACTTCCATTCATTTCCCAAATTGACATCACTTCATTACTATTAAAATTATCTTCTATAATAGTAGACAGAGCTCTGTAGAGACAAGATTAATTTTATTTATCTTTGCAAACCCAGTTGTAGCAGAAATAGACAATAATAATTCTTAATGCCATATTAATTCTTTTAAAATTTGCTGTATCTTTTTTTTTTTCAGCTTATACATTTGGACTATGATGTGAATTCTAATGCCCATTTGGATTCTTCACACAATCCATACCTAATAATAGCTACTCTTTTCATGTTGGTTTTTGACACCCTTCTGTATTTGGCATTGACATTATATTTTGACAAAATTTTGCCCAGTAAGTACTAACATGGCTGTAACTTAACACAATTTCAGTAATTGCATGTCTTGAAAATAACTCTACATTGTACTAAATAAAAATTAGCAAGCAGTTTTTCAAAATTTCTACAACAAGCCTAATGATATTCTGTAGTTTGTTTATAGAATCACTTTCTAAGACTTGGCTCTGCTATAACACTCCAGGGTGTTTCTTTTTAAAAAGAGACACTTGCGAGAGATTATGGATAATTATACTATTAGTGTTTGTATCAGAACTAGATGAAGAATGCTGGTGCTTGATACTTGATCTTAGAAATCTGTAAGTGCTTTTCCTATTTAACTCACTTGATAGACAACAGCAGGTTGTTAGTAAAAATATTATAATTGTGTAATCGATGTACAATCTTTCCTTTCTTTGTTACTTTTTTTTTTTTTTGAGAAGGAGCCTAGCTCTGTCGCCCAGGCTGGGATGCAGTGGCATGATCTCAACTCACTGCAACCTCCGCCTCCTCGATTCAAGTGATTCTCATGCCTCAGCCTGCTGAGCAGCTGGGACTACGGGCATGCACCACCATTCCTGGCTAATTTTTGTGTTTTCAGGAGGGATGGGGTTTCACCATGTTGACCAGGTTGTCTCAAACTGCTGACCTCAGGTGATCCGCCAGCCTCGGCCTCCCAAACTGCTGAGATTACAGGCATGAACCACCGTGCCACCCTTATGTACAATCTTTTCTGTAGAGAAACAAAATCTTTCTCTGTGCATCTCTGGGGTTTGTCTGTCAATTCCTCATATGTACTAGGTAAGTGCTAAGGAAGAGGCAGAAAGGGAAATTAGAAAATGAAGTGAAGGAAGGGACCTTCTAAATAGTTTATTCATCACATTTCTGGGAGTACTGATACAGAATAATGACTCGCTGATTATTTTAAAACCTCCCAAGAAAGAAATTTCAGAATGTATCATTAGTGTTATGATATTTACGATTATTCTTGGTGTATTGACCTTATCTGATCCAAATGGAGGAAATCACAAGCCGGAGAATTGCTTGAACCCGGAAAGCAGAGGTTGTAGCGAGCCAGGATCATGCGTCTGGACTGCAGCCTGGGTGACAGAGTGAGACTCCATCTTAAAAAATAAAAAATAAAAAGGGCACATAAGTACAGCTAGATAGAAAATTGTTCTTAATTAGATTTAAATTCCTCCTGAGACATCTCTCTGCATTTTGAGGAGCTTTTTAGTTAGTTAACAATGCTACATGCTTCTCATGTTTAAAACGTCATATTAGCCATCTCTGTTATTTTCTCCTCACTGTTCTGTGTGTGTCAAAAGCACATTAAAACAGTAATACCTTAATACGATAATGTGGGTTCAGATTTAATGTCAAAAGGGCTGCATGGATATGATGATGGTATCCTTGAAGTGATGACTGACCCAGTATTCATTTACCTCCTGCTCACATAGCTGAATATGGACATCGATGTTCTCCCTTGTTTTTCCTGAAATCCTGTTATTGGTTTCAACACGGAAGGGCTAATCATGTGGTCCTTGAGAATGAAACAGATTCTGATCCTACACCTAATGACTCTTTTGAACCAGTGTCTCCAGAATTCTGTGGGAAAGAAGCCATCAGGTAACCAATAAATTACTTAGAGGCACAAATGGAGAACAGGCAAGACCAGGGATCTGTCAGGCAGCACACTAGGAGCAAAGATCACCTTCTGTGCCCTCTATACCCACCTACATCCAGCCTGCTGCACTCATCAAAGGCTACACTCACTCTTCATAGCACACTATTTTCTCACATTCTCAGCATTTACATTTACTAATATTTTGTGATATAGTAACAACCGTCCACAAGTAAATAATTTTTGAATTTCCATTTTCCATATTATCTTTCTCATTTCTCCTCTTTGTGTTTTTCTCCCCTTGGTTGTTCTCTTTGTGACAAACACTGCCATTGTCTCCCTTGCTTTTATTCTCACCCTCCTTTTTTTGTTAATTCACTTTGTCCCTCTCATCTTCCCTTCCTGGTTTATAATTTGATGAGGAGAAAAAGGCAAGCGATGCAGGCATGGGAAGAAGACACTCCAGAGAGATGGGAAGGAAACATGAGAAGTCAGGACTGTTAGTTTCATGCCTATCTTCCCTCTTAGATGATGGACATGCTTTATTCAATTCTTTGATTTCCAAACAACTAGAAATCTCTAATATTACCCCAGATCTTTGCTCAAATTTCATTCATAATTCAATGTTGTATTAATCTCACTCCTCAGTAATACCTTTCTGATATATCTCTTTCAGTAATATTTTAACTCAGAACATTTATGATACAGTCTCTGAACACAGGTCCAATATGAACATACAACAAAGAGCAATATTTGCTCATTCCTTATGAGCATGTAAACATAGCAATGTTTTCAAGAATCATGACATCTTTCTAAGCTGGAACTCTAAGTTTTATGTTCTTTCCAGTGCCTATATCAGAATTAGATCCTATCAGAGAGATCATAGAAAGCCTTGAATGACGAAATAAGGGGTTTTCATTTACTCAGTGGGCAAGGAGGAGGGTATTGAAGATTTGCGAATTGAGGGTACTAAGACTAGTCTTATGGTCTAGAAAAATTGTCCCCAGCAACGGGTGGAGATTGGAAGCAGGGTCTCACATAGCTGATGGTTAGGAAAGTGTAGGAGATTTCATCTGTGGCATGGCTGCTCAAGACTGCCAGTCCTGCATCATGACTGTGGCTGGCGCTGCATCCAACAGACCAGTGCACAGAGTTCTGAAGCCTGCGCCATTCTATCCCAGAGGTCGAGCCAGCTGGGCTCATAATTGCCTCTCAGTATAGAAGGCAGAAAAGTGAAATGTCAATTAAAAGGTATTATTATACCAACCACAGAGTAGATTCTACCTAATCTATAATCTACTATCTAAACATGAAAGTTAAATGTTATCAAAATGTATGGAAAAAATCTATAATTTCTATTGCTTAGATGAAATGAAGGAATAAAGCAAGCTGATACCTATTATTGTCTCAAAAAGAAAAGATAGGGAAAAAGAGGCTAGGAAAAACCAAGCGACTTGCCCAAGGCCACAAAGTTTAAAGAGAAACCGTATTTGAATCCATATGTGCTCAACTTGAAAGTCATTGCATCTGAATGCGCAGCCTCTTCAGTTACTTCCGTATTTAACTGGATTGTGCCTATTTGATAAATTGAATTATACTCCTCAAAATTTATTGAAACCCTAACCCTTGAAATGATGGTATTTGAAGATAAAGTCTTAGGAAGTGATTAGGGTTACATGAGATCATGAGGGTAGGGCCTTCCTGATGGAATTAGTGTATTTATAAGAGGCACAAGAGAGCTTGCACTCTTTCCCTCTCTCTGCCATGTGATGACACAGCAAGAAGGCAGCTGTTTGCAAGCCAGGAAGAGAGCCCTCATCAGAAGCCAAATCTATTGACACCTTAATCTTGGAATTCTCATCCTTCAGAACTATAGGAAATAAATGTGTATTCTTGGTATTTTGTTATAGCAGCCCAAGCAGGAGAAAGCAACCTACCTGCTGGTTTGTTGTGATAATGTAAGTAAAAATGTAGACAAAATGCTCTGGATCTGGCTTATAGTAAGTAGTCTTTCAAGTCACTTAAAATCTTTTTTCTTTTTTTTAACTTCTATTTTAAGTTCAGGGGTACATGTGCAGGTTCGTTACATAGGTAAAGTTGTGTCATGGGGGTTTGTTCTACAGATTATTTTATCACCTAGGTATTAAGCCTAGTACCCGTTAGTTACTTTTCCTGATAAAATATTTTTCTATGCCCTCTTTTAAAAATCTTTCTCTGTTTTAAATCCTTTTCCTGGTCTTTTTCCTCCTCTCTCATCTTCTTTGGAAGTTTACTGGTTTCAAGTATTTTGTGTTCTGCTTATATTATCTTATTTATCTACAATCCAACTCTGTATGATAATTAATGTCATCCCCCTATCACTGCTGAATAACTGAACTCAATGAGTCTTGAGTACACAGCATTTATAACAGAGCTAGTGTGTAGCACAACTGGGACATCACCAGTTGTGAATCATTTAATGATTAGATTCCGAAGCCTATTATTTCTATTATGGTGTGTTTCTTCTCTTCTTTTTTCCACCATAATAGTATCTATTCACCATTGATTTTATCTTCAGCTTTCCTCATATCCAGTCATTTGTCACAATTCTTCTAACAATGTATTTCCATGTGCTAGCTGTGCCCTCCATATTTTAGCCTGTTCATTTTGGAAAGATCAGGGATTCTGCTTCTAATTAGGTACCCTGGATGCTTCTACCAGTGCCTGTGTGAAAGAAGAGAATCCCCAGATTTTCTTTGAGGCTTTGAAAGAAAAGAATCCCAAATTTTCTTTGAGACTTTGATTAAGCCTCAGAGACTTGACTTATCAATCCTCTGCACATTTTCACAATTCTCTGAAAACATTTCCCTCTTTTTTTTTTTTTCAGAATCAAAAATCTTAAAAAAGAATATGCAGGGAAGCATGAGAAAGTAGAAGTTTTGAGAGGTAACAAAATAATATTTTATTTAATGGGGCTGCTTGATTTAGTGGCTGCCTCACTGTTGTAACTTCTGGGTAGGGATTAAGCACAGATATTCTGGATATGTCTCTCCTTTATTTGAACGCATTATGTTTCCTTCAATGTAAAAAAATAAAAAAACCATATAACAATTTTAAAAAGTAGGATGTATCATTAAAAATCGTGTGGGTTTGAAAGATATATGATAATATTATGAAATTCTTTATTTTCAACTCATCTTATTCTCCAGCTCTAAAACTGTCTTTATTTTAGTTAGCCTGTCTTTATTGATAAAACCGCTTTTATCAAAAAATTAATTGCATAATAACATATTGACAATACTACCATTATAAAATGATGAAATACAGTTTTAAAAGAAAGAATTTTAAGATGAATTTTATTTTGAATATTGCTAGCTCAATCTATTCATGCTGCAAAATTATTACAACAATTTCAGAGACTGTAAAGTTAATATGTAGGCTCTGAGTGTAATTTTTTTTTTTTAATCATGCCAGGTGTGGTATTTGACATATATGAAGGCCAGATAACTGCCCTCCTTGGTCACAGTGGAGCTGGAAAAACCACCCTGTTAAACATACTTAGTGGGCTGTCAGTTCCAACATCAGGTAAGAAGACAGTTATTCAAGGACAAGTACCTGGGAAAACACATGAATATGCATTTAATTATTTAACTGGGGCCAGGCATGGTGGCTCATGCCTGTAATCCCAGCACTTTGGGAGGCCAAGGCGGGTGGATCGTTCGGTCAAGAGATGGAAACCATACTGGCCAACATGGTGAAACCCCGTCTCTACTAAAAATACAAAAATTAACTGGCTATGGTGGCGGGCACCTGTAAGTCCAGCTGCTCAGGAGACTGAGGCAGGAGAACCACTTGAACCTGGGAGGCGGAGGTTGCAGTGAGCCAAGATCACGCCACTGCACTCCAGCCTGGCAACAGAGCGAGACTACATCTAAAAAACAGTTATTTAATTGGTTTCATTAATTCAACAGTCTCATTACCCATTATACCCAGGCATTTAAGAGAAAAATTTTAGAAGTTTCTCTTATTATTTTATTGAATTGTATTATACCTATTTAGAAAAATGTTGTTCACGTTTTAAATATGTCATAAGTAGTTTTATGATTATTCGGTTGCTAAGTAGCATTCCAGCTGAATCAGATGTTATTGTGAATATTATTACATTTTTAATCAGTTCATTGCATATTCCTTACAAGTAAACAATGTTGAAATGAATCTAAAAATTGGTGTACAGTGTTTTCCATTTTAAAAGATCTTCAGTGAAGCATGACATATTTTCCTGATGGTCACTCTCTGCCTTCTGCTTTCAGGTTCAGTCACTGTCTATAATCACATGCTTTCAGGAATGGCTGATGTAGAAAATATCAGCAAGCTCACTGGATTTTGTCCCCAATCCAATGTGCAATTTGGATTTCTCACCGTGAAAGAAAACCTCAGGCTGTTTGCTAAAATAAAAGGGATTTTGCCACACGAAGTGGAGAAAGAGGTATGTGAGCATATTAGATGTCACACAGCCATGAAAACGAGATTGTTTACCTAGAAAATGTTGTGCTAAGTTATTTTGACATAATTCCTCATCTAAATTTTAGGCAAAAAGGCCCTTTGTAAAGAACAGAAAAATGATAGTGTTTTTAAAATAAACTTTCTGGGTTTGAGACTAAATATTCCTTATTTGGTTAGGTACAACGAGTTGTACGGGACTTAGAAATGGAAAATATTCAAGACATCCTTGCTCAAAACTTAAGTGGTGGACAAAATAGGAAACTAACTTTTGGGATTGCCATTTTAGGAGATCCTCAGGTAAGTCAAACAAAAATTACTGGTGAAATCAGATTGAAGACTATAAAAGTATTTTATTAGGTCAAACAATTTGCAAATGATAAATATAAGAGAACGTCTAGGATGAAATATTAAGCACTAACAAATTTCTCCCAAATACTTTTAAAAGTATAGTGCTTTTTAAAAAGACCTTATCTGAAAGGGTGGAATTACTTTAGGACTTTCCTCCTGTCCAGGTTTTGCTATTGGATGAACCGACTGCTGGATTGGATCCTCTTTCGAGGCACCGAATATGGAATCTCCTGAAAGAGGGGAAATCAGACAGAGTAATTCTCTTCAGCACCCAGTTTATAGATGAGGCTGACATTCTGGCAGGTAATGTTTTGTTTCCCTTATGTATCTTCATGAGAAGTTAGAGACAGTGTGGAATATGAACAGTTATGCTCCACAGCTGTGTCTCCCTGGAACTGCCATGACCCAAGACAGGAGAATTTTGCTCTTACTCATTTGTGGGTCTGCATCCCAGAGTACTTGGCCCCGTGGAAATATTCTGAGTCCATTGCAGAGCAGCTTTCTGGTTGTAAAATACATATCACACCCTCTAAGATATAATTTGTTTTAGGCAGTCTTGATGTCAGTTTAACTGAAACAGATCCTTTAGATGTATAATTTTTCTCAATACGCTAGAGAATAAGTTGACCTAATTTATCAATCGAGCTGTTGGATGACAAAAAAAAGTGGTTTACGTACGGCCAGAATTAGAATGTATCTATTTTAGTGTGTCATGCTGCTACAATACATCGTTAATGGATTTGCGTTTTGTGAATAGTAAAGAAACAAGTCCTTTGTGTAACTTATCTTTTGATTATTTCTAAATAGACAGGAAGGTGTTCATATCCAGTGGGAAGCTGAAATGTGCAGGCTCTTCTCTGTTCCTGAAGAAGAAATGGGGCATAGGCTACCATTTAAGGTACAGCCCTGAATGTTGGAGACGTGTTGACACATGCTAAAAATGCTGGGGGCAGGTGGTATCAGCATCAATGGGTAAAAGCAGGTCCTATAACCACTAAGTTCATTTCTAGAGAGCTATGGTAGAACTAAGGCATAATTGCTTTGTTTTTAAGCTAGAACGCAGGATATATGAGATTATAGACATTGAGCATGCAAGGATGATTAATCTAGGTTTAAATAAAATTTTTGAAAAATATTTTCACAACGTGTTGCCTGCTAAGAGTAATTTGTTGATATTCTGACCCTTTCTCTTCTCATATTTCAGATGTTTACTTTTGCTCATCTTAACAATTTCAATACCCTGTGTTCTCCCTGACTTCATTTCTTTCCACCATCCTTTTGTGTTTTTCTTCTCTTACTGATAATAATTATTATCATTGAGTAATGTCTACTACTTTTTAAGTATTGGCTATGTTTTAGGTACTTGCTAAGATATTTACATATAGAATATTCATATTATTGTATTCAATCCTCTAAATAACTCTAAGAAGATACTGTTGTTATTCCTCTTTGACAAGTGAAAATACCACTTCAGATAGTTTTAATAATCTGCCAATTTCACACGACTTGTAAATGGTAGTCGTTGGATCAAAATTACAGGTGTGATATGAATGGCTTCCTGTATTTTGCACTACAATGTTGATTTTTTTAAAAAATGATTCAAATAACTTCATCCTGATGGATAAATGGATCCCCCCATTTTTTACTCAAAGTGCCTAATCTGATCAAATCTACCAATCTATCATTACTACTTGTTACAAATCTACCAATCTATCATTATTACTTGTTACAATCTAATAGAATCAATACCCTCTATTGAATACTCCCTATTCTCTAAGTATGTTTCATAGTTCAGTTGTCTTGTTTCTGCTTGAGGGAAGATGTCTGTCAAACATGTTCTTCTTCAACCCATTTAACCATGTCCAAGTCTTAACCATTTCTGAAAGTATTTCCTGAATATTTTCTCCTTAATGAGTATCTTATTTTCTGGAATCCTGAAAGCACTATTTTGAACTGTTGCCTTAGGCAACTAAATTAACTTCTTTGATCTTTAGTAACTTCATTTATGTAATAGTAGTAATAATACGTACTTTGCAGTTAAGGCTAAGAAACATTGAGTGAATGAATACTTGACAAGCTGCAAAGTACTCAACTGAGTTAACTCAACTTCCTTCTCCCTCACATCTTCTGTCATACGCTGCTTTATATTATTTGTATGTTGTAAGCTTCTTTAGAGAAGGTACTGCATTCTTCCTATTTGGTATTCTCGATAGCACTTGTAAGTACTAGGCCTTATAAGTACAGAATAGCCTTTTTTTCAAACTGATTTTTTAGGTTTCTATCATCAGTCAATTGTGATCTTCTCACCACTCTGTCAACTCAGCACCTTTTAGTGTATGTGATTAACAGTGGCTTTTCAAAAATCAAATAATTTCATGAGTAACTTTATATATTCTTCATAAAGACAGGCCAGATTTCACTTGAATAAATTTTGGACCCCAAAATGATAAAATTAGCTTTAGCAGAACCTGCATTAGCATGACATGGGGCCATATTCTTAATGACTGTATAACATTACCTCCATTTTTTGTTTTCTCATGCTTAATTCTGAGTTTTGGCAGAACTCATACATTACTACAAAGGGAAAATTCAAGGTTGGGAGGTTGGGTTTTTGAGTAGATGCTGACAAATTAAGCATTTCCCTTTACCTCACTCCAGGCAAGATCTGGCTTAATATCTCTTTTCTCCAGATAAGAGTCCTTGAGTTACCTCTTCCCACTCTAAGCATCCCTTATACTAATTCTTCTGCCATGTTGCATAGATTTAATGGTTTGGACTTTATTAGTAGCTTTACATCTTACTTTGTCCAGTAAACTATACATTGTTTTGTCTCATAAATATTAATAAAGTGAGAAGCACATACTACATAATTAGGAAATTGTTTTAGAGACAGAGTTGGATAAAAATAACTTTTATTCTTTTTAAATGTTAGTTTGCATCTGAATGAAAGGTGTGATCCAGAGAGTATAACTTCACTGGTTAAGCAGCACATCTCTGATGCCAAATTGACAGCACAAAGTGAAGAAAAACTTGTATATATTTTGCCTTTGGAAAGGACAAACAAATTTCCAGGTAACAAAATGTAGAAACCACAGAATGATTTGGGAATGGTGTTATTAACAATAACAGTAGTGATAAGAATGATGGCTAGTTTTAATGCTTGCTAGATGAATGGCACAATGCATTTACTCATTTAATATTCCCAACTCCAAGGTCACTTATAATATTACCCCCTAGTATTATCTCCATGTTACTTATGAGTAAATCAAGACATGTAGATGTTAAATATGCTTCACATCACAACATGTATAATTAAGAGGCACAGGCTAGCAGCAAAATAAAATTAGAAATATTTGGAAAATTTGTTTCAGGAATGAACAAGAGAGTGTGGTCAGGACAGGAACAGGTATGTAAATACAGTGGCAGACTATTGAAGAAGAGCTGAAAGAACTGTACACAATAAATAGGTTGTTTTAGAAACATCATCACATAATGATATAATCCAAGTTATTGAACATAACTTGGATTGGCCTGCATTCTGCCAAATACTCTAATTCACAACTTTGCTGCAAACACAGAAGCTTGGAGAACCACTGCTGTTATTACTTTTCCATGGTATCTCCCAATGCAGTTTCATTTCCTAAGCATTTTGAGGTAGACTGTTTTTTAAGTTTACTCTGTAAAAATGTGTTTGCCATATCAAGTTCAAGAAATTATACCAGGGCCATTGCTGTGTGCTTGAATCAATAAGCATGACATAATCTTGGTCCATAAAGAAACACAGAACCAAACATTAAAGTGCAGAGATCGAAACTCAGTGCTAGAGCTAGACAGTCTAGATTCAAACACCAGCTATGCCATTATTAGCTCTATACTATTCTGTATCTCAGTTTCCTTACTTGTGAAAAGAAAATTGAAATAGTACTCTACGTTGTTATGAGGATTAAATGATTTAATACTTTCAAATTTATTAAAATATTAAATATAAATAAAGCACCTGGAATGATACCTGACATGTAGAACCTATGGTATTTCATCAGGTGTCAGAAACCCTCAACTACAGGATATAAGAAAGAAACACAAAGAAATAGTGCTGCCATTTAAAATATGATCTGCTATCATTTAGGATCCATTGTTATATCAGATATATTAAAAGGTGATGAAATATATCTCTTAGAATAAGTGAAATAATGGTTCACAATGCATACACAACATCTTTGAGATATGTATCCTTATAAAAACAGAAATCTTTGTGAAGATCACACAGCAAAGTTTTAGCTGATTGTTCATTAAAGGCATTCCAAAGGGGATGAGAAATTTGGAGAAAGACTGAACAACAATTAACCCTTAGGTAGATTTAAGGACTCATTAGAAATTTTGACTCTACATCTCTATTTTTCTTTATCCAACACATACTTAAGATTGAAGTCTTTAATTTATCCCAATATTGAGTTAGTTTATCTTTTATCCACCTTTCAGTTTTCCTGAATTTTCATACCATGGTCAGAAGCTTAAATAGAGAGCAAGAGAGAGACAGAGAGACAGAGACTGAGAGAGAGGAGGTGCAAAGTTACATACATATTTTGTCCTTTCAAAAGCTTTACATACTTATGGGCCAGACGCTGTGGCCCATGCCTGTAATCCCAGCACTTTGGGAAGCCGAGGCGGGCAGATCACTTGAGGTCAGGAGTTCAAGACCAGCTTGGCCAACATGGCGAAACTCCGTCTCTACTAAACACACACTCTCTCTCTCTCTCACACACACACACACACACACACAATTAGCCAGGCATGGTGTTACGCACCTGTAATCCCAGCTACGCAGGGGGCTGAAGCAGGAGAATCACTTGAGTCTGGGAGGTGCAGGTTGCAGTGAACTGAAATTGAGCCACTGCATTCCAGCCTGGACAGCAAAGTAAACTAGCAAAGAGTCTATTCTTAATTCTTTCTATAAACATTAGTTCTTTTACATTTGTTATTATAATTCCCTAATAATTAATCCCAACAAGAAAGCACAAATCTCTGTTCTCTGGAAAATATGTTTTAATTAGTTGAAATTTAGAATTAAACACTCCCTGTAATATAACAAAAATAAATTTTAAAAAATGTATTAAGTAAAACATAATTTTTTCAAAAAAACACATGTAGTTTCCTAAGAATGAAAAAAATAGATGTTTAGATTAGACTTTGATCTCAAAAAGACATGAAAAGTAACATACCATATAGATCATTTTAGAAATGAGAACATCTGTATCACAATTTTGTTTCTAGTTAGTACATTTGGCCTATCACCAATATTTTATATTTTTGAGAAATATGGTTCTCATTATAAATTATATTCTTATAATCTGTTTTTGTGTCCACTTTTAGAACTTTACAGGGATCTCGATAGATATTCTAACCAAGGCATTGAGGACTATGGTGTTTCCGTAACAACTTTGAATGAGGTGTTTCTGAAATTAGAAGGAAAATCAACTATTGATGAATCAGGTAACAAAAAATAAGAAAGAAAAAGAAATAGAGAGAAAGAAATAAAGAGAGAGAGAAAGAAAGAAAGAGAAAGAAAGAAAGAAAGAAAGAAAGAAAGAAAGAAAGAAAGAAAGAAAAAGAATTTTATTTTTGTGTGCAGTATTTTATCTTGAAAATATGCCCAAATTATGAGATTATGTACTTTTGTTGGTGCTGTGATTCAGGCTTGTCTTGGGAAAACTTAGAGAAGAAATATATCTCTGTGGAATATAGCAATGTATAACACTAGTTCCTTATGCAGCAAACAATAAATATATGGTATGATATTACCTGAATATACATTAGAGAAAAGAAAATTAGAGTTCACATTGACAATTATTTTTGTGGTAGCATTTCGATGATATTATTCCAATGTATTTGAGATTTAGTTGTTGCTTTTGGAAAGTTTGCTCTCTGCCTCATCTTTATTCCTTGGGAAGCATTCTGTCTTTTCTCTCTTATTGTTGCTAAACTATTTTTTTTTTACTGGTTCACTATCATATTATGGTGTTTACTCTTTACCGTGATCTTTATTTTCATTTTTGCAATTTTCTGGGGATCTTTTTGGATTGATCAAATATTTTTCTTTAATCCTCCTTTTCCTCTTTTATTCATTTTTGAAGTTATATACTTGTTACATTTTTTAGTGTTATACTTAACTTTTAATGTATGTACATGTTTTATAGCTTTCAAGAAGCCAGAGTTAGTCATTTTCTTTAGGCTTCTCCTCAAAACAGGTAACTTTTATCTTGTTTTTAACCATGGCTATATTTTAAAAATATAGTTTTTCCCATTTTTATGTTCTTGAAGGGGAGTGGAGGGGTTCTATATATACTAACTCTCCTATCTTGGTCAGAAATTCTAAGTGGTTTATCTTTTACAACAAATAGATTTCTTAATGAGTTTTTTTCATTGATTTCCTTAGAATAAATAAAGTCCTGTAAAGCTCCACACAGAAGATGTTTAAAATCAGAAAACACTAGATTTTCTTTTATTATATCCATACTTTCTGCTTCTTTCTCATTTCTTCAATAGTTGCTCTAATAATGTCATACATTAGATTACTTGTATCTTGGCCCAAGAGGGTAACTTTGACACCTTTGTAGGAAAATTTATCACAGGAAAAGCTAAATAATGCACAATTAAAATGGCACTTTATATAATACTGATCTTATGTTTTAGATATTGGAATTTGGGGACAATTACAAACTGATGAGGCAAAAGATATAGGAAGCCTTGTTGAGCTGGAACAAGTTTTTTCTTCCTTCCATGAGACAAGGAAAACAATCAGTGGCATGGCGCTCTGGAGGCAGCAGGTCTGTGCAATAGCAAAAGTTCGCTTCCTAAAGTTAAAGAACGAAAGAAAAAGCCTGTTGACTATGTGAGTATCTGAGTGTTTCAGATTTGTTTTGTCTGTGAACTAAAAATAAACTTAAGAGAGCAAAACATAAAAGAAACTCGGGTAAAATAAATTTCAGTAGATGCACATTGTCTTTTAAACAAAGAAATCATTTTTTAATTAAATAAACCATTGTTAATCATGTGGATATATAATTAAAACAGATAAGGGTTGGAATTGTTCTTTTTTAAAATTTCACACACATTTTGTTCTTACCAACGGGTTGAAGTAGTTCTTCAAAAGCATGTGGATATTAGTACTTAGGTCCCATCCTAAAGACCCATTTACTCTTTCCCCAAGGTATCAAAACCTGTAGCTGTCAGGATTCCCCAGGGAAATGAAAACAATAGGATATACATATATAAGCATACTTATTTTAAGGCATTTCATTATGTAATTGTGAGGCCTGGCAAGTCTGAAATCCACAAGGCAGAACATCAGGCTGGAAACTTGGGTTAGAGTTAATGCTGTAGTTGGAAGACTGGAAACTTAGGCATAATTTCCATGTTACTGTCTTAAGGCTCTGTAAAAGAGTCTGTCTTGGCTTTACGATCATATCTGGAGCCCACTATAAGGTGCACATGTACCCCCAGAGCTTCAGCCTCATCATCAGGAACACTCATTCACTGAGAACGTTCATTCATCCAAAAATATTAGTGAGCACCTCTATGCAACACTCTATTATTAACTGATTATAACATATATCAAAAGAAATCAGACTTGACAGTCCACGCTTGAGGTGATTAGACATACAGTAAACAACAGACAATCCTGTGAACTATGGCATTTAGTAGGAGGGAGATTATGTCAAAATAGGAAGCTCAGGGAGATTTTGAAGAAGAGAGAGGAGAATGGAAATTCAGGCTGAGGGAGTAGTACTGAGTATAGGGATACATGAGAAATCTAAAGAACTATTAATCTGAGTTAATTGCAACATATAGTGTATGAAAAAGTAAAAATATTTTTGAAATATATTCATAGAGCTAAAGAGTTTGCATTTTATGAATACTAAGGAACTATTAAGATTTTATTTTTTATTTTCAATAGGTAATTGACATAATTTCAACAAAATGTTAAGAAGCTTAATTGGGCAATTGTGCAAAATTGTTTGGTGATAGTAGAATATGGAGACAATGAAAACAAACATTTAGAACAATATTGAAAAGAGTCAGGAAGGAGTTAATAAAAGCCCAACTTAAGAAGAGGAAGAAAGAACAAGGTTTGGAGGCAAGCAATAAGGATGCTATGATAGGCCGGGCGCGGTGGCTCAAGCCTGTAATCCCAGCACTTTGGGAGGCCGAGACGGGCGGATCACGAGGTCAGGAGATCGAAACCATCCTGGCTAACACGGTGAAACCCCGTTTCTATTAAGAAATACAAAAAAAAAACTAGCCGGGCGAGGTGGCGGGCGCCTGTAGTCCCAGCTACTCGGGAGGCTGAGGCCGGAGAATGGTGTGAACCCGGGAGGCGGAGCTTGCAGTGAGCTGAGATCCGGCCACTGCACTCCAGCCTGGGTGACAGAGCGAGACTCCATCTCAAAAAAAAAAAAAAAAAAAAAAAAAAGATGCTATGATAGATATGAATTTCCAAATATTAGAAAAGAAATTTAAGGGAGAGAAATGGGTGGAAAATGATTGAGCCATTGTGGCCAGGGGAATGAGAAAATGCTGTAATTTACAGAAATTGGTAACAGGATGGGATAAAGTTCAGAGTGTAGTAAGTATGCATGTTAGTGATATGCCAATTTCAGTAGTGCAGAAAAAGAAAGAAATGCAGGACTGAAATAAGGCAATGAGGTAGGGATTGGAAAGAGAGATTTAAGAGTCATAATCCACAGACTTCATAAACCCAAAGCCAAGCTGTCCTACTTGGCACTTGAGAGAGAGCAGAAGACTAAAGGTAGATACATATGACCCATCTCATTTTAGAAACAAGAAAATGGGGCAAAGTATGATTCAAATGTTTGGTTACTGATTATAATTTATTTCCATTATTATATTCATTATCCCCTCAAACTTAAAAACCCACAAAAGTTTCTAAAATTTTTTTCTTTTACATTTTCCTCTGCATAGATTATTGCTTTTTGGTATTAGCTTTATCCCTCAACTTTTGGAGCATCTATTCTATGAGTCATATCAGAAAAGTTACCCATGGGAACTGTCTCCAAATACATACTTCCTCTCACCAGGACAACAACCACAGGATCCTCTGACCCATTTACTGGTCATCAATAAGACAGGTGAACATGGGACTGAAATGCAGCTGCTAAATGTTGTTCTTGTTGAGAGATTCCCCCCAAAAAGCATGAACTGCTAGGAAAAAAAAATAAACTCTATATATTTTAGAAAGTATATATGAGGCCAAACAGAAAATAAATTTAAAAATGAAAAATACAACATTGGAGAGTTTGTTTTAGAAATAGATTCTGCAAGTTTACTTAACCTTAATGTTTGTTGCACAAAGCAACTAAAAAGGATGTAGGGAGGTAAATCATTGACTCACCTCTGAGGTCTTTGTGTATCATTTTGTAAATCTGTGCTGTGCTGGCTTCTGGAAAAAATGTTCCAAATTAAAAAAAGATAGACTATTAATAGCTTCAAGGATTATAATGTTAACGGCAATTCTTATTTCTGTACTAATAGAAATTACAATGAAATGCCTAGGCTCTAGATAAAGTAACCTTGTCATACCTATGATATTAGACTGGATTTTAGTACCAGAACATCAATTCTGCTTTATTAAGAAAATCCTTAGACAGTCCTTTTGTATGATATGCTTTGTGTGATGTAATATATTTTTAATATTACTTGACTATTGTTTTATTTCATTTTTGCTTCCTTTAATCTTTTTCGTCATGGTAGGGTCAAGCATTGATAACTTTTTACATTCACTGAGGCGACAGAACATAGCTATAGAAGTGGATGCCTTTGGAACCAGAAATGGCACAGATGACCCATCTTACAATGGTGCTATCATTGTGTCAGGTGATGAAAAGGTATGCTGGACTACAGTTGCTGTATTTCACCAAAGATGGTCTATGGGAGTACAATTTGAATAATGCATATCAACTGAATGAAAGGCCAATTTCACACAAACAAATGGGATAGTTCTCATTTTTATAGGAGAAGCTGAACTACAATTATTTCCCCATAACCTCCAGCATGACAATATGTAATGAAATTTATTTGATTTTATTCCTGATTAAGCTGAATACACTGCTATAATTAATTTATTTAGATCGTTATTATCAATTGGATTCCGTTCCAATAATTAAATCTCATTCTCAGTTGGAACTGAGGACAACTACCCACTGTAGACTTGGCCTTTGCTTTTCTGTTTTCTGTGTCTGCATACTGCTTCACTCATTCATATCCCCTGCCTAGACCCTGTAGGAATTTGAGTCAGAGATCTCTACAGCAGGCAAATGGAAAAGATGATATAATTATGTTAAACGCATACATCACAGCTGTTAGGTGTCATAAGGTGTGGCCATTTGTAATTTGTCACAGCTAATTTTCAGGAATAAATTCCATGTCAACAATAAAGTAAGAAATTACCTTCAAGATAGTTCTCATTATATCTTGTTATTTTTCAGTATGCTCAGTAAAGTAGTTTTAACATCAATAAACATTGCTTTAGGTAATTAGGTTAAATACAATACACTTGATTTGTTTATGATTGCAAAAATGTGTTCTCAAAGCTTTCCCACATTTTGGGCAATATGGATAATTAATTTACTTATATTTTTTTCTGAGGGAAAAACAATCACGTTATACACACACACACACACGTTATTTTAAGGGAGACTTTACAAGTAAGTATAGAATTTGTGAAAACCTATGCTTTCATTACAACTTTCTGCCTGCCTCCCATTTCTCAAGTATCCAAACATTATATACTTATAAAATGAATGTGTCACATTTTGAAACGAAGTCTATAGCCAGGTTAAACTGAGGTTGCACTATGGAATTTCATAGTGTTGCTGCTAAATATCATTTGAAGTATTTTGTTTTGTGATGTTTGGGCATAAATAGTCACATGGTTGATGTTATGGTGGGTAGAAACCACAATACCGGATTCTTTAAGTATACTAAGAATTAATCAAATATTATGAGTGATAGTGATATTAATCACACTCAGTGCTTGGGCCTAATTATATTATCAATAACGAATGATTTTCCAACACGTTCACTCATTAAATTTTGTATTTGCTTTATGAAGACTTACAATTGGTGCTTGTTGTATTTCAGGATCACAGATTTTCAGTAGCATGTAACACAAAACGGCTGAATTGCTTTCCTGTCCTCCTGGATGTCATTAGCAATGGGCTACTTGGAATTTTTAATTCTTCGGGATACATTCAGACTGACAGAAGCACATTTTTTGAAGTAAGTTTAATTGTATCTCACTTATACTGTGTCATGATAAGTTTTCAAGAAAATTCTTGAAATGCTAAAATAATATTACATTACTTTTTGTGAACCTATTCTTAAACTTGTGTGTGTGTATATATATATCTGTGTGCAATATTTTATGTATATAAATCACTGTATATGTAATATATATACACACACACTATTTAGAAATGACCACACAACATTATAACACACACACACACACACACACACATTTAGAAATGACCACACAACATTAACCTTATTTAGATGACTTGGTGTCAATGGAGCAACAGAAAATAAAACTCATTATGGTTTTTGGTCTAAATCTGTCACCATCTATGGCCGTAGGTAGTGGGACATTGTTGAAACAGACTTAAAGGTCAGACTATGTGACCTTCTTAAGCAACTTGACTTCTATAGGATATAGAAGTCATCAATCTACAAAGAATAGATTAAAGACTTTATCACAAAACTTTCTTAAGAAGTAAATGAGGCAATGTGAGCACCTGGCTAAGTTGGACCAGTTGTTGTAGGAATGAGTGATGAGGCACATAAAATAGGACAACTCCTGGTGCTGAATAAACTATATTTCTCATTATTATTGCTATTAAAACTATTTTCTTGGGATGCATCAAAAGAAGTTTCCGTTAAAGAATGTTCAGCTTTATTAGATCTGGGGACTGGCTGAATGGGAACTAAGGCAGTTCTTTTTTAAAATCTAGTTTCTCAGGCCTGCTTAGATGCCCAGAGGCAGAAGATCTGGGATAGAGATGTGGGTGTGCACTGCTGTGTCTTCAGGTCACCTTTCATCTTGTTGTGTTGAAACACCCTTCGTCTGATTTAAATGACACCCTGGGCATATTCTATAGCTTCTTGGTCACTTTTTGTTATGAAGAATCATTCTAGTGCAGTCCTAAACTTCAATTTTCTATTCAATTTAAACTTTGCAGGGTCAAATTGAGGCCTAAGGGGGCATGGAAGTGGGTGGGTGGTCGTGGTGTGATTTGCTCTTCCATCCCCCTTTGCAGTCTAACACCTTGGAATAGAAAAGGGAGAGTGTCCTAGCTCTGAAACCATCCCCTTTCCCTCCCCTTCTGAGTAAAGCACTGCTGTGCTGGAGGCAGAACGGAAGAATGGAGAGATGGAGCTCTTCCTATGGAACTGGTGCTGGGGAGATATCATGCTTTCTCTAGTTGCTAGTAGTTTCTACGTATGTGGTCACCATAGCCCAGGTGACCCATGTAATTGTCTTGGGGCGGTGGTTAGCTTGGCTCCAGACCTTTCTGTAGGTGATGACACACTCAGGGTTGCAGAGTCTCTGTAGGCTGCTGCAGGAAAGTCCACACCGTCAAACTTTCTCCAGTCTACATTGTTCATTGTTTGATGTGTCCATCTTCCAAGTAATTCAACAACTTCTGTCTTGCTTTAATATCTGTGCTTCCTCAGAAAGAGCTATGAGAACTGTTGAGTGCTTCTTGCATGCTGTCTGAAAGCTACAGAGGTTTGGGATGTCAAGGGAGTTGCCCTGTCTTCTCCAAAGCACATCATACCATTGTCCTTTCAAGACACGTTTTAGCAGTCCTCCTTCCTTCAAAAATCTCTAGGGCAAAACCAGATATTTCCCATGTGATTTATATGTAGTAGCATCTTTAAATGTACCAAGCAGAATTTGAGATAGTTATTACTATTCCTATTATAGATTGAGCAGCCCTCATCTGAAATGTTTGGGACCAGAAGTGTTTCAGATTCTCAATTGTTTCAGATTTTGGAATACTTGCATTTACGTAATGAGGTATATTGGAGATGGGACCAAATCTAAACATGAAATTCATTTATGTTTCATGTGCACCTTATACACAGAGCCTGAAGATAATTTTCGTTGATGTTTTTAATAAACTCTGTGTTGTGTGCCTATGTTTGGACTGTGATCCTTCACAGGAGGTCGGGTAAGGAATCCTCCACCTGTAGTGTCATGTTGGCACTCAAAGAGTTTGGAATTTTGGAACATTTCAGATTTCAGATTTTCAAATTAGGGATTCTCAACTTGTGTTATTATTAGACAGCTGGGGAAACTGTAGCCCACTGAGGTGTCACTGTGTTTCATTATCTATTATATTTGAGTAGACTAGCCAATTATCTGGATAACAAAGAATTGGATGTTCCCAAGAATAAGCAAGTAACCTGAATTCCCACCTTTAAAAAGATGTCTTCACTACAGAGTATTTGCTACCCACCAGCCCAGCTGACCTCGAGCTCATAGGTAGACAATTCTCTCTTTGAATTGCCACCTCTGGTTTCCCCATCCAGCTCCTGGCATTCTCTCTTACAATTCTGTAAGCCTATTCTACTTGATCTTAAAGTACCAGGCTCACTATAACTCAGGCCTTGGTGCTGACTCCTTCTCAATAATTTTTATCATCTATTAGAGTGTCCTACAGCGTTCCCATCCAGCCACTCCTGCAAGTCCTCACCTGGCCGAACTACCCAGGAGGCATCAAGTGTCTTTCAGCTTAGGAAGGACCCCGTCAGGCTGAGTCACATAAAACTCTGAGTGTGGGTGGATATGATCTAACATGGACATAATATGTCATTTATGAACCCAGTCATGAGTAAGGAAGCTGGCTGTCCAGATGAATTGTGATTTTTCCTCCCTCAGAGGCCTTCTGAATCAGGAAAAATCAACCACGGTATCCACAGACAAAGATATGAGATGGGACGTGTAGTCTTTGGTGGACGTGTAGTCTTTCTTCCCCTCCCAGGGTCTTATCTACACATATACATCTTTAGTCAAGCAACTTTTATATGCTGTAATATCTCAGAGGGTTGCTGAATTTTAGGAGGGAGTAAGAGAACAGAGAAGTAAAGAAATCAAAACTCATCATACCAGATGACTTGCAATGTAGTGAGGTGACTGATGACAGATCAAATTAAGGTTTGTACTACCATACAATCCATCAATCTCACCTTTGCTACCCCCACAAAAGGAAATAAGTATATCAAAGAGATATCCGCACTCTCATGTTTGTTACAGCACTGTTCACAATAGCCAAGATTTGGAAGAAACCTAAGTGTCCATTGACAGATGAATGGATAAAGAAAATGAGATACATATACACAGTGGAGTACTATTCAGCCATAAAAAGGAATGAGAGCCTGTCATTTGCAACAGCGTAGATGGAACTGGAGATCACTATGCTAAATAAAATAAGCCAGGCCCAGAAAGACACACATTGCATGTTCTCATTTATTTGTGGGATCTGAAAATTAAAACAGTTGAACTCATGTACATAGTCAAACAATGGTTACCAGAGGCTGGGAAAGGGAGTGGGGAGTGGGAGTGGGAGTGGTTAATAGGCACAAAAAATAGTTACAGAAAGAATGAATAAGGCCTAGTGTTTTACAGCACAACAGGGTGACTATAGTCAATAATAATTTAATCATATATTTAAAAATAACTAAAAGAGTATAATTGGATTGTTTGTAACGCAAAGGATAAATGCTTGAGGGTATGGATACCCCATTCTCCATAATGTGATTACTTCACATTGCATGCCTGTATCAAAACATCTCAGGTACCCCATAAATATATACATCTACTATGTACCCACAATAATTAAAAAATTTAATTTTTTTTTAAATTAAGGCTTGTAGCAAAACTCAAGATCTTCTTTAACATGTATAGGGTTTTGATTTTTTAAAAAATATAATGCCTGACATGGAGGGCGTGCTGACCAGTTTTCTCCTAGCCCCTCCACTGACAGTCCACAATCTCTATTGTCTCTTAAAACATCAGCCTTGATGTATATAAGCAATGCATGTAAGACTGTAACCGTAAAGTCAGAGAGCAGACGTTTCATGCCTACCTTACAAGTTATTAACTGTGTGACCTTAGACAATTCATACCACTTGGTTGAATTTGCTTCTTCATAGGTAAATCAGGCTACATGTTCAGAAGGTCCTAGTTGCTGCAACACAGGACTGAAAATGAATGTGGGTAAGAAGTTGCACATAGGACCTTGAGAAGTGCTTTGAGTGATCAGCCCAATTCATTTATTTGAGTGATTTAGTTAAGAAAGTACAGATGAAACAGATGCCCGATCGCTATCAGCTCAACATGTTCCACATGATTTCAGGAGCATATGGATTATGAGTATGGGTACCGAAGTAACACCTTCTTCTGGATACCGGTGGCAGCCTCTTTCACTCCATACATTGCAATGAGCAGCATCAGTGACTACAAAGTAAGAAGAGTTAAAGTCTTAATATGTTTTTTATATCTAGAGAACCCTTCACCCACCCTTACAACTATAAATTTACATGCAAGTGGTAAATCTAATTTTTGTACTTGATGCAATGAATAATCAAGCACTTTAATAATAATTGCCAAATATGAAGAAAATGCTATCTTTCTTAAACAAACATGAGACCTGAGAAAGGACAGTCATCTGCTAACAGGGAATGACAACTTTCAACTGTATATCACTTAAAATTTTACTTATGACACTTACCCACAGACATAATCACATCTCATCTCTCAGTGGTGGTTTCTACCTTCCAAATGGTGGTAAAGCTACTCAATTTAAAAGCCCTGACCAACTCACCACAGAACTTTACTTGTTGTTGGAAAATACTGTCCCTTTAAAGCTCCATTTTTGTGAGTTTTTAAAAAATAAAATTCAAGGAACCTGTAACAGAGTCTATCTGCCACTCTCCCATGTCTTCATGTCCTTGCCATCATCCACTGATGCTCAGGACATGTTTTTGAAGGACTTGACTTAATTTTTATTTATTCTGCTCTTAAACTGTCCCTATCTTTAGTGACTTCTCCCATGGGAAACACAAAATACTATTTTTCCTTTACTCTTATGAGACCACACATTCACTGTCTTTTTCCTCCTGCTCTTGACACTCTTTCTCACACTTTTTGGGGGGTAAACTCTTCTGAGTTCAAATGTCAATATTTCCATTGTCAAGCTGCGTGAACCTCAAAAGTTACTTAATCACTCTATGCCTCATTTTTATCACCTATAAAATGAGACATTAGTTACATCTATTTGAAATAGGTTTCTGTGAGGATGTGGTGAAATAATACCAATGAATTACTTAGAACCATACTTGCCATATAGTTACTTTCCCATAAATGTTAATGCTTGATGCCTAAATGTCCAGGCTTTAGTTCTAGGACCCTTTTCAACTAGTTCCAGAATTCTTGACTTCTATATGTACAGCTGCTTCTGTGATATTACCATATAGCTGAGTAATAGATATTTCACACATAGGCAAAATAAAACTTTTATTTTCCTGACCAGATATGCCCACCTCATGACTTTCTTATTTCAGCAAATGGCACTATTGTCTACAGTTGCTCTAGCATAAAATTCTGGCATTATCATTGTGTCTTTATCTCCTTTATTTAATCCATTGGAAATTCTTTAAAGTTCTACTTCAAATCCATCCATTTCTCTCCCTCTCCACTATTTTCTTCCTGGTCTAAGCCATCGTCATTCCTTGCCTAAACCACTCCAAGAGCTACCCATCAGTTTCCTTATTTGCAATTAATTCCTTTCATACAACCAGAATGAACTTTCAGAAGTTTAAATTAGATCATCTCTTTACCTTGTTTAACGACCCCGGCAGTTTCTCTTTGCAGGTAGAATTAAATTCTAATTCTTTATGTTGTCTGGCAGAACGCTCCCTCCCTCATTTGTCTCTTGTTTATCTCTCTACCTTTCCTCCTTGTACTCTCCTCCTCTAGCTACCCCACTTTTCCTTCTGGTTCTCAAATATGCCAATATCATCTGGACCTTTGCGTTGGCCATTTCTTCTGGCTGGAATGCTCTTTCTTCTATTCTTTCTACAGCTGGCTTTCAGTAATTCAGATCTCAGCACAAATATTTAAATATTTCAGCCAAGACCCTTTCTCTGCTTAACCAGTCTGAAATAGATTTCCCATAACTATTATATGAACCTATCTTAAAAATCTATGCATGTTGCTTATCATTATCTGAACCTTTGCTTTTTTTTTTTTTTTTTTTTTTTTTTGTTAACTCTCTCTGTCAACTAGGAATAAACATAAACATCATCAGCGCAGGAATATTTTTTTCTAAATTTTACCTACTTCATGGTTACTTATCTCTATAAATAATGGCTCACCTTTCATTCTTTTATCTTAACTGAAACCTAAGAGCTATTTTTTTTAGGATTGCCAGAATTAAGCAAATAAAATTACAGACACCCAGTTAAAATTTAATATCAGAAACAATGAATTTTTTCAGTGTAAGCATTTTCCAGATATTGCATGGGACATACTTATATTCAAAAAGGTTATTTATCTAAAATTTTAACTGGCAGCCCCACGATGTCCATGTCTTTCTTTCGCTCTCGTCTTCATAGCTGGTTAATGGTGAAGTCACAGAGTATACTTCTGAAATATTTCTGGAATCTTTCCGCTTTCCTCCATTTCTGCTACAATACACCAGCCAGAACCATCATCATCTCTCTTCTGGATGAGCACAGCAGCCACCCTATAAGTCCACATTAGCCGTCTCTATTTTTCATCCAGTGTGACAGAGTAATACCTTAGAAACACAAAGCTGACCTTGTTAATTCTCTGTCTAAATTCCTTCAATGGTTTCTCAATATACCAAGGAGCAGGATTGAAATCCTTGCCATTGTCTGAAAGCCATGGGTGATCTGGACCCAGGTGTATCTTTCTCCCTTAATCTGATGCCACTGCCACCTTGATAACTATGCTCCAGCCACACTGGCTTCTTTCCAGTTTCCCAGAACATCAACCTCTTTCCACGAAAGGGTCTTCTCTCCCACTGTTCTCTGCCCACAATGCTTTCTGACCTGTCACCCGGATCTATCCTATTCACTGCCCATGACTTCACAAGGCAACCTTCTCTGACCTGACCCCCGAGTTACAATTCATTTCTCTTTGAAAGGCTGTAATACAACCCTGAACTCTTCTTAACACATGCACAATTTTACTTAGGTAGCTATCACTATATTTATTTGCTTATTGCCTCTATTTCCTCTTCCCCTGCAACTTAAACTTTTAAGTGCCCCATGACCAACATGAAGTCAGTCTTATGGTATACATTCTGTAAATATATATTAAATAAGTTAATGAATAGAAAATATCAACTCTCTAACAGTCCTCACTGTCATCCTCTTTCCTACTTCCTTCCAGATGTACTCTCCTTTCCAAAATTATTTGCATTCCAGGTTTTGCTAATGAATCTCCTTATATAGACTCAATTTTAGATTTGAAATTTTATGCTTTACTGTTTTATGCCTTTATGCTTTACTGTTTAAAATAGTTCAGGTCATATTTTCAAGCCCTCGTGTTATGACAATCACTGTAATAATGTGACTTATAGTGGTCGCAATAGCAAAATCCACTCACCAGTTTTCACAGTGCGATAATGGAAAATATGACTTACGGCAAGACAATAAGAGTAGTGCAACATTTTAAAGGCAGTCTTGCTGATTTCAACCTGAAGAGTTTTTAAATGAAATCAACTAGAGGACCATTTCTTAGACCTAAAATAAAATGCCAATGATAAATGCACCGTTTACATTCAGTATAAATTTTAAGTATCTTACAAGAAATGGTAATCCCACTTCTGTTGAACCTTTGTGCAATGTGCAAGTTTTCATGTCAAAGGAAAGAACAGTCTCAAAAAGAAAAGATGTCTTCTCATTGAGGCCATGCCCAATCATTCTGTGACATAACATTAGCTAGTTATGTTGGTGCATTTTCCCTTTAGACGATGAAATCATGACGTGGCTTGCAGCATTATCAATGCCTCTGAACAAGGGTGTGGTGAGTGGTGGTATCATTTACTAAATCAGGATAATATTTCTAAAAGATGAAGCAAAAATGAATGTTTTCATGACTATATATTTGCAATTTCCCAAATTTCAGCTTTTCAGAAGCTTTTGATGATTCTTCTATTTCTTTATCAGAAAAAAGCTCATTCCCAGCTACGGATTTCAGGCCTTTACCCTTCTGCATACTGGTTTGGCCAGGCACTGGTGGATGTCTCCCTATACTTCTTGATCCTCCTGCTAATGCAAATAATGGATTATATTTTTAGCCCAGAGGAGATTATATTTATAATTCAAAACCTGTTAAGTCAAGTAAGTGGCAGCAATTATGAAATGGTTTTATTAGACTATTTTTTTCATAAATGCAGTAATATTATTAATCTTAAACCAAAGAACTTCAGATTACCTGTGCTATTGTATAGTTTTGGAGAATTGAGGAGTAAGTATGAGTACTCTTCTAGATAGTATTTACCTTATTGGACTTTAACGTTTCTATTTTCAGATCCTGTGTAGTATTGGCTATGTCTCATCTCTTGTTTTCTTGACATATGTGATTTCATTCATTTTTCGCAATGGGAGGAAAAATAGTGGCATTTGGTCATTTTTCTTCTTAATTGTAAGTATGCATATGGTAACTATTATTTTATTTTTCATAAATCCAAGAACATATTTTAATCTTTGTACTAAGCAGAGTGGCAAAGTAATACTGCTCTCTAGAAAATTTTAATTACTCTAAGATAATCACGGTTCTATTTAAAGTCTACTCTATGAGTGAGTGTATGTTATCTAGAAACTATGATCCTCAAACATGTCTCCAGGTCTAACTTCTCCCCTGAGTGGAGACTTCTGCTTCCAGCAATTCACTTGCAATTTCACCTGAATATTTAAAGAAGACCTTAGTGATCACATACCTGAAATATAATTGTCGCCTCAATCTTATTCTTCATTTCTTTTTTTCTTTCTTTCTGTCTTCTTTTTTTTTTTTTTTTTTTTCCTGAGACAGAGTCTTGCTTTGTCACCCAGGCTGGAGTGTAGTGGCATGATCTCGGCTCCTGCAACCTACACCTCCCGCGTTCAAGCAATTCTCCTGCCTCAGCCTCCTGAATAGATAGGATTATAGGTGTGCACCATCACGCCTAGCTAATTTTTGTATTTTTAGTAAGGACGGGGTTTCACCATGTTGGCCAGACTGGTCTCAAACTCCTGACCTCAGGTGATCTGCCCTCCTTGGTCTCCCAAAGTGCTGGAATTACAGGCGTGAGCCACCACGCCCGGCCTTCGTCATTTCTGAATAGATTACATTATTGCAGCAGAATCCACCCAGCTAGTTTCTCATTCCAAAAGTTTGGAATCATCCTTGATCACCCTCCATTTTTTCCAGTATTCAATCCACATGCATGTCATTTAAACTCTAGACATTTCCCAGTTGGCCTGATGTGTCCCGACTTCACCGCTATATCCATTGCCTAACCTTCCATCCTCTCTCACCTAGAGTAGTGCAACATATCTGTAACTGGTCTCTCTGTTTCTACTCTTGCCTCCTGTTAACTGTTTTCTACATAATATCCAATGAGACCTTTTTAAAATAAATTTTAGTTGGAAAGTACAGCCTACATTATAGAAAAGTATGCACATTTTAAGCACACCTAGTAATGTTCTATTTATTGATGTGTCTGGTAGTTTTTTTGAGCACTTCCCCAAAACTACCAGGTACATCAATAAATAAAATGATACTAGAACCCTAGAAGCCCCCTTCCATCCCATTTCCAATTTCCCTCCTCCTTGTAAAAATCATTACTCCTATTATATTCACATAGGTTAGTGTAGCCAGTTTCTGAACCTAATAAAAATGGAATCATGTAGAAGGCATAATTATATATCTGTACATAATTGACAACAGGTTATTTAGAATCATCCATGCTGTTGCATTTGATAGCAACCAGAATAGTTTATTTCTTTTCATTGCTGTAGTAGTCTACTGATGAATGTGCTATAATTTATTTATTCGTTGTTGATGGATATTCAAGTGGCTTCTTGTTTTGCACTGTTATAAATAACACCGCCATGACTTTCTTGTTTCTTGTATGTCTTTTGGTGCGTGTGTGTGTGTGTGTCTTGAGACATAAACCTAGCAATGGAATTACTAGGTCATAGTGTATTTAACTTTATGTTCAACTTTAGTTGACCTTGCCAAACAGTTTTTCAAAGAGGTGGAACCACCCACAGAGTATGAGAATTCCAGAGGATAATATGGGGGATGCCTCACATTTGGAAGAAACTAAAATAAAATGCCACAAGTAAATATAAATTAGAAAATAAGAAGAAAAGACAATGACTTCCAGACTGGATTTAAAAAATTAGCTATATGTTATTTACAATAAACACATGTAAGTCATGGGCAATGACAGGCATTTTTTAAAATGAGGAAATTAGAAGTGTCTACACAAATAGCAGATGAAGCCAAATTCTAGACCAAAAGTCTTAAATAAGGAAAGAAATATGTTGACAAAATGCAAAATTCATGAAGAAAATGGAAGTCTCCTAATTTGTTTAGCAAATAATACACAACAGCAAAATACACAATCATCTCTAAAGATCCAAGTGGAATTTAATGCAAGTGGAACTTAAATCACCTGTTTCAGAACTGGAAGATTCATTGGAAAAAAGATGAGCCAGCATGTAGAAATTTAACTTACACATCATACAAGTTGTATTTGATTAGTTATGTAGAGAGAGAACCTCTTTGTTCATAGAGCAGGGTAGAACGAAACAAAGAAAATCTAAGTGGAAATGTGGTGGCCAAAGAATGAAGTCCCTAATGCGGAGCTTTTCCTAAGTCCACTTCCATCCTCAACAAGCAATTTTGATGAGGAAAAGTTAGTTGATAAAATACTGATAATTGGCTCCAAAAAGGTATACAAGAGTGACTGAGTTGACATCCTAGCACAGGTAAGTAAAAAGCCTTGAGAGAAGAATGATTCAGCTGGAGAGGTGGGATGCTGAGGTTTGCTATTTTACAGGGCTCTGAACTGAACTGGACTGTGGCCTGAGGTCTAATAGTGTGTGCACTCCTTGACAATGAGATTCACTGCCTACTAGGTAGAGTGAAAACTGGTGCAGAACACTGGACATGACCTACAGGAGAAAGCAATAAGGCCACACACAGCCTAAGCTAAGCACACTGCATACATCTCGGCCTCCAGGTTTCAAAGATACTGATAGAAAGCAATGCCCTACATCAAAATATTTACTCAGAGAAAAAGATAAGCCAATATCAGCCAAGAAAGAATGCGTGTTCAGAAATGATAAGCGCTTTATCAGAGCAAATAGAAGATCTCAGTAGACTTGCATATGTTAGATATGTCCAAGATAAAAAGGTATTCCATGGCATCCCAATAGCAAAGAAATTAATAAAGTATTCCAAAACAATGCAGAACAAATAAAACTTCCGTTACAGCTTTTCCTAAAGATTTTTTAAAAGAATACACATTTAATAAGACAAAAGCTCAGAGTCACAATAATAAAACATCCTGAATGTAAAAAAAAAAGAAATTTTAGATCCACATAAACACACTAACCATCAGTATAATTTCAGAATTAATAATGAATTCTGGAAGAGGCTGAAAATCTAATTACATATATAAAATAAAGGATTAAGATAATCCCCATGAATCAGCAAGACAACAATAAAAAAAGATGTAAATACAAAGCCAATCCAACAACAGAATAATTAATATTTTTATGTAGCAAATCCATTGTTACACATATGTATAATTCTTTTAAAATAATATAATTCTATTATACTTCTATGTATAAAAATATAATAGAAGAAATTCTTAAATTTAGAAAGAACTGTTATGGAATGATCAATATTCATTATGATATGAAACTTCCAAATAAAGGCACCCAAGAAGTAAATGTAAACCAATCATAAAAGAGAAAACTTCCAGCTGCCCCAGATTTATCTCCTGCAATTCTGTGTGTCAGTTTTCAAACATCTGAGGGAAAGGAAATGGAATTTTTCTCTTCCAAAATTATATCTACCAAGTTGCAGTTCTAGGAAAGGTGAGACATAATCAAATATAAAATCAGGAAGTAAACATTTTAAAAGCCCTACTGAAAAAAATTAGTCAGTCCACACAAAAACCTGCACAATGATGTTTATAGCAACTTTAATTATAATTGTCAAAACTTGGAAGCAACCAAGATGTCCAAGATGGTGAATAGACAAACTGTGTTACATCCAGACAATGGAATATTATTTTGGGTAAACAGAAATGTGCTCTTGAGTCATGAAAAGACATGGAGGAAACTTAAATGTGTATTACTAAGTGAAAGAAGCCAATCTGAAAAGTCTATACACTTTTAATAATCTGTATGATTACAACTAAATGACATTCTGGAAAAGGCAAAACTATGGAGACAGTAAAAAGATCAATGACTGCCAGGGGTCATAGGGAGTGAGGGATAAACAGGTGGATCACTGAGGATTTTTAGGCCTGTATGATACTATAATGGTGAATACATATAATTCAATATTTGTCCAAACCTATAGAATGTGCAACAACAAGAGTAAGCTCTAATGTAAACTATGGACTCTGGGTGTTAAAGATGTGTCAATAAGGCTCATCAGTTCTAACAAATGTACTGCTTTGTTGGAGAATGCTGTGCCTGTGTGAGGCCAGGGGGTGTATGAGAAATCTCTTAACCTTCCACTCAATTTTGCTGTGAAGCTAAAACTGCTCCAAAAAAAATGAATAAATAAATAATAAATCGTTCTAACAAAAAAAAAGAAAAGAAAAATACCCAGGACCAAATTACAGCCACATGAAAGATGAACCACTTAGGGTTAAAATTAATCCAACCAAGAAATAAAGAATTCAAGAAAAGCAAAATTGCAAAAGCACTGATAAGGACTGCTTAATTCACTCAAACATTTAGGAAGTTCAAATAACTTTGGGAATCATGGTTATAGAATACTTAAACATTTAAATAGAAAAAATTCATAAAGTTGAAGAGTTCCTTTTGTAAAGCAAGCATAACTTTAATAATAAAACTTTAAAAAGCTTTAAAAACCCATTGATAAATTCACCTGGAAAAATTAAAGACAACTCTCTAAATAGAAAGAAAGCAAACACAGAAGTAAGTTTGAAAAAGAATAATTTGGCCGGGTTTAACGGCTCATGCCTGTAATTCCAGCACTTTGGGAGGCCGAGGCGGGTGGATCACCTGAGGTCAGGAGTTTGAGACCAGCCTGGCCAACTTGGTGAAACCCCGTCTCTACTAAAAATACAAAAATTAGCTGGGCATGATGGCACGTGCCTGTAATCCCAGCTACTTGGGAGGCTGAGGCAGGAGAATCACCTGAACCCAAGAGGTGGAGGTTGCAGTGAGCTGAGATTGCACCATTGCACTCCAGCCTGGGTGACAGAGTGAGACTCTGTCTCAAAAAAAAAAAAAAAAAAAAAAAAAGAAAAAGAATAAAAAAAAAGAAAGAAAATAATCATTTAAAAATAGTCAAGTATGATTTATTTCAGAACACAATAATGGTTCAGTATTAGCAGCTAAAGGAAGAAAGCTGTATGAGTCAAGTAAAGATCATATAGTTCCTTAAAAAGGCCTAGTATAAAGAAAATAGTAACACAAGAAGGACAAATTACCCAAACCAATGGTAAATATCATATCAAATGGTAAAATTATAAAGTTAGTTACTTAATATCAGCAATAAAATCAGTGATACCTACAATAAATGACTATGACCTCCTGTGTCAGTGATGTGTGGTGTAATGTGTACTCTAATTCATGGTTTGTAGAATAAATGTCACAAACTTTAAACAAAATGTTAGTAACTGTTAAACTTTTAATGCACATAAATTTTAACTTGCAGTTGCACTTTTCAGAATCTCTCCTTCAAGACTAAAAGTGTCCATACATAAAGACTTATGTAGACCATCATTCGTTGGAGCAGAAAAATTAAAAACATGTTTTCTGAAGGCAAAGTTGTTGAATTTTGCACATCCATTCAAACAAATAATTGCCAAGAAAACAAATAGCTGGTATGCCTAAGCCTAAAAGGATGTCTATGAACTATTGCAAAATGAAGAAAAGAAAAATGCAGAGTAATATATAATAAGTAATCGCTTTATCAAACCTAAATTTTAGCAAGAGTCTCACCCGATTTATACGCCCATTGAGATTGGGAAGCGTTATTGTGTCTTTAAAAAAATTAATCATAAATCCACTACAAAACTGTAATAAAATCCCATGTGGCAAAGGAAAGAAATGACATAAATACTGGTTTGGGGAGTGAAATTGAAAATAACAATGTTTATAAGATGAATTCCCACCCTCTTAGAAAACATCCTAAAATTCAGATTGTTACACTTTAGTGATGCTATACTATGCTTTTGTTTTAGATGGTCATCTTCTCAATAGTTGCTACTGATCTAAATGAATATGGATTTCTAGGGCTATTTTTTGGCACCATCTTAATACCTCCCTTCGCATTGATTGGCTCTCTCTTCATTTTTTCTGGGGTAAGTAGTTCCACTTGTGTCCAGGGGTCATGAAATGTGTGACCATTTGAGACAGCCATGAATATTGCAGAAATTATAGGTAGAGTCCTCAGCTGTACACAGTTTAAAGGTCTCTGTCTTTGGAAAGTCAGTTCTCTTGCCACGCCTGGGTAAGGGGCATAGTCTGATTCAGTAGGAAGCCACGCTTTGGCTTATGAAAGTCAAAGGCAACTCCAGGGGAGTAGAAGTTTAGTTCTCATGAGAACTCTCACTGTTGGGAGCCCTACTGGGAGGCTGAAGAGATGCCCCTTTTTTGTTAAGTTTTGGATACATTAGGTTGGAGAAATGTCAAGTAGCCAGTTAGATACATGAGTTGGGAATTCAACGTGTCAGGGTGTGTGGCGATTGGGGTTAAATCTAGATATTTGAAGCCGGGCACGGTGGCTCAAGCCTGTAATCCCAGCACTTTGGGAGGCTGAGACGGGCGGATCACAAGGTCAGGAGATCGAGACCATCCTGGCTAACACGGTGAAACCCCGTCTCTACTAAAAAATACAAAAAACTAGCCGGGCGAGGTGGCGGGCGCCTGTGGTCCCAGCTACTCCGGAGGCTGAGGCAGGAGAATGGCGTAAACCCGGGAGGCGGAGCTTGCAGTGAGCTGAGATCCGGCCACTGCACTCCAGCCTGGGCGACAGAGCCAGACTCAGTCTCAAAAAAAAAAAAAAATAAATAAAAATAAAAAAAAAATCTAGATATTTGAGATTGATCCATTTACAGATGGTATGAAAGCCATGTGACAATAATGTGACCTAAGCAGTGAGTAGAAATAGAAATAAAAAGAAGGCCAATGACATGACCTTAAACTCCAAAATGTAGAGATTGGAAAGCAAATACATGACCTTGAACTCCAAAATTTAGAGGTTGTGAAGGGGAGGAGCCAGCAAATTCATTTGAGATGGAGCCAGGGAGATAGAGAACAAAAATGGCAGGCTTCTGTGTGCTGGAAGCTCTTCTCAGATGCTCATAAGGGTATGTGCCAGATGGCAATAAAGAACATTTCAAGAAGGAGGGAATGATTAAACCATTGACTTTGACTATCCGAATGTCATTGGTGATCTTAACAAGGTTGATTTTCATGAAAGTGTCAACACAAAAGCACAGTAAGAGTGAACTTAGTAGAAAATGTGAAGGGAGAATGTGGTGACTGTGGGTAAAGGTAAGTATTTCTAGGAGATTTGGTAAAAATGGTAGCAGAAAAATTCAAGAATAAATGAATAGGGAGAATAGATTTTTGTCTGTTTGTGCTAAGAAAAAAATAACATGTTGATGTTAGAGAAATTTACACTGGAAAAAAGAGATAGAGGTTATCTTATGAGTCAAGTCCATGAATAGCTGAGAAAAAATAGTATAAAGTCCACAAGTGGAGGGGGTGCTGTCCATAAAAGCAGGGACATTCCATATACTTAACATGAAATTATAATCAGATAATACAGACACCGGAGGCAGATAGTTTTGTGGCTTTGCTGGTAGAAAGATGAGATGATACTCTTCTGACTGATTCTACATTTTTTAAGAAGGTAAGAGGGGAAGTCATTAACTAACAGTGGCCAAGAGGGCTTGGGATTTTGAGAATTTGATGTGAAAAACTATTTCAGAGCATAGGTCAGTAGGATGGACAGACAGTGCCAAAGACCCTCTGCCCTACTTTTCAGTGAAGTCAGCAAAGTAGAGTTTTTCTTATTACAGTCTGCTTCTCAAATGCAGTTTAGGAAAGGCAGAGAGTTGGATTCAATAAGGGTTGGATGCTTGGCAGTCAAATTTGACAAAGAAAAGAGTAAGTGAGCAGTAGTTCTATATAAAAAGGAATTGAAGATATCATGGATTCTAAGCTAGAGAATGAAATTAAGGACGTGAGGGTGATTATGGACAGTGGAAAAGGAGTTGGTGTGTTAGAAGTTCTCCAACTCCAAATTACAGAGTAAGAACATTAGCATAAGGATGCTGGAAAACTAAAATGTATTGGCAGAGGCCAGGTGCAGTGGCTCAAGCCTGTAATCCCAGCACTTTAGGAGTCTGAGACAGGTGGATCACCTGAGGCAGGGAGTTCGAGACCAACCCGGCCAACATGGTGAAGCCCCATCTCTACTAGAAATACAAAAATTAGCTGGGTGTGGTAGTGGTTGCCTGTAATCCCAACTATTCAGGAGGCTGAGGCAGGAGAATTGCTTGAACCCGGCAGGCAGAGGCTACAATGAGCCGAGATCATACCACTGCACACCAGCCTGGGCAACAGAGCAAAACTCTGTCTCAAAAAAATAAAAAAAAAAAAGTATTAACAGAGAGAGTAGAGATCTGGGAGCCTGAGGTTCAGTTTGAATGAAGTGCAATTATTGAAAGTGGGCAACTGGGGCACTTAAGAAAACAAAATCATTTGAAATGATGCCATCCAATGTGGGAAAGTCATCTTCCCTGGATGGTGGTTGGCTGTGATCGAAATTTACTGCAAAGGGCTTAAAATTGCTCAGGAAATGTGTCGGTAAATATAGCTCAAGAAAGAAAATTGTCCGTTTGCCTTTTATTTGCAAAAGAGTGGAGGATGTTGGAAAAATGCCCTTATATGTATACATGTGGAACTTTAGGGGAAGAATTTTGTCTTCAGTTTGAAAAAGATTGCCATGATTATTCTCAAAAGTGGCTGTAAGAGGGCAAGAGCAACATAAAGATTTCAGGGTTCTTGGGTGCATCATCGAGGGAAGACCACAAATGAAGAGAGAAATACAGGTAAGGTTAGAGGAGAGGGTTTGTCTTAAGACAGTCTTGCCGTTGCTTCAAAGAGTCCTGCCAGCACCAGCCCAGGATTCTCCTAACAGAGTAAATCCTGCTGACTCACAGTGTTACATACAAAGGCATCCCAGCCTAGAGACACACTGGAAGCAAAGAAGACATACTGCACAGTCTGAAATTAACTTTTACATGATACCCAAGGGAGCATCAGGTAAAATGGTTGTAAGGAATAGGCATCAATTTATCTTAAGTGGGATAAATTCCTTGAATAAATAAAGACAGTTCACCTGAATACACTTACTGCTCATTTTACAGATTTCTCCTGACTCCATGGATTACTTAGGAGCTTCAGAATCTGAAATTGTATTCCTGGCACTGCTAATAGTAAGAAGACATTTTTTTCAACATTCTTGCATGAACACAACCTTTGTATGTTTTGAGTTTCTCTGAATTTCATCAAATTAAGAAGGTTTGGACATTTTAGGCATTTGAAGCAACACACACACATATGTGCGTGCACACACACACACACAGATGGCTTTTAACCTGGACCCCTATTATTATTATTATCATTATTATTATTATTATTAAGATGGAGTTTCGATCTTGTTGCCCAGGCTAGAGTGCAATGGCACGATCTCAGTTCACCTCAACCTCTGCCTCCTGGGTTCAAGCAATTCTCCTTCCTCAGCCTCTCGAGTAGCTGGGATTACAGGCATGCACTATCATGTGTGGCTAATTTTGTATTTTTAGTAGAGATGGGGTTTCCCTATGTTGGTCAAGATGGTCTCAAACTCCCAACCTCATGTGATCCACCTGCCTCGGCCTCCCAAAGTGCTAGGATTACAGGCGTGAGCCAATGCGCCCGGCGCTGGACCCCTGTCTTTACAATAATCATCTGTCATGGGTAGTAATGGTTTCACTTGCTACTATTATGTTTCTGTTAGGGCTCTCTCTGAATAGCAGTGAGGCTAACTTTGACAGTTTCAAAGAATATTAAATAGGTTGTCTTTCAGCCTTGTAAAAATGAATGTTATCAAATCAAATTTTTATATAATCAAACCCCTTAAATTAATTCTAATGTTGAAATCATTGTATTTATAGTAATACTAATTTTGATTGTCTTCCTTTTTCCCTAGCCTTACCTTCATTTTCTCATTTTTCTTTTCATTCTGCGATGTCTGGAAACGAACTGCAGGAAGAAATTAATGAGAAAAGATCCTGTGTTCAGGTTGAGAAAATCAAATAGAATATCATGTTTCATTTTGATATTCATTTTTAAGAACTTTTTAATATGCTGAATTAATTAAGTAAAAGGCACTTCAGAGGATGATTTTTAAAGACTGTAATATATAAAATTCTTATAACCGATAGTATAGGAATATATACTAAGCTTACAATCTAGAGAGAGAGACCACATTAGCACACATGAGGCACTGGAAAATTAAGGCAGACTATAATTTTACTGTAAAGGAAAGTTCTACGTAAGAGGTAGAATCTCTAAAATAATGGGTAAATACAGATAAGCGTTGGGAAAGTTAAGCCAATCCAGGAAGGAAGAGTAGTTTGTGCAATAAGAACAAGGATGAGATGAAGGCACCAGGAGCTCCTTTGTAGGCTTGTGCTGGGGGATAATGAAAAACGAAAGTGAGGCTGGATATTGGAGGATCTTGAAACAGAAAAGCATAGGGAAGGTTTTGCAAATTACATAATGGGAAACCAAGACACCAATGTGTCTCGAACACTTGGCCTTCCATACAAAATATAAACCAAGCTTAAGTCTAATTTTTGTGGTAGCAGAGAAGAGTGACAAAATGACAGCCATGTTTTAGGAAACCAACGGGCAGCCGGAATGTCAGAGCGTGGTGCGAGGGAGAGGTAAAAGAATGAGCAGGAATCAATGGTGGGATGATGAAGGCAAGAACGAGTCTGTAGCAGAGAGGAAAGAGTGATTCTGTCACACATTCCCAAGAAGTGACTGTGCTCAGTAACTAATTAAACATTGGTAGGGTGATTAGATATCCTGGATTCTCTGGGACACATCCTTGATTCCAAATCTTTGGACACATGGTTCTCATAAAGACCTCAGAATTCCAAAATAACTGTTGTCAAAACTACATTTCCTAGATTCCTTTCCTCGTGCAACTCTGCTTCAAAATCCTTTGGCAGAGGGTGTATACCACTTTCTTCTTTGAAAGAAAACTGTCACTGTCAACAAGGAGGATTAAGCTTCGGTAAAAAGCAAAGATAATAGTAAGATATAATTACTCTACTCATTGAAGGAAACTAGGCTGTTTGAAAGGCAGATGGTGCAAGTAGAAGAATAGAGAGGAATGAATCTACACCAAAAATTGGAAGTATAGGGAAAATTCATTAATTTTGATACAGGATTTTTAACCTGAAGTTTATTATTATCACACTGTTTTGATTTCAGAATTTCTCCAAGAAGCAACGCTGTTTTTCCAAACCCAGAGGAGCCTGAAGGAGAGGAGGAAGATATCCAGATGGAAAGAATGAGAACAGCGAATGCTATGGCTGTCAGAGACTTTGATGAGGTAGAACTCAGAAATGTTCTTCATCAAATATTTTTTTTTTCTGACAGATAAAGTGAGCAATCTTCTAAGTTTAGTTTTCGAGAAACACTTGGGTTCTTTCACTCTTACACATACAGCTTATTACTTGACTTCAGTGGGTATGCAAGGCCCACAAATCTAAGAGAGCAAAGAAAACACACACAATGCACTTTGGGAGGCTGACGTGGGAAGATCACTTAGGGCCAGGTGTTTGAGACCAGGCTGGGCAACAAGTAAGATCCCATCTCTACAAAATGAAATATAAAAAAAAAAAAAATTAGAAGAGCATGGTGGCATGTGCCTGTAGTCCTAACTACTCAGAAGGCTGAGGCTGGAAGATCACTTGAGCCTGAGAGTTCAGGGCTACAGTGAGCTATAATTGCACCATTACATCCCAGCTTGGGTGACAGAGCAAGACCCTGTCTCAAGAAACATACGCACGTGCACACATACACGGAGACTTTGACTTATATCGATTTATTTTTTCAGGGTCGTGGTTTTGATAAGTACAGCTAAACATTACAAAACTTAAGTAAGATTTTGTCTTTTATAACCAAAGTAAAGCTTACTGCAAGTCATTCAGAGAGCTTCTCTGAGGTGTATGTGTGTTTGTGTGCATGATTGTTTATGGGAGTGTGTGTCTTATCAAATCTGTTGGTTCAGTGACTGTCTATTCCTGCTCTCCAAAGAACAAATCCCAGAATATGGTGCAAATGCCCTTTCCTTATAGGAATATAGACTGTGAGAGTTCACTTGAAAATGGCAGTTTCTAGGGGAAGAAGTGGTTTGATTCATGATTCTGTATAAGGAAATGTTTGGTGACAAGAGTGTGGAGCATTCTCTCAGTTCAAGATGAGAATAAAGTCCTGTTGCTATTTACTTGTCTTTACAGACACCCGTCATCATTGCCAGCTGTCTACGGAAGGAATATGCAGGCAAAAAGAAAAATTGCTTTTCTAAAAGGAAGAAAAAAATTGCCACAAGAAATGTCTCTTTTTGTGTTAAAAAAGGTTGGAAACAGTAATTCTGTTAGTAGAGCAATCTTGAATTTGAAGACTGGATTATTCAGGGAATAAGAATGTCCGAATCTGGGGCATCTGTTGACAAACGCAGCAGGCTAAGGCTGCTCCTTCTGCTTGAAAGCCTCAGTTGAAAAGATAACGACGTTTTTTCTTTACATAGGAAGACAGTTATGTCTGTTCTGTAACACAAACAGACAAAACAACAATAATGAAAAGCGGTGGTCTTTCTGTTAAGAAGGATGGTATAGTTTTTAGGTAATTTTATTGCGGCGAATACTACACAGAAGGGAGCCAACGGAGGCATAGCAGTGCTTTCTTCATCCCCCCAAAACAGCACATTTTGTGAAAGTGGTGGGGGGGTGTTCAGTGCAACAGGCTTTGGAATCAAAATATGTTACAACTTAGAGCTCAGCCTCTTACTGTCTGTATGACGTGGGGCAAGTTATTTGTCCTCTTTAAGTCTTAGCTTCCTCACCTGTAAAATGAAGCTAGCTATAATGCTCAGGGGTGTGTGTGTGTGTGTGTGTGTGTGTGTGTGTGTGTGTGTGTGTGAGGGAGAGAGAGAGAGAGGAATAAGTGAAATAATGTATACAACACATTTCACATAGCACTTGACACACAGTGAGCCCTCAAATGGTATTTGCTTTTATTTTTGTTGCAATTATTTGTATATTTCTGAGCATACCACTTTCTTTCAGGCGAAGTTATAGGGCTGTTAGGACACAATGGAGCTGGTAAAAGTACAACTATTAAGATGATAACTGGAGACACAAAACCAACTGCAGGACAGGTCAGTAAAACGCATAAGAATGTGGTCATTAGTGCTACCTCAGATAAACATTTTACAACGAACATTGATGGCAATAATAGACTATGTAGTTGATCCTTAATCACTTAGTGTGATTTATGCATTGAATAAAGAGGATTGATTAAAAATTTATGTCTTTAATTCCAAAAACAGTTTGTTTCTGAGAAGGGCTACATATCATATATACTACGCCTTTTATTGAGTGAGAAATAAAGATATTAAAAGGAAATATATCTTCCTCAAAGTCAGATATCTTTGCTTTATTGATTTATGTATCCCATGAACTTTGCTGAATTTAATGGCCTCACCCAGCATGACACTAGAAACCACTGTCAGAATAATGACAACTCCTGCTTATGTGGTTGCAGAGTCATGAGTCTTCATATTTAATGACTGTCCTCTACCTATATGCTATAATTAAAGATTATGTGTGACTCGTGTAACAATAACAGTCCATTAGCTAGTAAAACTTCATAGGTCTTTAAGAAGGTGTATACCACAGAAACTTTCTTACAATTACTGAAACATTTCTTGGCCCTGATTATGTAATATAGTGACAGAGCAGTTGAGGGTATTACTGCAGATACATTGACATTCTTGAAGGACAATAGTGATTCTGGGCTAATGGTAAAAGATCCAGGATTTATGAAGACAAGAGAAATCAGATGTAATGAAAAAAATGGATAATTACCTGAATTGCAAAGCAAAAACTCGAATAATATATGAGTACCACTTGGTGATATGTCTAGGCCAAGTTTGGGGAAAATGATGGACAAAAGCCAAAGGACCACAACTTCGAAGAGGAAATGCTATTGACCTTTAACATGAGGTCAATGTCAGAGGGAGTGTTTACGAAGGAAAGTCGCACAGTGGTGTTCATTGCTACAGAGGTTTCCTGTCCTTCCATTTCCACTCTTGCCTCACACGGCAGCAAGAACAGTCTTTAAAAATGCAAATGAGGGCTGGGCACGGTGGCTCCCACCTGTAATCCCAGCACTTTGGGATACCGAGGTGGGCAGATCATCTGAGGTTGGGAGTTCAAGACCAGCCTGACCAATATGGAGAAAGGTAGATCCCAGCTTCAAGTCCCAGATTTACCTTGTTGTGACCTTGTACAAGTTTCGTAATCCATGCTTGTGTTAATTTTCTGTATGTAAAACATCAATGATAAAATGAACATCTAACATACAGGGGTTCTGTAAAGGTAGGATAATGTAATTAAACATATATCATATGCTTAGATAATGGCACATAGCAAGTACTGAGGACACATTAGACGTTATTATTGTAAAGCATAGTCTGCCTCATAAAAATAATAAATGCTATCATGTATATATTGGTTCCTATGGGCTAAACACAGTGCTCAAAGTTTTTTGTTCATATCTTAGTTCAGGATTTCTCAACCTTGATTATTATGGACTTGATAATGTCATTTTGTTGTGGGGAGCTGTTCTGTGCGTACTAGGATGTTTGGCAGCACCCTTTGCCTCTACTTACTAGATGCCAGTAATATTGCTTTCCCAATGCATATACACATGAGTTGTGGCAACCAAATGTATCTTCAGACATTGTTAAATATCCCCTAGGAGGAGGATTCCCCTGGCTGAGAACCACTGCCTTATTGCAAGATAAATCCTATAATTTTAACTATCACTGGCGAAACAGATTTCTCAACAAGTATCTATTCCTGTGAATATTTGGATCAATGAGTGAAGCCAAGTAAAAGCTACTCAAATCAGCAACCTTGAGTTCAATCATGGTCATGGAATTGGTAATAAAGTCTACACTATAATGGACAACCATGGAATATCTGCCTTTTAAAGTGGGCTTTTACCACCTTTTCCCCAGAACTAAGTGATTGCTGATTTGCATTTGTGCACTTAGCACCTGTGTGTGTGAAGAGAAGGGCATCACAAGTACGCACTTACGTGCACACACATATACGTGACATTTGGGATAGAATCTGAGAATGAACTTATTTCGTGTAGGTGATTTTGAAAGGGAGCGGTGGAGAGGACCCCCTGGGCTTCCTGGGGTACTGCCCTCAGGAGAACGCGCTGTGGCCCAACCTGACAGTGAGGCAGCACCTGGAGGTGTACGCCGCCGTGAAAGGGCTCAGGAAAGGGGATGCGACGATCGCCATCACACGGTACCTGGGGCTGGGGGCACTCCCCTTCTTTGCTGAGGGCATGTTGTATTAATGACATACACACAAAATGAAGACAGGGAGGTTCTAATTGACGACCCCATGCTTGTGGGAACAGACTTGGTCATTTAGAACTCCGTTCAGTGTTGTTTTCTCTCACTTTCAGCCTGGGGAGAAAAATGTTTATTGATTATTCTTTTTCTTTTCTTTTCCTTCTTTTTTTTTTCTTTGAGACGGAGTCTGGTTCTGCCGCCCAGGCTGGAGAGCTCACTGCAACCTCCGCTTCTTGGGTTCAAGCGATTCTTGTGCCTCAGCCTCCCAGGTAGCTGGGATTACAGGCACCCGCCATCATGCCAGGCTAATTTTTGTATTTTTGTAGACGGGGTTTCAGCATGTTGGCCAGGCTGGTCCTGAACTCTTGACCCTCAGGTGATCTGCCCACCTTGGCCTCCCACAGTGCTGGGATTACAGGTGTGAGCCACCGCGCCCAGACTGATTATTCTTGGTTTTTATTTTTTTGTTTGTTTTGTTTTTTGAGATGGAGTCTTGCTCTGTCATCAGGCTGGAGTACAGTGGCGCAATCTCGGCTCAATGCAACGTCCGCCTCCCAGGTTCAAGCAATTCTCCTGCCTCAGCCTCTTGAGTAGCTGGGACTACAGGTGCATGCCACCATGCCCAGCTAATTTTTGTAATTTTGGTAGAGACAGGGTTTCACCATGTTGACCAGGATGGTCTCGATCTCTTGACCTTGTGATCCGCCCTCCTCAGCCTCCCAAAGTGCTGGGATTACAGGCGTGAGCCACTGCGCCCAGTCCAGCCTGATTATTCTTAATATGGAAAGACATCATTGAAAATATGAGTTTGATGACTATGAAAGGTTCATAAAGTACCTAGATGGTTTAAATTTTATGACCACTCTGACCACTCGTAAACACCTTCCCCACCGTCGTGTTTCTCCTGATTTGCTCATTCTCCCACGTACATTCGCCAGTGTTGGGATCATGTGGATTGACTCTGTTTTCTTCAGATTAGCGGATGCGCTCAAGCTGCAGGACCAGCTGAAGGCTCCTGTGAAGACCTTGTCAGAGGGAATAAAGCGAAAGGTATGGGCAGGGCTTGGTGTTGCTCTGCAAGTGCCATAGATGGGAACCAGATAGGCTCTTCCTCCCGTTGCAGCTGTGCTTCATGCTGAGCATCCTGGGGAACCCGTCAGTGGTGCTTCTGGATGAGCCATCAACCGGGATGGACCCCGAGGGGCAGCAGCAAATGTGGTGAGGTGCTATCATGAGCAACCTTTGCATGAGTGTATTGATCCTGTGAAAACTGGCCTGCAAAATCATTGTTTACGTAGAAAGGGAAAGACACACACAGTATCAGGAAAAGCAGTATTTTAGGAAAAAAAATTATCTGATTTCAAATCACAACCAGCTTTTATTCAGAAGAAAAAGCTATATTATCTCACCCTAATGTTTGCTCGAATAATTTTTGTGTCTGTTCCTACATGGAACATTTTTATACAGTCAAATCAATCTATAATTAAGCTTTAAATCTTTCTGCAACATCAGCTGATGTACAGTTCTTACGGAGGAAAAAAAATTCCAAATCTTTGATATATTTTTTAATTATTTTTGGGAAATTTCTGAATTCTGTCATTTTGTACCTATAGAGAGTATGTCATGATTATCTAGCTTTTTAGTAAATTCTCCTAATTTTCGTTGCTCCCACTGCATTCTCATAAATATTCCTGAACTTAGTATTTTTATAAACAGTATCTTACCCAATATCATTTTCTATGCTCTGAATTATATACTCTAACCAATACTTTGGTTATTTCCACGCCTGTCATCCCTACACACACCCCTTCTTTGTCTAGTCTGAATTCGCTGCATGTTTCATCTGTGCATTGATGAAACTTCTTTTAAAAAATTCCAGATACCTTGAGTATACCCATGAGTTTGTGTTTTCCCTTGACTTAACTTTAGGCAGGTGATTCGGGCCACCTTTAGAAACACGGAGAGGGGCGCCCTCCTGACCACCCACTACATGGCAGAGGCCGAGGCGGTGTGTGACCGAGTGGCCATCATGGTGTCGGGAAGGCTGAGGTGAGTGCCTGTCAAAGCCGGCGCTCAACCCCCAGGTTGTGAGCTATGAACAAAGTTTGTTTCCCTGAACCAGCCTACCCATTGTGAGGAGCTAGCATGGTTACTCCCAACTCTATGTGGCCTTACTCTGGCCTCCAGAGGCTGAACATCACAAGCCATACATTTTTCTCTTTTCTTGCTTGACTTTATCCTTCTCTTACCTCCAGATGTATTGGTTCCATCCAACACCTGAAAAGCAAATTTGGCAAAGATTACCTGCTGGAGATGAAGGTGAAGAACCTGGCACAAGTGGAGCCCCTCCACGCAGAGATCCTGAGGCTTTTCCCCCAGGCTGCTCGGCAGGAAAGGTAGACACAGGTGTTTTGTTTTATTATCACAGTCCTTGGTTTCTGTTTCTATATTTCCGCTATGATGACAGAGTAAGAGCTTTATCTTCTCATTCTTTACTCTATGGTAATTGCAAGTACTTTATTAGAGAAAATTCAATTCCAAGGGCTCCCACAAGAGGGAAATAAGAGAACAAAGTGCCGATTTGAAAGCTGACTCTTGTAAGAGAATCAGCATGCATGGGGGCTCTAACATGCGCCAGATACTTCCTGATGCATGCATGCACTTAGGTCATCTCAGGGGTTCCTTCCAGAGGGTAAAACCATCCCTCATTAAAGGAGGTCACCTTCATAAAGCCCATGCCAGAGTGCCATGCATCAGTCAAGGTTCAGTGAATGGTGTCTCTTAACATTTCTATATATTATTATCAGTAAAATCAACTGAGGCTCAGTGTAGAATCCTAGACAGGAGTAGAATCTAGTTCTTTTTACTGAAATGCTACTCTCTTCCACTAAGAAGAGGGGTAAGTAGTTCTGCTTCTTCCCCTCATAAGGCACAGGGGCTGTCAATTTCCTTCCCTTTGTCTTTCATTCCTCCTCTTAGTAGATTGACTTCTTGTTGATCAAAGAGCACTTACATTATGAGTGTCTCTCTAACACCATACAGATGTGAATATTTAAACAACTTGTTGACGATATTATTGCTCCTTTTAATTTCTTTATTTTAAAATAAAAATATCTTTATTTTTTGAGACAGTATCTCACTCTGTCACCCAGTCTAGAGTGCAGTGGTGCAGTCACCGCTTACTGCAGCCTCAATCTCATGGGCTCAAGAGGCCCTCCTGCCTTAGCCTCCATGGTGGCTTGGAATACAGGCATACATCACCATGCCTGGCTAATTTTTAAGTTTTTTTTTGTGGAGATGGGATCTCAATCTGTTTCCCAGACTGGTCTCAAACTCATAGGCTCAAGCAATCTTCCCCTCTCGGCCTCTCAAATTGCAGTGGTTACAGGAATCATGAGTCACCGTGCCTAGCCTTGTTGCCCTTTTTAGACTTGTACCCATCAGGGGTTGCAACCTTGACACCTGGAGTTCAGCCTCACTCTCTTCCCTTCACAGGTTCTCCTCCCTGATGGTCTATAAGTTGCCTGTTGAGGATGTGCGACCTTTATCACAGGCTTTCTTCAAATTAGAGATAGGTAAGAGTGACTGTTTAGAGACAAAATTCTGGGAAATGGATAAACCTAAATCTGACATAAAACCAGTATTTAAAAAATACATAAACATAGAATTATGCTATCACATCATTAATACATTACTAAGACTGCTAATCCAGTGTGTTTCAATAAGGGGTGATTTGGCAATATCTGGGAAGATTTGGGGTTCTTACAAGTGGGGACAGAGAGGTTGGATGCAACTGGTTTCTAGTGGGTGGAGGCCGGGGATGATGCTAAACACCCTACAACGCATTGGTCATCCATCACAGGAAAGAATGATCAACCAAAATGTCATTAGTGCTGGGGCTAAGGAACCCTACTGTAATTGAACAAGGCTCTGGGAGAAAGAGACCATTGCCATTGACACTCAGGCATAGATTATCCACAAATTCATACAAACAGAAACATATGAATTTGTTTTTTGCCTCTATGTATTGTTTGATAGCCATCTATTAATAGATGCAGATAAGGAGGTTCCTGTCTCTGTTTAGGTGTGTTAATCTGTGACTCATTTTAGACCCTTGGATTTTGGTCTTTGCATACTGCATCGATGTATCAGGGGCTTGGTTTTTCCCTGTCATGTTAGTGTATGAAAGCTGATGAGTTAGTGTATGAAACCTCATGCCTCTTCTTGAGATATACTTTCTGGCTTGTCACCCACCTTCATCAGAGGCCTCAAGCATCCTAGATTTTTTTTTTTTTTTTAGACAGAGTCTTGCTTTGTCACCAGGCTGGCATGCTGGAGTAGTGCAGTGACACAATCTTGGCTCACTGCACCTCTGCCTCCTGGGTTCAAGCAATTCTCCTGCCTCAGCCTCCCAAGTAGCTGGGACTACAGGCACCTGCCAGCATGCCCAACTAATTTTTGTATGTTTGGTAGAGACAGAGTTTTACCATGGTGGCCAGGATGGTCATCCTAGCTTTTAATGAGATTCTTGAGACAGGGTTAGGATCACCCAAATAGGTTTTCGTTTCACTTTCTCATCCTGTTGGTCAATCTCACCCTGTGGTCTATGTGGCCATTTTTTACACTGACCACACTGACCATTATGTCCCAATGGCTGGTTGGCATCTTTCCAGTTGGAAGGATTCCACAGTGAGACCAACAGGAAGTATTTTATAATGGATTAGGAGCAGAGATTGATGTTTCAGGAAGGCTGCCTCCCTAGAGGCTTTTTAAAAAAAGCCTGCATGAGTAGATGTTTCTGTTTCAAAAGTGTTCCCTCCCACCTCAGATTCCCTCTGCAGTACTTAATTTGCTAAAAGTGAAGTTCTCATTCAGGGGAAAAAACAACTATTTATCAGAATTTCTTGCTCCAATATGTGAAGATGACACAAAGTACAAAATGTGGAGATGTAAGCTAGCATTTTTTCCTCCAAATGTTCTTGGACACCGTTACATTCTCAGGTGTGATACACTTATTGAATGGGCTAGGCACAGTGTCGTCCAAGCAAAATGCCTGCTCCATGGCAATCCCTTTGCCTTGTTGCATAGATTCACTCTTTCCTACCACCAATCTCTTCTGGGTAATGTAAACTCCAGCAAAACCCTAGCCTCACATGCCCTTTCCAGGTCAGGCTTGCCTCAAATTTGGAGACCTACAGCTAGGAAGGTGAAATGATCAGTTTTATGTCTTTTCTTTCTCTATTTCTTCCATGACTCATAAACGAATGTTTTGGACCTCTCCAGGGTGTAGTGTAAGAGGAAAAAAGAAAAGATAATATGGCATCAGAGCTTGATCTGATCATTAGAGCTATGATATCACATTGGGGTCTCCAGTATAGAAATGAAGAATTGCTGGCCCTTTCTTTCACTGGGTGCTTTTATGGGTTCCTTGATGACTTTCTTTCCCCTCTCATCTATTACCTCTGACTACAGCTCCCTGGAGTGGGTGATGCATCCTGATTTTGGCTCCTGTGACCACCTGGCAGCCCCTGAGTCCCTTCCTTGAAACCCCTTTACCTTTCCAGGTGATCTTCTCAAGATACCTCCCTTTTGAAATCCATGAGAAACACACAGCATCTTTGCTTCTCTAAACTCTACAAGTGCAGGGAAGTCAGCCACCCACTGCATTTCTTCTTCACATGTTTCCAGATATAAGATAGGGACTAGTCCTATGTCCATGGAAAGAAGAAAGAAAATGCCACAGCAGTCTGACACTGTCCAAAAGAAATATTTGCCTTCCAGTCTCATTTTTCTATTCATTATCTTCCTCTTCTTATGTATCTACATGGTTGGGGTCTCAGTCATAGTTCAAATTGGTATCAGATGGTAAACTCAAAATAGGATAATTCAAGGAACTTGTGTTTGTCAGAAGACTCTATTGGGGGAACCCCACCCCCGATATTTAACGTGGGTTCTTTTCTATTTCCCTAAGTGTCAGCTGGTCTGAGAAATAAAGGGAAAGAATACAAAGGAGAGAAATTTAAAAACTGGGGGTCCGGGGAAGACATCACATTTCGGCAGGTTCCGTGATGCTCCCCAAGTTGTAAAACCAGCAAGTTTTTATTAGCTATTTTCAAAAGGGGAGGGAGTGCATGAATAGGGTGTGGGTCACATAGATTACATGCTTCACAAGGTAATAAAGTATCACAAAGCAAATGGAGGCAGGGCGAGATCACAGGACCACAGGATGGGGCGAAATTAAAATTGCTAATGAAGCTTCGGGCACACATTGTCATTGATAACATCTTATCAGGAGACAGGGTTTGAGAGCAGACAACCTGTCTGACCAAAATTTATTAGGCAGGAATTTCCTCATCCTAATAAGCCTGGGAGCACTACAGGAGACTGGGGCTTATTTCATCCCTTCGGCTTTGACCATAAAAGATGGCCATCCCCACGGGGCCGTTCATAGGCCTACCCTCAGGGGCACATTCTCTTTCTCAGGGATGTTCCTTGCTGAGAGAAAGAATTCAGTGATATTTCTCCTATTTGCTTTTGAAAGAAAAGAAATATGGCTCTGTTCTATCCGGCTCACTGGCAGTCAGAGTTCAAGGTTATCCCTCTTGTTCCCTGAACATCGCTGTTATCCTGTTCTTTTTCAAGGTGCCCAGATTTCATATTGCTCAAACAAACATGCTCTACAAACAATTTGTGTAGTTAACACAATCATCACAGAGTCCTGAGGCTACATACATCCTCCTCAGTTTATGAATATGATGGGATTAAGAGATTAAAGACAGGCATAGGAAATCACAAGAGTATTGATGGAGAAGTGATAAGTGTCCACGAAATCTTCACAATTTATATTCAGAGATTGCAGTAAAGACAGGTGTAAGAAATTATAAAAGTATTAATTTGGGGAACTAATAAATGTCCATGAAATCTTCACAATTTATGTTCTTCTCTCGTGGCTTCAGCCGGTCCCTCCGTTTGGGGTCCCTGACTTCCCGCAATGAGACTCTTTGCAAAGGTACATGAAACAGTGCAATTACCTGAGACGAGAAACGGTAGAAGTGTTACCATTCTTATGTCCAAAGGGACTAAAAGAGGAAGCGGTGACCTGAACTTGAGGGTAGAGTCATGTAGAACCTACTACCTTGAGAGAAACAAGGCACACACTTGGTGTCAGGGAGGAAGTGAAAGAATAAATGCCTTGACCTCCTGTATCCCCTGTCCTTCCTGATGGGCTTGCCATTGGTGACATCCACCAGAAGACATCTGTTACATCAGCCTTTGGAGTAGACAAGAATGAGGGCTGGTATAGAGGGGTACGTGGTCATCATCTAGCACAGAGGGTACCATCTCTTAGCTTGTTCTGCACAGGTGCTCTGGAACCTCTGATATTGCTTTCCAGTTTTGTGGTCCCTCTGCCAATACTCTAGACCAATGGGATGGAGTTTTCCTCCTGTTATATGACTATATCATGCATTTGCCTTCCCATATTTAGTCTAAGAATACTTATTACCTTATCTTTTATGTTTAAGATCTACTTGCATGTATTTGGGTTCATAACTTGGTATAACTCACTGAGAAAAAAAATAGAATTCCTAATGTATGTTCATTCTTATGCAGTTAAACAGAACTTCGACCTGGAGGAGTACAGCCTTTCACAGTCTACCCTGGAGCAGGTGGGTCATTTTTAGTGATTCTATGTCATCCATAGAATATACATGTATAATGCATTCACTTGGAGCTGCAGGAGGCAGTATGGCATTGTTCTCCTCTCTTTACTGCTTTCCTTCCTTTTAGGTTTTCCTGGAGCTCGCCAAGGAGCAGGAGCTGGGTGATCTTGAAGATGACTTTGATCCCTCGGTGAAGTGGAAGCTCATCCCTCAGGAAGAGCCTTAAAGCTCCAAATACCCTATGTCTTTCTTTAATCCTGTGACTCTTTAAAAGATAATATTTTATAGCCTTAATATACCTTATCTCAGAGGTAGTACAAAATGCCTTTGAAACTCATGCAATAATTATCCTCAATAGTATTTCTTACAGCGAGACAACAGGGGATGTCAGTGAGGGCGATGGTAGGGCATAAGGCTAAGCCACACCACGCAGCCTTTGTGCCAGCAACCAAATCCCATGTTTCCTACTGTGTTAAGTTCAAAAATACATTCATTATAGAATTGTCTACATTTCTGAGGATTTCATGGAGAATGCTTAATTTTCTTTCTCTGAACTTCAAAATATTAAATATTTTCTTATTTTTTAATTAAAGTATAAATTAAGACATCCTATTGACTTCCGGGTAAGGGGAGTCAATTGATTACCCAGCAGCACAGTATTTGCTTTTTATAATTCACTTTTTAAATACTTGTTCTTAATTCACTGGTTTTCCTTTTCTGGCATTTTTCAGAGTTTAGATTGTGAGTCCATGTTTTGTCTGTTGTGCCTTTAAAGGAAATTTGAAATCTGTATCCTTCTACTATAATGATGGGTTGATGGGTGCAGCAAACCACCATGGCACATGTATGCCTGTGCAACAAACCTGCACATTCTGCACATGTACCCCAGAACTTAAAGTATAATAAAAATAAATAAATAAATAAATAATTTCAGTAAGAACCTAAATGATCAAGTTGAACATAATATACACATATATATGTATGTTATATACAAGTTTGAAACATATTTCTGTTTTTCTATGTTTTTTTTTATGATGTAAGGGTATACTCTTATGCAAAGAATTAAAACTTCATAGGTCTTAATTTCCCATATCTCTATGTATTATGACCTATCCAACCGGTAACCCTATAAACACCTTAAAATAAACACAATATATGTGTATACTCTTATTTAGGTGAGTTTTTGTTGTTGTTAATACTATTATTATTGCTATCTAATTGAACACTTGAAAGCAGTTGTGTGAAAGACCTTGACTTTGATTTTAGTTGTTTCTTACATTCTGCTAGTTTTTAAAAATAAAATGCTTCCATCAACCCGTGAGAATATTCGTATGAGACCTTGGGCCAAGGGCCCCAGACTTCTTTTTTTTTTTTTGAAACAGAGTCTCGCTGTCTCCCAGGCTGGAGTGCAGTGGTAGGATTTCGGCTCACTGCAAGCTCCGCCTCCTGGGTTCACTCCATTCTCCTGCCTCAACCTCCCAAGTAGCTGGGACTACAGGCACCCACAACCATGCCCGGCTAATTTTTTGTATTTTTAATAGAGACGGGGTTTCACCGTGTTAGCCAGGATGGTCTCGATCTCCTGAACTCATGATCTGCTCACCTCGGCCTCCCAAAGTGCTGGGATCACAGGCATGAGCCACCGCGCCCGGCCCAGACTTCTTATTTTTTTAAAAAAGAGACATTAGTACTGATCCTACTGAGTCACTTGATTTTTATAAGTCACAGATGAGTTGATACAAGTCAATACATTGAAAACTGTACTTCACTTTACATATATTAGTAGTAGAGTAAGTGTTTGTTGCAATGAGCCAAATTGCCAAAGACTGTGCCATTATCATTGTATATAAGGCCTGTGCCTTAAATAAGACTTGATTTTATAAAACTGAGTTCATCCACACTAATGACACTCAGACTCAGGGCTTCAGTGAAGCATTTTTCAACAAGAACATGTCAATGTGCTATATGGTAGGAGCTGATGAAGAAATGCTTACATCATTTCAGTATTCTAAGAGTATGTTCCCAAAGCTAAAAAATTGCTAATAATAATCTCAGTGAAAGTGTGTTAAGCAAAGGATTATATCCAACAGTTCTATAAAAGAAACTGAAACAGTAAACTTGAGCCACATAAAAATTCTAGAGCTATAGTAATTTTGGAAGCATAGTATGATAATGGCAATATTATCATTATTTATACGACTAAGAATACACATTATAATTGGGTTGTGAACATATATTGATTATTTTATGCAATATTCATAATAACATTACCAACAAATATTCTTATTTATATTTGGTGCTGTGAGAGGCAGAATTTCCAAAATGGCCCAGTAAAGATCTACCTGTCTAATCTCTGGACCCTAAGAATATGACACAATATTGCTCCATTGTCTCTGTTATGTTTCATGACACCTTTGACGTTAGGAAAGAAAGATTATCTGTGTGGGCCTGATGTAATCATCTGATCCCTTAAATGTAGAGAGCTTTCTTAGCATGGTGGCAGAAGGGGAAGTCATAATGATTTGAAACATGAAGACTTGTTGCTCTATGTCTGTTTTTGAAGATGGGAGGGCCATGGGGAAGGAAAGTGGGTGTCCTCTACTGTAGTAACTTAAAGAAACAAACAAAAGAAAAAAAAGAAAAAAACCTGAACTGCCACAGACCACCGTGAGGTATTAAGATATAGAGATTGTTGAGATTTAGGGGTTGGTTACAACAGATAGTCAGCATTACATTGACTAGTAGAGTAGTTCATGCCAAGAAAACAATGAAAGCAAAAACCTAGGGTAAGAATTTCTCAAGCATGCAGGGCACTGATGCAATTGCAATTGAACTGTTCCATGCTTCCTATTGCCAATCCTTACCTGGTGCAGAACTCTGCAAGTGTGATCCTTCCTACTGTTTTCCCACGTGGTTATCTGTGTTGACTCTCTGGCTGGTGGATACTTCCTTCATTCTCAGTGTATTCACATTGCATCAACCTGAAAGTGTCTAGCCAAGCAATAGTAACTTGCCTATTACTAGTGCTAAAATAAATTATCTTCTCGTTTTGATTTACTGAGTTATATTCATGGAAATTTCAAAGCAAAAGAGTTGAAATCTTGTGCTAAAATCACTGTCTTGACCGGGTGTGGTGGCTCACACCTGTAATCCCAGCATTTTGGGAGGCCGAGGTGGGCAGATCACGAGGTCAAGAGATCGAGACCATCCTGTTCAACATGGTGAAACCCGTCTCTACTAAAAATACAAAATTTAGCTGGGTGTGGTGACACACACCTGTAGTCCCAGCTACTCGGGAGGCTGAGGCAGGAGAATCACTTGAACCCGGGAGGCAGAGGTTGCAGTGAGCTGAGATCCCACCACTGCACTCCATCCTGGTGACAGAGTGAGACTCCATCAAAAAGAAAAAAAAATCACTGTCTTGAAATGAAATTCTTATCATAAGTTGGTGGAAATATTTTAGTATCTCCTCCAAACCCCTCTTTGGACACAATCAAACGCAAGACACAATGCCTTTGGATGAGTTTATCCTTTAACTTAATATTAAAAAACTAGGAAGAAATATCCCCACCTCGATTAAAAGTTATATTGCACAAATGTTTGGAGTATTTGAAATAGAAGGTAAGAATAACTTATTTTGAGGCCTCAATAGATGAAAATATTACAAGGATTATAAAGAAATAATTTTAATGATACTTAGTTTATTCTTATATGAGATGTGAGTTTCTCAACAGTGGCACGATTGACATTTTGTATTGGAAACTTCTTTGTTGGAGTGGTGGTTGGGGAGGCTGTTCTGTGTATTGTAAAATATTTTGCAGCATCCCTGGTCTCTTATCCACCAGATGGCAGTACCACTCCCCAAGTGTTACAACCCAAAATATTTCCAGAAATTTCCAAAATCTCGCCTAATCCGCTATATTTATATGTTACTTAAACCAACTGCTTGATAATTTTATCTTGAGTAAAAAAAATGAGGAATTCAGAACAGTTGATCTCCTTTATTTAGGAATTTTGGTTTCTGTGCTTAGCACAATCAGCCAACCTGCAAAAATTGTCCTTTGAGAACAAATCTAGTAAATTAGCAATACAAATGTTCAGTAATTAATAGAAATGCCTATAGACAATGGAATACATTTTGTTTGAAGTTCATGTCCCTTTGAATATTTTCAAGACGGCACAGGCCTCAGTAAGGTCACATAATAATCTGTGGATTATTTCTGTGAGGGAAAAATAAAGACCTCAACAAACTGTAGCATATACTGAATCAGCAAAACTTCTGACAAAGCAAGTGTGGCAAAGACTGTTGAAAATAAAATGAGGTCTCTCTTTCTGGGGTGGCACTGTAAAAAGCCATTCCTTGAGTTGTCTTGACAGGAAAGGTTAATGTTGAAGCAGATGTGTTAGCTTACAGGGAAAAAAAGATCCTGACTCAGCACTGACTCCTCACATGAACCCTGGGAGTGCACTGAAGCCAGCGCTACAAAATTATCTTAGAATTCTTGGCAGAAAAGGACCTCGAAGGCTGGGTACATGCCTGTAATCCCAGCACTTTGGGAGGCTGAGGTGGGAGAATTGCTTAAGGCCAGGAATTTGAGACTAGCCTGGACAATATAGCAAGACCCCATCCCTACCAAAACACACACACACACACATCTTTTTAATTAGCTGAGCACAGTGGCATGAACCTGTAGTTCCAGCTACTCGAGAGGCTGAGGTGGGAGGATGGCTTGAGTTCAGGAGTTTGAGGCTGCAGTGAGCTATGATTGCACCACTGCACTCCAGCCTGGGCAATAGGTGAGACTCGGTCTTTTAAAAAATAAAAATAAAGGACCTCAGCGATCCTACTGTAATTTACTTGTTTCACAAATGTAGAACCTGACAGATTTTATTACTTGCTCTTACAGAATAGAGAGACATTTATCTCAAGTCGCAGTAAACTTTTGCACACTTATTTTTGGGAAATGCAGTATAGAATATAAACTCAGTTTTAATATCTCTGTTTACATATAATAAAATATAAGACTGTAACTAGAGGCTGGATAATGGCTTACAGTTCTTCCCTCACTAATAGATGCACAGTAAATCATAATGAGTTTGACCAAGAGAAGAGTCTCTTTTATGATTGGCTTAGTTTGAATTTTTACTCTTCCCTGTCTAGTTTCATGCTTTCCTAGAACCACACTGCCCAGTCCTTCATTTAGGACTTCATTTAGGTTAACCATCCTGGCTAACATGGTGAAACCCTGTCTCTACTGAAAATACGAAAAATTAGCTGGGCGTGGTGGCGGGCACCTGTAGTCCCAATCGTGAGGCTGAGGTTGGAGAATTGCTTGAACCTGGGAGGTGGAGGTTGCAGTGAGCCAATATTGTGCCACTGCACTCCAGCCTGGGTGACAGAGTGAGACTCTGTCTCAAAAAAAGAAAAAAATGAAAGAAAGCAAACCCTTTCTAATTAACCACATCAAGTTTCTGTCTACTGAAATCATCATTAAAAGTCTAAGACTCCCAGATTATCCATCAGCACTAGAGATCTTATCTTCATGTAGTCTTCTCATCCTTAGATCTTTGTCTTCCACTTTGTTCAATCCCACCCATCTGACAACCACAGACAGCTGAGCCTTAGCTAATAATTCAACTTCATTTGGAAGGTGTAAGCCTAGGGCAGTGAGTGTAAGAAAAAGGCGGAGAAGGTAAGGAAAGACATGAAATAGATTTTATGTGTGCTGCTTGGCTGGCTACTACTCCATCATGAGCTGAGAAAAAAGCAAGCCGGTTGCTAAGCCAGTATGTCCACTCACTTCATAGGATTTCTCTGGAAGTGGGTACTTGCAGGTGTAGTCCATGGAAGAAAAAAAGAAAAGTAAATTTATCTTCCAAGCAATATCCTATTTCTATTTTCCTGTTGTATAAGGTTTAGCCCACAGGGTATTAGTTTTCATGCTTTTTAAAGATTTCCCCCTTGGGAAAATGGATCCCATACCTGATTGGGTGTTGTTAAGTCACAAATTGATGGCCAGCCCTTATCAATACCACTTGGCAGGCGGAGAATGGAGGCCACTAGACCCAGGGCTACCCCTAGGATTACAGTCCTTTTGGAGAGCTCTGCAAGAGCACCAGCAAAGGGGGATATGGCAGTACTGGCTGGCAGGTGGGTGGTGGTTTTCTAAAGAAGGAGGTGGGGCTGGGTGCGGTGGCTCCCATCTGTAATCTCAGCACTTTGAGAGGTCGAGGAGGGTGGATCACCTGAAGTCAGGAGTTTGAGACCAATACAGTGAAACCCCATCTCTACAAAAAATACAAAAATCAGCCAGGTTTGGTGGCAGGCATCTGTAGTCCCAGCTACTCAGGAGGCTGAGACAGGAGAATTGCTTGAATCCAGGAAGTGAAGGTTGCAGTGAGCCAAGATCATGCCACAGAACTCCAGCCTGGGCAACGAGTGAGACTCTGTCTAAACAAACAAACAAAAAAATTTAAAAGGAGGTGGGAGGGGATATCACTATCTTATATAAATTGAAATGATTATAAGGGAATACTATGAGTAAATGTTTGCCAACAGATCAGATAACTAAGGTAAAACAGATAAATTCATATAAACTCACAAACTGGCAAAACTGACTCAAGTCGAATAGAAAACTTGAACAGACCTATAACATAAAGAGATTAAATTAGTAATTTTAAAACTTCCTAAAGAAAACAAGTTCGTGCCCAGCTGACTTTACTGGTAAATCCAAAGATATAGTTAAATAAGAATTAATACCAATTCTTCTCAAACTCTTCCAAAAAATACAAGAAAAGTAATACTTCCCAACTTCCCAACTCATTTTATAAAGCTAGTATTACTCTGATAACAAAACCATACAAAGATATCACGAGAAAAAGAAAACGACAGATCAATATCTTTCATGAGTATAGATGCAAAAATCCTCAGCAAAATACTAGCAAAAACAATTCAGCAACATACAAAAAAGATCATATACAATGGCCAAGTGGGATCCATCTCATAAATGTCAGTGGTTTAATATCCAAAAAATCAATCAATATAATACATCGCATTAATAAAATAAATATCAGACAAAATCAGATGCGTTAACAAACAATCCCATCAAAAAGTGGGCCAAGGAGGTGAATAGACAATTCTCAGAAGAAAATATACAAATGGCCAACAAACATATGAAAAAAAGCTCAACATCACTAATGATTAGGGAAATGAAAATCAAAACCACAATGTGATACCACCTTACTCCTGCAAGAATGACCGTAATAGTAATAATAATAAAAATAGATGTTGATGTGGATGTGGTAAAAAGGGAACACTTCTACGCTACTGGTGGGAATATAAACTAGTACAACCACTATGGAAAACAGTGTGGATATTTCTTAAAGAACTAAAAATAGAATTAGCATTTGATCCACCAATCCCACTACTGGGTATCTACTCAGAGGAAAAGAAGTCATTACATGAAAAAGATACCCGTTCACGCATGTTTATAGCAGCACAATTCACAATTGCAAAAATGTGGAACCAGCCCAAATGTTCATCATTTGGGATAAATGATGGATTTATTTATCAAGTGGATAAAGAAACTATGGCATATATTCCATCATATGATTGGCTACTCATCAGCCATAGAAATGAATGAATTAATGGCATTCACAGCAATCTGGATGGGACTGGAGACTATTATTCTAAGTGAAGTAACTCAGGAATGGGAAACCCACCCTCGAATGTTCTCATTCCTAAGTAGGAGCTAAGCTATGAGGATACAAAGGCATAACAATGATACAATGGACTTTGGGGACTCGGGGAAAAGGTGGGAAGGGGGAGAAGAATGAAAACTACAAATTGGGTTCACTGTATACTGCTCAGCTGATGAGTGTATCAAAATCTCACAAATCACCACTAAAGAACTTACTCATCTAACTAAATACCTCCTGTTCCCCCAAAAACCTTTGGAAATTAAAAAAAAGTTAAAAATAAAATAAGTATGAAAACTACAGTCACTTCAATTGAAACAGAAAAACATTTGACAAAATTCAACATTCTTTGATAAGAACAACAGCAATGTAGGAACAGAAGGGAATTTTTCCAACCTAATAAAGGAAACCTTTGGAAAATCTGTACCTAAAAACATGCTGATCAAAAGATGAATGTTTTCCTCTAGATCAAAAACAATAAAGGGATGTCTGCTATCCACTTCTATTCAACATTGCACTCAATATTTTAGCTAGGTGGTTAGTTAAGGAAATGAAATAAAAAGGATCCACTTCAATAAAACATCTAAATAACACTTCCCCAAAGAAGTTGTACAAACAGTCAATAAGCATATAAAAAGATGCCCAATATCACTGGACATTAGGAAAATGCAAATCAAAACCACAATGTGAGACCACTTCACAGCTACTAAGATAGTTATCAAAAAGACAGAAAATAACAATTGTTGGTGAGAATGTGGAGAAATTAGAATAGTCATGTATTGCTGGTAGGAATGTAAAATGGTACCACCACTTTGGCAAAGTTTGGCAGGTCCTCAGGATGTTCAACATAAGGTTACCATATGACAGCAATCCCCCACCTAGGTATATGCCCAAGAAAGATAAAAACATATGCCCACACAAACTTGTGTGTGAATGTTCGTATAGTATCATCATTCATAGTAGCCAAAAAGTAGAAAAATCCCACAGCCTGTCAACTGATAAGAGATTAAACAAAATGTAGTACATCCATACAATCAAATATTATTTAATAATGTAAAGGAATGAAGCAGAGGTACATACTCTAACATAGATGAACCTTGAAAACATTGCACTAAATGAAAAAGCCAACAACAAAAGGCCATATATTTTATAACTCTATTTATATGAAATATCCAGAATAAACAAATTATTCGAGACAGAAAGCAGATTCTTTCTGTAGGATAGTTCTTTATAATATGATGAAAGTCAGTGATGTGGTTGGCTGTGACCTCACCCAAATCTCATCTTGAATTGTAGTTCCCACAATTCCCACATGTTGTGGGAGGGTCCTGGTTGGAGGTAATTGAATCATGGGGATGGATCCTTCCTATCCTATTCTTGTGATAGTGAGTAAGTCTCATGAGATCTGATGATTTTATAAGAGGAAATTTTCCTGCACAAGCTCTCTTTTCTTGTCTGCCACCATGTGAGACATGCCTTTCAACTTCCGCCATGATTTTGAGTCCCCCCCGCCAACCCACTCAACACTGTGAGTCCATTAAACCTCTTTCTTTTGTAAATTGACAAGTCTCAGGTATGTCTTTATCAGCAGCATGAGAACAAACTAATACAGTCAGTCAACCAAGTACAGCTGACGCTTCTCTGACACAGGACCTGGCTTGTAGTCACTAAAAAAGGAATTTTTCCCAAGAGCGATCATGTAAATTTGATATTCAACAGGCCAAGGATCACAATCTCTCTGGAAAGCAGAGTTTGTAGGTCACTTTCTTCAGATGTCCCAAAAGTAAGTTCTTTTTTCTGTTTTGTTTCTATTATGCAATTATAAATGATTCCATATACTAAGTGCCAAACATCTCTAGAGAAATTATTTTTAAAACAATGAATTAATGTTTCTGAATAATGACTGATATAGTCCACAAGAAAAAAAAAAACTTGGTTAGTAATTAATTTTTGATTTTTTTAACTATTATATCATGTTAAGACAAAAAATGTGAATATGTGAAGAAGTTGGAGATTTTATGGGTTGATTATGAAGAACTTAGTAAATCTTTTAGATGCATTTGATGTGTGGCTATGAATGTGACTGCATTTACAAGTCTGAGTTACAAATATACACACACACACATATATATATATGATTTTATTGCACAGCAATTCACAGGCATTTTATATATACTTTCTATTGCTTTGAGACTTTTCCACCAATCATATTTAGAGAAGGGTTTTTATTGTCTCTGTTTTTTGCTCTCAGCCTTACATTTTTAAAACATAGAAGTTTTTCTGTATCTTTTACTCTATGGGTGCAATGTATTGAATGAAATTGAGAAATATGTACTTTTTCATTACAACCGTATTATTTCAAATATAAATCCTTTGCTCTTTAGAATCATTTCTAGTAAGCAGTTTTCTGCACTCATGGTGAACAGCAAAGCATTTTCTTCTGACATGAAGATCAGCATGACGGGAGAATAATCAGAAACTTTACAGTTAGAATTAAACACGACATGCATAATAACAAGTCCATTTTATTATTTTTTATTCAGATATGAGCTACAGAGATTACATGAATCAGGGAATAAAAGGAAATGTAAACAGGAGGGGTAGTTTAATGGACTTGTTTATACTTCAGGGCTGATTTACAATGGTAAGCCTAACCACTAGGAGTCAGACTCAGTTATCCAGGACATCGAGCAGTGGTTGATTCCACAGTTAGGAGATCACCTTCTTGGCCAGTTCACCCTCCTGTCCAGCCCTGCACAATCTCTTTAAGTGTCTACACACCCAGGACCAATCCCTGGGGATCTTGGACACCCTGACCTAATGCTTTTATTCTTGGGCTAACTTCTTCCCTCCAAATGTTGTTCATGGGCTTTCTGACCTCTTTTTTATTTGTATTTGTATTTATTTATTTATTTTGAGATGGAGTCTCACTCTGTCACCCAGGCTGGAGTTCAGTGGCGTGATCTTGGCTCACTGCAACCTCCGCCTTTCGGGTTCAAGCAATTCTCCTGCCTCAGCCTCCTGAATAGCTGGGATTATAGGTGTGCACCACCACACCCAACTAATTTTTGTATTTTTAGTAGAGACAAAGTTTCACCATGTTGGTCAGGCTGGTCTCGAATTCCTGACCTCAGGTGATCCACCCACCTCCGCCTCCCAAAGTGCTGGGCTGACCTCTTTACTTGGCCTGCTTGACCTAGATTTGCCTCTCAACCTCATTAAACAGCCAGGTGTAGATTCTTCCTCTGGCAATACTCTCTGAGACTGCTTTGACTGATGTGCTTCCTGTTGCAACTGCCCCCTAAATACCTTACCTGAGCTTTGACTCTAGAAATTAGCACTGCCTTGAGGGTCATCCTGCCTCATGAATGGGATAAGCGCTTCAGGCAGGGGCACGTCCACTCCTTACCTCTATGCAATATTCCATGATGACTGTGTAGACCATTCTTGGCCAACGTGATGTAAAAGGAGGAGGCCACTTCCCTCAAATATCAGGACTTAAGACTCAACTGACATAGGCCATGACAGAGATGCTGACTTCATGCCCAAAACTTCTGATTCATTTATGAAAGCCTTGCCCCAACCTGCTTCCCAGAATACCAATGTTCCTTCTAAAATCCTTTTTCTTTGTAATTCATATGAACAGTCTATTTTCTTCAGCAATTAAAACCTTTCATGAACACTTAAGTTGTACAGTTTTCAGGAGAGGCTCAGCAAATCAAAGCTGTATGGGATTTGTCTGAGCTATGAAAAGATCCAATAGTCAACTCCACACTGAAACGTTTCCTTCTGGGAATAGTATAAAATGTTAAACTGTAAAGTTTTTGCTGCAACAAAATGTATATATAAATCCCTCCCTTGTGATGGTGAATTTTATACGTCAACTTATCTGAGCTATGGTGCCCAGCTACTCAGCTGAACAGTAGTCTAAATGTTGCTGTGAAGGCATTTTTTAGATGGGATTAACATTTTATCCAGCAGACTTTGAGTAAAGCAGATTTCCTTCTGCAATGTGGGTGCTTTGTTCAATCAGTTGAAGACCCTAAGAACACAGACTGAGGTTTCCTAAAGAATATGAAATTCTTCCTAAGACTGCAACCTAGAAACCTTGCTGCCCTGTGGACTATCAACTCTCACCTGAATTTCCAGCCTGCCAGCAAATTCTACAGATGTAGGATTTGCAGCCCCTACAATCATGTGAGCCAATTCTTTAATGTAAATCTGTCTCATTCTCTCTCTTTCATATCTATAGCTCTATTTGCTATCTCTATCATCCTAAGATCTCTACCATCTTAGGATGGTGCCTAAGGCAATAAACAGCACTGATGGGGAAGACTGTGCAGGAGGATATATATCCTAGTGTGGCTCATGTTCCATATTACCTGCATCCTCAGCCTTGCTATGAACTAAGACTTCAAAACAGGAAATATTTCTCTCCACCCCAGTTTTTCCCATCTAAGCACACTCACCCCATTTTTATTTTGTATGCCTGCCCTACTAATTGTAATCACTTTATAATCCAGGCCATTTTGATTCTCCCAGATGATCAATGACAGGAAGCTGAAGAAGACAGGCCATGGGTTTTTAGTCTATCTAAAGCCTATTCAAATCTCAGTTCAGAGGGAGACTCTTTCCCCCACCTCATGCAGACATGCTATGGTCTTTCCATGGTAACTGTGAAATCAGTTTATATATCTAATCACCTCATATCTGGTTATCTACTCTTATGTGTTATGAACAGAGAAGGTGGAACTACATTTCTATTCCACAATAAGAAGGAGTTTGCAATTGGAAGTTCCATACTCAATATTGCTGCAATTTCTTTCTGGATACATCAGCTAGACATAGTTTCACACATGTGCACAAGGAGTCAATATTATTATTGATATAATCTTTACATTGTCAAAAAGCACGGAAACATTGAGGTTGAAAATACTGTTCTATTTCAATAATGTAATGTTTTTAAAGAAAAAAATGGGAGGGTTAAGTTTTTCTTTTTCTTTTCTTTTTTTTTTTTTTGAGACAGAGTTTCACTCTTGTTGCCCAGGCTGGAGTGCAATGGTGCAATCTCAGCTCACTGCAACCTCTGCTTCCTGGGTTCAAGAGATTCTTCGGCCTAAACCTCCCGGAATTAAGTTTTTCTTATAGGAAAAAAGGAATTTGATTGTCTCCTCACATCAAATTAGTGTAAATGAAATGACTCCTGTAATAATAAACAAACTACCCCTTAATTGTGCTAGATACATCAATTTCTAAAGGCTTTTATTTATTGATGTAATGAAATGGCTAAATATTATAGAAAATCTAAGTGGGAATACTAATGTGTCAAAATACGTTTATGTCTATGTGTACTCAATGATTAGCTGCCGGTTATAAGTGCGAATATGCAGTATTTAGTTTTCTGTTTTTGTGTTAATTCACTTAGCATAATGGCCTCCAGCTGCATCCATGTTGCTGCAAAGGACATGATTTCATTCATTTTTATGACCGTGTAGTATTCCATGGTGTATATATATATATATATATATATATAGTTTTCTTCATCCAAACCACTGTTGATGGACACTTAGGTTGACTCCAAGTCTTTGCCATTGTGAATGGCACTGCCATGAGCATACAAGTGCATGTGTCATTTTTGTAAAATGATTCCTTTTCCTTTGGGTATATACCTAGTAAAGACATTGCTGGGTTGAATGATTATTCTGTTATTCTTTTTTTAAGTTATTTAAGAAATCTCCAAACTGCTTTTCACAGTGGCTGCACTAATTTACATTCCCACCAACAGTGTAGAAGCACTCCCTTTTCTCTGCAGTCTAGCCAGCATCTATTATTTACTGACTTTTTAATAATAGCCATTTGACTGGTGTGAGATGGTATCTGTATTAGTCTGTTCTCAAACTGCTAATAAAGACATACATGAGACTGGGTAATTTATAAAGGAAAGAGGTTTAATTGACTCACAGTTCCACATGGCTGGGGAGGCCTCACCATCATGGCAGAAGACAAATGAGGAGCAAAGTCACAGCTTACATGGTGGCAAGCAAGAGAGCATGTGCAGGGGAACTCCCCTTTATAAAACTATCAGATCTTGTAAGACTTATTCACTACCATGAGAAGAGCATGGGAAAGACCCGCTCCTCATGATTCAGTTGCCTCCCACTGGGTCCCTCCCATGACACATGTAAATTATGGGAGCTATAATTCAAGATGAAATTTGGGTGGGGACAAAATCAAACCATATAATTCTGCCCCGGCCCCTTCTAAATACCATATCCTTACATTTCAAAACCAGTCATTCCTTCCCAACAGTACCCCAAAGTCTTTATACACACACACACACACACACACACGTATATATGTCAATGTATATTTATGAGTCAGTATATATAATATATATGGATATATATATTATACATATACATATACATATCCAGCCATTGAATGTGTTGCCATTAGAATCTAAAGAGACATCACAGATGCTGACCTTTCTTCCTATTGGTCGGGGCTGCAAGATATAGTAATTTGTCTTTCACTTTGAAGGAGATAGGCAAAGCAACCCTAGCCACTGGATCCATAAAAGCTTTGCTGAAGTGAAAGCCTCCAGAATCTTCACAGGGTTTAACTCTCACTTTCTAAAACATGTGTCCTACCAAAACCTCCAGCATACTAGTCTTCTCTTGCTCATCTTGTCTAATCAGCATGATGCCATCAATGTGTCCATATGATGTTCTGTGGATGTCTACATGGTCCAGACTTCTTAAGACTATATTATAACAAAAGCTAGGGGGTCAATAGAGCACTGAGGGAAAACCATAAAGAAATAATATTACCCAACTTATCTGATTGTGCACTGTTTTTGGTGTTCTTTTCTAATCAGTATAGAAAAGAATGCATCTAACTAATCACTCGCTAAAAATCATGTACCTGCTCTAGGAATAGATACCATGTCTGACAAAGCAACTCCAACTAAGACCACTAGTTGTTTGAGCTTGAGATAGTCTAGGCATTCTCTAGAATCTTTTTGGCTTCTGCAAGGATCAGGCTGGCAAATTAAGGTGCACTAGGCACCACTACCCTTCATCTTTATGTCAATAATGGTGGCATTGGTCTCTGCGTTCCTTCTCCCCATGTGGAATACTGTTCTTGATTAAGTGTCATGGTTGGGGATAAAGTTGGGAGAATTGTCAAAGGTGTCCACTTTCCCTTCTGCATTATGATAGTTTTCACCCTACAGGCCAAGGACTCAGCATGGAAGTTATTCTAACTGCCAGATATGTCAACTCTAACAGCACATTTGGTGATAGACAAATGACCACTGTGTATGTCCAGAAGTCCAGTGAGACCATGCCGAGCTGCTTGTTAACCAAGACTCCATTTATGACCTTGGCTCTATATTCTCAATCTAGCTGTAAGGCCTTAGTGAAATTTTGGGTTTCCTGTTACCAATGTCCACTCTGACTCTATGCCCAACAACTCTTGACATGTCTGGGGATTTTTCTTTCTTCAGTGTATAATCACCCAAGTAAAAGGCTGTAGGTCCCTTTGAGGGAGGACTAGGAAGTATAATCATCACAGTATACACTTGTCAAGATGTTGTAAGATCTTTTCTTCTAGGGGTCTGACTAGTTTTTCAATCAATAGGTTCTATATCTGAAAAGTAACTTAGGACTAGGAGCTGAGCAAGAGATCATGACTTTTTATTGGGGTGATGGAGACCATATTGAGCCTCTTACTCCTCTATTTCTTCCCTTTCTGGTTGTAGTTACTGAGCAGCACCTTTGTTGACCTCCTTCCTATTTTGTCTGTATATAATAGTAAGGTTTACATATTTTACTTAAAATGAAGAAACATTAATTCTGGGTAGACCATGTCAAGGTAAGTATGTCTTTTGCAATCCTGAGGGTGATCACTAAAATAACTATACAAATAGATATAGTTAAGAAACATAATAGATAAGTTGAAATGCAATACTAAAAAATAATTTCAAATAACCAACAAGAAAGCAGAAAATGGGAAATAGGAGAATTAAAACCTGAGAGAAAAGAAAGCAAATAACAAAATGGCAGACCTGAATTTAAAAAATCAATAGCTACATAAAATGAAAATAATTTAAACACACCCATCACAAGACATGCATTGTCAAATTGGATTTTAAAAACCAAACACATGAGTCTATTATATGCCGTCTACAAGAAACTCACTTGAAATACAATTTAGAGCTGGGTATAGTGGCCTGTATCTGTAGTTTCAGCTACTCCGGAGTCTGAGATGGGAAGATCACTTGAGCCCAGGAGTTCAAGTCCAGCCTTGGCAACATAGCAAGACAGTCATCTTAAAAAATATATATATATATATATATATCACACGCGCGCACACACACACACACGTATAATATGAATATGATGTTTGGCAGGGCCAACAGAATTGAGATCATAACTGCCACTCTGAAAGCATATTGTGTGTGTGTGTGTGTGTGTGTGTGTGTGTGTGTGTAGATAAAAATAAAAGGATGAAAACAAAATACCATGAAAACAATAATCACAGGAAAGTAAGAATGGCTATATTATTAATATCAAACAAAGTAGACTTTAGAACACAAAAGTTACTAAAGATAAAGGTTAACATTACATAATGATAAAAGGGTCAATTCACCAAGGAGACATAACAATTCCAAATGTTGCAAAATACATCAGGGAAAACACGATAGTTTTAAAGGGAGAAATTTAAAAGTCCCTAATTTTTGTTAAAATCTTCAACATTCCTCTCTTAGTAATCAACAGAGCTAGGAGACAGAAAATTAGGAAAAATATAGAAAAAAAACTGAACAATATCACCAATCAACTAAATATAATAGATATTATATAATATTCCACTCAATACCAAAAAAATATAACTTTTCAAGTGCCTGTGGAATATTTGCTAAGATAGATCATATCCTGGGTCATCAAAATAAGCCTTAACAAATTTGACATACAAAATATTTTTTCTGAGTATAATTAAATTAAACTAGAAATCAATAAGCAAAGATAAGAAAATCCTCAGACACTTGGAAATTAAGCACATTTCTGCTTAATCTATGGGTCAAAAAAATTGGAAAACAGTCTGAACTGAGTGAAAATGAAGCTGGGAAACAGAGGAATGAAAATTTCGATTATCTAGGTAAAGCTGTCAATTAAGCAGACTAGAGCTCTGGGTAAAGAGAAGAGCTTTTCTCTGATTAAGCTGTTTACTTTCTCGTGGCTTAAAGACAGCACTTTAAATTTTGATATTAGCCACAACCATCTTGGACATAAAAAAGAAATTGCTCCCTATAATATGATATAGCCAGGCAACCCAGTATAAATGCCACTGCTCTGCAGGAACTGGCCGAATATCAATGAGAAGACAAACAGTCCAACCACGATCACGTGAATGCGATGTTTGGCAGGGCCAACAGAATTGAGATCATAACCTCCACTCTGAAAGCAGTCTTCACAGAAACTTTTCACAGAAGTCAAACATTCAAAGCAAATTCTAGATACGTGGTAGAGACAAGGAGAAAATATGAATAATTTTCTTCTAAACAAGGAGATCAGTGGATAAAACATACCTCTAGATTCCTTGCTTCAATTTTCCCAGAAGTAAGTTCATTGTATTTTTTTCTGTTTTGTTTTGTATTTTGTTTTTGTGTGTGTGTTTCAGAGGCTTTGTCTTTTCTTATTCTTATGACAAAATTGTAAATAAAGCTTTATAAACTGAATGAAAATCATCTATGGAGAAATTATTTTGAAAAATACTGGGCTATTTTGAAGATTTTATATCTGGTAATTAATATTAGATAGATAAAAATATTGAGTTAGAATGTTTTTTAAAAATTATGCAACCATTATGTTGTTTTAAACATAACTGAGTGTAGAAATAAGTTTAAATTGGCTATAAAAATTTTGTGAACATCTTACAGTTTTAGGAATTGGGTTGGAAGACTGAGCTGTTTTTGAAGTTAAAGTTATCTATCTTGATTGCACAATAATTTAGAGCCTTTTGGATAAGTGTTCTTCTGATTTTGAGACTGTTTACCAAGAGCACTTACAGAAATATTTGTATTGTTCCTATCTCTCACTCGGACTATAAGAATTTTAGAAACATAAGATTCTTTCTAGGATCTTTTACTCATTGGATGCAGTGAGTTGAATCAGAATGTGAAACATGTAGCTTCTCTTTATCACAATGTTATTTAAAATGTACATTGTTTTGGTAAAAAGAATTTTCATGCTCCTATCGTGAATATATTTTGTCCTGAATTTTACAACAATATAAAAGGATAAAAATGAGTCATTACAATTTGAAACTATTTGCCATATGTATAATAAAGAATTCATATTTTTGCTAGTCTTTATATAAACTGCCAAACATATAAAAATTGGAAAGAAACAAAGTAGGCAATAATAATTTACAATGGAAGATATAAGGGATTGGAGTCAGACTGGAGTTCACATGCTACCTAAGACTGTGGCTGATTCCATAGTGAGGAGATCATCTTCTTGGCCAGTTCATGTTCCTGTGCAGCCTTAGCACAGCTCTCCTAAAAGTATCCATGCTGAATTTTCTGCACCTTAACCTAGGCTGCTTTACTCTTGGAACTGTCCTTCCCTCTTCTCTTTCCATGGACTTTCTGACCTCTTAACTTAGTCTGCTTCTACTTAGGCTTCCCCTTCAGCCTCATTACATGGCCATGTGTAGGTTCTTCTTCTAGCAGTGTTCTCTGAGACTGCCATGACTAATGTGCCTTCTGTTGCAACTGACCCCTGGACACCTTACTTGAGCTTTGGCTCTAGGAAGTAGCACCACCCTGTTGGTGTGATCCTGTCCCATAAATGGGATGATGGCTTCAGTTGGGGCTCATTCACTTCTCATCACTATGGAGGAGTTCATAGAGACCACATGGCCAACATGGCATGCATATGGAGGAGGATCACTTGCTTCGGGAGTCAGGACTTATGAGCCAAATGATGGTCTTCAGGGTGGAGCTGCTGGCTTTGTGCTCAAAAGTCTGTACCCATTCTTCCAAGTCATGTCCTTCACATGCTTCCCAGAAAACTGATGATGGTACCTCCCAGAATCTCTTTACTTTCTATAATTCAGCTTAGGTACCCTGTTTTCTCCCACAGCAAAGACCATTTGAGAGTACTCAAGTGCTACAGTTTTCAGAAGTGGCTTAGCAAATTGTATTTGCGTAGCAGTGGTTGAGTGAAGTTATGGAAAGATGTGGTGTTCTTATTATGCACTGAATCTTTTTCTGGGAAGTATTTTATGTGCCTGCTGCAATAAAATGTGTACATAAATTCCCCTATAAAATCACCCCCCATATACAGATCTACTCACAAACACTCAAATCATGTTTTTTGCTCAAGACTGAACATGCTGAGACTGTGATGTGCTACTCCTACCAGGAGGGTAGAGGGTAGTCTACTGCTGTACTTCTCCTCTCTGGCTACTGATGCAATTATCTATAGAAGTATAATGCTGCTCTCTGTAGGCAATTTTAGGTAAAATCCATGGGATATTTTCACAGTGAGCTAGCCTATGGAGAGGACAAAAGTTTCTGGGTTCTTAAAGCAGCTGCAGCCAATCCAACCCCTGTACAGGAGGAATTTCTACATTCCACCTCGTGCACAAGCCCAGATATATCACAGCCTCTCTACAGAAATGCATAATTCATTGGCAAATTTAATTGTCATTTGATGGTAAAAAATGAATCTACTTTGTATGTCCTTTAAATTGAAAATTGAATCACATTTCTACACAATAATAACCAGGATGATTAGGTTGGAATTCAGCAGAGTGTTAAAATATCTAGAAGGCATTTGTTTGTAAGAAGAGAACAGAGATAATAAATACTTTTGAGTTTTCATAAAATAAGTTATAGTTCCTTAGAAAAGTATTTAAGAGTAACCGTAAAAGACATATAACCACCTTTTATATCTCTGGGACAGGAGAAGAAATGGAGAAGGGGAGGAAAACATTTTCAATTCAATAGAAGGTAAAGATGTAGACAAAACTAGAAGCAAAGGAAAAGTAGGTTTAACGTGAGAATAAGATACAATGAGAGATCATCCAAGACAAAAATTCATACATGATTTAATGCATCTCTTAAAATACAGTTATCTATCAGTTTAGATTTCTAAACATAATGCATTGATGAGTTTTTTTATACATTAACCAAATATTTTAAAAAAGGTGCAAAAGGTTAACAAAGAGATAGAAACAGATACATTAGGCAAATATTAACCTATAGAAACCTAGTGTCTCCACGTTATTATCAGAAATAGAAGCAACCTACTACTGAAACATAAAAAAGCAATGTTTTATGCACCTAGCCACCTAGCCTTTAAATGCACATGCTGAAAACTAACAGAGATATAATAACAAATTGCCAAACCTATTATTAGAGTGGAAATTTTTAATTGAACTCTGTTATGAAATGATTGATCTAGTAAATATAACATTAGAAAGGATGCTGAAGATCTGAAGAACACAATGAAAAAGATTGAATAGATATGTACAAAACACTTCACCTAAACAGTAAGTTACAGGTTAGGTGCACGTGGAACACTTTCAAATATTAAAATATGCTGCACCACCAAGGAAGTCTTAAGGGATTTTAAAGAAGCAGTATCTTACTGAGAAGTCACTTCTCTGATCACAATATAATTGTTAGAAATCAAAAACAAAAAGTCACTAAAAACAAACAAACTTCAATATAGTGGATGCTAAAGAGGCAATCCTAAGTAACATATGTATTGTTGTTTGTCACATTTATGTTACACAGCAAAAAGGAAACAAACCCAAACAATAACAAGCAGCAATAAGCATTTGTAGCTGCGGTGTGTGCAGTGGCTGCTAAGAGACTGCTGATCTTGGACAGGCTTGATGGTATCTCTGGGAGGGGACTGGCTAGCACTCTCAACTGGATGACTAAGAGGACTCAGCGTGGTTTCATTCTGCAGTAGGCTAGGCCAGGTCTGCTCTCACAGCAATGGAAGAAACACAAAAAAGCAAACAGATACACTCAAGGTCTCAGGAGGCTGAGGTTCAGAACTTGTGCGTCATCACACCTCCCCTCTTCTCTTGGCCCAAGTACTGGCCTGCCTTGATGATAAAAACTCCAAAATTACCAGACAAAGGGTGGACACAGGTACAGGTGGATAACTGGGTCACTGATGCAATCAATCACCGAACTCCAGAATCCATTTTCTCAGCCACTCTGCTAACATTAGTTCACTATTTCAGCCAAGAAGCCAAAGGAAAAAGCAGCAAAACAAACCCCAAAAAGAGTATACATAAAATCATAAAAAGTAAGAAGATAAATTTAAAAATTAGAAAACAAACTAAATAATCAAAATGATGAAACAGTAACACTTCTGTTTTGTTTAAAAGGCCATTAATAAATTCAAAATTCTAGCAAGACTAATGAACAAAAATAAAAAGAAGTTTAAAAATAGAAGAGAAAAATACATCCATATGTAATAGGTTTTCAAAAGTATTTTTAGTTATAGATATTTTAAATTCATGCTAATAAATCTAAATATAGTTTGAAGCCAGGTAGCACGATGCCTCCAGCTTTGTTCCTTTTGCTTAGGATGGTTTTGGCTACGTGGGCTCTTTTCTGGTTCCATATAAAATTTAAAGTAGTTGTTTTCTATCCTGCAAAGAAAGTCAGTGGTAGCCTGATGGGAATAGCATTGAATTTATAAATTACTTTGGGCAATATGGTCATTTTCATGATATTGATTCTTCCTATCCATGAGCACGGAATGTTTTTCCACTTGTTTGTGTCCTTTCTTATTTCCTTGAGCAGTGGTTTGTAGTTCTCCTTGAAGAGGTCCTTCATGTCCCTTGTAAGTTGTATTCCTAAGTATTTTACTCTCTTTGTAGCAGCTGTGAATGGGAGTTCATTCATGATTTGGCTCTTTGCTTGTCTATTGTTGGACATAGGAATGCTTGTGATTTTTGCACATTGATTTTGTATCCTGAGACTTTGCTGAAGTTGTTTACCAGCTTAAGGAGTTTTGGGGCTGAGATGATGGGGTTTTCTAAATATAAAATCATGTCATCAGCAAAGAGTGACAATTTGATTTCCTCTCTTCCTATTCGAATACCCTTTATTTCTTTCTCTTGCCTGATTGCACTGGCCAGAACTTCCAATACTATGTTGAATAGGAGTGGTGAGAGAGGGCATCCTTGTCTTGTGCCAGTTTTCAAAGCGAATGCTTCCAGCCTTTACCCATTCAGTATGATATTGGTTATGGCTTTGTAGTAAAAAGTTCTTGTTATTTT